>NW_027507784.1:313630183-315095183 GCF_037356315.1 Lithobates pipiens | reverse complement strand
TCCTCCTGGACAAGAACAGGGTAGTTCCAAGTTCCAGACTTCTCTGCACTCCCTAGCCACCTTCTGAACACCCCCCAGGGATTGGACGAGACAACATAAATATTTAGGTTGCATATTTGCCTTTCCAGACAATTTACCCCATTTTTGCTAAACTACAAAAGATTATGCCGCATCAAGTAAATAGATGCCAAACATGTCAAGTCAAAAAGTCAAAATTGCATGCACTGAAGAAATGGCAAGAAACTATGGTACCTACAATTTTCATTGCTTTGGAAGACTATAAAGGTTATCCTTTTATAATGAATTATGGCCCTAGAATTATTGTTTTCACTTTCACGTTCACAGCAATGCGTGCAATCGTTGTGTAGTCATCAACGTACACATGCCATATTTGCATTTGTATGCACAGTGTGACGGGGTGCTTTTACATTTTTTTTGTTATTTTTATTTATTTAATTGAAATGTATTTCAATTTTTTTTACACTTTATTTATTTTTGAATTGCACTTTATTCCTATCAATAACAAGCTAACAAGCCACTTGTGATAGCTTTGGGCAGGTGACAAGTACTCTTTATAGAGATGTTATCGGGTTGATTTACTAAAACCAGAGAGTGCTAAATCTGGTGCAGCTCTGCATAGAAGTTAGAAGTTGATTGGCTACAATGCATAGCTGCACCAGATTTTGCACTCTCCAGTTTTAGTAAATAAATCCCTCCAAAGCAGCTATTCAAACACATACTGTGCTTGATTAGCTGCTTCTCTGACTTTATCAGCAAGAGAATTACAGCTCTGAAACCAGAAGGGATGAAATCATTGTCGCTTCCAGTTTCACAGAGGAGATGGGAGAATGGATGTTTCTTCATCTCCTCTGTGTTCACATATCCTGGCCATTTACCATCGTTCAGGGTTCCCAGAAGAAATGGGAGAGCATGGGAGAGGGAGACAGCCCTTCACAGAACTGTAGTGATTGGGCGGCTGTAGAGCCACCTGGATAACTTTTACTAATCAGCTGATCAGCGGCTGTAAAAAAAGACAGCCATGCTGCAACCATGATTTTGGTATCAGCACTGAATGACGGGATGTTTTTTATACATATGGCGGTCACCAAGTGATTCATCTATCCAAAACTAAAATGAAAACTTTTGACAGCAGAGACACTTTAAATGGAAACTTTAAAATAGATTCTTTTTATGAATTACTCTAGAATTCTAGCTTACGTTTGCCATTTCTGGCTTGAGTTGTACAAGCCCCAGAGAATTGTATGTATAGATTGCTCTTCTTTCATCTCGGAGTATAAAGTTGGGTGAGACACCACTGTTATAACTTGCCAACTACAGATTTTCAGCTGTGGAATGCTAATCCTGTATCTGCAGCCACTGACCCTCCGGCATAGTCTCCAGCCTGCAGAAACTGGCATATCAGACCTTTCTTGAATGACCAGTTACATAGCAACACAGAAGAGTGATAAAAGAAGACGAGACCAAGTGGTCTATCAAGTCTGTCCCATTTTTTTGAATTTACAGTGCCCTGAAAAAGTATTCATACTCCTTTGCAGTGAAAGGTGGTTCTACAAAGTATTGACTCGGGGGGGGGGGGGGCTGAATACAAATGCACGCCCCACACTTTTCACAGATTTGTAAAAAATGTTGAAAACCATTTATCATTTACCTTCCACTTCACAATTATGTGCCACTTTGTGTTGGCCTATCACATAATACCCAATAAAATACATTTACGTTTTTGGTTGTAACATGACAAAATGTGGAAAATTTCAAAGGGTATGAATACTTTTTCAAGGCACTGCTTTTAGAATTTAAATGTTTCTATATTTTTTTTTCCCTTTGTTTTTTTTTTGTTTTTTTTTAAATAAAAATACTATACTGTATACTGTAGAGCTATGTTTTTCCTAACCATGTTCAAATCCAATTACTGTTGGCTGACTCACTACCTCCACTGGAACTCTATTACTATGCTTCCCTGAAAACTAGAACAACTATGTCCAACTGGTGTTTTGGCTACTTTAAAGTGCCCCGTGCCTAGATCATAAACATTAAAGCTGAAATCCTGGTATGATCATTTGTGAGGAATCAGCAGCAAGATGGCCAAATCTGCCTGTCTAGACACAAAAGATATACGTGAACCAAAAAACCAGTGACGCAATACCTGACAACCATACAAACGGAAAGCCTAACTAGCAAATAACTGTATGCAATTCATTCAAAATGAGGAACACAGAAAAGCAGGGGAAAACTGGAGGTGCAGGGAGCAGATGGGAAGGGGAAAACAAAATTGGGGCCAGGAACAAGGGGGAGAAGGTACAAGGCAGCAGGGTACACTGCAGGAGCAAGATCAGGATCAATGGCAAACAAAATCTGGCAGCGATTAAACACTGGAGCAAGAGGCACTAGTAGGTAGGGTTGCCGCCTCATCCCTTTAAACCCGAACACATATGAATTAGGCCCCTTTCACACGGGACGGATCAGTAATGATCCGCCCCGTGATGATCCGCTCGCTCAGCGGGGATCGCTCCGTTGTCCCCGCTGAGCCACCGACGGACAGGGTGGTCCTGGCACACTGTGCAGGGACCGCCCTGTCAGCTCTCCGCTCTCCTCTATGGGGGATCGGATGAGCACGGACCATCTGTCCATGTTCATCCGATCCGCTCTGCAGAAGGATAGAAAAATAGGGTTTTCCTCCATCTGCAGAATCGGACAATTGCGGAGGCGGACAATAGCGGGTGTCTGCGGATGTTCATCCGCAGACACCCGCTATCCCGTAGGGATGCATGTATGTCCGTATTTCATCCGCAAACGGATGGATGAAATACGGACATACTGTCCGCATGTGTAAAAGGGGCCTTACACAGGCTCTCTGGCTGATTAAGGTGGTAATTAAACTCACTTGGTGCCTTATCTGCATTTAAATATCCTCAGAACCTGTGTAATTCATATGTGTTCGGGTTTAAAGGGAAGGGATGGCAACTCTACTAGTAGGTGAGGACCTAAATACCCTCCCAGCAGCCAGCATCAGGTGGAAACTGATTAATGGGATCTGCTGGCTGGGAGACACTCATTGGTGGACACCAAAACTACAACCTTCCGCTCCGGGAAGCACAGTACCACCAGTAGGTAATGCAGGTTCTGATATTATTATTGACTACTTACTTTGGTAAAACTTGGCACAACATAAGCATGCATTACTGATGGACCACTGAGGACTCTGGACATTACTATAGTATTTGGAGCTTCTACATTGACCGTTGCACTTATCCTGGTCCTGTTCAGGCTCTATGCAAGCAGCTGCCCCATGCCACACTAACCACAGAGGTTTGTTTTCTCAGCACCACCACCATTTTCAGAAGGTCTCGTATTGTTTTTTCTACATTTCATATGACATTTGCAGACGGAGAGGAGGTGTTGTATTGTCTCCTCACTGTCTGATTTAGACCTAATTTATTTATTTAAATAATACTGTGCTACTGCTCTGCAGTCCTGTGCATTGCAGGCAGTGGTGGTGCGGTGGTGTGGCCGCATTGAACTCAATGGGCAAGTTTGTGCCACTTGTCCAACTCTGCAACCCCTAAAAATGCTGTGGCCATGGCATGTGAACAGCCCCATCTAACAGTTATTATTTTACAATGCAGGTGGGAGGCATGGGTGGGTGTATGTGTGTGTGTGTGTGTGTGTGGGGGGGGGGGGGGGTTGGTAAAACTGCAGGTCATCCGCCTGTTTTTACTGCTCCCCTGACTGCCTGTCTGAAAGAGACCTAAAGAAGCAGCAGCTCGCCCTTCTTCTCATTTCTTTCATCTGCATGTTTGTGGTCAGCATATGAGCATGCAACACACCTGATTGGCTACCAGGGTAGGTCCTCCCTCTTTCCAGTCTGAGTGTTTTCTATGTAGGGGATTATAGGAAGGTGATTCATATTCTGAGCCAAACAAGTAAAATTTGCACAAGTTAAAGGGGTTGTAAACCTTTGTGGTTTTTCACCTCAATTCATAGAATGACTTCATAGAAAAATTTCTTACAGTTCAGCAGCCCCCCAGTGCCCCCTGTTTTTCTTACCTGAACCCTCTATTTCTCGCACCGGGGATGACCACACCAGCTCTAGCTGGTGTCTCATGTCCTGATTGGCTAGATTGATAGCAGCGCAGCCATTGGCTCCCATTGCTGTCAATCAAATCCAATGAAGCGGGCGCTGGGGACGGGGCCAAGTCCGGCATCCGTGTCTATGGATACAAATGCTGGACTCGGGAGTGAGCCCGCAAGGTAACCCCCATGGGAAAGCGCTTCTCAAAGGGGGTTATCTGATGTGTGGAGGAGCCGCCGGGGGACCCCGGAAGAGCAGGTTCAGGGGCCACTCTGTGCAAAACGAGCTGCACAGTGGAGGTAAGTATAACATGTTTGTTATTTTAAACCAAAAAAAAAAAAAAGAACCCTTACAATCACTTTAATGTTATTCTAATAAATATATAACTATATTCAATTGTGTTTTATTAGTTCAGTTTTTATTGAGTTCAGAGGCAGCAACTAAATCATTAAAAGTATGGAAATTCTTAATAATAATAAAAGATTAGAAAAGCTAGGTAATTTTGGTTTGAAGAAAAGATGATTTAGAGGTGATTTCATTAACTCATTAAATATATTCAAGGTATCCAAGGCCAGTATAAGGATTTGGCAAATTAACTTTTTATCCCAAGAACTGTACAAGCATTCGCATAGAAAAAAGAAAAATGTTCTACCTGTTCCTTTACAGAGCAAAAACAATACTGGAATTTGAAAACTGACTGGATGACATTCTTGCAATTAATAGAGTCCAAAATTCTAATTTCTAAAGGCTTAGAAAGAAATATTCTGATCCAGGGAATTTATATGACTGCCACCCTCTGGTGTGGTAAAGTTGCCAGCAGTCGCCATACTTTAGAAGCAAAGGGCCAGTTTACTGTCATTCAGACATTACAGGGGCTGGACTGTGGCCAGTGGGAGCAGAAAATGCCTCAGCGTTAGTGGGAATAGACTACTGGATGTCTCAGGCTTGGTGGTCAGTGGTATTAAAAAAATGACATAATGCCTGTGCAGAATAGGTGGAGGGATAATGCCCCATCATTAGTATCAGTGGGAGGAATAGTGCCCCATTATTGGTGTCAGTGGGAGGAATAGTGCCTCGTTATTGGTATTAGTAGGAGAAAGAGTGCCCCTCTATGGTATTAGTAGGAGGAACAGTGCCCCATCATTGGTATCAGTGGGAGGAATAGTGCCCTATCATTGGTATTAGTAGCAGGAAGAGTGCCCCATAATTGGTATTAGTAGGAGGAAGAGTGCCCCATCATTGGTATTAGTAGGAGGAACAGTGCCCCATCATTGGTATTAGTAGGAGGCAGTGGCAGACTGATAACTCATAGGGCCCCTGGGCAATAGGAGATTATGGGGCCCCCGGGCAATAGGAGATTATAGTTCATTAAGTGAAGCGTAAGTGAATAAAACGTTAAAGTTGGTCCCAGGTATCACTGGTGTAGGTGCTTGACCACGTAAATTCTTTCACTGTACAACTTAAGTAAGTAGTAAAGGCTTACCAGAGCAACCATTAGTGTGCGCAGATACGAACTCCCAAACGATTAGGATCGGACAAGATCGTTCCTCCGACGCTCCTCGTATGAATGGATGATTCGAATCACCTTTGGGGGCGGGAAGGTGAAAACCGACCCACACCTTCGGATGTTCCTTGAACGTCGTCCGTTCCGGTCAGTTCGAAAATTTCAAGTTGGCGTGTCACCGAATGGCAGGAGAAGTTCAAAGCAGAGATTATAGGTGAACCGGAAGTACCAGGAGCTAAAGCAAAAATATCGGAGATGAATGTCTGTGGGTAGGACCTGTGGTCCTACCCACAGACCCATCATTGGTCTGTGGGTAGGACCTGTGGTCCTACCCACAGACATTCATCTCCGATATTTTTGCTTTAGCTCCTGGTACTTCCGGTTCACCTATAATCTCTGCTTTGAACTTCTCCTGCCATTCGGTGACACGCCAACTTGAAATTTTCGAACTGACCGGAACGGACGACGTTCAAGGAACATCCGAAGGTGTGGGTCGGTTTTCACCTTCCCGCCCCCAAAGGTGATTCGAATCATCCATTCATACGAGGAGCGTCGGAGGAACGATCTTGTCCGATCCTAATCGTTTGGGAGTTCGTATCTGCGCACACTAATGGTTGCTCTGGTAAGCCTTTACTACTTACTTAAGTTGTACAGTGAAAGAATTTACGTGGTCAAGCACCTACACCAGTGATACCTGGGACCAACTTTAACGTTTTATTCACTTACGCTTCACTTAATGAACTTTTATCTTCACATATATGGGATCTTATAAATCACTTCACTCATCCAAGGCATGGGACTTGTTTTGATTTGTTTTTTATTTTTGTTGTTTATTTTTTTCACTTAATTACAAGCTTGTGCCTCATAGCAATAAGCTGTAGTTTAAACAACTATTTGCTTTTTAAAATTTGTTTTTTTTGGTTTAATAACCAATTGCAATTTATTATTTTTTTTGTTCATTGCACAGTATGCACATCTATATTTTTTACCATTGATGTTCAATTTTTTGGAAACACTAGTTTTGAACTTTTTCCTGATCTATTGCTTTATTGTATTCAGTCACATGTTACATCTATACATATCAAGCGCTGCACTGTTTTTCACATTTCTGTTATTTAGACCTAGTATCTGTTTTTTTGTGCTTAGCTGCTGTTTCTCTTAAATTGACTTCTTTTATATCAACTAACTTTTTACCAAGCGCAAGTTTTACTTTTTGTTTTTAATAGGAGATTATAGGTCCCCCAGGCAATCAGAGATTATGGGGCCACAAAGTATACTGTGCACACACACAGTATACAATTACACAGTATACACATACGTGTACACACAGTATACACAGACATGTTTCTATTGGCTGAGAAGTTACTGGAGAGGTGGGGCAGCTATAATCTCGGGATTTTTAGACCAAAAGGATGTCGGTAAGGGATATTTCAGAGACAGATTTTAAAAACAAAACACAGATTTTTACATACTGTCCCTGGTTTTACTGAGGCTGACAACCCTGATGGGGCCCCCTAGTGGCCCGGGGCTCTCGGGCAGTGCCCGAGTGGCCGAATGGTCAGTCTACTGCCTGGTAGGAGGAATAGTGCCCCATCATTGGTATCAGTGGGAGGAATAGTGCCCCATAATTGGTATTAGTAGGAGGAAGAGACAAAGGATTCGCCCTGGGACTTTAAATGAAGTGGGTACCGTTTCCGCCAGTAAACATAACAGTAGTAAATATAGTATATGGTTTATTCAAGTACAATTGTTTACATGTATAAATAACACCAACAGTTGCCAATTAAAAAAGATACATAAACAAGAAATATTGGTACATAAATGTAGTAGTAGTCATAGTACATGGGCATCATACTACCCGACTAGTTTTGCGAGATCCAGCTCGCTCTTCAGGGGTGGATGTGTGTAACAATGTACCTAGGATGAAAAAAAGATATGCTTGGCAATTTAGCACAGTATTAGTTATAAAGGCACAAGGTAGGAGGGGTTGTGGATCCCCATACTCACCACTGAGCTTGACCATGGCTCCAGGCGTGCGGCCTCAAGACGGCAGCAGCAGGTGCTTCCCCAGGGAGCTGAGGGGGTAGAATCAGATGGGACCCCACCAGGGGCCAAACGGAGAGCAGGCATGGCATAGGTGTAGTGATGTATCCCTAGAGACCTCGTTAGTCCATAAAAAGTATAGGCTGTGAACATAAGTATAAAACACAGCCTATACTTTTCATCAAGTGTGTCAGTGGGAATGGTGCCTCATATCCGTGTGAAGAACAGTGCCCCAAGGGGTAGATAAAAGCGAGCAAAGGGCCACATTCGGCCCGCCAGCAGGAGTTTGGAGATCACTGCTCTAGACCAAAATTGCCGGAGTTGTGATAGGTTAAACTTAATGAATATCAGTATTTTCCAACCTTAATAACAATGGATATAGATATATTTTGTATCCCACTGAAACTGTTTTAAAGTTGAACTCCAGGCAAGCAGCTATATACACTGATGAAGTACAAATATCCAAATTGTTAAAAAGAAAAATAAATACCGCGCTAAACCTAAATCTACACTAGTACAACAAAAAATCGCTGCAGCTCAGTTTTACAAGATACACATAAACACAATAAGATGACAAAAAGAAAAAGCCGCGCACATACATAAATACTGTAAATAAAATATAAAAATGAGTGATTAATTAATTGATTGCAATAGTAGTGAAAAGAGTTGATCTACCCCTCTAATAAATCAAACATACCATAATTTATAAAAAGAATTATAAATAACAAGTGTTAATAATAAACTTTGAAAAATCCCATGAAGTGATAAAAAAATCCAATATAATCCAATAAATGAAAAATAGTCTAGTTTATTATTAACACTTGTTATTTATATTTTTTTTTTATAAACTATGGTATGTTTGATTTATTATAATTATATTATAATTCCGTTGGAGGCTCTTTACCGAGATCGATGTAGCAGTGTGGGCTAGACTGACACACTGCACCACCGAACGCCACGATGCGTGCCCCCACGGGTGCACAGTGGCTGTTATCCTGAAGGACGTCACATAACGCCCAGTCAGGATAACTGAACCACTGCCCGGCCGTCATTCTGCTATAGGCCGGAAGTGGTTAATTATGCCGCCCAACGGACCCGAAAAATAGAAAAAAATAAAATGCTCCGCCTCCATAGGAGGACTCCCGACAACTGCTGTCTCTTTGCTTTGACAGCTGTTATATAGGCAAGGGTGGGGCCACCCGGTGACGAAACCGAGTGACCCCCACCAACTTCTAGTGTCATGTGATGTCAGAGGGGGCAGGATCTGGTATAGACTGAGGGGACCCTACGCCGTTTTTTTTCATCTATATTGCCAGGAGTCGGCAATACATTGCAGCCACGAGCAAGCTTAAATTACATTTTTTTTCTTTACAAATGTCATTATTGCTGCAGCATTTTCTACACATTGCACAGATGCGCCACTTTACAGGCAGAACAAGGGGACGCCCCAGGTATGTTTTTAAAGGAATATCTCATTTTTATTGTTTCACTTTAAGCATCATTAAAATCACTGCTCCTGAAAAAAACTATACTTTTAAAAACTTTTTTGCATTGATACATGTCCCCTAGGACAGTACCCGGGTCCCCAAACACTTTTTATGGCTATAACATATAAGCCTTTAAAATTAAGACTTTAGATTTTTTATGTTCATGTCCAATAGACTTTAATAGTGTTCGCGTGTTTGTTAGAACTTTTTGCCTGTTCGAGGTGTTCTGGTGCAAACCGAACCGTGGTGTGTTCAGCCCATTCCTACTCAGGATTAAAATTAAATTACTACACCAATGGCTAAATCTTTAAAAGCTGTATGTTACTTTTCAATAATATGTCAGTTAATCCCCTAAAATCTGTAGTATTTACTTGTAAAATAAAAGCAAAAGAGGAAGCAAGTTAAAAAAAAAAAATGTTACACTGCACTATTGCCTTACTCTTATTTATAAAAACAATGGAAAAATGCAGGAACAATCTTGAAGCTCTTAAACACATTGCCAAAGATCCAAAAAGTCCCTGCTCCGCCACCCTCCCAGCCAGTCTCGTGTTTTAGAAACCCTTTTATTAGCACCACTGTAAATATTATTCTTCTGCAGTAGCGGGAGCCAAACGGATTGAAGGATGTAATTTTTTTTTTCAGCCTTCAAAGTATGTAAAAGAACAGTGATCTCCAAAATGCAGATGCCCATCTGTATGTGGCCCTTGGGGCACTGTTCCTCCCAATCATATGAAATATTGTTCCCCCAGTAGACACTAACGATGAGGCACTATTTCTCCCACTGACACTGATGGGGTACTTTTTCTTCCACTGACACCAATGATGGGACACTATTCCTCTCACTGACACCAATGATGGGACACTATTCCTCTCACTGACACCAATGATGGGGTACTGATCCTCCCACTGACAGCAATGAAGGGGTGCTGTTCCTCCAACTGATACCAATGATGGGACACTATTTCTACCTCTAACACCAATGATGGGACACTATTCCTCCCACTGACACCAATGATGGGGTACTGTTCCTCCAACTGACACCAATGACGGGACACTATTTCTACCTCTAACACCAATGATGGGACACTCTTCCTCCCACTGACACCAATGGTGGGGTACTGTTCCTCCAACTGATACCAATGATGGGACACTATTTCTACCTCTAATACCAATGATGGGACACTCTTCCTCCCACTGACACCAATGATGGGGTACTGTTCCTCCAACTGACACCAATGATGGGGCACTATTCCTCCCACTGACACCAATGATGGGGTACTGTTCCTCCAACTGACACCAATGATGGGACACTATTCCCCCCACTGACACCAATGATGGGACACTATTTCTACCTCTAACACCAATGATGGGCACTATTCCTCCCACTAACATTAATGATGGGGCACTATTTCTCCCTGCCAAATCCCAGCCCGAGCAGTTGGGAAAAAAGAAGACTGGGCACTCTACCTCTCCACTTTTTTATGTTCAGCGCAGGGGAAGGCACTAGGGGTCTAATAGACCCTTGATGGCTCCATAAAGAAAATCTGCCACTGCCTATTTACTGTCATTTGAGAGTTTGTCAGCATCTTTGTAATTTTTTTACCTTTTTGGATAGAGTAGGGAAGGCTTAAAACACCTGCCAGAATTTTTGTGTGCTATTGCTGTACCATTACAAAAAACATTTCCTTCACTTTCTCTCCCAGAGACCAAACAGGTCCCCACACAATGTCAGGGCAATTCCCATCTTTGGCAATTGTCCCCAGAAACGGTGCCCCCATTAGAACATTTCCACTCACATCTTGTTCTGTTGACAACGCAAAGATTTTGGGTTCCCTCTCACTTTCTTTCCTGGTGACAGAAGTCACAAAGAGCTGAATCTCCTAAAAAGGATGCAAAAAAAAAAAAAAACATAACAAAGGGTATGACCCTCCCTGGCTCTATGCAAAACTAATAAAAAAAAAAGGAAAAAAAAAGGGAGTTGCCTAGAGATACACTTTAGGTGGAAAAAAGATATTATAAAAATAAAATGAATAAAGGAGCAAAAAAAAAAAGCACTGTCCATACTTCTGCTAGAGAGTAAAGACTGGAGTTACCTCCTGTCAGGTTGTAGTAGTCTTTTACAGCTTGCCCTAGTTTGTGTGCCCTAGTGACAGGTCCACTTAAAATTATTATGGGAATTGGAAAATGGAGCTGCTTTTTCCCCGACTGTCATATGAGGCAGGAGCTGCCTCTTGCAATAAAAGTCTTGACAGTCTTAATCCTCTTGGATCTGTTCACTCACCTCTAGTGACATCTATCGACCTCTTTCGATCTTTTGTCAAAACGCCAGAACATTCAGCAGGTATCTAGACAATGGGAACATTTTGTCTGTAACTGTCTGACATAGCTGGCAACTGATCATCAGCTTGTGAATGTATCATTAACTGAAAGATAACAAAAAAATTTAACGTTAGGCCCCTTTCACACTGGGTCGGTGGGTGCGTCGGCAGTAAAGCTTTACCGTCAATTCTGCGACGCTATTCGGCCGTTAGCAGGGCGCTCTTATCCCCAGCTAGTGGCCGAGAAAGGGTTAAACCCACCGCAAAATGCTACTGCAGCAACGCTATGCTGGCGGTATAGCCGCACTGCCCAAATGATTTCAATGGGCAGGAGCGGTGAAGGAGCTGTGTATAAAAAAATAGTGGCGTTAATTATTTGGTGGATGCTGGAGAGTTAATGCACCTAATGCCACATACACACGACTTTCCGGCAGTCTAGGTCCGACGGAATCAGTCCGTCTGACTTTCCAATCGTGTGTGGGCTAATTCGATCGTTTTTCATTAAAAAAATCAGACGGACCTAGGAATAGAACGTTTCAAATCTGTCCGACTCAATTCCTATGGGGAAACCCATTTGCATGCTGGTCCAAAGGACCAAATGCGAAGCAAGGGAAGCTATTGGCTACTGGCTATTGAACTTCCTTTTTTAGTCCCGTCTTATGTCATCACGTTCAAAACTAATGGACTTTCGAACGGACTTAGTCCATTCATGTGTGGGCAAGTCCTTTCTTTTGGAAGTCCGTCGGAACTCCGCCGAAGGTCCGTCGGGAAGACCATCGGACCTTTTCTGCTGGAAAGTCCGGTCGTGTGTACGCGGCATTGGAGTTTCCTCTATCTCTGTGCTGAGTTCCTGGGTCACCTGTTCGGCCCTATGTGAAGGGTGCCAACCATCCAAATATCAGGAGGAGTTGAAAAGAAAATGGACGGGAATACTTAAACCTCCCAGATGTATAATAGCAGAGTTGTAAATTATGGCAGGGTTGGAGTTGGAGAATCCAATATATAAAAGAAGCGAGGGTCTAACTACTGCTCCACCTATATAAAAATGCAATTTTTTTTTTACTTATCCTTTAAAGTCAATCTCCGGGCAAAAAAAAGCTTTCCCATACAGTGGAACTTTGCATGCAACAAAGACAGTTGGCCACAGTCACTCCAGTCTTCAGATAAATGCAAGCTTTATTGGATAAAATCCAAATAAACTGTACACCCAAGCCCAAGACACGAGATGACATACACATGGTAACGTGTTTCATGCAGGTTGTGCTTAGTGAAAACAGTGGAACTGTGCCCCCACTGCATGGGTTAACTGCTCGTTTTTGTCTAGGGGAGAGGAGAAAGGATATCCTCCCAGCACGGTTTTGAGTTGGACTGTGGGGGACCGCCGTCTTTCAGTGAAAAAAAAGGACCGGGTGAGTATAAGCTTTCTCCTCACCCCTAGACAAAATGAGAAGTTAAAGCGGGAGTCCGCCGGGAGTTCTGCAGCTGCTGACTTTTAAAATAAGGACACTTACCCGCCCAGCGCGCCCGCGATGTCGGCACCCGAAGCCGATCTCTCGATCGTCTCTCGGGTGCTGCCGCCGTCATCTTGGGTATGGGAATCAGGAAGTGGAGCCTTTCAGCTTCATTTCCCGTTTCCCTAATGCGCATGCGCGAGTCGCGCTGCGCAATAAGGATGGTCCCACTGCCTCTGGGATCCATGTGTTTCCCAGCAGGCAGCGGGGGACTTTCGGAAAGGGGCGTAATCTACGCCCCTTTCCGCAAATAGCTATGCCGGAAGTGGGTGCAGATACCTGTACTGTACAGGTACCTGCACCCCCCTCCCCCCTGAAAGGTGCCAATTGTGGCGCCGGAGGGGGGGAGGATTCCAATGAGCGGAAGGTCCACTTTAGGGTGCACCTCCGCTTTAACACATGTAGTGAGGACACAGCCCAACAATGGAAAAAAAACAGTTGGGCTTTAAAAAGGAAGTAAACCCTGATGAGTTTACTTCCTCTTTGAGCATCGCATAGTAGTCCATTATGTGTCACTTACCTGACACAGGAGCCAGCGAACTCACCGCTGTCCCCTGTAGTCTGGAGCCTCCATCTTCTTGGTGGGTCTCGCTGCTCCGGCGCTGTCATTCGTCAAAGCCGCGATGACGTCACTCCCGCGCATGCGCACGGGAGCCGCCATTCGCGGCATATCACCGTTAACTGCGGCACGCTCATTACGCTTGCGCGCCGCTGTCTATGGTGCATGTGCCATAGACAGCAGTGCCTGTCTTTCAGCAAATATCTCCTAAACCGTGTAGGTTTAGGAGATATTTCTTAGACCTACAGGTAAGCCTTAATCTAGGCTTACCTGTAGGTCAAAGTGTGTTGTAAGGGTTTATAACCACTTTAAAGAGAAATTCTAGCCACCCAGGTATATAAACATATTCAAATAAATGTTTCTACTTGTAAGCAGTTTGTAAAGTAATGTATATGGTTTTGACCTCCTGTACTCCATGGTAGCAAAGCTTCTAATCCTGCTCGTTGGACCAATCACTAATGAACATAACCACACCGGTGGTGCCATGAGTGTCTCTCCCAATACTGAAAGAGTAGAATGGAGAACTGGCATCTCGTTCTTCTGAATAAATAACTTTATAATGACAGGCAGAAGCTGTTTTGTCTACCTCCTTGAGGATTTCATCTGGGCGTTGCTTCCTCCTCTTCTCTCCCAATCCTCCCATAAACCTATAGAGCCATCATTTGCACTGCAAGCCCAACTCCAACATTCACTTGCCTGGAATGGTAAACAATTTTAGCACCGGGGGGTGAGTTTTCCCTTTCTCTAAAATGTTCTGAACAATTAAGTCATTGTGATAAAATTCACCATTTTGGTGAAATGCATTGGTGTCAGTGGGAAAAGAGAAATTAAATAGTATCCAAATATGTTTTGGTTTGTATAGAGGGATGGGAGGTTAGCTCTCCTGAGATTACTGTCTGTGTCCACATTAGAGAGAGTAATTTTCTTTATATGTCTTCTATATTTATATCTATATTTCTTTATATTTCATTTTTATTGAAAGTGAGGGAAATGTCAACTGATGTTCCTGTGACAACCAAGCTCTCTTGGTTGTCACAGGAACATCATTAGGTTTACCTACTTTTTTGGCAATTTCCTCTTGCTGTTGTGCCTATAGGACAGAGAGTGAGGGTAAATTTCCCCTAGTGGGACAGTTTTAAGAGTGTAATGGACTTTACCTAGCTTATGTGATTAAGGAAGTTTCTTTAAACTATCTTGGACCTGTTTTTTTGTCAGAACATCTCCTAATTAGCAAGCATCATGACATTAGATATGGAGAAAAATAGGAGCCCTAACCATGTGATTGTCATGTGACTGACATTATATTCACATGGCTTTGTTATAAAACAAAGTCATGTTATTTATTATTTTTAATTTTCAGTAAATTTTGTCTAATCAGTCTGTATGGTAAAATTTGAAGCTTCCTATTCAGCACGCAGAAAAAAGCTTCCAACTGATCTCATATGAGCCCTTGTACACACGGTCAGAGATTCTGACGGAATGTGTCCTATCGGACCGTTTTGTCGGATATTCCGACTGTGTGGTCTGCATCGGACTGTTTCCGTCGGAATATCTGCCGGACCAACTTTTCCAACTTGCCGGTAAAATTTTCCGACAAAATGCTCCTATCGGACATACTCCGATCATGTGTAGCCTACTCCGACGGACAAAGTGCCACGCATGCTCAGATCAAATTCCTAGACCAAAGCTATTGGCTACTAGCCTGAACGTAGTCCCGTCCTAACGAAATAACGTCATCACGTTATGTACAATAGGATTTTCCGACAACTTAGTCCGACCGTGTGTATACAACATCACTTCCGGACCTCTTCCGGAATTAATCCGTCGGAATTACTCCGACGGATTTGGTAGTCGGAATCTCCGGCCGTGTGTACAAGGGCTGAAGGGACCATTGGTCTTCTGAACCATCTGTCTCGCTTTCCTCCTTGGTTGTCCCTCTTTTTGGTCTGCTACATAGACCTCTATAAAAAAAATATACTGGTTAAATTGGTATTAGTAAAGTCTTTTTTGAATATGTACCTACAGGTAAGCCTATAATAAGCCTGACCTCTGGATACAGTGAATATCTCCTAAACTTGCAGTGTTCAGGAGATATTCACACTGCATGCAGCTGGTGACGTCACCGGCTCATGCGCTCTGAAGGTCCAGCATTCCATGCCGGACCTTCAGAGCTCTGTGCCACAGCCAAGGGCTCCAATGCACAGGCTCAGGAGTGATGTCATCGTGGCACCGGGCACTCATAGAGCTGGAGCCCGTGAACCTAGAAGGAAGAACGGGGAAAGATGGAAGCCCTGTCAACGATGACAGCGTGGAGGACTTCATTCTAAGGTATATATTTTATATATTAATATTTATTCAGTGAACAAGGCTTATCCTCAAAACGAGTCTGCTGCTGACTGTTCTCACTGTGAAGGCTTGAAAATAAATACGCTTGATGGTATGGAGTTTCCGGATGCTTTTATTGGATGACCGCTTGTCTATTGGTGTGTGGGAGGACACCTCAGCTTGGACACCCTGACTACAAATTTCCAAAGTAAGACTTTGTTTCCCACTGCTCTGAGCCATACAATCTTTGATCAAAATATATTTTATAATGTGCTAGTATGCAATGATACTAGCACATTGTGCCATTGCTTTGCAGGAGATATTTTTTTTTTTTATGTTGCCGTTTACTACCGCTTTAACTACCAAAAGTGTTATAATGCACAAAACATGTTATCCAACTTCCATAAGCTTACATTTATTACTTTGAAAAGCCAGTCTAAGCCCTTGTACACAAGGTCGGACATTCCGACGGAAAATGTCCGATCGGACCGTGTTGTCGGATAATCCGACCGTGTGTGGGCTCCATCGGACTGTTTCCGTCGGAATATCCGACCAACAAAGTTTTAGAGCTGGGCTATAAAATTTTCGGACAACATGGTCCAATAGGACTTTGTCCTATCGTTTGTAGAGAATTCCGATCGGACAAAGTGCCACGCATGCTCAGATCAAATTTCTAGACCAAAGCTATTGGCTACTAGCCTGAACGTAGTCCCGTCGTAATGAAATAACGTCATCATGTTCTGAACGATCAGATTTTCCGACAACTTTGTCCGACTATGTGTATGCGACACAAGTTTTGGACAAAATCCGTCGGACAAAATCCAACGGATTTTGTCGTCGGAATGTCCGACCGTGTGTATAAGGGCTAAAAGATAGGTAGTTGGGGAAAAAATAACTTTTGGGCACCACCAAAGATTTTGTAAAATTGGGCATGGCAGGATTGCTTCCTTTGCTTTAAAACTTTTTTTTTTGCTGATAGATGTCTCTTTCTCATGAAAGTAGGGAGCTATGAGAATTTAAAGTGAATAAAAGCGTGTTTTTATGTACTTGCCTGACTGCGTTCTATCAATTTGAAGCTTTAAACCCATGTGCCTTTTTCAAATAGATTCTAAAATGAAAAGACAATTTAATGTTTTACGCGGCGCTGATTGTCATGCTGTGTTCGTATTACGTTTGTATCAGCGTATTTGGAAAGTGTCAGCATGTTCGCAGCGGTTGTAAAGACATCAAACAGAGACATACAGAGAGGTATTCAATCACATCTAGGTATCCCGAGGTCTCCTGTCTTAACTATTGCCTGGGCTTTTTTCTGCTTCGGGGATAAAAACCAGCTGTACCTTTCCTGTTTGAGTCATAGCCTTGGACCCCATATTATTCTCAGCCTTTCATCCCTTGGAGCTTATTTCTCATCACTCATCAGCTTTTGTGAGTCTCCATGCTGTTTCATGAAGCCATTGTTTTGCTAAGGCTTTGAACGCTCAGGCAGGTGCAGTAACCTTTGCGCTTTTCATAACGGACAAAATAGAAAAGGAGGATGCGGAGCTTAGAGTAAAAAAAAAAAAGATTGCTGTTGTTTCAAACAGGTCCCCCTAATTATCACAAACTAACTGATAATCCAAAACAAAGGAGACCTCATTTACCTCCCTTGGGAAAAGTGATCTGCGGTCGATAACCACTGCAGTGGCAGCCATACCAGTAGGTGCCCTCGGCCCCTAATATACATGCAGAGAACCGGACGCATTGATTTCAATGTGGGTCTTTTTTTTTTGTTTTTTTTAAGCACTTGATTAGAGAATGATGCTCTAATTGGCTTCAAAAAGGGTGGGCTCAGGGAGCTGGGCGGCGCAGAACCCTGAGCCCACCCAGTTGAGTGACATTAGCAAATTAATATTTGCTAATGTCTTCCTGCTTCTCCTCCCAGCCAACAAGTCCGGGAGTCCTAAGACTCCTTGCCAATCGGGTCTCAGGACCTGCTCCCTGTTCAACCGGGAGGAGACGCAACAGCCCTGGCTCTTCCCTTGGCAATCTGCAGGCCTTGAGGAGCATCAGGCGGAGGGGCAGCAACAGCCTCTTCCAGCTACCCCAGATCCTGCACCAACAGAATCACCTTGTCATCGTTCTCCTAAGGTAAGGCCACCTTCCCATCTGACCCGTCTGGGGAAGGGGGGGTGTGAGGGGACCAGGTTTGTTTGCCCCCCCCCCCCAAAAAAAAAGTATACCTCCAATCATTTGCCGCCGCGTAAACTAAGCTCAAGAGACCACTAAAGTTTACCAATTGAATTGATGCTCACTGGAAAATTGATATCATGAAAACAATGTATCCACAATGATTAGGGCTCATGTACACAAGGTAGTTGGAAACCTTTTCTGAACACTGGAAACTTGACAGCTGGACGCCGAAGGTGAAAAACATCAATTTTACAGCTTTTACATACGGCGTTTATGCGAGTTGTGCAGCAAATTTGAGCATTTGAGATTTTTTTAAAGATAAACTCAGGAGACCCTCCCAAATGCCTACAGTGCATGAAAAACAAGTAAATATTAACTATGGTATTATGGCCATTCTGTGAGAAAAGAGGGAGCAGTGTGCTTGTAGACAGCGGTCTTATTTTTTGTGTATTCACTATGGATCCCATCATGAGCATGTGTGAGGAAATCCTCCTGATGTTGCTGTTGCTGAGGCTCCGAAATCGTTGAAAATTGTGTGACAGGACCAGAGTTCGTCACTACTGGACTCATCCATAGATGCCGGCAACAGCAAGTGGTGAAATTTGTGTTTTTTTCAACATTTTTATATGTTCCAAAATTATCCAAATTTTTTCCCCTTTAAAAACGCTTTTAAAACGCAAACGCTCATAAACACGGTTGACAGCAGTTAAACAAGGTTATAAGCATTTGGTGTTTGAAATGCTGGTGAACTACAGTCCTAAACACAATTTCTCTGCTTTCAAAAAATGCCTGTAATCTCAACTGCCTCTAAATTACTGTAAACGAATGAGTGTACATATACACATAAGATAACATAGAGGAAAGTTCAGGGGCTGCTGGAAAAAACTCCCAACTGCTCCTAAACTTTAGTTTAGCAGCTGTAGTGTAAATAAGGCTCGCGTACACACAAGCGGAATTTCCATTTGAAAAATCTTGGATGATTTTTCAGACGAAAATTCCGCTCAAGCTTGACTTGCATACACACGGTCACACAAAAGTTCTCTGAGCTTTCGACCGCCACGAACACGGTGAGGTACAACACTACGACGAGCCGAGTAAATGAAGTTCAATGCTTCCGAGCATGCGTCGAATTGTTACAGAACATGCGTAGGAATTGCTGCAGACGATTGGAATTTCCAATCGGAATTTTTTCCTTCGGAAAAATAGAGAATCCACTCTCAATCTTTTGCTGCCGGAAATTCCCGCCAGCAAAAGTCCAATGAAGCATACACGTGGTCAGAGTTTCCGACCCAAAGCTCACATCGGACTTTTGCTGGTGGAATTTCTGATCGCGTGTACAGGGCATTAGTGCCACCTGCCAGAATGGAATTGCTTATTATGTGGATCCACAACCTTCCTTAGTGAAAACCATCCATTTGATTGTCCAACTGAAAGCTTCTCAGCAATAAAGCTTCAGCTGGACCACCAACAAGACTTTCTCGAAACAAGTACAATGAGGATTGTGAATTCACGTTATAAGTGCTCCCACTCTGGACCAGCTTCCAGATAGGACAAAGGTGGACCATGACCATGCACTAAAAGTTAGTGACAACAGTGGACCACAACCATGCAATGCGAAACGGCACAGCTTGGACTGGCTTTTTGACAGTGGCAATGGTGGACTATGTCTGTGCAATGAGTGACGGCAAAGCTTGGACCGGCTTCCTGATAGTGACAATGGTGGATCATGTCTGTGAAATAGGTGTTGGTACAGCTGGTTGTAGTCTCCACCAGAAGCATATATCACTTGACAGCACAGAAGCACAAATGGGATACAGTTGTCATCTCACAACAGAAACAAAGACTTTATTTTCGAAAAAAAAACATTGTCGACAATTGTTATTGAGATTGAGATTGAGATTAGCTGATGCTTTGGTGAAACATGAGTTAAATCTCTACCAGCAACTGAATGTCACTTATAGGCAGGTCATTTTAAAATAGTTTTTATTGACTTTTTAGTGTTTCTACCTTGAGGTTTGAAAAACATAACCTAGTAACACAAGCAGCGCAGAAGCTAAGTGGTTAGCACTTCTGCCTAGTAGCACTAAGGTCACTGGTTTGAATCCCAACCGTGACACTACCTGCCTGGAGTTTGCATGCTCTCCCTGGCTTTTCTTTGGGTACTCCCAAATTCCAAAAGACATACTGGTAGGTAGATTGGCCCTATTATTTGTGTGAATGAATGTGAGTAAGGGACGTTAGATTGTAAGCTCCTTGAGGGCAGGGACTAATGTACAGTATATGAAAAGCACTGTGCAAATTAACGGTACTATATAACTGCCTGTAAATAAATAAATATTGGTACCTTAGGATTGTTTCTGGAAACAATGCAATGTCCATGGTCACAATGCAGACCTAGATAGAGGAAGAGAGGAATTTATTGGGTGATAATGACTTAAGAGCAGACCTCATTAACAATTAGCTAGCAACACAAAAATAACACTGCTCTGAACTATGATATCCGGATAACTGGTAACCTGGACACACCCAGAATCCAGGTGCTCTAGGGCTCAGGATGTCCTTCTTACATCCAAATGGGCAAACTTGAGAAAAACTGAAGGATATAACATCTGTGTTCTTTATTGTATCATGACAAGTATAAAAAGGACAAGCAGACGTGTCTCGGCACAGCTCGGACAGAGCTGTGAACAAGGCTTGTGCCGAAATGCGTCTGCTTGTCCTTTTTATACTTGTCATGATACAATAAATATCACAGATGTTATATTCAGTAGTGTTGGCTCTTCCTTCAGTTTTTCTCATTAACAATGAGGTGTGAAAACAATTAGGAAGAGATTGGCGCCATTTAGTCTGTTTAACATGATGCTAACAAATTGTAGTTTTTTCTGTATGGCCCATCTGCCCTTTACCCTGATTGCTCACCACAAAAGACACTCTACGCATGGGATGGGCTGTTTACTGTAAAAATGTAGTAGAGTCTACTACATTAGCCATCGGTTGATGAAGAAAGGTTGGTATTTCAGTGGTATTTCTTAGTTATTAAAGATGCACACTTTCAGGAACTTACTTATGTCCCTTTCTGGGCATGATACAATTCAGGAAGGGACATAATGAAGGTCCGGAAAGCTTGCAACTCTGTTTATTGAAGACAAAGTAATATTACAGAAGAAAATACACAAGCACAGCAAATAATTTCTTACATAGACATTATCTGTGTGGCAATGCAACAAGAGAAGTGATCAATACAACCAATGTCTCTTTGGTTGTTGTTTGCCTCATGTAGTCTCTTTTACATATGGCGAGGGGTAGCATTTTCATATTAGGTCAAGCTCAAGTTCCACCAAAAGTCCCACACTTCGTTAAAATTGTCCAGACAGTTCCTATTAATATACTGTATATCATTTTTTTCAGATGGAATTGTTTGGTCAATGAGAAAGGTCCATTAATGTAGTGTAGAATAGTGTTTGGTTGGTTGTCGTCTGTCTTCTGGTGTCTCTTTTACGTGTCCCAAGAGGTAGCATTGTCCTTATAATTCAAGCCTAAGTTCCACCAAAAGTTCTACACTTTGTTAAACTTGTCCAGACAGTTCCTATTCATATACTGTATATATATTTTTTTTTATATGGGATTATTTAGTCAATCAAAAGGATCCATTGATGTATAGCCACGGCTATCAGGACGTTTTGGAGAGACTCCGAGGCTGGCTATTACTATTATACATGCCTATATGATTTATCCATCTTGTGAGTTGCCAATTTATTTTGAACTATTAAACCCACTATTTTAATCCTGCACTTAGCCTGGCACCTCTCTGTTCCTGCGTTTACCCACAGAGTCCACTGCTTCGCTCTAAGCCCTTGTACACACGGTCGGACATTCTGACAACAAAATCCGTCGGATTTTGTCCGAAACTTGTGTTGCATACACACGGTCGGACAAAGTTGTTGGAAAATCTGATCGTACGTAACGTGATGACGTTATTTCGTTACGACGGGACTATGTTCAGGCTAGTAGCCAATAGCTTTGGTCTAGGAATTTGATCTGAGCATGCGTGGCTCTTTGTCCGATCGGAATTCTCTATACACAATCGGACAAAGTCCAATCGGATCATGTTGTCAGAAAGTTTTATAGCCTAGCTCTAAAACTTTGTCTATCGGATATTCCGACGGAAACAGTCCGATGGAGCCCACACACAGTCGGATTATCCGACAACGCGGTCCGATCGGACATTTTCCGTCGGAATGTCGGAATGTCCGGCCGTGTGTACAAGGGCTAAGGGTGCTTCCTTCAAGTGCTGATGGAATATTTATCATGGACTAATTTCAAGGACTACTAACATTTATATGAGTTTTCAATTGAATAAAATATTTTATTGCACAGCTCCGGGGGTCTTCCGTCTTCGGGGGTCTTCTCGCCGGACTCCTCCGCTATCTTCTTGTAGCTCTTTTGCTAGCGGAGGAGTCCGGCTTTCTTCCTCGCCGCCGGCCTCTTCTCCCGACTTCGGGGGTCTTGTCCCCCTCTTCGGTTCTTCTGCCGGGCCACCGCGCCTTCTTATAGCTCTTTTACAGGCGGTGGCCCGGTCTTCTGTCGCCGCCGTCGCTGCCGCCTTCCGTTCTTCTTCTTCTTCTTCTTCTTCTTCTTCTCCAGGAGATGTTGCCTCGACGATCTCTCCGGCCGGAATGCCAGGGACGCACTGCGCGGGCACTTATATAGGGACAATGGGGCGGTGTCACATGGCTTTATGTCACATGGGTTGGTCACATGGGTTGATGTCACATTGGGACTATGACATCGTAAGGGGGCGGGATCACCATGTGACCAACCCATGTGACATAAAGCCATGTGACACCGCCCCATTGTCCCTATATAAGTGGCAGCGG
The DNA here is from genome assembly GCF_037356315.1 of Lithobates pipiens. Lineage (NCBI taxonomy): Eukaryota > Metazoa > Chordata > Amphibia > Anura > Ranidae > Lithobates > Lithobates pipiens. The sequence continues at coordinate 315,072,300 of NW_027507784.1, read as the reverse complement.
AGAGCGTCCCTGGCATTCCGGCCGGAGAGAGCGTCGAGGCAACATCTCCTGGAGAAGAAGAAGAAGAAGAAGAAGAACGGAAGGCGGCAGTGACGGCGGCGACAGAAGACCGGGCCACCGCCTGTAAAAGAGCTATAAGAAGGCGCGGTGGCCCGGCAGAAGAACTGAAGAGGGGGACAAGACCCCCGAAGTCGGGAGAAGAGGCCAGCGGCGAGGAAGAAAGCCGGACTCCTCCGCTAGCAAAAGAGCTACAAGAAGATAGCGGAGGAGTCCGGCGAGAAGACCCCCGAAGACGGAAGACCCCCGGAGCTGTGCAATAAAATATTTTAACCCTGTGTTGTGTTTTTTTTGTACTTTTTTTCACAGGTGAATGGGTAGGGGTACATTGTACCCCATACTCATTCACATAGGGTGGGGGGCCGGTATCCGGGGGCCCCCTTATTAAAGGGGGCTCCCGGATTCCGATAAGCCCCCCGCCCGCAGACCCCGACAACCAACGGCCAGGGTTGTCGGGAAGAGGCCCTTGTCCTCATCAACATGGGGACAAGGTGCTTTGGGGTGGGGGGGCCGCGCGGCCCCCCCTTCCCCAAGGCACCCCCCCATGTTGAGGGCACACGGCCTGGTACGGCTCAGGAGGGGGGGCGCTCGCTCGCCCCCCTTTCCTGGCCGGCCGGGTAGCGTGCTTGTACAAGCGTCTGTTGTGGACTTGGGGGGACCCCCACCCCGATTTTTTTCGGCGTTGGGGTTCCCCTTTAAGTCCATTCCAGGCGGCGGGGCCAGCGACGTCTCCTTCGCGGGCCCCGCCTACCTGGAGACGCGCTCGAAATGAGCGGACTTTCCTCCGCGTGTGTGGGCGAGTCCGTTCATTTCAAAAGTAGGGCGGATAGTATGGCGGACTTAGTACGCCGTATTAGTCCACTCAAAAAGTGCTGCGTGTGGGCAAGTCCGTTCATTCGAAAGTATGACGGACTGTCCGTCAGATTGTCTGACGGACTAAGTTGGCCAGACAGTCCGCCACGTGTGTACGCGGCTTTAGACATGTTTGAAGGACAATATACAGGCGCATTTCATAAAATTTGAATATCAAGTTAGTTTATTTCAGTAATTAAATTCAAAAAGTGAAACATATATTTAATATAGAATGCATTAGAGAGCTGGTAGAGGGCTGCGCTGACTTTGGACTTCATAAAACCAAGTGGACTAACACTAGCAGATGACATGGCTCCCTAAATCATCACTGACTGTGGAAAATGTTGCATTTCATTTGGAAAGCAAGGTCCCAGAGTCTGGAGGAAGAATGGAGAGGCACAGTATCTAATGCCGCGTACACACGACCGGACTTTTCAACATCAAAGGTCCGACGGAACAATTCCGGCAGACCATTCGATTGTGCATGAGCTGCAGGGGACTTTTGATTTGCAAAAATCCGACAGACTTTAGAAATGGAACATGTTTCAAATTTTTCCGCCGGAACTCCGCCGGACCCAGTTCCTACCGAGAAATCCGCTCGTGTGTATGCTAGTCCGATGGACAAAAACCGACGCGAGGGCAGCTATTGGATACTGGCTATGAACTTCCTTATTCTAGTCCGGTCGTACGTCATCACGTTCAAATCCGTCGGACTTTGGTGTGATTGTGTGTGGCCAAGTCCGTTCATTCGGAAAGTCCGTCAGAACTCTGTCGAAAGTCTGTCGGACCTAGTCCCTCAAAGTCCGGTCGTGTGTACGCGGCATAAGTTGCATGAGGTCCAGTGTGAAGTTTCCACAGTCAGTGATGATTTGGGGAGCCGTGTCATCTGCTGGTGTTGGTCCACTGTGTTTTATCAAGTCCAAAGTCAGTGAAGCCCTCTACCAGGAAATTCTAGCGCACTTCATGCTTCCCTCTAATGACCAGCGTTATGGAGATGTTGATTTTATTTTCTAGCAGGACTTGGCACCTGCCCACACTTCTAAAAGTACCAATACCTGGTTTAATGATCATGGTATCACTCAGGCATGTACTGGCCATTGGGACTACAGGGAGTTTCCCGGTGGGCCGATGGCTCGGTGGGCCGGTTTCAATGACAGTAATTGAAAGTAATGACTACGCGGCTCGCCTTCAACTTCACACAGTGATGTGAGAAAGATGAGAAAAAATACAGAGGAGAATAAGTGAAAAAGAGGTTAGTGAGGACTCCTTATGTTATGCTACTTATGTTTTTTTGCACAATTACGTATAGTTTTATATACTGTTTTTGTGTTTGTTTGCAAAATTAAAGTGGGCCGGTCTGGATGAAGTCCAGGGCCAAATTTTTGTCCCAGTCCAGCCCTGGTATCACTGCGCTTGATTGGCCAGCAAACTCACTTGACCTTCAACCCATAGAGAATCTGTGGGGTATTGTCAAGAGGAAGATGGGAGACACCAGACCCAACAATGCAGATGAGCTGACAGCCACTATCAAAGCAACCTGGGCTTCCATAACACCTCAGCAGTGCCATAGGCTGATCGCCTCCATGCCACGCCGCATTGTAAATGCTGTAAATCATACAAAAGGACCCCTGACCAAGTACTGAGTGCAGACCATACTGTACATGGACATACTGTTTAGTAAGCCAACAAGTCTTGCAAGCAACTAGTGTTTGTTGGAATAATCTAATATCCCAGCAACTGGTAGCACATTCCCGATATAAATGTGACAAAGTGTTGAATAAATAAATAAACAGTTGCGCTAATTGTTCCAATCCATATTCGAAAACAAAAATATATAAACAGTGCCATCAACATTAATTAATTTCTTCCTTAAACCAATACTTCAATGTGTGATTTTATCTATGTAGTTTTGGATCAAAGTCCAATAGATCTTCTGTGCAGAATGATGCTGCGGTAATCTTGTTTTAATTTTCTCATGCATAAAATAAAACTTGCTCCCCAATATCCCCCCCTCGGGTTTTGTGCTGACCTCAATTGAGGTGACCTCGCAACTAAATTTGGTCAGAAAAGGCGATTTAGTCTTCCAGGAGGGAACATTGGGGAGCAAATTTTACTTTTTTGCATGAGAAGATTAAAAGAAGATTACCTCTGTATCATTCTGCACAGAAGATCTATTGGACTTTGATCCAAAACTACATAGATAAAATCACACATTGAAATAGAGGTTTAAGGAATGTTTTACTGAAATTTATGTTTTTCATGTTTTGATATTTCACAAGTGGATTAATTAGTTCACTGCACACTTTAACCGCTTCAGCCCCGGAAGTTTTGGCTGCTCAATGACCAGGCCATTTTTTGGGATACAGCACTGTGTCGCTTTAACTGACAATTGCGCGGTCGTGCGATGCTGAACACAAACAAAATTGACATCCTTTTTTTTCCCCCACAAATATAGCTTTCTTTTGCTGGTATTTGCTCATCTCTGCGGTTTTTATTTTTTGCTCTATAAAAAAAAAAGTGGAACTGCTACATTATGGCGGACACATCGGACACATTTTTGGGACCATTGGCATTTATACAGTGATCAGTGCTTTAAAAAATGCACTGATTACTGTAAAAATGTCGCTGGCGGGGAAGGGGTTAACACTAGGGGGCGATTAAGAGGTTAAATGTGTTCCCTAGTGTGTGTTCTAACTAAAGGGGTGAGGGGACTGTCTAGGGGAGATGGCAGATCGCTGTCCATACTTTGTATGAACACGTGATTTGTCTCTTCTCCCCTCAGAGAACCGGGATCTCTGAGTTTACTGTGTTTTGTAATCGATCGTGACAGAGCGGTTCTCGCTCTGTCACGATCGATCACATCGCGCCCACTGGGCACTCTAATTGGCTCCGGGGGCGAGCAGCGGGCGCGTGCACGCCCCTAGTGGCCACAGGGCGAAGTGATGTAACATAACGTCTTTTCGCCCAGCCGTGCCATTCTGCCGCAGTAAAACTGCGACGGCTGGTTGGCAAGTGGTTAAGGAACGAATGAAATAATGTTGATAGCACTGTTTATATATTTTTGGTTTTGAATATGGATTGCAACAATTTGCGCATCTATTTATTTATTCAACATTTCTGTATTAACCACATCAATACCAGGCACTTAAACACCTTCCTGCCCAGACCAATTTTGAGCTTTCTGCGCTGTCGCAATTTGAATGACAATTGCGTGATCATGCTACCTTTACGGTTTTTGATCACCTCTACGGTTTTTATTTTTTGCTAAACAAATAAAAAAAGACCGAAAATTTTGAAAGTTTCAAAATGTTGTAAATAAGTAAGTTTTCTCCTTCACTGATGGGCACTGGTGGGGTGGCACTGAGGGGCACTGATAAGGCGGCACTGATGAGGTGGCGCCAATGAAGTGACACTGATGAGGTTGCATTGATGGGCACTGATATGTGGCACTGATAGGCGGCACTGATGGGCACTGATAGGTGGCACTGATGGGCGACACGGATGGACACTGATAGGTGGCACAAATTGGCACTGATAGCTGGCACAGATTGGCATGTATAGCTGACATGGATTGGCATGGATAGGCGACACGAATGGGCATGGATAGGCAGCACAGATGGGCATGGCTAGGCGACACAGATGGGCATGGGTGGGCACTGATAGTTGGCATGGATGGGCACTGATAGTTGGCACGGATGGGCACTGATAGGTGGTGTGGATGGGCACTGATAGGCGGCATTGTATTGTTCTGATGGATGCCAATCAGTACCAAACAATAATGCATGCCAATCAGTGATGCCCATTGTGGGCTCTGATTGGCATCCATTGTGGGCACTGACTGGCATCCCTAGTGGTCTAGGGTGGCATACCTGGTGCTGGGCATCCCTGGTGGTCTGGTGGCGTCCCTGGTGGTCCAGTGTGGGCATCCTCAGGGGGGCTGCGCTGATAATCGTTCAGCACAGACCCCCAGTGAGAGGAGCAGCCGATCGGCTCTCCTCTACTCGCGTCTGACAGACGCGAGTGAGGAAAAGCCGATCACCGGATCTTCCTATTAACACTGTGATCAGCCGTGATTGGACACGGCTGATCACGTGGTAAAGAGTCTCCGTATGAGACTCTTTACCAAGACTGAGATTGACACCCTGCAACAACGATCGCCGCGTCAACAATATACGGTATGCAGTGACAATGACTTGGTGTTGATGGATGGTGAAACCCTTGAGATAACTTTCTGATCTCAGGGAATCCCTGCTAATAATTACTATATCTACAGATCAAAGTACATGTGATGGTCAGTGGGAAGAATGCTACTTACGTTGGTGGTCATTGGGAAGAATCTCTGCCTTACAGTTAGCTGGAAAGATTATTGGTGTCATTGGTTACTTATTTGAGAGGCAGAAGTTGGTGATTGCTCAAGGAAACCCTAGCAACCTCTGGAGGAATCCTGGTTAAAAAAGGTTTTTGTGGCATGATTAATCTGCCTTTAGAGATCAGGAAGACATTTTTACCTGGTGTTGAAAATAGAACTACATTTCATTAGGATTTTTTTCCTTCATCTGCACCAAATGAGAATTTAGGATTTTTTTGGTTTAGCTTAATGAACATAGGTTTCTAATTGACTATGTAACTATATATGTAAAATCATTAAATCAAGCTGAGGAATATTATAGATGGTGTGGACTAATGTGGTCTAAACATCCTAAGTATAATAGAATGACCAGATACTGATTTCTGACTCTTGGTTACAGTGAAGTAGTCCAAAAAATATTTGACCACCCATGATGATGGGGGAAGGTGAGAGATAAACAGAGTCCCAGGGGGTAGCAGTATGCCTATATTATTCAGTAGCAAGTGTAAGTAGTCTTAGTGGGAAAGTGGTTAGCGCTTCCACCTAACACCAATAGGGTCATTGCTTCAAATCCCAACCATGGCACCCACTGCCTGTAGTCTGAATGTTCTCCCTGTGTCTTTGTTGGTTTCCTTCTACGCTCCAAAGACATGCTGGTAGGTATATTGGACCTAGTATGTGGAGATACAGTATGAATGTGAGTTAGGGACCTTACATTGTAAACTTTCTAGATTGGAAGCTTTTAAGATTGTTAGATCCCCTGGTTAGCAGAGGTCATGGCGGCCATAGCCGCATAATCCACACTTACTGCAAAAATAGAGGCTGTACAAATGGACGTGGGCCTTATAAGACAGGACATGGATAAGCTCCGATCCAGGGTGGCAAAAACAGAGCAGAGGGTCAGCAACACAGAGGACACAATTGCGGAACACAGTACGGTACTTCACTTGCTTCAAACTAAGGTTAAAGCCCTGGAATATAAAGCAGAAGACACCAAGAATAGAAACAGATGCAACAACCTGCGCATAGTTGGCCTAGTGGAAGGTGCAGAGGGCAATAACCCCACGTGTTATGTGGGAGACATGCTACGCAACCTTCTACCTGACGCCCGCCTATCTCCTCACTACACGGTGGAAAGAGCACACAGGATCCCACCCAAACCTGGTTCCCTGGGTGCCCCCCTTCATTCTAAGACTCCTTCATTTCCGGGACAGAGGTGCGGTAGGACTGAGGCATCAGAATAACAAACTAACAATTTTCCCTGACTATTCAGTAGAAACACAGAAACTCAGGAAATCATTCGACCACGTGAAGGCAGCAATGAGGGCGCACAAAATTTGGTACAGTGTCCTATTTCCAGCCCGCCTGAGGGTCCAGGATGGAGAGACAACTTGCTTCTTCACCTCCCCCAGAGAGGCCTCCAACTGGCTGGACTCACTGCCCCATGATTGACAACCGAGAGCTTAATATGTGAGTGCCCACTGTAATTGATTACCAAACACTGGACCCTGGGATCAAGTTTGCTGCTGTTGTGAACACTACTCCCAAGACGCAAATATGACATCCCTTAATATACTGTCATGGAACACCAGGGGCCTGAACTCCCCAGTCAAGAGATCACTGGTGTTCCAGTTCATTAAGTCCCACAGTCCACACATTTGCATCATCCAGGAAACCCACCTGGTGGGTAGTAAAACATTGACCCTAAAAAAAAACCTGGATTGGATATCATTATCATTCTACACACTCAAACTTCGCAAGGGGCGTTAGCATCCTGGTCCATAAGTCTCTGCCCTTTAGATGGCTAGACCTGGTATTGGACTCGGAGGGAAGATATGTAATAATTCATGCATAGATCCGTTCTATGAAGTGGGTTATAGCAGGAGTGTACTTGCCCCCTCCAGCATCAATGTCTCTTCTACACCAGATCACCTCAAAGATAGCAGAATTTCCCAATGACAACATGGCCATTGTGGGAGACTTTAATATGGTTTCTGACCTGGACATGGATGGGATGTCCACTAGTGGGCTTTCCCACTCGGACTAGTGGAATGGGTAGAGCTGTATGAACTGACAGATGTGTGGCGCTGGAGGAATCCTCACTTCAGTACATACACCTGCCACTCAGCATCTCACAGATCCTTCTCCAGGATCGACCTAACGTATCTGGGTGGCCTGGCTTTGTTCTAGGTAACGGACATTAAGATACTTCCCAGGGGCATATCTGACCATGCGCCGCTCCTTCTGACTGGAGCTCTCCTCCACCCCAGAAAACACTTTGTGGAGACTGTCTAGGTTCTGGGTGTCAGACGAGGTGGTGGATGGGCACTTTAAGGGGGCACTGCAGGAATACTAGGGAGTCAACCCCAGCTCGGCCAGCGCACGGCGTGGGACACTTTCAAGGCATATACTAAGTGGAGGTACCAGACTATTATAGCCAGGGTTCGTAGGGAAAGAAGGGCTGACTTGACTAGTGCAGAAAGGGAGGCTGACCTACAAGAGCAATTTGTTAGATCCAAGGACCCTAGAGACTATGACGCACTTCAATACTACATTTGGCCACTTAGCACCATCTAGTGGCCAAAAGCACTAGTTTATGCTTTAAATCAATAAAAAAAAACATTAATCCAGCACAGGAAATAATCAAAAAACATTTGTTTTTGTTTATTTTTGTCTCTTTTGCACAAAATAAATGTATATGCACTTTCACTGTGTGAATTTTCTATGCAGATTTTTTACAACTTCACCCCTTCAAGTATCTCTAGGCTGATGAGCAGAACGATAAATCCGCTGCTGGTTACTGCACTTTGTACTCTTTTTATAAGCCTTGAAGTGTATATCAGTAAGGTGAAACGTGGCTTTGTTTGATTTAGCTTTCTGTTGGATAGTGTCCCAGCAGGGCGTTCAGTGTCTCGCATTTGGCATAGTTACAGATAATAGATGTGCAATCTTGGCAAATATGGATGTATCTCCGGGGCATGTTTAGTGTAGTAAATGCCAACAATAATATAAAAGGAATGAAACGTTTTATAAACAAGAAACCTTTGGCTGCATTGCTCATTGCGTTCAGCAGCGGACTGTAAACCCAGAATGACAGGGACTAGTTTTAGTAGCTCAATCGCACTGTTAAAATTGAAAGCAAATAATTGCTTAACAGCTGTGACAAATGGCAACCTATGATACAAAGTACATGATATTGTATACAGCAGATGGAGCACGTTTCTTCATATGTGTAAGCTACTCAAGTAGCATTTAGTAGCAAATAATCTTCATAATATCAACCCCTACACTGAGACAATGACATCAGCTTACTGCAAACAGGAAGAAACATTTCCTCAGTCTCCTCACCCCCAGTGATCAGATTGTACTATTGTAACTTTGTTGCAAGTCACATAGTAAGAGGCTACAGCAGGGGGCTGATCGGAGTCAGACATGTGTGAACACGGCTAAGGACATCTGTGTGCCAGTATCTCATTCCAGAAAGTAAATGGTCACCATGGATGATGCATGATCAAAGATTGCCCCGGGGGGGGGGGGGGGGGGGGGTGCGTAGGTTATCAGGACGTTTTTACAGAACTTTCCATTAAATACTGTGTATGTATAAACAAAGCAAGGAAGGACACTGGGGTTTTAAAACAAAACCCTGGGAATTTTAAGGTGCTAACTGTAAAGTTAATTAAGGTCACATAAGCAATATGCTCAAACTAAAAAAAAATTTTTTTATTTACAAACAATAAAAACAATAATATCATCAACATAATGAATACAGTTCATAATTTCACTAGAATGGTGAAACCATAAAACAACTGATCATTCCATAATATACCACTCTACATGTTTCACTTGTTCAGCTTCTTCAGGAGTATTTACGGTATATGAATGAACTAGAAAATACATAAAAAAATGTATACTCAATAAATATGATTACATTCATGTATACAAAGACATATGGACAGTGTGTCAAGTACATAAATTCAATTATTAACACATGGAAAAATGATTACATCAACCACAAACAATACTACATAGAGAAATATTTTTTGATATATTCATTAACAATTACTATATAAACCCCAGAAAATATGGGTCAAGAGAAGACTACATATGTAGTAAATCTGCAAGGAATCTTACCAAAAATTGCCGCTAATGTTAACCAATGATCTGAACCAGCAAAAATGGTGGTCAGCAGATGGAATCCCAGTAACGGAGTCCCCAGACTAAAGTGCACGCTCACAAAGGTGGACCACAGGAGGGCTAATAAGATGGATACATAAATAGACCTAGTGAAAGAAAAATAGTGGATAAAAACCAACTAGCAACGGAACCAAATAAAAATTAATAGAGTATAACTGAGGCATACAATTACCTCAAATTCCACAAATAGCATGAATTGAATCAGAAAGATCAAACTCATGAGGATACTAATCTGAGGATTTTATATTTTACCCCATCCGCTCTAGATTGTTTATTCACATCCCACCCCTTCTACACCCGACTGTTGGTCCACATTCCACCCACCTACCATAGACTGAAATTGATGACCTGCATCCCACCCATCTACTCCAGACTGATGACCTACGTTCCTTGCCCCAGCCAGACTAATTACCACCATCCCTCCTGCCCCCCAAGACTAATGACCTACCTTTACCCCCTCCCTCCTCATTCTAATCACCCTCAAGTCTTTCCTCTCATCCCTAGCTTATGACCAACATCCCCTCCTTCCATCGCAGGTGTAGCGTTACCCTCGTGAGGGGTGCTAATAGACCCTGTACCCCACTGATTACCTCGACTCTGCAAATACTCCATTACCACTGACACTCTGGGTTCAGTCATCTTACCAACCGTATTAGTAAAGAGAGACTCACACAGTATTAAAGAAACAATTCAAGTATGTTTACTGTATTAATGAGAACACAAAATAGGTATATTTTAACTTTGTCAGATAGTAAGAAAACACTCTTACACACAGATATTTTACCTATACTTATCAAAAAGGCAATAAAGTGGCGCAAAGTTCCTTTAACTGTAAATGAACACAAATATTAACCCAATCACAGAAACCTATGTGAACAGATTATCAGGAGGGTAGACAACTGGCACTATATCTTCTGTGCCAGGTTTCTCACTTCTGCCTCCTCAACTCGTAGGCCATTCAATCTTGCACAATATAAAGAAACCATATACAGTCTATTATTTTCAAATTGGCTGGCTTCCTTTAGATGAAGTTCAATGCAATTAAAGCAGATAAGGAAAAATGATGATAAAAGGGTAAAAGGGTATTCTTTGAAATCCAGATGTCTTCAGCTAGCCTCTTTGCATTGTAATTAAAGTAATCCTTGATAACAGGGTGTAGCAAATTTGTCAGAACTGCAGGTTATCCTTGTTATATTGTAACTACCTTTGGTATAATCCCAATGGTGTTTTCAGTATAGCTACTAGAACCAATTATGTGAACTGGGCATAGATGTCTACTTTCAGTGTTCATTATAACATAAGATCTAACTTCAGTGGAACTACAAGTACCATCAGCTGAACTGTGTGAATGATGTCTGAAAGCAGTGTCTTTAACCCCTTGTCGACCAGCGCACTATGATATATGTCGGCACAATGGCACAGCTGGGCAAATGGGTGTACAGGTAAGTCCCCTTTAAATTGCGGCATTGTGGGCGCGTGCATGCCCGCCACATACCGTATATACTCGAGTATAGGCCGACCCGAATATAAGCCGAGGCCCCCAATTTACCCCCAAAAAACTGGAAAACTTATTGACTCGTGTATAAGCCGAGGGTGAGACATGGCTGTCCATCCCTGTGTGTCCGTCCATCCCTGTGTGTGTGTCCGTCCATCCATCCCTGTGTGTGTGTCCATCCATCCATCCATCCCTGTGTGTGTGTCCGTCCATCCATCCCTGTGTGTGTATCCATCCATCCATCCATCCCTGTGTGTGTGTGTGTGTGTGTGTGTGTATTCATCCATCCATCCATCCCTGTGTGTGTGTGTGTGTGTGTATCCATCCATCCATCCATCCATCCCTGTGTGTGTGTGTGTGTGTGTGTGTGTGTGTGTGTATCCATCCATCCATCCATGTGTGTGTGTGTGTGTGTGTGTGTGTGTGTGTGTGTGTGTGTGTGTGTGTGTGTGTGTGTGTGTGTGTGCGTCCGTGCAGCCTTGTGTGTGTGTCCAGCCTACCTGTGTCCCAAGCCTCCGTCCCGAGCCGCCGTCGTCCCGAGCCTCCTCTGTCCCGTGCCTCCTCTGTCCCGTGCCTCCTCTGTCCCGTGCCTCCTCTGTCCCGTGCCTCCTCCGTCCCGTGCCTCCTCCGTCCCGTGTCGTGCCGATGGATCGCCGCTCCAGGATCGCCGCTCTTCTCGGCGGCCATTCTACAATTCAAAAGCCGCGCCTCCTTCTCCGCCTCCGCCTGTGATAGGCGGAACACTCAATTTCCCAGCAGCCTGTGTTCCGCCTATCACGGACATCCTCTCATACTCGTCCGTAGTATGAGAATGAACGGATGTCCGTGATAGGCGGAACACTGACTGCTGGGAAATTCAGTGTTCCGCCTATCACAGGCGGAGGCGGAGAAGGAGGCGCGGCTTTTGAATTTTAATGTCCGCCGTCTGTCTGCTCGATACGCTGATCGAGCAGTCAGACAGCGGTGACTCGAGTATAAGCCGAGGGGGCACTTTCAGCCTCAAAAAAGAGGCTGAAAATCTCGGCTTATACTCGAGTATATACGGTACTCTGTGACCGTGCCCGTGCTTCCCGCGGACTTGATGTCCGCCGGGGGCCCGTGATCGTGTCACGGAGCGGCAGAGCGGGGAGATGCCTATGTAAATGTAATTTCCCTGTTCTGTCTAGCAACATGACAGAGATCTACTGCTCCCTGGCAATGGGAGCAGTGATCTCTGTCATGTTCTAGTGAAACAACCACCCCCCACAGTTAGAATGTGTAATTTACACAGTAATCAGTGCATTTTTATAGCACTGATCGCTGTATAAATGACAATGATCCCAAAAGTGTCTGATGCTTCTGCCATAATGTCGCAGTCACAATAAAAATCTCAGATCACCACCATTACTAATAAAAAAAAACAATTTATAATAAATATTCCATAAGTCTATCCGCCATTTGTAGACTCTATAACTTTGCGCAAAAATACATATCACCCAAAACTGAGAAAAAAATGTTTTTTATATATTTTTTGGGGATATTTATTATAGTAAAAAGTAAAAAATATAGCTTTTTTCAAAATTGGCGCATTTTTTTGTTTATAGCGCAAAAAATAAAAACTGCAGAGGTAATCAAATACCACCAAAAGAAAGCTCTATTTGTGGGGGAAAATGGACGTCAATTTTGTTTGGGTGCAATGTCACACAACGCAATTAAATCAGTTAAAGTGACGCAGTGCTGTATCGCAAACAGTGCTCTGGTCGGGAAGGGGGTAAATCCGTCCGGGGCTGAAGTGGTTAACAATAAGAAGGGCTATGGCCTCTCACCACTCTGGAACTCAGATACAGTTGAATGCAGATGATGAGAGGACTCTGATGCCGCGTACACACGATCGGACTATCCGGCGGACAACCCACCCCCCACATCTACACCAGCCTAATAAATCACCCCCCCCCCCCCCAACAGACTGAAGATGAAAGCTTTAAAAAAAAAATCTTTAACCATGCACAGTTTTCCTATTTCTATATTAGTATTAGTATTTGTATTATACTTTTTCTAGCATTTTGATTTTTCTCAATATTTTGATACAATGGAGGGTCAACATTCCTACCGAGCCGCATTCCATTGCACTGCACTCCCAGCTGTAATCTAGTATGATTTGTCTAGTCGTTCTCAAGGTCAGAGACACAGGAAGTTCTGGGAAATATCAGGAAAATTCTACTGCCCATTGTCACCTCTTAATGAAGGGATGAAGCAATAAGTGTGGTTAGCATTCCTGGAGAGGATTACCGGGGTATTTAAGAGGAACTCTGATAACCACAGTTTCCATTTACCCAAAAATTCATTTCTATTTTGAAATGATGGGCTGTTAAAGGGCCCATACTGCTTTTTATGCTCTTTCCTTGTAAAGTGGTTCGTTCTGTAAATTACCTATATGCTCATATCCTCACTATGACATCATGCTAATCAACAGTACAGAGTACATATAGCAAAGCTCGGACAGATTCCATTCCTTTATTGGCACCCCTCTGGTGTAGAACTAAGTAGCTGTGACATCCAAAGGAGGAGAGACCACACACAGGATCAAAAATCCAACGTTTTTGATATGTACATCAGTCACCATGTATGACCCACATACCCACATGCCTTTAATATTAGTTAAAGTGGAGCTTTCTGTAACTGTATAAGCCTGCAGGAATACAATATGCAGTGACAGTATCAAACACTTGCCTACCGGGCAGTTTACCTCCTTTCTGCCTAGACCAATTTTAAGCTTTCAGAGCTGTCACACTTTGAATGACAATTACTTAGTCATGTAACACTGTAGCCAAACAAAATGTTTATAATTTTTTTAACCACTTGCTTACTGGGCACTTAAACCCCCCTCCTGCCCAGACCAATTTTCAGTTTTCAGTTTTTTTCGCACTTTGAATGACAATTGCACGGACATACAACACTGTATCCAAATTAAATTTTTATAATTTTTTTCCCACAAATAGAGCTTTCTTTTTGTGGTATTTAATCACAGCTGTGGTTTTTATTTTTTGCTAAACAAACAAAAAAAGTTGAAAATTTGGGGAAAAAAAATCATGTTTAATAGTTTGTTATAAAATTTGCAAACAGACAATTTTTCTGCTTCATTGATATGCGCTGATAAATTGGCACTGGTGGGCACTGATAGGCTGCACTGATGGGCACTAATAGGCACAGTTAAGGTGGTACTGATGGGCACAGATAAGGCGGCACTGATGGCCACTGATAAGATGACATTGATGGGCCCTGATGGGTGGCACAAGTGGGTGGCATGGATGGGTGGTGCAGATGGGCACCGATAGGTACCACTGATAGATGGCACTGATGGGCACTGATAGATGGCACTGATAGGTGGCACTGATGGGCACTGAAAGGTGGCACTGATAGCTGGCACCGATGGGCACTGGTAGGTGACACTGATGGGCACTGATAGGTGGCACTGATGTGCATCACTGTTCAGGCACTGATTGTGGACACTGACAGATGGCACTGTGGGCACTGACAGGTGGCACTGTGGGCACTGACAGGTGGCGCTGGTGGGCACTGGTAGGCAGCACTTGTAGGGGGCACAGGTGGGCACTGAGGAGCTGGGGCATATTGCAGTGATCGGGACTGATGTCCCACTCACTGGCGCCGGTGATCGGCTTTTTTTTTTTCCTCCTCGGCTCTGTCGACATCACATGATCAGCTTTCATTGGCTGACAGCTGATCATGTGGTAAGGGGTCGGAATTGACCCATTACTCCGAACTGTGATCCAGCGAGTCTCATAGACTCGTCCCGGCAATGCAGGTCCATGCTGTAGCCATCATTTGTCTATAGCGCGGATCTCTAGTGGTTAAAAAACAGATGGATTATTCTTCAGGTGGTATTTAATCACCACTTGGGGTTTATTTTTTTGCTAAACAAACAAAAAAAGACCAACAAGTTTGAGAAGAAAAAGATTTTGTTATAAAATTTTGCACATAAGTAACTTTTCTCATTCACTGATGTGCGCTGATGAAGCTGCACTGATGAGGCGGCACTGACGAGGCTGCACTGATGAGGTGGCACTGATGAGACTGCACTGATGAGGTGGCACTGGTGAGGCTGCACTGATGGGCACTGATGAGCTGGCACTAATGGGTACTGAGAAGCGGCACTGATAGGCGGAACTGATGGGCACTGATAGGCAGCACTGATGAGTAGACATGTGCAATTTGTTTCGGTCCGAATTTGTTCTTCGTCAAAATTCTGCATATTCGTTCACTCAGATTTTTGGTTTGATGCATTTTGTAGAAAACAAATTTTTCTAAAATAACAAAAATTGGAAAGAATGAAAATTCGACAATCAGAAAGAACAAAAATCAGAAAGAACAAAAAACAGATAATTTAGTTTTTCATATTTTCTATTATAATTTAATTATTAAACCATTACTATATTTTTTTTAAAAAATATTATTATTTATTAATCATAAATAATAATAATAAAAACTATAATAATAGTTATAAACTATTCAATTATAGGTATTAGAAATTTCTTTCAAATTTGGCTAACTGCTAGTGAACGTAACGAATAAGAATTTATCCGAAGTTCTGAATTTTCCGAAATAACGAATACTGCATTTAAACGGATGGAACGTAACAAATACGAATGCATCCAAAGTTACGAATTATCGAAATAACGAATGCTGATCATAAGGAATAAAAAAAACAAATGAATAATACGAAAACGAAAAAAAAATTTGTTGCCAGTGCACGTCTACATGATGAGGAGCCACTAATAGGCAGCACTGATGATCACTTATATGCGGCATTGATGCATTCTAATTGGCACTGATGGGGCTGCACTGATGATCACTTATATGCGGCATTGATGCGTACTAATTGGCACTGATGGGGCTGCACTGATGATTAGTGCCCTGATTATCAGTGTAAACGATGTACTGACAGGCTTGCCGGTAACGGCTCTCCTTTCCACCCACAGAAACAGCGTGTGAGGAAAGGACTGCCGATTACTGTCAAGTTTGTTCACATGTGATCAGCTGTGATTGGACACAGAAGCTCATATGGTAAAGGGCCGCCTTACCCCTATCTGTGGGGTAAGTCGTGTAGGGGGCAGAGTTCTGGGAGGATGTTTATTGATGCCCTCCCAGAACTGGATGACCACACTGTAGCTGTCTTTGCCCTTGTACACATGGTCAGACATTCTGACGGAAAATGTCCGATTGGACCGTGTTGTCGGATAATCCGACCGTGTGTGGGCCCCGTCGGACTGTTTCCGTCGGAATATTTGACAGACAAAGTTTTAGAGCTGGGCTATAAAAATTTTCAGACAACATGATCCGACCGGACTTTGTCCAATCGTTTGTAGAGAATTCCGATCGGACAAAGTGCCACGCATGCTCAGAGCAAATTACGAGACCAAAGCTATTGGCTACTAGCCTGAATGTAGTCCCGTCGTAACGAAATAACGTCATCACGTTACGAACAATTGGATTTTCCGACAACTTTGTCCGACCGTGGGTATGCAACACCAGTTTCGGACAAAATCCGATGGATTTTGTTGTTGGAATGTCCGACCGTGTGTACAAGGGCTAACAGCTATAGTGTAGTCGGCAAGTGGTTACAAAAAAAAAAGCTTAAACTTTTATCATTGCAAAAAGAGATGATGTCATCAGTCGGCTGATACACACGGACTGAATATTTGGTGGCATCGACCAGTTCATTAGTGGAGACAGGCTGAGGCCGCTCCATATCTCAGTGTCACAGTGGCTGGTCAGCTAGAGCACCATCCTCTTATTCATGTTATGGTGCAGTGGGTTAATATTTTTAGGTTTAAAGCTGTCAGTAAGGAGGTGACATATCGCCTCCTCAATCCCTGTCAAGCGCCCTCTGAAAATTCATCCATCACTGATCGCTGTTCAGAGGGGCAGCAGTATAGCTGAAAGTGTTAAAGAGCCCTTAATGTACATATGCCTTTGATGATGTTGCATTTAGCATGGACAGTTGTGCTTTTGAGGGGGGGGTAAAGGTCCACTTTAAGTCACACAGTGATATAGTTTAGCAGGGGCTGATGTATGTCATCAACCAAGACTCAACACACAAAACACAACCAAGAAGTGAACAGGCACCAGGATTACATGATTGTGTTATCTCCGATCCAACATCCCAGTCCAGAAATAAGATGGTGACCATGGATGATGCCTGAGCAAAGTTGGCTTTGTCCTTCTGCAGAGGAAAGCAGATGATGGACTAGTCAGGGGGAGTACTATGATCTCTGAGAGAGGTAATACATACCTGAAAGTGTTATGCCTCGTACACACGATCAGATTGTTGGCCAACAAAATCGTGGAATTTTGTTCCGAATGGCGTTGGCCCAAACTTGTCTTGCATACACACGGCCACACAATTGTTGGCCAACAATTACGAATGTAGTGACGTACTACATGGTTTTTCAGCTCTTTAGCGCCACCTTTTGGGCTCCTTCTGCTAATTTCGTGTTAGTAGAAGTTTGGTGAGTGTGGATTCGCGATTTTCTTTTCACGTTTTTCATTATACGCTTTTCAGTTTGTTTCTGAACGGCCATTCGTCAACCAGACATGTTGCGGAATAAGATAACATGTTGTTATTTATTATTGGCCTTGGAGTTATTACTTTCACATTCATTTTTTGGTTGAATAATAATGATTTGATTTGGTATATTTTCTATATTTTTGGATGCATAGAATGCACTTTTTGGTTAAATTCTATTGGCAGATAGCATGTCTAATTTTATTTGTTTTCTTTTTTTGATGCACAATAAAAAAATTGTGTAGAATAATACTTGGCTATGTGTTTTACTTCAAATGACAGTTTGGGAGTAGCAGTTATATTTAAAAAAGTACAATGTAAAATTGACAAGGGACACCAACATAGTTGTATCTTTGATCTTAAAAACTACAGGATAATGGTGTTGTGGTAACTTGCCCAAATAAAGAAAAAAACAAAAAAATATAATAATATTATTCTTCATATAACTAGAAAAAAAAGCCTTTGGAAATTTGTTTGCAATAACTCCATCAGTATCACCAGCAAAGCAGCTTCATTATTATCCCATTAAAGAAGAAGAGAATAGTGGGCTGCATTTGGAGATTTCATAATTTGCCATGTCACAAATGTTAATTCTCCATTACAAACGCTATTTTACAACACCGACCGCGTCTGCTTCCGAGCATGCATGTTTGTAGTTTGGACTTTTGTCTGATGGACTTGTGTACACATGATTGGAAAATCCAACAACAGACATTTGTCCGCGGAAAATTTTAGAACACACAGTCAGATTTACCGACAACAGCCTGACATCGAACATTTCCCGTCGGATAGTCCGATCGTGTGTACGGGGCTAAAGAGAACAAAGTCCAGTGCTAGATTTGTGCTCCCCCCCCCCCCCCCCCAGGTTAAGGCAATGTGGATGGATGACAAACATATGTAAGCACAAGGCAAAGACATCTCAAAGGCATTTCCAAATTCCATGCACACAAGCCCTTGATCACGCTCCATCTGCTTTTATTTTTGTAAATGGAAATGCATTAACAATGTGTCTGACATGAGTTTGAGATGTGTACAACACAATGACCTTGTAAGGATCAAATAAACATTTTTTTTTTCTTCTAACAAGTGTTGATCAAACTCATCACACATGTATTATAAAGTCGTCAAAAATGTATTATATCCATACCGAGACCATCGCAGACACACCGCAAACCCTTCATACTCCTATTAAACACATCAGTAGCACACCCTGAACAGAATACATTATTCTTATTGGTCTGCCTGGCTTGCTTCTCAAATACATAAGACTTAAGCCAGGGCTGATTTAAAACAGGGCTCCACCCCAATGGGAAGCTCCGCTTGTTTGCATCCTCCTCCCCACCACAGCCACATTTGACACCTTTCCAGGGAGAGGGGGGAACGGGTAACTGTTTTGGACAGGTCCCCGTCACCACTACCGGGGGACCTCACCGTAGCAAGTTCCCCTGGAAGTTCAGCCCCCCTCCTCCTTTCCCCGCCGCCGGGCCATTCACAAAGCGCAGCGCTCTTCAACCATGTGCAGTAGGGAACCGGCTGTGAAGCCACAAGACTTCACAGCAGCAAAACACCCAAGAGCTAATTGAAAAATTGGCTGGGATGGCAACATCGTGGGACCCCTGGGCAGGTAGGTGTCCTAATATTAAAAGTCAGCAGCTGCAGTATTTGTAGCTGCAGACTTTACATTTTTTTGGAGGGGGCTGGAGCTCCTCTTTAAGAGCAACTGATGTCCTAGTAGTGACCATTCACACTTTGATTTTGATTTTCATTTGACCGTGATCCACCTGTCGATCACGGGCAGGTGACGGGTAGGTCACATCCCTTCCATGCTGACCCCTGAAACCTGTATAGCGGCATTTACTGAAATTGATCCCTATATTTTGCTCCTTCAGCAGCTAAAAGCTGGCTTCTCCTCCTCTGACTCCTGCCAGCATTCAGCTTCCACAGGAGAAAAATAAAAGGGAGCGGTTCTAGTAAATTCTGCCCCTGCTCCTGTCCAGGTTCCCCTTCTTTCGGCTCCGTGTATGCTCCCCTGGTTCCCCCCTTGCAGTGATTCTGACTTCCCTTCCTCTCTTCTCTTGCTGGCTGGTAATCTTCAGGATGGAGAGTGGGGGAACTAACTGGTAAATTACATCGGTACTGATCTCTCACTGTGTTCATTCATAACAGAAGCATAGTAATTTGTGCTTACAATGCTTCAGTTTGTGAATGAACAGAGAGGCTGTGCAGAGCCCATACTGTTCATTCTGTGTGTGCAGCTGAGGCTGCAGAGATTCAGACTGAGTACTGTGTCCTCAATCACCTTTCTTTGTCTCAAAGTAGAAAGAGAGGTACCTGTTTAGAGAACCCTTTTGATTCCCCAAAGCCCCCCACAGGTCTGCTAAAAAAACTGTAAAGAAATAGAAAAGTATAAAAACAAATGGCACTATCCACTGCCCTACTGACAGCATCCATTGCTCTACTCATACTGTCCTCTACCCTAATCACAAAGTCCACTGACCTACTGACACTGTCCATTGCTCTACTGACACCACCCACTGACCTACTGATACCACCCACTGATATCATCCACTGCCCTACTGACACCACCCATTGCCCTACAGACATAGTCCTCTGCCCTACTGACAAAATGCACTGCCCTTCTGACAAAGTCCACTGACACCATCCATGGTCCTACTGACACCATCTACAGCCCTAATGACACTGTTGACTGCTCTACTGACTAACGCTGTCCACTAATTCTTCCGTATTATTTAGTTAGGCCTTGTTAGGTGATTTCTTTTTGAAAAAAAGGGCGTGGAACCCCGGTGATCTTTGATCTCATTCATGTTGTTCAGGTAGATCTCCACCTCTCAAAAGTTGCCTACCCTTGCAGTACCCCCTCCCTCCCCCAAATGCCTTGATCTGCTTTTCTCTCCAGAAGGATGTTTGGGCATCATACAGGGTCACAGTATAGGCCTGGACTGAAATGCTGGCTCAGAGATAACAGAAACTTCTACAAATCACATAGATTTGAACAGGCACCATAGGAAAAGTTGGGATTCCTCTTGTTGTGCAATGTTGTAATAAGTATGACATATGAAAAATCACGCAGCTGTGAACAAGGGCTTAGAGCAGAAACCCTTCTACAAATATACGTTAAAGCCCATTGGCTCTTTAGATGGCGTACCAAAGCAATGGCGATGAAAAGCAGTCTGTTTCCTCTTCATCCATTTCCCTCACGTACATCCCGCATGTGTGCACCACGCGGAGAAGGAACCAAAGTCTTTTTTCCAAACTCTTTCTTGGAACACCTCAACAAGAACTTCTCTTGTGAAGTTAACTTTTGAACAGGAGGTGCCCACCTGCTGGAGAAACCTAAGAATCAGTCCTCCCAATCTGTGATGTGTCTGCTGCCTCCGAGCATAATACGCCAAGAATGGATAATACTGATTTTCAAAGACTTCACTGATAGCAGATGGGATCTAAGTGGACCATGTCCTCCAGCTATAGAGTTTGGATGCTGTTTGAACGTACTCAGGCTGCTCTTATTAGCTGGATTGACGGATGCTTCAGGCAAATACCAAATTTAAAGGAAGAAAAATTTTATTTACTGTGCTCTGAAATGAAAGGGAATTTTTTAACTGTAACAGCGGGACTTTGAAAAATGTATCTTGGTGAAACAACTGCAATTAGAAAAGGGCTTTGTCCTGTCAGAGGTCAGAGGAAATGTAGCAGCAGAAATATGCTCTGTTATTACCAACATAGTTGTGATTTGGTGCTTCTGCCGATGTTGCAGTGTACAGGTGTGGGGAAGAGCAATAAAGACTGACTGTTGCTTCAAAGTTCCTTCATCTTGGGGCAAATGATAGGTGCTGGACAAGAATCACAAATCTGAAAAATGGATAATGCAGAAGTAAGGAGATGCTTGCACTGCAGGTACTCAAGTACAGCTTCCTTTCCAGCTTGGAGAACAGTGAGCAGCAAGATATCGCCAAATCTCACTCCAAATCTCCTGAGACTAACAGTTAGAGGTGGCAATGCTTTAGATCAGGGGCTTCCAAACTATCTGAACAAGGAGCCAGTTTACTGTTCTTGAGGCCTTAGAGAGGCAAGACTTTGGCTAGTATGATTAGAAAATGCTGTGGTGCCAGTGAGAGCCTATAGTGCCCCTCATTGGTTTTAGTGGAAAAAGTTCCCCATTGTTGGTATCAGTGGAAGAATTGGTGCCTCATTGTTTGTATTTAAAGTAGGAATGGTGCACCTTTGTTGGTGTCTATGGGAGGAATGGTACCCCATCATTGGTATCTTTGGAAGGAAAAGTGCCCCATCATTATTGTCAATGGATGGCATGGTGCTCCAATGACAGAATAAAGGCAAGCAAAGGGCCACATCTGGCCCACGGGCCACAGTTTTCAGACCACTGCTTTAAATGATTTCACACTGCAGACATACAGCTAGGAGGCTGTAGACACTGTAGGGCCTAGGCACAGAAAGTGCACTGTTAGTTTTCAGTAAAAATTCAGGACAAAGGGTAGATTTTTTGAGGTCCTGCTTAGGCACAATACATATTTTAAAATGTGCCCTATGATATAGCAAATCTTCACTTTTTAAGTTCAGGTCCACCTGTTGCTAGACCACAAATTTTAACAAAGGTAAAAATTATTTGTATAATATTGTATTTTACCCATGTTATTTACCAGTAAAAACCTCCCTTGTGTTGAGATCCGAAAGCCCCGAGACTGCTGTTGGGTACTGCCAACTTTCAGGTGATGTCAGAAGACCCATTAACACACTATAGTATTTCCCTTCTTTCCACTTCTTCCCTTTCAGCTATGTACATAAAAAAATATTGGGGGCACAATGGCTTCCACCTAACAGCATTGGTGATGCAATGGTTCAAATCCCAACCACGACACTACCTGCCGGAGTATGTTCTCCCTGTGCCTGTGTGGGTGTCCTCCCACACGCCAAAGACATGCTGGTAGGTAAATTGGCTCCTGTCTAAATTGGCCCTAGTATGTGTATTAAAGAGCGTTAGGATCCTTAGAGTGTAAGCTCCTTAAAAGCAGGGACTGATGTGAATATAGAATGTAAAGTGCCTAAAATAAATTAATGGGAGATGGAGGGAGGGGCAGAGAGAGGAGCTGGGTCAGCCCAGAGAGTAATTAGACACTTCCAGGACAGAAGAGGGGTAGGATCTGGAATGACAGAGGGGCTTATGGTAGGGAAGTGACTCTCCTGTGGTAACAAGTTCAAAAGCACATTGTAAGTGAACAAAAATCATGTATAGAAACAAAAAACAGCAAATCTTGGAGAGGAAAGTAAACATATAAAATGCTTGTTTTTTCCTCATGCGTTTAACTGCAATTTTTTAAGCTGGTGACAGGGTCTCTTTAACCTGTCTGATAGATGACCACCCCTAAGGCGTGTTTGTTGGCACGCAGGAAATAAAATGAGATAGATTTGACAAACCAATTGTCATTTTGGCTAAGTGACTGTCAGTTTAAGAAGTACAATAGGTTTAGGAATAGGGTTTGAGTTAGACTTTAGAGTTTAGGTTGGGGAGTAAGAATTGGTGGAAGAGTTAAGGTTGTGATAGTTATGGTTTGGAGTTGGTCTGAAGTTTAGGATTAATGTAAATCCTAAAATGAAAATAAAGCCAATGATTAGGTTGTTTAGGATAGAATAGAGAATCCTTAGGTCACTGTCACATGTTCTCTCTTGGAGATTGCCCTTCATTTCCTGTCCCAGAGACTCAGCAGGCAGTCAGAGATCTTGCCAAAGCCAAAATATACCTCCAACAAAGCAGCTGTCATCAGAACATGTTAACCTATTGAAAAATTTACCCTTAGCTCCTGTTTAATACTTTTGACTATCCCATCACATTCTGCTCTGGAGACACAGGCATAACAATAAAAACCAGATGGGGTTTTACTCCATCCAAAGGTTAAAAAAAAAAGTTTTGGCTTTACATACAGCTTAAGGTTTACTTTACGTTGTTGGGTTGAAGATTAGGGTATAAGTTGAGGTTTAGGTCTCAATATTAGTTACTGGTTTCTGAGGTGGGAAATGTGGGAAAAATACTTTATAGGCGACACAATAATAGAAACCTGCTAGAGGTTCTTACACTACAATAATGAAAAAGATGATTTTGTTCTTGTATGTGGTCATCCCCTTTCCTTTCCCTGGTAGCACCGGGTGAATTACAGGGACAGGAAGTAAGGGTAAGTCATCTGAAAAACCTGTAAGCGGTTGTACACACGGTCGGACATTCCGACGGAAAATGTCCGATCGGACCGTGTTGTCGGATAATCCGACTGTGTGTGGGCTCTATCGGACTGTTTCCGTCTGAATATCCGACGGACAAAGTTTTAGAGCTGGGCTATAAAACTTTCCGACAACATGATCCGATCGGACTTTGTCTGATTGTGTGTAGAGAATTTAGATCGGACAAAGTGCCCCGCATGCTCAGATCAAATTCCTAGACCAAAGCTATTGGCTACTTACGTGAACGTAGTCCAGTCGTAACGAAATAACGTCGTCACGTTAAGTATGATCGGATTCTCCGACAACTTTGTCCGACCGTGTGTATGCAACACAAGTTTCGGACAAAATCCGTTGGACAAAATCCGACTGATTTTGTTGTCGGAATGTCCGACCGTGTGTACAAGGGCTTTGAGGTTATAAACCCATCCTCACTTGATCAACCTACAATTCACACAACTTTCACCTAAGATGTACACACTTTTGTAAAAAAATAAAAAATAAAAAGAGAAAATGTGTGAGTTTCAGGTCAAAATTTTGTAGATCTTGGCTAAAAACAATAACTACTGTAGATCCCTAAAATTACAAAAAACGAAAGAAAACCCACAAATTTACTGTGGTTCTACACAATGTTTCCAGCCTCTGTGTAGTGTAACAGATTTCAGAAGGATAACTCAGCACAGTGTCAATAGGATGGGCTTCCAGAGAATAATAATATAGGTAATGTAATTGTCAACAGCTGGCTTATTGAAGTGAAATACAGTACATCTGCTAATGAGGTCATAGATCTCCAGAGAAATATGAGAGATTCTTGTATTATATGGGCAAGTTATTTTATCGTTTATTAAAAACAAGGAACATGGAGAATTTCCATAGGGAGCTGGTACACCACATTATTCCTGAGCACAATGTTGTCCTTTGCTAACTTCCCATGCACATGGAAAGGTTACGTTGCCCTATCAATCCCCTCATCCGGTACTGTCCTGAACAGCAATTTGCTGCTACTCCCTTGTTATTACATTATTAGTTTTAATTTTCTATGTTTTCTTTTTCTTTTTTATAGGAAAGCAGAGAGGAACTGTAATGCATTTTCCAACACTCTTCGTCTTTATCTCTGTCATGTCAGCTGATGCAGCTGCACCGAGAACTTTCTTATGGCAAGAAATCGGGAACCCGTCTTGTATTCGCTGTTGTGGAGGCTCAGAAGAGCCAGCGGATGCTCCTAAGAAAACCAGGATGAAAGAGTATGTGATGTACCCTATGCCAAGAGTCCAGCCACGTATTGAGATGAGCATCCTAAAGGGTTAGTCTTCAAGATAGGGTTTTCTTCCACAAAGTATTTCGTTACCATAACCTCTGAGCCCACCATGAACGTTGCTTTTTTTTAGTAGCGTTTAACAAAAGTGCAATTACAGCAGACAAAATTTGACATTATGGGTCTGCAGTCCCGTTTGACCCTGGTGCATTGAAATGCAATTCTAGTAAACTGGGCTTGCATGGATTTTGCACATCTTTTCATCACCTCTGGAGTTGTCAGGTGGAATAGGTAGAACCCAGCACAGTATATAGTCACAAGCAAGAAACATAGTCATTTGGGGGCCAGGGAAGAGCAAGCGTAGCCAACGAACATGCCATGGCTTAGGGAAGGCAACAGGTAAAAGGAGAATTCAAAGGATTAAGAAGCACACTTTCTGGAACCCTAACACAAATCCCTGTAACACTAATGCTAATCATTTTACTAATCCTAACATCTCTAACAATAATTACTCACATTAATCCTTCCTACGACTTTTAGCCCTTGTACACACGGTCGGAGTTTCCGACGGAATGTGTCCTATCGGACCGTTTTGTCAGATATTTTGACTGTGTGTGGTCTCCATCGGACTGTTTCCGTCGCAATATCCGATGGACCAACTTTTCCAACTTGCCGGTAAAATTTTCCGACAAAATGCTCCGATCGGACATACTCCGATCATGTGTAGCCTACTCCGATGGACAAAGTGCCACGCATGCTCAGATCAAATTCCTAGACCAAAGCTATTGGCTACTAGCCTGTACGCAGTCCCGTCGTAACGAAATAACGTCATCACGTTATGTACAATCGGATTTTCCGACAACTTAGTCCAACCGTGTGTATGCAACATCACTTCCGGACCTCTTCCGGAATTAATCCGTCGGAATTACTCCGACGGATTTGATTGTCGGAATCTCCGACCGTGTGTACAAGGGCCTAGACTAACCATTTCTGTAACCCTCACACTAATTCTCACAGTAACCCTAACACTAACCCTTCCTGAAACACTAACCAACCTATGACCAAAACATCAGCCCATAATAATAACCTTCCCTGTAACCCTAACAAAAGCCCCTCCTGTAACCCTGACCCTAACATTCCCTGTAACACTAACTATTCCTTATACAGTAATACTAACCATCCCTGTATGCTAACACTAACCTTCTCTGTAACCCAAACACTATAACACTAAAATTCAATGTAATCCTAACATTAACTCCTCCTGTAAGTTTTAGCCCTTGTACACAAGGTCTGACATTCCGACGGAAAATGTCAGATCAGACCATGTTGTCGGATAATCCGACAGTGTGTGGGCTCCATTGGACTGTTTCCTTCAGAATATCTGACCGACAACGTTTTAGAGCTGGGCTACGAACGATCAGATTTTCCGACAACTTTGTTTCGACCGTGTGTATGCAACACCAGTTTCGGACAAAATCCGTCAGACAAAATCCAACGCATTTTGTTGTCGGAATGTCCGACCGTGTGTACAGGGGCTAACACTAACCCTTCCAGTAATCTTAAGAAAAAATCCGCTTTAAATAAACTCACCCCCTCCTTTGCATACTCACCTCTTTTGCGTCAGGATTCAGGAGCCTCTGCACAAAAAAAAAAACCCTAACCTTCTTTGCCCAGGAAAAGGGTTTAGTTGCTTAAGTTTTAGATTAAAGTGGTTGTAAACCACTGTACGTTTTTTTTTTTTTTTTCTTACCTGCAAGGCAAAGGCATGATGTTCTAGTATGCATCCCATACTAGCACATTATGTGAAACCTGAAAATTAAGCCTTCCAGCGATGCAATGTCATTGCTGGAGACAGCTTCCATCTTCTCCCATCTTGCCTTTGGGTTTGCAGACTTCAGGTCTGTAATTGCCCACCAGAAGCCGCCGGTCTGAAGGAATGGCACGGATGACTGTTCCTTTAGAGTGCATGCGCCAGTCTTGTCACTGGCTGCATGTACAGTAAATATCTTCTAAACGGTGTTTAGGAGATATTTACACTACCTATAGGTAAGCCTTACTATAGGCTTACCTATGGGTACAATTCAAAGATGGAAGTTTACTTCCTCTTTAAGTGAAGGAGAAGGGATACTTTTAGTGTTAAAGCATGAGGGAAATTACACACTACACACTTTCTGTCTATTTGAAAAGTGTTAATCAGTGAAATGAGTGGAACCCACCTACACAAATGGGACAAGACTCACTTTAAAGTGGTTGTATACCCAAATTTGTCATTTTTACCTACAGGCAAGCCTATAATTAGGCTTACCTGTAGGTAAAATTAATATCTCCTAAACCTGTAAACTTTTGCATGCAGCTGCTGACGTCAGCGGTGAATGCGCTCTGAATGCCCAGCTGAAGATGCTGCCGGACCTTGCCGGGAAGAGTGATGTGATTGTGGCTCTGGCCAATTACAGCGCCGGAGCCAAAGCCGGATGAAACGCAGAGGGCAAGATGTCAGATCCTTCGGCGTGGACTGGGCTACATTATGGGGGCTTTGATCTAAGGTAAGTATTTCATAATGAGCTAGTATGCGTTGCATACTAGCTCATTATGCCTTTGCCTTGCAGGGTTTTTTTTTTTAGACATGTGCGGGTATACAACCATTTTAAGAGCTAAAACTAGGGTGAGTGGGAATTTAAAGTAGAAAGCATAAAGACTTTAAAATACGTTTTTAACAGTTTAAAGGGGTTGTAAAGGTAAGTGTGTTTTCACCTTAATGCCATTAAGGTAAAAAAAAACACCTGTCAGCGCAGGTAAGTATGACATTTTTGTTATTTAAAAAAAAAAAATTAAGTTTAGATTCACTTTAATACAGAATGGGTTAGGTTATAGGATCCCTTGACTTTATACAAAAGGGAATCCAGAGAGAATTGCTACACCCCAAAAAATATACTGGTTTTGGAGCACCAAGAACTACCTCTTTTAGATGTGTGTTTGTATTTTTTTTTTTTATATTTTGTCTATATGAATTGTTTTTGTGCCCAACCCCTGGAACAATGATTTAATCACCATGAATGGTTTTGGTATGCTTTTATCTCACAGTAACAGCATACCAACACTTACAAAGAAGGTGAAATCATTGTGTCTGGAGTCGGGCTTTACATAAAATTTAAAAAATGTCAAACAAACCTATGTTGTATATGTTTGCCCAAATGAATTGTTCCTCACTGATTTATTGTACCATCACCTTGACAGGTGAGAAGGGTGATGTAGGAAACAAAGGTCCTCCAGGAGTCTCAGGAAAAGAAGGTGAACGAGGACCACAAGGGCTTCTGGGGTTGAAGGGTCAGAAGGGTCAAGTAGGTCCACCAGGAAACTCCTGCAAGGTCCAGTATTCTGCTTTCTCTGTTGCCCGTCGTAAATCGGTGCACAGCACTGATTACTTCCAAGCCGTCATCTTCGACACAGAGTTTGTAAATCTTTACAAACACTTCAACATGTTCTCAGGGACCTTCGTCTGCTACATTTCTGGGATCTACTACTTCAACTTAAATGTCCACACCTGGAATCTGAAAGAGACCTATATACACATCATGAAGAATGACCAGGAGATGGCCATTTTATATGCACAGCCAAGTGACCGGAGTATTATGCAAAGTCAAAGCCTTATGCTTGAGCTGAAGGAGAAGGATGAGGTTTGGGTGAGGATGTTCAAACGGGAGCGGGAGAACGCATTGTACAATGATGATACTGATGTCTATATTATCTTTAATGGTTATCTGATCAGACCAGCGGATGAGTGAACACTCCGTGGTGTACCTCTGTCATTTTGGACTTGAAAACGGCACAAAACAAAAAGACTGTTTTGCTAATGTTTGTTGGTGCAATTGTATTATCTCCTAAATAGAAGGCTAAAGTGATTCTATTTGATATAGGATATTTTGTATATTAATAAATATTCTCATTAAGGATCTGAAAATTTAGCAGATCTCCATTACTATGCTGCACAACCAAAAATAATATATCTGTGTATGATGCAGTGGGATATAAGGTGGTTGTGGGGAGGTGCAGTGTGGTGTGGCAGCAGTAAACACTCAGATTCCAGTTGCAGAGAACAGAACTTATATTAATGTCAAAGTTCAATATTTCACAGGAATCACGGTGGGAGCGTGCTCGATCACGAACAATCACAGAATGTAACAGCAGTATGTAGCAGAGCAGGTCTCTGATATGTGCCATCAACGTCTGTCTGGAGGGGCGGAATGTGGCCTGGCCAGTCCGTGCCCAGATGGGAAGGTCTCGAGGAAGGAAGGCATGTCTCTATCCTTTCCCTACACGTCTGGAACCTCTCCCTACTGCTAATTGCTGTCCCTACCAGACAGGTGACATGTCCCTTTTTGCGATACGGCATTGCGTCGCTTTAACTGACAATTGCACAGTTGTACGGCACTGTACCCAAACAAAATTGAGGTCCTTTTTTTTCCACAAATAGAGCTTTTTTTTGGTGGTATTTGATCACCTCTGCGGTTTTTATTTTTTGTGCTATAAACAAAAAAAGAGTGACAATTTTGAAAAAAACACGATATTTTGTACTTTTTTGCTATAATAAATATCCCCAGCTTTTGTTTAAAGTTTTGGTCGATATGTATTCTTCTACAAATGTTTGGTAATAAAAATCGAAACAAGAGTATATTGATTGGTTTGCACAAAAGTTATAGCATCTACAAAACAGGGGAAGGATTTATGGCATTTTTATTTTTTACTAGTAATGGCGGTGATCAAGGATGTTTATCGGGACTGCAACATTATGGCGGACAGATCGGACACTTTTAACACATTTTTGGGATCATTGGCATTTGTACAGCGATCAGTGCTATAAAAATGCACTGCTTACTGTGTACATGTCACTGACATGGAAGGGGTTAACACTAGTGGGCGAACAAGGGGTTAACTGTGTTCCCTAGGGACTGATTCTAACTGTGGGGGGAGGGGAATGACTGAGGGGAGGAGACCGGTTGTTGTTCATACTTGGTAAGAACAACAGATCGCTCTCCTTACCCCTGACAGCACGGAGATCTGTCTGTTTACATTAACAGATCTCTGTTCTATGTATGCGTGGAGCGATCGCAGATACCCAGCGGTCATTGTGACTTCCGGGCACACGCATTGGCTCCGGCGTCGTGTGGCAGGCACGCACGCCCCCCCTAGTGGTCAAAAGGCGAACCAATGTACAGTTACGTCAGTTCACCCAGGAGAGCCAACCTGCTGCAGTACAACTGCGGCGGCCGGTCGGGAAGGGGTTAAATAGACTCTGCCTGACCCAAGATGGCTGCCAGAGTCACATCAGGGCAGCATCCGATTGGATAGCTTCCTCAGTAACCCAGGAGACCACAGAGGAACCTTGTTACTCTTGACTTCCCCTCCAATTGCAATGCCCCTGCAGATGAGTGCCAACCACAGTGGAGAAAGTAGAAAGCACCTGCCTACAAGGTTGATAAATGTATCATAAATATTATCATATAAAATAACCAATCATTCACCTAGCAGGTCCCTTTTAATTGTGATGAAAGGATCCTTTAACACCCTAAAACTATGATTCCTTTAAGACATATCTCTAACAAAAACTTTTTTTTTTTTTTATCAAGTTATTGCTGGCTATATCACTGCTGTGGAAATTCACCCTATCTGTATGTCCTGGTGACCATTGTCAATTGGATAAAAAAAAATGTGATGGAAATCAAAAATTTATGGAGCTGGCATTGAAGGGAAATTTTCCACTGGGTATGCTTTTTGCACTTATCTCTTGTTTTGTCTTCTGGACATAAAGTAATAAGAAATCGCTTGACTGAGCACAGCAAAAAACAAACCTGATAGGAGTGTTAACACTCCTCTCCTCTGTCCAAAACATTTTACTTCTTTGGCTAAAGATACATTTTACAGCTAAAGACAAACTGTCGAGAGCAACTGCAATTTTCTTAAAGGGGTTTTCAACAACTCTGTACATTTAATGTTTGTTTTGGACCATCGTGTGTAGTAATGGAGCTCCCACTTTATGCAACTCCCAAGTTTTCTCTGGACAGAAATCTGCAGTTGCAGTGGTCCTTTGCCCCTGCTGTTAAAATTTGGTAATGCCGCATGACCATAAAATGCAGTGATTCCCACTTGTGTTTGGGTCCATTATCTCTTGATCTTATGTTTAGGGAATACTCTGCGTGTTGTTTTTATTTTATTTTAATTTACAAAGATTGGTCCATTTAGTCTTAAAACTGTTTTATCTTTGATGGATTCCAGTCTACCAAATATTATGTAAGTAAAAGTAGGCAGTGCTGTTTACTACTAGGGAACTCATGGAGACCTTTATGTTATTCAAAGATGGGGCTTAGTCAAATTTTGGATTTCTCATTCTGTTTTGACCCTTGCCTACTATATTCGAAAACTAAAACTAAAAGTTTTGGCTTTAGATACACTTTTCTTTATATATATATATATATATATATATATATATATATATATATATATATATATATATATATATATATATCACACATACACAGTTTAAAGCCCCATACACACTATCAGGTTTTCTGCTGATTTTTGTCTTCAGATTTACCAAAACCATGCAGTGAAGGGCCTGCCTGATTGCATACAAATTTAAACTCCTAAGGTTTGACCTCATATTATATGGTTTTGGTAAATCTGAAGGAAAAAATCAGCAGAAAATCTGATAGTGTGTATGTGGGCCTTAGGGTTTCAGTGTCCCTGGTGAAGGATGGATGAACTTTCTGGCCAATATTTTTGTTGGCCTTCTTATTCACCAAACATCCAGGCTACTCCAACCTTACCTCTGTTCACTAATGGTTTCTAGTTAGGAGTAGGCAGTGCTGAAGTAGAATGGCCTCTGCCTTCATTTATTGTTCATTTTGGACCTGCAGTGTCACCACTTCCTAGTGAAGGGTTTCTCAACCAGGGTTCCATGGAACCCTAGATTTCCTCCAGAGGTTGCTAGGGGTTCCTTATACAATGAGCAATTTCTGCCTCTCAGATAAGTTCCTAGTGACACCACTGATCTTTTTAGCTATCTGTAAGGGGGTATTTCTTCCCAATGACCTCAAGTGTAAGGAGTATTCTACCCACTGATCATCACACTAATGTATCATGAGTTGTAGATATAGTCATTTTTAGCAGGGGTTCCCTGAGACCAGAAAGTTGAAGAGAAGTTGAAGAGAAGAAAAGCTGACCTAGCAAAACACTCATTCATGGAGAGATGTAAGCATCAGCAGTGCCTAAGAGGTGGATCAGGCGCAGAATGACTGTAAAATTGTACCCCATTGGTTCAGAACATAGAACCTTCCACCATGAGTCTGAGTTTTGTTGTGCAGCGAGGCTTAGAAACATGATATAACCCATGATTACAAGAAGTTAAACCAACAGTAATTTCAATTATTTTTTTTTTTTTAAATAATTACAAGAATAATTAAGTCTGACCTCCAAGTAAACAGCTAAATACACATTATTACATGCAATTATATTGTATTTCTATCAATTCAGTCTTGAAATTTAAACAGCCCTGACAAAAAGCACATGGCTCATAGAGCTCCCCTTCTCTCCTCCCGAGTTCTACCCTACAGGGGATTACAGGAGGCTGATACCAAAACAAAATCAGGTCCTTATGCTAGCTGCAATTTTTAATAAAGTGATGTATTTATTTCTCTTTGAAGGTCAGCATTTTAATAAAAAATAAAATAAAAAAATGATATACCGGT
Source organism: Lithobates pipiens (assembly GCF_037356315.1). Classification (NCBI taxonomy): domain Eukaryota; kingdom Metazoa; phylum Chordata; class Amphibia; order Anura; family Ranidae; genus Lithobates; species Lithobates pipiens. The sequence goes on along the minus strand of NW_027507784.1, from coordinate 315,039,552 downwards.
ATTGAAATAAATACTGGAATTATATTATTATCCGAGGGTGATTACAGATTGCCTCTATTTCTTCCATATATGTATTAACTTGTCTACTCCTATAGTTAGCTAGTCTATCAAAACTCTGTTGATAAGAACAATGATATAAGGTTAGCTATGAAAACAAACACACTGCTAAATAAAATAACGTCTTATTTATTTCCAAAGAAAATAGAAAAAACATGTAAATACTATACATGTAAATAATGTAAATATACAATAAATACTATACAGAATATAACAGAAGAATATCAAAGCTACTTATCGCAAGACATGGTCTCATCAACTTGGCTGCATATAACACAGAGAGCCATGATCCACGAGCCAGGAGCGAAAAGGGACAACTTCCATCCTGTGTGCACTTTTTAAACTTCATCCATACACCATCCAAACCCACCTCCATTGTCTGCCCATTTAGGTTTCTAAAGAATGAAAGTAGTTCCGGGGCAGTCCTTCTCAATATATTATATTACTGCCCATCCTGCTGTATTGGCCTCTAGGGGCAGCATTGTCCATGTATCATGTCTATGTATCCTGGGTCAATACAATGCCTGTTGATCCTTTGATCTTTGTAGCAGGATATTCATTAATCATCTTGTCAGCTATGGTCCTTTTGAAGCTTGCTTGCAGAGGGCAAATCAAGGATTTCCATGTTATCACACCAGTCGATCAGGAGCCAAGCTTTTCTTCAGCCTTGATGGAGGTCTGATCTCTGAATATTCTGATATGCTACAATTCTTTGATGTTCAACTTGTTGCATTCCAACTTGGTTCTATCAACCAGAAAGAAACTCCAGAACTGTGATATTAAACCATGTTGCCCTCCAACAGGTATATATCAACTTAAATTTCAGCCACTGTTGGTGTAATGCAGCACATTGGCTTTATTACACAAATCAACGTCATTGTATGTTGCTTCGTGTAATAGATATAGCAGGCCTCAGAGCTCGTTACCTGCGATGGCTCCAAGCAGAGGCATAACCGGGATCTGCCAGTGTAAACACAGTGAATCCCCGTTCCCCGACCACTGCCTTGCTAAAGAAGCTGAGGGTAAAGGTTATGGACTGGCCAAGCATGTCTCCAGACCTAAACCCTATTGAGCATCTGTGGGGCATCCTCAAACAGAAGGTGGAGGAGAGTCTCTAACATCCACCAGCTCTGTGATATCATCATGGAGGAGTGGAAGAGGACTTCAATGGCAACCTGTGAAGCTCTGGTGGACTCCATGCCCAAGAGGGTTAAGGCAGTGCTGGAAAATAATGGAGGCCACACAAAATATTGAATCTTTGTATATATATATATATATATATATATATATAGTGACAGGTTGGGGTCTCTTAGCTCAATGGTAGTGTCAAAACAGTGAGTTTACACCACGCCATATACATTTTCCAGAGCTTCCCTGCCCACTTTTGTTTAATCAAAATCAAAACTTCACACAGGTAATGTCATTCTCGCCATCACTGCAAAAACACAACATTCAGCCTCCTGGCTCTCTTGTGGCAGCTTTACCACTCCAAGTACCTCTTCAGGGTCCCTCCTGAACATCATACCTTTTTGGTCCCCCTGACCATGAAACACATCCCAGTGTTTATGCGCAGATGCTGCACCTCAGCTCTGCATCTTCCTTACACCTTCCTAGCTGTTCAATCCCTCATGGACTCTCTCTCAGACTTGGGCCTTGCTTTGTCCCGACCTGGACACCATGGTGCACACCGGCTCCTCTCATGCCTCCTTCACACACTGACTTCCTCAGGAAGGTAGGGCTCTGAGCTTTATCTCTGGCTCTCATATAAAGCCAGCCCCCACCTGTGCCATTAGTGTGCCCATTTCTTAGCATGGGGGTCACCCTGCTATAAAATATATATATTTACAGTATATATGGAATAAAAAAAAATAATGTTTTTAGTTCAGCTGAACTGAATGGTATTTTTCTACTTAACTTGAGTTTCTCTAAGTTTCAAAAAAATTTACTTCTGTAGAGCAGATATGAGCATTTAATAATAACTTGTTTTCTAGCAAAATGCTTTTATACCCATTGGAGAAAATAGAGCATCTGTCCTCCTTGTGAGAAGAACAACTTCGGTGCCGTTCAGCTTAATGTATTTTTCCTAGCTGGAGAGTTCCTGACAATTAATTTTATCCTCTAATGGATTTACAGCGGGAGAGATGCGGAAGACCAGTTTCAGCTGTTTCTAATGCAACCTATGGCCAAGTGGTTTTCTCGCTATGCATTAGCTTCGCTTATTCCTGACATATACCTTTAGTGACCCTTTAAATGTAAATTTAGCTTTTAGCTGTACTCCAGCTTATGGTTCAACTGATGTGAAATAAACAAACTCCTGGAAAATGAGTTAACTAATTGAATGCAAAAAAAATACTTTTTTTTTTCTAGTTTCGGATAGCATGGGGAAGAGTGACTCCATTTAAAATATTCTCTCTCACCTCCTGTTCGTGTGATACCTATAAAAGAAATATAGGAGGAAGGGAGGGAGGTCCAGGTTGTCACCAACATCCTTAACAACTTTCTGACCACCTAACGTAAATATAAGTCTTTGCTTTGGTGTTAAATACCAGGGTTATGCCAGCAGCTAGCTGCCATAATCCCAGTATCTTTATTTACATTTACATTTAAAAGCGGTCCCAGCGGCGGATTTGCTGCAGGATCACTTTGATTGGCGGCAGGAGAAGTTCCCCTCCTCCCGCCACTTCCCAGCATCTTCTGGGTTTGGGAAGGAGATCATTGCTCCAGGTGGAAATGTGGATATAGAACTCTCCTCGGAACTGGAACACCAGGTGCTGGCTAAGCATATAGCAACATGAGGCAAAAAGGAAGTTCTGGACAGCCGCGCTCCGGAATATAGCCTTTATTTGTAAAAAGTCCAACAGATACAAGGCACAGCAAAAAATGGGACAAACGAACTGATGCGTTTTACACTTAACAGTGCTTAGTCATAGCTCAAGACTAAGTATGACTAAGCCCTGTTAAGTGTGAAACGCGTCAGTCGTTTGTCCCATTTTTTCCTGTGGCTTGTATCTGTTGGACTTTTTACAAATAAAGGCTATATTCCAGAGTGCGGCTGTCCAGAACTTCCTTTTTCGCTGCCAATTGCGTGGTCATGTGGCGCTGTACCCAAGAAAATTGACGTCCTTTTTTCCCCACAAATAGAGCTTTCTTTTGGTGGTATTTGATCACCTCTGCGGTTTTTATATAAACAAAAGAAAATCAACAATTTTGAAAAAAAAAAAAACACAATATCTTTTACTTTTTGCTATAATAAATATCCCAAATTAAAAAAAAATATGTTTTTCCTCAGTTTAGGCTGATATGTATTCTTGTACATATTTTTGGTAAAAGAAAATCGCAATAAGCGTATATACTATAAAATCAAAATAAGCGTATATTGACTGGTTTCAGCAAAAGTTATAGTCTCTACAAAATAGGGGATAGATTTATGGCATTTTTATTATTAGTTTTTTTCTTACTAGTAATGGCGGCGATCAGTGATTTTTATCAGGACTGCGATATTGCGGCGGACAAATCAGACACTTTTGACACATTTTTGGGACCAGTGACATTTATACAGCGATCAGTGCTATAAAAATGCACTGATTAATGTATAAATGACACTGGCGGGGAAGGGGTTAACACTAGGGGGCGATCAAGGGGTTAACTGTGTTCCCTAGCGTGTATTCTAACTGTAGGGGGAGGGGACCGTCTAGGGGAAGAGAGAGATCGGTGTTCATATTTAGTATGAACACACAATCTGTCTCTTCTCCCCTGAGAGAAACGGGATTTGTTTGTTTACACACACATTTCCCCGTTCTCATTCTGCAACAAGCAACCGCGGGTGCCCGGCAGTCATTGCGCCCACCAGACACTCGCATCGGCTCCGGGGATACGCTTTGGTCGAGCGCGCACCACCGGAGACGTCTTAAAGAGCCTATGTACAGCTACGACGGCTCGTGCAGGGGAGCCAAACTCCCGCAGTATAACTGCCGTGGCTGGTCCGAAAGCGGTGAAATACCGCCAAAAGAAAGCTCTATTTGTGTGAAAAAAATGATAAAAATATTGCTTGGGTACGACGTTGCATTACCGTGCAATAGTCATTCACAGTGTGACAGCGCTGAAAGCTGGCCTGGGCAGGAAGGGGTTAATGTGCCCAGTAGGCAAGTGGTCAAAGGACTTAAAGGACTGAGTCAGCAGGGGGAAATAGGATATATGCAGGGAGACCACTGTTTTCACACAGAAATCAAGGGTCTTTCTTTGCAGAATGTTGAAAAGGGACAGGCTTTTCTACTCAGGCTGTGTTTGCTTTTAAAGAAACAAAACTAAAATGTATAAAGCCATTGAACGACTTTCTTTTCAGGGTACCTGGTATGTACTTAGTCAATTTAAACTGAACGTTTTTACTGGGCTTTTGTTTGCATTGGAGCGGCTTCTCCTACCAAACATGGCAAAAGTAGGAATATAGAAGAAGCCCTGAAACAGGTTGACTACAGGTTAAATCCACCCACCTGTGAATCCCGAATGATCTTGGAAGTCTAATTTTAAAAACACGCTGAATTTCCCCATTGACACAAGCCTCAAGACTGCCAGACACCATAAACTGCATGTTCTAGAGCACTTATATATCCATTAATGTTGCATGCAATTTCATTATGTATAAATGAATGTCCTGATGCTGACACCTAGTGTAATTTCAGTGTTACTACAGCTTATTATTTCTCTATTTGCTAATGGTATAACCCAGCCTCCCTGTCTGTTGGGGTTAGCTAGATGCCTCCATTGTAGTCCACGTTTCCTCAGTGAGCCACTAGCCTTCCTAGCAGGCATGAAGCAAAGAAAAAAATTGTCTCTTTACACTTCCAATAACCAGTGAACATCCCATGCACTGCAGTTTAAAAATTAAAACTTCCATGAATTAAACTTGTATGTATACTTGGAGAGTTTAATAAGAATTCCAGGAATGGATAATTTTACATAGGTACATTGGTCCAGTATATACCATACCTGTAGGATCTCTGGATAATCTAAAAATAACTGTTGTAGACACCAATACTAAAGTAATCTTCACTTGCTTCTAGTTCCTGTGCTGAGCAGCTGCCCAGTTGCATTGTGAATAAAAGAGGGTGATCGCTCTGTATGGGCGCCATTCAGAGAATGCTTTGCATTTTTGCAGTGAATGCAAATAATTTTATGATTGGATGAGGTGGAGAGAGTGATCTTACTGCCTTGCATCTCCACTGCATCCAATCACTGAACGCTTTACATTCATTCAGAGAATGCAAAGCAATCTCTGTATGGAACCTGAGCCAAGAGGCTGACTTCCTGTGTTCACAATGTAGAAGGGTAGCCTCTCAGCACAGGATCTCAAAGCTAGTGGATATCACTGGAGTGGTGGTATCTACTACAGTGATTTCCAGCTTCTAAACCAGGAGTCTCCAAACTTTCTAAAGAAAGGACCAGTTTACTGTCCTTCAGACTTTAGGGGGGTGGACTGTGCCCTATGGGAGTAAATAATGCCCTACCTTTGGTTACTAGGGGGAGAAATAGTTGGTGTCGGTGGGAGGAATAGTGCCCCATTGTTGGTGTCAGTGGCAGGAATAATTCCTCAAGGGCCAGATAAAAGCAAGCAAAAAAATTCAGCTCCAGGGCCAGTTTGGAGACCACTGTTTTAGAGGGATCCCACAGGAATGGTATATGCATTGTTGCATTGGTCCAAGCTAGACCAATGTACCTATGTATAAATATCCCTACCTGGAATTATTCTTTAATTTTCTGCAGAGGTTGGTTATTCAGCAGGTTGTCATACTGGCTTACCGACCAAGATCTATAGGAGGTATGGTAATGTATAAAACTGCTTGAAATAGAAAATTGCCTACACTTACCTTCACCTTGCCTGCCTGTGTTGGGATCCACTGCCTAGGCCCATCAACACAATCAAAAGCTGGGTATGTGACCATATGGATATAATAACTTTGCTTCCCACAATGCATGCTCAGTGCATGAGTGGCCAATCGTAAGGCCCAACCACTGTCACAGTGGAGGCAGAGGAGCTTGCTCAGCCCGTTTCCATAGAGCAGTGGTCTCCAAACTTTGACCCAGGGCCAGATGGGCCTCTAGCTGCTTTTATCCAGACCTTTGGGCACTATTTCATCCACTGATACCAACTATGGGGCGTAAGTCCCCCCCCCCCCCCCCCCGACACCAATGAACTGACACAGTTCCTCTGTGATGATACCAGTAACGGGGCACAATTCCTCCCAATGACAACAAAGGTGAGGCATTGTTTTTTCCCACTGATGTCGGGACCTACTCCCAATGGCCATAGTCTGGCCCCCCCCAAAAGTCTGAAGGACGGTAAACTGGCCCCTTGTTTAAAAAGTTTGGAGACCCCTAACATAGAGGATGGCAAGGGAGCATGGTAAGCCTCTTTTAGGCAGCAGTAGGAGTTTTTTTCCCCCTGATTATTGTGTTTGGTAGTGCATTATCTGCTTGCATCTCTAAGACATGTCACATTTTTAGTCAAAGTAATGGCTCATTTCTTTCAGCATGTATGGCTGCCACGTGTGTCGACCTTTCTAACAAGGTTAACAACTCCGATTACACAATGGCGGATGGCTGTGTGAAGGTTCAGTCCTCGGAAAGATTACATTCTAAAAAGACAATATGGCCCAAGGTCAATTACTTTGCAGTGAATGCAAAAGAGAGGAATAAAAATAAATAATTTGTACCATAAAAGCACGAGTGGCAGCTCATCTTGTACAGTACATTGTGGTTATGTCACGATGTACACATCCCATGGAGACAAAACACTCAAGAAGGTCTATAGTGCTTCTAAAGCATGGCTGCACTTTAGTCTTTATTTTTGATGAGAAGGATAATGCTGAGAAAGAAGGAACAGTACAATTGATGTGTTGGATGATAGTCTTGGCTTTGTATTGGTACAAAGGTTTATTGCTTAAAGTAGATGTCAACCCAAACTGATTGACATTTACTTTGCTAAAGCAGTGTGTATCACAAACAATGTTTTTAACATTCATTCATTTTTTTCACTTTTTTAATTCTTTGTTACATCTGACTTCTGCCAATGGTCTACAGCCTCTTTGGACCGCTTCCTTTCTCACTCCAGGGATAGCTGCATGGCATTATTCAGCATGGGTTTTCTGATGGTGACATCAGTAGACCATCTCTGAAATGATTGTAACATGTGTTGAAATGGCCACCTGTAGACTCCATTGGAAGGATGTGCGATGGACTGGAAGCACAGCTGGGAGACAGGGACAGAGGAAGTCAAGACAGAGGAAGTCAAAAGGAACATGGTTCCTCCATGGCTCCCTGGGTAACTGGGGAAGCTATCTGGTTGAATGCTGCCACCCCATGTGACTCTAGCTGCCATCTTGGGTCAGACAGAGCCTAGTTAAAGCCCTGGCTCCCAGGCTTGGTGTATATTTTGCGAGTGGGTAGAATAGGACAGATACTAGAAGCAGGGTAAGGTTCATGACAAGGATGGAAAGCATAGGGTTTGCAACTTCTTTGGACATCTTCCCACTTGTGCTCCTCTTAACAAGTGCTATCAGTTCATCTGAATCCTGCTCACTACATGCTGCTGGATCCATGAGTGTTCCCTGTTGGGCTGTCTTCCTACTGGGTTTAATGTGAACTGTCTGCATTATTTCAATACAAGTTCTTTCATCACACTTGGACTGCATCACTCTGCACCCCATCTATAAGTTGAACACCAGGAATGATATTTTTTGCTTATGTACATTGCCTCAAAATTAGTATCCATATCTGGTATGCAGGAGCAGATACTGTAAATCAAATGCTGTATATCACTGTAGTAGTCGGCACTAACTACAGTGATATATACAGTGATAGCTGTGATATCCTGGGTTTTTGTTAAAGCATCTTTACTTCTGCACACTGACCACAGGGGGTCGTAAATCTCAGTCACCATTCAAAGAGCACATATTTTAATTGAAGAAGCGAGGGAGCCGGGAGGAAAATTGTCAGCCAAGCAGTGACTGCATCCTATCAGATGCAGCCAATGTTTGAGTACTCAAACAGCCACTGGAAGCTATAAGATTCCTCTCATTCTGAACCAGAGAAATCTATGTCTATATGTCTAGACTCAAAGAGGAGCTCCAGTTATAAAAACAATTGAGAGGCAGCACTGCAGCTACAAATACTGTGGCTACTGACTTGTAATAAAAATACACTTGCCAGTCCTGGGATCCAATACTGTCTTCATCCTGTGAGGAGAGAGAAGGGGGGGGGGGGGGATAAGCAGAACGTCCCCTTTCAGGTGAAGTTCTGCTTTAATTGTATGTTATGTTATATATGTAAACAGAAGGACTTTATGTTATATAAACAGGAGAACTTTATCAACAAAGCAAATAAGGAGAGACTGAAAGATGTGAAAAGGAGTAGAGAGCTCTGCCTGCTGTTGGCTCATAAAATAAAAATGTTTTTAATATGCAATATTTCACATTTTTTAAAGTATTTTTTTAAAGTAATATTTTATTCCTGATCACGATAAATAAAGAAAGACAATACGTGCAAAACCATTATACATTTCCCATCATAGAAGGTATTTTACCTTCGCATGACAAGTTCTTTTAAACAGCCCAAAAATTCTGATTGCTTTATAACTGAAGAAACTCCTCTTAAGACATATTTCCTCAGAGACTTATTGCTTCGGTGTTCCTCATTATATCCGTCTAGGGTCATTCTCAGGATGGAAAAAAAAAAAAGATATAATGATTTGGTTGGGGAGTATGGAAACTTGGAAGCGTTACAAGCAGTTGGCTTTCCTCCTCTATTAACCCTGTATTGAAGGCTCTTTGTTAGATTATGACAAGCGTACAATACAGACAGCTGCTCAGGATTTGTTCCCTCGATGCGCTTTATGACAAGGCTATAGTGAGTCGCTGTTCTACATTACATAGGGTAGGGTTGTGCCAGCTGGAACTTTTTAAAGTAATCAACTGGGTAAAATAAAGAAAAATTAAAAAACATTCAGTAAATCACTGCAATCATTTTGTCTGCTGATGGAAAAATACTTGTTGATCTGCCAGAATCCATTGAGCACCCAAGTTCTTGTAGTGAGATGTAGGGATGAGCTTGACTCTGGCTCTGGATTTGGTCTGAATTCATGTTCAAATGAACCTGGAATTCAGCTGTCAATACTGGGCCAATGAGCTACAGATGAGGGATTCCCCACCCACAGCTGCATGTAAATAAACGGATGGGGATGCTCTTGACATGATTGACCAAATATGGCCACATGGCCATATCAAGTCAATGTGCAGTTGGGTGTAGTCTGGTCTCCCCGCTGTATATGACACTCAATCGAACCACCAATGCAGGAGGGGAAGGAAGCCGTGGGGAAGTTGGTTCCCCTATGACTTTCTGTGGTCAACGGGGGAACAGCTGTCCAAATGGAAACTGGTCTATTTAAGGTACTGGCCCCCCGGGTTTGGTGTGCATGTTGCAAGTGGACAGAGTAGGGACAGGCTCCCTGTCTGTTAGGTAAAGTATGCAGATGTAGGAAAAGGTTCTGGAAGAGTAGGGACAGTGAAGGGACTACATCTGCCTCTGCTTAGGAAGCCTTCCCTTTGGGTGTGGTCCTTTCCTCATTGGAGATGCTGTCAACATCATCCAAGACTATAGATTTTTTGGAGTATTTGTTGTTTGTTTGTATTGTGTTGAAATTTTCTACAATACACTAGTATTGTCTATCTCAAACTCTGTGTGTTTACTGCCAGCCACACCACGCTGCACCCTGCTCTCAAATGTCATTGATCTAATATAGCTGTGTGGCCATATTGGGTCATGTCAAGAGCATTTCCACCCCTCTGTGTTCATGCAGCTGTAGGGCTGGGAATGTCAGCTGATTGGCCCAGGGATGACAGCTGCCATCAGGGTTCAAGTTTGGGTCAAACCCAAGCTCATCACCAATGAGCTGACAACCTTACCTCTGCTGCTCTGAAATCCAAAAGCAGTATTGTTGGCCTGAGCTCTCCCCTGTTGGACTACAGAACCAACCCCCCCCCCCCCCCCCCACCACCTCCACATTTAAAAGGTAACTGTTTCCATTTTTTTAAGCTTTGGATAGAGTGTGGACAAATTAAAGTTCCAATTGGGATTTTATTACAATGTGAGCACCTTTTGGGAGATTTAACTTCACTTCCTGTCCTAGACATACAACAGGAAGTGGGATGAAAACTCTTCAAACTGATAGGCAATTCACTCTCTGACAGTTGTGACTAGAACCGATGTCCACATGCAAAGATTTCTCCTCTATTCCAGTTTTAGTGACAACTGCAAAATTTATTTTTACCGAAAAAGTATGTAGCCACCCTGCCATAAGTACAGGTGACTAGGTAAATTTAGCTCTGCTGACTGGTAATCTGCAGAGTAATTTATAGTAACTCACGTGGCTTTCCCATAAAATCAGTGTTGCTGCTGTTTCTGGCTGCTGCCACTTGGTGTCACTAAAACATTTGGAAGTAGACAGGGGAACTGCAGCAATGCTGAGCTATGAATATTTTGTCTGGCAAACCACTAGGAGGTGTATGTCCAATGTGGCATGCAGGGTGGATATAAATATTTGCAGAGATGCTTGGTGAGCTTTCTTCTCTTTGGGCTATGGCCCAGTGGGGTGTGTGTATTAGTTTGTACTTACTAGGCTGGGAGCCTGTTTGAGCCTGGCACATCATCCTGAAACTGGGCTCAGTACCCAAGGTGGAGAGCCAGAGGAAGAAGTCCTGATGGAGCGGAAATTAGTCTGACCCTCAGAGGATCCTGGTACTTTCTTGGAGCATGTATTTTTTGCAATACACTATAGTCTTTGTCAGTACCGTGACAAGGTCACCTAGTGCCCAAGACAAACATGCCACATGGGCGGCACAGTGGTGATATGGGCAGCACAGTGGTGATATGGGCAGCACAGTGGTGTAGTGGTTAGCACTCTCGCCTAGCAGTAAAAAGGGTCACTGGTTTGAATCCCAACCATGACACATCCTGCCTGGATTTTGCATTTTCTCCCTGTGCCTGTGTGGGTTTCCTCCGGGTACTCCGGTTTCCTCCCACACTCCAAAGAAATGCAGGTAGGTTAATTGGCTTCTGCCCAAAATTGGCCCTAGTATATGAGTGGGGACCTTGGATTGTGGGCTCCTTGAGGGTAGGGACTGATGTGAGTGTGCAATGTACAGGGAGAGGGACAATTGTAGACACTCACTCAGGTTGAACTGGATGTACTGGTGTCTTTATTCAACCTTTGTAACTATGTAACATTCTCCCCAGTGCCGGGACAAGGTCATCTAGTGCCCAAGGCGAACATTCCATATTGAGTGCTTCATATCGAGACCACTGAACAGACTATTATCTTGGAAACACCACTAAGAGATGGAGTGCTGACCCAGCTGAGGAAGATTAACCTGGATGTCATCCACTTATCATTTGTATATGCTTCATTCCATATATTTTCTGGTAAGCGCATTCAACATATGGTGTCGGGTATCTCACGCGCCTTGGAAAGTGTTGAACCACTGTGGTGCTGTCATTTAAGAACACTTACGTCCGTCATTTGGATTCACTTATGAACTTTTCTTTAATTGGACTTTTTTCACTTTAATGCCATGTTTGGCTTTTTTGGTTATCTACACATTATTTGAGGTCTTTTTGCATAATTGTATCAGTTTTTATTTTTATTTTCATATTTTATTTTATTTGTTAATTTTATTTTTATATTATATGTAGTGGAGGGTTGGCGCGGCTTTGTATATACTTTATTACTGTTGGGTGCCATATCACATTTATTGCTGCCGCCTATTTTGTTAGTTTGTTAATTTTACACTATTTTTCCTAGCGCGGTTTACATTTTTCCTATTCCATATTGAGCCCCCCCCAACATGTATAATTTTGTGTCAGCAAACCCCCCCCCCCCAAAACAAAAATAATATCAAACAGTAATCTGCATGCTCAGGATTTTGTACATAGGAAGGAAGTTGTTCCCATTCATTGTTTCGATCAAGCTGGGCATCCCATAACGCCTATACCCTTTTCAAGTTATTACCTCTAAATAACAAAACCAAGCTCAGAGACTGTGTCCAGATAAAAGTGGAAACTACTGGTAGAACTGACTACCGAAGGAGCGGCTGGTTTAATGGGCTTACCGTTATCTTCTTCACCTCGATTTGCATCTAGGGGTTTCCCGTGGTAGATGGCTCAAGAACTATAGAGACTGACCACTGATCCGCTTAAAGAGATTTTTATTTGCAAAAACGTAGTTAACAAACAGTCTCTCAGTTTAGGATCAGAGGGTTTAGGTGAAAAGTCCAGGTACTCTTAAGACAAAGACAGTATAGGAGAACTCTCTTACTTTGAATAAATCCAGAGAATAGCCATTCACTGCGGGATCTTCACCCTAATTCTCTCACCAGACCTAGCAGCCAACAGGGTGCTTGAGTCAGGAACAAGTCTCTGCCACAGACTTTGCTATAGAACACGTAGGAATAAGTCTCTGCCACAGACTTTGCTATAGAACAGGAACAAGGAAACTTGAATATTTGCAGAACACTCGTGTGGTACCAGTATCTTGCAGCCGGTCCGGCAATACCGCACGAGATTGGATTATTATAGGTCCTTCAGCTTTACCAGGTTCTTGTTGAGAATCTGAACCTCGAGTTGCCTTCTCCCGAAGAGTCCTCCCCTGGATAACTTAGAAGTTGCTGGGCTTCTCCACAACCTGAGACGGCACCGGACCACCTCCGAATCCTTTCTTTAGTTTCCTCGCCTCGGGCTAGCCAGCCCCGAGATGTAAAATCGGGTGGATCCACACCCCAGGCCATGGAAGTCCTGGGGGAAGGTCAGGAGGACCAGGACCATGCAGTCAGAACATACTTCTGGAACGGAAACCCGAAACACGTGACGCCCACATCTTAAGTACCCTCTCCCAGAAGGCACAGCAAGAGTGACACTCCCACTGGGCTGACTCCGTGAGAAGGTAACCTTAAAGCACCCAACCAGACTGTGTTACCATGCCTGCCAGAAGTGACATGGCCAAGCAGAACACCTTGTAGTCTAGTCAGACTGATGCTGAGATCAAAATTTGAAGTAATCAAACCCAAACCAAACTGCGGTTCAGATTAAACATTACATTTCAAAATCACATAGCAAGTGCTCTTCAGGAGGTGGCACTACATACTTTTTGCCTGGTTGTGCAGGAATAGGGGAACCAGTTACCAGCAGACCTTGTGGGGACGGTACTACACATATGCAACATTAGAGGCATTTTTATTTAGAAGAAACGATCCTGCACATCTGGAGTATAAATTCATACACCCCTGTGTAGGAGGCCTAACACCCAGAGAATCAACAAGACCGAGGACAGGCTGCAATATAGGTTCAACACAAATTATTACTATAATTCTGACTGGTTGACTTGGCTAAATGCCTAACTCCTTAAAGTGGAGTTCCACCCACGTTTGAGAGGTAGTCTTAAATGAAAGATCACCCACCTCTCCACCCCTTGTTTTTGGCTAGTTACATTTTTTTTTTTCAAACTTACCTTTTTATTATGTACAGCCTGTACTTCTGATCCAGCTGGTCCGCGGCGCAGGACATAATTTTCTCTTCTTTGGCGAGCCCCCTGCCCCCGATGTCTTCTGGGACATGTGTGTCCCAGAAGACAGCCGGCCATTCACAATGTGCCGAGCAACTTGCAAGGCCTGTTTCCCTTAATTAGAATAGTGGCGCTTGCACCCGATCCGATGGACCGATCAGCCTCGGGGGGACCGACATCGCGGGCTCCCAGGACAGATAAGTGTCCTTATTTAAAGTCAGCAGCTACAGTGTTTGTAGCTGCTGACTTTTAGGGGAAAAAAGATTGCGGGTAGAACACCGCTTTAACCTAAAGCAATTGCCTGTATTTACTGTTTATCAAAACAACCCAGTCTATGTCAACTTTCCCCTTTCTGAGATGGCATAAACAGACCTCACCTTTCCAATAAAATATTGATGAGGTTTCCATTCCATTCTGTGTTGACTAATTGAATCAATGAACACGGTGGGTCATCTGAATACAAGTCAATATCTGCCGGTCCTTCATGGAAGCAAGGATGTGGTGTAAGGGATTTGACTCTCCCGGACCTGATCTCAATGCTCTGTACTGCTCGCTGACACGTCTATAATACATCTGAGTGTTCTTGGCAGCGCTCTGCATTATTAACTTGAACATGATATGAATGGCGCCATGAACCTTGTCTCCGATGCTTTATTGAGGGCTGAAATGAATACACAGACTGCTGTGCTTGGAATACAATAAAACTACTGGTGCTGCACTACTAATTAAAAATTATCCGGATAATGTGTCTGTTTTGTTAAAAGAATAACAATGAAATAAATGAGTAAAAGTATAAAAGAGTAAAAGTATAAAAGTATTAAAGTAATAGAGCATGAAAAAAAAAAAAGGTAGTACTGCTTTATGGCCACTTATGGCAGCACTGAGCTCTTCTTTTGAACTGTAGTATAATATTCTACATAAGAAGTGGTCTGTTACAAATGCATAATATTTGTCAGGGGCTGAAAGTATTATTTTAGAACATATTTTAAAGAAAGAGTAGTGGATGCGCAGAACAGACTTCCAGCAGAGGTCGATCAAAATACATCTTTAGTAGTAAGTACATCTAAACATGCTTGGGATGAGCATAGGTCTATCCTCAGACTGTTAAAAAAAAAGTACTTTAAGGCCCAACCAAGCCATTTTTAATCAGCTAAAGACATTCCTGAAGCATCGAAACAAAAGCGCTACAAAATCATACAGTTCATTTTCTCCAGAAAGCAGCCACAGCCAAAGTAGAAAAGTCAGTTCCCTGCCAGCTTGCAACTGAAAAGTGTTGGTTATAAGATCAGGCACTAAGATGTTGAGGAGTGTAGAATTAAGCTTTACTTGCATGGGAGAACAGCATTCATGTGTGAGAACAGTACTACAGGAGAGAGCAGGGAGAAGAAAAAAACACTTCTTTCCTGTGCAGAATATACAGCTGTGGCAAAAATATATATTACACAAATATTAATTTTAACAAAGTCTGCTGCTTCAGTTTTTATGATGACAATTTGCATAAACTCCAGAATTTTATGAAGGTTGATCAGATGAATTGCAATTAATTGCAAAGTCCCTGTTTGCCATGAAAATGAACTTAAAGCAGAGGCGGTGTGTCCATAAGGACGCACGGGAGCCTCCCCCTCTCTCCAGTCACCCCCTCTATCACCAATAGATAGAGTCATGCATTGCATGACTCTATCCACGGCCGCCTCTGCCACCCCCTATTCAGGCACCTGGCCCCTTTTTGGGCACCGGGTGTCTGAATTACAGCAGCGGGGAGCCATAGGCTCTAATAGGCATCAAAAAAGATAAACAGCGTGCGCCATACTTGGCGCTCGCAGTTCACCCAGCTGTCTCTCCACCAATCAGGTGTTTGGGTCTGTTACCTGTCACCTGATTGGCTGAAACGACAGGCGCTGTGATTGGACACCTATCAGGCGTCCAATCAGAGGAGAGAACGGGAGGAAAGGATGGGAGAAGAAGACATCGCGGACATCACTTGCCGCCTGCTGCCATCACCCACTGCCCCGCCAAGATAGGGTACGTGCCGGGCAGACGATTGGTGTGGGGCACAGTGGCAGCATTCGATGGGCACAGTGGGAGCGTTTGATGGCACAGTGGCAATGTTTGATGGGCACAGGGGCAGCCTTTGATGTGCACAGGGCCAGCCTTTTTATGGGCACAGTGGCTGCGTTTGATGGGCACAGTGGTGGCACTGATGGGCACAGTGGCAGTGTTTGATGGGCACAGTGGCAGCGTTTGATGGGCACAGTGGCGGTGCTTGATGGCACAGTGGCTGCGCTTGATGGCACAGTGGCTGTGCTTGATGGGCACAGTTGCTGCTTTTGATGGGCACAGTGGCGGCAATTGATGGGCACAGTGGCTGCATTTGATGGCACAGTGGCTGCGTTTGATGGCACAGTGGCTATGTTATGATGGACACAGTGAGGCTGCAATTGATGGGGGTTTCTTTCAGAATTTTTCAGTTTATTTGCGCCCCCCCCCCCCAAAAAAAAAATTCTGAGCACCAGCCGCCACTGACTTAAAGTGATTGTAAAGGCTCGTTTTTGTTTTTTTTAAAATAACAAACACGTTATACTTACCTCCTCTGTGTAATTGGTTTTGCACAGAGCAGCCTGGATCCTCCTCTTCTCGGGTCCCTCTCCTGTGCTCCTAGCCCCTCCCTCCTTTGAGTGCCCCTCAGCCAGCAACTTGCTACAAGGGGCACCCAAGTTGAGTCAGAGCTCCCTGTATCAATTGAGACACGGAGCCCCGACCTGGCCCTGCCCCCTCTCTCCCCTGATTGGCTGACTGACTTTAATTGACAGCCGTGGGAGCCAATGGCACCTAGCATTCTAGCCCTAGACCTCCTCTGTAACTCAAAACATGCAACCTGTAGAATTTTTTTAAAAGTTGCCTATGGAGATTTTTAAGGGTAAAAGTTTGTCGCCATTCCACGAACAGGCACAATTTTTAACACCAAAAAGTGTATTTTTTCCAAAAAAAGTGCTCTTGTAAGACCGCTGCGCAGATATGGTATGACAGAAAGTATTGCAATGACCACCATTTTATTCTCTAGGGTGTTTGAAAAGAATATATATATATATATATATATATATATATATATATATATATATATATATATAATTTTTGGGGGTTCTAAGTCCTTTTCTAGGCAAAAAAACTGTTTTTAACTTGTAAACACCAAATCTCAGAAAGAGGCTCGTTACTTAAGTGGATAAAAAAACCTTCTGCCTTTACAACTAACTCCTTTAATCCCATAAAAAAACAAAAAACTGTTCCACTGCATTTGTGAAAAAGGCTCCAGGGTGCCAAAGAAAGTCCAGCAAGCGCCAGGACCATCTCCTACAGTTGATTCAGCTGCGGGATAGGGGCACCACCAGTGCAGAGCTTGCTCAGGAATGGCAGTAGGCACATCTATATGTACAGTGAGGAGAAGACTTTTGGAGGATGGCCTGATGTCAATAAGGGCAGCAAAGAAGCCACTTCTCTCCAGGAAAAACAGCAGGGACAGACTGATATTCTGCAAAAGGGGATTGGAATGCTGAGGACTGGGATAAAGTCATTTTCTCGAATGAATCCCCTTTCCGATTGTTTGGGGCATCCCAGAAAAAACCTCGTCCAGAGAAGAAAAGGTGAGTGCTACCATCAGTTCTGTGTCATGCCAACAGTAAAGCATCCTGAGACCATTCCTGTGTTTGGTTGATTCTCAGCCAAGGGAGTGGGCCCACTCACAATTTCCCCTTAGAACACAGCAATAAATAAAGACTGGTACAAAAACATCTCCCAACCATCCAAGAGCAACTTCTCCCAGCCATCCAAGAACAGTTTGGTGACTAGCAATGCCTTTTCCAGCTGATGGAGCACCTTGCCATTAGGCAAAAGTGATAACTAAGTGGCTTGGGGAACAAAACACTGAAATTTCTCCCCAGACCTTTATTCCATTGAGAACTTGTGGTCAATTCTCAAGCGGCAGGTGAACAAAAACCCCCTTACAAATTCTGACAAACTCCAAGCATTGATTATGCAAGAATGGGCTACCATCAGTCAGGATGTGGCCCAGAAGTTGAATGACAGCATGCCAAGGTGAATTGCAGAAGTCTTGAAAAAAAAACGGTCAACACTGCAAATATTGACTCTTTGCATAAACTTCATGTCATTGTCAATAAAAGCCTTTGACACCTATGAAACACTTGTAATTCTTCTTCAGTATACTGTACCATAGTAACATCCGACAAAAAGATCTAAAAGCACTGAAGCACCAGATTTTGTGAAAATTAATATTTGTGTCATTTTCAAAACTTTTGGCTATGGCTGTACAAGGGCACTGTACTAACAACACAAGTCAAATAAATAAAATGATAAATGTATTGAATCACAATAAAAATATTTTGGTGGATGACAACATCAATAATTGGGTATCCATATGTTCTTGTAAAATTAATTTATTACATACATATATTTATTATATATATATTGTATATTGGCATACATCTTCATCAACTTTCCAGAGCAATCCCACGCTGGCCCTGATGAAGCAGCTATGTACTGAGAAACAGGTTGGAAAACATTAGCGGGACACAATCTTGCTTTGCGTATGTTTATTTTTATTCTATTTGCTATGAAATCTTATGTATGAATTTTACTTGATAGTGATGTTGTCATCCACCAAAATATTTTTAATGTGATTCAATAAATGTATTGTTTTATTTCACTTGTGTTGTTAGTACAGTGCCTAAAAAGTCCCTTCATATTGAAGGTATATTTCCTTCCTTTGTTCTTGACTTTTTGAGTCATTGTGATGTGGCACCATACGCTGACTCTCTGAGATCTGATCAATCATATCTTTGTGTCTGTATCTACACTATCTTTGTGGTAAAAAGCAGTTTATAGAAATCAGTAGTTTAAGCTGAAATTTAAACATACAAGTAAATGAGTCAGAGCAGAATTCCTCCCTTATATACAGATTCAATTAGACAACGACTGCTACTGCTGCCGCTTTAGTTAGGCCATGGTACTCTGAGAACCCTTTGTCATGTTTTTGTAAAACAAAGATTGCATAAGTATGGTAAAAAAAGAGAAAAAAAAATATATACAAAAAAAAAAAAAATTTAATCGTCCCAAAGCCCTTGTACACACGGTCGGACATTTTGACAACCAAATCCGTCGGATTTTGTCCGACGGATTTTGTCCAAAACTGTTGCATACACACAGTCAGACAAAGTTGTCAGAAAATCCAATCGTACTTGATGTGAGGACATTTCGTTAGGATGGGACTACGTTCAGGCTAATAGCCAATAGCTTTGGTCTAGGAATTTGATCTGAGCATGCGTGGCGCTTTGTCCGATCGGCATTCTCTACACATGATCGGACAAAGTCCGATCGGATCATGTTGTCGGAAAATTTTATAGCCCAGCTGGAAAACTTGGCCCGTCGGATACCATGACGGAAACAGTCCGATGGAGCCCACACACTGTCGGATTATCCGACAACGCGGTCCTATCGGACATTGTCCATTGGAATGTCCGACTGTGTGTACAAGGGCTAAAGCATGAAAACTGAACTCTAGGTAGATATAAAAGAATATAGAATATAGATATAGAATCCCTGAATTTTCAGAAATTTGAAAATTTGAATTTCCAAATTTCGAATTTTCAAACTTTTTCATGAAATGAAAATGAAATGGATAAATAGACTGATTTCATTAGTATCCTCCTCCGGCTCCTAGTGCATCTCTATATTAATAGTTTGAATGTAAGTATATATCCATACAGTTGTAGTCAACTCCCAGCTCTCTGGGAAACAGGTCTGATATACTTGATAGCCTCATTCCATAGAATTCTATTGGCAGATTTTGCCACGCTTCCAAGTCTTTCCTCAAACCTCCAAATGGTTCAGCTTGAGACTAACATGCAGGATGTGATAACCCCTGTGCATATCCAATTTGGAATTAATAGATACAGCATGAAAGTAATTTTTTAACTACAAGTAGCATAAGTACCTGAATTTGACCTGTTATCAGTCTCTTACAGTCCCAGTACAGAAGACCTCAGACTGCAGGAGGGAATAGCAGCACAAGGAGCCAATCAGTTGTGCAGCTGTGCCCATGTGCTAAGAAGGGACATCATGATAGGAGGAGAGAGCAGAATGAGAGATAAGCGTTTCCTAACCTCAGCAGAATATGTCATCTGCTCTGCTAGACAGGGCTGTGCTTTTGTGGCAGAGCTGCATAAATCTTAGGACTGGGTGGACACAAACACTACTCCCTTTGCCAGGTAAAGTAGCTCCCTTATATCTATTTCATGTGTATTTTCTTGGAATTTATAATTACATTTTATAGTAACCTGGATTCAAAACAGGAACCCCTGACTTTAACGTTTTGGATCGTCATGCTTGTGAAAGGCTATGGGTAGGTGTAGGTTAGCTTGTACGAGAGACAACAATACTGCAAGAAAACACTATTTAACTAATTCCCTCCTTAAATATTTACTGTCATTGACCAATAGACAGTAAATAGACAGGTACAGACAAATAGACAGGTACACTAGCCAATGGTGACTCGCGCTATATATTTAAATAGCAACCCGCAGCCAATGTTAACAATGCAAACATAGGAAAGGAAAGTGAGACCTCTTTTGGCCAGCCAAAGCTTTCTCTATTTAAATGAATGGATTAAATCCCTCTTCCAACAGATTTGCATCGGCATGCTCAAGCATTAAAGGGAATTGCTGGTAATGGATATAAAGACCCAGCCAAAAAACATATGGCGTCTGACCAGCTGGATGGGAGCCCAATACATTCTTATATTCAAATCGTACAGCTCAAGAAATTACACAGATAATGAGATGGAAACATTAGATTTGCACAGTTACATAGGTACAGTGCCTTGAAAAAGAACCCCTTGAAATGTTGCCTCATTTTGTCATGTTACAACCAGAAACAAAATTTATTTTATTGGGATTTTATGTGATGGACCAACACAAAGTGGCACATAATTGTGAATTGGAAGGAAAAGGATAAATGATTTTCAAAATGTTTTACAAATAAATATGTGAAAAGTGTGGCGTGCATTTGTATTCAGCCCCCCGGAGTCAATACTTTGTAGAACCGCCTTTTACTGCAATTACATCTGCAAGTCTTTTTGGGGATGTCTCTACCAGCTTTGCACATCTAGAGAGTGACATTTATGCCCATTCTTCTTTGCAAAATAGCTCAAGCTCTGTCAGATTGGATGGAGAGCGTCTGAACAGCAGTTCACAGATTCTCAATTGGATTGGAAATTACCAATACAGGTGTTTCATCGATATGTGGCCGTCCAGGACTCCTTTTTTGCTTCTTGATCTATTGCAGAGCCTGCACCTGTATGCCTTGTTAGGGCCTGTGTTTCAAGGAGCAATTGTCTGGAGCGGCAACATTTTATTTATTTTTTTCAATTGGACTTAGGTCTGGACTTTGACTGGTCCATTCTAAGACATGAATATGCTTTAATCTAAACCATTCCATTGTAGCTCTGGCTGTATGTTTTGGGTCATTGTCCTTCTGGAAGGTGAACCTCCACCCCAGTCTCAAGTCTTTTGCAGACTCTAATAGGTTTTCTTCTAAGATTGCCGTGTATTTGGCTCCATCCATCTTCACATCAACTCTGACCGGCTTCCCTGTCCCTGCTGAAGAAAAGCATCTCCACAACATGATTCTTCCACCACCATGTTTCACGGTGGGGATGGTGTGTTCAGAGTGATGTGCAGTGTTAGTTTTCTGCCACACATAGCGTTTTGCTTTTAGGCCAAAAAGTTAAATTTTGGTCTCATCTGACCAGAGCACCTTCTTCCACATGTTTGCTGTGTCCCCCACATGGCTTCTCGCAAACTGCAAACGGAACTTCTTATGGCTTTCTTTCAAAAATGGCTTTCTTCTTGCCACTCTTCTATAAAGGTCAGATTTGTGGAGAGCACGACTAATAGTTGTCCTGTGGACAGATTCTCCCACCTGAGCTGTGGATCTCAGCAGCTCCTCCAGAGGTACCATGGGCCTCTTGGCTGCTTCTCTGATTAATGCTCTGCTTGCCTGGCATGTCAGTTTAAGTGGACATCCGTGTCTTGGTAGGTTTGCAGTTGTGCCATACTCTTTCTATTTTTGGATGATGGATTGAACATTGCTCCATGAGATGTTCAAAGCTTGGGATATTTTTTTTATAATCTAACCCTGCTTTAAACTTCTTTACAAATTTATCACCGACCTGTCTGGTGTGTCCCTTGGCCTTCATGATGCTGTTTGTTTACAAAGGTTCTCTAACAAACCTCTGAGGGTTTTACAGAACAGCTGTGTTTATAATGGGATTACATTACACACAGATGGACTCTATTTACCTAGGTGACTTCTGAAGGAAATTGGTTCCACTAGATTTTAGTTAGGGGCATCAGAGTAAAGGGGGCTGAATAAAAATGCACGCCACACTTTTTGGACATTTATTTGTAAAACATTTTGAAAACCATTTATCATTTTCCTTCCACTTCACAATTATGTGCCACTTTGTGTTGGTCTATCACATAAAATCTCAATAAAATGCATTTACATTTTTGGTTGTAACATGACAAAATGTGGAAAATTTCAAAGGGTGCATCATATCATTGTCCATAAGTGCAGCCTATCACTGCCCATCAGTGCAGCATATCATTGCACATCAGTGCAGCCTATCACTGCCCATCAGTGCAGCATATCATTGCCCATCAGTGCAGCCTATCACTGCCCATCAGTGCAGCATATCACTGCCCATCAGTGCAGCATATCACTGCCCATCAGTGCAGCATATCATTGAACATCAGTGCAGCATATCATTGAACATCAGTGCAGCATGCCCATCAGTGCAGCATTTCATTACCTATCAGTGCAGTGTATCATTGCCCATCTGTGTAGTGTATCATTGCCTGTATGTGCAGCATATCATTGCCCATCAGTGCAGCATATAATTGCCCATCAGTGCAGCCTATCATTGCCCATCAGTGCAGCCTATCATTGTCCATCAGTGCAGTATATTATTGCTCATCAATTCAGCATACCATTGTCCATCAGTGTAGCCTATTGTTGCCCAAAACGGCAGCAGGGAGGAATCAGGAGGATCTGGCAGCCGGATCATGCAGAGCGGGAATCTCCTGCTGACGCATATCTTGTATATGAATAGCTGCGCTGTCAAACGAAGTCTTGCCTCCTGGACCTGGACAGCACACTGGTCCAATGCCGGTCCAGGAGGCGGGACTTTGTTTGACAGCGCAGATCCTCCTGGCAGTCCTGGCTGATCGCTTCTGTAAGAATCAGTGCAGCCTTTTTTATAGGACATCAGAGCAGTCCGGGGGGCAGGTTGTCCCCCCTCTGGGCCGCTCTGATGGCCGCACTGCTTTTGCCAGAAGCGATTAGCCAGGAAATTGTCAGCCGAGTCTGCCAAAACTTTAAGGGAGAAATCAAATCTTAAGGTTATAGCTCGAACCTTAAGGAAATACGTAAATGACCTAAAAATATATAATATTTCTATGGCTACCACCCTATACCAGGCAGTGCTTGTAGAGGGACCTTCATGGCAGGATCACTAGATAATTTGAATGAAAGATAATTATAAAATATTGCTAATTACTTTCAAAGCTACATTTACATGTTAAAGCTTATAGGAAATTTTAAGAATTATGTTTACGTCTAATTTAAAGTTTAGTGGTTAGTTTTTCAGGAGTGATGATTTTTTTTTGTATCATAAAAGACCTGGTTGTGAAACTATTCTGCCAGTTTTGAGGCTTGCAATAAGGCAGAAATGTTAGGTGGCCATATACTTGTTGAATTTGGTTTGACAATTTTTGTTGTTCAGAACCTTCAATTTTCTAATGGTTTCTGGGTTTGAATTGACAATTCATTTTCAACGTTAGTGATGGGAAAATTCAGGAGCAGGCGGAAATTTTTTCTTAAACCAACCCATTTCTTTTTTTTTACAAAAATTTATATTTTTATTTTACTTTGCCACAAATACAGCAGAACAGAACAGTGCATTACATTGTAACAGAACAAGTACATAAGACCTGAGATAAACCAGTAATACAAAATACTTTTTTTTAGAGGCCAGATACAAAAGAGCAGACACATCATAACAAAACATGTACAATATACAGGCATAAACAACAGTAAAATCTCAACATAAGGGGGGGGGGGGGGGGGTGGAAGGGAAAGAGGCAGGAGGACAAAGGGAGCCGGCAGGGAGGTGAAAACAGGGGGGGTCCTATAGGAAGGATACCCCAGGCTCAACACCCAGAAATCATATTGAACCTCTGGATAATACAGGTAACCAGCAGTGGCCACTGGTGAAGTTTTGGTATGAGGGGCACCAGACCCCACCCTTCCTTTTGTCCCCTCCCACTTCTCATAAGCCCCACCCCTTATAGAATCCACCCTCCCCTGTATTCCACTTGCTTCCACCCATAGTGTCAGTAGTATACAGCCCCAGCATCACAGGACAGAGTATATAGCTCAGCCACACAGATCAGGGTATACAGCTCAGCCACACAGATCAGGGTATACAGCTTAGCATCACAGATCAGGATATACAGCTCAGCTTCACAGATCAGGGTATACATCTCAAGTTATACAGCTCAGCCTCACAGCTCAGGGTATGCCGCTCAGCCTCACAGATCAAGGTATACAGTTCAGGATATACAGCTCAGCCTCACAGCTCAGGGTATACAGCTCAGCTTTACAGATTAGACTATACAGCTCAGGGTATACAGCTCATCCTCGCAGATTAG
The DNA here is from genome assembly GCF_037356315.1 of Lithobates pipiens. NCBI lineage: Eukaryota > Metazoa > Chordata > Amphibia > Anura > Ranidae > Lithobates > Lithobates pipiens. Next base: position 315,015,108 of record NW_027507784.1, on the reverse strand, counting down.
GGTATACAGCTCAGGGTATACAGCTCAACCTCACAAATTAGGGTATACAGCTTAGGGTATACAGCCCAGCCTCACATATTAGAGTATACAGCTCAGGGTATACAGCTCAGCATCACATATTAGGGTATACAGATCAGGGTATACAGCACAGCCTCACAGTACAGGGTATACAGCTCGGGGAATACAGCACAGCCTCACAGCTCAAAGTATACAGCTCAGGGTGTACAGTTCAGGGTATACAGCACAGGGTATACAGCTCAGCATCACAGATCAGGGTATACAGCTCAGCCTCACAGATCAGGGTATACACCTCAAGTTATACAGCTCAGCCTCACAGCTCAGGGTGTACAGCTCAGGGTATACAGCTCAACCCTACAGATTAGGGTATACAGACAGCTCATCCTCACAGCTCAGGGTGTACAGCTCAGGGTATACAGCTCAACCTTACAGATTAGGGTATACAGTTTAGGGTATACAGCTCAGCCTCACAGATTAGGGTATACAGCTCAGCATCACAGATTAGGGTATACAGCACAGCCTCACAGCACAGGGTATACAGCTCAGGGTATACAGCACAGCCTCATAGCTCAAAGTATACAGCTCAGGGTGTACAGTTCAGGGTATACAGCACGGCCTCACAGATTAGGGTATGCAGATCAGGGTATACAGCTCAGGGTGTACAGTTCAGGGTATACAGCACGGCCTCACAGATTAGGGTATGCAGATCAGGGTATATAGCTCAGGGTATACAGCACAGGGTATACAGCACAGACTCACAGATTAGGGTATACAGCTCAGCACCGTCACCATCCTTCCCCCCCCCCCCCCCGAAATGAGACGGAGATTGGTTACGTCAGGAGGGCTGAGCAGGCAACATTTGGTTAGGTTGTATGAAGCGAAACGTAGCAGATTTCCACACCTGCCAAGTAGTATATGTGGGCCCATGGTCCACGATATAAAAAGTTCCTCAAGTATAAAAAAGATACCAAAAAGCAGCTTCCATACACGTGGCCTTGTTAGACCTGAAGCTCTGGAACCATCAGAAAACAGAGACCAACACTGCCGCCCCCAAAAATACACCTGGAAATTGGAAAATGCCAGACTTCCCAACCATGGTGAAAGAAACAGAGTGGACTTGGCCAAACAGGGGATAACACCATTCCAAATGAATGAAGCCATACAACGATCAATGTCATTGCAAAAAGAGTTAGGAATCCATATCGGACTATTCCTGAATATATAATTACATTTAGGAAGCAACATCATCTTAATGAGATTAATCCTTTCCAACAAGTTTAGTGTTGTTGTCGTAAAAACCAGAAAGATCTCTAGTAACCTGAACCCCCAGATACCGATATTCATCCACCCAACAGAGAGGGGAAATCTAACCTTACCGCCTGATCGTTGATAGGAAAAAGGATCCATTTGGACCAGTTAATTTGGATACCCGAGAATGATCCAAAAGTATCAAAGATCCTCAGTGCTGCCTACAGGATCTACGATGAGCCTGCATCGTTGAGGTAAAGTAGGGCGTCATTGGCATATAAAGACAACTTCTTTTCCAATGTCCCCACCCACAAGCCCAGTCCTCTGAAGATTCCCTGATCAAAATGGCCAAGGGCTCAAAAGCCAGGGCTAACAGAGTATGGGACAATGAACACCCCTGTCACATACCCTGATAAAGGGGAAATGCCTCTGAGAGCCCTGTAGAGCAGTTAGAGATAGGTGAAGAAATTTGGGACTGAACCCATAGCGCCTCATAGCTTCCCACAGATAGTCCCAGTCAAATGCCTTTTCAGCCTCTAGAGAGAAATAGTAATAAGCACATCTAGAGAGGCAATGACTCTGGTGCCGGGGTTCTCATGTGACATGGATAAATTCAGAAAAAGCTGGTGGATATTGATATCTGTTCCCTTGCCTGGTATAAAGCCTGTTTGATCCACATGAATTAAATCCTCAATCAGGAGAGCTAAAATCGTTGCAAATATCTTTGTGTCGATGTATAATAGAGAGATTGGCCGTTAGGATGCACACTCCAGCGGATCCTTACCTGGCTTGAAAACCAACACAATAACAGCCTCCTCCAATGTTTCTGGTAGAGATGCCTACGTACATAGTGGATTCAGAAAAGAGACCTGTAAGCGTTGGAGCTAACATCTCTACATACTGGGAGTAGAATTCGGTTGGGAGACTATCAGCCCCAGGAATTTTGCCCTACCGCAACTGCCCAATTGCCATCTAAACCTCCTCCAGGGAGCTATCTGCCTCTAAATGCTCCCTATCAACCACAGCAGAAGTGGGAAAAGGGACAGAATCAATGAAGGTTAAAGCGGAGCTCCACCCTAAAGTGGAGCTTCCGCTCATTGGAACCCCCCCCTCTCCAGGCGCCACAATTGGCACCTTTCAGGGGGGAGGAGGGTACAGGTACCTGTACAGTACAGGTATCTGCACCCACTTCCGGCATAGATATCTGCAGAATCTACGCCCCTTTCTGCAGAATCTACGCCCCTTTCTGAAGGTCCCCCGCTGTCTGCTGGGAAACACACGGATCCCAGAGACAGCGGGGACCATCCTTATTGTGCAGTGAGACTCGCGCATGCGCAGTAGGGAACCGGGAAATGAAGCCGCAAGGCTCCACTTCCTGATTCCCATACCCAAGATGGCGGCGGCAGCACCCGAAAGACGATCGAGAGATCGGCTTCGGGTGCCTACATCGCGGGCGCACTGGGCAGGTAAGTGTCATTATTTTAAAAGTCAGCACCTGTAGTATTTGTAGCTGCTGGCTTTAAAAAAAAAAAAACATGGCGGGCTTTAATAATAATTCACTTGGGGAAAAATAAATCTGTTTTAGACACGTAGAACAAGAAAAACTCTACAAAACGAATATTAATAAGCTCCCGGAGAATAGAGCAGCTTCCCCCCTAGAGGAGCAGGTTCTGGTTAGCAGGTGACATGTCACAGGAGTCAATTCGGATAGCTGAAACACAAGCAGAATGCAGAGAGCCATGAAAAAAGGTTAAAAGTTAGTAGCGACTGACTAAATTGCATCGCCAGGAGTAACGACTACCTGAATCGCATCGATAGGAGTAACGGCTAGCTGAATCACATCGCCAGGAGTAAATACTACCTGAGTCGCATCACAAGGTATAGCAACAGTGGAACTTGCGGACAAGTTAGCCTGGCTGTACATCCAAGGGCATTTAGGGAGAGGCAAAAGTAGGGGTAATCCAGGGGGCTTGACTTCTGAAGACTTAGAGGAAGTTTCCAAACATGGCTCAAGGCTGCAAGACAGCAGGAAAGTTTGGCTTCTAGGAGGAGAATATTCAGGCTGTGGAAATTGGTAGGAGAGGTGGTGTCAGGACCTGGACTTGAACCCAGGACCTCAGCTGTGTCTGGCAATGAATCTTCTCTCTGAGCTATCTGAGATGCTGGACAGTGCCTTGTCAGAACCCTTAGACAACCCTGCCTTGTACCTTGATTTCAGCTGAACCTTGAACTCTTTGCTCCTCCCATGAACTTCCTGATATAAGCCATGTCTCTGCACTTCCTCCTTGCCAGAATATTGTGCTATCTCCAGCCTGTATCTCGCTTCTGTCTTCCCTGATGCCGCTTATATTTGCTACTGCTCGTTATCGACCCTTGGCTTGTTCCACGATTACGCTTCTGTCTGATCCTAACCTGAAACAACTTGTTACCTACCTTTTGGCTTGCTTACTGACCACACTTCTGTTTGATCCTTACCTGCTCATCCGCTACTGAACCCTGGCCTGCTCACCTCCTGGTGGGGCTATCCTGAGGACCGGTGGCCTGGTACTAACACACAGCTACATCCATCTCCACCATCTGGAGCTCTGGTAAAATCCGGTTAGTACTTAGACTCCGCACCTCAGGTGAGCCTGTGTCATCTGCCAGGGTGACTGCCTGTGTTCCTATCCTGCTGGTTAGTGGTAGTCCTGCAACTGCTATAGCAATTGGTCTTCGAGCCTGACCCCTGATCGTGACAGGTGGCCTGTAAAGAATTCAATAAACTTGTCAGCGTTTTTTGCTTTAACAGTCATATAAAGGCACATGGTTATGGAAACTAGAGTCACACTCTGAAAAATTGTCATGATAAGGATCTGAATAGGACTGTAATAAAGGCACATGATGACTGGTAATGGCCACACAAGAGTTATAAATGGGCAACTGGTCAGCAGTTTTAATGCAGTTCTGGATACAGGTCTGGGACCAGGACCTAATCTCTTCTGTAGCCCAGTCTAGTGGTATGTGTAGGTTATGAAGTTTAAGCAAGGGATACACTAAGATAAGGGAATAAGCAGGAGATGAGATCAAGTAGAAGCTGATTGTCTCCCGATGAAATCCCCCAATGGTCAGGGTAATAGGTACAGTGCACAAGGTGACCAGGCCCATGGACAAGGGAGCATTATCAACAGCTAAGACAGAAAATGGTCTGTGCACCTTAGTCACAGGAATGCTAGTCACACAGTATAGTCTACAGAAGAAGACCCCACCCACACTAGTCTCTTGGCGTTTCTCAGTTTATTAGGGCAACTTGCAACAAAGTGGCCATGGTTGCCACAGTACAAGCAGAGTCCCTGGGATCTTCTTCTAGCCTTTTCCCCAGAAAAGGGGGGCAAAGAAACAAACCTCTCTGTATTCCTGGCCCATAAACATCTGTCTATACGGATGGTTACTTGCATGGCTTCATTCAATGACTTTGGTTCAGGGTAGTGTACTAAGGAGTCTTTGATGGAGTCTGAAAAGCCTAACATGAACTGGGTTCTTAGAGCTGGGTCATTCCACCATGAGTCAGCTGCCCAGTGGCGGAAATCAGAACAGTGTTGTTTTGCAGTGCGTTTACTCTGACGTAATGATCTAAGGTTAGCTTCAGCTGAGTAGGCACGCCCAGGATCATCATAAATAAGGCCTTGAAAAAAGCTTCAACTGACCCTCTGGCTGGGTCATCTGCAGGGAGACTAAATGCCCAAGTCTGGGGATCCCCCTGCAACCATGTAATAATCAGATCAACTCGCCGTGCTTTAGAGTGTGGCTTAAGCTTAAAGTATAGCATACAACTATTTTTAAAGTTGGAAAACAAATGGGGGTCACCAAAAAAATTATCATGTGGGTTAACTTTGGGCTCTGGAGGTGCATTTACAGACAGTTCCTAAACTTGGCGTGTCAGTTTGCAAATTTCCTCAGCAAATAAGTGAGCCTGTGTAGAGTCCATCTTAACAGAAAATATATTTTTTTTTTGTTAAAGGCTTGTGATAATGTCATGTCTACCCCAATGCAGGTGGTCAGACACTATAGCTGGCTACTGTGTTCTTCACCTATAGCAGCTCCCTTTCCCATAAGGCAAGCAGGCTTACTGGTACTCGGTTGCCCCCAGGACTTATACACAATGCTATAGTGCTTGCCCACTACGCCAGGGCAGGTGCAAACTGAGCAAAGTAAACAGATACTTGCGGTTAGCATACAGATAGCGTGGTTTTATGACAGTCCAGGTAAAAGGCAGGCTGAGTTCAGGGAACGGTCCAAAGTCATACACAGGGAGATCCAATCTAGCAGAGCAGAGCAGACAGCGAGCTTGATGAAGAACAACACACCTATCACACTCTATCACGAGCATCCAAATGAGGGTTTAGCTGGCTTATAACAGGGTTGAGTTTCCACCCAGAGACTGACCACATTAATCAGCCTGCAGGTGGATAAAGACAGGGAGAAATGCCATGCAATGAGGAGCAGGAGCACTAGACACTCCTGACAGGCCCTAAGTCTAATAAGGTGCAATTTTTTGACAAAAGAAAAAATTCAAGACAATTAAAAGGAACTTAGCTAACCATCAATAGCCATTTTAAAACCCAATAAACTCTATAAAAACTTTAGCTCTGGCTTACCCACTGATGCATTTTGTCAAAAGTGAATTAACAATTTGAATTTCAGTCATCAATATGCTATCCTGCTATCCTGTTGATGTCCCTTCCACCAGTGACAGTTGGGTCACATAGAATTCCTCTCCAGTAATTTCACCTTCCAGTACACTCCCAGCAGTGACATATTCTTGGGGAAAAAAACGGCGAGGAGGGAAAGCTGTAAAATATAACAAATGCTAAAATTACAGTTATAAAATTGTCCACTATTATATGTTCAGTACTCAGCAATTTCTATGAGGCCGCAATTTTATCAAATTGCTCTCCTGTCAGTGTACTTTGCACAGCCTCCTTATACAAACCAGTGTGTGAGAAGCAGGTGAACCGAGCGATGGTACTATGATTCATAAACCCGATTATGCAGTTCTGTAACCAGTTGCAGGTAATTGTTTCTTTTAGCTGCCATTTTTTCCTAAGCCTTGTGTTATTTGACGCTTAATTATTGGTTGAGGGCTACTCCGCAGTCATGGATAAGAGATTTCGGTTCCACGAGAGCGAGTAAAAAAAATCACTCTTTAACTGAACTATAATTTTTTAAATTGAAATTTATAAAGGAAGAACTGTTGCTGTTATCATTAGTTCCCAATAATATTTTTCCTGCCATTCCTTCAGAGTTGTAACAGGATTGTGAGTGGGGGAATTACTACTGTGGCCAACAGAAAATGGCAAGTCTGAAAACCTGCAATTTGCCCATTCAGGCTAGTGTAACAGGTTTGCTATAATGGCCACTTACCCCCTTTGGAGTATACTATGTTTTCTTTGGATTACCTCCAGGTATGGGGAGCATGTGTCTTACTCTCCTCCTTCCCTATCGCACAGTCCCCATGGGAGCTGGGAGTGGGTCTTTAGTCTTGTGTGAGCTCCAACCAGAGCGACTTTTTCACATGACTGGCGGATCATGAGTAGCTCCTCCTGAAGTGTTAGGGTGCAGAGTAGCATGAGTGCCAGAGTTTGCAGGCTGGACCATATATATCATGGTCTGGAGTCAGGCACAGAGGCCAGTAGCTATAGTTACATAGTTAGTCTGGTTGAAAAAAGACACAAGTCTATCCAGTTCAACCAATAGCTTTACTGCTATAGAAAAAAAAAAAACATAGCAAAAAAAGCAGTATAGCAATAAAGTGATACCCTCTGACCAGCTGTATAAGTACAGAAGCAGGTCACCCTAGTGACTGACATGGGCTTACCTGAGGTGCAAAGTCTAAGTACTAACCAGTGTTCACCAGAGTTCCTGATGGTGGAGATGAGGTACCATGTTACGGTCCTCAGAATCACCTCAGGAGGATGTTAGCAGCAAGTCCGGGTCTAGTGGCAGGTAGGGATAAGCATAAGTGTAGTCAGTGAACAAGCCAAAGGTCAGTAATGATTGGTTACCGGTTGGAATCCAGCAGAAGCATAGTTGAAGAACAAGCCAAAGGTCGGCAACGAGGGGTAGAGGAGATATGGACGGCAGCAAGAGTGCCAAGAGCGAGCTATGGGCTGGAGAGAGCATCTAGCAAGTGGGAAGTGCAGAGACATTGCTTAAATAAGGAAGTTCACTGGAGGAGAAAAGCATTCAAGGTTCAAGAAAAACAGAGTTCAAGGCAAGGTCATTCAAGGAATAGTCCAGGGAGCTGTTCAGCATCCCAGGGGACTCAGCAAAAACAGATATCGCCAGACACAGCAGTTTGCAGGTTCAGACCTGGGACCTATATCTGTGTTGCAGACAGATCAATAGACTTGGAAGCTGAAGAACACTGGGCAGGAATCGGGCACAGGAACAATGTGATTCTTGAGCAGGAGAGAAAGACAGCCAAGGTCAGCAACAGCCAGGCAGCATGGTATCCAATCAGGAGGCAGAGGCCTAGAAGCAAGTTGAGGTAGAAACAGAGGCATGGGCAGCGTAATGTGCTTGCAGACTTGCTTTGAACCAACCCTAGGAAGTTTGGCCCATCCCAACTGGCCACCCGTGGCACACAGTATGCTCTCAGATATAACTCATCAGTAACAGAATCACTAAAGCCGCGTACACACGGACGGACTGTATGGCCTACTTAGTCCGTCATACAATCCGACGGACAGTCCGTCATACTTTCGAATGAACGGACTTGACCACACACCGATGCACAAACAGTCCGTCGAAAGCTTGCGCGATGACGTGTACAGCACGTACGACGGGACTAGAAATAGGAAGTCCAATACACAGCAATGCAACCTTTCGCCGTGTAAATCCTTTCTGAGCATGCACCATTCTTAGTCCGTCGAACTAGCCTACTGACGAGCGGATTGTCCGCTGAAACCAAAGTATGACGGACAGAATTTCAAAAAATCCGAAATACTTAGTACGCCAGACTGCACGCTGAAAAAGTCAGCTGAAGCCCACACACGAGCGGACTGTCCGCTGAAATGTGTTTCGACGGACTAAGTAGGCCATACAGTCCGCCCGTGTGTACGCGGCCTAAGAGTCCACTCACTTGCTATGCTGTCATTCTCTAACTTGCTGAATTAATGAGACATTGGCCAACAGAATTCTTTAGAATTTTGGTCAAGTGACTTCCACTGAGCAGAGGGACAGCTGCACCGGCACTAATAGGACATGGCTCTTAAAATATCCTATCAATGGGTTTCTAGTCCTGGCAGGTAACCTCAGACTTTTTTTTAATTTGCCATTGTAGCTGCTTTATTTTATTTTTTTCCTTTTCTTTTGTTTACATGACGCTGAATTAAGTAGATGCGTTCAGCGACCCGACTAGTGCCGAGAGCGTTATCACACTCCCACCACTGTCACAACACAGCCTACGCACTTTCCACACTCTCTGTCACCTCACAACACGTAAACATATCATTTGCACATTAATGAGACAGACTGACCCATTTTTTCATGTGACTCTTGTTAAACTCTGACCTGATTGCAGCACGTACTCCCCTAAGGAATAGCCTAGAGATACAACACATACTTTTTTATTTACCTTCAAGACAAAGCCACATTTTCAGATTTAATGACTTGAATTCAATTAAAATACACAACTCTAGTTGACCTCCATTATTTTTTGTGAAATGCATATATATATATATATATATATATATATATATACACACACATTTCACAAAATATATATATATGGTGTATATACATATACACATATACACACAATTCCCTCAAAAAGTAAAAAATTATTCACAACCCTTGGAATTTTCCACCTTTTGTTATATTACAACCAAAAATGTAAATGTCTTTTATTGGCATTTTATATGATAGACCAACACAAAGTGGCACATAATTGTGAAGTGGAAAGAAAATGATAAATGGTTTTCAACTTTGTTTACAAATAAATATCTGAAAAGTGTGGCGTGCATTTGTATTCAGCCCCCTTTACTCTGATACCCCTAACTAAAATCTAGTGGAACCAATTGCCTTCAGAAGTCACCTAATTAGTGCTACAGCACTAAAAATATCGCTTTGCATAGCGCCTGAAAAAAGCCTCAGCTGCAAATCCAGTGTAAAAGCCCGAGTGCTTTCACTCTGGGGCACTGCGCTGGCAGGGTGTCACAAAAAGTCCTGCCACCAGCTTCTTTGCAGCGGTGCATACACTGCTCCTCCACCATCCCTCCACTGCTCCTGCCCCATTGAAAACAATGGGGCAGTGCTGCCATACCGCAGGCAAAGCGCCGATGCAGCAGTTAAAACCGCCCCACTAGTGGCCGAATAGCACCGCTAAAATAACATTAAAGCGGTGATAAAAATAGCACTGCTTTACCACTGGCACCCAGGGCGGCTCAGTGTTAAAGGGGTCTAAATGAACAGAGTTGTTACTAAATTTTAGGACTGCTACTGATTAAAATGTTCGTGTTCAATTAATGGATTTTTTTTTTAAATCGATTAATCGTCTAATTTTGATTAATTATAACGCACATACAGATCCAACTATTTTTAGCTGATCTCCTTGCATTGCAACTCTGCATTAGTCAGTGGTAAATGTGGTATACACTATATCCAATCACGTGACACTAGTTAGTTTCCACAATCCATGACTTAACTTCACAGTTCACACAAATACATTTTCAATTCAAACTGTAGCACTGACGTAAGTAATTTTTTTTCCACAGTAGCGTGACAATCCCTCCACCTCCGGTCTAACTAATCACTCTCCCCTTATGGCACGGACCCCTGTGCAAACAGAAGGTCATGCAAGTGGGTATCAAAAGGGTTAACTTCTCTCATGTCTCCTTAGATCTCAGCAAGGACGCCAGGTCATGGGTAGAAAGAAAAGATCTAAGTGCTCACTGCTTAAGTATAAGATTAAATTTTTGTGTTCAAACACAAACAACTCACATAAAGATGCTAAAAATACATCATGTAAAGCCGACAATTGTGTTAGTTCCGTAGGGCAGCAGCGGGTGACGTCATGCTTAGCTCCTCCCCTGTACGCACTACATTCAATCAGAACTTCAACGTCACCGGACTCCTCCCCCTTTCCCTTCGTTAACAGACAATGGCACTTGGGGAAGGGGGGAGGAGTCCAGTGACATCACCGGATCTCCGACAGAACTCTCTGAAGATCTGGAAGCCGGTGGAGAGGTGAGTGCCGATCAAAAGATTTATGATCGATCAAAAAAATGTATCGATTAATCGAGGAATTAATCTTTAATTTCCACAGCCCTACTAAATTTAGATAAGTGATCAATATCATAGTGCTTGCATATGACAAAATAAATACGTGAGTTTGATGTATAAGATGAAGAGAATGACCAAAAGTCCAAAAAGAAGAAAACTCAAATAATGAGTCAAGGATTATATTCCCACATGCCGTGATGGAAATTGAAATCCATAAGGTAGCCAAGGTAACACCATCCACTTTCATGCTCATCAAAATATATGTGACACCCTAATAAGAGTGGTCCATAGGTGCTTTGTTTACAACAGTAAGACCAGCTTAAGGGATGATCCTCAAAGGAGACCTCCAAACACCAACACCACACCAATAATGACCCCAGCTTCCTCTGTGGTTGACAGTGACTCCACTATACTTCAGGTTCAACCAAGAGGATCAAGCAATGACAGTGGGGGATGTGTAATAAAAGAATGCTCCACGTAGTGTAGTATTGTAAGGCAAAACTGTTTTAACAGCTTCAGCACTTCAGACCTAAAGAAAATTGACGTCCTTTTTTTCCCACAAATAGAGCGTTCTTTTGGTGGTATTTGATCACCTCTGCGTTTTTTTTTTTTTTTGCTCTATAAACAAAAAAAGGCCGACAATTTTGAAAAGAAAACAATATTTTTTTACTATGTGCTATAATAAATATCCCCCAAAAAATAAAATAAATAAAAATGTCTTCATCAGTTTAGGCCAATATGTATTCTTCTACATATTTTCAGTATAAAATCGCAATAAGCTTATATAGATTGGTTTGCGCAAAAGTTATAGCATCTACAAAATAGGGAATAGATTTATGGTGTTTTTATTTTATTTTACTAGTAATGGAGGCGATCAGTCATTTTTAGCGGGACTGTGACATTAAGGCGGACAGATCTGACACTTTTGACACTTTTTTTTGACCAGTGACATTTACACAGCGATCAGTGTTATAAAAATGCACTGATTACTGTATAAATGACACTGGCAGGGTAGAGGTTAATACTAGTGGTGATCAAGGGGTTAAATGTGTTCCCTTTCTAACTGTGGAGGGGGGGAACTGCCCAGGAGTACAGAGAGATCGCTGTTCCAATCACAAGGAACATCTCATAATCACCACACATCAACAGGTCACCACATCCAGAATTGCACCTCACAAGAGTATAAATAGATAGACTCAGACTGTTGTAGTGTAGTCATTTTAAAAACCAAAACACCTTTAATAAAAAGTATTACACTCACAAAAAAATAGGGATGATAGCGCATTAATTAACCAACAAAATATCTGCGGTTTCCAGGGTGCTGATGGCACACGTCACAAGCCCCAGCCTACACGTTTCGTCATAGACTGACGTCATCAGAGGTGTCAAGATTTACATTTTTGTATTCTGAGCCGGCAACACAGTCCAGAATGTTGATGCTGAGCCTGGATGATGTCTGAACAAAGATGGTGATGTCTTTCAATAGAGAGAAGCGGAGGAAGGCATCATCATGGGGGAGTACTATGATCTCTGTGAGAGGTAATAAATACCTGGAACTGTTACACTGATACATGATCGGTCCACTTTAATATTACTTGCACTTTTTACTTTAGATAGAAAATATAATTAGAAGGGAAAAAAAAAGGAAAAATAAAACACAAGCAACCCCTCCTTCTCATGCCGCCCCATCAGGAGTTGTAGTGAATGCTCAGCAACATCTTGAAATGATACTTATAGGCAAAAAGAATGTTTTTTAGAAGATAAAACGTTTTCATGTTATGCCAACCTCTGTAAACAACATAATTACCATAAATGCTGAGACTTACACTGTAGGAGTACATTTACGGTTTGTGTTTGTTGTGCTGTTAAAAAGACAGAATCGGTCTTAAAAGAGACACTAGAGGAAGGGCGCTGAAGCCACAATGACCACGCTTTAGTACATTTCTAAAGCAAACCCCTGCTTAGAGGGACCCTGTGACCAGACCATTAATTTCAACAAAAATCCTTCCATTATATTAATATTGGAATGTATTATATGCATGGTTTTTACCTCTAAAAGCTTTCCCGGTGTAGATATCCAAAATCCCTGAGATGTCTGCTTGTACGTAATATCAGTAGCCCTAGCAGACTTGGAGCTGTCACTCAAGTGATGCTCTGTAATATTCCCCCTTTGCCCCTTTCCTTCAGCTACATAAAAGTTTATGCAGGGAGGTGAGAGGAGGAGTGGAGGAGCTGGGCCAGCACCAACAGTAATTAGACACCCCTGGAAGAGAAGAGGGCATTGATGTAAAAGTGAGGAGGAAGCTGTGTTAGGGAGCCGACTCTTTTTGAAACATTCAAATTTTCTTGCAAGTTCAGATTTCAACAGCAACAATCTGATAAAAGACAATTAGTATGCCATAGAGCACACAAGCAACCAAACAATATATTTCTATTGGAGGGAATGATAGCAAAGCACCAGGAATGCTCTTTTCTAGCAATCTGCAGTGGTATCCTATGCTTAGTACCAAGAGGAATAAAAGGTACATTTTAGCTGGTCATTGGTAGATGAGATAAGCACATTGGCCGGCAGCGTTGGGGCCCTTTAAAGCGGTGTTCCGCTTAAAAAAATAAAAATAAATTAAGCAGCTACCTATACTGCAGCTTCTGACTTTAAAAAGGACAAATGTAGTGCTACATTTGTCATTTTTATTTTTTATGAGTTTTTGTCACATTCGTATGTAGCTGCTGGACGTATTGCCTAACTGCAATTTTAGCACAGTAATTATCACGTTTTCCCTTGTTTTTTCTGACTTTAAATAATCGGACACTTACCTGTCCCAGGGTCCAGAGATGCGGGGGATCAAAGCCCAGCTTGTCTCCCCTTCCGCTCGGCAGCGCCGGCATCGTAACTGTGACAGACGGGCACCCATTGCTCCTGCGCGCGCGGCACCGAGCACCGTGGTTGGCCGCGCAATCATCTGGGACCTGAGACGTGTCCCAGATGATTGACAAGAGGGAGGGGGGCGAGGTGATCTTCCTTCCTGCACCGAGGGAAGTGACGTCAAGAGCTCAGGCACTGAAGGAGGCAGACTACGTGGGACCCCCTGGCAACAGGCATTTAGAGGTGAGTAAAAAAAAAACTTTTTTTTTTGTATGCACATCAATTTAATTTTTTTTTTAGAGTGGAACTCCACTTTAAGAAGTAATAGTCTCGATTAAGAAGAAAGTCAGTTTACTGAGGTTTGAGCTCCTATCAGTCCCACGCTCACTCCCAGAATCTCTTTGCATTCACACAGACTCGGTTTGGTAAAACTTTAGCCATCAGGGGAGGGAGGCTCTATCAGGCAGTGCAGTCACACAAGGTGTTCACCAAATGCCTCACAACCTCCCAGGGAGTAGACTCACAATTTCCAAGTCAATGCTCCAAACATCAGCTTGTCCCTTGGCTTCCTGGAAGTGTCCTTGGGTGACAGACTCACCATTGGGTCCCGGGCCCACTTGGTTACTGTCTCCAGCAACGCAACTCCAAATGCACTTGCAGATAGGCAACTCAGATCCCCCACCCGATCGACATTTGTGTCCTCACTCTTCTGCTCCGTCCATCATCTCCTCCTCTCTCTTAAGCTAGCACCAGACACTGCCAAAATGGGTGCCCCCGGTGGTCTCTTTAAAGATGGCTGCCACATTTCTGCATTATTAAACGTTCAACTAATAGTCTTCTTTAGGATAGCTGCTGTATTTGTACAGCAACAACTGTTCAACTGAACTCTGTCAATTCCACAGAAAAATAATGCAACAACATGTGGAAAATCTAAAGTCCATAGCAACTATAGTCCTGACTACATAATATTATTGTAGCAAAGTGCACTACAATTGCAGCGAACAGTTATTCCCTACCCTATTTGTATATCATATTATTCCTCTAGTACCCGGTGTTACTAAACTGACATCATATTTGAGAGACCAACCAAAGAGATTGTGGGATAAGTAGTTCCACCAGATGGCTACTTCCCTGCATAGCTATGCTCCTGGACTATATATCCCAGGGACCTTTTCTACCACCAGAGAGATTGCTGGGTAGGGCTATAAAAGAAATCAGAGACCTGTCCAAAGCTCTCTTCCTCCTGGGCCTCATGTGTGAAGGATCTCTCCATGCATGGAGAGCGAGGTAGCAGCCTACCACGTGGTGTACAGCATTCCCACCTGACTGTGATGGGACCCAATGCTGCCTGCTGTTTATCGGACATCTGAACAGCACCACCTTGGCAGTGCAGCAATCCACGTTTCCTGCTTCACAAGGGGCGATCATTACAAGCGGGCCCGCCATCAGGACATCCATCTGGAAGTCACTAGCTGGAATCGGCATGGTCATTGGTGAGAGGGCCATTGCCCACTTTTACAAACCTTTCCCTTGCTTATGTTCCCTTGCAGACAGGCTGGGAAAGAGCTGGGTCGTGTGACAGCTGTATAGTGATTAGGAAAAAGGCACTTAAGCCCCATACACCCTATCAGATTTTCTGCTGATTTTTGTCTTCAGATTTACCAAAACCATGTAGTGAAGGGCCTGCCTGATTGCATACAAATTGAAACTCCTAAGGTTTGACCTCATATTATATGGTTTTGGTAAATCTGAAGGAAAAATTCAGCAGAAAATCTGATAGTATGTATGGGGCTTAAGATGGCTTTTTTTTCATATAAAATAATGACAGTGCCATCATGCTGATACAGAAAGAGAAGGGACACTGTCAATTAAACAGTGTATGTATGTTTAGTATAGCTTTAACAACAAGGTACCTTCTTCTACACCTGATGGATTTTTCTCAATTTGGATATTTTATGGGGAAAATTGTATATATGCTCATATATGATGTTCACGCATCTACCATATGTTAAAGCGGACCCTCTATTGCAAATGCTTAACCACTTCCCGACCAGCGCACGACGATGTACGTCAACAGAATGGCACGGGCAGGCATATTGGCGTACAGGTAGGTCCAATATTCAATGCCGCCCTGCCATCGGGAGCGCGCCGCTAGCGGCACGCTCCCGCGCTGGTCGGGACCCCTGTGAGTCCGGTCGCGGGACCCGCAGACTCGATCGCCGCGGGCATCCCCGCGATCGTCTCACGGAGCGGCCGAATGGAGGAAATGCTGTGTAAACAACATTTCTCCATTCTGCCTAGCAACTAGTGACGCTGATCTCTGCTCCATGTGATTGGAGCAGAGATCAGTGTTCACTAAATGAAAGCCCAACCCCCCCACAGTTAGTAACACACCCCTAGGAACACTTAACCCCTACACTGCCACCCACTGGTTAACCCTTTCACTGCCAGTGTCATTTACACAGGAATCACTGCATTTATATAGCAGTGATTACTGTATAAATGACAATGGTCCCAAAAATGTGTCAAAAATGTCCGATGGGTCCCCCACAATAGTCACAATAAAAATCGCTGATCGCCGCCATTACTAGTAAAAAAAAAAAATAATAAAAAATTATTAATAAAAATGCTATAAAACTATCCCTATTTTGTAAACGCTATAACTTTTGCGCAAACCAATCAATAATCGCTTATTGCGATTTTTTTTACCAAAAATATGTAGAAGAATACGTATCGGCCTAAACTGAGGGAAAAAAATGTTTTTTTATATATTTTTGGGGGATATTTATTATAACAAAAAGTAAAAAATAATGCATTTTTTTCAAAATTGACGCTCTATTTTTGGTTATAGCGCAAAAAATAAAAACCGCAGGGGTGATCAAATACCACCAAAAGAAAGCTCTATTTGTGGGAAAAAAAGGACGTCAATTTTGTTTGGGAGCCACGTCGCATGACTGCGCAATTGTCAGTTAAAGCGGCGCAGTGCCGAATCGCAAAAAGTGGTCTGGTCTTTGACCAGCAAAATGGTCCGGTCTGCAAGTGGTTAAAGTATAACTCCACTTTTGTTGAGAAAAAAACATTCCCCTCTGGGTGATCTATGTACATTGCAAAGACTATAATGACCTTTGTTGCAGATTATTACCTTTTGTTATTCTGAAGAAAACCCTGTTTGTTCCCCTGTGCTTCTGTATTGAGCAGGGGCGGACTGACAACTTATGGGGCCCCCGGGCAATAGGAGATTATGGGGCCCCCAAGCAATCAGAGATTATGGAGCCACAAAGTGTACACAAACCACACACACACAGTATACAATCACACAGTATACACATACATGTACACACAGTATACACAGACATGTTTCTATTGGCTGAGAAGGTACTGAAGAGGTGGGGCAGCTATAATCTTGGGATTTTTAGACCAAAAGGATGTCGGTAAGTGACATTTCAGAGACAGATATAAAAAAAAGACAGATTTTTACATACTGTCTCTGGTTTTACTGAGGCTGGCAACCCTGATAGGGCCCCTTAGTGGACCAGGGCCCTCAGGCAGTGCCTGAGTGGCCGAATGGTCAGTCCCTGGTACTGAGTGGGTCTAATGAGAGTGGTTTCATAATTATCAATCAGCTGTGCAGCTGCAGAGCATTAATGAGGAATGCTGCTGGGCCTGCATCCCTTAAGACCTCTTTCACACTGCTATTTTTAGCGGCGCTTTACCACCAATTTTGCTGCACTATTTGGCCGCTAGCTCTTTAACCCCCCGCTAGCAGCCGAGAAAGGGTTAAAACCACCGCAAATCGTTGCTGCAGCAGCGCTATTCTGGCAGTATAGCCGTGCTGCCCCATTGATTTCAATGGGCAGGAGCAGTGAAGGATCAGTGTATACACCGCTCCTTCACCACTGCAAAGATGCTGCTATTAGGACTTTTTTTACCGTCCTGCCTCGGGGCTTTCACACTGGAGACACAGCAACGGCTCTTTGAGGGCGCTTTGCAGGCGCTATTCTTAGCACTGTAGCGCCTACAAAGTGCCCCATTGTGAAAGGGGTCTTAGGCATGTTCCTGTTGGGAGTATCTCACCAAAAATGATTTTTTTTTTGTTGCAAGGGATGCCTAAAATTTGACTTGTATCTTAGTGTAGACTTCTGGGAAAATTGGTGAGCCAATCACACAAGCGAGAAATTATGTTTCTAGTCGAAGATCTGTACAACAATTCCAGGTAGCCATATTACATTACATTCTCAGAAAATTACAGTGGCTGCAGTTTGAAAAGGTACGGTCATTTTTAATAACATTCAATTACAATATGACTTCTGTTGCAATTGTATATGCTATATTATTCTTTCTTTATTTGCTAATTTTTTTTCCCCATGAAAGTAGAGTTACCCTTTAAAAAAACACCCACTGTGTTGCTCATTTCATTTAGGAATAAACTTTTATCGATGATGACAAAATAAAACTGGCTTACATAATAGGATAATAGGAAAAACATCAATTCAATTTACATGCATTTGGAAACCTTGGAGACAGGATATACAAAAATAAACTTCTATCTTGCTTCAGATTCTGGAGATGACACATTCCCCCCCCCCCCGGATGTTCCATCTATTTTCTCTCCTTTTTTTCTCCTCCCTTAATTTTCCCTTTAATATTTTGTTTATTTATTTTATTATGTTAAAATTTCAATTTATGATCCTTGCAGAAAAATTACATGCCGTATTGATGATACTTTATTTCTTTTTATATCTTCAAATGCATCAAGAAGTGATTATATTGGTAAATTATCAACAATAACTTTAAAGTACGGTATTTTCAGTTATTTCAGGTATTAAACTTTATTGTTACAAAAAAGTAAAAACTATTGAAATAAAGAGTTTAAAGAGGAAGTAAACCCTGATGAGTTTACTTCCTCTTTCATTCCCTGCTAGGGATGGGCCGAACACCCCCCGTTTCGGTTCGCACCAGAACCTGCGAACAGACCTAAACTTCGTGTGAACTTTAGAACCCTATTAAAGTCTATGGGACTCGAACGTTCACAATCTAAAGTTCATTTTAAAGGGTAATATGCAGGTTACTGTCCTAAAAAGTGTTTGGGGACCCGGGTCCTGCCCCAGGGGACATGGATCAATGCAAAAAAAAGTTTTAAAAACGGCCGTTTTTTCAGGAGCAGTGATTTTAATAATGATTCAAATGAAACAATAAAAGTGTAATATTCCTTTAAATTTCGTACCTGGGGGGTGTCTATAGTATGCCTGTGAAGGGGCGCATGTTTCCCGTGCTTAGAACTGTCCCTGCACAAAGTGTCATTTGTGCAGGAAAAAATGTCTTTTAAAATCACTTGCGGCTATATTGTCGGCTCCCGTAATACAGAGAACACTCAATGAGTGTTCTCTGCATTAGCCGACAATTTATTCATTCATTGATAAAAAAAAAAAAGCGTGGGGGTTCCCCTAAATTCAATTACCAGGCCCTTCAGGTCTGACATGGATATTAAGGGGAACCCCGTGTCAAATTAAAAAAAAAAATTGACGTGGGGGTCCCCCTAAATATCCATAACCAGACCCTTCAGGTCTGATATGGATATTAAGGGGAACCCCGCATCAAATTTTAAAAAAAATTGACGTGGGGGTCCCCCTAAAAATCCATGTAGGTTTCCGTTACATCAAAGGGGGCGGGGTCACCCACACGTCACTGGGGAACCCCTGGCTTCCCTCTCCAGCGTCAGAGGGGCGGGGTCAGGTGACGGGTGGCCCCGCCCTCCTAATATAAGAAACGTCAGCGCTGTGCTCTCTGCAGTGTCTCCGGAGTGGAGACAGAAGAAGGATGTATGGACAGCGCTGGACTGAGAGATCCCCCGTCGCTGGATATGATCATCCATCGCTGGACCCCGGAGACCCGTCGCTGGATAGCAAGAGTGGATTAGCACCGCTGGAATCTTTTTTTTATTTTTTTTATTTTTAATAAAGGAATTTTTCAAAAGTGTGTTTGTCTTATTTAACCATTTTGACACTTTCTTTGTGAAATGGTAGGGGTACTTTTGTACCCCATTACCATTACAAACAGGGGGGGGCCGGGATCTGGGGGTCCCCTTGTTAAAGGGGGCTTCCAGATTCTGATAAGCCCCCCGCCCGCAGACCCTCACAACCAACGGCCAGGGTTGTGAGGATGAGGCCCTTGTTCTCATCAACATGGGGACAAGGTGCTTTGAGGGGTCACAGACCCCCAAAGCATCCTCCCAATGTTGAGGGTATGTGGCCTGGTACGGTTCAGGAGGGAGGGGGGCCGCTCTCTCATCCCCCCCTCTTTTCCTGCAGCCTGCCAGGTTGCGTGCTCGGATAAAGGGTCTGATATGGATTTTTAGGGGGACCCCCACGTCAATTTTTTTTAAAATTTGATGTGGGGTTCCCCTTAATATCCATATCAGACCTGAAGGGTCTGGTTATGGATATTTAGGGGGACCCCCACGTCAATTTTTTTTTTAAATTTGACACGGGGTTCCCCTTAATATCCATGTCAGACCTGAAGGGCCTGGTAATTGAATTTAGGGGAACCCCCACGCTTTTTTTTTTTTTTTTTTATCAATGGATGAATGAATTGTCGGCTAATGCAGAGAACACTCATTGAGTGTTCTCTGTATTACGGGACCCGACAATACAGCCGCAAGTGATTTTAAAAGACTTTTTTTCCTGCACAAATGACACTTTGTGCAGGGACAGTTCTAAGCACCAGAAACATGCGCCCCTTCACAGGCATACTATAGATACCCCCCAGCTAATTTAAAGGAATATTACACTTTTATTGTTTCACTTTAATCATTATTAAAATCACTGCTCCTGAAAAAAACGGCCGTTTTTAAAACTTTTTTTTGCATTGATCCATGTCCCCTGGGGCAGGACCCGGGGCCCCAAACACTTTTTAGGACAGTAACCTGCATATTACCCTTTAAAATTAGCACTTTAGATTTCTCCCATAGACTTGTATAGGGTGTTCCGGCTTTTCGAATTTGCTGCGAACAGCCCAAATTGTTCACTGTTCACTGAACAGGCGAACAGGCAATGTTCGAGTAGAACATGAGTTCGACTCGAACTCGAAGCTCATCCCTATTCCCTGCAAAGGCAAAGCATAATGGACTACTATGCATCGCATAGTAGCCCATTATGTGTCACTTACCTGACACAGGAGCCAGCGAAGTCGCCGCTGTCCCCTGTAGTCCGCCGCATCCATCTTGTTGGTGGGGGCTCGCAGCTCCGCAGCTGTCATTCGGCGAAGCCGCGATGACGTCACTCCCGCGCATGCGCACGGGAGCCGACGCGCGGCAGCTCCGTCGCTGAGAATGCCGCACTCAGTGCGCCTGCGCGCCGCTGTCTACGGCGCATGCGCCGTAGACAGCGGTGCCCGTTTTCGGGCAAATATCTCCTAAACCATATAGGTTTAGGAGATATTGCTTGGACCTACAGGTAAGCCTTAATCTAGGCTTATCTGTAGGTCAAAGTGGTTTCTAAGGGTTTACAACCACTTTAACTTACACCCATAAATGTAGCTCTCAAAAAGTAGAGCTTATGGAGTGGTTGCTTTACCACCTCTAAACTTGTACCTCCTGCTTTAGCCATGCACAGACTGGTTGAGTAGATACTGTAGATGACCCACAACAGGGGTGTCCAAACTTTTTTGAAAGAGAGCCAGATTTGATAAAGTGAACGTGCATGAGGGCCGACCATTTTGCCTGACATTCTTTGAACCATTACAATTCAGTCTGATGCCTTGTACACACGGTCGGACATTCCGACCACAAAATACATCAGATTTTTTCCGACGGATTTTGTCAGAAACTGGTGTTCCGATTGTTCGGAACGTGATGACATTTGTTCGTTATGATGGGACTACTTTGAGGCTAATAGCCAATAGCTTTGGTCTCGTAATTTGATCTGATCGGAATTCTCTACAAACGATCAAAAAAAGTCTGATCGGATTTTTTGATCGGAAAATTTTAGATCCTGCTCTCAAATTTTTTCCATCGGAATTTCCGACGGAAAAAGTCTGATAGAGCCCACACACGATTGGATTTTCTGACAATATAATCCGATCGGACATTTTCAGTTGGAATTTCCAACTATGTGTACAAGGCATTAGTGTGTTTGTCCGAGCACTAATACACTGCCCAACAAGAATGCCTTTGTGGCTGTGTGTGGTGAAGAGATGAGCTCAGGCATGTTTTTTGGATATACATTATTCGTCGGCATATAACACTCACCTTCACTTTAACCACTTAAAGGGGTTGAAAAGCTTTGGTTTTTATTTTCTAAATAGGTTCCTATAAGCTAGTGCATTGTTGGTTCACTTTCCTTTTCCTTGGATTTCCCTTCTAAATGTTTTTTTTCTTTGTCTGATTTTCTCACTTCCTGTTTCTCCTCAGTAAACTTCACACCATCATCCGAGCGGTGTTTAGTCAGCCAGAACAGCTTACTGAACAGCTTCAGAGAAATTCAGACAAAGAAAACAAAGAAAAAAAACATTTAGAAGGGAAATCGAAGGAAAAAGTAAGTGAACCAACAATGCATTAGCTTAAAGGAACCTATTTAGAAAATAAAAAACAGACCTTTACAACCCCTTTAAGGACCAAGCTTCTTTTTTAGATTTGTTGTTTACAAGTTAAAAACTTTTTTTTTGTTAGAAAATTACTTAGAACCCCCCCAAACCTTATACATTTTTTTTCTAACACCCTAGAGAATAAAACGGCGGTCCTTGCAATACTTTCTGTCACACCGTATTTGTGCAGCGTTCTTACAAGCGCACTTTTTTTGGAAAAAATACACTTTTTTTAAGTTAAAAAATAAGACAACAGTAAAGTTAGCCCAATTGTTTTTATGTTGTGAAAGATAATGTTACGCAGAGTAAATTAATACCCAACGCTGTCACACTTCAAAATTGTGCCCGCTCGAGGAATAGTGACAAACTTTTACCCTTAAAAATCTCCATAGGCGATGTTAAAAAAATTCTACAGGCTGCATGTTTTGAGTTACAGAGGAAGTCTGGGGCTAGAATTATTGCTCTTTCTCTACTGATTGCGGCGGTACCTCACATGTGTGGTTTGAATACCATTTTAATATGCGGGCGCTACTCACATATGCGGTCGTTTCTGCACGCAAGCTCGGCAGGACAGGGTGCATTTAAAGAAAAAAAAAAATCTTATTTATTTTACCTTTTATTTTTTTATTTTTACACTGTTTTAAAAAAAAGAAATAAATTATGTCACTTTTACTCCTTTTACATGGAATGTAAACATTCCTTGTAATAGAAAAAAAAGCATGACAGGACCTCTTAAATATGAGATCTGGGGTCAAATAGAACTCAGATCTCATATTTAGACTAAAATGCAAGAAAAAAAATTGTCATTGAAAAAAATGATTTAAAAAAAAAAAAGCCCTTTAAGAGCTATAGGTGGAAGTGACGTGTTGATGTCGCTTCTGCCCTGCAATGTCATGGAGACGGGTGGGGCCATCTTCCCCTCACTTGTCTTCATGCACAGCCACAGAAAGAACCTCCGACGTCTCTGGTAAGCTGCGGAGGGCACCAGAGTGCGGCGGGAGGGGGGTCCCTCTCCAGCCACCGATAAAAGTGATCTTGCAGCAAATCCGCTGCAGAGACCACTTTTATCTTGTAGTGGACTGCTGGCCGAAGAAGCGGATACCGGGGTTATGGCATAACAACGATATACATCCTCAAATAAGGATGTATATCGGCGTGCGGCTGTCCAGAAGTGGTTAAGAGGGAAGTTTCAGAAAAAAGCTTTTTTTTAAATAAAGAACTGTGAAACAAAATAGGGGTCAGTGCCCATGAATGCAGCCTAATTAGTGACCATCTGCAGCCCCACCATTGCCATGAATGCAGCACCCCCGTTGCCATGAATGCAGCCCTGCAGCACCCCCGTTGCCATGAATGCAGCCCCACCGTTGCCATGAATGCAGACCCACTATTGCCATCAATGCAGCTCCACCATTGCAATGAATGCAGACCCACCATTGCCATGAATGCAGACCCACTGTTGCCATGCCTTATTATTGCCAGGAAGGTAGCAACCCCATAGCCATGAAGCCAGACTCACCATTGCCATTGTTGCAGCCTGATTAATACCCATCTGTAACCTCGGATGGGAAAGGGAGGGGGGCGGAACGAGCGCCGACAGATTACATACAGCAGAATCTGTTTTCTCTGTGGCCTCTTTAATACAAAGTCCCACCTCCTATGATGAACAGAACAGCCCTCCAATGGCAGTGCAGGAGATGGGACTTCCTATTACCGAGGCCGCTGTGTAAACAGGAAGTTCTCCTGTATGTATGCTATTCGTTCCGCCTACTCCCTGTCCCCTCCAAGGCAGCCAGCATGTATATCAAAAGATATACATGTCCAGATTACTAGGCGGTCCAAAGCTGGAACGTGGGCCGAACTTTGGACATGCCTGACCTACACCATCTCATTTTATGTCTTCCTCCATGTCTTTGGAGGAACCAGATATACCTGGAAGAAACCTGTGTAGGCACATGGAGGACATGCAAACTCTAGGCAGATAGTAATATGGGTTTGGACCGGCAACCCTAGCACTGCTAGGTGGAGGTGCTAACCACTTAGCCACCGTGCTGCCTTGTTTAATGCTCATTATCTGCTATTTCTCATTATTTGCTATTGCTTCTCATTTTTTACAAATGTGGGCATTAAGCATCTATGATAAAAAAACAAAAACAAAATAACATTGCACCCAAGCACCTAACTCCCCACAAATTTTGGAGTCCCCCATCCCTACATAGTACATACATGCACATACAAGCTTCAACTCAAAAAACGAAAACAATTACAAATGAATACAAAAACATTGATTGAGCTACACCTTACATATCACTGTGCACTGTGAAGTGAGAACAATCATTCTAGAGCCATTACTCTAAATTGATGACCTGTAAGGGCTTTTACAGTGTGTCGTGTATGGGAAATTTGGTTTACTGAAATATGTTGCCTTTTTTACAGGCAATTTTTTTATCATGCAATTTTAAAGTTTGACATGTTTAGTATGTATTTACTTGGCCCAACGTCATTTTTACATTTTTTATCAAATTTGGATACTATATTGTATGACATAAAATAACTTTAGTGTATTTATTACTGAAATGTTGTCCTTGATAAATCTTTGCACTAATAGCGTGTGACATAAATTGCAACTATCACCATTTTATACTCCAGGTTCTCTGCTTTCAGAAAATATATACTGTTTTAGTTTAACAAATTTTTAGGCCTAAAAACCTTTTTTAAACGTGTGCAAAAACAAACAAACTACTCTGGTAGTAAAAGGATTAAATTAACCCTTTTTGCGTCTAAGGGTGAAACAAATCTTAATGCCTAAGCACAATTTTGCAACTTTGACATATACCCTACTTTCTTTCTTCTGAAATCCCCACAATCATTCTCGGGGACTTCAACATCCCTATTAATACTAACACCTCTGCTCCTTCCAAACTTCTCAGCCTAACCTCCTCCTTTGACCTGAAACAGTGGATACATGATCCTACTCACTCCGAAGGCAATATCCTTGACCTCGTTTTCTCTCACCTTTGCACTCCATGCAACCTCTCTAACTATCCATTCCCTCTCTCTGATCACCACCTTATTAGTTTCACTCTCTCCCTCTCCTTCACCTCCTCTCCCTCCAACCGCATTAAAGTTACCCGCAGAAACCTACGTCATCTCAAGCCTTCTCTTCTCTACTCTGCTATTGACAACCTCTAAGACAAAATCTCACCCCTATCCTGCACCAACCTAGCCACTTCTGTCTACAACACTTCACTTCTGGCCTCTCTGGACTCACTGGCCCCCCTCACTACACACAGAATCAAGCCCCGACCCCTTCAACCTTGGCAAACAGATGTCACTAGAAGTCTGAAAAAACGTAGTCGTGCTCATGAGCGCCTGTGGCGCAAGACCAAGTCTCAGAGAGATTTCAACCAATATAAATCTGCCCTCCAAAATTACAATTCTAGCCTCCTCTCTGCCAAGCAGAACTATTTTATCACTCTCATCAGCAACCTATCATCCCGTCCCCGTCAACTCTTCTCTACTTTCAACTCTCTACTTCGTCCTCCACCGCCTCCACCCGCCAACTCACTCACTGCCCAGGAGATTGCTAATCACTTCAAACAGAAGATTGATACAATTCGCGCAGAGATTTCTACTGTTCTGATACCCTCCTCGCTTTACACATCATGCCCACAGTCACAATCATTACTTCCCTCTTTCAACCCCACCACTATAGACGACGTTGCTGAACTAATTGGTAATGTCCACCTTACCACCTGCCCTCTGGATCCTGTTCCCTCGCAAATGCTGTGTTCACCCTCTGACTCTATGCTACACTCTCTAACTCACATCTTCAATCTCTCCCTCTCTTCTGGCATCTTCCCCAACTCTCTAAAACATGCACTTGTCAAACCCATACTTAAAAAACCCTCACTGGACCCATCCAATCCAAACAACCTACGCCCCATCTCCTTGCTCCCCTTTTTATCCAAACTACTCGAACGTCTGGTCTACAACCGACTAAGTGACCCCCTCGCTGATAATAGCCTTCTTGATCCCCTTCAGTCTGGATTTCGTCCTCAACACTCCACAGAAACTGCTCTCCTAAAACTAACAAACGATCTACTAATGGCCAAAACCAATCAACATTATTCTGTACTCCTCCTCCTGGACCTCTCTGCTGCCTTTGATACGGTTGACCACCCCCTCCTTCTCAAAAAACTCCACACCTTTGGTCTCCGTGACTGTACTCTACAATGGTTCTCTTCCTACTTATCCAACCGCACCTTTAGCGTTTCTTACAACTCTACTTACTCCTCTCCTCTTCCTTTCTCTGTTGGGGTCCCCCAAGGTTCTGTCCTTGGACCACTTCTATTTTCAATCTATACCTCCTCCCTGGGTCAACTGATAGCCTCCCACGGCTTCCAATACCACCTCTATGCTGACGACACCCAAATCTATCTCTCTACCCCTCAGCTCACTCCCTCTGTCTCCTTACGTATCACTAATTTACTATCAGATATATCAGTCTGGATGTCACACCACTTCCTCAAAATCAATCTATCCAAAACCGAACTTATAATTTTTCCTCCCCCATATGCCCCTTCCCCTGATCTCACTGTCAAAATTGATGGCACAACCATAAGCCCATCCCCTCACGCCAAGGTTCTAGGTGTAGTCCTGGACTCTGAACTCTCCTACAAGCAACACATCCAATCACTGTCCAAATCCTGCCGCCTCAACCTCCGCAACATCTCCAAAATACGCCCCTTTCTAACCAATGACACAACAAAGCTCTTAATTCACTCGCTGGTCATCTCTCGCCTTGACTACTGCAACTCCCTTCTCATTGGCTTACCTCTACATAGTCTAGCACCTCTTCAATCCATTATGAATGCCGCTGCCAGACTCATCCACCTTACCAATCGCTCGGTGTCAACTACTCCTCTCTGTCAATCCCTCCACTGGCTTCCGCTCAGCCAAAGAATTAAATTCAAAATACTAACAATTACATACAAAGCCATCCACAACTCTGCCCCCAGCTACGTCACTAGCTTAGTCTCTAAATACCAACCTACTCGTCCTCTTCGTTCCTCCCAAGCCCTCCTGCTCTCTAGCTCCCTCATCACCTCCTCCCATACTTGCCTCCAGGACTTTTCCAAAGCCTCCCCAATCCTATGGAATGCCCTACCCCAATCTGTCCGCTTAGCTCCTACTTAATTAGCTTTTAGACGATCCCTGAAAACACTTCAGAGAAGCCTACCCCACCCACACCTAACTGTATTTTCATTTTCTCCATCAGCTCACCCCCCACAGTTATTACCTTTTGTTTCAACTTGACCCTCCCTTCTAGATTGTAAGCTCTAACGAGCAGGGCCCTCTGATCCCTCCTGTATTGATTTGTATTGTAAGTGTACTGTCTGCCCTCATATTGTAAAGCGCTGCGCAAACTGTTGGCGCTATATAAATCCTGAATAATAATAATAATAATAATATGTTAGTATAACTGTACTGTACATGTCATCACAAGTACTTTGTGCATCCAGGTGGATTATACTGCATTTTTTCAGGACAAATTGGGCTTTTATTTGGTGGTAAATGGTAATAGATATCTCCTATTTTTTTTTTTTTTAGCAAAGGAAAACTGGCCTAAAATTATATATATATATATATATATATATATATTTTTTTTTTTTTTTAATTTAGCTGTGTATTTCTTGTTACTACCATAACTTATCACCAAAGAACCCAAAATACATTTTCCTGCTCCTGGCGATTGCAGCTACAGCTACTACATATCTGTATGTTGTTATCCCTTTTTTTATTGTCCTACCTAAAACACACTGACACTAGGCTTGTGCAATTCGTTTCGTAACTAATCGAAATTCGGCCGAATTTTGCATCTTTCGGACATTCGGATGCATCCGAATGTCCGAATAAAAAAATAACGAATAACAATGAATACGAAAGAAATATAACGAATGAATTCGAATGAATTCGACATGATTCGGTAATTCTTTAAAGATCTAATGAAACAAAAGGTCAGCTCAAAGTAAATCTTATAGTCAAATCAGCTAATTAATTTTGTGCCGGAGGATGGATTACTGGCAAAGTACATTCCTGAGAACTGAGTGAGAAGGGTGTTGTATTGTATTTGAGCCGAGGAGAAGAGACGTTGTCATTGTGTGTGTTAAAAGATTCAATAAACAAACGACTTTCCAAACTACGAATCATTATCACGAATGTCTATACATACATAAATAGCGATTTTCAACGAATACGAACGAATGAATTCGACACTCTACGAATAATAACGAATTATCTGAAAACGTATTAACGTAACATAACGAATATAACAGCACGAAATGATGTATTTTACGAATGACAATGAACTGAAACTAAACAAAATTTTCCGTTGTGCACAAGTCTAACTGACACTAATTGACACTGATATTGATTTTAAAAAAAATCCTGCCCAAAATATACTGACCCTGGCCTTTGACTCTTACTCGACCCCTGGCCCTGACCTAGATTAAACCTTGATCTAGGTATTTTCTCTCTATTTTTTTTTTTTTACCCACACTTTTTTTTCTGTCTGTAAGGAAAGACAAAGATACAATGTATCTTTCCTCTCCTTTCACAGAGAGAGAAAACACAGGGGCGAGCTTCACAGTGCCTGATCAGGTGATCAGGTGACCCGGAATCGAGAATTATGGGTCCCAATTATTAGTACAGGTCCTGGGGCTCTCCGTGAGCCCCCAATCTCGGTGCTGGGAGTGTGCTATGCCATCCCCACCCAGACCAGGTCTTCACCTGTCTTCTGGTCTCTGGAACCAGCTACTGTGGGTAGCTGGCCGTGACTACTTGCAGCTTCACAGCTGGCATCCCACTGTGCATGCATGAGCTGCACTGAGCTTTGTGAATGGTCCCACTGCCCTCTGGTACCCAGGAGATTAAGGGCAGGGAGGTGGGGGTGACTTCCGGTAGAATCGCCTAGGTGATCCAATCTGAAGTGGGAGCAGGTAGATTTTAAAATCAGGTATCCACTTGTGAGCAAGGTGCAGCATGGTGTAGTGGGCAAAAAACATACAGTCCAAAATAAGGCAGGAGCAATATATCGTAGAAAGATTCAAGACAACTGGGCCTAGGCATGTACATCTGAAACCACTTGCGAACGATGACAGTGTACATGTACATCTGGAACCACCTGCAAACTCTAATAGTGATCTGTAGACTTAAAAGATGCCGACAGCATCTGCAATGAGGAGAAAACTGTGGCCTGGGCAGTCCACACCCAAAGGGGAGGCTTCCTGAAGCAGAGGTAGATGTCCCTACACTGTCCTTACTCCTCTGGGAACATTTCCCTATCCCTGCACACTTTCCGTGACAGACAGGGAATCTGTCCCTACTCTGATCACTCACACATTGTGCACCAAATCAGGGAGCCAGGGCCTTAAATAGTCTTTGCCCCCACCCAAGATGGCCGCTAAGGTCTAGAAGGGCACCAGTGTCCAATTGGACAGTTGTTCCCCTGGTGACTGCAGGAAATCATAGAGATACTCATGACATCCTTACCCTTCTGCATTCAGTCGAGCGCCAACTACAGTGGGGAATACAAACTGTACCTGCCTACACCCCCCCCCCCCCCCCCACACACACACACAAAAAAGTCCCAAAAGTCCCAAAAGAAGAAGAGGAGAAGAAGCAGAGGGCATGAAATGGAACTTCCTCTTTAGGGTGAAGTTCCACTTTAATGAGGTAGAAAGCCAGTATCTCAAGCTGACTTCTTTCTGTATGTCTTCCAGTTGCTTGATAGTTGATGGAACCTCGTTGTCCAGTATATGAATGCAGCATGACAAATAAACAGCCCGCATCTCACACCTAGAATGTTCCCATTATCGACCTGGTTCTATATATAACTCTGCTAAGTAGGGGGTCAATAGAACATGAAATAAAAATCACAATATTACCGCTGATTTCGTATGTCTAATGAGCCTTAAATGCCACTTGAGAATGGTGTTATGAATGGAATTGCTTTTTATGCCATTTTAATTAAACATGTACAACGCCTGAGATGGACTTAATAATGGGAAGTCAATTACATATGAACATAGCAGCAGGGGATGGGTACTGGTATTAGCATGATGTATCGGCACTCTGCTTTTAATATTCTGCATAGGAACCAAAGCTAATTAAATGTACTCTTTGAAATTCTCAGATCTTTCTTCATGTACATCCGTCCTGATTCTATGTCTCCCATCTACATGGCCAATGGAAGAGGCAGCAGGAGGAGGGTCTATTGGGGTATCCTTTATATGGAGCTACACAGTCAAAGAGGAGCCACAAGAGAAGGGGGCATATTTAATATGCTAAAAGAATATTAAATATACTACTGCATTGAAATCTCAAGCAGTGTCCCCCTGTTTCGATTACTTGTAGGAATGTACCTAAATGTTACTTGTGATCTTCACTTATAGGTTTAATGTCTGGTGACTCAGGGGGTTAATGTGCTGTGGTGTGTCTGCCATTTGGCCCAGGGTGCTTCCCATACAGGGGATATATAAGCAAAATGGGCCAGTGGGTCGTTGCTGCTGGTCTTGGGAGTTTGAAGCACCATACGTGAAGAGATGGAGCGTTGCACCCTTAGCAGGTCCCTGAAATGAGATTGTATAGTTGAAGCCATGCTACTATTGGTTGGAAACTACCCAAAGCTAAAGGTATGGGTGTTTTAGCATAGCCCAAGTCCAGCATAGTACACAAAAGGAGAGAAAGAGTACCATCATATCTGCTCACCTGGTTCCCGTGTAACTATTGGAGAACTGAAATGTGGAGATGTAAGTAACTGTTACTCCTATGCCTTTTTATTTCAAGTAAAGATAGTTCTGATTTAGTAACAATGATTGGTCTGATTTACTTTGAAATAACGTGGAAATGTGATCCTACAGGGAACGAGGTAAATATTTCCATCAATCTTCGGGGTTATGGAGAGTAAATGAGAAAGAAGGAAAAGGAAGGAGGAATAGCCAGTTTGGGAGAGGAAGCGATAATGGCTATGTGTCAAAAACCATAAAATCAGGCCAGGACAGAAGTACAGTTAAATCACACTTGTTTAATAATAAAAGTAAAAAGAACAAACGTAGTCAAAAATTCTGTTGGAGGAGTGGATTGGTGGCTTTATAGTCTACCCTTCTAAGTGGCAGGGTCCCTACATTAGGGCCTTCTGCATAGCAGAACTCACATTTTGGAGAGCGCATTAAAGATGCAGCATGCAGGACTTTTCAAACTGCAGTGCAAACGCAGTGCAGTAATGTGAAAAGTCTCATAGGATTTAAAAGGAGATAATTTTGTCCCGCTGGAAAGCTGCGTTACAACAAAGCAAAAGCATAAATAAGGGAATAGCACTAATCAAGGCGTGTTCTGTTTCAAATGCCATTTTATGCATTGACATACTCCTCAGACCAAGTCTGATTGGGCAGTATGGTCACC
Organism: Lithobates pipiens; assembly: GCF_037356315.1. Taxonomy (NCBI): domain Eukaryota; kingdom Metazoa; phylum Chordata; class Amphibia; order Anura; family Ranidae; genus Lithobates; species Lithobates pipiens. The sequence continues at coordinate 314,983,676 of NW_027507784.1, read as the reverse complement.
TGCTGACTCGGCACCATCCACAGGCAGGTTAACTCTTCAATAAGACACAGAAGTTGAATCCAATGCAATTTTACTTCAGCTAATTTCAGAGGATGGTTTTCCAGTTTTTGAAGTGTAATGCCGTGTACACATGACTGAATTGTCCGGCAGACTTAGTCCGGCAAACAATCCGGCAAACAATCCGCCGGACTTTCTAACGAATGGACTTGGCCACACACGGACACTCCGAAAGTCCGGCGATTTCTAACGCAATGACGTACAGCACGTACGACGGGACTAGAAAAAGGAAGTTCAATAGCCAGTAGCCAATTGCTTCCTTTTCGTACTTGCTTCAGAGCATGCGTCATTCTTAGTCTGCCGGACTAGCACACTGACGAACAGATTGTCTGCTGAAAGCCAAGTCCGGTGGACAAATTTTGAGTCAAAACTACTTTCCAAGTCCGCCGGACTTTATGATGAAAAAGTCTGCTGGAGCCCACACATGATCGAATTGTCCGGTGTAATGCAGTCCAGCGGACTAAGTCCACCGGACAATTCAGTCGTGTGTACGCGGCATTAGAAGACAATCATTTTCCTAAGCCCTGTCTTTGCACAGTACTAACACTGACTGAGTTAACGTGCAAAAAATGGGGAGGGTCTGATATACCTGAACTAATTAGCACTAAACAAGTGGGGAGGGCAAAGGGGAAAAATAACATTTAGATACAGTATTAATCAAGTTGCAGTGGTCCAATACCTCCACTAGATTTCAGCATACTACTGAAAAATAATAACTCAATGCTGTCATTATCTGGTTGCTAGGACTGCTGGGAACTTCTTCCATCCAGACCTGCTCACCTCCCAGCTCCCTTCCTGCTGTTACAGTCATGCTGTAAGCCTTAGAGTGGTAAGGGGGACTCTAATGGGGACCCTTTTGTAAAGAACTCTGTTGGGGACCCTGATGTAAGGGGGCATTCCAATGGACACCTTGAAGTAAGGGGGAACTCTGTTGAGGACCTGATGAAAATGGACGGATCTTATGGGAATCCTGATGTTAGGGGGGACTCTAATTTGGACTTTGAGTTAAGGGGGAGCTCTAATGGGGACCTGATGTAAATGGAGTAATCTGATGGAGATCTGGACATAGGGGGGACTTCTGTATTCAATAGAACACAGAAAAATGACATAAAGTGGGGCAAAATAAGGGGCCTTGGCCCTATTTCAGCACTATAACCACTTATGCTGTAAGATGCAAGGCTTAAACTTTATTGGGTTCATTGAAGCACATTTCATCCAGCAATACAACAAATGTTCTTTCAGAAGACATAACTGTGACCAATATGGCATTCTATTTTATCTGAAGACAGACAGCCCTATCCCCAGGTGGGAGTTGGATGGCTTCCAGTACTGCAGAAGAGCTTATTATTTCTAAACATTTTTATATATATGCCAAGTACATCCGCCAGATCATTTTCACGAACGCCGCATGTCATTGCAAAATAGCACCTTTCGAAACAATCTGCCTATATATTTGAAAACTATTAATTTTCGTGCTTCTTATCTCATAAATGTATATGTAAAATATTAGCTATCAGAGAGATGTCACCATTACCAGTGCTGCTTCTGTGTCATATGGCTATAACAAGAGATTAAGCTATTAAAATATTTTTTTTTAAATGAAAGAATATTAAATACACAGTACGCTTTATATGAGCAGCTTTACCTGCCATGGGGATTTTTATTTCTGTCTTAACATTTCCACAGCCAAGCAGGTGACCTGACTTTTCTCAACTCAAGTTAGAGCAATACAGCTTGGTAATTTCCCCCACCCGAAGCTAGGGATGGCCTTGCAGTTCGCCCGGCGGTCGGTTTGCGGCGAATTTTGCGTGTTCACGATTCGCCAAACCGGCGGACTTCTGGTGCTGTTCGCGTGCGGACATATGCATTTACATTGTGAAAGAACTTTGACCCACAATGACACAGCCATCATGGGGTACAGGACAGCCAATTGAGATATTTCAGCACATGGACAATTGGACATTCCCCCTACCTTATAAATAGACCTTATCTGGCGGCCATTTTACATTCTGTCTTTTGTCAGTGTAGGGAGAGGTTGCTGTGTGGAGCAGGGACAGACTGTAGTGACACAAATCACTAGCTATTACTATTAGGTCCACAAAGGTCCTTTTAAGGACTGGTATAGGTATACAGTATATAGGGTTCTGGTGCACTGCTGCTGACTGCTGTGCTGCTGATTGCTGATTGCTGAGTGCACTGCTGACCAATTCTGCAGCTGTCTTTTGTCAGTGTAGGGACAGGACGCTGTGTGGAGCAGGGACAGTCAGTTTAATCACTAGCTATTACTATTAGGTCCACAAAGGTCCTTTTAAGGACTGGTATAAGTGTACAGTATATAGGGTTGTACACGTATAATATACTTTCTTTCAAATATAGAAAGCCTATTATACTTGACTGTTGACCGATTCTGCAGCTGTCTTTTATCAGTATAGGGACTGAGGGACAGTCTGCAAATCATTAGCTACTAGGTCCACAAAGGTCCTTTTAAGGACTGGTATAGGTGTACTATTTGGTGTGAGGTATATAGGGGTGTAATACACGTATAAAATACTTGCACATATAGAAAGCATAGTATAGTGCATTTCCACTGTGCAGCATTGTGACTGCTGAGCGGTTCTGCAGCGATACTACAAAGAGTGACAAACGCAATTAAAAAAAAAGTATTATAACTGGTGTGAGCAGTGGCCCCCAAAAACGACGGATTGAAGTGTGGTGTTATATACCTTCTTCCACATACATACTGCACTTCTCTAGAGACTTTTGTCACAGGGTCATTTAAAAAATGACAGGCAGAGGAAGAGGTAGGCCTTTCTGCAGGGGTGGTAGGGGTAGGGCAGGAGCAACAGACTTGAGCCAAAGTGGGAAATTGCAGAAGGTACGTGTGATTACGTCAAAGGACGCACCAGACTTGGTTGAGTGGCTCACTCAGCCTTACTCTTCTGCACCCTCCTCATCCTCTCGATCTGCACCCTCTTCACTCTCTGCTGTGTGCACCCCCAAAGACACTACTACCAACACCACCACCACCATATACCCTCCCTTTGAGTCACAGGAATTATTTTGCGATGCCGGTCAGATGTCTTCATCATGCTGTAAGCCTTAGAGTGGTAGGGGGGGCTCTAATGGGGACCCTTGTGTAAAGGACTCTGTTGGGGACCCTGATGTAAGGGGGCATTCTAATGGAGACCTTGAAGTAAAGGGGAACTCTTTTGAGGACCTGATGAAAATGGATGGATCTGATAGAAATCCTGATGTTAAGGGGCACTCTAATTGGGACTTTAAGTTAAGGGGGAGCTCTAATGAGGACCTGATGTAAATAGTGGAATCTGATGGAGATCTGGATGTAGGGGGCACTCTATTGGGGACCTTGAGGTAAGGGGGAACTCTGATAAGGACCTGATGTAAATGGAGGAATCTTTTGGGGATCCTGATGTAGGGGAGCACTTTTATTGGGACCTTGATTTAAGAGGAGCTCTAATGAGAACATAATAAAAAATGGAGGAATGTGATGAAGGTCCTGATGTAGGGGGGCACTCTAATAGGGACCTTAAGGTAAGGGGGAACTCTGATGAGGGCCTGATGAAAATGGACGAATCTAATGGAGATCCTGATGTAAGGGGCACTCTAATGGGGACCCTGAGGTAAGGTTGAACTCTGATGTAAACGGGGGGGGGGGGGGGAGGGGGACTCTGATGGGGGTGCTATTGTAAAGGGGGACTTATTAATTTATGGAAAATATTTTCTCAGGCCGTGAATATTTGTAAAATGTGGCCCTTGTAATAATGGGGATCCTCACACTAGACATTTACTAGACATTTACAAGCTACATAATTACACATTTAAAAATAAATGTAATTCTTTATTACTGAATGCATAAATTAATTTTCAAAAGGCGTATTTATAGCACAACCTAAAACGTTTGATTTTCTTTCACTTTCATTCTTAGTGATAACTGTAAAATGGACAAATAGAGTTGATAAATGTCCTTAACGTGAACACAGACAGCAATAAAGACCTGACAGGTATTCTAATCCCTCTCCACTCTATCCAAAACTAGTTAAAAAGCGGACGGGAAGACTCCATGGCCAATCAGGTCTCAGGACCCGCTCTCGGGTTGGCTGGGGGCAGAAGCAGGAAGACATTAGTGCATATTACTTTGCTAATGTCACACAAGTGGGTGGGCTCGAGGCGCAGTGCTCTTTTTTGCCCCCCCCCCCTTTTTTGAAACCAATTAGAGCCTCTGGCTCTAATCACATGCTTAAAAAAAAAATACATGAGTTCGACACCCTGCATGTAGATTAGGGGCCGGGCAGATGGATTAGGGTGGCTGCGCTCCGCCACTGCTGTGGAGGGATTGCCAGGAAGTGAAGGAAAATCTCCCCAATGGGACACAAATGGCAAAAAAAAGCTAACAGGTTTATAACCTTCCTTTATCCAAAATAAAAAAAAGTTTTACCTTTAATTCTGTTTTAAATGAATTTACAGGGGTGTTATTTGGCTGAGTGCAGTTACTACCACTTTAAATGCAAACAAGTACCCGCATCAACCTCCTGCAGTCTATGTACAGCAGAGCTTAGACCAATAGAGGATGCAGCGCAACAAGCCAATGTGTTGCAGTGCATTTGTGCTAACAAGGAGCATGTGGATAGGTGGGGAGAGTAGAGTGACAGAGAGAAGATAAGCTCCTCAGTCTGCTGCTTCTCCTTTCACTGTCCTGTCATAGCCTGGGGGAGGGACGTGACTCACGAGTGTTACTTAACTGCAACAGAAAAAAAAGTAAATTCTCCTGCTCTGTCAGACAAGGATGTGCCATTTAGCAGAGCTGTGTAACTCTGAGGACGAGATGTGAATCAGTTGGAAGTTTAAACAGCTCCCTTATATGTATTACTTTTTGGCCCCGGACGATGTCAACATATGATGAAACATGTAGGGTGGAGCGACATGCTGACCTCACTGCGATCGCAAGTCCTGGATGGAAAGTTGTTTGCTCTATTTGCCGGCTGCAAGTTTTGGATTCCTTTGATATAAGTGCAATTAATGGTCTAATATTAAAAGTTTTATAAGGATTCTATACCATGTGGAGCATCTTATATTTTTGGGCACTATCAACGACCACAATATCTGGATGGCCGATTTGCGTGCCACAAGAGGATTGACATATGATGCTGCAAGATCCAGGCTGGGTTTATAGCCACGAACGCTTTTGACCTTCTGTGATAGGAGGTCAGGCAAGCAAGCATTTCATCCATTGTGGTGGCAGTTCTTTCTATAGATTACACACTTCAAGGTGGTGGAAGGAGGTGTTATGGACTAAGAATATTTATCACTATATTATCTGTGGACTTTACTGGATCACTTTACATTTGGTGCATTTATTCACACCGCATTAGCGCAACTCTAGTAAAGTTTATGTAACTCCGGGCTCCTGAAGAGCATGTGCTATGTTTTGTAAATTTAGTTTTTTCCTAAGACTATAGTTGGGTCTTAGGGTTCATTTCGGTAAATTGCGGTCCTGGCATCAGTTTGGCTGGACTGTACTGTGTTCTGCCTGATCATAGGTGTAGGTATCACCTTTGACAGGCATTGGAACGCCGTCTGGTTGGACGTATTGGATACCAATCTCTCTCTCGGAGCCAATCAGCGGGTGCGTTGTCTCGCTGTGCATTCCGGGAGAGGGTACTTAAGGTGCTAAGGTCATGTGGTTCTGGGTTTCCGGTCCAGAAGTATGTTCTGACTCCATGGTCCTGGTCCTCCTGACCAGCCCCCAGAGGCCCTCATGGCCTGGGGTGCGGATCCATCCGTTTCCGAGTCTCAGGACTGGCTAGTCCGAGGCTCAGTAACTGGAAGGAGAATTTCAAGGTGGTCCGGTACAGTCTCGAGTTTGGAGAGGCCCAGCAACTCAAAACGCAACCGGGGGAGGACTCTTCAGAAGAGGATCACGCACGAGGCTGGCTGCTCGGTAAGAGCCTGGAAGCTAAGCTGAAAGGTCACCAAGTAAATCCGCATTCTTACGGTACCGGCTCCAAGATACTGGAACTGTAAGAAAGTTCCTAATTTCATCCTTCAGTTGCACCTAAGTTTCTGAGCTAAATGAAGCTCTACAATCAAGTCTGTGGCAGAGACTTTTCTCATTTAAAGTTCTACAACCAAGTCTGTGGCATAGACTTTGCTTAAATCACCTGTCGGCTGCCAAATCCACAAACAGGGATTTATCCAGTAGTTGAAATATCCAGTTGTGAATGGCTATTACCTGGATCATCTAGAGAGAGACATTTCAAGTGTCAGCAGTTCCAAAATTACCTGAGCTTTCCTACCCATACCTTCTATTCACAACTGAGAGACTGTGTTCTGTTCAACATTTTATGCAAATAAAAATTCCAAAAAGGGATTCAAGTGTTGGTCTCTGCATTTTATTGGGCCATCAACCTCGGGAACCCCTAGAAAAGAACGAGGTGGAGAAGGTAAGCGGTAAGCCCAACAAAACCAGCCGCTCCTTCGGCGGTCAGTGCTACATTTATTATTTCTCTACTGTGTTTATATCTCACAGGAGAGTTGCTGCTCATACTGTGTACTTTGATTTTGGTCGTTAGCGCAGTTTTTTTCTCTCTTTTACATTTTGTGTTTATTTTTATTTTGCCTTGAGTTTAGCTTTAAGAGCCCATTCACACAGGGGCAACTCCTGATCCGACTTCAGGTCGCCCCTAGTCGCCTCAGGTCGCCTCAGGTCGGACAACATTTAAAAAGCAATGTAAGTGAATGAGAGCCGTCTTAATGCACACTACTGAAGTCGCTCCGACTTCAGAAAAGGTTCCTGTACTACTTCTATCCGACTTGTAGGCGACCGGTACCCATTGATTTCAATGGAGATCGCCTCCAAGTCGGATCTCCGTTTATACGGAGGCGACTTTGACAGAATTATCAGCTCTCAAGAGGGAACTCCACGGCAAATTTCTGAAAAAAATTTGGCGTGGGTTCCCCCTCCGAGAGCATACCAGGCCCTTAGGTCTGGTATGGATTCCAAGGGGAACCCCCTACGCCGAAAAGACGGCGTGGGGGTCCCCCCCAGATCCACACCAGACCCTTATCCGAGCACGCTACCCGGCCGGCCAGGAAAGGGGGTGGGGACGAGCGGGCGCCCCCCCCCCTCCTGAGCCGTACCAGGCCGCGTGCCCTCAACATGGGGGGGTGCCTTGGGGGAGGGGGGGCGTGCGGCCCCCCCACCCCAAAGCACCTTGTCCCCATGTCGATGAGGACAAGGGCCTCTTCCCGACAACCCTGGCCGTTGGTTGTCGGGGTCTGCGGGCGGGGGGCTTATCGGAATCCGGGAGCCCCCTTTAATAAGGGGGCCCCCGGATACCGGCCCCCCACCCTATGTGAATGAGTATGGGGTACAATGTACCCCTACCCATTCACCTGTGGAAAAAAAGTACAAAAAAAAAACACAACACAGGGAAAAAATATTTTATTGCACAGCTCCGGGGGTCTTCCGTCTTCGGGGGTCTTCTCACCGGACTCCTCTTCTTGTAGCTCTTTTACTAGCGGAGGAGTCCGGCTTTCTTCCTCCCCGCCCCCTTACCATGTGACATCAACCCATGTGACCAACCCATGTGACATCAACCCATGTGACACCGCCCCATTGTCCCTATATAAGTGGCAGCGCAGGGCGGCTCTGGCATTCCGGCCGGAGAGAGCGTCGTGTCAACATCTCCTGGAGAAGAAGAAGAAGAAGAACGGAAGGCGGCGGCGGCGGCGGCGGCGACGACAGAAGACCGGGCCACCGCCTGCAAAAGAGCTATAAGAAGGCGCGGTGGCCCGGCAGAAGAACCGAAGAGGGGGACAAGACCCCCGAAGTCGGGAGAAGAGGCCGGCGGCGGGGAGGAAGAAAGCCGGACTCCTCCGCTAGTAAAAGAGCTACAAGAAGATAGCGGAGGAGTCCAGCGAGAAGACCCCCGAAGACGGAAGACCCCCCGGAGCTGTGCAATAAAATATTTTTTCCCTGTGTTGTGTTTTTTTTTTGTACTTTTTTTCCACAGGTGAATGGGTAGGGGTACATTGTACCCCATACTCATTCACATAGGGTGGGGGGCCGGTATCCGGGGGCCCCCTTATTAAAGGGGGCTCCCGGATTCCGATAAGCCCCCCGCCCGCAGACCCCGACAACCAACGGCCAGGGTTGTCGGGAAGAGGCCCTTGTCCTCATCGACATGGGGACAAGGTGCTTTGGGGTGGGGGGGCCGCACGCCCCCCCTCCCCCAAGGCACCCCCCCCATGTTGAGGGCACGCGGCCTGGTACGGCTCAGGAGGGGGGGGGCCGCCCGCTCGTCCCCACCCCCTTTCCTGGCCGGCCGGGTAGCGTGCTCGGATAAGGGTCTGGTGTGGATCTGGGGGGGACCCCCACGCCGTTTTTTCGGCGTAGGGGGTTCCCCTTGGAATCCATACCAGACCTAAGGGCCTGGTATGCTCTCGGAGGGGGAACCCACGCCAAATTTTTTTCAGAAATTTGCCGTGGAGTTCCCCCTTGAGCTCATTCTCTGCTTGGCCTCGGCAAAAGTCGCCTGGCCTGGGGCGACTTGTAAGTCGTCCCAAGTCGGGCTTGAAGTCATCACAAGTCGTTTTGAAGTCGTCCCAAATCGCGCTGTGATCTTAACTCAAGTCGTGTCCAAGTTGCCTGACTCAAGTCGCCTACAAGTCGTGTTGCCCCTGTGTGAATGGGCTCTTAAGTGAATCGAATGGCAAGGCCAGAGTATTTTGTTCCAGAATGAACTTGTGATTTGTACAATATTGAAGGGTTTTATGCAAACATGCATTCAACAATGTTGTGTGACAAGGGTATATAGACAGTGATCATCATGTTCAGACAGGGAGATTATGCTGTTGACATTTTCTCTTAAATCACACTCAATTTTTGTTGTTGAAAGTTTCAAGAAAGACTCTGTGTGACCTATGTCTAACTTCAATGTCATGCTGAATTCTGTATTTTAATGTAGACATTATAATATTTGAATAGCGCAAATACAAAATAAAGTGAAAAAGAATGAAAAGAAGAATAAGGAAGGATAAGTGTTTTTTTTTACTAACTCCTACAGACATTTTTATTGAATAAAAGTATAAAATCAGCCTGCAAAATTTCATTTAAGATTTGTTACTGTCATTTCAAAAGTAATTTTCAGTGTATTTAAAGCAGTATTAAAGTGGTTCTAAAGGCTTGATGTTTTTTACTTTCATACATTGTAGGCATGAAGGTAAAACACCTTCTGTGGTTAGCGCCCCCCCCCCCTCCTCAGTCTCCCTAATCCTCACCTGAGCTCCCTCCAATCCAGCAATGTCCACAATAGCCTCAGCTGTATGTGACGGACCGTCCAGCACCCAGCTTGGGTCCCTCCGTCAAGCTACAGCTTCCTCCAGTCTGGAACCAGGAACCAGGTTGTGGCAAACCTAACCAGGACAGCTTTTGGGGGAACACTGGGAGGTGTGTGCCTGGGGGATCCTTAGAGTGGTCTTGTTTCTGAGTCGGGTTCGGGTCTGCCCAGAACACACAGACTCTAAGAGTCTAGGCCCAGGATCCATGTTAATGGCCTAGATGCCATTTTTCTAGCAATGACTGGTCCACATGGTGAGACTCATAGCAGATGTTAATCTCATCATCCCAAGCCACCTGTCTTTCACCCATTGCTAATTGTGCCAATTAACTCACCTATTGCCTGCTAGCAAACTACTGTGGGATTGTTGAACTTATGATAATGTGTAGTGTACTTTCTGAGCTTGGTGCTGGCCAGTCAGACCTGAAGTGAGATATCTGATTAATCACAACATTGTCCAGGTGGCTAGTTGTTTAGTCAACTTAATGTTTCTAGTATATGTTTGTTGTTGTTTAGCTATGGTAATTATAGTCCTGTGTACAGTTTGTATTTTTAGGGTAATATGATCAGGAGGGGGATGTCCTCCTTTAGGGTATAAAGTATGTGTCTGAGTTTCAATAAAAGATTTTCCTTTTGTTTTTTTCCTCACAGTTTGGAGGGCAGGCAACGTGACCAAACCTCCAAAACAAGCAAAATTTGGTCAGAACTTGGGTTCAGACCAAACCATGAGTGCATTCCCACTCAGGGACAGTTTTTTTAAGTTGACAACAATGGACCATGCCTGCCTAATGTCACGTTGTACCTTCAGCTGCAGTGGGAAGTGATACATTTAGCAGCACTATTACAACTGCTGCTAACTTTGACAGCTTCCCACTCAGGGCTCCTGGTTGCTAGGTATACAGTGGCCGCCAGCATCCTAGCAACCATGATATCCCACCCTGACAGCTGAATGTAAACAAATGGGAAGGGATAGTGTAAAATAAAAGAGTGCCCCCTCTTCCTCAAATTCTTACCAGACCCTCACATTGTCTGGAGGAGGAGTTGCAGGACTGGGAAAACTGTCTGCAGGACTGAAAAACCCAAAGGTGTGTGTGATAGAGGAGGGGTGTGTTAGGGAAGAGGTATGAGGAGGGGGGGTGTGATCAGAATGGAGAGATATGGGGGGTGTGATCAGACTGGGGTTATCGGGGGGGTGGTGGTGTGATCAGATTATGGGTATCGAAGGGTGTAATCAGGGTGGGGGCAAAGATGTGGGGGAGACTTTGATGGGGGACACAGATGTGGGGGAGACTTTGACAGGGACACAGATGTGCGGAAAGGCTCTGATGGGGGCAGAGATGTGTGGAAAGGCTCTGACGGGACAAAAACATGTAAAAAGGGTCTGACGGGGACACAGACATGCAAAAAGGCTCTGATGGGGACACAGACCTGCGGAAAGGCTCAGACGGGGACACAGATGTGTGGAAAGGCTGTGGTGGGGACACAGATGTGCAGAAAAAGACTCTGACGGGGACACAGATATGCAGAAAGGCTCTGACGGGGACACAGATGTGCGGAAAGGCTCTGATGGGGACACAGATGTGCAGAAAGGCTGTGAAGGGAACACAGACATGCAGAAAGGCTGTGAAGGGGTCACAGACATATGGAAAGGCTCTGACAGGGACACAGATGTGCGAAAAGGCTGTGAGTGGACACAGACATTCGGAAAGGCTTTGACAGGGACACAGACATGCAGAAAGGCTCTGACGGGGACACAGACATACGGCAAGGCTCTGACGGGGACACCGATGTGTGGAAAGGCTCTGACGGGGACACAGATGTCGGAAAGGCTCTGACGGGGACAAGGATGTGCGGAAAGGCAGTGACAGGGACACAGACGTGCCGAAAGGCTCTGACGGGGACAAGGATGTTTGGAAAGGCTCTGACAGGGACTCAGATGTTTGGAAAGTCTCTGACGGGGACACAGACATGCAGAAAGGTTCTGATGGGGATACAGACATGCGATAAGGCTGTGATGAGATTGTTTAAATTTTATTCATTTATTTATAAATAACTAATTTTTTCGGCCTGTGAATATTTGTAAGATCTACAATGTGGCCCTCGGGCTAAAAAGTTTGGCGACCCCTGCTCTAGGTGATTATTTTACAGTATAAGCTGATCGGTAAAACCTGAGCCCAGTTACTCATAATCATTCTGCATTTTAAGTGTATCATGATCAGTGTAGCCTAGATGTCCCCAACCTTCTTTATACTGCCCAACCACTCATAATCCACCACCCCCTTACCATTATCTAAATTAACAACACCACACCTGAACTTGGAGTATAAATGGCCATAGCAGCCTTTTATTAACAAAATATTAATATTTCAAAACTTTTAACATATAAACATCTGTAAACGACAACTATAAATCACTCAGTCTGTTGGTCTTTGACGGCACCCCGAATTTAACACATATTCCACCACTACACTGCAGGACCTTTCTCCATGATAGGTCTCCAGCTGTACCACCCCAGCTCGGAGACAACCCCCTTCCCATTACTGTATTCCAGCTAACCGTTCTAACTGGAATACACCAGAGGGGCACATACTACCGATGAGTCCACAACGCTTCCATCTCCTATGTTTTCTGACACCATCAAAGACCAAAACACCGCCACTGCTCAGCTGCTATGACAAATCCTTCTCCCACTGCAACTGAAAAGAAAAAAAACAGACAAACAAAAAAAAAACCCCAGGATGGGTGGGTGGGAAACTGCTTCCTCCTTGCTGCCCCATCCTCTGCTGCACCAGAAGTCCCGCCTCCCCCTTAAATAAACAACGCCCCTCCCACTCTGCTCATTTACCAATCTGTATCATCCTCTTCCTTGCAGACTTCTCTGCTTTTAACCCATTGTTGTCTCCCCTCTACACACTGTCATGCCCTGCGCTACTTTCTCTTTTTTCCTTTCACGCCGGGCCTCACTATACCATTGTTATTAACCACTTAAAGAGGAGTTCCCCTAAAAAAAACAAAAATTTAAAGTCAGCATCTACAAAAACTGCAGCTGCTGACTTTTAATAATCTGGCACTTACCTGTCCCAGCGATGCGGGGGAATGAAGCCCCGCTCGTTCCCCCCTCCGCTCGGCGGCGCCGGCATTCTAACTGTGGGCACCTGGCTGTGGCGCCGTGATTGACCGCGCAGTCATCTGGGACCTGTCACGTGTCCCAGATGACTGACAGAAGGGAGAGGGCAGAGCTGAGCCCTTCCTGTGCTGAGGGGAAGTGATGGCACCAGCCCAGGCACTGAAGGAGGCAGACTACGAGGGATCACTTAGCAACAGGCATTTAGAGGTGTTAATTTTTTTTTTTTTATGAATTTACATTATTTTTTTTATTTTTTTTCTGTGGAACACCACTTTAAGGACTGAGCATCGTTTTGGGACTTGTTGTTTACAAGTTAAAAACATTTTTTTTTGCTAGAAAATTACTTAGAATCCCCAAACATTATACATTTTTTTTTCTAACACCCGAGAGAATATAATGGCAGTCATTGCAATACTTTCTGTCACACCATATTTAGGCTGCGGTCTTACAAGTGCACTTTTTTTGGAAAAAAATATAGTTTTTTGAATAAAAAAATAAGACATCAGTAAAGTTAGCCCAATTTTTTTTTATATTGTGAAAGATAATGATCCGCCGAGTATATTGATATGCAACATGTCACGCTTCAAAATTGCACCCACTGGAATGGCGACAAACTTTTACCCTTAAAAATCTCCATAGGCAATGTTTAGAAAATTCTATTGGTTGCATGTTTTGAGTTACAGAGGAAGTCTAGGGCTAGAATTATCACGTCAATACCTCACACGTGTGGTTTGAACCCCGTTTTCATATGTGGGCGCTACTCATGTATGCATTAGCTTCTGCACGCGAGCTCAGCAGGATGGGGCACGTTAAAAAATAAATAAAAAAATTATTTTTTATTTTACCTTTATTTTTTGGTTTTTACACTGTTCTTAAAAAAAAATGTGTCCCTTTTATTCCTATTACAAGGAATGTAAACATCCCTTGTAATAGAAAAAAAGCATGGCAGATCCTCTTAAATATGAGATCTAGGGTCAAAAAGTCCTCAGATATCATATTTACACTAAAATGCAATAAAAAAATATGTGTCATTTAAAAAAAGGATTTAATTTAATTTGATTTGAAATGTTTTTTTTTTCTCTATTACAAGGGATGTTTACAATAGGAATAAAAGTGACACATTTTTTATTATTTTTTTAAAACAGTGTAAAAATAAAAGATAAAATAAATAAGAAAAAAAACATTTTTAGACCCGTCCCGCCGAGCTCACGTGCGAACACATACGTGAGTAGCGCCCGCATATGAAAATGGTGATCAAACCACACATTTGAGGTACCGACGCGATTGGTAGAGCGAGAGCAATAATTCTAGCCCTAGACCTCCTCTGTAACTCAAAACATGCAACCTGTAGAATTTTTTAAACATTGCCTATGGAGATTTTTAAGGGTAAAAGTTTGTCGCCATTCCACAAGCGGTGCAATTTTGAAGCGTGACATGTTGGGTCTCAATTTACTTGCCATAACATTTTCTTTCACAATATTAAAAAAATTGGGCTAAATTTACTGTTGTCTTATTTTTTTATTCAAATAAGTGCATTTTTTCCAAAAAAAAAGACCGCTGTAAGACCGTTGTGCAAATACAGCGTGACAAAAAGTATTGCAACGACCGCCATTTTATTCTCTAGGGTGTTAGAAAAAAATGTATAATGTTTGGGGGTTCTAAGTAATTTTCTAGCAAAAAAAACAGTTTTTAACTTGTAAACAACACATCTAAAAAAGAGGCTCGGTCCTTAAGTGGTTAAATTATGATTTCATAAGCCGGTAGAAAATTGCGGCTAAAAATAGTAACTTTAATAGAAACTCCCAGACTGATTGTGCAAAGGCCATTGATACTACACAGTATCCCACGAGGTTCAAGTCATAGCAGCGCTTCACATTTGCATGATGGGCAGCTCCTGAAGGTGTGGAGCAGATGCTACTTAATAAATTTAGAGAGATGAAAGCTGCCAGTGAAATATCATTCTGGGAATCATTGGAGAATCAATGTTTATATTGCAGACTTTAATGTGTTTGCATTACATCTACACTAAGCTCCGATTAGGCTTTTCAGAAGAGTGGGTGTTATAATCCTGCATGAATTAACCCTCTGGGTCGTTTTTTTTTTTCTTCTCTTTGATGTGGATTGTGTGCACATATATAATAAATATAAATATATATCCCCCCAGTGTTACTCAGTGTCACAGTGTAGGTACATTTAGTTTAACTCCTCTATAAGCAGAGTAGCCGGGTTAAAAGAGAAGCATGGGGTTATGTTTTTTTATAGAATCCAACTTACAGAATCAAACTTACCTAGGTGGATGCAGATTCGGTGCCTCTAATGGCGCGTACACACGACCAGACTTTTTGACGGACTTGGTCCGACAGACAATCCGACGGACTTTGCAGCTGAGGTCCGCCGGACTTTCAAACGAACGGACTTGACCACACACGATCACTCCAAAAGTCAGACGGATTCGAATGTGATGATGTAGAATAAGGAAGTTCATAGCCAGTAGCCAATAGCTGCCCTAGCGTCGGTTTTAGTCCTTCAGACTAGCACACAGACTAATGGATTGTCCGCTAAAAGCCGAGTCCGGCGGATAAATTTGAAGCCAGACTTATTTCTAGGTCTGCCGGACTTTTGGGAAGAAAAAGTCCGCTGGAGCCCACACACGATTGAATTGTCAGAAGGACTGAGACAGAGAATCGAGCGATCTAATACCGCTGCTCATGCAGCTCTCACAGCTTCTCTGCTAACTGACTGCCTCGAGGTCTGGGCCTAGATATGTAACATTTCTGGATTTTTGAATTTTGAAGCCATGGGAAAAAAATTTACATTTTGGAAACATTTTGAAAAATTTCAGTGTGGAGTAGTTTTACAAATTGAAAGTCTTTTTGTGATACTGGGAATGTGAAATGCAGTGTATATAAAAATATTACGGGGAAGGCCTGAAAATCTAGTGGCTTGCTCCTCTGAAGATATGATCCACCCTGTACCTGGAACTGGATGACACCGACACAGAAAATAGACATGTGCAATGTTTGGTTTGAGTATAAATTCGGGAGAATTGTGGGTTATACAGAGATTTGGATGTATCCAAATCTCAGAATGACAACAGTAACAAATTTTGTTGAAATTAATTTCATTTCATTTCGTTTAGTTTATGAATTTTCTAACAAATTTCTAATTTTCTGAAAGATTCAAATTCGGAGCGATTGAAAAATGATCGATCAACTTGCATTCTGTGTGAAGAATAGCTGGTGGTTAATGAGTAGGCTGGAAAACCGCCCGCCACGTCCTACACAATCAATGACTAATCAGCTGACAGCTGAATGTAAAGAAAATAATTGCTGGCAATTAAAAGTTCAGAAAAATAAACTGCATGGGGGTCTCCCCCTATCCATACCAGGCCCTTTGGGTCTAGTATGGATTTTAAGGGGAACTCAATGCCAATTTTTCTTTTTAAATGGTCCCACCCAAAATCCATACCAGACCCTTATCTGAGCATGTTGCCTGGCAGGTCAGGAAAAAGGGGGGATGAGGGAGCGCTTGAACCATACCATGCCACATGCCCTTAACATGGGATAGTTACAGTACTTTGGAGGAGGGGGGTTCTCTCTCCCCCCAGAGCACCTTGTGCCCATGTTGATGGGAACAAGGGCTTCTTCCCCACAACCTGGGCTCGGTTTAACAAGGGGGCCCCCAGATCCCGGCCCACCCCTATGTGAAGGGGTATGGGGTATGTGCTACCCCTACTTATTCACCAAAAAAAGGTGAAAGTCAATAAAAACACAACAGTTTTTTAATAGTCTTTATTTAGCTGAAAAAACAAAAACAAAAAACGAACACAACTGTTTCCGTCCAGAGACACACCCAAATGACAGGTAAACATAGGGGTTGGGGTTACTCGGTGAAGTGACCCTGCCCCCATGTCTACCTCTCATTGGGCTATTGGGATCGTCCTGGTCGGCGGTATTTATTTATTTTTTCCTTAATAAAGGATAACAACTGTTGTGTTTTTATTAACTCTTTGAGTACTTTTTGGTGAATGAGCAGGGGTACTATGTACCCATACTCACATTGGAAGTAGGGTATGGGGGCTCAGGGGCATAGATAAGGGGGTCAGGGGTATTCAAACCCCCCCAGAGCATCCTGGCAAAATGCCCAGGCAGTGACCCTGCTGCTGTGCTGCTCAGCCCATCAATTTAATAAGGGGTCCCTCCAAAAGGCATTCAATTCCTGCCCGGTCCCGATGCTTTCAATACCTCGGATACCTGCAACTGGCAGTGCGCGGTCGAGGGAACTCCTACACTCCTCCTCGAGGTGCATACGACACAGCAGAATGGAGACTGGGGCTGCAGAAGTTTTCCTGCTTCTGTGCTGCACTGAATCTGAGGTCTGGCAAGTGGAGAGGCATCAACTTTCTGTTTGGGGGAAGGAGGGGGTGGGAATTCCTGCCTGGGGGAGTTTCTTTTGGAGGGGGGGTTAAGGAAAGATAGGTGGGTTTGCTTTTGGAGAAGGGGGATTTTTTGTGGAGAAGTTTACAGGGATGGCTAATGGCAGGGATTTGCTTCTGGGAGGGAGTTTGATTGAATGAAGGGAGAATTTCTTCATAATTAGGAATCATTGCTGGGGATGGGGGGGGGGGGGGGGGGTGGGTGTTGACAGAGGGCGATATTTTTACTTTGGGGGTCAGTTTAGAGATGGGGATTTAAATTTGGGGGGGGGGCATTTGAGGGAGGGAGATATTTTGCAGTGGGAATCTTTGCATGAGGCGGGAAAAGGGGGGGGGGCTCTTAGGAGAGGGACCACCCCTCCATGCTCACTGGGCTGTGGAAGGGGCAGCTGGCTCAGGATCTTAGTGGCTCACTGAGAGGCTGAGCCAACTGCCGGTTTAGAGATCTGGGTGAATCCCGACTTAAATATTGGGGTCTTTCCCCAGCCTGTACCTGCTGAGTGATGTAGCAGTCTTTATCCAGCTGTCAGCTCAAAACAGATCACAGAAGTGCAGAACAGACTGCCAAATGACCAAAAACGGTATGCCGTCCCTTCAGAACACATGTGTGGGTGACGTCACCTGCTGCATCCCATGTTAATATCTCCTAAACAACAGCTCAAGCTTGGCTTGCATATACACCAACACACAAAAGTTCTCGGAACTTTCGACTGTCAAGAACGTGGTGAGCACTACAGCACTACGACGAGCCGAGAAAATGAAGTTCAATGCTTCTGAGCATGCATCAAATGGTTTCCGAGCATGCGCAGGAATTTTGCGCGTCGGAATTTGCACAGACGATCGGAATTTCCGATCGGAACTTTTACCGACCGAAAAACTGAGAACTTGCTCTTAATCTTTTGCTGGCTGGAATTCCTCCAGCAAAAGTCCAATGGAGCATACACATGATCGCATTTTCTGACCAAAATCTCTCATCGAACTTTTGCTGGCGTAATTTCCGATCGTGTGTACGGTGCATTACTGTGCAGAAAAAACAACAAGATGCGGGCTTAGCACAAAATTATCCACTCATATAGAGTGGTCACTCATAGATCGTTCACGGTGTAGGGTGCTTCTAACGCAACCAAAGAAAACATATATCACAAAAGGTTAATCGGCAAAAGACAGTAGAGTAAAAAAATCTTACATTTTTATATATATATATATATATATATATATATATATATATATATATATATATATATATATATATAATTGGCACAAATTCAGGCCAAAATGTGAAAAAAGTATGGTTTCACCAAGACTGGCCAATTGGTAATAAACATAGTGAAAGATGAAATTGGTACCACACAAACAACACACACAAACACAGGACGATAAGAACAATAAAACCAGAAATGTCCAGACACCATGTGACAACACGCAGGCAGGCTATCAGATGAAAAAAAACATCATTGATCAAATCCCTATAAAGGGAGGGAAGCCAATTTGGCTATATCGATACGTGACAGCCCAGCCACGCGTGGCCCCATTTTTTCATCTGATAGCCTGCCTGCGTGTTGCTGGAATAGTAAACCCACTGACAGCTGAGTCATTGGTTGTTAAGGACATGGCGACCAACTTCCCAGCCTGCTCCTTAACAACCAGCTATTCTTCACACAGAATTTGGATCTGTCGATTTTTTATTGATCGATTCGAATTCAAGTCATTGTGAAAATTTGGAATTTGTTATAAAGTTAATAAACAAAACTAAATTAAACAAATTTAATTTCAAAACAAATCAACAAAACGAAATTAGTAACATAATTAATCTATCCGGATCTAAACTAAACAAATTTTACCATTCTGCACATGTCAATAAACATTTTAGACAACCTCTAGATATGACGCTGAGCACGTGCACTCAACTTCCTTGGTCGACTATGGCGAGGCCTGTTCTGAGTGGAACCTGTCCTGTTAAACCACTGTATGGTCTTGGCCACCATGCTGCAGCTCAGTTTCAGGGTCTTGGCAATCTTCTTATAGCCTAGGCCATCTTTATGTAGAGCAACAATGCTGTTAAGTATCGGATAAGACCAGAACTGTGTGGACTGCAACAGAGGAAACCCAAACGTGTATAAGTGAAATATAATGATTTATTGAGGAAAGTGAATAATATAAATACAACCACACAGTGCAATAAGTCAACCAACAGAGTCCCCCAAACAACAACAGACAGATATGTACAATAAATGGGAAATACCAGGATTGTAAACGATAGGCAGGCCAGGGTCATGCACAGAGGATCGTTAGATAAACAAGGGCAGTCCAGAATCAGAGATACAAGCCAGGCCAAGGTCATACACGGGGAGATCAGCAGATGGGGTAAGGAACACAGGACAGGGAGAGGATGGACGGATCAGACTGCAGGACAGGGATGATGGTAACAGGTGGGACAGGGAAGGGACCAAGACAGGGAAACAGGATCAGAACCACGGGTCACAGGTTCAGGGTGCAGGAACAAGTTCAGAGTCAGGCTCAGGATCACAAGCGGCAGGTCAGGGCACAAGGAAAATACCAAGGCAAACATATGAGTGCTTGCCAGCTATTTATAGGCCTGTGATTGGCCTCAAGTGACACCTGATTGCAGGAGGTGCTGCCTGCTCCATACTGCCAGGATCCATCCGCTGGTGGACGCCAGTACTGCAGCCCAAAGATGATATAACATCAGCAGGGAAAAGCTCTCCTGACAGCTCAAAACTGACAGGAGACACCTGCTGGTGGACCTCAGAACTGCACGCCAAAAGACAGATATCAGCGGAGGGAACATTTCCTGACAAATGCTTTTTTTCAGCTCCTCAGAAATTTCTTTGCCATGGGGTGCCATGTTGAACTTCCAGTGATTTACACACACATAAACTTTAATAGCATCCCAGACTTAGTCTGTAGGGTTCCAAATTAACCAGCGCACAAACAAGGTCCATAAAGAAATGGATGAGCGAGTTTGGTTTGGGGTGGAGGAACTTGACTGGACTGCACAGAGTATATGTATGTATGTATGTATATATATATATATATATATATATATATATATATAAAACTGTATATACAGAAGTGATTACTTATACACTAACATAATCGGTAACGTAAAAACTACTACTAAGTTTCTTGTAAAATCAATATCTAGGAAGATAAAAAGTCTAGGCCTCCACCATGCACAGGAAAGTATTAGTGTCAGGTCACCTTGAGGCCAGGTGACAGATGCACACCATAGGGATTAGGAGTGCACCGCAAGGTTGTGGACCCTACGGCTAACTGCTGTGGATGGGGGTCAAGGTGATAGGAAGGCAGGGCCGCCAGAACACCAAGATGGATCCCACCGGGGTTAGAGTGTAAGATTCCCTGGGGCGCGGAGTCTAAGAGCCAGCAGGTGTTCACCAGAGCCTCGAGTGGTGAGGATGGACTTGGCTGCAACTGGCTCCAGGTCGCGACCCCCAGGGTCCCCCAGCTCACACCCACAGTAGGCAACAGGATGATAGGGATGGTGAGGGACAAAGCCAAGGTCGGGGCCACAAGTAGACAGGAATAGTCAGGGACACACCAAAAGGTCAGGATCACAGGCAAACAGGGATGGTCAAGGGCACGCCAAAGTCGGTAATGGAATAACAGCAGAGCACATGGCAGGTAACAGGAAGCTAACACACAAAGGTTGATCAGCAGGGTTGGCCTGCAGTGCACAGGTTAATATAGAGTTCTCAGATAGGAGCTAGGGTGGAGCCATGCCAGAGGATGGATTATAAAAGCAGTCAGGTGAGGGTTGGCTGGTCTCTAGAAATGAACACATGGAGACAGGTAAGCAGACGAACTCTATTGCATAACCATGACAATTAGTTTGGGCAACCTGTATGTAGAGGGTGGTGCCCAGCTACCTGCAAAGGACATGTGCAAATGGGTTGGGCTTGCCCTACAGGTGACTGCCATACTGTTTGGACAGACTGGGTCCAAGGAGGTATGTCAGTGCATAAAGCGGCATTTGAAACAGATTATCCACAGAAAAAAATCTGTTATTAATTCAAATAACAAAGACACAATCCTAACTAAACATTAGCAAATTTGGCAGGCAGAAAACAACACATTTGTAAAATTCACTACATATATTACATAAAAATGAGGAAAAACCACTATGTTAGTCAAAACTGTATTATGTTTGTACTGTGCTCATCAATGAAACCTTACTGAGACATAGAATTATATGTGACCAAGTCCTGGAAGACCTCAGTTTAGTCACAGCTCAGGAGCTCCGGGTTGGGATCCATTGACATCGGTAGGCATGTGAAAAGTTTTAGAAAGGCTAACTTGACTTTCTGGAAGAGTAAAGCTATGAAGCAGCATGCTAGGATGTTAAACAATGTATTTAAATACAAGAAGAAGTATTTCCTGGCTAAATATTTGCCTGTGGTGACAGTGGCTGCTGGAAACAGAGATCAGATCAATATACCATTGAGACAGTACTTGAGTTTCAAATGTGTAACAATCAAAGTGTTTTCTCAGCATGAGTCCTGTGTGCAAACCATCGTATGACGCTGTGAGATGCTCCCAGATGGGTCCAGGCAACAGTGTAAATGAAACATTCAGTAACTCAATATTTTCCATTGCAAGAATGACTTTCCTTCACTTGCAACATACCACTTCAAATATGAATCATAATGTTTTAGACTGCATACAGACTGGAATGTATTTCATCCTAGCGAGAGGATCTTTAGTGTCAAATCGTCTTAAATTCAATAAAGGATTTAAAAAGAACCTATTTCACTATAATAGATGTAAGGTGCATGTCCATCCAGAAACAAGAAAGAATGATGTTAAGGTACTCCATCAAATGAACCCAAGATGTAAAAGTAAAGCCTTGCAAATCTTTTTTGGTGAGTTGAGTTCTCTCAGATCCTTCCTGCTTTTGATTTTATGAACATACATTTTTGAATACAGATTTCGTTTTACCAGTATGTAAGTATTGCGAGAACCAGCTTCAAACAGTAGAGTATAAAGAACACAGCCACTCAACAAATTGTTCTTTTCAGGGCGCCCTCATTTACTTTTATTCAAAGTTCAGTTTTGACATAAAACAGTTTACCCTCACAGTGGTTTTCATCACGTCCAATGCTACAAAATAACTCAAAATACTTTGTTCAGTCTCCTTGTTTACTCTAGCAATGCCACTGCTATGGTCCCCAGGCTTAGGGCCTCTGTCTGTTTCTCCACAGACTTACAAACATTATGCATGCAAATGTCCACCTCTGTCTGTTCCTTTGCAGCCACATGGACTCCTTGGTAAGTTGGAGCCCGAAGACTATTCAGCACCCATACCATAAGTTCGCTTTTACATGGGATGGACTCTGCAGGGAGTTCACCTGCTCAGCTGGGAATCTGTCTGCTGATCCCCACTGAGCAGGCAGATGACTGGACCATGTCCTCTCCGCTTATGCAGAGGGGACACAGACACAGTCCGCTCTCCCCTATGAGCGGTTGGTTGCAAACCGACCGACTGTCCATTACACCCGGCTGCCATCCAATCCGCCAGGCGGATGGAGAAAGGATCCTCAACCCTTTGTTTTTAGTGGAACGGATCAGATTTCAGCAGATGTAGACAGACACGTGTCCTTGTTCATCCACCGCTCCATAGAGCACAATGGAGGGTTTGGTCAGGTCGGCCTGAAAAATGGACAGGCGGACCTGACCGGTCAGTTTTTGTAAAAAGGGCCTAAGGGTTGTGCACAGCTGCAAAATCAGTGGGTGATAATCACCATCAAAACATGGACCCAGGGGGCGCATGCGCGGCGGGAAACGAGGCAGCAGCTAGGTCTCTGAGCTCCCGGGGCTACGGAGAAGTTATATCACACCCCAGGACGATTGGGCCCGACTTTTGGTCCACAAATAACGGTAATCGCCTGCGGGACCACTTGTGCATGCCGACATCTAAGAAAAGCAAGCGGAAGACCGCTCAACGCTCTCTTACGGCCTACCTTCTACGGACCTCGGACGGACCAGACATGTCCCAAGATGGCGCCCATTCTCCCCAGGCCGATGCAGCCTCGCGTCCGGCGGGCCCGCTCCACGGCATGGGCGACGCTCTCACTAAAGCGGATTTGGAGGACAGCCTGTCCTCTATGTACGATAGGCTGGCGAAGAAATTCCAAGCGGAGCTGCATAAATCCACGAGCTTGATTTCTCAGGAAATGGCGGCCCTGGGCAATAGGACAGACCTCCTGGAAGTTAAGCACGACGAACTGCACCTTGCCTATTCGGACTTACGAAGGGATCATGAGCTGCTCGGTGACACGGTCGTTCAACTTCAAAACCACTTAGAGGACCTTGACAACCGCAACAGGAGGAATAACGTTCGTGTGCGAGGTATCCCCGAGTCGGTGACAGACCTCCCGGCCACGATCGTTCGTCTGTTTCAACTTCTACTTCCGAACCAGTCTACCGAAGCCTTTACATGCGATCGTCTACATCGCGCTCTGAGACCCAAACCTCCTCCCGATAAGCCGCCCAGAGATATAGTAATGTGTCTCAAGGACTACCTTATAAAGGAGGAAATCCTTCGTGCCTCACGAAACATGCCTCGGATCCAACTGGACGGAGCTCCTGTCCAGATCTACCCGGATATTTCACCGGCAACACTAGAGAAGCGAAGGAAGATGAAGGAGATTACCTCCTCCTTGCAGTCTGCCCACATACGGTACCGCTGGGGTTTCCCGTTCAAACTGATTGTGCCTCATAACGGTTCTACTTACATAGCCTCTACGATATCCGAAGGCAAAGATATTTTGGTGAAGCTGGGTCTTCTGGAACGACAACGTTCGCCCCGCCACCCACCGACCCCGCGACCATCCCCTATCTGGGCTACACCATCGCCTCAAAGGGACAGAAGGTCTCGCAGACTCCAGCCACTTCCGGATGTTTGAGGTCTGTTTCTTCATACCGTGACCTCTTCAGAATTCCTCCCTTCGTCTGTCCTTGGATCTCCCAATGCCCCCATTTTCTAACGCTCAACAGGTGCTCGGCTACTACATCATCTGTTTTCTCCATGTCCCGGGAGGCTGAGGAAATTGACTTTGCTTTTTCGTTACCTCCCTGGGGCCTCACCCTCTCTGACATTCGTAGCTGCGCTTCCCCCCTTCCATACCTGCACACCATTCCTCACGTATCCTTAGTCCCAGAGACCTGAGTATCAGGCTATTTGGACACACTCATCTTGTTATAGTCTCCCAGTTGACTAACGATTTTCACCCACTGTGGGACATGTGTGTAGCAGGTGGCAGTTGGGCCGTAAGGCCTAGTATTTACACAATTTTCTTGGTCTGGCTGGACTTTTCAACCAGACCCCATAGAGTGTTAAGTTTTATTTTTATGCTTATGTTTATTTGCTTTGCTGACTTCACGACGGAATGTATTTTCTTCGCCTATAAACTCGGGGCTGATGGATCTCCGATTCATATCGGACCTCCTGACGGCCCCATAGGTACTAGATTGGGCCTGATATTGGCTCATGCGGGCCCCTCTGGTTTTGGACTCAACCATTTTAACCCCAATTCTCCCCGCGGATCACCCGCACCTTTGCGGTTGAACACTGGCTGATATGGGTCTCCATGTTATCTCACATAATGTGAGAGGTTTTAACTCCCCTCACAAACGGAGGAAAGCCTTCCGATACTATAAACGTATTGGGGCGGATATCATCTTACTACAGGAGACGCACTTCTCCTCGGGGGCCTGCCCCACATTTTTTGATAAGTCATATAAATTACATTACACTACTACATTTGATTCCAGGACCAGGGGAGTGGCAATTTATATTCGTAATTCTGTTTCATTTGAACCCTCACATGTGTTTAAAGATCAGGATAGCAGGTTTCTAATTATTCAGGGTACATTGCAGGGTAAGGAGGTAACGATTGCTAATCTGTACACCCCTAATAATGCACAGAGTGCCTTCTATCACCTTTTCCTACGTACTCTCGACAGATACATCTCCCCCCACCTGATAGTAGGTGGAGACTTCAACTTAGTGGCTAATCCTGCGGAGGATAGAAGCCGAACGTCACATAGTGCTAGGGTTTTCCCTAAATTTCTCTCTAAAGCATTGGATGGTTTGCAGCTTATTGACACCTGGAGGGCCCTTAATATTGGAGCTCGTGAATATACACACTACTCTCACCCTCACGATAGCTACGCTAGGCTAGATTATATTTTTGCTTCCCCGGTTCTTTTGGCCAATTCCTCACACACTACTATCCACCCGTGCCCATGGTCTGACCATCAGATTGTAGCCTTTCATACCTCCCACGTGGGCCTCTCCCCCTCTCTTGCCTCCTGGCGATTGAATGATTCCTTACTCTCAGACCCCACTACCCATACTCAGATTGAGAGCCACCTAGCAGACTACTTCGCGATCAATGACACCCCGGACATCTCACCCCAGGTTCTTTGGACCGCTCATAAAGCGGTTCTCCGTGGTCGTTTGATTGAAATAGCAGTCACTAGGAAGAAACAATGTAATGCTAAGATTCAGGCCCTCACACGGGAGCTGCGTGCCCTCTACCAGTCCCACGTACAGGCACATTCCCCTGATGTCCTTCTGTTGATTAATCAAAAGCGTACCGAACTAGACAATATCCTCTCGGAACGTACCGAGAAATCACTTCGGTGGTCAAAAGCTAGATTTCTGCTACATAGTAACACGGCTTCCAGGATGTTCTCGCGTAAACTACACCAATCTTTACAACCTACTCATGTTTATAAATTGAAAAATGACAAAGGTACTCTGGTCTCACACCCTAATGAAGTACTCAAAATTTTCTCATCCTTCTACCGAGATCTTTTATCTTCCCCCTCGCATCCAATGCCGGATAATGTAGATGAGTGGCTGAACTCGCTCCCCCTTCCATCCCTCTCCGATGCACAGCGGGCCACACTTAACGCCCCCTGCACCGAACAGGAGGTGTTGGACACTATTAAGACACTCAAATCCTCTACAGCCCCTGGCCCGGATGGCTTCACCTCCACGTATTACAAGAAATTTTCACAGATCCTGGCCCCTAAATTGTCCAGACTCATTAATCAGACGCTGCAAGGACAGACTCTCCCTGACGAGATGTTGCATGCTAATATGACCCTGATCCCCAAACCCCATAAAGACCACTCCCTACCCCAGAATTTTAGGCCCATTTCGGTGTTAAATAATGATATTAAAATACTAGGAAAGATATTGGCAAATAGATTGGCCCCTATTGTAGGTGCCCTTGTGTCACCGGAGCAGACTGGTTTTATCCCCAATAGGCAGATCACTGATAACATTCGTTTGGCAACGAATATCATTCAAGATGAGAACCTTTTCTCCCGTAAAGTTTTGATTTTCGGGTTGGATATCCAAAAAGCGTTCGACAGTGTCCTCTGGCCCTATCTAGACCGAGTTTTGGCCAGGTTTGGATTTGTGGGCGAATTCATTAATGGTTTTAAAGCACTGTATCATAGACCCCATACTAGGATCAAACTCCCCGGTAGTTCCTCCGAATTTTTTCCTATAAGTCGGGGTACCCGCCAGGGCTGTCCCCTGTCCCCACTTATATTTGCCTTGGCTCTGGAGCCCCTTGCCAGGGCCATTGTTACTAATCCAAACATAGGTGGTTACTTGAAAGAGGAAGGGGAGTACAAGCTTAGCCTTTACGCGGACGATGTCCTATTGTTTTTACCCAATCCTTTGATAGCTCTTCCCAATCTTCTGGAGCTCTTGGGCACTTTTCACAAGCTTTCGGGCTTGGGGGTGAATATAGCTAAGTGTGCTGCCCTTCCTATCAACTTTACCCCTGCAGAAGTTTCTAATTTGCGCTCATATTTTGGTCTCTCTCTCTCTAAAAACACTATTTTATACCTAGGGGTCCATCTAGCTCCTTCCTTACCAGAAATCTATAGCGCCAACTATCCTCCGGCCTTTACAATGGTTCGGAGGTGGCTACGTTTGTGGTCAACTTTTCGTATCCCTTTGATTGGGAGGGTGGTAGCGGTTAAAATGTCTATTGTGCCGAAACTTTTATATTACTTCAGGGCTCTCCCTATCTATGTGTCACGCCAAGCCCTCACCTCTCTACAACGCGATATTAACACTTTTCTATGGCTGGGAAAGAGGCCCAGGCTAGGGAGACATCTAACGCATCGCTCACTTTTACAGGGCGGCTTGGGACTCCCGGATGTATGGCTATATTACTTAGCGGCCAGGTTGGCCCAGACAGCTCAATGGCATGCTCCAGCGGTTGGTATACCGTGGTTGCAATTTGAAACTCGGTCTTTGCGGCCTTATTTCCTCCCAGGAATCCTGTGGCAGGAGAATCTCCGTCCAAGAGACCTAGCCCCCCTTAATAGCATAGTGAGTAGCTCCTTATACCTCTGGTCACTGTATAAGACTAAATTTCGACTGCGACCTAACAGGCCTACTTTGGCATCGTTTTTGGGCGATAGGAGATTCCCCCTGGCGTTTGGGTCTCCTGTTGCCTTCAGATGGTGGATCCAAAGGTCTTTGGTCACTCTGCGGGACCTTTCTGGTAGACGAGGTGCCTTCACCTCCTTTTCACAACTCCAATCACAACATGAGGTACCAAGGGCCGAATTCTACAAATATCTCCAGATTAGACACTTTTTTCAGACACATTATAGTTCTTTAGGTGACATCTCTAATACCCAATTTGAATCTTTATGCTATAGACACTCCAGAGACAGGGGTATTATTTCTACGGTGTACAAACACCTTCTGGAATCCCAAATGCCAGAGAAAACTAGGGCGATGTGCCTCTGGGAGGCTGATTTAGACACAGAGTTCACGCCTGAGGAATGGAGTGTGATGCTTGTGAATATGCATAAGTGTGCTAGATCTATGGCGGTGAAGGACACCGTTGTGAAGCTTCATACTCGGTGGTACCTCACCCCGGATAGGATTCACAGGTTTTACCCCACGGTTCCTGATCGCTGTTTTAGGGGTTGCCCGGATACAGGCTCTCTGATCCATATTTTCTGGAGCTGTCCCCAGCTCCGGGGGGTTTGGGATCAGGTACGCACCACGGTGTCCTCGATTGTTGGATCCGTGGTTGACTTGTCACCTGCACACTGTCTGTTGTTCGCTCCTATAGCAGGGGTTTCCCGCCCCACCCAGAGGTTGATCAATACACTGTTCTGTGCTGTCCACTGGACGATAGCGCTACATTGGCGCTCGCAAGTTACCTCCTGGTCGGGGGTGCTAGGTAGGATGGACGCTATCCGTCTAATGGAGATGGTACATCACACCATTATGGACACCATGCATATCCATACTGCCAAATGGCTCGAATGGCCGGAGTGTTCCGGTCCTATGGGGGGTCCCTCCCCGCATATCCCTTAGTAGGTGTTACACCGGTGTCCGGGCGATCCCATTGCATTCGTATATTTATACCTTTTTGTTGGTTTATTCTCCTATATCTTTGATCCGGACCTGAGTCTAGCGCCAGCTTGTAAACAGTACTGTAGTGTATTAGCTATCTGTCGGTGAAGTCAATAGCAATAATTATTGCAAGGTTAACTTTTTGTTTATGTTTCTTTTATTTCCCCTTGTTTTACTAACTCTCTATTATGTACATCTTTGCACTTGATAAGCATCGTCTGGTGCATACGTTCCAGGCTGTGTACGTTAATCACTTTTTTAAATGTTCCTTGTTGGGCTTGGACCGCTGCTGTGCCAGCAACATTTGTATGATGTGTATATCTATTATGCTCTCCATTGATGCTGTCATGTACTTGTGTCTGTTGATCTAATTATGCTTCTTTTACCACCAATAAAAACGTTTGTAATCAAAAAAACATGGACCCAGATTTGAAAGCGTCATCTTGCTGCTTCAACATCTCTTACCCAGAGTTTTGACAATAGTCAAATTTAGCCATTTAAATTGAAGGGTTAGAACATTTGAAAACTTCCTTACACCAAGGATGGGTTAATGTAACTGGAATAAGGTGGTTGCACAGCTTTTACACCTCCCATACTGTTCTTGGAAAATAACATCTGCCTTTATATGGTGATCGGATAGAGGTATAAGTTCTAACTATGTGGATTTAAATGCTGATGTATGATTCTGACACTCATAAGCACTGAAGAAATGGTTTAGATAAGCTCTGAAATGTTTTCAACATTACAGAACTCATGTCTAGTTGAATGTGACTCACTGCTACTAGCTATACTATGACCTGAATAAACAAGAACCTTCAAAGACATTAATTGATACTAGAGGACTTAAGCTATCTTGCAATTTTGGACATCCTCCCGAGAGTTTGTTGACCAAATAAATTAATGAAAAGACTAAATTAACTGGCGCCCAACTTTCTTTGTTCTCTATAATGAGCCAAGGATTCCACCCTAAGAAGTTAAAGTAGAGTTCCAGGCCTTTTATGTTTATTAAAAGTCAGCAGCTACAAAAAGTGTGGTTGCTGACTTTTAATAAACAGACACTTACCTGTTCCACGGTCCAGCGATGTGGCCGAACGGAGCGCTGCTCCTCTCTCCCTCCTCCTCGCTGGCACCTCCATTGTTACTCTGGGCACCCAGCCATGACAGCTTTCAGCTCCACCGCCGGGCATGCACAGTGCATGCGCGAGTCGCGCTGTGCCCCCGGAGTCGCCTAGAGGGAGGGGCCGCCTAAGGCGAAAGGAGGAGTATCCTTGGCAGTCCCTGGGTGGAAGGAGGAAGTGGGACAGGAAGTCCCCCTCCTAACAAAGCCCCCACTCCCCCCCAAAGTAAAGTGAAGCAGTAAAGGGTACAGAATAAAGAAAAAAGGGGAGGGGGTTAGTGGTAAACAAATACCACCACACAAATGGTACATATTGTTAGGTGATAGAAATGCAAATAACAGTGTGTAAAAGTTACAATCAATATCCTAAGCATTTTGCGTATTCAAGTAGTTATATATATATATATATATCTGTATAAACCAGGGGTGGGGTGGGGGGTAGGGAGGGAAGGGGGGGAGGGGGTGTGGGGTATGGGGGAGGGTATAGATATACAGTTAGTGTGACTGTTACATTTCGTTCTCAATGTGGCTGAGACAAGATACATATGCAGAGTGGACATAGACTTGCCATCCGCCCTTTAAGCTCATTGTGGCCCGCGACCGGTTACCATGTCGCTAAAGTGGCCCTTGCTCCTCAAAAGCTTGGGCACCCCTGTTGTAGAGGATGCCAATATTATCTCCATGAAAATGCGAGGGACACAAGATTAACCAATACTGATGATACCGTTCAATCTGTTAGATTTGTCACACAATTTCACAATAAATTTAAGAACATGGAAAAAATCTTTACCAGACACTGGTCCATTCTGCGCGAAGACCTGCATCTAAAGGTCAACATAAGCGAAAGACCACTAGTCACCTACAGACAGGCCAAGAATATAAAAGCCCAAATAGCACCTAGTAAAATTATATCAACTCGACCTAAAAGTAGCGCTCCCTTAAACTTTTTTTAACATCAAAGTCATGTATGAGTGTAGGAAGCCCCTGTGCCTTACATATGCTCATGTCACCCATAGGCAAAAAAATTTCCACCACAAAGGAAGGCATTTCATAATTCCTGATTTTTTTTTACTTGTGGTTCAGAATATGTAGTATATTGTCTCACATGCCCTTGTGGCCTACTTTATGTAGGCTGCACTATATATACACTACACAAACAATTTGGAGAGCATCACAACCTTGTAGGGAAGGGCAGCGACAATCACAGTGTACCTAGACATTTTAAAGAATGTCATGAGAAAACATCTTTCCATCTTTTGGATTACGTGTGTGGGTAATAGTCTATCCCACATACCTTCCCAACTGCTGAACGATATAAGCGGCTGTCTGAGCGAGAGAATTACTGAATCTACACACTAGACACTTTATCGCCAGGAGGCCTAAATGAGGGCATCGAAATCAACATCCTGTTTCCATCCATCTTTTAAATATATTGACGTGTCTCCTTTTATCTATTCTATATACATTGTAGTAATTATATCTAAATCTGCACTGTTTGTTAGTCATACTGTTCCAGTTCCTTTGGTGCTGTATTATGTTTTTTTGGTTCGGTATTATGTATCTTATATATCTTATGTGTATGTAATTTGTATAATTTTTTTTTGCATATTTTGTATATACTGGTCATCACAGTATACTATTCAGTTAAAGCTTTCTAATTGTCACTACCCCCCTCCCATCTTGCCCCCCTTTTCTACCTCCACTATCTATTCCCTCCCAATACTCTCAATTCTCATAATATTATGGTCTATACCAGGCATGTCCAAAGTCCGGCCCGCGGGCCAATCACAACCCGCGGCCTGGTTTTGAACGGGCCGCCTGGCTATCAGGGCTGTCAGATGAGCGATCCCCTGCCGAGCTGTACATCGGCACTGTGAGAAGCTCTGTGAGCTTCAAAAGTGAAAGTAAAGTGCAGAGGAGTGTCATGTGCTCTCTGCTTCCCCCTACAGTGCAGTACCCGGCTGAATGAGGAAGCTAGAAAGGTACTGTACTATGCTAGAAGCTAGATTCATTTTAAAAGTGCTTTATTCATGTGTGTGGTCATGTGTCTGTATGTGTGTGTGTGTCTGTATGTCTGTCTGTATGTATGTGTGTCTGTATGTCTGTCTGTGTGCATGTGTGTGTCTGTGTGCATGTGTGTGTCTGTCTGTCTGTGTGCATGTGTGTGTCTGTCTGTCTGTGTGCATGTGTCTAACTGTCTGTCTGTCTGTCTGTCTGTGTGCATGTGTCTAACTGTATGTCTGTCTGTCTGTGTGCATGTGTCTAACTGTCTGTCTGTCTGTCTGTGTGCATGTGTGTGTGTGTCTGTGTGCATGTGTGCGTGTGTCTGTCTGTCTGTGTGCATGTGTGTGTCTGTGTGTGTGTGTGCATGTGTGTGTCTGTCTGTCTGTCTGTGTGCATGTGTGTGTCTGTCTGTCTGTGTGCATGTGTGTGTGCATGTGTGTGTGTCTGTCTGTCTGTGTGCATGTGTGTGTGTGTGTCTATCTGTCTGTGTGCATGTGTGTGTCGGTCTGTCTGTCTGTGTGCATGTGTGTGTCTGTCTGTCTGTGTGCATGTGTGTGTCTGTCTGTCTGTTTGTGTGCATGTGTGTGTCTGTCTGTCTGTGTGCATGTGTGTGTGTCTGTCTGTCTGTGTGCGTGTGTGTGTCTGTCTGTGTGCATGTGTGTGTCTGTGTGTGCGTGCATTTGTCTGCATGTGTCTGTGTGTATGTTACTTTTAATCCA
Organism: Lithobates pipiens; assembly: GCF_037356315.1. Classification (NCBI taxonomy): domain Eukaryota; kingdom Metazoa; phylum Chordata; class Amphibia; order Anura; family Ranidae; genus Lithobates; species Lithobates pipiens. The sequence goes on along the minus strand of NW_027507784.1, from coordinate 314,951,412 downwards.
GACCCCCGCCCCCATTCCTGTAACATCAGAACTTTTAAGCCCGTAAATGCAGCATCACTATACCGCAAATGTGCAATCCACACAGTTGCGGGGTAGTTGCAGTGCAGGCCCATTCACCCTAGGTATACCTCCAACTGCAGCCACATCATGTGCACACCCCCAGCTGCTCCCTCTGCAGCTAAAGGGGGAGAAGTTGGGGGTGGTAAAAACAGCCATGTAGTTTTACTGCCCCTCCAACCTGACATGTGAACAAGCTCTTGGTTCATAGCTGTGTGGCTGTGTGCTGCGTGTAGGGAAGCCCATTCATTCCAATTGCCTTCCCTACCCACAAAAATGTAGGGAAATCTTTTTTTTTTTTTATTGAACTGCACCAAAAGCGCCCTACGTTTGGTACCCCTAAAGAGCAGAGGCAAGAGAATTCTTGCTGGGCAGTGTATTAGTGCTTGAATGAACATGCAGACAGAATTTTAATGGTTCAATGGTCGGCCCTCATGCATGTTCACTTCATCAAATCTGGCCCTCTTTGAAAAAAGTTTGGACACCCCTGGTCTATACGAACCTTCATCAATTCTTTAAACTAGTGGTGGCTATTAGTGCGTGTGTATATATGCATGTATTTCACATGCATGTGCCTCATGCGTGTGTGTACGTGTATATGTGGGTATATACAAACATATTCGCATACATGTATGTGGGTATGTTTTTGTGTATATATATGTATATATATATATATATATATATATATATATATGTATATATATATATATATATATATATATATATATATATATATATACATACATGTGTGTGTGTATATATATATATATATATATATATATATATATATATATAAATAATTTTTTCCTTACTACTTGTAACTAACCCCCCCCCCCCCCCCTCCCCTTTCCCACTTATGTTTGGAGATGTACAACAATTTATTTTATTTTATTAATAAAAAATAAAAATGATTTATTTAATAAATTGATCTATTTTATCCTTATAATTATAGTGGTTATTATATTTTTAATATTATTTTTAAATTTTGTTTTAAATATTTGCACCCATTGGTTGTTTTCATATAAACTTCATATATATATTTATCAGACACCTTTTAGTATTATATATTTAAACATCTAACTAGTATATCCATCTCATATCCTCCAGTCCTCACTTCAATTTCCCTGTCCTGTCATGTCCTCCTTATGCCCCCGTTACACAGACACTATTCCTGTATTATCTTTATTCCGTTTCCATGATTACAAACGCACCACATCACCGCACCACATCACTATAGTTCCACTCTCTCCCCTATTATGATCCTACCCTTCCCCTCACTTATGGTATAAGTTCCCTCTACTAAGATGGCCACCAGCATAGCCTGAAGAAAGAATATGCATGCTCCGACCACGAAGCGTCGCCCACCTGACCTCGTTCCCAGAAGTGAGGACACCAGCGCTACGTGGAGCATCACGGAACGTTCCCCATCTGCGTACCAGCCACCCAGAAGCGGTGAGCACCCCCAGCACCACCAGAAAGCCACAAGACCCAGGATACCCTCCACCGGCCCGTGACATCTCTACTACCCGGGAACATGTGGATGAACTGACACTATTGTTTACAATGCTGTATTCTATCTGCTTAAATATGAGTGCTTTTAATCCCCTATAATAAATTTGTTGTATGAAACACGCTGCACTTAGAGGGCGCCGTTCTCTTTCTTTTTTTGTCTTGTTCCAGAGCTTCTTCTCGCTTTTTTTGGACTGGCAGCCTTCTACGTTTTCAGCATTATTATCCTTACATGGATTAATGCCTGGACTTGAACTGAAACACTTTACATTACCACCAGGCCCCCCCCCCCCCCATATTGCCACACTCTGCCCCCTTTTCCCCCCTCCTCTTTAATATATATAGATATATATATATATATATATATATATATATATATATATCTATATATATATACAACTATACTCTGAGTGTGCCAAATGAACCACTTTATTGTCTGATATGTCTGATATATCTTGTAAAAGCATGGTGTGTAGCTGTCAGGCCCAGGACTCTTGCCATTTTTGAGGCTTTTGATTGCTAGTAGATAGTCAGTCGTGGTGATAGGTGCTTCAAGATCCTCAATAGCATTGGTAGGGATTGTGGGCATTGCTGTGTCTTGGACGTATGCAGACATGTCAGTGTCGCCTGAACTGGGGGGTGCACCTAGTTTTGAAAGGGGGGGGCAGGTTGTATAGTGAGGAATATGTCAGAAACCATGAATCAGACAGAGACAGAAGTACAATTAAATCACACTTGTTTATTAAATAAAAATAAAAAGGTAAATAGAAAAAGCGTAGTCAAAGCATAGTCCAGTAACCGGATCGAGTAGTCAGCCAGGCCAGAGTTCAATAACCAGATCGGGTAATCAGCCAGGCCAGAAATCAGGGATCCAAGTAGAGCAACAGCAAGCGGGGTAAGGAGCCAGAAGGGATGTCAGCAAGCCAGTCTTTAAACAGGTACGCAGGAGATGGTTTCTTGTGATGTGACCAAGGCGAAGACAGAGGTGAAGTGAGCTGGACAGCTTTAAGTAGGCAGGTCAGACGAGCATGATCAGGAACAGTTGGTAACTGTGGAGAGAGTTGAGAGCTGGCAATTAGCCGACAGCTGAGCAGCCAGCCCAGGGACAAAAGGGCTAAGCCAGCCCTGACAGAATAATCGTTTCGGAATTTGGAAACTATCTCCGAGTTCTTGTAGAGCTTACGGTTAGGGTGTACGAGAATGTGTGGGATGGTTTGTCTGTGTTGTCATGGGGGAAGTATTTGTGCTAGGTGTTTGCCACATTTGTTGGCTTGCACATAATGTAGGTGTTTTCCCTTGTAGCGGGCAGCTAGAGAGCACTCCGTTAAGAGGCGGAGTAGGTCACGACGCGCATTGGAGAGTTCTGATAGAGTTTTAGGTCCTAGTGTGTGTTTGTATTTTGCCTCAAGGGAAGCAATGAGGGTAAATAGATGCTTGATGTCAACTATGCAGGCTTTTTTTAGCCGAGAGCCATGCTGGATAAACATTCCCCTCAGTATGCATTTCAACATTTCCAATTTGTTCATGTTGGAGATCTCATCACACATGGGCGTGGTTGTGAAGTCTCTGATCGCATCGGAGATCGCTGTCATGCAGGCTAGGTCTGATAATAAGTTATCGTTCAGTCGCCAGGTGCATCTGTGTGTGGGTCTGGGGAGTCTGCCTAGTGAGAGGTGTCCCGGGGCATGGTCTAACCAGAGCTTGACCCCAATATGACATAAGGGGTCAAAGTCTAGCAGTGATTAGGATAACAGGATGTAGTCTTGTGTTTAGTTGTGATTGAAAAATAATTAACTGTTACTTTATTGAAAGCAATCTGGAGGTTATTACAGAGCTACCCCAGGTTACAGAAGACAAACGTTAGCCAGCATGAATATCATTTGCATGTATTTCAACTTCAAGAACAAGTAACATCCTAATGGATTGATATATGAGTCAAGAACCTTTGTGGTATAGGAGTTATGGAATGCTTTTTAGACTCCCTTCGACTTAGCGGAGGGATTTGTGCTATGATACCAGGTGGTGAAATATTTATTTAGCAAATTATCGAAGCAAAGAAAAATAAAACTTTTGAAATACGAACAGTTTTAAACTAGAAACGGTGCCGATAAGACATAACGGTTATCTCGGCAGCACACTCGGCACTTCCCAGGGGGACCTGTCAAACTTAGGTCAGGCAACCAGCTGTGGGTTGCTAATCATAGTCTGGGTTCCTGGGGTCGGGAGGAGAGAAAGAGCCTGTCTCACTGGCCGTTGGGAGAATAGAGGATTTCATCCTGCTGGAGATTTAGATGCGGTGGAGCGGGAACATTTCTTCTTTGTGAAGGTTGTCCATCCATTGAAGAGAGGTAGACCAGGGGTCGCTGCTTGTAGTAACAACAAGGGTGAACAGCGGCGCTAGATATGGTGATACCAGCAGCTGGTCGCGACTTCACAGGAAGTCACGACGAGCTGCTTCTTGTTTCCTGCCTCCTGGTTCCCAGCATTCTCTGGATCCCTGTAAGATCACACCAGTGCCCCAGGCTGCAAAGGGAAGACATTTATGAGACTCCAGGACTGGCGATTTTCACCACATACTGAACTCATCAAATTTAACCTGTGAGTTACTACTTGTTTTTATTAAATATATGATTTTTACTGCACTCAGTTTGGCGCCCCTCTGTTCCCGTCGCTGCTTGTAGTAGCCAGCCTGGGCTGTGGATTTGAGGAAGTTCAAAAGTTCCCAAAAAATTGGCCAGGTCTCCAAGTATGTGGAAAGTTGCTGTCTTGCAATTGTAGGAAGCCATGAACTGGAAGGGAAATCCCCATCTGCATTGGATTTTTGATACTAGTAATGGCGACATATCGGACACTTTTGACACATTTTTAGGTCCATTGGCATTTATATAGCAATCAGTGCTATAAAAATGCACTGATTACTGTGTAAATGCTACTGGCAGGGAAGGGGTTAAAACTAGGGGGGGGATCAAGGAGTTAACTGTGTTCCCTATGTGTGTTTTCTAACTGTTTGGGATGGGACTGACTAGAGGAAATGAGAGATTGTGGTGCCCAGCTCATAGGAACTCAACATCTATCTCTCCTCTACTCACAGAACTGGGATGTGTATGTGTAAGCATCGCGACCGCCGGTCACGAGCATCGGCAACCCCGCTGTGCAGAGTGCACATGCTATCCCGATTAAGGGGGCCGACGTACAGCTACAACGGTTTCGCAGAATTGTGTCAACCTGCCGCAGTATAATGATGGCAAGTGGTTAAAGAAATTAATCCTGAAAATAACATCCCTCGGGTAGGCAGGGTTTGGATTGCGGGGCCCCAATGATCTGTGGACTCGATTTTGATTGGGGAGTCCTTAGGCTTAGCAAGGATTTGGTTGAATATGGCTGTAATTTCAATTGCTAAGTCATTTGGTTCTACCGTTTCTGGCAGACCACAGATTCTGATATTATTGCGTCTGCTTCTGTTCTCTTGGTCACCCAGCCCATAGAATAATTGTTGGATTTGTATGGTGTGTTTGTGGAGAATCTCCTCATGTTCAGTGAGTTTTGTAACTGAATCTTCCACTGTGTGTTCAATGTCCTCAATGCGGGGACCAATATCCCTGCATTGGTCAGTTAGCTCCTGTTTATATGATCTCTCCAGTCTGCTGATATAGGATTCGATGTCGTTTTTAGTGGGCAATGCTTTTATGTATGCCTTCATTTCCCAGCCATCCGTGGAGCTGTGAGATGTGGGTGATGGGCTTCCAGAGCAGTGGGAACCATGCTCTGACCCCTGTGGGGAATGCGGTGTCTGTCTGGGGTGTACCCGTGAGGCAGTCTGTGCTGTTTCTGCACATGTTGTCACCATCTTGGCCAATTTTCTGGAGCTATCGGCTGATTTCAACAGTTTTTTGTGCTCCGTTGGATTGGGGTGCTGTGCTGCTGCCGCACCTGCTCATAGGGGTGAGGTGGGTGCCGAGTGTGCCATCGGTATGGAGGTGTTTGTTGTGGCCGGAGCGGGAGTTCAGAGGGGACGTGTCCTATCTCACCATGCTCCAAGCCACATTTTTACTTTTAAAGGCATAGCTACAGCAATAGTAGCCCTTGCACTTCTATGGGGGTCCCGGAAGCTGAGTCTATGCCTGAAAAGGATGGTAAATTGCTGGCTCAAGGTTTGAGAAGTGCAGACTTTTGTATGCATTAATTGCACATTTATTCACATAAACCAATTTATTTCCAGTTGACCCCTCAGCAACACAGTCTTAGTATGGCAATGGCTCCTGCTGTTGCCAAAAGCCAATCAGGAGGGGGGTCCCTGAAGAGACAAGGTTCTCATAGACATTGCTGGATCGAGAGGGGGCTTAGGTAAGTATTGGGGGAGTGTTGAAGGATTTTTTTACCTTCATGCATAGAATGCATGATGGTAAGAAACCCTATGCCTGTACAACCACTTTAGTGAAAAATATAATAGTTTATTGGAATCAAAAAATGTACAGATGGACCCAACACATTTCAGGGGAATTGCCACCCTCTTCTTCAGGGCTAACACACAAACTTAGACATAGACAATGTATAATCAGTATTTGTTATATACGTGTTCAGCCTTAGTGCAACACACATTTAACAAATACTGATAATACATTATCCATATCTATGTTTGTAAGCTAGCCTTGAAAAGAGGGAGGCAATTCTCATGAAACACATTGGCTCGATCTGTACATATTTCATTTCTTTTTTCTTTTTTTTTTTAACTTTGAATTCTCTTTATTTTTTATTTTTTCCATCATACAAAAATGTCGTAATATAAAAAACAGATTATAAACAGAACAATAAACTTTGTCAGTCATTCACACTTTCTGTTTTAATTTATCCCGCATTCTGTTGCCTCCTCCCCTTCTCCCACCCCATCCCTCCCCCCTTACCCCAACCTCCTCCCCCTCCCTCCCTCCCCTAAATTTCTTCTTTCTAGGTTGATCATTATTGTTTCTGAACTAACTTCCAAACCTGTACTCCATAGTTTTTAAGTTACCTTATCCTTTATTCACTACTTTTTTTTTTTCCTTTACTACTATTGCTGATCTGGTGGATACCCTATTTCATTCAGCCATGGCCTCCATATTTTCTCAAATCCTATAAGGTTTCCTCTACGTATGTATACAGTCTTCTCCTTCCAAATTAAATCATTGATAACCTGGGTCCAATCACTCACAAGGGGTGCTCTCTCGGACTGCCATTTCTGTGCTATCAGTTTCCGCGCTTGAAATAAGCAACGTATAACTGCAAGCGTGGTGCTTTTCTGTTCACCCGGCGTTTTCCTATATCCTAATATACAAGTTTTAGGGTCCAGGTCCAACTTAGTCCCAAATGTTTTATTTATGATTTCTACTATTCCTTCCCAGTACCGAAACAGCTTTGGGCACCTCCACATCATGTGTAAAAGGTCCCCATAGCCTCGGCATCTAGGGCAGTTGTGTCCGTCCTCCTTCCGAACAAGAGCAACCTCTTGGGGGTAAAATAGGCCCTGTATATCAGCATCAAGTGTGACACTTTCTGTGTTGGGGAGACCGATAATAGAGGTCCCAGTTCCAATATTCTCTTCCACTGTTCCTCTGTGATCTCTCCTACGTCCTCTTCCCATTTCTTCTTTTGCTTGGCTAAGCCAGGTTCTATTTTGGAACCCCTACCTAATAACCCATAAAGGGTAGATATAACTCCTCTAGATTTATCTATTTTAATTATCTCCTGGGATAGGGATGTCTTGTCCCATTCAGGTATCTGTGGACCAAACTGCGCTTTCAGAGCATGCCGAAGCTGTAGATATCGAAAAAACGTCTGTTGCGATAAATCATATTCCCTTTTTAGGTCCATAAATGTTTTCAAAATTCTGCCGTCATAAATTTGGCCCAGCCTGGTTATTCCTTTCTTCTCCCATGTGTTAATTCTCCCAATTAACAATACTTCCTGAAAGTTCTTATTATCCCACAGGGGCGTGTATTCTGACCAACCTATACATCCCAGCATCTTTTTTACCGTTCTCCATACTTTACCCAGCATATTTATTATGGGGTCCTTGCGCTGAAAAGAACTTGCCTCCAGTGCATCCACCAGTATTTTATGTGGGGCTCCTACCAGCATTGCTCTGCCATTTGGGTTACCCTCCCCCTCCTGGTCACAGCCCACCAGATGTTGCAGCTGCGCTGCTAAATAGTAATTCCTAGGGTTGGGCACGGCTAATCCCCCCCTATCCATTGGCTGTTGTAACGCCTGGAGTCGAATTCTCGCCTGTCCCCTTTTCCAGATTAACTCCCGAAAGAGAGTTTCAAACTTTTTAAACCATTTTTTCCCTATCCAAACCGGGGCATTGTGCAGGACATATAACAATTGTGGCAACCATATCATCTTTATCAGGCTACAACGGCCCGCTACCGACAAGGGAAGTCGACTCCAGGTGTCACAGCTTCGCTTAAATTTACCCAATAGCGGAACCATATTTTTATCAACATACTGCTCTAAATTTGCTGTTAAATATATACCGAGGTATTTCATTGAATCTACCACTTCTAATTGCGGTATCCCCGTCGCAATCACTGCGCCTGGGATGTCTACTTGGAGCAGCTCTGACTTCCCCCAGTTTATTGTCAAACCCGTAAATCCTCCAAAGTCTTCTACCAGTTTAATTGCCTTCACCAGGGATTGACCAGTGTCCCCTAAAAAGAGGAGAACAACATCATCTGCATATAATGCGATTCTTTCCTCTCTACCCTCTTCCCTTTGAAACCCAGATATCTTAGGATCTAACCTAATGGCGATCGCCAACGGCTCCATTGCCATTGCAAAGAGCAACGGGGAAAGTGGGCACCCCTGCCTTGTCCCTCTGCTCATTTCTATTCTTTCAGATTGTTCTTTGTTTATTCTTACTTTTGCGCTGGGGGCACTATACATCATTTTAATCCATCCGACCCCACACCCCTCCAGGACACGCCATAAATACCCCCACTCTAGACTATCAAAAGCCTTTGTCATGTCCAAAGATAGGATGGCCCTCGAGCCCACATTCATCAGAGGGGTCTGAATGTTTAGAAATGCCCTTCTTATATTCTGGTTGATCGTCCTGCAATAAAACCTGTCTGGTCTATGTGTATAAGCCTATTAATGACCTTATTTAACCTATTTGACAATACCTTCGCTAGTATTTTAGCATCAGAACATAAAAGTGATATCGGCCTATACAAAGCTACCTCTTGAGAATCTTTTCCTTCTTTAGGTATTACAATAATGGTCGCCTCCATCATAGATGCGGGCAATCTCCCCTCTAACTTTGCCCCTTTCAAGGTCCTGAGTAGCTCTGGGAGTAAAATTTCACTATATTTCTTGTATAGTTCCACCGGTAGGCCATCTGGCCCAGGGGACTTTTGGTTGGCCATACCAGTCACTGCCTGCTGTAACTCACTCAGGGTTATGGGGGCTTCCAAGTCCTCCCTCTCCTCTTGAGTGAGAGTTGGGAGTTTCACTTTCTCCAAGAATACGCCCATATCTTCTTCATTTCTCTGGCCTCGAGTTTCTTTTCATTTCTAATAAGCGATTATATTCTTCATTGAGAGTTTTCTTATTCTGGACAGTTGGCACTTTGCTCTCTGTACTCAAGCCCGATTGGGTCAGCAGCCTGCTAACATGTGACCGTTTCCCAGCCTAAAATTTAGCACATCACTAGTCCTAATATGGTCCCCCCAAGCTTAGACCTTGTCAGCCTACTGGAGTCTATAGGCTAATGTTTTATTGTAAAAGGTACTTTCATCCTTCCTTGTTGCATATATGGTGACAAGATCATTGCCTGTCCTTGTTTAAGTTGCTAAAGTAGCAAGAGTCACTATAATAATTGGCCAACATTGATAGTTGCATGTAGGCAGCTGTAGTGCAGGGCAGCCTAGCTGGCTGCAAGAGGAAGTGGGTTAGCATGTGTATATAGTCACTTTTCAGCTGATTTGATATGTTTATGTGTACATATGTTCAGAGCTGTTTGGCCTCTATAATTGTCTCCAGCACCATTTTGGAGAAGCCTGGTGTCCTGATAGGACAAGCAAATTTTGGGAGATTTGGTTGGCCATTTTTGGGTGGATATCTTATATAGGAAAGCTCAGCCACATTGAGAACAGAACACATGTGTATAGACAGGGACAGATCACTGGTCGGATGAAATACTCCCCATTGCGTATAATAAAACCGGTGTCCTCAATGTAAGGGAGGAACAATTGTATCAGATGCCTATAATCATCTGCTGAAGGAATACCACTGTTACCGGGTAACGTGTGTTAATATCAGTCTCTACCGATACGCATTGTGTGCTTGGGTTTATACTGTGTCAGTCAGTGGAAAGCGCCTATAGTGCTGACGAATACAACTACCGCTTAAATTAGAAGTGACTGTGCTGCGTATCTGTGCCTCCATGCATGGAGTGAAACTACTTACATTACTGCTGTAAATACTCTTTCTACTACCGTCTCTCCGGTAATAAACGTTGCCTGGTTTATAAAGTCGGTACGTGTGATTCCCTCGGTGAAGCCGCTACACACTACACCTGCTTACATGCACATGTGCAGTGCGCCTATAAAACGTTAAGCTAAAAAAATAAACAAAAAACAAAAAGCAACCTAAAAACCATAAAGAAACAATAAGAGCACTTATTTACTCTCTCCTCCTCCGCAATGCATTGTCCGCTACAAAACGATGTGCACTTTAGCAGCTATTTAATAAAACACTGGTATTTGTTCACAAAGAAAGTCATCCTTCGAGCATAATGGCCCTCCTGTATTTGTCATAGGGAGAAAAGATGCTATTCTGTGCCTGACAGAAGATATTGGTCACATACCGCAAAACATGCTGACTCCTTGGAATAATAATAGCTGGAAGCGGAGATAAGCTGTTATATGGATGTTTGCTCCATCTGCCTTTGTTTTGCCATCCTCTTGTTCTGTACAAAACAGAGCAGGCATATGTAACTTCATTTACTATAATGTCGTGCATAGAGGCAGATGTATGAATTGCAAAGGAAAGAGCAATATTGTATTTGAATTACAGGTGCTGGCACAGCACTGATACAGATTGTGTTTTTTTTGTCACAACGATTACAGCTGGGAACATTGTTTGTCGTTCTCTGGGTCCTTTATTCCACCATATCTTTATTTTAAAGCTGAACAACAGCCTTACTGGTAGTTTCACATGATTGCTCCTCTCCTCTACTGGTATTACTTTGATTTCATTGCATACTGTGAACTACTAATAGCATGCATTAGATGATGAACCTAGTCACCTAATTTTCTGGCTGAAGGACATCCAAAATCATCTAGTATTTTCCTTTCTATTCTGTCTGTCCTTGGTCAACTACTATCATTCATTGAATTTCATTTCTTTCAAAATTGAAGTCTCATCATCACGTGTTGGCATTATTTAGGGTGGTCTGCATGCAAATGATGTCTAGCCAGGAACTCTCACTCCTCCCGAAAGGCATTCTGAGGAGCTAGTCCACTGCTATCCTCATAGAGGAGGGCTCTGCAGAGGAGTACTTCTTGAGAGGAGCAGGGAGCCCCAGACCAAATATCTACAACTGGCTGGTTGAAACCTTGTGAAGGATGAAACAATCCTTTTAAATATATAATTTCGGCAAAGGTTGATGGAAAGGTTGACAAAAGGTTGATGGGGAAAGGTTGCCCAGCTTGAGCTGGGGAAGTTTTTGCATTGGCCTGGAACCATTTTTTTCTCTTCACTTTTCTGTTTCCTAATATTCTCTTACTCTTTTTTTGGATTTTAGTTCTTTCATGAAATGTGGGCCTTATCTAAAGCAGTTTGCAAGCAAAGGCAGCCTGCCTAGGAATGTCCACTTCTCCAGACTGATATCCACCCATCAGGGCTGTTTTATATTTGCATAACTTCTCCCAAGAGCCAGCCCACTGCTTGCTGGTAAGAATGGCCAACAAGGTGCTCTACATAGCTTTAGACATGTGCAAGATGAAAGCATTTGTTTTGTTTCATTTCGTTTAGGTTCGATAATCTCATTATTTTGTTTAGTTAAATTCAGTTGATTCGTTCTATTTGTATTCGGGATTCGTATTCGGAATTTGTTTTATGTATTTTATCGAATTTTCTTAAAATTTACCAAATTCAAAATGTTCAAATTGATCAATTTCTAATCGGTCAAATCAAAAATTTTAGATTTTTTTTCGATTAGAATGCGGCAGCCGAAATGTTTACCTTTAAAAAGTGCGTTTTGATTACAATGACTCTCTAAATCAACTTTGGCTTAACTAAAACAGCATTATTTCAAAATAATACTCTAATAACATACAGTGATTCATGTCAAATTCAAATATAATTTGATGTAAAATTCTGTTTGAATTTCAATTTGAATTTCAGAAATTCAGACGAATTTTATTTTTCATTATTCAGAGCATTCAGTACACTTTGTTTATACTATAATTCGGGTGTTCGGATATATCCGAATCTCTGAATAATGAAAAATTTTGTCCAAATGTTTGTTCAGAAGGTAACAAACCGCACATGTCTACATAGCTTCCTGCAAGCATTACAGCACTTGCACAAGAGAAGAGGAAACATAAGGACTGGCGTGCAACCCCCCCGGCATTCCTCTTGCCGCCATGAGTTTGTAGTGTTTGTAGGGTTAGTAGATGATTATCAAGCATGTAGGAACAAGGAAAAAGTTTTAACCTTCTCCCCTGGGGAACAGAACACTGAAAAAATATTACGTTAAGTGAGAGTTCTTCTTTTAATCTGCCATACACCCTCAGAATTGTTCCTGAACATTTGTACAGAATTTTAGAAAAAACGTTTGTCAGGGCATCTAATGGCACTCCAAATTTCATATAAAATTTTCATATAAAGACCCTGAAAAATGTAGTTTTATCACGATGCCAATGTTTAAAATTATACATTCAGTTTTGAAATGCACATTCACATTACAGTATAAATGATTTTTCCCCAAAGAAAAACTACAGAATTTCGTTCATTCGAGAAAAACTTGCCATTCTTTTTCAATTTTCCTCATCACAATGGCTAAAAAACGAACTATTCCAAAAAATAGGAAGGTCAGCAAAGTGCTCATTTAGACATTAGACATGCAATATCTCTTGTACATCCAGAAATTTGAATAAAAGAATGGATACCCCTAAGTGGACTTTAAAGGCATAAACATCTACACAACAAAAATAGATTAGAGGATGTACAAGAGATATTGCAAAAATATATTTATTATACAAAATACATCATGAAGGACCACATTTGATCGTGCGCTGCCATTTTGGTGTTCTCTTCTACAGATTTGTATACATTCCTGTTCACTGTCTGGTCCTCAGTGACCATGTTTTTAATGATGTGTTTTGTATAATAAATATCATTTTGCAATATCTCTTGTATATCCTCAAATCTATTTTTGTTGTGTAGATATTTATGCCTTTAAAGTCCACTTAGGAGTATCCATTCAACTATTCCAAAAATGCATTTTTCCAATGACACTTGACTGTTGGATGGCCAGCTTTTACGAGTCACTGAAGCCTCGTCACAGTGATTCTGTGAAGTACAAAAATCTTTTGCGGTTAGCACTGCAAGCCTCTGCAATGTGAGCCCCTTGTCACTTTTTTCTGTACAGAGGAATGGAGGGGTGGGGTTGGATGTAGGCATAGCTCCCAACTGTCCCTGATTTCGAGTGACTGTCACTGATTTGGAGCAATGTCCCTCTGTCCTCCTCATTTGTCCCTCATTTTGGTCTGATCTATATAGATGTACATAAAATGCACTTTTTATCTATCACAAAGTGTTTTCCAGTACTAAACCTTTCATTTTATTTCTAAATTGTTGCATTTGTAAATTCCAGAAGCCAATATGAAGCAATAGCAGTGGTAAAAAAAAAAAAGCACTTGTGGGTTTAAAGCGGGAGTCCACCGGGACTCCGCGTTTTTTTTTTTTTTTAAAAGCCAGCAGCTACAAATACTGCAGCTGCTGACTTTTAAATAGTGACACTTACCTGTCCAGCGCGCCCGCGATGTCGGCACCCGAAGCCGATCGCTCGCTCGTGCCGCCGCCATCTTGGGTATGGGAATCAGGAAATGGAGCCTTTCGGCTTCATTTCCCGGTTCCCTACTGCGCATGCGCGAGCCGCGCGGCGCAATCCGGACGGTCCCCGCTGCCTCTGGGAGCTGTGTGTTTCCCAGCAGGCAGCGGGGCACTTGCTGAAGGGGGCGGGCGCTTGCGGAAAGGGGCGTAACGTACGCCCCTTTCCGCAGAGAGCTAGCCCGGAAGTGGGTGCAGTTACCTGGATTATCCAGGTAACTGCACCCCCATCCCCCCTGAAAGGTGCCGATTGTGGCGCCGGAGGGGGGGGGATTCCGATGAGCGGAGGTCCATTTTAGGGTGGACCTCCGCTTTAACCAATCTTGTTTTTTTGTGCAATTCTCCTTTAACCACCTCAATACAGTGCACTTACACCCCCTTCCTGACCAGACCAATTTCCACTTTTCGGCGCTCTCACAGTTTGGATGACAATTACTCAGTCATCCAACACTGTACCCATATGAAACTTGCGTCCTTTTTTCCACTCAACTAGAGCTTTCTTTTAGTGGTATTTAATCACTAGGGTTTTTTTTATTTTTTGTGCTATAAATAAAATAAAAGGTAAATTTTGTGAAAAAAATGCCTTTTTCTTTGTTTCTGTCATACATTTTTGCTAATTAGTAATTTTTCTTCATAAATGTTGGCCAAAATTTATACTGCTACATATCTTTGGTAAAAATAACCCACATTAGTATATATTATTTAGTCTTTGTGAAAGTTATAGAGTCTACAAACTATGGTGCCAATCGCTGAAAATTGATCACATCTGATCAGGCCTTCAGTACATCTGGTGTATCTCATTTCTTGAGACACTAATGCCGCGTACACACGAGCGGACTTTTCAACATCCAAAGTCCGAAGGACTGAGTCCGTCAGACTATCCGATTGTGTGTGGGCTGCAACGGACTTTTGACTCGCCAAAGTCCGAAGGACTTTAGAATATGGAACATGCTTCAAATTTTTCCGAAGGAACTCCGCCGGACCCGGTCCCCTTCGAAAAATCCGCTCGTGTGTATGCTACTCCGACGGACTAAAACCGACGCTAGGGCAGCTATTGGCTACTGGCTATGAACTTCCTTATTCGAGCCGAGTCGTACGTCATCACGTTCGAATCCGTCTGAGTTTAGTGTGATCGTGTGTGGCCAAGTCCGCTCAGCCGAAAAGTCTGTCAGAACTCCGTCGGAATTCCAGCAGAACTCCGACGGAACTCCTTCGGAAGTCTGTCGGACATAAGTCCTCTCGTGTGTACGGGGCTTAACAAGTCAGGAAGGTACAAATACCCCCCAAATGACCCCTTTTTAGAAATTAGACATTCCAAGGTATTAAGTAAGTAGCATGGTGAGTTTTTTTAAGTTATTATTTTTTCCCACAATTCTTTGCAAAATGAAGATTTTTTTTTTATTATTATTTTTTTTTTACAAAATTGTCATATTATCAGGTTATTTCTCACACACAGCATATGCATACAACAAATTACACCCCAAAATACATTCTGCTACTCTTCTCGAGTACGGAAATACCACATGTGTGAGACTTTTACACAGTCTGGCCACATACAGAGCACCAACATTGATGTAGTACCTTCAGACGTTCTACGAGCAAAAATGACGCATCTCATTTCTCAACCACCTATTACACTTTTGAAGGCCCTGGAGTACCAGGACAATGGAATTTCCCATAAAATGACCCCATTTTGGAAAGCAAACACCCCAACGTATAATCTGTGAGGCATAATGAGTCTTTTGAACGGTTAATTTTTTTTCCAGACGTTTTTGGAATATGTGGAAAAAAATTAAAACGCATTTTTTTTACACAAAATTGTCAATTTATAAAATATTTCTAACACATAGCATGTATATAGCAAACATTACACCCCAAAATACATTTTGCTACTCTTCCCGAGTATGGCGATACCACATGTGTAGGACTTTTACACAGCCTGGCCACATAGAGAGGCCAAACATTGAAGTAGTACATTCAGGCGTTCTAGGAGCATAAATGACACATCTCATTTCATTCCTACCCATGACACTTTTGAAGGTCCTGGACCACCAGGACAGTGAAATTACCCACAAAATGACCCCATTTTGGAAAGCAAACATCCCAACGTATATTCTATGAGACATGGGCTGCAAATAGGTACTCGGGTACTCTGATGGGCTGGATATAGGTACTCTGGTACTCTGATGGCCTGGTGACAGGTACTCGGGTACTCTGATGGCCTGGTGACAGGTACTCGGGTACTCTGATGGCCTGGTGACAGGTACTCGGGTACTCTGATGGCCTAGTGACAGGTACTCGGGTACTCTGATGGCCTGGTGACTGGTATTTGGGTACTCTGAAGGGTGGTGACAGGTACTCATATGGACCGTGACAGGTACTCGGGTACTCAGATGAACTGTGACAGGTACTCGGGTACTCAGATGGACTGGCACAGGTACTCAGGTACTCATATGGAATGGCACAGGTACTCGGGTACTCAGATGGGCTGTGACAGGTACTCGGGTACTCAGATGGGCTGTGACAGGTACTCGGGTACTCGGATGAACCGTGACAGGTACTCGGGTACTTTGATGGGCTGTGACAGGTACTCGGGTACTTTGATGGGCTGTGACAGGTACTCGGGTACTTTGATGGGCTGTGACAGGTACTCGGGTACCCTAATGGACCGTGACAGGTACTCGGGTACTCTGATGGACCGTGACAGGTACTCGGGTACCCTGATAGACCGTGACAAGTACTCAGGTACCCTGATGGACCGTGACAGGTACTCGGGTACCCTGATGGACCGTGACAGGTACTCGGGTACCCTGATGGACCGTGACAGGTACTCGGCTACCCTGATGGACCGTGACAGGTACTCGGGTACTCTGATGGACCATGACAGGTACTCGGGTACTCTGATGTGCCGTGACAGGTACTCGGGTACTCTGGTGGACCGTGACAGGTACTCGGGTACTCTGATGGGCTGGGACAGGTACTCGGGTACTCAGATGAACTGGGACAGGTACTCGGGTACTCTGATGGGCCGTGACAGGTACTCGGGTACTCTGATGGGCCGTGACAGGTACTCGGGTACCCTGATAGACCGTGACAGGTACCCTGATGGACCGTGACAGGTACTCAGGTACCCTGATGGATCGTGACAGGTACTCGGGTACCCTGATGGACCGTGACAGGTACTCGGGTACCCTGATGGACCATGACAGGTACTCGGGTACCCTGATGGACCGTGACAGGTACTCGGGTACTCTGATGGACCGTGACAGGTACTCGGGTACTCTGATGTGCCGTGACAGGTACTCGGGTACTCTGATGGGCTGGGATAGGTACTCGGGTACTCTGATGGGCTGGGATAGGTACTCGGGTACTCAGATGAACTGGGACAGGTACTCGGGTACTCTGATGGGCCGTGACAGGTACTCGGGTACTCTGATGGGCCGTGACAGGTACTCGGGTACCCTGATAGACCGTGACAGGTACTCAGGTACCCTGATGGACCGTGACAGGTACTCAGGTACCCTGATGGATCGTGACAGGTACTCGGGTACCCTGATGGACCGTGACAGGTACTCGGGTACTCTGATGTGCTGTGACAGGTACTCGGGTACTCTGATGGGCTGTGACAGGTACCCGGGTACTCTGATGGGCTGGAACAGGTACTCGGGTACTCAGATGAACTGGGACAGGTACTCGGGTACTCTGATGGGCCGTGACAGGTACTCAGGTACTCTGATGGGCCGTGACAGGTACTCGGGTACTCTGATGGGCTGGGACAGGTACTCGGGTACTCAGATGGACTGGTACAGGTACTCGGGTACTCTGATGGGCTGTGACAGGTACTCAAATACTCTGATGGACTGTGACAGGTACTCTGATGGACTGTGATTGACAGGTACTATGAGGGGTGGTGACAGGTCCTCTTTATTGGAGGGGAGCAATCAGTGTGCTTGATGTGTACTGTAGGCGGTAACGAGATGTTACCGCAATCTCCTCCTCACACACGATCGGTGTGTGAGGAGGAGAACCCGGTAACATCTCGTTACCGCGGTTTGTTTACATTTTAGTGATCGGCTGTGAAAGGATCACAGCCGATCACGTGGGTAAACAGCCGGACAATGGCTGTTTACCAGCGTCAGTGACGAGCAGTGTTCCCGGGGAACACGCCGCCACCGACGTGCACGCGCAGCGCGCTCACGATCGCGTGCATGTGCCGTGCACAGTCGGGGTGTGACCATCTGTGATCGGCCGTGACTTCATCATGGGCGATTACGTGGTAAACAGCCATAACCAATGGCTGTTCACCCCCTTTGGTGGCGAGCGGTGTCTCCGTGACACGCCGCCACCGAAGAAACAGGTGTGCGCGCGCACGATCGCGCGCATTCCCTGTTTAAATGGGAGGCCGTCATATGACGGCCTCCCGCCACAATAGGTGCGTCGTCTGGCCGTCATTGGACGGCCGGCGGTCAGCAACTAGTTAAGGGGGTGTGGCAAGGGGTGTGTCCTATGCCTGCATACTTTTGCTGATAGGTGTCCCTAATTCCCATCTCAAAAAGTTGGAAGGTAGGGATGTAGGTGGCCCAGAAATATGCGGATTCGACATTTCCCATTGTTGATTTTTTTTTGTCACAATTGCGGTACTGCTATCTCTACATAGTTGTCATGGTTATGCAATAGAGTTTGTCTGCTTACCCGTTCCATGTGTTCATCTCTAGAGACCAGCTGACCCTCACCTGACTGCTTTTGTAATCCATCCTCTGGCATGACTCCACCCTAGCTCCTATCAGAGAACTCTATATTAACCTGTGAACTGCAGGCCAACCCGCGGATCAACCATTGTGTATTCCTTTGTGTGTTTAACTTCCTGTTACCTGCTGTGTGCTCTTCTGTTGTTCTGTTACCGACTTTGGCGTGTCCTTGACTATCCCTGTTTGCCTGTGATCCTGACCTATTGGCGTGTCCCTGACTATTCCTATGTGGCCCCAACCTTGGCTTTATCCCTCACTATCCCTATCCTCCTGTTGCCTACTGTGGGTGCGAGCTGGGGGACCCTGGGGGTCGCGACCTGGAGCCAGTTGCAGCCAAGTCCATCCTCACCACTAGAGGCTCTGGTGAACACCTGCTGGCTCTTAGACTCCGCGCCCCAGGGAATCTTACGCTCTAACCTCGGTGGGATCTGTCTCCGTCCGCAGCAGTCAGCCTTAGGGTCCACAACCTTGCGGTTCACTCCAGATCCCTACAGTGTGCATCTGACACCTCGCCTCAAGGTGACCTGACAGTTTAATCAGCCATGGACCCAGCTGATGTGCCGCTATCCACAGATGACCCATTGCAGGGCTTAGTTCGCAGACTTGAGACCCAAGAATCGCATCAGACACAGGTGATGCGATTCCTTCAGGATTTGGCATCCCGTGTTGAACAGGTTAAGGCCTCATTAGGACCCTCGGTTCGACAACCTCAACCGATATCTGCCGCTGCACCTATCGCATCAGTTGCAGCCACACATTCATTACAACTACCAGCTCCGGCCCGTTTCTCTGGGGACTCCAAGGCTTGCAGGGGGTTCCTTAGCCAGTGCACATTTCACTTTGAACTTCAGCCCCAAAACTTCCTGTCCGATCGGGCGAAAGTAGCATATATTATATCCCTCCTGTCCGGCGAGGCGCTAGCTTGGGCTGCCCCTCTGTGGGAACTGAATGATCCAGTGGTTTCTAGCCTGTCTGATTTCTTGAAACTTTTTTTTCGGAATATCTTCGAGGAACCGGGTCATGTTTCCTCAGCGGCTAGCGCTCTTTTACGTCTCCGTCAAGAGTCTGCTTCTGTGGGACAGTATGCTCTTCAGTTCCGTATCCTCACAGCTGAATTGAGCTGGAATAATGAGGCCCTAGTTGCAACCATTTTACATGGCCTCTCTGATAGAGTGAAGGATGAATTAGCAGGAAGATCCCTTCCTGCTGATCTGGACAGTGTCATCACCTTGTGTAACCAGATCGATATTCGCTTTCAGGAGAGGGCCCTGGAAAAAAGACGCCAGCACTCCCCGTTCTTTAGGCAGCCTGAGCCCCCAGTTCCTTCTCTTCGATCCGAGGAGCACCCCCTGCCTACTGAGGAACCTATGCAGTTGGGCTGGACTAAGTTATCTCCCGAAGAACATGCTAGGCGCAGAACTCTGGGCCTATGCCTCTATTGTGGGGCCAAAGGTCATTTCCGTGACACTTGTTCTCTTCGTCCGGAAAAACGCTCAGGGCTAATACATCTGGAAGGTGGAGTATTAGACCCTGAAATATCACCTTCACCTTCTCGTCTTCTCCTTTCTTTGTTGCTTCATGTCGGTGCTTCCTCTCGTTCGGTCTCAGCACATCTGGATTCCGGAGCCACTGCCAATTTCATGGATTGGGGAACTGCATCCTCCATGAGACTTACCCTTTTGCCCCTTACAACGCCATTTGTGGTCTTGGCGATTGATGGCACTGTTCTCCCAGGGGGCCCTATCCGCTTCCAGACTCTTCCTGTTAAGATGTCAGTAGGGACACTCCCCCAGGAGTGGATATCCTTCCTTGTCTTACCTAAGGCTTCATCTCCTATCATATTAGGTCTTCCTTAGTTACGGCTCCATTCTCCATACGTTGACTGGTCTGCTGGACAGATCCTGGCTTGGGGTTCCTCTTGTTCCTCTTCCTGCCTACTCAAGGGTACCCCAAAAGAGAAACTTCCTGTTACCACCATCCCAGTATCTTCTGCTCTTCCCGCTGTATATAGCGATCTCTGGGATGCGTCCTGCAATAGTCGGACTGATGCACTCTCTAGGTCATGTGGTACTCTGCATGACGGGCCCACCTATGAACCTGAGTCGATCATTCACTCCAGTTTGCATAACCATTTACCTTTGCCTGTCCCTAATCTCCCTTGGACGCACAGCCAGGCTAACTTGTCTGCAAATTCCACAGTTGCTATGCCCTATGATGTGATTGAGATGGTCGCTACACCTTACAATACTATTCAGTCGGACTCTGCACCAGTTATGCCAGTCCAGCCCATGCCCTATGAGCTTCCTGCTTCTTGTTCAGGACCTTCGGTGACCCGGCCTCACCCTACTGCTACTATGTCCGTTCAAACCTGTTTAAGAGGCTCAATCCATCCTTTGGATAGACTGCCTCATTCGGCCAGGTGGGGTTTTGAATCTTTTTCTCAGGGTTCTCTGCATTCTGTTTGTGTTTCAGCTATCCAGCTTGACTCTTGTGACATGTCACCTTCTAACCAACCTGACCTCAGGGATCCACTTACATCTGCCCAGTCTGGTGGTCCTGTTCTAGATGCCCAGCTCATCTTTAAGGGTCTGGGGGACCCTGCTCAGGCTCCTGATCTTCTCATGCCCTTACCCATTCCTAAAAAGCCTTTAGTCCTCAAGTCCTCTCGTCCTCTCCCTACCTCGGTTCCAGTCTCTGAGGATAATCTAAAATACGAGGTTAGTCAAGTTTTGGATTCCCGGCTCCGTAAAGGCATTCTTCAGTACCTCGTACATTGGAAAGGGTTTGGCCCTGAGGAGAGGTCTTGGATCACTGCATCTGAGGTCTTTGCTCCTAGTCTGTTGAGGAGGTTTCATCTGGAGTTTGCCTTTAAGCCTGGACCCAGGCGGGGGAGGGGGAGGCCTCGTAAGAGGGAGGGTACTGTCATGGTTATGCAATAGAGTTTGTCTGCTTACCTGTTCCATGTGTTTATCTCTAGAGACCAGCTGACCCTCACCTGACTGCTTTTGTAATCCATCCTCTGGCATGACTCCACCCTAGCTCCTATCAGAGAACTCTATATTAACTTGTGCACTGCAGGCCTACCCGCTGATCAACCATTGTGTATTCCTTTGTGTGTTTAGCTTCCTGTTACCTGCCGTGTGCTCTTCTGTTGTTCTGTTACCGACTTTGGCGTGTCCTTGACTATCCCTGTTTGCCTGTGATCCTGACCTATTGTTGTGTCCCTGACTATTCCTATCTGTTTGTGGCCCTAACCTTGGCTTTATCCCTCACTATCCCTATCCTCCTGTTGCCTACTGTGGGTGCGAGCTGTGGGACCCTGGGGGTCACGACCTGGAGCCAGTTGCAGCCAAGTCCATCCTCACCACTAGAGGCTCTGGTGAACACCTGCTGGCTCTTAGACTCCGCGCCCCAGGGAATCTTACGCTCTAACCTCGGTGGGATCTGTCTCCGTCCGCAGCAGTCAGCCTTAGGATCCACAACCTTGCGGTGCACTCCTGATCCCTACAGTGTACATCTGTCACCTCGCCTCAAGGTGACCTGACAATAGTTAGCTCAAATTGCTGCTGCAGAGAGAGAGACTACTATAAGTACATAAACTACACATTGCAGGCAACATTCCTATGCTAGGATGTTGTGATAGGGTCTCTTTGGGGTAAACCAAGGCTGCTGGACTTTAACACAGCAGTATTCCCTGGATAACCTTACGAGTTATTGATTCACTCTACTGGCTGCCTGGATATGCACTTTTAACATAGCTACCTAGATGCAGTTTAATTAGTTTGCACAATCCCAAGCATTCGACTTTCATTAAATTTTCACAAAACTTTCATCATTTCAGATGAATTTTCCAAAGTGGCTTATAAAGAAAAAAAAACAACAACTTCAAGATGCCTGGGGAATTGTGGAGAGAACCTCTGAATTTAGCTGTTTTGTTTGGCACGCTGTGTTCAGCAGATGCCTATTGCTCTGATCCATTTTAAAAAGCTGTGGTATGGGACTAAATTTAGAGGAAAAGCACTAAAGCGGAACTTAACCCTGAATTGAAACGCTTGAGAGCAGGAAGAATTTTTATTGTAGAAGAGAGATATAGTAATGTTTCTTCTGCAATAAAGTCTTCTTACCTTAAAGTCTTCTTACCTTCCTTCTTTCAAGATGCTTCAGAATGTACTTTGAAGCACCCCCTAGTGAGCTCATCATGGCTATGTCTTCTGGCCAGGGGCATTACACAGATGAAGGGACTTTTGAAGTTTGCTATATCTGAGCTGGGCTTCATTTCAGGAGGTAAAGTGTGTAAGCAGGTTAAAGGAGCTGTAAAGGCAGAAGGTCTTCTATCTTAATGCATTCTATGCATTAAGATAAAAAAATCTTTTGTGTGTAGCAGACTCCCCAGCAACCCCCTAATTACTTACCTGAGCCCAATCTCTCTCCAGCAATGTCCGCGAATGTCTAAGCCTATGATGGAAAACCTTGGCACCCCAGATGTTTTGGAACTACATTTTCCATGATACTCATTCACTCTGAAGTGTAGTGGAGCATCATGGGAAATGTAGTTCCAAAACATCTGGGGTGCCAAAGTTTGCCATCACTGGTCTAAGCCATCCAGAACACTCCTCCTGATTGGCTGAGACACAGCAGCGGTGCCATTGGCTGTCAATCAAAATCAGCCAATCAGGGGAGATGGTGAGGGGCCTGGTCGGGACTCTGTGTCTGAATTGACACACGGAGCTGTGGCTCGGCTGCAGTGCCCCCACAAGAAGCTGCTGACTGTGGGGGCACTCGATAGGAGGGAGGGGCCAGGAGCAGCAAAGAGGGACCTGAAAAGAGGAGGATCCTGCTGATCTGTGCAAAACCAACTGCCCAGAGGAGGTAAGTATAACATAATTGTTATTTTAGAAAAAAACAAGACTTTGCAATCACTTTAAATAGCCAGTAAGGCTGGCTATTTACCCCAGTTGAGAGGGTAGGAGTTAATGCCTTTCTCGGTTCTTTGTTTTTTTTGGTCCGACCTACTAATCCTGTGATATATAAATATGGGACAGTGGTCCGGTATGAAAGTCCCTCCCCACAAAGAGGCCCTCGAAAGAGATCTAGTGAGAGGCTACAAGAAGACCTCAGTAGAGAGCTGAGAGGTTCTGGGCCCGCATCAGGTTCGATCAACGCCAGTGCAAGGATTTTTGTCTACACAGACAAACATATATTTTGGCACCCAACGAAGAGGGAAACATGACAACTAACACCCGCCTACCCTTATGTCTTGTACACACGGTCGGAAATTCCGACGGAAAAGGTCCGATCGGATTATATTGTTGGAAAATCCGATCGTGTGTGGGCTCTATCGGACTTTTTCCGTCGGAGCAGGATCTCAAATTTTCCAACAAATAAATCCAATCGGACGTTTTCCGATCATTTGCAGAGAATTCCAATCAGACAAAGTGCCATGCATGCTCAGATCAAATTACGAGACCAAAGCTATTGGCTACTAGCCTCAACATAGTCCCATCGTAATGAACGAACGTCATCATGTTCCGAACTATCAGATTTTTGTCCGACCGTGTGTATGCAACACTAGTTTAGGACAAAATCCGTCTGAAAAAATCAGATGGATTTTGTGCTCAGAATGTCCTACCATGTGTACAAGGCATCACACTTGGTGCTTAAGTTGGGGATACGCCTCCTGCATACACCCGAAGACCACCTTCAAAGAGACAATGGCGTTATCTAGTTAGTTAGAACTTGTTCAGGCTTTCCCAGAAACCTTCCATGTGAGCAACTCATGACTGTTTCCTGACTCCTGCAGAAGGTTCCATCTCCTGATTGGAGGATCTCCCAATAAGGGACATATATAACAACCTCCTGTGGAACGTGCACCTGGAAGATGCTCCATGTGCATTGCTGCCAGCCACCATGACCAGTAACCACGTGCCATGGAAGTGAGTGTTTGGAATTGATTGATACTGGGAAGCAGTACCAACCTATCTACAGGTTTGCCCTCTGCCAGTTAGGAGCCATATCCATTGTTATATATGCTATGTGTTGTTGTACTCACAGACTGGTAACAGTAGACTAGCCCAGTCACCCAGGTGGGATGTGTCTTGAACCCTGTAGACCACTACTTTATAAGAGCCCACCATCACTCGCCCACCATTGCTCCTGTTCTGAGCTGATTGCGTTCCCCCAGTCTAAGCTCCATTATTATACTATAGGCCAAGCTGTGGCCTAACATGACCCATGTCTATTACTCTGTGAGACACAGAACAAAGGAAAAAGATGCAGACAATATTTACTCAGCTTCCAAATAATAAAGAAGAATTCCAAATGATGACAATAATGTAGTTCAATGGTACATAGACTATTCCTTGGCTCACACAGCTTGCTTCCCATGTGAACACGAGGAGGTTACTGTGGTGCATTTGTTTTCCTCTTTTACTCTGGAGTGAGACACATCAACACATGGTCTTAAAGAGGTAGTAAACGCTGCTTTGTGATTTTTAGCTACAGGTAAGCGTATAATAAAGCTTACCTGCACCGTTTAGGAGATATTTTAGCAAGCAGCAGCCAGTGATAACCCTAGGCGCATGTACTCTGAAGGAATGGCATACCCACTTTAAATGGACTGTAGTGTGTTTTTTGCAAAAAGCATTAAAAAAAGGAATACGTGTGAACCGAGCCTAAGGGCCTGTCTGATTGAAAACGATGGGCTGTCTGTGAAACCTAATGATGTGAAAAGCCCACAATGCTGCTGGTGGCCAGTGACCATGGGATATTTTCCTAGTGTAGGTCCAGGACCGTCTTTAATAGTGATTGGACTCTGGGAAAACTTTTTCTTGGGCCCCCATACAGTTTCACTCTCCATCTGCTCTGAGACATACAATAAATAGCAGCTTGACTTAAAAGCAGTTTACTGTATCAGATCAGAAAGCGATTGCGATTGGTTGCCAGAGGTTACAGTGTATCATTACCTTTACTGACTGGTTGCTAGAGGTTACATCACACATTACGGCTCACTGATTAGTTGCTAGATGTTACAGCACATGATTTCTGCTTGTTGATTGGTTGCTAGGGATTATTGTACAGTAATACTGCTCACTGATTGGTTGCTAGAGGTTACAGCACATCATCTCCTCACTGCAGGGGGCATGATATACATATGAATTCACCTTTATTTACATATCTATGCCGTCGGATGCAGCTATTTACATATGAATGCCGGTTATTTACATGTAAACACAGGGTCTGCAGGTGAGTCATCTGTACGCAACAATAGGGCAGAGCTGGGCAGGATTAATAGCAGCACTTCACACTGAGATATCAGGACAAAGCAAGGGACTAAAACTTCAAGGGCCGAGGGAATTTAAACTGGGATAGTTGGCAAGTATGAGGCAGCTGCTTTGGGCCCCACAACAATGACAGGGTCCAGGGCAGTTGCCCCTTTTGCCCTGCCTTAAAGACGGCCCTGTGTAGGTCACACATATAGGGGTTGATTTACTAAAACTGGAATATGGTACAGCTCTGCATGGTAGCCAATCAGCTTTCAACTTCAGCTTGTTCAATTAAGCTTTGGCAATAAAACCTGGAAGCTAAATGATCTATGCAGAGCTGCCCCAGATTTTGCACTCTCCAGATTTAGTAGATCAACCCCATACTGTGGTTTGGAAATGACAACTGGTGCCCTATTGGTTCATGTGAAATATAAATTCAAAAAACAAATTCATCCCTCTGCGTCATACTTGTTAGTTCTTGTCGATGCCTGGTATGACTTTTAAAACAAAAATGTGTATTAAAAATGTCTTCCCAGCACAGCTTGCGCACGCACATCCCATTTTCATATCCTTTGGATAATAACTGTGCTGAATTATCAGGCTGCGCTATCACACAGAGAGATCCTCGGCATCCTTCATGAATACGTCCCATATAATAGGCTCTGCGGTGAAGTATCTGGGTCATGTTGTCATGTCACAGTGTGAATACAGACACTTTTCTTTTAGATGCCATTGTGACATTCTCCATGTAATCGCTCTAAGGATTCTACCGTGCAAAGGATTAACTATTATGAGCAAATCATACCATTTTATATCTGTTAAGGCACGTATGAAACACATTGTTATTCCAGTTGTATAAAGGTGCTAACTCATAGCAGATATGCGTCAAGGGATAATGATACGCTATGAGTATAGTGCCAATTGCCAAGCACATTACAGACCTTTCAGCGTCCCCTGTGTTACTTGGCAGCATTACACTGAAGAGTTGTCCTACATTTTAAGAAGGTACTTTCCATTTTCCAAATCTGTTTTTTTTTTTTTTGAAGCTGGGTGCTGTAAGGTTTTGTGGTGGGACTTGCATTGGCAGAGGATTCTGACTCAGGACAAAGTGAATATGCAGCAGAAGAAGGGTTTACTAGTGTTGGGGATTCATTTAGAGCTTAGGTTACTGTTAGGTGTTTTTGAGGTTCACCGTTTCGCTGACAGCCATTTTTGCGTTTTTTGCACAAATTTTTAAAAAATAATTTTAGCACTGAAGATTACACTAATCCCCCATACATTATATATTTTCTGTAAATAAAAATGCAAAATATCCGCGCTAGATGTGTGTACACAGATAGAAATACAAGTGATGAGACAGCTGCTAGCACAGGCCAATACACAAAACACCCAAAACGATCACTATAAACATATCAGTGATGGTGAACCTTGGTACCCCAGATGTTTTGGAACTACATTTTCCATGATGCTCAACTACACTGCAGAGTGCATGAGCATCATGGGAAATGTAGTTCCAAAACATCTGGGGTGCCAAGGTTCGCCATCACTGATATATATGGTTCAGCACTATCAAAAAAATTACAAAAGTAACATGATGTTGCCTTACTGTGTTGCTTTTGATCCCTCACATTTTTGTAAATATTTTATTATATCTTTTCTTGTGACAACACAGAAGAAATGACACTTTGCTATGTAAAGTAGTGAGTGTACAGCTTGTATAACAGTGTAAATTTGCTGTCCCCTCAAAATAACTCAACACGCGGCCATTAATGTCTAAACCACTGGCAACAAAAATGAGTACACCCCTAAATGAAAATGGCAAAATTGGGCCAAATTAGCCATTTTCCATTCTCCAGTGTCATGTGATTTCTTAGGCCGCGTACACACGGGCGGATTGTCTGCCCAACTAAGTTCGGCAGACAATCCGACAGACAGTCCGTTCAAAATTAGCATGAACGGACTTGACCACACACGATGAGCAGACAGTCCGCTGAAAGCGTGCGTGATGACGTGTACAGCACGTACGACGGGACTAGAAAAATGACGTCCTATACACTGCAATGCAACCTTCGGCCGTGTAAACCCTTTCTGAGCATGCGCCATACTTAGTCCGTCCAACTTGCCTACACACGAGCGGACTGTCCGCTGAAACCAAGTTTGGACGGACAAAACCAAGTTTGAACGGACTGTCTTACGGAAATTCCGTAAGACTTTGTTCGTCAGACTGTCCGCTGAAAAAGCCTGCTGAAGCCCACACACGAGCGGATTGTCCGCTGAAACACTGTTCAGCGGACTAAGTTGGGCAGACAGTCCGCCCGTGTGTACGCGGCCTTAGTGTTACAGGGTCTCAGGTGTGAATGGGGAGCAGGTGTGTTAAATTTGGTGTTATCGCTTTCACTCTCTCATACTGGTCACTGGAAGGTCAACATGGCACCTCATGGCAAAGAACTCTCTGAGGATCTCAAAAAAGAATTGCTTCGCTACATAAAGATGGTCTAGACCATGAAAGTGTGCTGCAGCTTGGTGGCCAAGACCATACAGCGGTTTATCAGGACAGGCTCCACCCAGAACAGGCCTTGCCATGGTCAACCAAAAGAAGTTAAATGCTCATGCTCAGCATAATATCCAGAGGTTGTCTTTGGGAAATAGACGTATAAATACTGCCAGGATTGCTGCAGAGGTTGAATGGGTGCGGATCAGCCTGCCAGTGATCAGATCATAGGCCGCATGCTGCATGAAATTGGTCAATTGGTCATCAAATTGGTCTGCATGGCTGACGTCCCAGAAGGAAGCCTCTTCTAAAGATGATGTACAATAAAACCCACAGTTTACTGAGACAAGCAGACTAAGGATATGGATTGCTGGAGCCATGTCCTATGGTCTGATGAGACCAAGATAAACTTATTTGGTTCAGATGGTGTCAAGCGTGTGTGACGGTAACCTGGTCATGAGTACAAAGAGAAGTGTGTCTTGCTTACAGTCAAGCATGGTGGTGGGAGTGTGATGGTCTGGGACTGCATGAGTGCTGCTTGCACTGGGGAGCTACAGTTCATTAAGGGAACCATAAATACCAACATGTACTGTGACATAATGAAGCAGAGCATAATCCCCTCCCTTTGGAGACTGGGCCTCAGGACAGTATTTCAACATGATAACGATCCCAAACACATATCCAAGACGACCACTGCCTTGCTAAAGCAGCTGAGGGTAAGGGTGATGGACTGGCCAAGTATGTCTCCAGACCTAAACCCTATTGAGCATCTGTGGGGCATCCTCAAACGGAAGGTGGAGGAGCGCAAGGTCTCTAACATATATCAGCTCTGTGATGTCATCATGGAGGAGTGGAAGAGGTCTCCAGTGGCAACCTGTGAAGCTCTGGTGAACTCCATGCCCAAGAGGATTAAGGCAGTGCTGGAAAATAATGGTGGCCACACAAAATATTGACACTTTAGACTCAATTTGGACAATTTCCCTTAGGAGTGTACTCACTTTTGTTACCAGCGGTTTAGACATTAATGGCTGTGTGTTGAGTTATTTTGAGGGGACAGAAAATTTACACTGTTATACAAGCTGTACACTCTCTAGTTTACTTTTTGGCAAAGTGTCATTTTTTTCAGTGTTGTCACATGAAAACATATAGTAAAATATTCACAAAAAAAATTATATGAATAATATATATATATATATATATATATAAAAATAATATATATATATATTAAATTAAATATTTTCTGCATCAGACTAGTTTTCACAGCAACAGAAATCAGGTTTTGTTTGAGTGACTTCTCAAACATATGCTGTTGGATACAATGGGAATGTAGATACCATTGTTGCATTCAGTTGGCAGTTTCAGCAGTCTATTGTCTCTATAGCTATAGTAAACAGGTAATAGGTAGAATTTGAGAGTGCCTCTCAAATTGAAAGCTACAGAGACGATTTTCTGTTAGTCGGTTATTGTAAACAACCTGACATATAAAAGGGTTCCATAATGAATTGACATAATGGACATAATGGACATAATGCATTATGCATTAACACCATAGCAGATAGAAGGTTTCTAACCAGTCAGAAAACCTAAAGACTCTTTCGCCTGATTCTCCACCAACTTCTTAAGAAGCCTGAGTCCTAGTTGTCAACGGAGATCGCAAACACACAGTAACCGGAATTAGGTCACTTATAAGTGTATTTCTACTGTTACAGACCATAGTTTTTGTTTGTTTGCTAGGCATCTTGTCAGTCTTGATTTGTATTCCTAATGCTGCACACACGATCGGACTTTCTGACAACAAATGTTGGATGTGAGCTTGTTGGCTGAAAGTCCGACCATGTGTATGTTCCACCGAAAATTTGTTGTCATACTTTCCACCAACAAATGTTGGCTAGCAGGTTCTCAAATTTTCCACCAACAAAACTTTTTTTTGTTGGAATTTCTGATCGTGTGTACACAAGTCCAATGCACAAAAGTTCACGCATGCTCGGAATCAAGTAGAAGGAGACATACTGGCTATTGAACTTCCTTTTTTCTCAGCTTGTCGTAAGTCTTGTACATCACCACGTTCCCACGTGGCCAACATTTGTGTGACCGTGTGTATGCAAGACAAGTTTGAGCCAACCTCTTTCGAACAAAAATCCACATTTTTGTTGGTGAAAAGCCTGATTGTGTGTACAGGGCATAATATTGTAATATTTTTTGTATGTACAGCATTTTTGTTCAGTAAAAGCACATTTAGGCCTCTTGCACATGAAACTCCTGTTTGGGCATCTACTTTTTCCAGACTTTTTTTTGTATGTATTTTCGTGCATATGCATTTGCGTCATTTTCGCACAAATTCGTGCTAATTTCCGGGCATGCATTGAAGCTTGTTCTCGCGTTGAAAATATTAATGGACAAAACTGTGAATTTGCGTGGAAATGAGCAGCAATTTGCGCAAAAAAATGTGCATTACGCATTACAATTAGTGGGCTGTATTTTAGCTCAGTGAAAAATAAGCTGTACTGAGCTTTTTCAAGCTGCAATGTGCAAGAGGCCTTATGCCCCGTACACACGGTCGAACTTTCTGAAGGCAAATGTGTGATCAGATCGTGTTGTCAAAAAATCCAATCATGTGTGGGCTCCATCTGACTTTTTCCATCGGAATTTCCGACACACAAAGTTTGAGAGCTGGATCTAAAATTTTCCGACAACAAAATCCGATCGTGTGTAGACAATTCTGACGGACAATGTGCCACGCATGCTCAGAATAAATTACGAGACGAAAGCTATTGGCTACTGGCCCGTTGTATGTGTTCTACGTCACCTCGTTCTGAACGATCGGATTTTCCGACAACTTTGTGCGACCATGTGTATGCTAAACAAGTTTGGGCCAAAATCCATTGGATGGATTTTGTTGTCGGAAAGTCCGACCGTGTGTACAGGGCATTATACAC
This sequence comes from Lithobates pipiens, assembly GCF_037356315.1. NCBI lineage: Eukaryota > Metazoa > Chordata > Amphibia > Anura > Ranidae > Lithobates > Lithobates pipiens. The sequence continues at coordinate 314,920,313 of NW_027507784.1, read as the reverse complement.
TGCAGAGGTCTCAGTTTCCTTGCTAGATAATCGCAAGCATAATCCCTCGTACACACGGTCGGAATTTCCGACAGAAAAAGTCAGACGGGAGCTTTTCATCGTATATTCCGACCGCGTGTATGCCCAATCAGACTTTTTACGTCGAAAATTTTGACGGACCTAGAAAGAGAACATGTTCTAAATTTTTGCGACGGAACAACCTATCGGGAAAACCGCTCATCTATATACAGTTTTGACGTATCAAAAACAACGCATGCTCTGAAGCATGTACGAGACAGAAGCTATTGGCTACTGGCTATTGAACTTCCTTTTTCTAGTCCCAACATACATGTACGTCACCGCGTTCTTGACGCTTTGGTGTGACCGTGTGTATGCAAGACAGCTTGACCGGAATTCCGTCAGAACTCCTTCGGAAAAACCTTCAGAATTTATTCCGGTGGGAAAACCGGTTGTGTGTACAGGGCATTAAACTTAATAGTCAAGAACAATTGGAAATTGAGCCAACACAAAAGACCTAATTGGAACCAGATATGATAGCTATATATTGTTTTGGGGTTTTGTTCACTAGGAGCTATTTCTTGACGATATTTATTAATTCACAGTTGTAAGTGATTAATTTCTCACCAACTGCTATTTACTGATCATTTGTAAAGTTCTGAATATTAAGCCAGTGTCCCCAATAGACATGTAAATACTGTCCTATATTCAATTACCAGTATCAATGTAAATAGGTAAGAAAATATCTTTTCTTTCTACTCTTTACCTCTAGCTCCCTGCCACCTATATGTCACCAATGTTTAAGTGCTTGCATTCCTACTCATTATATTCATATTTATATTAATTGTTTTTAGATCCTTGATGACTTTGGGTTAACACCTTGATTTGAGGATCTTTGGTCCTATTGACCACTTTGAGGCATGCGTCTCCGGCTATGTCCATACCTTTATATGCTGGTTCAAATGAGAAAGGTCTCCAGTTTTGTATTTAATAACTATGCGGTTGTATGATGTAATACAAGCAGGGTTTTTTTCAGCGGGAACGTGGGGGAACGCAGTTCCGGCACCTCCAGCACCAAATGTATGTAATACCAATGGAGGGTCTATTGATGCTGTCTGCTGGAGGATTTATGGTCACTGGTGGGGATCTGTTTTTGTGTGAGGGTCTATTATTGCTTGTGGGGATCTGTTGTTGCTAGGGGGGTGTCTTATGGTCTTGTAGCGATCTACTGTTGAGGGAGAGGTCTATTGTTGCTGGCTGCTGGAGGGTCTATTAATGCTGATCATTGGGAGATATGTTGATGTTGATGCTGCCGGGGGGGGGGGGGGGTCTAATGTTGCTGGGGTGGATCTTTTGTTGCTGATGGTGGTATTTTGTTGTGGCTGGTCCATTGTTTCTGTGTGGGGGGTCCATTGTTGTGTGGAGAACTATTGTTGATGTGGTGGGGTCTATTGTTGCTGGGAGGGGAATTTTTTGTTGCTTGGGAGGACCTATTGTTGTAGGGGTGGGGTCTATTATTGGTGGGTGGGAAATCTATTGTTGCTTGGGAGGATCTATTATTACTGGGGTGGGGTCTATTGTTGCTGGCTCCAGTGCATCTATTTTTACTGCTTTTCATGTTATTAGACAAGAACAAATTCCATTCAAATAATTTAGCAAATGATACTTGGGGTAGTACTGGGAGGTAGGTAGGGGGTGGAATCAAGGGATGGTGCTTGAAGGTGGGTGGGGGGCAGAGACATGGCGGAACTCAGAAGGGGAAAAGCCAAGAAAAACTACGTTGAATAGCCAGTGCTCTTCTGCTTGATTCCAAGTATGCTTGGATTTTTGTGCGTCGGACTTATGTACACACCCTTTGGAATTTCCGACAACAAATTTTGTTGTCGGAAAATTTGTGAACCTGCTCTCAAACATTTGTTGGCCGAAATTCCGCCAACAAATTTTCTATGGAGCAAACGCACGGTCGGACTTTCCAACAACAAGCTCCTATCCAACATTTGTTGTCAGAAAATCCTATCGTGCGTGCAGGGCATTTTGGCCGAAACTTGTGTTGCATACACACGGTCAGACAATGTTGTCGGAAAATCCGATCGTTCTGAACGCGGTGATGTTCGTTGTATATGACGGGACTATGTAGAGGCCAGTAGCCAATAACTTTCATCTCAGAATTTATTCTGAGCATGCATGGCACTTTGTCCACCGGAATTCTCTACAAACGATCGGAAAAAGTCAGATCAGAAAATTTTTGATCCAGCTCTCAAACTTTTTCCGTCTGAATTTCCGAGCCCACACACGATTGGATTTTCTGACAACATAATCTGATTGGACCTTTTTCGTCTGAATTTCCGACAATGTGTACAGGGCATAAGTGTTTAAATACTGAATGGAATACAAGTTTACCATGTACTATTTTGCCTATTGACTGTAAACATTCCCACCCGCCATATAGTAAAATGATGGCAGATGTCACATGAAGTCGCCCAGTCTCGCTGCAATGCTCGCTCGTTCTCAGTAAAGAGCCATGGCTCTTTACTCATATGGTCCGCTGTGTCCAATCACAGCTGATCACATGTAAACAAGGAAATGTAATTTATTGTCTTTCCTCGCCTCACACTGACAGGAGAGGAGAGGAGAGACGATCAGCAGCATCTCCTTACAGGGGATAGATGTATAGGTACATGTATAGGTAATTAGTTCACTGATCATCAGTGCCCTGATTACAGTGCAGCCCCAACAGTGCCCACCCATCAGTAGGGATGGGCCGAACACCCCCGGTTCGGTTCGCACCAGAACACCCCCCTGCTTTGGTTCACACCAGAACACTTTGAACAGGCAAGGCAAAAAAAAAGCGAACACGCGAACCTTATTAAAGTCTATGTGACACGAACATGAAAAATCAAAATTCCTAATTTTAAAGCCTTCTATGCAAGTTATTGCCATACAAAGTATATGAGGACCCGTGTACTGTTCTAGGGGACATGTATCAATGCAAAAAAACGGAAAATTTATGTCAAATACTTACCGTAATTTTCCTTTCCTGATGGATCCATGGCAGCCTATGTGTGGGTTTAGTCCCGCCTCCATTACCCTATAGGACGACACTCCCATAAATCTTTGCTCCCTGCCACAGGCTGTGTTCGGTAACTATCCTACTCCAGCCATTTGGGAGGGAACTCCTGCTGCCATGGAGTCCATCAGGAAAGGAAAATTACGGTAAGTATTTGACATAAATTTTCCGTTTTCCTGACAGACTCCATGGCAGCCTACGTGTGGGGAAATAACTCGCCAAGACACACCCGGGTGGGCAAAAATGCTGCTTAACAAAGATTTATTTGACACCGTCAACTGACAAAACTTTAACTCCAAAATCAACTGAGGATAAAGCCGCTGGCTCAACACAATAATGAGACATAAAGGTGTGAATGGAAGACCACGAGGCCTCCCTGCATATCACGTCAGGAGCCACATGGCGAGAAGCTGCCCATGAGGTAGAAAGACTTCTGGTCGAATGTGCCGTCACCGCCTGAGGAGGAGCCAAGCCCTTTTCTCTGTATGCCCACTGGATTGCTTGAACTATCCATGCTGCAATTGCCCTGACTGATGCTCTAGTGCCCTTGTTCTTTCCGCAGAATAGAACGAACAGGAAGTCCGACTGCCGGAACGGAGCTGTAGCTTCCAAGTAGAGCTTTAATGAGCGTCCAACGTCAAGAGGATGAGTTTCCGAGGAATCCGAGGATCTGAATAAGGGTAGAGAGATTTCCTGATTATCATGAAAAACCGAAGTGACCTTAGGGTTTGACCCCAACATTGGAACTAGGACCACTCTGTCCGGAAAAAAAGGTTAGAAAAGGCTCCTTGACTCCCAGAGCTTGAATTTCTGACACTCGTTTCGCTGAGGTGACTGCCACCAGGAACGTGGTTTTCAAGGTGAGTTCTCAGATGGAGAGATCCTTACTGAGCAGAGAAAAGAAGTCCAGGACTAGAGGCAGATCCCATTTAGGGAATCTGGGTTTTCTTTGGGGTCTCAATCTTATTGCACCCTTGAAAAACTGCTGGATAAGGGCATGCCTGGCCCACTGAACCCCTGTAAAAGCAGAAATAGCCGAAACTTGAACGCGAAGGGAGCTAACTGATAAAGGTAAGTCCAAGCCTGATTGCAGGAACCCCAACACATCTTGAACTGTGGGTGAAACATAGGAACTGGTTCTGGAGGACACATAAGAAACGAACTTGGCCCAGATTCGTTCATACACCTTATTAGTGCTTCTTCTCCTTGCACTTAGGAGAGTGGAAATGGCTTCCTTAGGACACCCTAGAGCTTCCAGCCTTCCCCTCTCAAGAACCAGACCTTCAACCGGAGTTGAGCCGGACATGGATGGAGAACCGACCCTTGGGAGAGAAGGTCCCGTCTGGATGGAAGAGGAACCGGGTCCCGAAAGCTGAGGAGGGATAGGAGAGGAAACCAGGGCCTGTTGGGCCAGTACGGGATTATTGCCAATACTTCTACTCCTTCCCATCTGAGTCTCTTCAGGAATTGGAAGATGATTGGCGTTGGGGGAAAGGCATATGCCTTGTGGAATCGCCACTGCTCTGTTAGGGCATCTATCCCGTAGGCCTGCGGATCCTTGAACCTTGAATAGAACCTTGTTAGCTTCTTGTTGAAACGAGAGGCGAAAAGGTCCACTTCTGGAGACATCCCCAAGGATAGAACCCACTGAAACACCTCTTCGTGAAGGGTCCATTCGTTGTTGTCCAAGTGGACTCGTGATAGAAAGTCCGCCTGGACATTGAGGACTCCGGGTACATAGGCTGCTGTTAGGTTGGACAGGTTCCTTTGGGCCCAACGCATTATTGGATCCACTTCCTTCAGCAAAGACCGACTTCTGGTGCCCCCTTGCTTCCTCACATATGCGACCGCAGTCGTATTGTCCAGCCTGAGGACTACGGATGCACCCACTATCAGATGTGGAAATGCCAACAGCGCTAGGAAGGCTGCTCTTAGTTCCAACACATTCGACACTATTCCCCGAGCGGAAAAGTCCCAAATGCCCTGAGCCACTTCCGAAAGACAATGTGCCCCCCAGCCCTTGTTGCTGGCATCTGACGTTACTGAGATCCATTTGATTGGCAGAAGAGAATGACAATTCAGTAGATTCTCCCGACGAAGCCACCAAAGGAGGGAACCTCTCATGGTCTGAGTAACTTCGATGGACTGGGCCTTCTCTCCTGACCATTGACGGAGAAACCCCACCTGAAAGGGGGCGCATCCTCCATTGTGCCCACTTCACCATCGGTATCGTAGATACCATGGTGCCTATGATCTTTAGGCAATGAAGAGCACTGAGACGAGAAGAGGAGAGAGCTAGGTGGATCCTGTCCCGTACTACTGCAATCTTCTCCTCGGGCAGAGAGATGGTACCTTTTGCCGTGTTGAACAGGGCGCCGAGGAACACGAGAGACTGTGTAGGAACCAACTGGCTCTTCTCTAAATTCAGGAGCCAACCGAACTCTTTGAGGGTTGCAATGACTTGATCCCTGTGGCTCAAGAGACAATCCTTGTCCTGAGCGAGAAGAAGCAGATCGTCTAGATAATGATGAATCCTGATCTTTCTGATTCTCAACAAGGCTACAACTGCCAGAAGGACCTTCGGGAAAGTGCGAGGGGAGGTTGACAGACCGAAAGGAAGGCAAGTAAACTGTAAATGCAGCTGGCCAATGGAAAAACGAAGAAACTGTTGGAACTCTGTGGCCACCGGGACGTGAAAATAGGCGTCTTTGAGGTCTATTGAGACAAGCCAGTCCCCTGGCTGCACTGATTGTTGAATCGTGGACAGCGTTTCCATTTTGAACTTTTCCTTCTTTATGTAGTGATTTAGATGCGTCAGGTCTATTACGGGCCTCCGTGTACCGTTCTTCTTCTGGACCAGGAAAAGAGGTGAATACATTCCCCCGCCGCGCTGGACATCTGGAACAGGAATAGCGGCGCCTTGATCCAACAAAGATTTTATGTAAGTTAGAAGAATTTGTCTTTTTTCTTCCGACTTTGGAATGGATGTGGGAACACACTTGAGTTTGGGTACACTGCTGAACGTCCACATGTGTCCGGATGAAACCGTCTTGACGGTCCAAAATTCCTGGATCAAGGCCGCCCAAACGTGCCGAAAGTGGAACAAACGTGCTCCTACCCGGACCGCCTTGACGGGCTTGATCTCAAAAGGACTTAGTCGGCTCCTTCTCCCCCATTGAACTGCTTTTCGCAGACTTCTTGAGAGATGTCTGTCTGGACCTCCAAGATCTGGAAAATTCCCATCCAGGCCTGTAAGTGTGTGCCTCCCTAGCACGATCTTGAACCTGCTTCCTAGGGAACGATCTTCTTTGATTCTGCAGGCGTCTATCCTGGGGGAGAAACCCCGACTTTCCCCCAGTGGCTTGAGTTATGGCACTATCCAGCTTATTGCCGAAAAGGGAGGAACCATCAAAAGGAATACGGCACCAGACCTGCTTAGAAGCGGGATCGGCCAACCAAGGACGGAGCCAAAGGGCACGCTTGGCAGTTACAGATGAGAGCATAACTCGAGCCACCAGACGGATAATGTCTATCGAGGCCTCCCCCAGGAAAGCTGAGGCCAGTCTCATTTCCTGAATGGGTGAACTCCTGGCTAGATCTTCAGAAACATTCCTGAGTGAATCATCAACGTTATTGGACCAAACCTCCATTGCTCTAGACAGAGCCGCTAAGGCCAGAGCCGGCTTACAGGCCATGCCAGCCTGTAGATAGATCCGCTTTAGGTCAGAATCAATTCTCCTATCCAAAGCGTCCTTAAAAGAGACCGTGTCTTCAAGGGGAAGAGTCACATGTCTGCCCAATCGCATTACTGCTGCGTCCACTAGAGGGGGAGACTCCAAGTTCTTAACCTCTTCTTCCTTGAAAGGATAAAGTCTCTGAATCTTAGATAGAAGAGAATTATTTTTCTCTACCTTACTCCACTCATCTGAGATCACTTCTCCCAGTTCTGAGAGGAAGGGGAAGCTAATACGCTCTTTCTTCAATTGTTTGAAAAATTTTCTTTGTTTTGCCGGGGCCACTACCGGCTCTTCCCAGTTCAATGTTTCCTTAACGGCTTTGACCAAGGGAGGGAGCAGGGCAAAGTCAAAACCTGAACCAGACTCTTCCTCCTCAGATTCACTCTCTGAGAGGACAGCAGATGGATGGCTAGGCAACGAGGAATCCCAAGTGTCCTGGGCCTGAGCATCCCTCCCCGGAGACCTCTGAGACTCTATGGGAGACAACTGGGGGGGCTTCAAACTTCTTAAGACTGTCTTTAATCAATCTTTCCACCATAGACCTTAGCTGTTGGTCAGAGTCACTCCTTTCACCCGTCGCTTTAACATAACAGGCGTCACAAAGGGACTTGTCAGCAGGAACCTGCGTCTTGCACCCCCAGCATACACCTTCAGCTACGTGACTTGGGCCAGCTGTTGAAGGGCGGGAAGAATCCTGGCTACGGAGACTGGTTCTCGCAGGAGAATCACGTCGTCTGGACCTGGAAGAGGAATGCCGGTGGTGGGACTTAGACGAGTCGCTTCCTCGGTGAGAACTTCGTCGTTGAGTAGACCTAGAAGGGCTGTAGAACAAAACCAGCAGTGTTAGTGGAACATTCCCTAATGTTCCACTGCTTCCCCCCCCCCCCCCCCCGGCAGGTAACCCCAAAGAAGTACCTTCTCCGAGAGGGCTGGCCACTAGCAGGCGGTGAGGCATCCAAAGGATCCATCAGGGCTGGAGAAAAAACAGCCTAATTTAAATACAGAAAACAGCTTAAGGAGGCAGAGAAAAAACTGATCCCCTAAAGACACATACCTAAAACTGAAGAATCAGAGCTCAGGAATGGTGCTGCAGGCTTCACAAACATCCCAGGGATACTACAAGCTGTTTTCCGTTTTTAAATTTGCCGCCAAAATGACGTCACAATTTTCGTCACTAAAACGCTAGTGCGCATGCGCGAAGCCCTACATCGCGCATGCGCGAACCAAGCCTCGTCCTCGCTCCGGTCTCGCGCATGCGCAGAACGACCGAGCGGCGTACGAGGAAGTAACTGGGCGGCTGGAACGCACGGAAACCAGCCGCCCAACAAGCCAGATACACCGCACGGCGCTGTATGGGGACACGAAAAAAACAGGGGGACACTGCAAAAAAGAAAGCAGACAACAAGACAAATAAAGGCTGCCATGGAAAGAAAACGGCTCACCACTCCAGTAGACGGACACCAGCCGAGGTAGGTCCCCACACATGCCGGACTTCTGAGAGGAGGAGGGGGGGAAGTTGGGGGCGAACAGTCACCTGCTAGTAGCAAGGCTCACGACTTAAAACGCGGTTTCACCTGTCAGTGACCAGGCATACACCTCTTCAGCGCCTCTTCCATATGCCCCTTTTCCATACTCCGCTAGTAGCTAGAGCTTATTGGAAATTTGCGACTTCCAAGTCGCACGGCCGGTCCGTATCGCAGAAAAAGTAAGTCTTCAGGGTAAAAGACACATGTTAGGTCCTATGGAGGAGGACAAAAAAAGAACATGGCCTGTGGCAGGGAGCAAAGATTTATGGGAGTGTCGTCCTATAGGGTAATGGAGGCGGGACTAAACCCACACGTAGGCTGCCATGGAGTCTGTCAGGAAAAAGTTTTTTAACCACTTTCAGACCGGACCATTTTGCTGGTAAATGACCAGAGGTCTTTTTACACTTTGGCACTGCGCTGCTTTAACTGGTAATTGCGCGGTCATGCAATGTTGTACCCAAACAAAATTTGCGTCCTTTTCTTCCCACAAATAGAGCTTTCTTTTGATGGTATTTGATTGCCTCTGCGATTTTTATTTTTTGCGATATAAACGTAAAAAGACCGCAAATTTTGAAAAAAAATGATATTTTCTACTTTTTGTTATTAGAAAAATCCAATAAACTCAATTTTAGTCATACATTTAGGACAAAATGTATTCAGCCACATGTCTTTGGTAAAAAAAAAGTCAATAATTGTATATTTATTGGTTTGCGCAAAAGTTGTCACATCTACAAACTAAGGTACGTTTTCTGGAATTTACGCAGCTTTTAGTTTACGACTGCCTATCTCATTTCTTGAGGTGCTAAAATGACAGGGCAGTACAAAACCCCCCCAAATGACCCCATTTTGGAAAGTAGACCCCCTAAGGAAATTGATAAGAGGCATGTTGAGCCCATTGAATATTTTATTTTTTTGCCTCAAGCGATTGAATAATGACAAAAAAAAAATTTTTTTTTTTTTTTTACACAAAGTTGTCACTAAATGATATATTGCTCACACATGCTATGGGCGTATGTGAAATGACACCCCAAAATAAATTCTGCTGCTTCTCCTGAGTACGGGGATACCACATATGTGGGACTTTTTGGGAGCCTAGCCGCGTACAGGGCCCCGAAAACCAAGCACCGCCTTCAGGCTTTCTAAGGGCGTCAATTTTTGATTTCACGCCTCACTACCTATTACAGTTTTGAAGGCCATAAAATGCCAAGATGGCACAAAACCCCCACAAATGACCCCATTTTAGAAAGTAGACACCCCAAGCTATTTGCTGAGAGGCATGTTGAGTCCATGGAATATTTTATATTTTGCCACAAGTTGCGGGAAAATTACAAACTTTTTTTTTTTTTTTTTTTTTTTCACAAAGTTGTCACTAAATGATATATTGCTCATGCATGCCATGGGCATATGTGAAATGACACCCCAAAATAAATTCTGCTGCTTCTCCTGAGTACGGGGATACCACATATGTGGGACTTTTTGGGAGCCTAGCCGCGTACGGGGCCCCGAAAACCAAGCACCGCCTTCAGGCTTTCTAAGGGCGTAATTTTTTGAGTTCACTTCTCACTACCTATTACAGTTTTGAAGGCCATAAAATGCCAAGATGGCACAAAACCCCCACAAATGACCCCATTTTAGAAAGTAGACACCCCAAGCTATTTGCTGAGAGGCATGTTGAGTCCATGGAATATTTTATATTTTGCCACAAGTTGCGGGAAAATTACAAACTTTTTTTTTTTTTCACAAAGTTGTCACTAAATGATATATTGCTCACGCATGCCATGGGCATATGTGAAATGACACCCCAAAATAAATTCTGCTGCTTCTCCTGAGTACGGGGATACCACATATGTGGGACTTTTTGGGAGCCTAGCCGCGTACGGGGCCCCAAAAACCAAGCACCGCCTTCAGGCTTTCTAAGGGCGTTACAGTTTTGAAGGCCATAAAATGCCAAGATGGCACAAACCCCCCCCCCCCAAATGACCCCATTTTAGAAAGTAGACACCCCTAAATTTAGGGGTACACTAGTGAGACTAGGTAATAAATGGCGGGTGCCCTGAAACTATAAAAAAATAACTAACCAACCAGCGTCACCTGTAACAGTTATATGGTGATCACTGGTGAAAGGGTTAACTAGGGGGCAATCAGGGGGCTTTATGCGGTAGTATATGGGGGTCCCTGGCGCTATAAAAAGCTGCGGCGAACCTAAATACCTACCTGCCTAACTAGCGTCACCTGTGACACTAATACAGCGATCAGAAAAACGATCGCTTATTAGGCTGGGTTCACACTGGAGCGATGCGGGAACGCCACGAATGCGCGGCGGGTTCCCGCATCGCATGCCTCCCGGCGGCAGTTCACACTGCCCTATGCGAACTGCTGGGAGTGTCAGTGAAATGTTAATGACACCCCCAGATCAGTTCGCATATCGCAGTGCGATCTGCAAACTTGGATCGCATGGTGTGAACACCCATGCGATCCGATTCTGCTGCGGACCAAAAAAAGGGTCCCGTGCGAGTTTGCGGCGGGTGCGACACGAATTCAGCCATACTATCTGTATAGCTGAACTCGAATCGCACAGAGATCGGATGTGATTTGCACTGCAGTGCGGTGCGAATCACATCCGTTCTGATAAACCGCTGCAATGTGAACCCAGCCTTAGTGACACTGGCGACGGGGGGTGATCACGGGGTTAAACCTTTATTGGGGGGGTTAGGGGGGTACCTTAGAACTAAAGGGGGCTAACCCTAACTGCCCTAACAGTTATTAGTCACAAATGACACCTGCCGGGTGATCAGGGGGTTAAACCTTTATTAGGTAATAAATGGCGGGTGCCCTGAAACTATAAAAAAATAACTAACCAACCAGCGTCACCTGTAACAGTTATATGGTGATCACTGGTGAAAGGGTTAACTAGGGGGCAATCAGGGGGCTTTATGCGGTAGTATATGGGGGTCCCTAGCGCTATAAAAAGCTGCGGCGAACCTAAATACCTACCTGCCTAACTAGCGTCACCTGTGACACTAATACGGCGATCAGAAAAATGATCGCTTATTAGGCTGGGTTCACACTGGAGCGATGCGGAAACGCCGCGAATCCGCGGCGGGTTCCCGCATCGCATGCCTCCCGGCGGCAGTTCACACTGCCCTATGCGAACTGCTGGGAGTGTCAGTGAAATGTTACTGACACCCCCAGATCAGTTCGCATATCGCAGTGCGATCTGCAAACTCGGATCGCATGGTGTGAACACCCATGCGATCCGATTCTGCTGCGGGCCAAAAAAAGGGTCCCGTGCGAATTTGCGGCGGGTGCGGCGGGTGTGGCGGGTGCGGCGGGTGCGGCGAATGGCTGAACTCGAATCGCACAGAGATCGGATGTGATTTGCACTGCAGTGCGGTGCGAATCACATTCGTTCTCATAAACCGCTGCAATGTGAACCCAGCCTTAGTGACACTGGCGACGGGGGGTGATCACGGGGTTAAACCTTTATTGGGGGGGTTAGGGGGGTACATTAGAACTAAAGGGGGCTAACCCTAACTGCCCTAACAGTTATTACAGTCACAAATGACACCAATGCAAAAAAAAAAAAAAAAAAATGACATTGGTGTCACTGTGACTGGGGGGCAGGGGTAATTGGGGGGGTGATCGGGGGGTAAAGGGGGGGTGTGAGTGTGCCTGGCATGTTCTACTGTGTGTGGGATGTGTTGGTGCAACTCACTGATCCGCTCTCCTCCGTGTCGGAACGAAAAATACCGACACGGAGGAGAGAATACATCACTTCCTCTCCTGTGTTTACATTACAGGAGAGGAAGTGATGTCACCGGGGATTTCCATTCGTCGGGAGCGATCGCGAGGGGGTGGCCATGAATGAATGGCCGTCCCCTCGTCCGGGATCGCTCCCGAACGAAAACCGACCGCCGCAGGCACCGGGCGGGGGCCCGATCGGGCCCCCGACCCGCGGGAGGCAAAGGACGTACATATATGTGCTTATGCCTGCCCGTGCCATTCTGATGACGTAGATCGGCGTGAGGCGGTCGGCAAGTGGTTAAGCAATCGTTTTTTTCAGGAGCAGTGATTTTAATGATGCTTAAAGTGAAAGAATAAAAATGAAATATTCCTTTAAATATTGTGCCTGGGAGGTCACCTTAGTTTGCCTGTAAAGTGGTGCATATGTGTGATGTGTAGAACATGCCGCAGCAAAAATTACATTTCTAAAAGAAAAAAATGTCAATGAAACTTGCTCGTGGCTGTAATATATTGCTGGCTCCTGGCAATATACAATCATGGCCGAAATTGTTGGCACCCCAGAAATTTTTCCAGAAAATCAAGTATTTCTCACAGAAAAGTTATTGCAGTAACACATGTTTTGCTATACACGTGTTTATTCCCTCTGTGTGTATTGGAACAAAACAAAAAAGGGAGAAAAGAAAATTGGACACAATGTCACACAAAATTCCAAAAATGGGCTGGTCAAAATTCTTGGCACCCTTTAAAAATTGTGGATAAATAAGCACAACATTATCAAGAAGTTTGCAACCCATGGCACTGTAGCTAATCTCTCTGGGCATGTATGGAAGAGAAAATTTGATGAATGATGGTGGATAAGCAGCCCCAAACAAGTTCCAAGGAAATTCCAGGAGGACCCCACTGCTGACACAGAGACATAAAAAAGAAAGACTAAATTTTCCCAAATTTACTAGAGTAAGCCAAAATCCTTCTGGGAAAACGTCTTGTGGACAGATGAGACCAAGATAGAGCTTTTTGGTAAAACACATCATTCTACTGTTTACTGAAAATGGAATGAGGCCTACAAAGAAAAGAACACAGTACCTACAGTGAAATATGGTGGAGGTTCAATGATGTTTTGGGGTTGTTTTGCTGCCTCTGGCACTGGGTGCTTTCAATGTGTGCAAGGCTTCATGAAATCTGAGGATTACCAGAGTATTTTGGGTCGCACTGTAGAGCCCAGTGTCAGAAAGCTGGGTTTGCGTCCGAGATCTTGGGTCTTCCAGTAGGACAATGACCCCAAAAAAACTTCAAATATCACCCAGAAATGGAAGGCAACAAAGCGCTGGAGAGTTCTAAAGTGGCCAGCAATGAGTCCAGATCTAAATCCCATTGAACACCTGCAGAGTGATGTTAAAATTGCTGTTGGGAAAAGGCGCCCTTTCAATAAGAGAGACCTGGAGCAGTTTGCAAAGGAAGAGTGGTCCAAAATTCTGGGCGAGAGGTGTAAGAAGCTTATTGATGGTTATAGGAAGTGACTGATTTCAGTTATTTTTTCCAAAGGGTGTGCAACCAATTATTAACCACTTACAGACCGGACCATTTTGCTGGTCAAAGACCAGACCACTTTTTGTGATTCGGCACTGCGTCGCTTTAACTGACAATTGCGCGGTCGTGCGACATGGCTCCCAAACAAAATTGACGTCCTTTTTTTCCCACAAATAGAGCTTTCTTTTTGCGCTATAAACAAAAATAGAGCAACAATTTTGAAAAAAACACATTATTTTTTACTTTTTGTTATAATAAATATACCCCAAAAATATATAAAAGAACATTTTTTTCCCTCAGTTTAGGCCGATGCGTATTCTTCTACATATTTTGGGTAAAAAAAATCGCAATAAGCGATTATTGATTGGTTTGTGCAAAAGTTATAGCGTTTACAAAATAGGGATAGTTTTATGGCATTTTTATTAATAATTTTTTATTATTTTTTTTTTACTAGTAATGGGGGCCATCAGCAATTTTTATTGTGACTGCGACATTATGGCATACACATCAGACATTTTTGACACATTTTTGACACATTTGTAGGACCATTGTCAGTTATACAGCAATCACTGCTATATAAATGCAGTGATTCCTGTGTAAATGACACTGGCAGTGAAGGGGTTAACCAGTGGGTGGCAGTGTAGGGGTTAAGTGTTCCTAGGGGTGTGTTACTAACTGTGGGGGGTTGGGCTTTCATTTAGTGAACCCTGATCTCCTCTCCAATCACATGGAGCAGAGATCAGCGTCACTAGTTGCTAGGCATAATGGAGAAATGCTGTTTACCATGGCATTTCTCCATTCAGCCGTCCTGTGAGACAATCGCGGGTATGCCCACAGCGATCGAGTCCATAGGACCCGCGACCGGACTCACGGGGGTCCTGACTGGCAGGGCGGCATTGAAGAATGGACATACCTGTACACCAATATGCCTGCCCGTGCCATTCTGCCGACGTACATCGGCGTGCGCTGGTCGGGAACCAGTTAAGTTAAGGTTGCCAAGAATTTTGACCAGCCCATTTTTGGAGTTGTGTGTGACATTATGTCCAATTTGCTTTTTTTCCTCCCTTTTTTTGTTTTGTTCCAATAAACACAAAGGGAATAAACGTGTATAGCAAAACATGTGTTACTGCAGTGCTTTTCTGTGAGAAATACTGGGGTGCCAACAATTTCGGCTATGACTGTAGATGAAAAATCGATGAAACAAACAGCGCGGGGCCCCCCCCAGTCCATACCAGGCTCTTTGAATCGACTTCAACATGAATAAACAAAACAAATTGCGAAAGCTATTTTCTGTTATATTCTTTTCTATTCTATTATATATTTTTTTCTATTCTATTATATATATTTTTTTCAATTCTATCCCCTTATTTTCTATTCTATTTTATTGTCTTTGAAAAATTTGAAAATTTTTTGAATTACAAAAATATTCAAATTCGAAAACTTTTCGAATTTGAAAACTATTCGAATGGATTTCAAATTTGAATCGATTCAAACACGAATAAACAAAACGAATTTCCGAAAGCTGTTTTCTGTTATATTCTTTTTTATTCTATTATATGGTTTTTTTCTATTCTATTATATATATTTTTTTCTATTCTATCTCTTTATTTTCTATTCTATTTTATTGTCTTTGAAAAATTGGAAAACGATTTGAACTAAAAAAATATTCAAAAACTTAGACTATTCGATTCAAATTCGAATCAATTAGAACACAAAAAAAAACAAATTCCAAAAGCTATTTTCTGTTATATTTTCTTCTATTCTATTATATATTTTTTCGTATTCTATTATTTTTTATATTCTATCCCTTTATTTTCTATTCTATTTTATTGTCTTTGAAAAATTGGAAAGCGATTTGAATTAGAAAAATATTCGAATTCGAAAACTTTTCAAATTTGAAAACTATTCGAATCGATTTCAAATTTGAATCAATTCAAACGCGAATAAACAAAACTAATTCCAAAAGCTGTTTTCTGTTATATTCTTTTTCATTCTATTATATATTTTTGTCTATTCTATTGTATATATTTTTTTTTCTATTCTATCTCTTTATTTTCTATTATATTTTATTGTCTTTGGAAAATTGGAAAACTATTTGAATTCGAAAAATATTCGAAAACTTTTCGAATTTGAAAACTATTGGAATCGATTCAAATTTGAATAGTTTTGAATGTGAATAAACAAAACTAATTCTGAAAGCTATTTTCTGTTATATTCTTTTCTATTCTGTTATATATTTTTTTCTATTCTATTACTTTTTTATATTCTATCCCTTTATTTTCTATTCTATTTTATTGTCTTTGAAAGATTAGAAAGCAATTTGAATTAGAAAAATATTTGAATTGGAAAACTTTTTGAATTGGAAAAGTATTGGAATCGATTCAAATTTGAATCGATTCGAACGCGAATAAACAAAATGAATTTCGAAAGAAAATTAAACGGATTAAATAAATTTAACTAAATAAATTTATGTAAATAACAAATCGAAACAAAACATTTTTTTTTCATTCTGCACATGTCTACCCCTTATAAACCAGCATAAATTTATTCTGCAATTCCTGAAGTTCTGCCTTAAGAATTAATTTAGCCTTGGCTGCTATACCCTCACGCACCTTGGCTGCATAGCATCACCACACAACAAAAAAAACCTGCTGGCAAATCAGATAAACAAACAACGAGAAATATGTCTATGCTTCAATGACTTTGTCAAGGCATTTAATCGAGTCGAGCATGACATCCCCATAGAAACACTCTTGAAAGTACAATATGTGAAAAGAGGTTAGTCTCATAGCCACTGTCTATAAGGTTTATGAAGGTGGATACAAAATACGAAAATGAGATAACAATAGAAAGAGGAGTGCGCCAAGGATGTGTTCTGTGTCCACTTATGTTCAATCCCTCTACAGGCCAAGTATTTCTGAGGGTGTTGGAATCTTAGATTAGAATATATATAAGCAATGCGGAAATAATGGACCCATAGAAAATTTCTATAATTTTTTTTTTTAACACAAATAGAGCTTTATTTTGGTGTCATTTTATCACCACTGTATTTTTTTTATTTGTTTCTAAATAAATGAAAAAATACCGAAAATTAAAAAAAAATAAAAAAAAATTCTTTCTTTGTTTCTGTTTAAAATTTTGCAAATAAATAATCTTTCTTCATGAAGTTAGGTCAAAATATTTTTTGCTACATTTCTTTGGTGAAAATAACCCAATTCAGTATTTATTCTTTTTTCTGTGTAAAAAGTTATAGAGCCCCAAAACTATGATATATACAGTATACTATATTACCAAAAGTATTGCCTTTACACGTACATAAACTTTAATGGCATCCCAGTCTTTAAGCCCAATACACACGGTCGGACATTCCGACCACAAGATTTTGGCCAAAACTTGTCTTGCATACACACGGTCGCACAAAGTTGTCGGAAAATCCCATCATTTGGAACGAGGTGATGTAAAAAAGGTGATGTAAAAAACCTCTGACGGGACTACGTAGAGGCCAGTAGCCAATAGCTTTCATCTCCAAATTTTTTCTGAGCATGCGTGCCACTTTGTGTGTCGGAATTCTCTACACACAATCGGAAAAAGTCAGATCGGATTTTGTTGTCGGAAAATTTTAGTTCCAGCTCTCAAACTTTTTCCATCGGAAATTCTGACAAAAAAGTCAGACAAAAAAAGTCCAATAGAGCCCACGCACGATCGGATTTTCCAACAACATAATCCGATCTGACTTTTTCTGTCGGAATTTCCGACCGTGTGTATGGGGCATATCAGTTTTTCTACTGAGTTTTTCCTTCAGATTTGCCAAAACCATATAAATATGAGGTCAAACCTTAGGAGTTTCAATGTGTATGGAATCAGGCAGGCCCTTGTACTACCTGGTTTTGGTAAACCTGAAGGAAAAACTCAGTAGAAAAACTGATAGTGTGTATGGGGCTTTATGCTGCGTACACACGATTGGACATTAATCGGACATTCCGACAACAAAATCCATGGGATTTTTTCAGATGGATGTTGGCTCAAACTTGTCTTGCATACACATGGTCACACAAAGTTGGTCGGAAATTGTGAACGTCAAGAACGTGGTGATGTACAACACATACAACGAGCCGAGAAAAGTTCAATAGCCAGTGCGGCTCTTCTGCTTGATTCCGAGCATGCGTGGAACTTTGTGTGTTGGAATTGTGTACACACGATAGGAATTTCCGACGGATTTTGTTGTCGGAAAATTTGAGAACCAGTTCTGACATTTTGTGCGACGGAAATTCCAATGGAAAATGTCCAATGGAGCCTACACACGGCAGGAATTTCTGACAAAAAGCTCCCATTGAACATTTGCCATCGGAAAATCCGACCGTATGTACAGGGCATTAGTCCGTAGGGTTCAATATTAAGTTGGCCCACCCTTTGCAGCTTCAGCTCTTCTGGGAAGGATGTCCACAAGGTTTAGGAGTGTGTCTATGGGAATGTTTGACCATTCTTCCAGAAGTGCCTTTGTGAGGTCAGGCACTGATGTTGGACAAGAAGGCCTGGCTCACAGTGTCCACTCTAATTCAACTCAAAGGTGTTCTATTGGGTTGAGGTCAGGACTCTGTGCAGGCCAGTTAAATTCCTCCACCCCAAACTCGCTCATCCATGTCTTTATGGACATTGCTTTGTGCACTCGCCCAAATCATTTGATGGAGGTGGTATTATGGTGTGGGGTTGTTTTTCAGGGGTGGGGCTCGGCCCCTTAGTTCCAGTGAAGGGAACTCTTAAGGTGTTAGAATACCAAGACATTTTGGACATTTGTGAACAGCCTTCCCAGAAGAGTTGAAACTGTTATAGCTGCAAAGGGTGGGCAACCAGGGATGGATTTTCCACAAGGCCACCGAGGCCAGGCCTCAGGGCAGCAGTGGTGCAGGGGTGGCGCCGCTCCTGAAGCGACTTCTCAGCTGCCCCCGCACTAACATAGCAGCATGGCAGGTGCGGCAGGTCCGTGCCTTCTCTAATATCACTGCACTGCCCCTCCCCACACTGCCTGTCTTATTCACACAAAACATAAAGCGCGGCCACTCTAGACAAAGGGCAGGACTGTTTCAGTTAAGAAGTGGGTGGTTGGTTGCTAGGCAGCGAGGCAGTCCCAGCAATAAATCACTCACTTTTAACGTGAAAAGTCCCACCCCTTGTCCAGAGCGGCCAAGCTCCATGTCTTGTGTGAATAAGGTAGGCTTCTTTGGGGAGGGGGGAGTGCTGTACTGTAAAGGAGTTTGATATTGAGAGAGGACTGTGATGGGGGCTCAGTCTGTGAATGGGGGGGGTCGGGTTGTGATTTGGGGGGTCAGCCTGTGATGGGGAGTCTGTGATGGATCAGGACCAGTTTGTGATGGGGGTCAGTCTGTGATGGGAAGTCTGTGATGGGGGGTCAGTCTATGATGGGGGGTCTGCTATGTGTCAAGTCAGTCTGTAATGGAGGTCTGTGATGGGGGGTTAGTCTGTAATGAGGGGTCTGTGATTTGGGGGGTCAGTCTGTGATGGGGGTCAGTCTGTGATGGGAGGGTCGGTGATGGGTCAGTCTGTGATGGGGAGTCTGTGATGGGGGGGTCAGTCTATGATGGGGGTCTGCTATGGGTCAGGTCAGTCTGTAATGGAGGTCTGTGATGGGGGGTCAGTCTGTAATGAGGGGTCTGTTATTTGGGGGGTCAGTCTGTGATGGGAGGGTCGGTGATGGGTCAGTCTGTGATGGGGAGTCTGTGATGGGGGAGGGGGGGGTCAGTCTACGATAGGGGTCTGCTATGGGTCATGTCAGTCTGTAATGGAGGTCTGTGATGGGGGGTCAGTCTGTAATGAGGGGTCTGTGATTTGGGAGGTCAGTCTGTGTTGGGGGTCAGTCTGTGATGGGAGGGTCGGTGATGGGTCAGTCTGTGATGGGGGGCAGTCTGTAATGGGGGGTCTGTGATTTGGGGGGTCAGTGCGGGATGGTGTGTCTGTGATGGGTCAGTCTGTGATTTGGGAGGTCAGTCTGTGATGGGAGGGTCTGTGATGGGTCAGTCTGTGATGGGTCAGTCTGTAATGGGGGTCTGTGATTTGGGGGTCAGTCTGTGATTGGTCAGTGTGTGATGGGGGGGTCTGTGATGGGTCAGTCTGTGATGGGGGGGTCAGTCTGTGATTGATCAGTCTGTGATGGGGGTTCTGTGATTTGGGGGGTCAGTCTGTGATGGGTCAGTCTGTGATGGGGGGTCTGTGATGGGGGTTTGTGATGAATCGAGGGGGATGTGACGTAAGGGGAGGCTAAGGACACTGATGTAAAAGGGGCTATGTGATGTAAAGGGGGCACTGAGAACACTGATGTAAAATGGGGTCTGTGATTTCTACACTAGCAAAACACAGGTCTCTGCAAGGGCAATAGAAAACAATTGTTGTGTCCTGTTCACACTGCGACAGCGCCACTGCTTGCTGAGCAGTGTGGTGCAAAATGCATACTGTTTCTATGCACTGCAACTGAGCTGTGGTGCATAAAAATGAATGAAATGTATTTGCATAAAGAAATATTTACGATCATCTTTGGGTCACGAAAGACTGAACAGTTTAGCTTTACTTGCCATTGAGTCAGAACTTTTAAATACTTTGTCCTACGAAGATATTATTGATGAGTTTGCCAAAAGAAAAGTTCAAACTAAAAAATTGCAGGGAGTTTCTTACTGCTATAATCTTTAAAAGGCATTTTCTGCATTACAGAGTATTTTCAGTCTGTACAATTAAAGCCAGTTATTTTTAGTGTTCTCGTGTGTGGAGATATGTTTTTAATTGATCTATTGTAGCAGTCATCGATAAAGGATGAGAATGGTGGTGTGTGTGGGTATGTGTGTGGGGGGCAGCATTGAAGGACCCGACCCTGGGGCTGCAAAGGAAGTAAATCTGGCCCCGTGGGCAACTCAATACTGAACCCTTACGGACTAAGACTGGGATGCCATTAAAATTGTAAATGCAGGTGTCCCAATACTTTAGTGCTTTGTGCACTGGTACGCAGTCATGTTGGAACAGGAAGGGGCCATCCCCAAACTGTCTCCACAATGTTGGGAGCATGAAATTGTCTAATATGTCTTGGTATGCTGATGCCTTTAGAGGTCCCTTCACTGGAACAAAGGGGCCAAGTCCAACCCCTGAAAAACAACCCCACACCATAATCACCCCCCCCCCCCCCCCTCCCCACCAAATGATTTGGACCAGTGCACAAAGCAACTATAGTAGTAGTAGATTTTGTAGTATGTTGACATAAGACTTGTTTACTAATGTGATTTTGGTATCATCCTCTGTCCTCCCCTCCTGTTTAGTGCTAGTTACTTCAGTCCTAGCTAGACCCATTCCACTGTTTCCATGATCCCTAAATCCAGCCATAGATGGATAGAATCTTGGCCAGTTCAGCAGGGATTGGCCAAGATTTGATTCATCTATGGGCAGACTGGTTGTACTAAAGTCGATCCATCAAACAACTTCAATATAAGCAGCCTGTCAGATATTTTTCATGCAGTCACTGCCAGCAACAAAAGCCGCCAGCAGTGATCGTTGTGTTCTGCTGGCAGGGAAAACTCCCCACTGGCAGAACACAATAGCACTGCCTGAGGGATTACACAATCAACACTGACTGTGTTGATGAAGGAATTGGAATTTGCATAATCTATGGGCTTTACTATATCTACCACCCATGGCCAGGGCTGCTAAAAAGGCAATACAGCCAGCCCTCCTGTACTGGGCCCGGGCCCCATTAGTTCATAAAGGGGGGCCCAGGCACCTGCTAAACAGAAGGACCAGCTGTACTGCCTTACTGCAGACAATGATCCTCTTTTGTCTCCCCCAGCAGTGCTGCCAACTTCTCTTCCACTCCATCCCTCCAGCTGTGCTGCAGGGGGATCATTTCTAGCATTTGCATACCCATTCCACTGTTTATTTCGGGCCCCCATGTGCACCCCTTTTCCCTGCAGTGTTCCCGGCTTCCCTCCTCTCCTCCCCCACCGGAAGCTGTTGCAAGCACCCATGTTTCAGGAGGAAGAGTGGGGGAAGGGGCTGGTAAATATGTCATACAATAATGATTTTCGTTTATTTTTAGCAAAAATATAATTTAATATAATCTGGGGATGGTGGGAGGGAGTGAGGCCCTGTCAGGTAGGCATCATGGGGCCCCGAGATTTCTAACAGCAGCCCTGCCCATGGAGCTTCTGGTAGCTAACACCTCTGCTTTTAATCTTTGGATATATACACACATATATATATATATATATATATATATATATATATATATATATATATATACCTTTATTTTGTTTAAAGAGGAAGTAAACCCTGATGGGTTTACTTCCTCTTTTTTTCCCTGCAAAGGTAAAGCATAATGGACTACTATGCATCGCATAGTAGCTCATTATGTGTCACTTACCTGACACAGGAGCCAGCGAAGTCGCCGCTGATCCCTGTAGTCCGCCGCGTCCATCTTGCTGGTGGCGTCTCGCAGCTCCGACCAATGACAGCGGCGAAGCCGCGATGACGTCACTCCCGCGCATGCGCACGGGAGTCGCGCCTCGCAGCTCCGCCGCTGTCATACGGCGAGGCCGCGATGACGTCACTCCCGCGCATGCGCACGGGAGTCGACAAATTTGGCAAATCCATTCTTGGATTTGCCGCATTTAGTGCGCATGCGCGCCGCTGTCTACGGCGCATGCGCCGTAGACAGCGGTGCCCATTTTCGGGCAAATATCTCCTAAACCATATAGGTTTAGGAGATATTGCTTGGACCTACAGGTAAGCCTTAATCTAGGCTTACCTATAGGTCCAAGTTGTTTGGAAGGGTTTACTTCCTCTTTAAATTTCCCACACATCTGGGCCTTGTCGCCACTGCAAGGTAAGCCATCTGCTGTTGGCTTCTGGGATATCAGTGTCATCATTCCCAGGAGTCAATGGGCATCCTTCGCTGATGGCATCGCTTTATTTCATAAACGGAAATGAGGCAATGCCAGACGGAGTTAGGTGCCAGTTTAAAAAGATGCACACAGACCCGGTTCTCCTGGAGAACGGGTCTGTCCGTATGCGTCCGGCCGGCGCAATGGATTTAAGGCTGATGATTTCTTTATACACTGTAAGTGCAATTTTACTTTTTACTTTTTAGTAATAAAGGGTTTTACACTATTTGGAGTTCTATTTCTCTTCCATGGTTTCAGTATACCTATCCTGAGTCCCTCTGAATTTATGAGAAAGATTTTTTGGGAGCGTTTTTCTACAATCCTTATATTGGAGTGGCGGCGCAAGGAGAATATCGAGGACCCCTCTGGATTGGGAGACGATTATATATTCATATGCCTTTTGTGACCCTCTGTAGTGGGTGGTCATGATTTTCTGGTAAGCGGCAAATTCAATTTTTTTGGTGGCGGATCAAGCACTACTTAATCGCACACAGCAGTGGATCGCTTATGGTTCATTTGTGGAGGACTTTATTCGCATTCTTGAAAGAACTCTCTTTTGATTCACACATACAGACTTGTAATCCATACACTGGTTGTATTTAGAGTTTGTATTGCTATATATAGGGGCATGCGACTTGGTCCTATACTGCAAGGAATAGGCGGTTTGCATGGTCTGAGTTTGTAATATTTATATGCATTTATTATTTATGGTTTGATTTCATATTAATTTATGTTTAGAGGCTGGGAACAGCCCATAATTCATTGTTACTTTATTTATGTACACACAATTTTATGTTTGTGGGATTTAGCGCAGCTTATATTTTTATCTTTAGTTTTTTTCTGTAGTTATGTGACACAGTTAAGCCGCAGCCAAATCTGATCTGTCTAGGATCAATCTATATAATTGTTTCTTGTGTCTCACCTTAGCGCAGTTTTTTTCCCCTTTTTTCAGATATAGAACAAGGTCTTAAATGCTTATGCTGGAAAAAACAAAGGTGGTTATAAGACCAGCCAGGGCCATCTTTAAGACAGGGCAAAAGGGGCAGCTGCCCTGGGCCCTGTCATTGTTGTGGGGCTCAAAGCAGTTGCCTCATACTTGCCAACTATCCCAGTGTAAATTCCCTTGTCCCTTGAAGTTTTAGTCCTGTACCTGTACCTGTCCTGTTCCTGTATCTCAGTGTGAATTGATGGTACTAATGCTGCCCAGTTCTGCCTTATTGTTGTGTACAGATGACTCACCTGCAGACCCTGTGTTTACATGTAAATAACCGGCATTCGTATGTAAATATTGGCAGCATTACTAAGTAAATAGATGCGGCTGCCAGCATTGATATGTAAATAAAGGTGGCATTCATATGTGTATAATACTCCTCTGCAGTGAGCAGATGATGTACTGTAACCTCTAGAAACCAATCAGTGAGCAGTATTACTTAACAGTAATCTCTAGCAACCAATTAACAAGCAGAAATCATTTTCTCTAACCTCTAGCAACTAATCAGTGAGCCGTAATGTGTGCTGTAACCTCTAGCAACCAGTCATTAAGCAGTAATGATATGCTGTAACCACTGGCAACCAATCACAATTGCTGCCTGATCTGATACAGTAAACTAATTTTAAGTCTAGCTGCTATTTATTGTATGTCTCAGAGCAGGTGGAGAGCAAAATTGCATGGAGGGGGGGGCCCCCAAGAAAATTTTTGCCTGGGGTCCAATCTATATTAAAGATGGCCCTGAGACCAGCGGATAAAGGAGGGGGACTGGTGATCCTAAATAAAGCAGATTACATGGCAGACCTTAATAGATTGGTAGACGATCAGGAGACATATGAAAAACTAAAGTGGAAACCTACAAATAACTATCATGCCAAATTATAAAAATTGATTAACAAAGCATATAGAGAGGATCTTATTAACAAAAACAGAAGTGCGATATTTAATACCTGATGCCCCTATAATGCCGGTTATGTATCAAATACCTAAAATTCACAAGTGTGTGGCCAAACCATTGGGGAGACCAATAATAAATGGAATTGACTCTCTTCAGTAGGCTGGGAGAATATTTGGATTGTTTTTTCCAACCGTTGGCCCAGGATTTCCCAGCCTATTTGAGAGACAGCAAGGGCCTGATCAACCTGCTCAAATTGGGGAAATATCAGATGACTGTATTCTGGCCAGTATTGATGTTAACTTACTTATTACAAACATCAAACCAAGCTATGCCCTGGAGGCAGTAATGTGGGCCTTGCAAAAGACTAATTTAAAAAGAAAACAAAGGGAATTCTTGATTAAAGCATTGGATTTGGCTATGAGAGAAAACTTCTTCTGGCATGATGGCAGTCATTATAGGCAGAAGAAGGGAGTAGCCATGGGGTCAAATATGCACCCTAGGTGGCAACATTTTTTTATGAGCAAATGGGAACATGAAGCCATATATGGAGAATTTCAGAGTTGACATTATACAAGAGGTATATCGATGATATCCTCATTGAGTGGGCGGGAACGCAATAAACTGTTCTGGAATTCCTACAAGAAATAAATCTATCAGTGCCAGCTGGTCCTGGGAGTTGTAGTGCTTCAAGCAAGTGTTGTGCTGGAGGAAGCTGAGGAGTGTAAATAGTCTGCACAGACGTTGTCCCTGAAAGTTCTACTAAAGTCAAGTAGGCATTCCATATTACCCTTCTCCCTATCCAAGTAAAAAAAAAAATACAAAACAAAGCACTGGACTGTTCCTTGCCTCGAGTGTGCTGTGAAAATTCGGTGTGCCTGGCTGTGCAGGGTGAGGAACTCCTTTGCAAGGTGGGGAGCCCCTTCCTACTTGTGACTCCTTAGGGTATGTTGGTACAAGGATTATCTGATCATAGTAGACATCTCTTGTTGAAGGCATTTTTCTGGCTGACCTAAATTCTGTCCCCCACCACCCCTTGAAGCGAGCCCCAGGGATGTGTGAAGCATACTCCCCTCTACAGGCACAGTGTATCATTAGCCAGAACGTTAGACAGCCACATTGCATATGGATGGTTGGCTGTCTTTGAATCTTCATAGGCAGCTTTAGGCTCTTTGCAGAGCGGAAGAATTATATAATAACCATTTCTACTCTGCAAATTACTTTTCTAATATCTGAGATGCTGCAATTAAATCCAACACTTTTCATTTTAATACATGTAACAGGTATTAAGACAATTATATTTTTTCTCTACATTTCCTAGAAGTCCTTATTAAACAATCCACATGTATGCATGGAGATCAATCAGGACGAGCGGAGGACATAGATAATGTCATTGAAGAAAAGGAAAAAAAAGAACAAGTTAATTGGTTGCCATAGTTAGTTACATTGTTATTCCAAATGAACTCCATACACTGGCAAGGCAGATGCTCATTGCCTGTGGAAAAAATCAGCTGCACCATAGAAAGAAATAAAGAAAGAAATAAAGCCTGGATTTGTGTATTGAAATTACAAAATGTACAATACAAAAAAAGAAATTGTCAGATTTGTTCTGCTTGGAGTAGTTTTAAAAGTTCGGCTTAAAGGAAAATAAAAACATAACAAGCATGTTATACTTACTGTACCTGCTCTGTGCAGTGGTTTTGCACAGAGCAGCCATGATCCTTCTCTACTCGGGTCCCCCTCCAGTGCTCCTGGCTCCTCATGACTAGTGCCCCCAATAGCAAGTCCCTTGCTATGGGGGCACTGGTGCGTGCTCGCTCCTGAGCCCTGCTCTATACGTCCACTCTCACTCTCTCCTCATTGGCTCACTGCCTGTGATTGACAGCAGTGGGAGCCAATGGCTGTCTCAGCCAATGAGGGGAGGGAGTCCCAGGTTAGCCGAAGCTCTTGTGTACATTGCTGGATTGAGAGGGGCCTCAGGTAAGTATTAGGGGTCGGGGTACACATAGAAGGTTTTTTATCTTCATGTACAGCATGTACTGTATGAAGGTAAATAACCTTAATCCTTTACACCCACTTCAACCTCCTCTGGACCGCCCCACACAGATATACTGAAGCAGTGTGGCCCTTCTGCATAAAATCATGGATCTGGCTCCCAACTGTCCCTGATTTTTAGGGACTGTCCCTCTGTCCCTTATTCCTCCTCATTTGTCCCTCATTTTGGTATGATCTACATAGCTGTATATAAAATGTACTTTTTATCTATCAAAAAGTGTTTTCCAGTGTTCAACCTTTCATCTGATTTCTAAGTTGCTGCATTGGTAAATTCCAAAAGCCAATATAAAGGAATATTAGTGGTTAAAAAAACACTTGTGGTTTTAACCAATCTTGTTTTTTTCGAAAATTTTCCTGTAAGGGGGCGTGAAAAGGGTATGCCAGTATGTGGTTTTGTGCACTGGGTCTGGGGCACGCACCACTGGCTACCCAGTCCCGCTGTGATTGGACGCAGCGGGGGGGCAATCAGCGGGTCAGGCAGACCCCAATATTCGCTGGCACCCTGCGATCGTTCTCAGGAGAGGCAGAACGGAGGTCTGCCTATGTAAACAAGGCAGATCGTGGTTCTTTGAGAGGAGAGGATGGAGAACATGGGTTTCTGCTAAGCAGGAACACAGATCTCTGTCTTCCCCCAGTCAAAGCACTCACCCACACATTTAGAAAGCACTTGCAGGGAACAAATTTAACCCTTTGATAGCCCCTGATGTTTACCCCTTCCCGGCTTCTGTCATTAGTACAGTGACAGTGCATTTTTTTAGCACTGATCACTGTATTAGTCCCCAGAAAGTGTCTGATTTGTTCGCAGCAATGTCGCAGTCCCACTGTTCTCCCGCCGATTATCTCCACACACTGAGTATCCTCATTGAATGACACAGTAACGGCTAGTTTATGAAGCTGAGATCTCAGCGCTTCACTGGTAATCTGTGTCAGAATTCACACTCCCCGATTCACCTCAGAGGTGGAGAATTGGGGAGTGAAGAGGGAATGTGGGGGGATCTGAGGAGGAAAGAGGAAGATAATTAACTTCCTTATGCCTCGTTCAGACCCCCAACACTGTAACCACGTCCCCCTGTCATATTTATGTGTATACATTATATATATATATATATATATATATATATATATATATATATATATATATATATATATATAATGTGTATATATATAATGTTTGTGTATATACATATATATATAATGTCTGTGTATGTATACATGTATATATTATGTAGGGGGACTCTTTATTTTACTAACATTAATCACACCGTGTGTCAGTGTATTGAGCTGTGATAATTTATCACTGCTTAATAAATTTACATCTCTGTGTATCGGTGAATTTCTAGTACTGTAATCTCGTAAAGTCTCACGAGATTGCAGTATTGGGGGGCCGTTCTCCAGTGTTAGAAGCGTTTGTAGATCTCTTCACTCCTCCAAGGGTGAGGCGATCTACTCCGCTTTATAAACTGGCATACAGAGGAGAAAGATCTCCTCTGTGAATGCCGGAGAATGAAGCGGTGAATAGATTTCACTGCTTCATAAAAGGACACCATAGTCAGTAAAACATACACAAGTGCTGTAGGGAACCATTCAGCGCTGGAAGAAGCCAGCTAAAGCAAGAAATTGGGTAAAGCCGGGTACACACACATCAAAATTCAGTTTAGCAGTAATCGGACAAATTTTGATCTATGTGTAGCCCTCCGTGTTAGAAGCCAATCATTATACCACCTTAGTATATTCATATGCCATCCCACATACTGACTCCTACCACCTTTGATCACTTCAAATCACTGAAGTGGTCATTGTGGTTAGAGTGTTCCTTTAATATCTCTCAGAAAAAGTTAACCTCTGTATACTGATTCCATTTCATTTGATCATCCTCTAGTTGTGTTACATTGGTGGGGGGGTGCTGTCTGTATACCCTAGCCCAGTGATGGTGAACCTTGGCACCCCAGATGTTTTGGAACTACATTTCCCATGATGCTCAACTACACTGCAGAGTGCATGAGCATCATGGGAAATGTAGTTCCAAAACATCTGGAGTGCCAAGGTTCGCCATCACTGCCCTAGCCTCTCGGTATAGGGGCGGGGCCAGGGATGTGGCTAAAGGGGGCCCCGTCAGGTAGGCTGTACGGGGCCCCATGATTTCTATCAGCAGCCCTGGTCCCGCTAACTCTTTCTCCCTCAGTAAATAAACTTTCCTTTTCTGACCTGAATTTAATTTTCATATTGTTCCATTAGCAATGCGTGGCATGTGACAGGGATTGTATTAAATATTGATCTGCCCTCACATAGCTCTGACTCCCTAAGCTGAAGAGCTTTCAGATAATAAACATGTAATCAGTACTGGATGTGATCCACAGAGGAGATATCTTTGGTTTTGTTTTTTTTGTTATAAATATGCTTCCAAATAATTAACATGTAATGATTCTGCTTAAAGTTGCCTAAATACATAAAATAAATTTGCCTCGTTTCACCAGTCATGTGAGGAACATAGATTCTTGGGCTTAGATGTCAGTAAGTACTGTATATCAATCCTTCTTTAGATCATGCAGTAACTAGGTCATGCCTACACAGCCAGACAGGCCATTTCATGTGGCCTTCGCACCTAGGGCTTTTTTTTTTTTCTGGAACCCTGCACACTGTGCATAGCACACCTCTAAACCTTGCAGTCTGCATGCAGCACACTTCTCAACCCTGCAGTCTGTATGTAGCGCACTCCTCAACCTTGCATTCTGTAACCATTGCACCCCTGTACTCTGCACTGTGTACATAGCACCAGTAGCAGCCCGTCCATAGGAGGCGTATGGGCTCGGCCCCCCCCCCCCCCCCCCCCAGGCAGTCCCCAAAAAAAAAATTTTTTTTAAAAGAATACAAAAAAGGTCCTTAAGTGCACTGTGTTCGGACGCGGACCCAGTGCGAGGCCAGACACAGTGCACTTATGGGAAACGCCACATCTATGCAATCACAAGATTGCAGACACAGCGATTTATTTGCAGGTGTTTATACCTCCTTGCAGCGCTTTCTGAAGCGCCGAGTAGCTTCCGCCCGGCGCTCGTAGTATCCATTACTACGGCTGAGCGGTTTCTATTGACATCTCAGTTTCATGTCACTTCCTGTTTTCTCTCTCCCATTGCACCCAGGAGAGAGGAAACAGAAAGTATGAGAGGAGTGGACTCCTCCATCACTGATGCCAGTGCCCACACAGTAGGAGAGGACACCACACAGCAAGGTAAGTATCACTGTGCTGCTCCCACAGAGAATGGGGGAAGGGGGTTTCTATGTGACACAGGCAAGGCTGCATTTGGCGAACACATGCTGCATGTGGTGGGACACAGACTGGCTGCATTTGGTGGACACAGGCTGCATTTAGTGGGACACAGGCTGCATTTGGTGGGACACAGGTTTTATTTGATGGGACACAGGCTACATTTGGTGGACACAGGCTGTATTTGGTGGGACACAGGCTTCATTTGGTGGACACAGACTGCATGTGGTGGGATACAGGCTGGCTGCATTTGGTGGACATAGGCTGTATTTGGTGGACACAGACTGGCTTCATTTGGTGGGACATAGACTGCATGTGGTGGGACGCAGGCTGCCTGCATTTGGTGGACACAGGCTGCATTTGGTGGACACGGGCAGAATTTGGTGGACACAGGCTGTATTTGGTGGGACACAGACTGCATGTGGTGGGATAAAGGCTGGCTGCATTTGGTGGACACAGGCTGCATTTGGTGGACACGGGCTGGCTTCATTTGGTGGGACACAGGCTGGCTGCATTTGGTGGGACACAGGCTGGCTGCATTTGGTGGGACACAGGCTGGCTGCATTTGGTGGGACACAGGCTGCATTTGGTGGACACAGGCTGGCTGCATTTGGTGGGACACAGGCTGGCTGCATTTGGTGGGACACAGGCTGCATTTGGTGGACACAGGCTGGCTGCATTTGGTGGACACAGGCTGCATTTGGTGGAACACAGGCTGCATTTGGTGGGACACAGGCTGGCTGCATTTGGTGGGACACAGGCTGCATTTGGTGGACACAAGCTGGTTGTATTTGGTGAACACCAGGGCCGGATTGGGAATGAAAAACAGCCCTGGAAATAATTTCATTGCAGTCCCAGTGACGTAGCATGGGTTGTCAGCAGCCAAGGTAAGGTAAGTAATTTGCACCCCTAACCGGCGGACATTTAGGCTGCATGTGGTGGGACACAGGCTGCCTACATTTGGTGGACACAGGCTGGCTGCATGTGGTGGGACACAGGCTGGCTGCATGTGGTGGGACACAGGCTGGCTGCATGTGGTGGAACACAGGCTGGCTGCATGTGGTGGGGCACAGTCTGCCTGCATTTGGTGGGACACAGGCTGCATTTGGTGGACACGGGATGGCTGCATTTGGTGGACACTGGTTGGCTGGATTTGGTGGGACACAGGCTACATTTCCACCACTACCCCCCCCCCCCCCCCCCATTACCTCTTATTAGTGTCCAGTTCATAGGAGGAGTCCCTTAAGTTCTCCCATAAAAAAGGAGTGTATCTCCCATGGTTTAGATGAAGGATCTTTCATTCTTTTAGCAGTGTAGGACCCACTAATTAACCACTTCAATACCGGGCCTATTCTGGCACTTCTCTCCTACATGTAAAAATCATATTTTTTTTGCTAGAAAATTACACAGAACCCCCAAATATTCTATATGTTTTTTTAGCAGACACACTAGGGAATAAAATGGCGGTCATTGCAACTTTTTATCTTGCCTGAGATTTGCGCAATAATTTTTCAAATGCCATCAATTCCGATTGTGTGTAGACAATTCCGAAGGACAAAGTGGCATGCATGCTCAGAATAAACTAAGAGACGAAAGCTATTGGCTACTGGCCCGTTTATAGTCCCGACGTACGTGTTGTTGTGCTCAGAAAGATCGGATTTTTCAACCACTTTGTGTGACCGTGGGTATGCTACACAAGTTTCAGAAAAAAATCTGATGGATTTTGTGGTTGGAATGTCTGACTGTGTGTACAGGGCATTATGCATGCAGTGATACCTCACATGTGTGGTTTAAACTGCGTTTACATATGTGGGCAGGGCTTACGTGTGTGTTCGCTTTTGAGCGCGAGCTACCGGGGACAGGGGCATTTAAAAAAAAAAAAAAAAAAAATTTTATTTTTTATTTTACTTTATTTTTTTATTTTTACACTTTTTTTTACATTTTTTTTTTTTTTTATCACATTTATTGCTATGACAGGGAATGTAAACATCCCTTGTAATAGGAATCTATCGTGACAGGTCCTCTTTATAGAGAGATGCGGGGTCAATAAGACCCCACATCTCTCCTCCAGGCTGTAAAGCATAAGATCGTAAAAAAAAATTCTCCAATCTCATGCTGACAGCCGTGATTGCAGCTTTGTTTACAATGCAGTGTCCGGACGTGATGTCATAATGTCATGCCCGGGCCTCCGACGGTCATAGAGATGACTGGTCAGGGCCGTCTTTAATATTGATTGGACCCAGGGCAAAAATTTTCTTGGGGCCCCCCATGCAATTTCACTCTCCAACTTCTCTGAGACATACAATAAATAGCAGCTAGACTTAAAATCAGTTTACTGTATCAGCTTAGGCAGCGATTGCGATTGGTTGCCAGAGGTTAAAGCATATCATTACTGCTTACTGACTGGGCTCACTGATTAGTTGCTAGATGTTATAGCACATGATTTCTGCTTGCTGATTGGTTGCTAGAGATTACTGGACAGTAATACTGCTCACTGGTTGCTATAGGTTACAGCACGTCTTCTCCTCACTGCAGGGAGGCATGATATATATGAATGCCACCTCTATTCATATATCAATGCTGCCGGACTCAGCCTTTACATATGAACGTTGCCGCTATTTACATATGAATGATGGTTATTTACATGTAAACACAGGGTCTGCAGGTGAGTTATCCGTACACAATAATATGGCAGAGCTGGGCAGCATTAGTAGCAGCATTTTACACTGAGGTATCGGAACACAGCACAGGACTAAAACTTTAAGGGACAAGGGAATTTAAACTGGAATGGTTGGCAAGTATGAGGCAGCTGCTTTGGGTCCCACAACAATGACAGGGCCCAAGGCAGCTGCCCCTTTTGCCCTGCCTTAAAGACGGCCCTGTGACTGGTGACCATCTGTGAATGTTCAGGTGTTTTTGTGCAGACATGATACAGGAGATGGTCAGAGACTGCCGGCACATTAGAGGAGATGGTCAGAGATTGTGAAAATAATACAAGAGATGATCAGAGACTGCAGACATATAAGAGGAGATGGTCAGAGACTGCAGACATGATAGAGGAGATGGTCAGAGACTATGGACATGATACAGGAGATGGTCAGAGACTGCTGACTCATTAGAGGAGAAGGTCAGAGATTGCGAACATGATACAAGAGATGATCAGAGACTGCAGACACATTAGAGGAGATGGTCAGAGACTGCGGACACAATACATGAGATGGTCGGAGACTGCGGACATGATACAGGAGATGGTCAGAGACTGCGGACATGATACAGGAGATGGTCAGAGACTGCAGACATGATACAAGAGATGGTCAGAGACTATGGACATGATACAGGAGATGGTCAGAGACTATGGACATGATACAGGAGATGGTCAGAGACTATGCACATCATACAGGAGATGGTCAGAGACTATGGACATGATACAGGAGATGGTCAGAGACTATGGACATCATACAGGAGATGGTCAGAGACTATGGACATCATACAGGAGATGGTCAGAGACTGCGGACGTGATATGGGAGATGGTCAGAGACTATGGACATGATACAGGAGACGGTCAGAGACTGTGGACATGATACAGGAGATGGTCAGAGACTGGGGACACGATACAGGAGATGGTCAGAGACTGCGGACATGATACAGGAGACGGTCAGAGACTGCAGACATAGTACATGAGATGGGCAGAGAATGCATGTATGGAACTCAGTGTAAAAGAGTATAGTAGGGCTGCACCACTCCACTTAAACCAGCTCTTCAAGATCAAGTTAGCAATCCTCCTTTTAACGTACAACCAACTGCCAGAAGACAGCAACACATCCAATTTCCAAAATTCAAATTGCCTTACAGTGAACTGGTCAGGATTAGTGGAGAATAGTAAACAGTTAATGAGTCTGTGAAGCTTCTAGCCTGAATCAGTAGCAAATCATCCAAAAAACATCAAACTGTGCAGCACACACAGAGCTCTGGCTAAATAGCTGAGCTGAAATGGTTAATGATAGGAATGTAGATTGTCTAGGGGTGAGTTACCCCTCAATATGTCTGTTAAGGTGTGACTTTCAATTCCCACAGGCCTGTGAGATTAGCCCATTGAGACAATGACACAAAACAACAAAGTCTCTCCGAGCAAATCTAAATCTTTATTCTTTGGTGTGAATATTTAAAGGGGGCTTTCAGAAAGTACCGCTCCTTTGAATGTGTCATACAAATTATCCAATCATATGCAAGTACAGTTTATGACAAAAGTGAAACTAATGATTTGCTAGAAAATCACGTGCTTTACAAGAGGTGTGAGGTAATTTATGAGAAATACAAACTAGATTACCAATACGTACACCTAGCAATATGTAAAAATGGAGTACATAAAAGACAACAAAAGAAGAAGCTGATTATAATAAAATAGATGCAGTTAAGACATGTACGGAGCTTTATTAAAAAGGAAGCACAGGACATACATGACAGAGTGCAAGTGAATGACTGGGCTAAGAAAAGGCAGCGTGGGGGTGGTTTTAGGATGCAGGCGTACTTACCCCATTGGTGGATGGTCACAAGGGGGGGAGGAGTGTGGTTCCTTCTTCCATGTGCCAGGGTGGGGCAAGTCAGCAGTTGGGGGTCAGCAAGGGAGGAGAGACGTTCCCGCCCGCCCTCCCTAATAATAGATAGTGGTTTGGTTGGTAGTGTTGTCGTTACGGGGGGTAGTGTTGGGTCCTTGGCGACTGCTATATATATATATGAAAATATATATGTAGAAATGCATGGGTCATTTGAAAAAGGTTGGGACCCATGCCAGAGTTGGAGTCATTGTGTTTGGGCTGGTGTCAGTCCAGATTAATGGCTAACATGTGCTGGGGGTCTGTGGTCAGTTAGTGAGTCCTCGAGGCAAGTTTGGCGGCTGGGGACAGATGCTGACGAAGAGGGGATCACAGGCTCAAAATAATAAGGGGTCGTCAGGGACCAGCCAAAAAAGCACTTAGGGGCTTTTGGGTAACTGGAAGTTGTTACAAGTTTCGTATTATTAAAATATTTAAAATAAAGTTTGTTTTTTATTGTTATTTAAATAAAGGCCGTTGAGGCCATTTTCATCCAAGCAGGTGTCCGAGTATTTATTTTAAAGAGGAAGTAAACCCTGATGAGTTTACTTCCTCTTTTTTTCCTGCAAAGGTAAAGCATAATGGACTACTTTGCCGAATGACAGCGGCGAAGCCGCGATGACATCACTCCCGCGCATGCGCACGGGAGTGGCGTCTCGCAGCTCCGCCGCTGTCATTCGGCAAAGCCGCGATGACGTCACTCCCGCGCATGCGCACGGGAGTCGACAAATGCGGCAGCTCCATTCTTGGAACTGCCGCGTTTAGTGCGCCTGCGCGCCGCTGTCTACGGCGCATGCGCCGTAGACAGCGGTGCCCATTTTCGGGCAAATATCTCCTAAACCATATAGGTTTAGGAGATATTTCTTGGACCTACAGGTAAGCCTTAATCTAGGCTTACCTGTAGGTCAAAGTGGTTTGTAAGGGTTTACTTCCTCTTTAAGGTTAATAGTTAAGGTTTACATGTATTGTTGGGGAAGTAAGTTATCTGGCTACCCTAGTCAAGCTAAATATACCTTCAATCCCCTTTTAGATCATATAAGCTGATCCCTACATTCTATGTTGTGTTTCAATACTTCTTTGGGATTGTGGCATAGATGGAATGTAGTTTGCTACATATCCAAAAAATTTTCATACCCTGATTTTGGAGCATAAGCATACTTAAATTTTAGCAAAAGCATCTTATCAGTAAAACTATCTCCAATCTCTCTTTTGGTTCTAGCTTGTGTCACTATAATGTTCTCGTGTGTTCCCACAGATACTTTTAATTGCACTCAAATCTTCAGGGAGGTAGATACAGTTAGCGATGATCCAGGTGGGTAGGAACACTGTCAAAGAGATCAGGATCAGTAGGCAGAATGCCTTGCCAGAAATCTGTGGTGAAATAAGCAAGGTCGTCTTCTCTGGCCAGACCTGCTTTCCCAGGAACTCCTCCTTTGTCTGCTTGGACTTCTGCTTGAGGGCCTCCTGTATTCAAGATCTCCTTCCTGCTCTTGTGGCTTTGGGGAACCTGGTATGGGTGTAATATTCCTGCAGAGGTGTATGAGTGTAATTTTCCTGCTGGAGGAGTATGGATGTAACACTTCTGCTGGGGGGGTATGGGTGTAATATTCCTGCTGAGGTGTATGGCTGTAATATTACTGCTGGGGGGAGTATGGGTGTAATATTCCTGCTGGGGGGGGGGGGGGGGTATGGGTGTAATACTCCTACTGGGGGTTATGGGTATAATATTCTGTTGGGGGGAGTATTGGTGTAATATTCCTGCTTGGAAGGGTATTGGTGTAATATTCCTGCTGGCGGGAGTATGGGTGTAATATTCCTGCTAGGGGGGTATGGGTGCAATATTCCTGCTGGGGGGAGTATTGGTGTAATATTCCCATTGAGGGGGTATGGGTGCCATATTCCTTCTGGGGGGGGGGGGGGGGTAGGGGTGTGATGTTCTTGCTGGGGGGAGTATGGGTGTAATATTCCTGCTGGGGAGAGTATGGGTGTAATATTCCTGCTGGGGAGGGAGTGTGGGTGTAATATTCCTGCTGGGGGGAGTATGGGTGTAATTTTCCTGCTGTGGGGGGGAAGTATGGGTGTAATATTCCTGCTGGGGGGAGTATGGTTGTAATTTTCCTTCTGGGGGGTGGGGGTGGTATGGGTGTAATATTATTGCCTGGGGGGGGAGTATGGGTGTAATATTCCTGACGGGAGGGGGGTATGGGTGAAATATTCCTGCTGAGGGGGAAGTATGGGTGTAATGTTCCTGCTGGGAGGGGAGTATGGGTGTAATATTTCTGCTGGGGGTATGGGTGTAATATTCTCGCTGGGGGGTATGGGTGTAATATTCCTGCTGGGGGGTATGGGTGTAATATTCCTGCTGGGGGATGGGTATGGATGTAATACCCCTGCTGGGGGGGGGGGCGTATGGGTGTAATATTCCTGCTGGGGGGAGTATGGGTGTAATATTCCTGCTGGGGGGGAGTATAGGTGTAATATTCCTGATGGGGGAGTATGAGTGTATGTAATATTCCTGCTGTGGGGGGGGGGAATGGGTGTAATATTCCTGCTGGGGGGGAGTATGGGTGTAATATTCCTGTTGGGGGGAGTATGGGTGTAATATTCCTGCTGGGGGGTATGGGTGTAATATTCCCACTGGGGGGGGGGGTATGGGTGTAATATTCCTGCTGGGGGGGGGAGTATGGGTGTAATATTCCTGTTGGGGGGAGTATGGGTGTAAATTTCCTGCTGTGGGGGGGAAGTATGGGTGTAATATTCCTGCTGGGGGGAGTATGGTTGTAATTTTCCTTCTGGGGGGTGGGGGTGGTATGGGTGTAATATTATTGCCGGGGGGGGGGAGTATGGGTGTAATATTCCTGATGGGAGGGGGGTATGGGTGAAATATTCCTGCTGAGGGGGAAGTATGGTTGTAATGTTCCTGCTGGGAGGGGAGTATGGGTGTAATATTTCTGCTGGGGGTATGGTCGTAATATTCTCGCTGGGGGGTATGGGTGTAATATTCCTGCTGGGGGGTATGGGTGTAATATTCCTGCTGGGGGATGGGTATGGATGTAATACCCCTGCTTGGGGGGGAGGGGGCGTATGGGTGTAATATTCCTGCTGG
Organism: Lithobates pipiens; assembly: GCF_037356315.1. Taxonomy (NCBI): domain Eukaryota; kingdom Metazoa; phylum Chordata; class Amphibia; order Anura; family Ranidae; genus Lithobates; species Lithobates pipiens. The sequence goes on along the minus strand of NW_027507784.1, from coordinate 314,882,884 downwards.
GGGGAGTATGGGTGTAATATTCCTGCTGGGGGAGTATGAGTGTATGTAATATTCCTGCTGGGGGGAATATGGGTGTAATATTCCTGCTGGGGGGGAGTATGGGTGTAATATTCCTGCTGGGAGGTATGGGTGTAATATTCCCACTGGGGGGGTATGGGTGTAATATTCCTGCTGGGGGGGGAGTATGGGTGTAATATTCCTGTTGGGGGGAAAATGGGTGTAATATTCCTGCTGGGGAGGTATGGGTGTAATATTCCCACTGGGGGGGGTATGGGTGTAATATTCCTGCTGGGGGGAGTATGGGTGTAATATTCCTGTTGGGGGGAGTATGGGTGTAATATTCCTGTTGGGGGGAGTATGGGTGTAATATTCCTGCTGGGGGGGGTGTGGGTGTAATATTCCTGCTGGGGGGGTATGGGTGTAATGTAATATTCCTGCTGGTGGGACATCTGTACAGGAAGTTCTTGTCGTATGATGGACACGGCGAGGCTCTGTTCACACCTAGGTGTTCTGGATTCCTGAATCATTGCAAAACGCGACACCCGTTTGCTATCCCTTTACCTTCAATATAACCCCAGCACGCCCGCGATCCAAAAGGCCTAGGTGTCATCGCAGCCTAAACGTCTTCTATCATTTGCTGGGTTCACCTTCTATAAATTCTGGGGGAACATTTTCTTCCTCAAACATTCCACACATTTTCTTCATTCTTTATTCCACCGCTAATATATACTCCGCATTGACCTTGTATATCGCTTTTCTCTCTGAGGCCTCCAAGTATTGGAGATGACGTTGGCCAGGAATCGAACCTGGGTCAGCTGCTTGGAAGGCAGCTATGCTCACCAATGCACCACCAACACAAGGTAGCATGTTTTTGTAGTGGGAGGAAACCGGAGTACCCAGAGGAAACCCATGCAAGCACAGGGAGAACATGCAAACTCCGTGCAGATCGTGTCCTGGTCAGGATTGGAAACCATGGACCCCAGTGCTGCAAGGCTAACACCTATGCCTCTGTGCTGCCCATATGCAGGGTACATCAGTTATGTCCACTTAAAGCACCTCCAGAAGACATCCAAACTTATCCTAAACTACAATCTATATATATAACACTCTAACACACAACCAAAGAATAACACACACCTCCACAACATATACAAACTTATTCCAATCTATAATATATAACACTCCTATAATAAAATGCACCCAAATAACAATAAAGAAGGGTACAATGGTCACCAAATTGGAGCTAATTAGAGCTAATTATTCCGTTCACACTTAGGCCTCATTCACACGGGGGGTATGAATCCGTACCCCATGGGAGGGCCGTGTTTACCGGAATGGGGATGCACAGGTGTCCTTTTTGTCCTTTTTGGGGTTAACGCAGCCCCCATACAGGGTACAGATTCATACACCTTGTTTAAGGCCTTGGAGTTCTCCACGAAGGGCCTCATTGGTGGGAAGAGTTCTCATTTCTCCAGCAGAGTAAGCCTAAAGAAAGCTAGAAAGACTCCTCCCACCTGTGAAGACAAAAAGAGTTCCAACCTTCCCTCATAGCCGGTCCAACACACACCTCAAAAACATAAAAAAAGTGCCTGAGATGTTGGTGGTAAACAGGCTTTTAGGCCCGGGGGGGGGGGGGGGGGGGGAACCAAACCAAGTCCTCCAAAAGCTGCCGCATATCCAAGAGTTGCCAAGAGTGTAAATGTAGGGAAATAGGGGGCTGATGGGAAGACCCTCCGGTTACTGGAGTGGCAGCTGCCACCAGTGTAGGGACCTGTGTTGGTACAGCCATACCTGGTCCCTTGGAGGGTTCCTTAGACTTTTTGTTTTCGTCGCCTTCTAGAAACAGCCAATTGTCTTGTTTGTCCAACTGCATTGATAGTTGGTGATTTAGAAGCTGCAGAAGGGGAAATAGAGGGCTAATGGGAAGGCCCTCCGGTTACTGGAGTGGCAACCGCCACCAGTGTAGGAACCTGTGTTGGTACAGCTGTACCTGGTTCCCAGGAGGGGTCCCCAGACTTTTTCTTTGGGCCTTCTTCTAGGAACAGCCAATTGTCTTGTTTGTCAAGCTACATTGATAGTTGGTGATTCAGAAGCTGCAAAAACTAAAATGGAGGTCAGACGGGAAAACGCTCCGGTTACTGGAGTGGCAGCTGCCACCAGTGTAGGGACCTGTGTTGGTATAGCCATACCTGGTCCCTTGGAGGGTTCCTTAGACTTTTCATTGAGGTGTCTTCTAGAAACAACCAATTGTCTTTTTTGTCCAACTGCATTGATAGTTGGTGATTTAGAAGCTGCAGAAAGGGAAATAGAGGGCTGATGGGAAGGCCCTCCGGTTACTGGAGTGGCAGCCGCTACCAGGGTAGGGACCTGTGTTGGTACAGCCGTACCTGGTCTCTGGGAGAATTCCTCAGACTTTTGGCCTCATTCACACGGGGGGGGTATGAATCCGTACCCCATGGGAGGGCTGTGTTTACCGGAATGGGGATGCACGGGTGTTCTCAGCATCCCATGTAGGCAGTCCTATTGCTGTTAACTGGGGTGCAGCGGCTGTACCCAATGTGACTTCTGTGTGGGTGCCGGTGCACGGCCCCGAACGCACCCAGGGTGCGCCGCGCAACTGCACCCACATAGATGTCCTTTTTGGGGTTAACGCAGCCCCCACACAGGGTACAGATTCATACACCTCAAAAACATACCGGCCTCCAACCTCCCCTTATAGCCGGTGCAACACATGCCTCAAAGACATAAAAAAGTGCCTGAGATGTTGGTGGTAAACAGGCTTCTAGGCCCGGGGGAACCGAACCAAATCCTCCAAAAGCTGCCTCATATCCAAGAGTTGCCAAGAGTGTAAATGTAGGGAAATAGGGGGCTGATGGGAAGACCCTCCGGTTACTGGAGTGGCAGCTGCCACCAGTGTAGGAACCTGTGTTGGTACAGCCGCACCTGGTTCCTGGGAGGGGTCCCCAGACTTTTTTGTTGGGTCTTCTTCTAGGAACAGCAAATTGTCTTGTTTGTCAAGCTGCATTGATAGTTGGTGATTCAGAAGCTCCAAAAACTAAAATGGAGGTCAGACGGGAAAACGCTCCGGTTACTGGAGTGGCAGCTGCCACCAGTGTAGGGACCTGTGTTGGTATAACCATACCTGGTCCCTTGGAGGGTTCCTTAGACTTTTCATTGAGGTGTCTTCTAGAAACAGCCAATTGTCTTGTTTGTCCAACTGCATTGATAGTTGGTGATTTAGAAGCTGCAGAAAGGGAAATAGAGGGCTGATGGGAAGGCCCTCAGGTTACTGGAGTGGCAGCCGCTACCAGTGTAGGGACCTGTGTTGGTACAGCCGTACCTGGTCTCTGGGAGAATTCCTCAGACTTTTGGCCTCATTCACACGGGGGTATGAATCCGTACCCCATGGGAGGGCTGTGTTTACCGGAATGGGGATGCACGGGTGTTCTCAGCATCCCATGTAGGCAGTCCCATTGCTGTTAACTGTGGTGCAGCGGCTGTACCCAATGTGACTTTTGTGTGGGTGCCGGTGCAAGGCCCCGAACGCACCCAGGGTGCGCCGCGCAACTGCACCCACATAGATGTCCTTTTTGGGGTTAACGCAGCCCCCACACAGGGTACAGATTCATACACCTCAAAAACATACCGGCCTCCAACCTCCCCTTATAGCCGGTCCAACACACGCCTCAAAAACATAAAAAAGTGCCTGAGATGTTGGTGGTAAACAGGCTTCTAGGCCCGGGGGAACTGAACCAAATCCTCCAAAAGCTGCCTCATATCCAAGAGTTGCCAAGAGTGTAAATGTAGGGAAATAGGGGGCTGATGGGAAGACCCTCCGGTTACTGGAGTGGCAGCTGCCACCAGTGTAGGGACCTGTGTTGGTACAGCCATACCTGGACCCTTGGAGGGTTCCTTAGACTTTTTGTTTTCGTCGCCTTCTAGAAACAGCCAATTGTCTTGTTTGTCCAACTGCATTGATAGTTGGTGATTTAGAAGCTGCAGAAGGGGAAATAGAGGGCTGATGGGAAGGCCCTCCGGTTACTGGAGTGGCAACCGCCACCAGTGTAGGGACCTGTGTTGGTAAACAGCCGTACCTGGTCTCTGGGAGAATTCCTCAGACTTTTGGCCTCATTCACACGGGGGGTATGAATTTGTACCCCATGGGAGGGCCGTATTTACTGGAATGGGGATGCACAGGTGTTCTCAGCATCCCGTGTAGGCAGTCCCATTGCTGTCAACTGGGGTGCAGCGGCTGTACCCAATGTGACATCTGTGTGGGTGCTGGTGCACGGCCCCGAACACACCCAGGGTGCGTCCGCACAACTGCACCCACATAGATGTCCTTTTTGGGGTTAACGCAGCCCCCATACAGGGTACAGATTCATACACCTTGTGTAAGGCCTTGAAGTTCTCCACGAAGGACCTCATTGGTGGGAAGAGTTCTCATTTCTCCAGCAGAGTAAGCCTAAAGAAAGCTGGAAAGACTCCTCCCACCTGTGAATACAAAAAGAGTTCCAACCTTCCCTAATAGCCGGTCCAACACACACCTCAAAAACATAAAAAAGTGCCTGAGATGTTGGTGGTAAACAGGCTTCTAGGCCCGGGGGGGGTACCGAACCAAGTCCTCCAAAAGCTGCCTCATATCCAAGAGTTGTCAAGAGTGTAAATGTAGGGAAATAGGGGGCTGATGGGAAGACCCTCCGGTTACTGGAGTGGCAGTCTCCACCAGTGTAGGAACCTGTGTTGGTACAGCCGTACCTGGTTCTCGGGAGGGGTCCCCAGACTTTTTTGTTGGGTCTTCTTCTAGGAACAGCCAATTGTCTTGTTTGTCATGCTACATTGATAGCTGGTATTCAGAAGCTCCAAAAACTAAAAATGGAGGTCAGACGGGAAAACGCTCCCTTTACTGGAATGGCAGCCGCCACCAGTGTAGGGACCTGTGTTGGTACAGCCATACCTGGTCCCTTGGAGGGTTCCTTAGGCCGCGTACACACGCGGGGCTGTTCGCTCAACTTTGTCCGCTGAACAGTGTTTCGGCGGACAGTCCGCTCGTGTGTGGGCTTTCAGCGGACAGTTTCAGCGGACAGTCTGCTGAACAAAGTTTTTCGGAAATTCCGAAAAACTGTCCGCTGAAACTTTGTTTCAGCGAACAGTCCCCTCGTGTGTAGGCTTGTTCGTCAAACTAAGTTCCGCGCATGCTCAGAAAGGATTTACACGCCGAAGTTTGCATTGCAGTGTATAGGACGTCGTTTTCTAGTCCCGTCGTACGTGCCGTTCACGTCATCGCGCACGGTTTCAGCGGACTGTTCGTTCGTCGTGTGTGGGCAAGTCCGTCCATGCTAATTTTGAGCGGACTGTCCGCTGAAACTGTTTGACGGACAAAGTTGGGCGAACAGTCCCCGCGTGTGTACGCGGCCTTAGACTTTTCGTTGAGGCGTCTTCTAGAAACAGCCAATTGTCTTGTTTGTCCAACTGCATTGATAGTTGGTGATTTAGAAGCTGCAGAAAGGGAAATAGAGGGCTGATGGGAAGGCCCTCGGGTTACTGGAGTGGCAGCCGCCACCAGTGTAGGGACCTGTGTTGGTACAGCCGTACCTGGTCTCTGGGAGAATTCCTCAGACTTTTGGTTGAGTCGTCTTCTAGGAAAAAGCCTCACTTGGTGGTGAGTAGAAATGTGGGTGTCAGTGTACGGGGAGGAGGGAACATCCCCCCCACAAAGACAGCGATGCTCTCCGGAGGGAGGGGCCATTGTCTGTACTGAAGCCGGGGCACAGCGTGTCTGTGTGTCCGGGGAACTTGCTGCCTCTGCTTAGTCTCTTAGGAACTACAACTCCCAGTATGCACTGCATAAGTAATGGGGCTTCTGCTCCCAGCCTGGAATAAGATGCTACGGGACTACATATCCCAGCATTTTTTTTTCTATGGTGATATTGCAGGTCCCAGAAAATTCTACATACCCCAGCATGCTTTCCCCCCTTCCTCAGGGGGTACTGCACCCCCCCAGTCCCGCCACCCCACTCTTCTTCACCTCCCTCTCCCCTCCCCCACAGGCCCGACCGGCCCACCCTTATCCTGAGGGGGAGGGGCCCCGCCACCCTTGGTGGGAGAAGAGTGTGGGGCGCAATCACCCCTGAGGAGGGGGGGGGGAAGCAGGCTGGAGTATGTAGAGATTAATGGGACCTGTAGTACGTCTATAGAAAAAATCATGCAGGGATATATAGTCCCATAGCATCTTATTCTAGGCTGGGAGCTGAAGTCCCATTACTTACACAATGCATTCTGGGAGATGTAGTTCCTTAGAGTCTGAGCTGAGGTGGCAGGTTCCCCAGATACTCCCTCCTGTCTGTTTTATAAGCTGGTGGATATGCTTTAATGGTTCTCTGATGGTGCTGGAGATGAGGCCATTGGCTGCAGCTTCAGACTTTCGCTGATGTAGGAAAAGCCTTTAAAGAACTCTTGCTCCCAAGTCGTTATCCACATATCATCGTTGTTGCATTTCAAACATTCCGCTATGTCTATTCTTCTATGTTTCGGTTCCATGGGAAGCTGAAAAGAGAAAAATACATTCATCAGTGTTTCTGATTTATACGGGAAATGGTAATAAAGCTTGGTGAACCCCCCCCATGGCAGTCAATTACCCCATGAAGGCTCCTTCAACCACATATCCCTCTAGTGGTCAGAAGAAGCCTTACACTGCATTATCACACCCAAGGACCAAAATGTCACATATTCCTGTGAGGTCCTTAGATGTGGGGGCTGCATTCGCTCTCTTTGTTTCTTTCAGGCTAAGTGTAGGTACAGAACAATACCTGTTAATCCTGTCAGAAATACAGAGCCTTCCCTACTGACAGAACACAATGATCGCTGCTGGTAGCTATAGCCGCTGGCAGTGATCGCATGCAAAATATCAAACAGGCTGTACCCGATTGATGGATCAACTTCAGTACCATCAGCCTGCCCATAGATGGATCGAAGCTGGTCCTTGCTGAATCGACCAAGATTCGATCCATCGAAGGCCGGCCTAAGTTCCTGTGCACTGAGCTGAGATCTCAAAAACCGTTATCGGCTTTCTCATCTATTGTCTGTAAACTACAAAGCAAGACCGCCCTATGCAGTGGATATAAGGAGAGGTGCAGGTGTTTTTAGTTGTAATCAGGAAGGCAGGCTACGGTGACAACACTTCTTCTCCACAGATGCTTCGAGTGTGTTGTAACCCTAGGACAGGAAGTGGGTTAGTGGCAGGATCAATATGTAAATGAAAGGTCTAAGCTGTGTGCCTGACACATACACAATTATTACCAAGAATGAACAGAATTAATTCAGAAAAGTTCCCAGACCCTGTGATTATCCCCAGACCATGTGACTGTGCAGCGACCGCAAAGTCACAGACAAATGTGAGGATTCTGTACACAACATACGTTTTATATGTATGTGAAGTAAAGAAGAACCTGGGGCTGACACCCCATCCCCCCCCCCCCCCCCAATGTACATTGACTCCTTCATTATTCATATACTTACCATATCTGGTCTAAGCGGTGATGGTGACTTTCCTTTCTCTACCTCCGTCCAGTCGATCGGGTTGTAGAATGGGAGCAATTGGAGGTTACATACTAAGACTGCACGTATATCTGCGTCATACTGTAAGAGCTGTAAAGGAGAAAGAAATATGATAAGAAACCACGAGAGAGCAATAGAGATATGTGAACAATACAACCCAATATATTATTGGATTCTGACAGTGACATATTTCAATTCCCGTGATCTTGCTTTTAATCCCCCTACTATGTCATGCTTGGATCTGGTCGTAGCATGGTACCTTATTGTGTAATATTGGATCAGGAGTTTTTAAAGGAAAACTGAGTATTTCACAAAAAATAAAACAAATATTTGGCAATGAATTGTTATGAAGAATATATAAAATAAAAATGATCTTTCACTGCAATTCACTGTGCTGCACCTGCGGGTCAGTGTGATAGCGGCCTAATAGTTATTATCCCTTTTATAAGTGCTAATATACCCATTGTATGTGTTGTTTAATACACTGCCCTCTCTTTTCCTCTTCCAACTTATGCTGGCATCTCTCTCCAGGCTGCTGGAAGGAGGAGTGCACTTGGGATCACTCTGCCTGGGACCAGGACCCCTGATAAGGCAGTACAGCCATCCCTCCTGTATTGGGCCCAGGCATCATCAGTTCAAAAGGGGGGCCCAGGCACCTGCTGAGCTGGAGGGCCGGCTGTACTGCCTTATCGCTGACACTTGTGGCTCTAGTGTAGCTGAGGCTTGCAGAGAAAGGGATGAATCTCTGTCCTCAGTCCCTTTCTAAATCTCAAATGTGAGACATCAGGGGTTTGTTTAGACCCCTGATATTTCACCAAAGATCCCCACCCACCAACAGGTAAAAAATTAAATAAAATAAAAAATAGAATTCTAAAAACAATGTAAAATTCTAAAAAAATTATTTTAAAAACATTACGAACTTGTTCAAATGTTTTATATTGGAAAGGTAGGGGTATACAGTGGTGCTTGGAGAGTGGAAAGTGGAGTAAAGAATGCCACGTACACACGATCAAACAATCCGGTGGAAAAGTCCGGTAAACTCAAGTCCGCCGGACAATCCGCCCGTGTGTAGCCTCCGGCGGACTTTTTTTACCCAAAAGTCCGCCGGACTCGCTTTTCGGCGGACAGTACAGCCGTGTGGGGGTACATTGTACCCCATACTCATTCAGATAGGGTGGGGGGCCGGGATCCGGGGACCCCTTTATTAAAGGGGTCTCCCGGATTCCGATAAGCCCCCCACCCGCAGACCCCGACAACCAACGGCCAGGGTTGTCGGGAAGAGGCCCTTGTCCTCATCAACATGGGGACAAGGTGCTTTGGGGTGGGGGGGCCGCGCAACCCCCCTTCCCCAAGGCACCCCCCATGTTGAGGGCACGCGGCCTAGCGTGGCTCAAGAGGGGGGGCGCTCGCTCGTCCCCACCCCCTTTCCTGGCCGGCCGGGTAGCGTGCTCGGACAAGAGTCTGATGTGGACCTTTCGGCGTAGGTGTTCCCCTTTAAGTCCATACCAGGTGACGGAGCCAGAGAGGCCTCCTTCGCTGGCCCCGGCTACCTGGAGACGTGCTCAAAATGAGCGAACTTTCCTCCGCGTGTGTGGGCAAGTCCGTTCATTTCAAAATTACGGCGGATAGTCCGGCGGACTTAGTACGCCGTATTAGTCCGCTGAAAAAGTGCCGTGTGTGGGCAAGTAGCTCGTTCGGAAAGTCCGGCGGACAGTCCGGCAGGAAGTCCGTCAGACTAAGTCCGCCATATAGTTGGCTACGTGTGTACGTGGCATAATACAATATAAATGTCAATATGCGTATCTAGATTGTCCGCTTGGTAATTTTTACCTACAGGTAAGCCTATGATAAGGCCTACAATAAGGCTTACCTGGAGGTAAAATGAATATCTCCTAAACTGGTATGGTTCACGTGGCTATGATCCATATGAATGTTCAATCAAGTTTCCTAAAATCCTAACAATGGAAAGGGTTTTGTGTGTTAAGAGAAGGTAATACTCACCCTATATATGAGTTCCTGAATGGGAGTCGTTCTGTTCCGTATAAAATAAGGGATGAATGTACGGAGTGCTGTACTAAGTACTCTCACGTGCCAAGTGTATTCCCTATAAGGATGCATTCCTGTGGCCATCTCGTGTACTATCACTCCCAGGGAGAAATAGTCTGCCACGTTGTAGTACGGTTTACCTGAAAGGACCTGTAGAAACATAAGAGAGAGAAAGAAAGATGAGCTAGTTTGTAGGCCAGGCAGAGGACAGAGATGACTCCATATATGATCTATGAAGCCTCCATAGAGTCCGAAAATTGACATCAAACTAAGGCGGAGCTTGGGAATTTTGGAGAAGGGGCTTAAAGTTTACATATAGTTACAACTTTTTTTTTTTTTAAGTTTTAGACAGAGTACAAAAACAATTGAGTACTGTCCATTTATTTATTACTTGTTTTTATAGAGTGCCATAAATTTTACGCAGCGCTTTACACATATATATTGTACATTTACATTCAAGATACTTTTTTTTTTAATTTGCGCTAACATCCACATTTTTAAGACAAGCTTTTTGGGTGTGGCCCCTTGATCATTCCCCAAAAACTTGCCCTGAAAATGCGAAGGTTAGTGGAAATAAAAAAAAGGTATCACAGACAGTACTCAATTGTTCTTGTTGCAAGTGCGCTAATACGGCTACAACACTTCAAGCAAGATAGAGTACAGAAAGGTTAATACCCCTGCCGGTTTATTTTTGCTGTCTGTGTACCATTGGGGAAAGTTTATTTCTTGTTTCAGAGATGCAAGAGGAAGTCAAAGGAAATCTCCCATTCTACTCTTATGCCGCGTACACACAATCGGACTTTCCGGAGGACCAGAGTCCGTCAGACAATTCGATTGTGTGTGGGCTCCAGCTGAATTTTTCTTCCCAAAAGTATGGCGGACCTAGAAATAAAATATGTTTTAAATCTTCCAGACGAAAGTCCGCCAGACCCAGATCCTGTCAGGAAGTCCACTCGTCTGTATGTTGGTCCGACGGACCAACTACGACGCAATGGCAACTACAGCAACTGCCCGCGAGAATGTTTCTTGGCTACAGGGTACTGTACACCAGGCCCTTAGGTCTGGTATGGATTTAAGGGTAGCCCCCCTAAGCCGAAAAAATGGCGTAGGGGTCCCCCCCAAAATCCGTACCAGACCCTTATCCGAACACACAGCCTGGCCGGTCAGGAAAGGGGGTGGGGATGAGCGAGTAGCCGCCCCCCTCCTGAACCGTACCAGCCAGGCCACATGCCCTTAACATGGGGGGGTGGGTGCATTGGTGTCCCCCCCCCACCCCAAAGCACTTTGATGGCAAAGGAGAAAGCAGGGCTATTCCACCTGCAAGAGAGTGGCAAAAGAGCAGAAGATAGCGGAGTAGTCCGGTGAGAAGAACCGGAAAGCGCAGAGAAGTTGGAAGAAGACCCCCGGAGCTGCCTAATAAACTACTTTAAAAACCTGTGTAGTGGGTTTTTTTATCGACACTTTTTCCCCCAAGTGAATGGGTAGAGGTACGATGTACCCCATACTCATTCACATAGGGTGGAGGGCAGGGATCTGGGGGCCCCCTTATTAAAGGGGGCTCCACAATTCCGATAAGCCGCCTGCGCGCAGACCCCGTGAACCAACAGCCAGGGTTGTTGGGAAGAGGCCCTTGTCCTCATCAACATGGGGACAAGGTGCTTTGGGGTGGGGGGGCGCCCCCCTTCCCCAAATCACCCACTCCCCCATGTTGAGGGCATGCGGCCTGGTATGGTTCAGGAGGGGGGCGCTCGCTCGTCCCCATCCCCTTTCCTGACCGGCAGGGCTGTGTGCTCGGATAAGGGTCTGGTATGGATTTTGGGTGGTTCGGTGTAGGGGGTTACCCCTAAAATCCATACCAGGCAATGGGGCTTGTAAGGTGACAATCTCGCCGATGAAAGCAGCGAGATTGACTTCCTTCTCTAGTCCTGTCGTACCTGGAGTCAAATGAATGGACTTTAGTCCATGTGTGGGAAAGTCTGTTCATTTAGAAAGTCTGTCGGACCTCCGCCAAAAGTCAGTTGGGAAGTCCATTGGACCCAGTCCGCCGGAAAGTCCGTTCGTGTGTGTGCAAGTTTGCTCGTTCGGAAAGTCTGGTGGATAGGGATGAGCTTCGAGTTCGAGTCGAACTCATGTTCGACTCGAACATTGCCTGTTCGCCTGTTCACCGAACAGTGAACAATTTGGGCTGTTCGCGGCAAATTCGAAAAGCCGGAACACCCTATACAAGTCTATGGGAGAAATCTAAAGTGCTAATTTTAAAGGGTAATATGCAAGTTACTGTCCTAAAAAGTGTTTTGGGACCTGGGTCCTGCCTCAAGGGACATGGATCAATGCAAAAAAAAGTTTTAAAAACGGCCGTTTTTTGAGGAGCAGTGATTTTAATAATGATTCAAGTGAAACAATAAAAGTGTAATATTCCTTTAAATTTCGTACCTGGGGAGTGTCTATAGTATGCCTGTGAAGGGGCGCATGTTTCCCGTGCTTAGAACTGTCCCTGCACAAAGTGTCTTTTGTGCAGGAAAAAAAGTCTTTTAAAATCACTTGCGGCTATATTGTCGGCTCCCGTAATACAGAGAACACTCAATGAGTGTTCTCTGTATTAGCCGACAATTCATTCATTCATTGATAAAAAAAAAAAAAAAAAGCGTGGGGGTTCCCCTAAATTAAATTACCAGGCCCTTCAGGTCTGGTATGGATATTAAGGGGAACCCCGTGTCAAATTAAAAAAAAAAAATTGACGTGGGTCCCCCTAAATATCCATAACAAACCCTTTATCCGAGCACGCAACCTGGCAGGCTGCAGGAAAAGAGGGGGGGACGAGAGAGCGTCCTGAACCGTACCAGGCCACATGCCCTCAACATTGTGAGGATGCTTTGGGGGTCTGTGACCCCTAAAAGCACCTTGTCCCCATGTTGATGGGGACAAGGGCCTCATCCCCACAACCCTGAGCAGTGGTTGTGGGGGTCTGCGGGCGGGGGGCTTATCAGAATCTGGAAGCCCCCTTTAACAAAGGGACCCCCAGATCAAGCCCCCCTTGTTTGAAATGGTAAGGGGGTACAAAAGTACCCCTACCATTTCACAAAGAAAGTGTAAAAATGGTTAAATAAGACAAACACACTTTTGAAAAATTCCTTTATTAAAAAAATAAAAATAAAAAAAAGATTCCAGCGGTGCTAATCTACTCTTGCTATCCAGCGACGGATCTCCGGGGTCCAGCGATGGATGATCATATCCAGCGACGGGGGATCTCTCAGTCCAGCGCTGTCCATGCATCCGTCTTCTGTCTCCACTGCGGAGACACTGCGAAGATCCCAGCGCTGACTTTTCTTATATTAGGAGGGCGGGGTCACCCGTCACCTGACCCCGCCCCTCTGACGCTGGTGAGGGGAGCCAGGGATTCCCTAATGACGTATGGGTGACCCGCCCCCTCTGATGTAACGGAAACCTGTGTTACATCAGAGGGGGCGGGGTCACCCATACGTCACTGGGGAACCCCATAGCTTTCCTCACCAGCGTCAGAGGGGACGGGGTCAGGTGACGGGTGGCCCCGCCCTCCTAATATAAGAAACGTCAGTGCTGGGATCCCCGCAGTGTCTCCGCAGTGGAGACCGAAGACGGATGTATGGACAGCGCTGGACTGAGAGATCCCCCATCGCTGAATATGATCATCCATCGCTGGACCCCGGAGATCCATCGCTGGATAGCAAGAGTGGATTAGCACCGCTGGAATCTTTTTTTTTTTTTTTTTTTTAATTAAGGAATTTTTCAAAAGTGTGTTTGTCTTATTTAACCATTTTTACACTTTCTTTGTGAAAGGGTAGGGGTACTTTTGTACCCCCTTACCATTTCAAACAGGGGGGGGCGGGATCTGGGGGTCTTCTTGTTAAAGAGGGCTTCCAGATTCTGATAAGCCCCCCGCCTGCAGACCCCCACAACCACCGCTCAGAGTTGTGGGGATGAGGCCCTTGTCCCCATCAACATGGGGACAAGGTGCTTTGAGGGGTCACAGACCCCCAAAGCATCCTCCCAATGTTGAGGACATGTGGCCTGGTACAGTTCAGGAGGGAGGGGGGCCGCTCTCTCGTCCCCCCCTCTTTTCCTGCGGCCTGCCAGGTTGCGTGCTCGGATAAAGGGTCTGGTATGGATTTTTAGGGGGACTCCAACGTCAATTTTTTTTTTTAATTTGATGCGGGGTTCCCCTTAATATCCATACCAGACCGGAAGGGCCTGGTAATTGAATTTAGGGGAACCTCCATGCTTTTTTTTTTTATCAATGAATTAATGAATTGTCGGCTAATACAGAGAACACTCATTGAGTGTTCTCTGTATTACAGGAGCCGACAATATAGCCGCAAGTGATTTTAAAAGACTTTTTTTCCTGCACAAATGACACTTTGTGCAGGGACAGTTCTAAGCAGGGGAAACATGCGCCCCTTCACAGGCATACTATAGACACCCCCCAGGTACAAAATTTAAAGGAATATTACACTTTTATTGTTTCACTTGAATCATTATTAAAATCACTGCTCCTGAAAAAACTGCCATTTTTAAAACTTTTTTTTTGCATTGATCCATGTCCCCTGGGTCAGGACCTAGGTCCCCAAACACTTTTTAGGACAGTAACTTGCATATTAGCCTTTAAAATTAGCACTTTAGATTGTGAACGTTCGAGTCCCATAGACTTTAATAGGGTTCTAAAGTTCACACGAAGTTTAGGTCTGTTCGCAGGTTCTGGTGCGAACCGAACAGGGGAGTGTTCGGCTCATCCCTACTGGTGGGCCTCCACTGCAAAGTCCGGCGGATTGTGTGCTGGACCAAGTCTGCCAGAAAGTCCAATCGTGTGTACGCGGCATTAGAGTCTTGTACCCACCATTGGAAGACTTTCCCTCTATTCCTGTTCTCGGGACAGCTCTAACATTTTGCAATTCCCTTCATTTTCTCGCGATCAATGGTCAAAAATAAAGAGTGCGACTCCCCCTAATGAGCACTCAGACACCAAGAAACACCTAAGAGAGGGTCCAACCCTTGCCTAGAGGTAAACTTAAATTGTGCCTATTACAGGGAGCAGATAAAGGTTTACTGACCCCAATAGCTCAATGTTCACAAGCTCTCACCATGGTAAAGAGAAGGAGTACAGCAGGTTAGCAGCTCCAGGAGCTTTTATCCCATTTATATGTGTGAATTGGGTAGGACAGGTCCATTCATCTACACCCAGCCTCAATGTCCTCCACAAAGAAGATCCAACACTGCTGCAACTCAGAACTTCCTATCTTTTGTTGGATATAGTGCCAGCCTGGAGACCCACTAAAAGCAATTGGGGCCCCAGTGGAGGAATTCTCCATTCAATTAATGAGAAGCTCTTCTCTATATACCTTTAGCTCTTCTCTATATCCCATAATAAGCATTACAACTACGTCTAATATCAGGAAATCACCAATCTTACCTCTGGAGCCATGTATTTTATTGTACCCACACCAGGTTCTCTGATCTTATTGGATTCTGAGACTCCCATCTCAGACAAGCCAAAATCAGCTATTCGAATGTGACCGGCGGCGTCCAATAGAATGTTTCCCGGTTTGAGGTCTCTGTAAAGAAAAAGATTGAACAGTTACATTAAGCAGAATATGACATAAGCAGGGAGACTTCTACAGCAGATGGAATGAGACTTTTTTTTACGGGAGGCAACACAACTGCCTAGAGGTAAACATTTCCGTCTTTGCAGATGACACCAAGCTATGCAGTGCAATAACGTCCTTACAGGATGTCACCAATTTACAAGCCAACCTCAATGCTCTGTCTAATTGGGCGACTATGTGGCAGATGAGGTTTAATGTTGAGAAATGTAAGGTTATGCACTTGGGGGCTAAGAATATGCATGCATCATACACGCTAGGGGGAGTACAACTGGCGGAATCCATAGTGGAGAAGGATCTGGGGGTTTTGGTAGATCATAAGCTCAATAATAGCATGCAATGCCAAGCTGCGGTTTCCAAAGCGAGCAAAGTCCTTTCCTGTATTAAGAGAGATATGTACTCCAGAGAGAGAGATATCATTTTGCCCCTGTTCAAATCATTAGTAAGACCTCATCTGGAATATGTCGTTCAGTTTTGGGCACCAGTTCTCAAAAAGGATATCGGGGAACTGGAGAAAGTGCAGAGAAGGGCAACCAAACTGATAAGAGGCATGGAGCAACTCAGCTATGAGGAAAGATTAGAGGAACTGAATTTATTCACTCTTGATAAGAGGAGATTAAGGGGGGATTTGATCAACATGTACAAATATATAAGGGGTCCATATAGGGAACTTGGTCTCGAGTTATTCACTTTAAAGTCAACAAAGAGGACAAGGGGGCACTCTTTACGTCTAGAGGAGAAGAGATTTCATCTCCAAATATGGAAAGGTTTCTTCACAGTAAGAGCTGTGAAAATGTGGAATAGACTCCCTGCAGAGGTGGTTATGGCCAGCTCAGTGGATTGCTTTAAGAAAGGCCTGGATTATTTCCTAAATGTACGTAATATAACTGGGTCCTAAAATTTATAGGTAAAGTTGATCCGGGGTAAATCCGATTGCCTCTCGGGGGATCAGGAAGGAATTTTTTCCCCTGCTTTAGCAAATTGGATCATGTTCTGCTGGGGTTTTTTGCCTTCCTCTGGATCAACTGTGGGTATAGAATTGGGTATATGGGCTGGTATATTTATTATATATATATATATATATATATATGTATATGTATATATATATATATATATATATATATATATATATATATATTTTTTTTTTTTTTTTTGGGTTGAACTGGATGGACTTGTGTCTTTTTTCAACCTGACTAACTATGTAACAACTGGGAACTCTGGTGGAAAGTCTTCCTGATTCATCATAAATTGCCAGAAGCCAAGGGGTTATTGTTAGTCAGATAATCCAATACTTACCTATGGATGATCTTAGCAGCATGCAGGTACCGGAGTCCACAAATGATCTCTGCAGTGAGACCTCTGAATAAAAAAAGAAAAATATGAATTAGCAGTCAAAATCATCACAGACCAAGAAAATTTAAAGCTAAGTGACTTCCCCCCTATAGTACATAGGGTTGTGGATGGACTCAGTTGAAGGGGCCTGGCTGCGTCACTGCCTGTTCTCATTGGCCAGCCACCCCTGACACCGTCATGGTCCTGTCATTGGACTTACCTTATGATGTTCTCCTCAAGTGGTTTGTGAGCCACTAGCAGTTTCCGAAGATCCCCTCCACTCAGGTATTCCATTGCAAAGAACAGATGAGTCTGTGTGAAAATAAGAGATAAAGGTTACATTTGAGACAATAAGATTTCATTTTGTGGAGGAATATAGGAAGACACACACACACCAGCAGACAGTACAATGTGGGATGTTCCTTTTAAGAGTTTGGGAAAATCAAACAGAGAAAATACAAAGGCAGCCATGGTTGGACTATCCTGATCACAATACTAGTTTTGTCTGGATGTTAGTGACTTCAATACTTTGGTCACCAGCATGGAAGTCCCATGTAGATCAGGAGGCCTGACCTCTCCTGTCCTCCTAGCTGGCAAAGTTTTGAGGCCAGGGGCAGCCAGGAAACTAGCAATTTCCAAAGTAGGTCAGCAATGGCAGCCTCTCAGTAAATGGTTTCTGTAAAGAAATCTTCTACTCTGTATAGTTTACCGAACCAACCAAGTTCTGCCCTTACCTGTACTGCTTCCCCAACTGCAGCCGGAGCACTCAGAAAACCTGGTGTGGGACACAAGGTGAAACTCCCTTCCACCTCCTCCAATTCAGCACTCAATGCCTATAGGACTAATTGCCAGACCTGAAGACAATCATCAGGGGAAAGGGGATGCTTAACCTTGTATACCTTTCAACTCTCAACAAGGTTGTGATGTGAATAACTATTTTAGGCGGTCTGATCAGTAGTGGAGCGCAGTACAGAAAAGAGATGAAAAAATGGAAGATGGAAAGACTTACCTTTGTCTGGAATGATCCATATAGATGGGTGATAAATGGATTGCTTTTGAACTTTATTAGTATGTTACGCTCTTTCTTGGCCATGCTGCGACCTCTATAACATAGTTTTCGCTTCTTTATGATCTTCACCGCCATCTTCTGTTGAATGGCGTCATGGGAGGCCAACACCACCTTCCCAAAGGCCCCCTGTCCAAGTATTTCATGGAAAGTAAATCTTTCCAATGAAAATGTGCATAACTGTTCCACCATAACAGGTCTGGACAGAACTAGTGGAGATGCCCCATGGCCTCTGTATGGAGGTGTTCCCGGTGTATGCTGATTCTTTAAGGAGAGGCCTACTTGAATTGACTGATCCTTGGTGTGTGGATACACCTGTGCTTGCCTGTTCTTGGTGATTGGGGTCACCTGTACTTCCTTGTCCATAGTAGATTTAGGCACATTCTCTTGCACTCTCCTGTTCCTCATGGATCTTGTAATCTGTGTTCCCTGCTCCTTGGTGGGCAATGATACATGTGTCCCCTGCTCCTTGGTGGACAATGACACATGTGTCACCTGCTCCTTTGTGAATGGGGTCATCTGTATTTGCTGGTCCATAGTGGATGGCGTCCCATTCATCAGTATTCTCCTGTTCCTCATGGATCCTGTAATCTTCATTCCCTGCTCTGTGGTGGATGGTGACATATATCTTCCCTCCTTCTTCACAGTGGCTATTATCACTTCTACTTCCTGGCCTTTGGTTGATGGAATCGTGATCACTTGAACTTTCTGACTCCTGGAATATGGAATCACTACCACTCGTGCATCTTTGGCCTGGGTGGATGGAATCACTACCACTCGTGGTTTCTTATGGGTGACCTGTCTTTGCTCATCCTTGGTGAATGACATGAAACGTGTTTCTTCCATGGTCTTAGCATTTGATGATTTCCCAGCCTCTGTGGTGACTGGAACAACTTGGGTTTCTTCACTGATGGATTTAACCAGTAGAATGTGTCCCATTTCATGGGGGGCTGGGTCATTGTATCCATCTGGGGAGAGAAAAAAAACAATTATTTTTCTATTCCTGCTATTTACATTTCATTTATTGATGTCACACAGAATCTGTGGACGTTGAATGGGTTTCCTTTAACATATGTAAGTGAATGTTATCTGAGTTATGGAAATGATCTTGTGTGACGCGTTTCTCTTTATGGGACCTCTATATAAACATGGAGGATATGGGGGTTCTCAGCCCTGGGAGTGAATTCTCAGGGCACGGCTTTCTGTGCTAATACAAGTGTAAGTTGGAGTCCCTGTGGAATCTCTAACAGCTATTCACCCCGAATACCCAGACTTCAACCTTCTGTCCACCAAAAGGTAGAAATCCTAATGGGATCTCTCACTGGGCTGAGATCTTGGTGTTATAGGGTGCCGATCTGTTACATTACATATGCATGTATGTATACATATTACATTACATATGCAGGCTGTGCTTCCTGCTTGGTAGTGCTTGTGATTTAATCCAACAGGGCTGCTGTTAGGAATCATGGGGCCCCAGTCCATATGCACTGCTGTCTGTTCTACAAAGTCCGGTCTAATGATTGCCTTCCATCAAACAGTCCTGCTGGAGAACCAGCATTGAACAGTACATGAAACCAATGGCTGCAGCGCTGATCTGTGTATTCCTGGGGGAGTTTGTTGGACTATAATAAGCAGAGGACAACCCTACAGTTCTATCACTTGTGTGAGTGTAGGGATCTGTCCGTTTTTTTATCATCTAACTGTGTTGAATAAAATAAAAATGCGCATGTATACCCAGCTTATCTCTTCCTCCCCCTCAATGCCATCTCATTGTTCTGCTTATCCTAACTAATAAAGATTTCAATATTTTGTATTTGGTTTTATCTCAGCAGTTACATAGTTACATTGTAGGTGAGGTTGACACAAGTCCATCCAGTCCAACCTATGTGTGTGATTATATGTCAGTATTACATTGTAAATCCCTGTATGTTGTAGTCCTTCAGGTGCTTATCTAATTTTTTTTTTTAAATAGACCACCGCCTGAGGAAGGGAATTCCACATCCTCACCGCCCTTACAGTAAAGAT
Source organism: Lithobates pipiens (assembly GCF_037356315.1). Lineage (NCBI taxonomy): Eukaryota > Metazoa > Chordata > Amphibia > Anura > Ranidae > Lithobates > Lithobates pipiens. Next base: position 314,863,225 of record NW_027507784.1, on the reverse strand, counting down.
CCCTCTACGTAGTTTAAGGTTAAATCAAATTTCTTATTAAACTCCCTACTGCAAAAAAGTTTTCTCCCTATAGTGGGTTCAACAGTACAGTATTTGTAAATTTAAATCACATCCTCTCTCAAGCATCTCTTTTCCTTGTTGTACATCAAGGGTGCTACCTGAACTTTTCTGATGTTCTGGTCACTGAAATATGTATAGTGAACTCATTAAAATGATATACTTAAAAAATATAGATTGGGGATCAGTGTTAATTTCATCAACAAAAATATTTTTGTTGACTTAATTAATACTATTTTAGTCGAATAAAATACAACTAAAATTTTGAGATGATGAACATAAGGAGACTTTTTCTGAATATGCAATCCCCGGCTGATAATGTAGGACAGAGGGTGCTGCTTTTACTGGATGCTATGAAGGCTTTTGATAGCATTGAGTGGATGTATCTGTGGGGGGTTCTCCAACAGTTTGGCTGGGTCCGCTTACTTTATTGTCACCCGCAGGCAGCTATTCGGGCTTCGGGTAATATGTCAAATCATTTCAGTCCTGGGCAGGGGAACAAGACAAGGGTGTCCGTTGTCACCCTTGCTCTTCGCACTACCCATTGAACCCCTGGCAAATAAAATCATAGACCACCCGGGTATTACTGGCTTCCATTATAGAGACAGACAGGAAAAAGTGATGCTCTACGCGAATGATACAATGATTATGCTTGGAGATGTTGAAGGCTCCTTTACGGAAATTATGTCCACCATAACTGACTTTGTCCAGTTGATCTTGAGCCCTGAATATGTACCAAAGTCCTCCCTAATGCTCACTTATGTAGAGGGAGCACCTTCCAATGCAATCTCCATACCAATTGTTAAATCCTTCAGGTACTTGGGGGTCCAGGTGACGCCCAGTATCCGAGATTATGGGATTTTAAATGTTTCCCCACTGTTACAAAGATTCCGGGATCGGATTGAAACATGGAATTCACTCTGTTTGTCAGTAGCTGGTAGGGTGAAACTGATTAAGATAATCCTCATGCCCCAGCTGCTCTACGTACTGCACAACTCACCAGTGGTGGTCCCCCTTAAGATGGGATAGTGAATTCCCTATTCCACACATTAATATGGAAGAGTCAGCCCCCCCTAGACTCAAACTTAAACATCTGCAGCACCCTAAAGACAATGGGGGTCTAGCTTTGCCAAATCCCTAGCTGTATTATCTAGAACCTGATAGGAGTGATGGGTGGGTGTGTGGAGAGGGACCGCGCCATTGGCAGCTCTTCTGAGACCGGGAGCGAGTCAGTTCCAGTGGGCCTTGGGGCTCAGGCATTTGGTAAGCCATATAAGATATACCAGACTTATAATCTTATTAAAAAAATATGGAATAAAATCAGATATCTGCAGGGGGTGAGTGGATACATGGTATTTAGTCCAATCTGGTCAAATGGAACCTACAATAAAATTGCTAAATTGCAACATGGGGCCTTATGGAAGCGGTATGGGGGTGCTATATATTAGACAAATTATCCACAACGGAGTACTATTGTCATTTGAAGCTCGACAGGAGATGTTTGGTCTGCCGCTTTCCAGAAGTAGATCTTCCGAATGGTCTCCATCTCCGACACCTTTGTTTAACTTGATCAAGAGAGTCTCTATCACAGAGGGATTTATATCACAATGTTATAGTGTGTTATTGCAGAATTTTCTGAAGAAACACCCTCTGCAAATGTTGGATAAGTGGGAGGGAGATGTATAGGTCAGACAGATGGAGATCAATGGGAGGAAGTTCTCCAGGTGGTGTCGATCTGTTCACTGCATGTTTCACTGAATGTTTACGCAGAGACTAAGTGTCAGTTCACACTGAGGCAGTTCACTGAGGCGGTTCACACAGGCAGCACTGTAGCGCGACTGCCTCAGGCGACCTGGACACGACCACTGCGGGGACTTACAAAGCGACTTCTCTATAGAAGTCAATGCAAGTCGCCTCACGTCGCCCCCAAAGTCGCACAGGAAACTTTTTCTAAATCGGAGCGACTTGTGTCACTCCGATTAGAACAGTTCCATTGTACAGAACAGGACGCGACTTGCCAGGCGGCTAAGTCACCTGACAAGTCGTCCCAGTGTGAACCGACCCTAACGCAACTGTATATCATATTGAGATGTAAACAAGACCATATAGACCCGATTCATCTACTGTGGAAGTTCCCAAAATGACATTCCTATTGGAAGGAGGATTCTGAATGGGAAGAGTGTACTACAGTAGCGGTTGTCAGAACCCTATTTTTGGCTCGTAAATTAATAATGATACATTGGAAGTCAGAGAATCCTCCTACGATTAAGGAATGGATCACTGCAGTGGGAAATACGCTCCGGACGGAGAAAGTGATGTAGCAACACAGGAGATGCAAACAAAAGTTTCATAAACTCTGGGGCCCATGGGGGCGTGTCCGGAATGGCCGACTGAGTAGATGCACATTGAGTGAGCTCCGGCTGAGTGATCTGCTCTACTAGCCTATTCCCTGCAATTTAACTGCTCTGCTCTGCCAATCCCCGTGGGACTGTTCCCTGAAGGGGATGACCAAGGGCCGGAGCAATTCGAACACCCGTAGGAGTACCGCAGCGGTCAAATCTAAGCCCCGGACTGACTCGGGCCTTCCTGCAGGCCCGCAACCTCCGAAGCACATGGCGTCTCAGACGGAGAGCCCCGACCCAGCCCTGACGGAGCAATCGAATTTTGCTGCTCTCATGCAGGCGATTACGACCTGCCAATCCGCGCTAACGGGTAAGATCGAGTCAGTACAGCTGGATATTAGTTTAATCCGTCGAGATATGGACACTTTTCGGGCCTGGTTGACGGAGCCAGATCGCCGGGTGGGAGAATCTGAGGACACCCTGAGGGAGCACTCTGGTGGTGCCATCCGCACATTGCAGACCAGGGTGAAAATCTTGGAGAGCAGAGCGGAGGACTCAGAGAACAGAAATCGGAGGAATAACCTCCGCATCGTGGGCCTGCCAGAGGGAGAGGAGGGTGCGGACCCTCAGGCCTTCACAGAACGGTTGCTGCGAGACCTTCTACCGCGTGCGCAGTTCTCACCGTTTTTCGCGGTGGAGAGGGCACATAGAATGCCTGCTACCCGGGGTGTACCGGGAGCTCCTCCACGCACGTTCATCCTCCGTTTACTAAACTTTCGGGACCGGGACCAGGTCTCGCGGGAAGCGCAGAAAGCTGAGACCCTTCAACATGCAGGTGCACGTCTCATGATTTTTCCGGATTATTCCATTGATACACAGAAACTACAACGCTCTTTTGATCAAGTTAAATTGAACCTTCGGAACCGACGCATAAAATATAGCATGATGTTCCCTGCCAGGCTTCGAGTGCAAGATGGAGAGACGGTGCGGTTCTTTACCTCCCCAGAGGATGCATCACACTGGCTGGATTCGCTGCCCAGAGGCAGAAGTCGTTGGGAGCTACCCTGTGTCACCTACACATTGCTGTTTGAGTGCTGCACCATTTGCGGTCACCGGTAAGGCTCCCTTGCTGCTGCCGCCACTTGGATGCAGGTAACTGTTTGCTATCCTTTTTCTCGGCACTGCCTGCCTGCCTGAATGTGGGGGGCTCTTTGGGCACCAGGAGAGTTGATGAACGGTACCATTGAGGGGAACAATGTACCTGAGACTTTTCCATTTTTCTTTTATATTTTTATATTTTTTTTTTCTGTTCTGTTGATAATGGTTTCTGTTCAAAACGTTGCCCCCGATCATGATCGGGAGATTTGCTGAAATTTTCAGGGACCGTCTATCCTGTTATGGACTGAGCCGGATTCTGTGTGCTATGACTGAAATCTCATGGTGCTGGGTTTTACATGCACCCCCATGGTTGTTACCGGGAGGTTATGTTTGGGGATAAAGACACACCGAGGTTTGGGGGGTGGTGTCGGGGAGGGGGTCGGTTATGGTTCTGGTCTTGATTTTATTTTTCAGCGTACAAATTAATTGCTCATCATATGACATGCTTTTATGTTGTTTTCCGAGTTTAGCAGGTATATTACTACTCCTTTGGCTGCACTGGTGTGGAGGTGGGATCCTCCAGATTGAGGGAGGCCCTGGGGCCTTTTTTGCGGGGTATGGGTGACTTGCATGTTTAATATAGTTATGTCTACCGACCCGCCATGGTCCCACTAAAGATTCTCTCCTGGAACGTCAGGGGGATGAACTCTAAAAACAAGAGGTCCTTGGTCTTTACATATATTAAGAAATATGCAGCCCATCTCTGTATACTCCAAGAGACGCATTTAGTGGGGAGTAGGACACTGGCCCTCAAGAAACCTTGGGTGGGCTCCTATTACCACACTACCTACTCCGCATATTCTAGAGGGGTTAGTGTTCTTGTGTACAGGTCCCTTCGGTTTACTCTCCTGGACCTTCATCTAGACCCGGGGGGTAGGTATGTAGCCTTGCACGCAACATGTGAAGGCACGGAGATGCTGCTTATAGTGATTTACGCTCCCCCGGGGCTACTATGGGGGCTACTATGGGGGCTTTATGCTCCCCCCGGGGCTACATAAGCTGACCCCGATAATGGCACTGTACCCAGGGGCTGGGGTGCTGCTGACTGGCGATTTCAACATGGCACCTGATCCATCCATGGACAGATTGCAGGCTGATGGTGCAGGGGATTCTCCCTTGCTGAGGTGGATGGGGATCTACAAGCTAACAGACATTTGGAGGTGGAAGTGTCTGGGTGTCAAACAATACACGTGTCACTCTGCCACGCATGCCACTTTCTCTAGAATAGATTTGATGCTAGCTACAGATATGTTGATCTCCTGCACCCTTGGGGTGGAAATTCTACCTAGAGGTATCTCGAATCATGCGCCCATGTTTGTGCAGCTAGAGATGGGTCTCCTGTCTGGGCTGGCCTTGTGGAGGCTCTCGGGTTACTGGGTGACTGATGAACGGGTGGCCCCGGGAGTGGCGATGGAGTTGGGAGCCTTCTGGGGACATAATAGAGGTACAGCTGGGCCGCCTATACTGTGGGACACGTACAAGGCCTATATCAGAGGACAGCATCAGACATTTATTGCTAGAGCAAGGAAGGACACCAGGCTGGCACTGGAGTTTGCGGAGGGGCGGGCGTTGGGGCTTGAGCATAGGTATATACAGGGGGGCGATGAGGCAACCTACGCTGATCTCCTGAGGGCACATAGGGAAATTTCGATGCTTCGCACTGAAGCCAGCAGGAAAATACTTCTGAACCAATCGCAACGCATATTTGAGCAGGGTGAAAAGACGGGTCGGCTTCTGGCCTGGTTGGCCAAGGAGCGGACAACCGTTTCCAATATAGCTAATATCAGAGGGGAACAGGGAGAGTTGATTTCTAATCCGCAGCTGATCAATGATCGCTTTGCACAATACTATCAAGCTCTGTACACGTCTAGGGACACATCCGCCCCCGAGGCATTGGATAATTTTCTAGATCGTATGGTCATTCCGGTGCTCGCTGACGTGGACCGTGACAGATTGGATAGCCCCATGACACTTAAGGAGGTGCAGGTGGCTGTGGCTGCACTCCAGTCAGCAAAGACCCCGGGCCCTGATGGGATTCCAGCGGAATTCTATAAGACGAACACTGAACTGGTGGTGCCCTAGCTACATGCCCTGCTGCTTTCCATGTTGAGGGAGAGCTACTAGCCACGATGTCTGAGGCAATAATTGTAGTAATACCCAAGCCCGGCAAGGACCCGGGTCTCTGCTCCTCTTACCGCCCAATTTCACTACTCAACGTAGATGCTAAAATTGTCACTAAAATCCTAACAACTACACTCAACTCAGTCATCTTAACATTGATCCAGGGTGATCAGACGGAATTTATGCCGGGCAAGGGTACCGACATAAACCTACGTCTGTATACTCATATTTCCCTCGCAGCCACTGAATTTGGATGCCGAAAAGGTGTTCGACTCGGTCGAGTGGCAATTTCTTTGGAAAGTGCTAGAGCGGTTTAACTTCGGACCCCAATTTATTACCTGGGTTAAACAGCTCTATAAGAATCCCACAGCCAGAGTGCGCACTAATGGCCTGCTGTCTGGGGGATTCTCCTTGGGTAGGGGTACAAGGCAGGGGTGCCCTCTTTCCCTGGGCCTATTTGCACTAGCTGTCGAACCCCTGGCTGTGCTTCTGCGCGACTCGGTGGAGGTGGGGGGGCTGCGGGTGGGACCAGTGTGTGAAAAAATTTCACTCTACGCTGATGACGTGCTCCTCTACCTCCCAGATGCGTCCTCGACATTGGAAATGGTCTTTCGAAACACCCCGGTTCCAATCCCCAATTCCTTTTTTAAGAAGGTAGAGCAGATAGTGAACACCTTTATATGGGCTGGGGCGACCCCAAGAATAGCACAAACTACCCTCCAACTGCCCCTGTCCCTTGGGGGTCTAGCCCTCCCCTGTCTAAAGAAATATTATTGGGCAGCGGTGCTGGTTACGTTGCGGTGGTGGTTCATGCAGCTTCGCTCTAACCCGTCTGTTAATCTGGAGGCAGCAATTTTGGGCTCCTATGCTGCATTGAGTAACTTGAGTAACTTAGTCTTTAGAGGGCCTAAGGCCTGAGGTCACTACCCCTATGCGAACTACGCTTCGGGTTTGGCATCAGGTTACGACCCGATTGAACCCGCCCGCCGCACTGCCGCCATTCACCCCACTGTGGGGAAACCCAAGGTTGAAACACCTCAGCTTGGTCCCAGACCCCGCCTTATGAGCTAGGTATGGTATCACAACTCTGCAACAGGTGATGCCGGGGGGTTCACTTATCCCCTTTGATTCCCTTAGATAAGAATACCAGTTCCCCTCCCGAATGATTTTTCGTTACATACAATTACGCCACGCGCTGAGAGCACAATTTCCTACAGGAGTAATCTTGCACTCCCACATTGTTGAGAAATTCTTCATAGCCCAGGAGGCGGATCGTGTCCTCTCCTCTCTTTATCTTAGGATCTCGACGGGGTCGACCAGGGGGGGACCTAGCCTCTTCCAGAAATGGCAGGAGGACCTCCCCATCCTGGTGGCCAACGATTGGGAAGAGGGGATACAACAATATTTGCCATTGATGATATCAGCTAAGGACAGGTACATACAGCTGAAATGTATTCATAGGGCATACTATACTCCGCAACGGCTTTCCAGAATATACCCGGGATACTCGGATAGATGCCCGAAGTGTACCACTGAGATGGGGTCTTTTATGCATGTAGTGTGGGATTGCCCAGTTATAAGACAATTTTTGGAGGGTGTGGTGCGGGAGATCAACGAAGTAGGGAACCTCTTGTTGGGGTTAGATCCGGTAGTTTTACTGCTGGGCGTGTGTGACAGGGTGGCACCAAACACATATAAACAGCTGTTTGTGTTTTATACGGCGTTCTATGCCAGAAAGACTATCCTTATGCAGTGGAAGAAGTCGGACCCACCTAGGGTAGCCCACTGGAAAGCCCTGATTGATTCTGCCCTCCCCCTGTATAAGCTTACCTACATGAGTCGTAAATGCCCAAAAAAGTTTACTAAGATCTGGGGATGTTGGGTACAAGAGGGAAGCGCACTATGAGACACAGGACCGACCTGTATTATTACGCTGGTCTTCAGTGTCCCGGACCCTCTAGTTTTCGCGGGCCCCCCTCCCCCCCTCACCCCGGCCTACTGTAGATGGTTGAGTGCTGTATTACGACTAAATGGCCTGACCCTTTATAGCAGCCAAATTAAGGAGCTGTTTCCTACGATCACTGGGATATGTGCTGTGCGGATATTATCTGTGGAATACGACTGCTAAATCTGAATGTACGCTATACTCCGTTTTTTTTATTTTTTTATTCTGCTCTGTTTTTGTGTTTGTTAAAATGTATTTTATGTATGTAAAACATGATGTGATGCATTGATGTATCCGTTAAGAGACCAATAAAAACGTTTCTGTTAAAAAAACTCTGGGGCCCATGGCTAGATGTACCCGGGCTTGCCCCGGCGGATCTGGTTATGGACAGGTTACCAGGCATGCATGCCAGTTGAAACTGATTTTTAACAATCTTGGAAGGGGGGGGGGGGAGAATAACTCGGAAGGGGGGATAATAATCTCCTTTTGAAACATATTAGGGACATGGCTATGTTCACTTTGATGTGTGTTTCTGTTTACTATGCTGTGTAATTGGTTAAATGTGAAGCCTTGAATTGTATTTATAGGTTTACATTATTCAACTTTTTTCCTTGGATATATTTAATATAAATAATGCATTAAAATTGAACTAAACCCACTCAGTTTTAGTCGACTAAAATAAAAAGAATTGGGATAGCTAAAATATGACTAAAAGTAAATCGAAATTTGACATCAAAATGCACACTGGTGGTGGGGAGTGTTGGGGGGGGGGGGGGGTTGGGGGTTTCTGCAGGAGCAGGGGGATGAGTCTTGTGGGATAAAATGGAAGGAAACTTCTTACAGAGCCCAGAACATGACTGTCCACAATGATTACTCCCCATGATGGGGGTGACAGTGATTGGGGGTGGAGCTCTGTCAGCCTGCCATGTGCAATCCTTTACTTTTACAGTTGGGCTGCCTGTCAGGTCTGTGCGTCTCCTCCACACCCCATACCTCTCACCTCACTCCTGATTGGCTGCCCAACGGTCACCCGAAGAGTCAGCCAAATGTCACATGCTGGCTGCTAATTACAAATCAGTTTTGTTTATTTTTAGCCCGCTAATGGGAAGGGATATTTCCCTTTATTATCTTTTCTGTAATCACAGCAAGACTTTTTTGGAGGGATTTTTTAAGGCAATAAAACATTTGAATTTTATAAAAATCATTTATTGAACATTTTGTATCATTGAAATTGTAGAAAAACTGATACAAAAATTTCAATAAATTATTTTTTATAAAATTCAAATTTTATTTGAATTATTTAGTTTTATTGCCTTAAAAATTCCCACCAAATGAGGACATTCTTTAAAAAAGATATATTGGGATGATGGAAAATTGTGGGTGTAATCTTTTGAGTTTGTAGATTTCAAATCACAGCAAGACTTGGGAAGAAATCTCTCCAATGTGATCTCACTCCCTATCCTAGATGGTTGTCCCCATCAGAAGATTTCCCTTCTATTCCTGTTCTATCTCCCTACTCTATGCAGTGACCCTGTTGTATATAGTATATACAGTATGTGGGGGGAGGGGGCATTCAGTATATGATATCCCTCTATTATATCACTTACAAAAATCCTCCTTTGCTGATCTCTCTTGGTTGCTGTTCAGAGGTTCAACTCTATTTTCTGAATAAAGCTGCCTAGCTGGCCCAAGGACACCCCTATGTGGGGCAGTAACCCGGGGCTGTACAGCTGACTGGGGGACCTCAGCTGAGGATCCCCCGTGTTCCTCTGATGATCCCTCTTGGTTGGTGTTCAGAGGGGGAACTTTTGTCTTTTTCTTAAAAAGCCGCCTAATTGCCCCAAACACACCCCTACGTGGGACAGTAACCTGGGGCTGTACAGCTGGCTGGGGGACCTCAGCCGAGGATCCCCCATGTTCCTCTGATGATCCCTCTTGGTTGGCGTTCAGAGGGGGAACTTTCTTCTTTTTCTTAAAAAGCCGCCTAATTTCCCCAAACACACCCCTATGTGGGGCAGTATCCGGGGGCAGAGCGGCTGGCTGGCACTCTTCCATTGGAAGTCTGTCTCTCGTCTGTGCTGGCTGATCTTTCATTATTTGCACTGAATTATCTCTGAATGGTTTAACCCACTTCAGCATTTTCAATATGATCCGTAAGATTGAAGAGAAACGCAAATCGCTTCCTTCTCTCTCAGAGCACAAACACTCTCTGAGCAACGGCTGGTGAACACCTCCCTTTATAGGACCTCTCTCTATGACATCATCACAGTGATATGCAAATGAGGTCACATGACTCTGGCTTGGTGCATTGTGGGTAGCTGTTCTATTTCTAGCTGGGTTACCATGGCAACGGCATGTACATGCCAGCCTGGGCTCACCAACTGATAAAAATTCAAATCTGCCAACGGGATGTAAACTACCTTTTCTTTTTTTTTTTCTTTTTTTTTTTTTTTTTTTTACGAGAATTTCTTTCTGTGGCTTACAATAAGGATTATTAACCATTTGATGACCAGAACTTTGTTAACATGTGTAAATAATGCATTAAAAGTGAACTAAACCCACTCAGTTTTAGTCGACTAAAAAAAAACAATTGGGATAACTAAAATATGACTAAAAGTAAATCATAATTTGACACCAAAATGCACACTGGTGGTGGGGAGTGTTGGGGGGGGGGGGGGTTGGGGGGTTCTGCAGGAGTAGGGGGATGAGTCTTGTGGGCAGTTCTGGTCTCTATAGGATAAAATGGAAGTAAACATCTTACAGAGCCCAGAACATGACTGTCCACAATGATTACTCCCCATGAAGGGGGTGACAGTAACTGGGGGTGGAGCTCTGTCAGCCTGCCATGTGCAGTCCTTTACTTTTACAGTTGGGCTGCCAGTCAGGTCTGTGCGTCTCCTCCACACCCCATACCTCTCACCTCACTCCTGATTGGCTGCCCAACGGTCACCCGAAGAGTCAGCCAAATGTCACATGCTGGCTGCTAATTACAAGTCAGTTTCGTTGATTTATAGCCCGCTAATGGGAAGGGATATTTCCCTTTATTATCTGTTCTGTAATCACAGCAAGACTTTTTTGGAGGGATTTTTTAAGGCAATAAAACATTTGAATTTTATAAAAATCATTTATTGAAAATGTTGTATCATTAAAATTGTAGAAAAACGGAACCAAAATTTCAATAAATTATTTTTTATAAAATTCAAATTATTATTTTTTTTTAATTCTTTATTTCTTTGCAGGAATACAAAACAAAGTTATTAGTCAATAAAGTACAACATAGTGTATTCCTGCCCTTTTTATAAACAAAACAAAAACAAAACAGTATCAGTACGATATCCAATACAGTATATACTATCTATTCCCCATAGTGGTCCCAAAAAAAAAAGGGGGGGGGGGAAGGGAGGGTCGGTCCCATCCAACAGCGGGTTTAGTTTACATTACTCAACCAGCTCATCTAATCCTCAGTTTCTTCTCCAATCAACCTCTTCCCCTCCTCTGACTGTAAAAAAAATGTCCCATGGAGCCCAGATTTGCGCTGTGGCTTCCCTTTCCTCAGGAGGCATAGGGATCAGATTCTCCATGATCCCAATTTTCCTTACTTTGTTTAACCATTGCGAGACTCGCGGTGCCCCCTTTTCCTTCCAACAAATGGTTATGCAGTTTTTAGCTGCATTCACTAGATGGCATAACATTGAATTCTTATATCTCTCTAATGGCATATGTGTACATTGTAATAGGAAAAAAGCCGGATCTTCCTCGAGATGATATTCGGTAAACAATTGAGAGATTTTCCGAACTTCTTCCCAAAACTGTCTAATCACTGAGCAATGCCAAAAAATATGGGCAATAGTGCCTCTCTCCTTACCACATCTCCAACATTTATCTGATGTCTCTGGAAAAAAAGTATGCATTCGTGATGGAGTATAGTACCAACGCATTAATACTTTATAATTTAGTTCCTGTATCTTAACACATCTAGATAATTTCAAAGTCAAGTGTATTATTTTCTGACGTTGAGTCGGGGTGAAGGATTGTCCGAGATCTTTTTCCCATTTATCCAAACTCACTATATCATTATCCTCCAAAGGAGAAATTAACAATGCATATATTTTGGAGATGATATGGGAGAGGGACTCCTTCTTCTCGCAGTACTTTTCAAACTTAGTAAGTCGCCAGTCAAAATCCTTAGCCGGTCCTAAAGTGTCCAAAAAATGTTTAACCTGTAGCGCCTGCCAGAGGGGTAGTTCATATTGTCCTCCTGATTGCATTAACATTTCTATTGATGGCCATTTTTTAGATCTCAAGAAATGTAATGCCTGGAAACAACCCTTCTCTCTTAAATTTCTAAATATACCTGGTTTCATGCCAGGCAGGAATTGTGGGTTCCCTATAATGGGAAATAGAGGAGATTTTACTGTTGAGATTCTAGGATTCCGCACCGCTCTAGTTCCCATCTGGAGCGTAGGTCCTATTAAGGGATTAGCTCGTAATATGGGAAGTATAGCTGTGCCGCACCACAAGGCTCTGTCTAAAGGAATGGGACTTACTTGTTGTTCCATAGCAACCCATCTTTTACTGTCTCTATGACAGCACCAATCCACAATTCTACCCAGCTGGGTAGCTTGATAGTATTTGTATAAGTCCGGTGCTGCGATTCCACCCGCTTCTTTAGGCATAGTTAGTAATTTCCTATTAATCCTAGGGTGCTTACTTGCCCATATAAACTTTGTAAAAATTGTCAGAATTTTACTAAAGAAGGCCAGTGGGGATTGGTAGCGCCTGAAACAGATAAAGAAACTTAGGGACTATATTCATTTTCAAGATATTACTTCTTCCAAACCAGGAGTGTGAAGATTTATTCCACTCATTCAACCTTGTACTGATTTCCCTAAATAAAGGTGGGAAATTCAGTACATATGCATCTATTAGATTAGGTGAAAATACTCAGAAAATTTCCCAATATCTAATGGGACACATCAGGGATGCCCCCTGTCGCCTCTCTTATTTGTACTATCACTAGAACCTCTGTTAAATAGAATTAGATGGAACCCCGATATTAACCACTTGACCACTGGGCACTTAAACACCCTTAATAACCAGACCAATTTTCAGCTTTCGGTGCTCTCACATTTTGAATGACAATTACTCAGTCATGCAACACTGGACCTATATGAAATTTTTGTCCTTTTTTTCACCCAAATGGAGCTTTCTTTTGGTGGTATTTAATCACCGCTGGGTTTTAAATTTTTTGTGCTATAAAAGAAAAAATACAGAAAATTCTGTAAAAAAAATGAATTTTTCTTTGTTTCTGTTATAAAATTTATCAGATTAGTAATTTTTTCTTCATAAATTTTGGCCAAAACTTATACTACTACATATCTTTGGTAAAAATAAGTACAAATTGGTGGATATTATTTGGTCTTTGTGAAAGTTATAGAGTCCACAAGCTATGGCGCCAATATCTATTTCAGTTCTTGAGACCCTAACATGCCAGAAAAGTACAAATACCCCCCAAATGACCCCTTTTTGGAAAGAAGACATTCCAAGGTATTTAGTAAGAGGCATGATGAGTTTTTTGAAGTTGTCATTTTTTCCCACAATTGTTTGCAAAATCAAGATTTTTTTTACTTTTTTTCACAAAATTGTCATATTATCAGTTTATTTCTCACACAGCATATGCATACCACAAATTACACCCCCAGACACATTCTGCTATTACTCCCGAGTACGGCGATACCACATGTGTGAGACTTTTACACAGTGTGGCCACATACAGAGGCCCAACATGCAGGGAGCGCCATCAGGCGTTCTGGAGCACCCAGGACAATTCTGACATTTCTCTCCTACATGTAAAAATCAAAATGTATTTGCTAGAAAATTACATAGAATCCCAAAACATTATATATGTTTTTTTTAGCAAACACCCTGGAGAATACAATGGTGGTCGTTGCAACTTTTTATCTCGCACGGTATTTGCGCAGCAATTTTTCGAATGCTTTTTTTTGGAAAAAAAACAGTTTTGTGCTTAAAAAAAAAAAACACAGTAAAGTAAGCCCAATTTTTGCATAATGTGAAAGATGAAGTTACACTGAGTAAATCGATACCTAACATGTCACTCTTCAAAATTGCACAGGCTCGTGGAATGGCGCCAAACGTCGCTATTTAAAAATTCCCATAGGCGCCGATTCAATTTTTTTTTACTGGTTATATGTTTTGAGTTACAGAGGAGGTCTAGGGCTAGAATTATTGCTCTCGCTCTAACGTTCGCAGCGATACCTCACATGTGTGGTTTGAGCACCGTTTTCATATGTGGGCGGGACTTACGTATGCGTTCGCTTCTGCATGCGAGCACATGGGGACAGGGGCGCTTTAAAAAAAAAAAAAATGTATTGTTCGTTTTACTTTATTTATTTTAGTTTGACATTTTTTTCCCCAAAAATAAATTTTTTGATCACTTTTATTCCTATTACAAGGAATGTAAACATCCCTTGTAATAGGAATATGGCATGACAGGTCCTCTTTACAGTGAGATATGGGGTCAATAAGACCCCGCATCTCACCTCTAAGCTGGGAAGCCTGAAATAAAAAAATAGAAAAAAGATTCTGGATTTGATCGTATTGGCGAGTCGGTAGAAGCACCGGAGGGCAGCGGGAGGGGGGGGGGGTGTCTATGGCTGGGTATTGCAGGGTATCACCGACTATGGCTGGGTATGGCTGGGTATCTCAGAGTATGGCGTTGCAGAGTATTGCGTTGCAGAGCATTGCAGGATATTGGAGGGTGTTGCAGAGCATTGCAGTGTTGCACGGTATTGGTGGGTGTTGCAGAGCATTGCAGAGTGTTGCAGGGTATTGGTGGGTGTTGCAGAGCATTGCAGAGTGTTGCAGAGCATTGCAGAGTGTTGCAGGGTATTGGTGGGTGTTGCAGAGCATTGCAAAGTGTTGCAGAGCATTGCAGAGTGTTGCAGGGTATTGGTGGGTGTTGCAGAGCATTGCAGAGTGTTGCAGGGTATTGGTGGGTGTTGCAGAGCATTGCAGAGTGTTGCAGGGTATTGGCGGGTGTTGCAGAGCATTGCAGAGTGTTGGCGGGTATTGCAGAGTGTTGCAGGGTATTGCAGAGTGTTGCAGGTTATTGTAGAGTATTGCAGGGTATTGCAGAGTAACGCAGAGTAATGCAGAGTATTGCAGTGTAATGCAGAGTATTGCAGTGTAATGCAGAGTATTGCAGAGTGTTGCAGAGTGTTGCAGAGTAATGCAGAGTATTGCAGAGTAATGCAGAGTAATGCAGAGTAATGCAGAGTGTTGCAGGGTATTGCAGAGTGTTGCAGGGTATTGCAGAGTAATGCAGAGTATTGCAGAGTGTTGCATGGTATTGCAGAGTAATGCAGAGTAATGCAGAGTAATGGCAGGGTATTGCAGAGTATTGGCAGGGAATTGAGGGGTTAATTTTCGGTGAGCAGCGATGTGGGCACTGCAGATGCAGCCCACATCGCTGCTGACACCGATCTCTTCCCCCTCCGCTGTTCCGATCGGTACAGAGAGGGGGAGGGAGGAACCGGCGTCATAACATGAAGCCGGTTTGTTTACAAGTGATCACTCCGTCATTTGACGGAGCGATCACGTGGTAAACGGCCGCTATGAGCGGCCGTTTACCGTGATCCGTGATGCGCCGGGTCCTGTGGACCCGGCGGTCACGGATGCTCTCGAGTGCGCGCCCCAGGGGGCGCCCGAGAGCGGAATTCTGGGAGGACGTCATATGACGGCCTCCCAGAGATAAGAAACCGCCCTGTAGCCGTCATTTGGCTATAGGGCGGTTGTTAAGTGGTTAAAGGTATCTCTATAGTGGATCAGGAATATAAACTTTCAGCATATGCAGATGATTTATTATTTTCGCTTTCTAATCCACAAATATCACTGCCCAATTTATTGGGGGAAATTGAGCATTACGGAGTTCTATCTAATTTTAAAATAAATTATAGTAAGTCAGAGGCGATGGGGATATCATTGGGGAATCCCATTCAAAAAAATTTAGAGGATAACTTCAAGTTTAAATGGACAGCTACAGCGCTGAATTATCTAGGGATACAGATTCCACCTAATCTAATAAAATTGAAATTTTATTTTAATTATTTAGTTTTATTGCCTTAAAAATTCCCACCAAATGAGGACA
Organism: Lithobates pipiens; assembly: GCF_037356315.1. Lineage (NCBI taxonomy): Eukaryota > Metazoa > Chordata > Amphibia > Anura > Ranidae > Lithobates > Lithobates pipiens. The sequence goes on along the minus strand of NW_027507784.1, from coordinate 314,847,435 downwards.
CTCTCTAAAAATGATATATTGGGATGATGGAAAATTGTGGGTGTAATCTTTTGAGTTTGTAGATTTCAAATCACAGCAAGACTTGGGAAGAAATCTCTCCAATGTGATCTCACTCCCTATCCTAGACCGTTGTCCCCATCAGAAGATTTCCCTTCTATTCCTGTTCTATCTCCCTACTCTATGCAGTGACCCTGGTGTATATAGTTTATACAGTATGTGGGGGGGGAGGGGGCATTCAGTATATGATATTCCTCTATTATATCACTTACCAAAATCCTCCTTTGCTGATCTCTCTTGGTTGCTGTTCAGAGGTTCAACTCTATTTTCTGAATAAAGCTGCCTAGCTGCCCCAAGGACACCCCTACGTGGGGCAGTAACCCGGGGCTGTACAGCTGACTGGGGGACCTCAGCTGAGGATCCCCCGTGTTCCTCTGATGATCCCTCTTGGTTGGTGTTCAGAGGGGGAACTTTCGCCTTTTTCTTAAAAAGCCGCCTAATTTCCCCAAACACACCCCTATGTGGGGCAGTATCCGGGGGCAGAGCGGCTGGCCGGCACTCTTCCATTGGAAGTCTGGCTCTCGCCTGTGCTGGCTGATCTTTCATTATTTGCACTGAATTATCTCTGAATGGTTTAACCCACTTCAGCATTTTCAATACGATCCGTTAGATTGAAGAGAAACGCAAATCGCTTCCTTCTCTCTCAGAGCACAAATACTCTCTGAGCAACGGCTGGTGAACACCTCCCTTTATAGGACCTCTCTCACATAAAAAAAAAAAAGACTTTCAAGAATGTTTTTTTTTTTTTATTAAATTTTTTTTTTCTGTGGCTGAAAATAAGGATTTTTAACCATTTGATGACCAGGCATTTTCCTAACACTTATTTTTTTCCTAACACATTTTTTTTTTTTTTTGCTAGTAAGTTACCTGAAACCTCCAAACACTATATATATATATATATATATATATATATATATATATATATATATATATATATATATATATATATATATATTAGCAGAGGCCCTAGAGAAAAGAATGGTGGTCGTTGCAATTTTTCTTTATGTCATGTGGTATTTGTGTAACGTTTTTCCAAACGTAATTTTTTAGGAAAAAAAGATACACTTTAATGAGTTTTAATGGAAAAAAAACAAACACAAAATATATATATATATATATATATATATATATATATATATATATATATATATATATATATATATGTATATAAAACACGTATTTATTGGCGTATAACACGCACAGGTGTATAACATGCACATTCATTTTAAGAGGGAAGTTTCAGGAAAAAACGTACATTTTTGTATTGGCGTATAGCACGCACACGCTATTTGCACCCCATTTTCATGGTGAAAAAGTGAGTGTTATACGTCAATAAATACATATGACTACAGTGTCCCCATCTTCTCATGGCTCCATCCAGCAGGATAGTGAGGTCACTGTACTCCAATGGCCTCCACACTCACCACATCTCATCCCATAGAGCACCTTTGGGATGTGGTGGAACCGGAGATTGGCATCATGGATGTGCAGCTGACAAATCTTCAGCAACTGTGTGATGTTATCATGTCACTATGGAGCAAAATCTCTGAGGAACGTTTCCAACACCTTGTTGTATCGATGCCACCAACACGCTACTAGCAAGGTGGGGCTAATAAAGGGGGTCCAACCAGGGCCGGACTGGGAATAAAAACCAGCCCTGGAAATAATTTCATAGCAGCCCCAGTGACGTAGTGTTGGTTGTCAGCACCCAAGGTAAGGCAAGTAATTTGCACCCCTAACCGGCGGACATTTAGCGCTCCCTGAGTCTCTTCCGCTCATACTGTATTAAACCCTTTATGGTACATTTTAGGATGTACCAATCCTTCTCTTTGTTCTTCTTTATTTCCCCTTTATCTTTCTCTATCATAATTTCTTGTGCCCCCCCATCTCCCTTATTATGTATCTTCTTTTTCTTTGTTCCTCCCCCTCTTTTCTTTTTATTTATTCTTTCTCTTTTTTTTCCTCTCTCAGCTCCTTTCTTGCCCCCTCCCCCTCCCTCTTTCTTTCTTGCCCCCCATTACCTTTTATTAGTGTCCAGTCCACCAGTTCACAGGAAGAGTCCCTTCAGTTCTCCCATAAAAGAGGAATGTATCTCCTATGGTTTAGACACAGGATCTTTCATTCTTTTACTAGTGTAGAACCCACTAATTAAGGAGTACTTTGATGCAGTAAGTGGGCTGCGATATAGTGTGACCAAATCCCCATATTTTTTTAATATCTTCAGGTGTTTTTAAATAGCCTTGCAGGATTTAAAATGTCATTTTTGTATATGTGTAAGACACTACTAGAGATGGTCAGAGATTGTGAACATGATACGGGAGATGGTCAGAGACTGCGGATATGATACAGGAGATGGTCAGAGACTGTGGACATGATACAGGAGACGGTCAGAGACTGTGGACATGATACAGGAGATGGTCAGAGACTGTGGACATGATACAGGAGACGGTCAGAGACTGCGGACATGATACAGGAGCTGGTCATAGACTGCAGACATGATACAGGAGATGGACAGAGACTGCGGACATGATACAGGAGATGGTCAGAGACTACGAACATGATACAGGAGATGGTCAGAGACTACGAACATGATACAGGAGATGGTCATGGACTGCAGACATGATACAGGAGATGGTCAGAGACTGCAGAAATTATACAGGAGACGGTCAGAGACTGCGGACATGATACAGGAGATGGTCAGAGACATTCCGACAAAAATTTTATAGTCTGCACATCTAGCTTTTGTCTGATGAAAAAGTCAAATCGGCTGTTGAAAGCACAGTACTAACGATCCAGCTCGTCTTACGAATTTTCCCTTCAGATTTTCATATTGTGTGTACGAGGCATTAAGGTTTGACCTCATATTATATGGTTTTGGTAAATCTGAAGACAAAAATCTGCAGAAAATCTAATGGTGTGTACACTCCCTCTCAACAGGTTGACAATGCTGCTGTCCAATGTATCTCTGTTGCTCCTTCATTCAGAGTACAGAAACCTTTGGATATGAAGTGTGTTATTGGCTGAAGGTAAAAAAAAGTCTAAAAAACAAAACAAAAGCAACCACCACATATATGTCTTGGTAAGCTGCAACATAATAAACTTCAGTTCTTGGATTTAGTTACACTTTAAGTAACAGGTTGTTTTTTTTCTAGCAAAGCAGATATGCATAGCCTGGAAAGCATATGAAAGGAGCCCAGGGAACCACCTGCTGTCTTGAAGTAAAAATACAAAATATGTATATGCAATTTTTCATGTGTACATTATTTTTTGTCTTTCATATATATATCCCTTTCCCGCCGAGCGTACGCAGATGTGCGTACTCGGCTTCCGGGGGGTATACCGGGATGATGCCCGCACCTGCAGGCATCATCCCGGTACCGTTTTGTTCAGCGGGCGATTTGCTATCCAGCCATAACAACCGATGCGGCTAAAAGCTGCTAGGCTGTTATGCCGGAGGAGCGGGAGGGGACGTCCCCCCTCCCGCCGCCTCCCGCCGCTGTTACCTGTGCTCCCGCTTGATCGGGAGCACCGATTCCTGCTGCGATGCCTCCGGCCGCTGGAGAGGAACTGGAACGAAGCCGTAATCGGCTTCGTTCCAGTCTCCTCATAGTAAACACGGAAGCGACGTCATGACGTCACTTCCCGTTTACTCGGCTGCCAATGGCACCGGTTTTAAAAAAATATCCGTTATTCAGAATCGCCGTTTTCGGCAATCTGAATACACTGAAGTGTAAAGGAGGGGTGGGGGGTCTTTTAGACCCCCGATCCCTCCATAAAGAGTACCTGTCACCGCCTATTACTGTCACAAGGGATGTTTACATTCCTTGTGACAGCAATAAAAGTGATCAAATTTTTTTTTTATTTTAAACAACTTAGTCATTTTAAAATAAATAAAAAAAAAAAAAAAATTTTTTACAGCGCCCGCCGTCCCCGCGAGCTCGCAAAGCAAAGAAAACGCATACGGAAGTCGCGCCCGCGTAAGTAAACGGTGTTCAAATCACACATGTGAGGTATCACCACGATCATCAGTGCGAGAGCAATAATTCTAGCACTAGACCTCCTCTGTAACGCTAACCTGGTAACCGTAAAAAATGTTTAAAGCGTCGCCTATTGAGATTTTTAGGTACCATACTTTGTCGTCAATCCACAAGTGCGTGCAATTATAAAGTGTGACATGTTTGGTATCTATTTACTCGGCGTAACATTATCTTTCACATTATGCAAAAAAAATGGGATCATTTTACTGTTTTTTTTTTTTTTTTATTCATGAAAGTGTCCCTTTTCCCAAAAAGTTGCATTTAAAACACCGCTGCGCAAATACCGTGTGACATAAAATATTGCAACAATCGCCGTTTTATTCTCTAGAGTCTCTGTTAAAAAAATATATATAATGTTTGGGGGTTCCAAGTAATTTTCTAGTAGAAAATATGGATTTTAACTTGTAAACACCAAATTCCAAAAATAGGCTTAGTCATGAAAGGGATATATATATATATATATATATATATATATATATATATATATATACACCCCTAAGTGAAAATGTCCAAATTGGGCCCAATTAGCCATTTTCCCTCCCTGGTGTCATGTGACTCATTAGTGTTACAAGGTCTCAGGTGTGAATGGGGATCAGGTGTGTTAAATTTGGTGTTATAACTCTCACTCTCTCATACTGGTCACTGGAAGTTCAACATGGCACCACATGGCAAAGAACTCTTTGAGGATTTGAAAAAAAAAAATTGTTGTTCTACATAAAGATGGCCTAGGCTATAATAAGAATGCCAAAACCCTGAAACTGAGCCGTAGCATGGTGGCCAAGACCATACAGCGGTTTAACAGGACAGGTTCCACTCAGAGCAGGCCTCACCATGGTCGACCAAAGAAGTTGAGTACACATACTTAGCATCATATCCAGAGGTTGTCTTTGGGAAATAGACGTATGAGTGCTGCCAGCATTGCTGCAGTGGTTGAAGGGTTGGGGTGGTCAGACTGTCAGTGCTCAGACTATATGCCACACACTGCATCAAATTGGTCTGCATGGCTGTCGTCCCAGAAGGAAGCCTCTTGTAAAGATGATGCACAAGAAAGCCTTCAAACAGTTTGTTGAAGGCAAGCAGACTAAGGACATGAATTTCTGGAACCATGTCCTGTGGTTTCATGAGACCAAGATAAACTTATTTGGTTGAGATGGAGTCAAGTGTGTGTGGCGGCAACCAGGTGAGGAGCCCAAAGACAAGTGTGTTTTGCCTACAGTCAAGCATGGTGGTGGGAGTGTCATGATCTAGGGCTGCATGAGTGCTGCCTGCACTGGGGGGCTACAGTTCATTGAGGGAACCATGAATGCCAACATGTACTATGATATAATGAAGCAAAGCATGATCCCCCTCCCTTCGGAGACTGGGCCGCAGGGCAGTATTCCAACATGATAACGACTCCAATCACACCTCCAAGACGAGCACTGCCTTACTAAAGAATCTGAGGGTAAAGGTGATGGACTGGCCAACCATGTCTCCAGACCTAAACCTTATTGAACATATGTGGGGCATCCTCACATGGAAGGTGGAGGAGTGCAAGTTCTCTAACATCCACCAGCTCCATGATGTCATCATGGAGGAGTGGAAGAGGACTCCAGTGGCAACCTCTGATGAACTCAATGCCCAAGAGGGTCAAGGCAGTGCTGAAAAATAATGGTGGCCACACAAAATATTGACACTTTGGACCCAATTTGGACATTTTCACTTAGGGATGTACTCACTTTTGTTGCCAGTGGTTTAGACATTAATGGCAACAAATTTACACTGTTATACAAGATGTACACTCACTACTTTACATTGTAGCAAAGTATAATTTCTTCAGTGTTGTCACATGAAAAGATAGAATAAGATATTTACAAAAATGTGAGAGGTGTACACACGTTTGTGAGATACTGTATATTTATAGTCAAAACCACAATGCGTTCTCTTTAAAAACCACAGCTAGATCACAATGCACTTCAAGCTACAACAGCATCTTAAAACAGATAACTAGGGAAGGCATAATTTAATTAATGGGATTGTATCTGCTTTAATCTTGTTTGTGCCTGTGATGTAGATTACGAGCATAAGCTGATAATGTCTTGTTTGTCCCATGAGAGACATATAGTCACTTCAGATAATTAACTGGAAATATCATGAAATACACCATATCTCCTCCATATCTTAAACTGTGATTGTGACTGCCTGCAAACACAAGACTGGGAAGCAATAACCCTACTGTTTTTTTAAATAAAAACACATGCAAATCAAATACACACACTTATTTTAACCATTTATTAATTTAAAGGGAAATGTTAGTGGTTTGGGGCCAATTTTATTTTAATTCTCATTTAAAGTGTGCAGATTTTCAAACGAATGCTTTATATGTTTATTACTATGTATACAATCCTTGTTTTATAGGTAAACATTTAAAAACTGACAAAGGATTCCCAGAGCACTGGGATGTGCTACCTGCCTCGTGGCTGCCTTTGCCTGAGTGAAAGGTCACTTTGTGCCTCCTGATAAGGAAGGAGTTGTTGCAGTGAGACATTCAGCTCTATCTGTAAATTCCAGCTTCAGCTATTGAGTTTTGTAAAAACAGGGAGGTCTCCAGAAGACAATTGAAAAGGAGAGGACATGTAAATATGCTGGATTTCATTGTTACTTGAATTAAAAAGAGAGTTTTTGGTCTATTAAATTGTTGTATTCATAAACAGAAGCCACTAGATAACCTGCTGTTCAAATATATTATATACTGTAACTTGTTATCTTTGCACCAACTTATTTGGGGCCCAGTACTTGACCCCCTTTAAATTAGGTGTGCTGCAGCCCCCTTTACATGTTGATTAAGGCATGCTGTAGCTCAGAAAAAAAAAAGCATTGAACACCTCCACAGCAAGAGGAGATCAACTTCTTCAAATACCTACACAAGTCATTTTGAATACAAATAATATGAGTTTTTAGGTAGTGAGGTGTTCACAGTTTTGATTGTCTGACTCTCTTTTTTATTAGTATTCATATGAGTTAATGCCTAGGCAATTTGGCTCTATGACCACCATTATCAAATCAATTAAAATAAATTCTCTTAAATTAATATTTACATTCACAGTACATTTAAAATATATTAAATTGATGTTAAAAAGCTTAATCAATATACAGTAATCTTTTAAAAACCTTATATCTAGGCACAATTTGATATGTAGGTACCTGGGGGCAGCCAGACTTGCTCATTATATGGATAGTCTCTGCCTTTTGCTTTACTACTCCCCCTCACAAGGCAAGTCTGTGAGACAGCAGACTCGCTGAAAACAATGCACTCCCCATGTGGCTGATATCTTATTCCATCAGCTTGTAAGAAGGACCCAGAGTGATAGCACTGAGCTGCTGAAAGTGCCATCTAGTGGCTTAATTTGTACATTTCTAATTTTTATTTTTTATTTGAAAATACTTTTTATTAAGTTTTGTGGAAAGAAAAGAAAAAGGGAAGAGAGGAAAAAAATAGAAAATTACAGAATAAAGCCTTTGGGCACACCCCGGCTTAAACAACATACAATATAAGTCTATATCTAATGTAACTGCAACAACGTAATCTGCTTGTGCTGTACATTTCTAAATGCAATACAATAAATTAAAAGATTGCAAAATTATATAGCCACAACAAAAATGACAAATAACTAGAACTTAGGGCCCACTCTAGCCTGGTCATGTGACCCTACCCTGTGTCAGCTAACAGCGGTTGCAGGGGAGAAGAGGGAGTGCCGACAATGAGGGTGTCATGGTTATGCAGTGATCTTCCTCTGGTTGCTTACCTCCCCTCATGTGTTCTGACTAAGAGGCCAGCCACTTCCACCTGGTGGTTTTTATAACCTCTCCTCTAAGCATGGCTCCACCCCAGACCCTATCAGGGAACCCTATATTAACCTGTGCACTGCAAGCCAGCGGGGCTGATCAACCATTGTGTATTCATTGTGTGTTTGGCTTCCTGGTTCCTGCTTGCCGTGTGCTCTATGTTTGACTCTGTTACCAACCTTGGCGTGTTCTCTGCAATTCCTGTCTGCTTGCCACCTTGACCTTTTGCATGTTTCCGACCATCCCTGTCTGCCTGTGACCCTGAACCTTTAGCGTGTACTCTGTTGTTCCTGTCTTCTAGTTGCCCTGACCTCTGCCGTATCCCCTTACTATCCTTGTCATTCCAGCCTGCTGCTTCCTTCTCCTGTAGTCTACCGCGAGCGTGAGCTGTGAGACCCTAGGGGCGGTGACCTGGAGCCAGACTGCAGCGAAGTCCATCCTCACCACTGGAGGCTCTGGCGAACACCCGCTGTCTCTTAGACTCCGCGCCCTGGGCAATCTATGCTCCAGCTCCCATTGGGATCTGTGTTAGTGATCCTGTAAACCTGTGTCCTGAATCTACCTGGGTACAATCTGCAGCAGTCAGTCCTAAGGTCCACTACCTAGCGGTGCACTTCCGACTCCTGCGGAGTGCATCTGTCACCTGGTCTCAGGTGACCTGACAGAGGGCAGAGGAGGGAGTGCCAACAATAGCTAGGATATGGGAGCCTATGGGTGATGCCACCACTCTCAGGTTTCCCAATTATTGTTGAGTGCTCCTCTCCCCTGCAGCTGCCACTGGCTGACACAGGGGATCAGGTGACTGGGCCAGAGCAAGCTGAAATAAGTAGGTTCATACATCTTTTTTTAGGTTATTCAGCGTAGGTGTTTGGAAGGGGGACTATCACTATTAAGACCCCTTTCACACCACGCCGCCCATAGCATCGGCGGTAAAATGGTGCTATTTTTAGCGGCGTTTTACCGTCGGATTTGCGGCGCATTTCGGCCGCTAGCTGTGCGCTTTTACCCCGCGCTAGCGGCCGAGAAAGGGTTAAAACCGTCGGCAATATGCCGCAATAGCGGCGTTTTGCTGGCGGTATTACAGCGCTGCCCCATTGATTTCAATGGGGAGCAGCGGTGGAGGAGCGCTAAACACACCGCTCCATAGAAGCTGCTGCCAGGACTTTTCCTGATGTCCTGCCAGCGCACCGCTGCAGTGTGAAAGCCCTCGGGGCTTTCACACTACAGACAATGGTGTCGCTGTTTTAGGGTGGATTGCAGCCGCTATTTCTAATGCTATAGCGCCTGCAAAACGCCCTTGGTGTGAAAGGGGTCTAATGGACAACTTACCTGCATGTTAAACTCAGAGAAAATATCCTGTAAATAAAGGCATGTGAATAAAATATATTTCATTACATTGGACCTTTTGACTTAATGTGAAATTATGCTGTATTTTCCATTTAAGCAGCTGGGTGGGCAGCAGGGCTGGAGAGACATATTTCCTTTAGGTTTTTTTATGTCCAGTCACTCAATCAATAAAACATCATCAGAGTTGCATTGCAGGTAGAGCACTGGAAAGCAAAAACAAAAACAAAAACAAAAAAACTTTATCTTAAATGCATAAGACCACAGATTGGAGAGTGAGAGAATTAAAGCCCGAGCAAACCATGACTCAAAGTACATGAAAATCCAAGCAAAAATGATTTCTCCTTGAAGCTTGAGGCCATGGCATGATAGGGGAATTGAGTGAACTGACAAAAAGAATCAAATAGGTTGAGAGGAAGAAAAGGGTCAGGAGGAAAGTTCAATCTATTTTTTCTTTATCTGTGTTTAAGAAGAAGCACAGGTGATCCTTCCTATGGAGAGCCATCAGCGTAGCTATGTTTGATTGAAACCCTGCGTGTGCCATCATTTGATGTCTTTATAACCTCTACAAACAGGTCAAGTTGTTGTATATAAACAGCAAAAATAAATGGAAACTCAGTGTGACAACCCCTGTGCTATCACATTAAAGTGTATTTGTGTCCTATAAATGTGACATAGCAGTTTTTCCTTAGAGACAGACAGAAATTACCAACATCTGTCTAGCTGCCACCAAATACCCTCATATTCTTTAATGTTTACACTATATCATAATCAAAATAGCACTGCTTCCCCCTATTCCTCCTCCCCCACCCCAACCTTTCTTTTCCATCCTCTGCTCCCCATCAACCCAAACCCCTCTGTCCTCTCCATCCCTAAGCCCCATCTCTCTCTCCCTTCTTCCCCATACACATCCTTCCAAGTCCCAAACTCTCTCTCCCTTCCTCCAACCTATTCTCTCTTCGCACCTCCATTCTCCCACCCCACTCCCAACTTCTCTCCCTCCTCCTTCCACCCATTCTCTTCTCACCTCCAACATCCCTCCCCACTTCCAACCATTCTCTCCCCTCCTCCAACCTATCCTCGCTTCCCACCTCCAACATCCCTCCCCACTTCCAACCTCTCTCTCCCCTCCTCCAACCTATCCTCTCTTCTCCCCTCCAACATCCCTCCCCACTTCCAACCTCTCTCTCCCCTCCTCCAACCTATCCTCTCTTATCACCTCCAACATCCCTCCCCACTTCCAACCTCTCTCTCCCTTCCTCCAACCTATTCTCTCTTCCCACCTTCAACATCCCTCCTCACTCTCAACCTCTCGCTCCAACACTACCCTATTTTTTATCCCCAACCCACACCTTTCTCTCTCTCTCTCTCTCTTCCTGATTCTGAACCTCTTTACATGCTCTTCATCCCTAACCTAACCTCTCTTTCCCCTCCCACCTCACTCTGAACCTCTGTCCCCTCCCTTTTCTTCTCTATCATTTCTTTCCACCTACAACCTTTCTCTGTCACCTACTTAGCCCTACTTTTCCCCATAAATATCTGTCCTATCCTCCTCCCTACTTTGCCTTAAACCTCCCTAACCTTCCTCTTCCCTCTTCCTACGTACCTTGCATCCCCCCCAGCCTTTACCCTTCTCTCCCCTTTCCCCTCTAACTTTTATATCCTCCTTTCCCATACTCCTTCCCAGTTCCCCAAGCTCTTTCTCCCATCTTCTAAACCCTGTCCTATAATACTTCCCCACTCTTAACTGTCTTCTCCCTTCCACCCCCTTGGCCTCCACCCCCAACTCTAAGTGTTCTCTTCATTCCACTTGTAACTTATCTCTCCCCTATTCCCCCCTGGTCTTAATTCCCAAGCTCCAACGATCTCTTCCCCTGCTCTGTAATTTTTTCTAACGTGTCTTTCACCTTCTCTCCATTATTCTCCCTCTTCCATTATTATTCTCTACCTTCCTACTATGCTCCCCCATCCACCACCTCACATCCCTCTCCTCCTAGCTATTTTTACACATTGTATTCTCTATCTCGTATTCCTTCCTACTATGCTTCCCCTCTCTCTCTTTCCCCTCTTTTCAGCTACTTTCCCTCCCTGCCCTCAGCCTCATTTTCCCTTCTTCAACCCTACTATGTCACCCTACCTACCCCCTACCCTCCCTCCCCTCAAACAACTACTTACAAATGTGCCCCCTACCTTATCACATCATATAAATGCACATCATAGATGGGTGGGTCTACCTTTGGGTAGGTGCATCGTGGTGCAGTGTGCAGAAAACACTCAGATTCCAGGTGCAAAAACAGGAATGTATTGAATGGAAGTTCAGCAATACACAACAGGCCCCACGGGAAGGCAACAGAACCAGAAATGCTTACAAGATGTAACAACGATGTGACAGAAGATGGAAGCCTCAGGGAAGCTAACAGAGTCTGTCTCAAGGAGCGTAATGCAGCCTGGCTGGTCCGTATCGAAATGGAAGGTTTCCAGGAAGGATGGCGTGTCCCTGCACTTTTCTTACTCCTCCAGAACCTGTTCCTGACAAACGAATGACCTGTCCCTACTCTAGGTACTCGCAAAATGCTCGCCAATCCCAGGAGCCAGGGTCTTAAATAGACTCTGCCTGGCCAAAGATTGCCACTAAAGTCACTACCAGTGTTAGATGTTGCCTCTCTGTGAACGAGGAAACCATATAAAAAATAGGCTCCTCTTGATTTCCTCTCGATTTCCTCCTCCACCACGTTGCCTCTGCGGTTGAGTGCAACCTGCAGTGGAGAAAATAGACTGCACCTGCCTACATACTATTTACAAAACTACAAATTCTGTAGTGGTATCTCAGTCTTAATTACAAATTCGATTACTGTTGAACCATTTCAGCTAAACTGTGACCCAGTAGGTTGTTATCTTTCCATCTTTTTTTTTTTTTTTGTAAAGTGATGGTTATTTAAGGAGATATTAATGCATTTTTCATTGTCTTTGCCATTTATAAGCTTATGAGATTTTAACTTGGTATTAGATCTGGGTTCGGATCTTTTCACCGACAGCCCTAGTTCAATTCTCTCCATCCACATTTCCTAATCTTATATGGTCACTGGTCTCTACTGCACATAAAGCTGTATCCAGCGTGGTCCCTTTCTTGCCATTCTTCATTGCATATCACAAAATCATGTACAATCATTTTTTTTTGCCCCCCCCCCCATATATTGTTTTAGATCTATCCTTGCTTACTTTATATTTAGGCTGGGTATTGAAACCTCTGCATACAAGTTAAAAAATAAAAGTTACAATTGAACTCCAATTTTGCAGAAATTGGCAATATGTTGGCAAAAAAACAAAGTTTTAATGCCTGCTCAGCTAATAGTGCTGCTTTTTAAAGAATCTTTCAAAGGCTTTGTTTAAAGGTGTCTTTGAAATCTAAAAATTCAAAAAACTTACAGTACTTGAAGTATCCCTTAAATTCCAGTAGCTGCAATGGGTTGACCGGGAATTAAGTTGATGCCCCAGTGACAGGTATAAGGAGACGCTACAATCAGCAGGGATTTTAAGCTTTGAAAGAAAGGACAAATGCAAATCAAATTAGAGGTAACCTGATTTTTACAAACTTGTAGAAAAATTTGAAAAGTGTTTAGCTTATACAATATGTTTCTCTGGGTTGATACTTAAATACTGTATTACATTCAGATCTAAGTCATACCTCCCAACTTTTTGAGATGGGAATGAGGGACACCTACAGTTTCTTACAAAAGTGAGTACACCCCTCACATTTTTGTATATATTTTATTATATCTTTTCATGTGACAACACTGAAGAAATAACACTTTGCTACAATGTAAAGTGGCGAGAGTACAGCTTGTACTGTAATTTTGCTGTCCCCTCAAAATAACTCAACACACAGCCATTAATGTATAAACTGCTGGCAACAAAAGTGAGTACACCCCTAAGTGAAAATGTCCAAATTGGGCCCAAAGTGTCAATATTTTGTGTGGCCACCATTATTTTCCAGTACTGCCTTAACCCTCTTGGGCATGGAGTTCATCAGAGGTTGCCACTGGAGTCCTCTTACACTCCCTCATGACGACATCATGGAGCTGGTGGATGGGATGAGGTCGTTATCATATTGAAATAATGCTCTGCGGCCCAGTCTTCGAACGGAGGGGATCATGCTCTGCTTCAGTATGTCACAGTACATGTTGGCATTCATGGTTCCCTCAATGATCTGTAGCTCCCCAGTGCCGGCAGCACTCATGCAGCCCCAGACCATGACACTCCCACCACCATGCTTGACTGTAGGCAAGACACACTTCTCTTTGTACTCATCACCTGATTACCGCCACATACGCTTGACACCATCTGAACCAAATAAGTGTATCTTGGTCTCATCAGATCACAGGACATGGTTCCAGTAATCCATGTCCTTAATCTGCTTGTCTTCAGCAAACTGCAGGCTTTCCTGCACATCATCTTTAGAAGAGGCTTCCTTCTGGGATGACAGCCATGCAGACCAATTTGATGCAGTGAGTGGTATATGGTCTGAGCACTGACAGGCTGACCTCCCACCCCTTCAACCTCATGTGTCTATTTCCCAAAGACAACCTCTGGATATGACGCTCAGCACATGCACTCAACTTCTTTGGTTAACCATGGCGAGGCCTGGTCTGTGTGGAACCTGTCCTGCTAAACCGCTGTATGGCCTTGGCCACCATTAGGGATGAGCCGAACACCCCCCGGTTCGGTTCGCACCAGAACTTGCGAACGACCCCCGCGTTCGGTACGAACGTTAGAACCCCATTGAAGTCTATGGGACTCGAACGTTCGAATTGGAAAGTGCTCATTTTAACGGCTAATATGCAAGATAGTGTCCTAAAAAGGGTTTGGTGACCTGCCTCCTGCCTCAGGGGACATGGGTCACTGCAAAAAAAAGTTTTAAAAACTACCGTTTTGGCGGGAGCATTGATTTTAATGACGATTAAAGTGAAAAAAAAAAAGTGAAATATTCCTTTAAATATGGTGCCTGGTGGGTGTCTGTAGTATGCCTGTGAAGTGCCACGTGTTTCCCGTGTTTAGAACAGTCCCTGCACAAAATGACATTAAACGGAAATAACACCATTTAAAACTGCTTGCGGTTTTAATGTTATATCTGGTTCCTGCAATATGGTTGAAAATCATTGAGAAACATGGCATGGGTAGCCCTCCCTGCCCATTACCAGCCTATTTGGGTCTTGTACGCATATTAAGGGGAACCCCGTACCCATATTAAAAAAAGGAAATGCGTGTGGCCCCCAGGCCCTATATACTCAGAACAGCAGTATACAGGCGGTGCAAACAAGACAGGGACTGTGTAGGTTTGTTGTGTTAAGTTGAATCTGTTTGTCATTTTCAACCGGTACATTTTTAAAGTGTAGCTCCAGTCAAAAAAACTATCTTTAAGCTTTTTGGAAAACATAGGGAAGGGTTATCACCCCTGTATAATTTGTTTTGTCGTCCATCTTTTTTCATCTCACTTGCTGCTGTCTCCTTGCGTTTGCAAGTAGGAGATGTTTGTAAGTTGGATGTTTGAAAGTAGGGGCCTGCCCTATATTATAGCGGTATGTACTGGGTACAGAGCACGCAGACAGCACGCACTCCTAACACTACTGACTGCAAGCTCTATTATTAACCACTTGTTAGCCCAATGTTTGCATAAAGTGAAAGATGAAGTTATGCTGAGTAAATAGATATCAAACATGTCACTCTTCAAAATTGCACATGCCCGTGGAATGGCGCCAAACGTCGCTACTTAAAAAATCCCCATAGGCGACGCTTTAAATATTTTTTTACTGGTTACATGTTTTGAGTTGCAGAGGAGGTCTAGGACTAGAATTATTGCTCTCGCTCTAACATTCTCGGCGATATCTCACATGTGTGGCACATGCGAGCACATGGGGACATGGGCGCTTTAATTTTTATTTTATTTTTTTATTGTTCATTTTACTTTATTTATTTTAGTTTGACATTTTTTTTCCCAAAAATATATTTTTGATCACTTTTATTCCTATTACAAGAAATGTAAACATCCCTTGTAATAGGAATATGGGGTGACAGGTCCTCTTTACAGTGAAATCTGGGGGGTCAATATGACCCCACATCTCACCTCTAGGCTGGGAAGCCTGAAATAAAAAATAAAAAAAAGATTCTGGCTTTGATCGTACTGGCGAGTTGGTAGAAGCACCGGAGGGCGGTGAGGGGTGGGGGGCGTCTATGGCTGGGTATTTCAGGGTATCACCGAGTATGGCTGGGTATCTCTGAGTATGGCTGGGTATGGCAATTTATAGCAGGGTATTACAGAGTATTGACGGGGTATTGGCGGGGTACTACAGAGTAATAGCAGGGTACTGCACTGCAGAGTAATGGCAGGGTACTGCACTGCAGAGTAATGGCGGGGTACTGCACTGCAGAGTAATGGCGGGGTACTGCACTGCAGAGTAATGGCGGGGTACTGCACTGCAGAGTAATGGCGGGGTACTGCAGAGTAATGGCGGGGTACTGCACTGCAGAGTAATGACGGGGTACTACAGAGTAATGGCAGGGTACTGCACTGCAGAGTAATGGCAGGGTACTGCAGTGCAGAGTAATGGTGGGGTACTGCACTGCAGAGTAATGGCGGGGTACTGCACTGCAGAGTAATGGCGGGGTACTACAGAGTAATGGCAGGGTACTGCACTGCAGAGTAATGGCAGGGTACTGCACTGCAGAGTAATGGCGGGGTACTGCACTGCAGAGTAATGGCGGGGTACTGCAGAGTAATGGTGGGGTACTGCAGAGTAATGGCAGGGTACTGCAGAGTATGCACTGGTATTGCAGAGTATTGGCAGGGAATTGGGGGGTTAAATTCGGTGAGCAGCGATGTGGGCACTGCAGATGCAGCCCACATTGCTGCTGACACCGATCTCTTTCCCCTCCGCTGTACCGATCGGTACAGAAAGGGGAGGTAGGAACAGGCGTCATAACATGACGCCGGTTTGTTTCCAAGTGATCACTCCGTCATTTGACGGAGCAATCACGTGGTAAACGGCCGCTATGAGCGGCCGTTTACCGTGATGCGCCGGGTCCTATGGACCCGGCGGTCACGGATGCTCTCGAGTGCGCACACCTCGGGGCACGCGAGAGCAGAATTCTGGGAGGCCGTTAATTAACGGCCTCTCTGAGTTAAACAACCGCCCTGAAGCCGTTAATCGGCAATGGGCAGTTGTTAAGTGGTTAAAGCTAGATCACTAGCTATATAGGTGAGGTGAATATAGTGGTGTATACTGCAGTCAGGGCACAGACAACAACCACTACACAGCAGCAAGATAGGAAATCAGCCAAAAACGATTGGTGTGTACTGTGTTGAAGGTACACAGAACACCCACTGCTTCAGATGCAAAGTAACACACTACAGGAGGCCGCCTTAAAGGCGGCCTTATATAGTGTGGGGCGTGCACTACACAGCCTGAGCTATGATTGGCCACAGGCAGGATGCCTGTGGCCAATCATGGCTCTCCTCGCTGCCGGCGCTGCGATTGGCCAAGCATGCGGGGTCACAGTGCATGCTTGGCCAATCATCGGGCAGCAATGCACTGCGCCAACGCAGTGCATTGTGGTCTGCGCGCGCGTCACTCGAATTTTGACGCGAACGGCCAAAACGTTCGGAATTCGCCGAACGGCCGAACGGCCAATGTTCGAGTCGAACGTACGTTCGACTCGAACACGAAGCTCATCCCTAGCCACCATGCTGCAACTCAGTTTCAGGGTCTTGGTAATCTTCTTATAGCCTAGGCCATCTTTATGTAGAGCAACAGTTCTTTTTTTTTTAGATCCTCAGAGAGTTCTTTGCCATGTGGTGCCACGTTGAACTTCCAGTGACCAGTATGAGAGAGTGAGAGCCATAACACCAAATTTAACACACCTGCTCCCCATTGACACCTAAGACCTTGTAACACTAACGAGTCCCATGACACTGGGGAAGGGAAAATGGCTAATTGGTCCCAATTTGGACATTTTGATTTAGGGGTGTACTCACTTTTGTTGCCAGTGGTTTAGACATCAATGGCTGTTTTTTTTATTATTTTGAGTGGACAGCAAATTTACACTGTTATACAAGATGTACACTCACTAATTTACATTGTAGTGAAGTGTTCAGTGAAGTGAAGTGTCAAAAATGTGAGGGGTGTACTCACTTTTGTGAGATACTGTATCAGCCAAAGTATGAAGACATAGGACACACCCCTTACCACGCCCCCTTAAAGGAGAATTGTACAAAAAACAAGATTAGAACCCACAAGTGCTTTTTTTTTTACCACTACTATTGCTTTATACTGGCTTTTGGAATTTACAAATGCAGCAATTTAGAAATCAGATGAAAGGTTTAGCGCTGGAAAACAATTTTTGATAGCAATAAAGTGCATTTTATATACATCTATATAGATCAGACCAAAATGAGGGACAAATGAGGAGGAATGAGGGACAGAGGGACATTGCTCCAAATTAGGGACAGTCCCTCGAAATCAGGGACAGTTGGGAACTATGCCTAAGGATGTAGAGGTTATTAAAGCATATAATATGGTCAATTACATTTCAAGTTAAGTAATGCAGGTGTTGCTTTCTTTATCTAGATCAGGGGTCTCCAAACTTTCTACACAAGGGCCCAGCTTATTGTCCTTCAGTCTTTAGGGGGGCTTGACTGCAGCCAGTGGGAGTAGAAAAAGTTCCAGCATCATTAGGCGTAGACAATGTTTCAGGTTTGAAGGTCGGTTTGAAGTCTGCTATGTGCTTTCAGCAAGGACTTCAAAAGAGCTTAACCAAAGAGATCAGTTAGAAGTCCTCAGATTTCAGTAGTTCTTTTTCTTGGAGTATCCCACTAAATCCCCTTTGCTATACAAGTTCTCCAAAAATAAAACAAAAAAAACAACAACCCCTAGACTAGAATGAATTTGGATTCCCATGATGGATATTAAAAAATGACTGTAGCCTGGGCCGTCTTTAATGTTGATTGGGCCCTGGGAAAACATTTTCTTGCCCCCCTCCATTCTCAGACATACACAATAATAGCAGGTAGATTCAAATCAGTTTACTGCAGCAGATCACGCAGTGATTGCAATTGGTTGCCAGAGGTTGCAGCCTAGCCTTACTGGCTGGTTGCTAGAGGTTACAACACATAATATATACTTGTCGATTGACTGCTAGAGGTTACTGCACATTATTAGCGCTCACTGATTGGCTGCTAGGGGTTACAGCACATCATTACCACTCACTGATTGTTTGCTAGAGATTACCGCAGATCACTACTGTTCACTGATTGGTCGCTACAGATTAATGCACATCATTACCACTCACTGAGCAGTGAAGCAATCCCAAAAAATTGAGCAAGTAAAGCAGCACATTAATACACATACTACAGGAGAGGGTCAAAAAGTGAGGGCATACTACAGGAGAGGGTCAGAGACTGCAAACATATTACAGGAGAGGGTCAGAGGCTGCAAATATATTGCAGGAGAGCATCAGACACTGCAAATATACTGCAGGAGATGTTCAGAGACTTCAAATATACTACAGGAGATGGTCAGAGACTGCAAATATACTGCAGGAGATGACCAAAGACTGCAGACACGTGGGCTTCCACTCTCTGCTCTCACTGCAACGGTTCCCCCCTGAGCTTACAGGCTGCATGGGGCAGGGTTATAGCATCAGTGGAGCTCCTGGCCCCACGCCCGAACCGCTGTATTCTCCAGCCAGTATAGAACGGCGGGTCCGGGAGCTCCACTGACGCTCCCACTCCGATCACTGCTCTCATTACATCCACTCTGTTCCGAGCATACAGATGGCATGGGGCTCCTCTCTGCTGGCTAGCTTGGGAATACAACCTCCCGCGTCCTCTGTGTCGTAGCATGGGATGCCGAGGGAGCTACACGAAGAGCGCCCCATCAGCGGAAAAGACTCCCATGGCGGGAAAGGTAGGGAATGGGAGGAAGGCACCTGCAGCTCATTACAAGCCACCTCATTAACAAATAGCACTGTAACAATCCCAGGATGCATGTGGATCTTGAGATGATTCCAAGCATCCCAGAGTGGACGGTCATTTATTCTCCAAATGCTCCAAAGTAAGTACTTAACCCATATTAGTCTATCTATTAACTTACTCTACCTACCTAATGGTAGGTTAAAGCTACATCTAACAAATAGTTGAATTTTTTGTAACAGATTTGTTTGGTTCCCTCTTGTTTACCCACAGAGCCATACATTCTCTGTGCAAACCAGAGTTTGGCATTAATTAACACGCCCTTGATAGTGCCTTTTAACAACATCACCACTAAGGTAAATCTAGGTAAATTTAGGTCCAATATATATAAAGTATTAGGGTTATTAAAGTGGCTGTAAACCCTTACAACACCCTTTGACCTACAGGTAAGCCTAGATTAAGGCTTACCTGTAGGTCCAAGAAATATCTCCTAAACCTACACGGTTTAGGAGATATTTGCCGAAAGACAGGCACCGCTGTCTATGGCGCATGCGCCGTAGACAGCGGCGCACAGACGCACTGAGCGCGGCAGGTCAATGACGAAGATGCCCCTCGTGGCGGCTCCCATGCGCATGCGCGGGAGTGACATCATCGCGGCTTCGCCGAATGACAGCGGCGGAGCAGCGAGACCCACCGAGAAGACGGATGCGCCGGACTACAGGGGACAGCGGTGACTTCGCTGGCTCCTGTGTCAGGTAAGTGAAACATAATGGACTACTATGCGATGCATAGTAGTCCATTATGCTTTGCCTTTGCAGGGAATCAAAGAGGAAGTAAACTCATCAGGGTTTACTTCCTTTTTAAGTTCATACTAATGATCACTTATACAGCCTTATATACTCACACATAGGGATGAGCTTCGTGTTCGAGTCGAACGTACGTTCGACTCGAACATTGGCTGTTCGTCCGTTCGGCGAAATCCGAACATTTTGGTCCGTTCGCGTCAAATTCGCGTGGCGCTCACGGCCCACAATGCACTGCGATGGCGCAGTGCATTGCTGGCTCATGATTGGCCAAGCATGCACTGTGACCCCGCATGCTTGGCCAATCGCAGCGCCAGCAGCGAGGAGAGCCATGATTGGCCACAGGCAGGATGCCTGTGGCCAATCATAGCTCAGGCTGTGTAGTGCACGCCCCACACTAAATAAGGCCGCCATCGCGGCGGCCTCTTGTAGTGTGTTGGCGTCTGAAGCAGTGGGTGTTCTGTGTACCTTCAACACAGTACACACCGATCGTTTTCGGCCGATTTTCTATCTTGCTGTTGTGTAGTGGTTATTGTCTGCGTGCCCTGACCGCAGTATACACCGCTATAGTCACCTCACCTATATAGCTAGTGATCTATCTTTAATAATACAGCTTGCAGTCAGTAGTGTTAGGAGATAGTGCGTGCTGTCTGCGTGCTCTGTACCCAGTACATACCGCTATATCCACCTACATAGCTGTTCTCTATTTGAGCCCACTTGCCATCTGCAGGAGTTATTGGAAGTTGTGTGTGCCTCCAGCACAGCACAGTATACATCTGTATATACCCCTTTATCTCTGGTGTTCTCTGGTTATTGTCTGCGTACCCTGACCGCAGTATACACCGCTATATTCACCTCACCTATATAGCTAGTGATCTATCTTTAATAATACAGCTTGCAGTCAGTAGTGTTAGGAGATAGTGCGTGCTGTCTGCGTGCTCTGTACCCAGTACATACCGCTATATCCACCTACATAGCTGTTCTCTATTTGAGCCCACTTGCCATCTGCAGGAGTTATTGGAAGTTGTGTGTGCCTCCAGCACAGCACAGTATACATCTGTATATACCCCTTTATCTCTGGTGTTCTATAATAAAGGCATCTGCAGGAGTTAGTGGGTGTTGTGTGCCTCCAGCACAATATAAACTACCCAACTGCTGTGTTACTCAACTCCCTTCAGGCCATTACCATGTCTGGAAGGCCAGCAAGGAGAGGCAGACAGGCGCGAGCCGATAAAAGAGGGCAAGCAGGCTCTGTGTCTAGAGACAACAGTGCTGGTCGTGGACGCGGTGCATTGTCATCAGCACGTGGCCATGGGACATGCTTGTCCTTCTTTTCGGCAGCTGGACATGTTGAACCGCAACATGCCAACGACTTGGTAGAGTGGATGACCAAGCCCTCTTCATCCTCCTCATCCTCTCTCACCCAGTCTCAGGGTAGTAGCAAAGCAGCTGCCAACGCATCGTCTTCCCTCCTCTCAATGTCATCATCAGTGACTCCTTCCCTAGACCCACCACGTCCTCCTGAGGAGTCTCCTGAACTCTTTGAGCACAGTGTTGGGTACATGCTCCAGGAGGATGCCCAGTGTTTTGTGGGCTCTGATGATGACACTCAGCTAGAGGAAGGCAGTAGCGTGAGCGCAGAGAGAGGGGATGCTCAAGAAGGACAGCAATCTGGCAGTCATGTTCCACAAGCTGCAGCATACTGCCAGGTTTGCTACAGCGATGAAGAGGGAGGGGATGATGAGGGCACTGACTCCACGTGGGTGCCTGGAAGGAGGGAGGAGGAGGAGGAGGAGGAGGCACATGTCCAACGAGGCAGGATGCCCTCCGGGGGCCAGCTTAGGGGCAGCACACCGACTGAATCACACCGCAGAGCTCCGCCTGTGCAGAGCGCTGCCTCTGCGCGTTATTCTAAAAGTTCTTTGGTGTGGGCCTTTTTTGAGACGAGTGCATCAGATCACACCGCTGCTATTTGCAACATATGTCTCAAGCGTATCTCACGTGGCCAAAACATCAGCCGCTTGGGCACCACATGATTGACCAGACATGTGTAAGGCTCACCGCAGGGTAAGCCTGTATTTGTAGGAGGAGTCAGGCTGCATAAAGCCTGCCCTCCTCCACCTCCTCCTCGTTGGACGTCGGATCTCGTGTGGCTGACGTCACTTCCGGCGGGTTGGAGGAGGATGTCATTCTGCGGCTCGGGCGCTCATGGACGGGGGTGCTTTTGGCCCCCGCCGGCTCCGTTTGTGGGCATCGGTGGTGGGGGGGTGGTTCTCTCGCCGGCAGCTTCTGTCTGCACGGGGGATCCTTCCTCCCGCCCGCCTCCTTCTCTGGCTGCCTCTGCTGGAGGGGAGGGGGGGTGGGGGTTTCTGTCTCAGACTCCCCCTTGTCGTCCACCCGCCTCCTTCTCCCGCTGTGCCAGCCACAGTCTTCCCCCGTGTGGAGCTGCGGGGGGCGCTTCACCAGACGGTGGCTGTCTGCACGGGGGAGGCTTTCTCCCGGCCGCCTCGGCTACAGGGGAGGGAGGTTTCTTGTCCCAGGCTTTCCCCGGGTGATTCTGCGGGAAGCGCTTGTCCACTGGGGGGGGCTTGCACCGCCGATTCTCCTGGCGGGGGGAGGGGGAGGTTTTCGGCCGCGCCGGCTCCCCCTCCCCCCCTCACATATGCTGTGCACCCGCCCGCCCCTCCTCCCGTTGTTCACGTCGGGGGGAGGGGGGGGGTGTTTGGCCGCCGTCCGCTCCTCTCCTCGGGCTGTTTCCGGCTCCAGAGGGTGCTGCCCGCCCCTCCCCCCGGTGTTCATGCGGGGGGGGGGGGTGTTTGGCCGCCGTCCGCTCCTCTCCTCTGGATGTTTCCGGCTCCGGAGGGTGCTGCCCGCCCCTCCTCCCGGTGTTCACGCCGGGGGGAGGGGGGTGTTTGGCCGCCGTCCGCTCCTCGGGCTGTTTCCGGCTCCAGAGGGTGCTGCCAGTCCGCTCCTCCCGGTGTTCACGCCGGGGGGAGGGGGGGTGTTCGGCCGCCCGTCTGTTTCTCTCCTCGGGCTGATCCGGCGCCATGAGGGGACTGCCCGCTCCTCCCGGTGTTCACGCCGGGAGGAGAGAGTGTTTGGCTGCCCGTCCGCTCCTCTCTTAAAAGTGCTTGTCCACTGGGGGGTTTGCACTCGCCGTTTCTCCTGGCGGGGGGAGGGGGAGGCATTCGGCCGTGCCAGCTCCCCATCCCCCCCCCCCCCTCACATACGCAGTATCTCTCCTGGGGGGGAGGGGGAGGTGATCGGCCACCTCTCCTGGGGCAGATCCGGCTGCAGGGGTGGGGGGGGGGCGGCATCTGCATGCTCATCCAACTCCATGAGGGAGCCGCCGGCTGGTGCATTCAGTTCTGGTAGGGGGGCTCCACGAAGAGGACACGCCGTCCGCCCGCTTCTCCCGCTGTTTCCACTGGGAGAGGGGGGGTTTCGGCTGCCATCAACTTCCCTGTCCTGGCTCCACGTGGGGGAGCCCGCCCGCCTGCTTCTCCCGTCGGGAGAAGGGGGGTGGGTTTGGCTGCCATCCGCTCCTCTGTCCTGGGGGGGGTCTGGCTCCACGAGGGGGCCACCCACTTCTCCTGATTTCTGCCGGGGTGGGGGGTTCTTTCGGCTGCCGTCAGCTCCCCTGTCCAGGGTAGATCAGGCTCCACTTGGGGGCCACCCACCTGTTTCTCCCGGCTATCTCTGATATTGGGGCAGCTGGGGGGGGGGATCCCAGGGACAGGTCTGCTCTTGTCAATGAGGATCAGTAAGGGCGAGACTCAGCCGCTACGCCTGAGCTCCACGTGGCGTGCCCTTCCCCCGCCTGAGCTCCACGTGGCGTGCCCTTCCCCCGCCTGAGCTCCACGTGGCGTGCCCTTCCCCCGCCTGAGCTCCACGTGGCGTGCCCTTCCCCCGCCTGAGCTCCACGTGGCGTGCCCAACCCCCGCCTGAGCTCCACGTGGCCTGCCCCCGCCTGAGCTCCACGTGGCCTGCCCCCGCCTGAGCTCCACGTGGCCTGCCCCCGCCTGAGCTCCACGTTCTCGGGTTATTCACGGTTTTCTCATACAATATTTTACGTTCTGGTGCATTTTATGGTTTCCCATGCGTTTTCGGTCCCATGCGTTCCGGTTTCAGGCCATTCACGTTCTCTTAGCGGTCACGTTCTTAAAGCATTTGCGTTTTCATGCATTTGCATTTTCTTGCAGTTGCGTTTGTCATGCATTTGCATCTTCGTGCAGTTGCGTTTTCATGCAGCTGCATCTTCTTGCAGTTGCGTTTCTTGCAGTTGCGTTTCTTGCAGTTGCGTTTCTTGCAGTTGCGTTTCTTGCAGTTGCGTTTTCTTAGGCAGTTGCGTTTTCTCAGGCAGTTGCAGCTTCTTGCAGTTGCGTTTCTCAAGCAGTTGCGTTTCTCAAGCAGTTGCGTTTCTCAAGCAGTTGCGTTTCTCAAGCAGTTGCATCTTCTTGCAGTTGCGTTTCTCAGGCAGTTGCATCTTCAGGCATTTGCGTTTCTTGCATTTGCGTTTCTTGCATTTGCGTTTCTTGCATTTGCGTTTCGTTTCAATTACGTTTTCATGCAGTTATGTTCTCGTTCATTTACATTCTCATGTAGTTATGTTCTCGTTTCGTTTTCCGTTCTCATTCGAGTTGACGTTCTCATGCTTGTTGGTTTCAAGCACGTTGTTTACTGTTCTTACGCAAATTTGTTTTTCATGCGTTTTGGGTCTCTCATGTGATTTACTTTTCTTATGAAGTTGTTGTTTCTCATGCAATTTTCGGTTTCTCATGCATTTGCGTTTCTCGTGCGTTCGCAGGTAGTTGGCGGTTCTTAAACGACGTACAGTTCTTACGCATTTATGGTTCTCAGGCATGTTAAAATTCTCAGGCAATTTACGTGTCTCACGCAACTTCTTGCGTTTCCCGTGTTTCTGACGTTCCCCATGTTGTTATAGCATTTTCTTACGTTTCCCGTGGTTCTGACGTTTTCCCGTGGTACAGTTGACGGTTCATGCAACTACGGTTTCTCATGCTTTTTTATGGTTTGCTTTCCAGCGTTATGCGTTTTCGTTTCATGTTTTTTGGCATTTCATGTTTTGCGGTCTCATGCAGTTATGTCCTCGTTTCATTTTACGTTCTCATGCACTCATGTCCTCGTTTCGTTTTCACGTTCTCATGCACCCTTGTCCTCGTTTCGTTTTACGTTCTCATGCACTCATGTCCTCGTTTCGTTTTACGTTCTCATGCACCCATGTTCTTGTTTCATTTTAACATTCTCATACACTCATGTTCTCGTTTAGTTCACGTTCTCATGCATTTTATGTTCTCGTTTCGTTTTACGTTCTCATGCGATTATGTTCCCATTCGATTTGACGTGCTTATGCTTTGTTTTCACGCACGGTTCTCACTCGTTTTACATACAATTGCCGTTTTCTCATGCAATTCACGGTTTCCATGCAGTTGGTGTTTCTTGAAGTTACGGTTCTTACGCAATTTTGTTTTTCATGTGATTTAGGTCTCTCATGTGATTTACATATGAAGTTGGTGTTTCTCATACATTTGATGGTTTCCATGTAATTTTACAGTTTCTCATACAATTGCGTTCTCGTGTGTTTTTGCTGGCAGTTGACGGTTTTAAACGACTTACAGTTCTTGCGCTTTTATGGTTCTCATAAATTTATGGTTATCAGGGTTTTACGTTTCTCATGCAATTCACGTATCGGATGCATTGTTCATGGCTGTTATTTACGTGATGCAACTTCTTGCGTTTCCCTTGTTTCTGACGTTTCCCCATGTTTTTCTAGCATTTTCTGACGTTTTTCCATGGTTTTGACGTATTCACATGTTTCCTTACGTGTTGTCCGGTGTTTCCTTCCGTATTTCCCATGTGCCGCACGTTTCATGTCTCATGCCTTTCATGTCATTACCCTTGTGTAGTTTCATGATTCTCAGGCTTTTTTATGTTCCTCATGCTTGTTAGTGTCGGATGTATTGTACGTGTCTGAGGCTATTTACGTGTCTCATGCATTTTCTCGCGTTTCCCATGTTTCTTTTGTTTCTCGTGTTTTCTTGCCTTTTCTCGTGTTCTTACTTATTCCGATATGCCGCACGTTTGTGTCTTAGGCTTTTCTTTTCTCTTGTGTACCCCCCAGGGTTTTCTTTTATGTTTTTCATCAATTTGTGAAGCCTGCATTTCCTAGGCAGGTCGTGTTTTCTAGCAGCCGCTGTTCTTAAAACCGCTCACGGTGATCGGTTCACGCTTCTCATGTTTTCGTTCAGTCACGTTTCCTTATCGCAGGTTACGTTCTTGTCGCAGGTGTTTTTGTTTGATCACGATTCTCTCGCTAGTTGTGTTCCTGATCAGTTGGGTGCCATTCCTCACTATTTACTTTAATTTCCTAGCTGCGTCTCCGGCCAGGAGTTGTCCTGGGGTATGGAAGTTTGGTTAGTCAGTTTTCACTGATCCACGGTTTCTACTGGCTCAGGGGCTTTCGTGGATCACGGGGCCCGGGCTAGTATCTGTAGGCTCGGGTCTCAGAAGCGGGTTTCCAGTGACGCACTTTCTTGTCAGTTCCAGTTGTGGTGGATTGGTTTTCCATTTGGTTTGCATTGCAGCCTCGATCATTGGGTTTTGTTTTTAATTCCAGGAAAGCCCATGACACTGCTTGGCATGTTTCCAGGTTAGGTTTCCAGTCCTGATGGTGATACGTCCAGTTCCCTTTGCTTTTCTGTTTTTGTTTTAGTTTCCTTTTTGGCTCCTCCAGCTGGTATCAGCCTTCAGCACTTTCTGGGCGTATCCAGTTAAGTCCCAGCATTTTCATGTTGAATGATCTATCAGGTTGTTTTATTTTTTCGGCTTTTCCGTTTGAAGCCATCCGGGTCTCCAGCGGTGGGGACTCCCTGCTGTGCTTAGCTGGTTTTCCATGGTGGGTTTCATTTTATGACGTTCACGTACTCTCAGGATTTATCTTGTGTTGGTCGCTGGGTTGGGCTCAAGGGGGTGCGATAGCTGGCCTTGTGATTCCTGAAGCCAGGGGAGGGGCTACTGCCTTTCTTAGCGTTTCCTTTTCTGCGGCAAAGGCATAACTCATTTGCCACCACTCCAGGTTAGACGTTATTCACTGGGTCATCTGGTTGTTGAGCTTTCTTCCTACTGTGTTATTTTTTGGCCCCTTTAGGCATACTGACCACGTGACCTTTGGCACACTTCAGGTCTTTGTTTCCTTGTTGCTCTTTGTTCCTTTCCTCATCATCCACAGAGTGACTCTGAGTACAAGTGTAAGGCTCACCGCAGGGTAAGCCTGTATTTGTAGGAGGAGTCAGGCTGCATAAAGCCTGCCCTCCTCCACCTCCTCCTCGTTGGACGTCGGATCTCGTGTCCCACCCACCCATTCCCTTTTTTCTTTTAATTTCTTTCTTTACATTTCATACTTGGGTATGCCCCCTTTAGGCATACTGACCACGTGACCTTTGGCACACTTCAGGTCTTTGTTTCCTTGTTGCTCTTTGTTCCTTTCCTCATCATCCACAGAGTGACTCTGAGTACAAATGTTGACCTGCCATGCAGCTCGTTGGCAAGCGTACCTCAAAGACCCACACCAAAGAACAAAGCGGACCTCTCCTTGCTCCTCATCAGCTGGCATCTCCAACCCCACTAGACCTTCAGTCCTCTCTGAAACCTGCTCTGAGAGGAATGAAGGTGTAGAATTAGGTGTGTCACAGCCAAGTGCTTCCGGGAACTCTGCTAGCGGTACACCCACGTCCGATTATAGCAGGCAAATGTCCCTGCCCCAGCTGCTGGACCGGCGGAAGAAGTTCACTCCCAGCCATCCAGATGCCCAGCGGTTGAATGCTAGCTTGGCTAAATTGCTAGCACTTCAACTGCTGCCTTTTCAGTTGGTAGACTCGGCCCCCTTCCGTGAGTTTGTACAATGTGCGGTTCCTCAGTGGCAGGTCCCCAAACGCCACTTTTTTTCACGGAAGGCGATTCCGGCTCTCTACCGGCATGTGGAAGGCAATGTCCTTGCCTTGCTGGACAGGGCGGTCAGGGGTAAGGTGCATATTACCGCTGACTCATGGTCCAGCAGGCATGGACAGGGACGTTACCTGTCTTTCACGGCCCATTGGGTCACTCTTCTGGCAGCTGGGAAGGATGCAGGACAAGGTGCAGTAGTGTTGGAGGTTGTTCCACCACCACGCCTCCAAAATGCTACTATTGGTTGTGACACACCTCTCTCCTCCACCCCCTCCTCTTCTTCTTCCTCCATGGCCTCTTCCAGTGCTCTGTCCTCAGAACCAGCGGTGCTCCGTAGGCGTTCCAGGGGCTACGCAAGTACGCAGGCAAAACGATGCCATGCCATGCTTGCGCTGGTTTGTTTGGGGGGCAGGAGCCACACTGGGGCGGATGTTTTGTCAGCTCTGCAGGGGCAGGCCGAGAGGTGGTTGACGCCATGCCAGCTTAAGCCAGGAATGGTGGTTTGCGACAATGGCACCAACCTCCTCTCCGCCCTCCGACAGGGACAACTGACCCATGTGCCCTGTGTAGCTCACGACCTTAACCTGGTGGTGCAGCGGTTCTTGGGCAGGTACCTGGGCTTACAGGATGTCCTGAAGCAGGCCAGGAAAGTCTGTGTGCATTTCCGCTGATCATTTAATGCCTGTGCTCGGCTGGCTGAGCTCCAAAAGGAGTTGAACCTGCCCAAGAACCGCCTTATATGTGACATGCCCACCAGATGGAACTCAACATTGGCCATGCTGCAGCGGCTGCACACGCAGCAGAGGGCCATCAATGAGTACCTGTGCGACTACGCCACCAGGACAGGGTCAGGGGAGCTTGGTTTTTTCTCACCACGCCAGTGGGGCATGATCAGGGATGCATGCACTGTCCTGTCACCGTTTGAGGAGGCCACAAGGATGGTGAGCAGTGACAGTGCATGCATCAGTGACACTGTACCTCTTGTCCACCTCTTGGAGCATACGCTGCGTGGAATAATGGACAGGGCACTTGAGGCAGAACAGAGGCAGGAAGAGGAGGACTTCCTTGCCTCTCAAGGCCCCCTTTATCCAGACAGTGTTCCTGCTGTGCCACCCATCACACAGGAAGGGGATGAGGAGGAGGAGGAGGAGGAGGATGATTGTGTCAGCATGGAGGTGGAGGCTGGCACTCAGCATCAGCAGCAGCAGCAGCAGTCTTGTAGGGATGATTTACAGTCCCAAGAAACACGTGGACTTGTACGTGGCTGGGAGGAGGTAGCTGCGGATCATGTTGTCCTTAGTGACCCAGAGGACTCCGGACCGAATGCCTCAGCTAACCTACGCTGCATGGCCTCCCTGATCCTGCAAAGCCTGCGGAAGGATCCTCGTATTCTTCGGATCAAGGAGAGGGACCATTACTGGCTGGCCACTCTCCTTGATCCACGGTACAAGGGTAAGGTTTCCGACCTTATCTTGCCATCGCAGAGGGAGCAGAGGATGAGACATCTCCGGGAGGCCTTGCAGAAAGGTCTGTGCAACGCGTTCCCAGAGACTGGGAGGTTACAAACTCCTGGTCCTGGACAACGTGTTGCTGAGGCATCGGTCAGAAGGAGCGGTGGAGAAGGTGGCCGTCTGACTGATGCTTTCAGACAATTTTTTAGTCCGCAGCCCCAAGGTATGATCGGTTCCAGCACCCATCGCCAGCGTCTGATTTACATGGTGCAGGAATACCTAGGGGCAAGGTCCGACTTGGACACCTTTTCCACCGAAAATCCTCTGGCTTACTGGGTCTTGAGGATGGATCACTGGCCAGAGCTTGCACAGTATGCAATTGAGCTATTGGCCTGTCCTGCATCCAGCGTTCTTTCGGAACGCACCTTCAGTGCTGCTGGTGGCTTTGTTACCGATCACAGGGTGCGCCTGTCCACCGAATCAGTTGATCGACTGACCTTCATCAAGATGAATCAGTCTTGGATCACCCACAGCTACCAAGCACCTGAAGCTGATGTAACCGAATAATTTTTTTTTTAAATACCACATCCCTTCAAGACTGCCTATGCTGATGCTGAGTGACTGTCCTGTTATGTTGATTGTCTATCCTCTTCCTCCTCCGCTGATATGTTGGAAGAACATTTCTGGTTCTGGTTGATGCCATCAGCCCAATTTTTCTGCCCCTGTTTAACAGGGGCGTTTAAGTACAATTTTTGATGCAATGCTTTGCAGCAGGGCTAATTCCTGCAATAAAACTAGAGTATATGGCAGAGGTTGCAGTGTGGTGGCACCAGCACCAGTGCCTAAGGCCCAATTTTTCTGCCCCTGTTTAACAGGGGCGTTTAAGTACAATTTTTGATGCAATGCTTTGCAGCAGGGCTAATTCCTGCAATAAAACTAGAGTATATGGCAGAGGTTGCAGTGTGGTGGCACCAGCACCAGTGCCTAAGGCCCAATTTTTCTGCCCCTGTTTAACAGGGGCGTTTAAGTACAATTTTTGATGCAATGCTTTGCAGCAGGGCTAATTCCTGCAATAAAACTAGAGTATATGGCAGAGGTTGCAGTGTGGTGGCACCAGCACCAGTGCCTAAGGCCCAATTTTTCTGCCCCTGTTTAACAGGGGCGTTTAAATACAATTTTTGATGCAATGCTTTGCAGCAGGGCTAATTCCTGCAATAAAACTAGAGTATATGGCAGAGGTTGCAGTGTGGTGGCACCAGCACCAGTGCCTAAGGCCCAATTTTTCTGCCCCTGTTTAACAGGGGCGTTTAAGTACAATTTTTGATGCAATGCTTTGCAGCAGGGCTAATTCCTGCAATAAAACTAGAGTATATGGCAGAGGTTGCAGTGTGGTGGCACGAGCACCAGTGCCTAAGGCCCAATTTTTCTGCCCCTGTTTAACAGGGGCGTTTAAGTACAATTTTTGATGCAATGCTTTGCAGCAGGGCTAATTCCTGCAATAAAACTAGAGTATATGGCAGAGGTTGCAGTGTGGTGGCACCAGCAGCAGTGCCTAAGGCCAAATTTTTCTGCCCCTGTTTAACAGGGACATGTAATTACAATTCTTGATATAATATTTCACAGGAGGGCCCCTTCCTGTGCCCACCCACACTTATAGTGTTGTGGCACCAGCACCACAACCACCAAAGGTCAATTTTTCTACCACTGTTCAACAATGGCATGTAATTACAATTCTTGATATAATCGTTCACAGCAGGGCGCTCCAGCGCCCACCAAGAGTCACTTTGAGGGCTTACAATGTTGTGGCAAAACCAACACCTTGTTCCGCCATTTCTGCAGAGCATATAGGGCAGGCCCCTACTTTCAAACATCCAATTTACAAACATCTCCTACTTGCAAACGGAAGGAGACAACAGCAAGTGAGATGAAAAAAGATGGACGACAAAACAAATTATACAGGGGTGATAACCCTTCCCTATGTTTTCCAAAAAGCTTAAAAATCGTTTTTTTGACTGGAGCTACACTTTAAAAATGTACCAGTTGAAAATTACAAACAGATTCAACTTAACACAACAAACCTACACAGTCCCTGTCTTGTTTGCACCGCCTGTATACTGCTGTTCTGAGTATATAGGGCCTGGGGGCCACACGCATTTCCTTTTTTTAATATGGGTACGGGGTTCCCCTTAATATGCGTACAAGACCTAAAGGGGCTGGTAATGGGCAGGGAGGGCTACCCATGCCATTTTTCTCAATGATTTTCAACCATATTGCAGGAACCAGATATAACATTAAAACCGCAAGCAGTTTTAAATGGTGTTATTTCCGTTTAATGTCATTTTGTGCAGGGACTGTTCTAAACATGGGAAACACGTGGCACTTCACAGGCATACTACAGACACCCCCCAGGCACCATATTTAAAGGAATATTTCACTTTTTTTTTCACTTTAATCGTCATTAAAATCAGTGCTCCCGCCAAAACGGCCATTTTTAAAAACATTTTAGGCATTGACCCATGTCCCCTGGGGCAGGAGCCAGGTCCCCAAACCCTTTTTAGGACAGTATCTTGCATATTAGCCGTTAAAATTAGCACTTTTCATTTCGAAAGTTTTAGTCCCATAGACTTCAATGGGGTTCTAACGTTCGTTCGAATTTGGGGTCCGTTCGAAAGTTCTGGTGTGAACCGAACCGGGGGGTGTTCGGCTCATCCCTACTCACACATAATAATTGCCTAAACTTAATCACACACAAATTCACACACACTTTTCATGCTCAATTCTTTCACTCACTCACAATCCCTCTATCACTAAATAGCCCTTTTTTCTTTTTTCTTTTTCTAATTTTCACTAGTTTTGGTCCACTTTTCTCATAGCTTATTTATCTTCATCCCATAGCACTTTTTCATTATGCACACTATATCCACTTACACACATATGCACATTCACACACGGACTGTGTGCCCCCTTTTTTGCTTTTTTTTTTTGTTTTCTTTAGAGTGCCTTGTGAAAGTATTCGGCCCCCTTGAACTTTTCAACCTTTTGCCACATTTCAGGCTTCAAACCTAAAGATATAAAAAATTTTATTTTTTGTGAAGAATCATCAACAAGTGGGACACAATTGTGAAGTGGAACGAAATCTTTTGGATTTTTTAAACTTTTTTAACTAATAAAAAAATGAAAAGTGGGGCGTGCAAAATTATTCGGCCCCCTTGCGTTAATACTTTGTAGAGCCACCTTTTGCTGCGATTACAGCTGCAAGTCGCTTGGGGTATGTCTCTATCAGTTTTGCACATCGAGAAACTAAAATTCTTGCCCATTCTTCCTTGCTAAACAGCTCGAGCTCAGTGAGGTTGGATGGAGAGCGTTTGTGAACAGCAGTTTTCAGCTCTTTCCACAGATTCTCGATTGGATTCAGGTCTGGACTTTGACTTGGCCATTCTAACACCTGGATACGTTTATTTGTGAACCATTCCTTTGTAGATTTTGCTGTATGTTTGGGATCATTTTCTTGTTGGAAGATAAATCTCCGTCCCAGTTTCAGGTCTTTTGCAGACTCCAACAGGTTTTCATCCAGAATGGTCCCGTATTTGGCTGAATGCATCTTCCCCTCAATTTTAACCATCTTCCCTGTCCCTGCTGAAGAAAAGCAGGCCCAAACCATGATGCTGTCACCACCATGTTTGACAGTGGGGATGGTGTGTTGAGGGTGATGAGCTGTGTTGCTTTTACGCCAAACATATCGTTTTGCATTGTGGGCAAAAAGTTCGATTTTGGTTTCATCTGACCAGAGCACCTTCTTCCACATGTTTGGTGTGTCTCCCAGGTGGCTTGTGGCAAACTTTAGACAAGACTTTTTATGGATATCTTTGAGAAATGGCTTTCTTCTTGCCACTCTTCCATAAAGGCCAGATTTGTGCAGTGTACGACTGATTGTTGTCCTATGGACAGACTCTCCCACCTCAGCTGTAGTTCTCTGCAGTTCATCCAGAGTGATCATGGGCCTCTTGGCTGCATCTCTGATCAGTCTTCTCCTTGTCTGAGCTGAAAGTTTAGAGGGACGGCCAGGTCTTGGTAGGTTTGCAGTGGTCTGATACTCCTTCCATTTCAAAATGATCGCTTGCACAGTGCTCCTTGGGATGTTTAAAGCTTGGGAAATCTTTTTGTATCCAAATCCGGCTTTAAACTTTTCCAACAGTATTACAGACCTGCCTGGTGTGTTCCTTGGTCTTTATGATGTTCTCTGCACTTTCAACAGAACCCTGAGACTATCACAGAGCAGGTGCATTTATACAGAGACTTGATTACACACAGGTGGATTCTATTTATCACCATCAGTCATTTAGGACAACATTGGATCATTCAGAGATCCTCGCTGAACTTCTGGAGGGAGTTTGCTGCACTGAAAGTAAAGGGGCCAAATAATTTTGCACGCACCACTTTTCAGTTTTATATTTGCTAAAAAAGTTTAAATTATCCAATAGATTTTGTTCCACTTCACAATTGTGTCCCACTTGTTGGTGATTCTTCACAAAAAATTAAAATTTTATATCTTTATGTTTGAAGCCTGAAATGTGGCAAAAGGTTGAAAAGTTGAAGGGGGCCGAATACTTTCGCAAGGCACTGTAAGTTTTGGTGCTTGTTTGTGGGTTTTTTTTTCTGTTTCACAGCACACTTTCGCCAATACACACCACACCCTCCCACATGCACATGCATAATCATCCTCTCAATCTTTTCACCTTGGCTCAAACAATCACATTTCCACGTCACTACACAATCGCCCATCATTTTTTGTTCTTTTCATTCATACACCATCACTCACACTCTCACACTCACCATCACTCTTGCCTTAACATAACTCCATTTAAATAATATATACACATTAAGACTTGATGCATGTATTAACAATCAATACTATAGTACTACTATAAGACAGACATACATGTACAGTGAACATTGGAGATTATTGTGACCGTCAATTTATAATTTATAATTAAATCTGTATAACCCAATAAATGATACAATGATATGTTTGGGGATTTGCTGCAAGTATGGACCACCCACCCTTGGATGCCCCTAGGGGGTGCTCTAAAGTGTGACTCCTTGTAAGCCATATAAAGCGGAAAGATATTCCTCTTTGGAGTATTGAGCGGCCAAAGAACACATGGAACCATCTGATTGAATTTAAAGGAATTCTGGTTAGGATATACTCCCATTTATATCTTCCCTTTGTAACTATACCTTATGTTTTCTATAAAATTGCTCATTAATTGTTGCTCAACATTTGAAATGCTACATATCATTTTTTAAGAGCAAACCAACCCCTTGAAGAAGACTTTGATTGTATGGGTCGAAACCCATCGGACACTTTATACAACAGACATTCTGATATGTGATACTGTGTATAATTTTGTGTTTGCATTCTTTGTATTTGGAATGGTATTATATCCCCCTACCAGAGCTCATATTTTAACTGCTATGTGTCAATTTTCTAATAAAGAATCTATTTTTAATAAATTAATTCTTTGAAATTTCTAACCTTGTTGCTAAAAAAAACAAAAAACCTGGGAGAACTCTTCCATATTACCTTATATAACCCTAACCTGACCTTGCGTTGCCCTTCTCATATGTAGTACCCCCAACAGTACCTGGCCAACTAGTGGTAGAAGAGAAAAGTGCAACAAGGCCAAACTTAGGCTATTCCTGGCAGGTAAATTTGTGAGAAGCAACCCTGCCTAAATTCCAGGATGCTACACAAGAAAGTATAAAAATTGTTTGTCTGACTGTCCGACTTTTTGTTTGCTTGTCATGTTAATTTCTCATAGAGCAAACATTTTACTTCTGGATTACCTTTGACAAATGCATGTGCATAAGACTAGTTATGATTTTTCAAGGCAAGAGCAAATTCAATGATTAGAAATTAATTTGCTCCCATTAGGATGGAAATTAAACATTTTCTATCCTTGTCCGTCAATTTTTTCTCTCACTCTGGTCAAAACCAATTGTTGAATCAACCCTTGATAATCAAACAAACGTTCTTAAAACAACATTTTTTAATGAAATTCTACAGGTGTAAATCCAGTTTTATGCTCATATGTTTACTATGTCAGTGCAAACATTGTGAATACATGACGTCATTGTTAAACAAAAATATTAGGGTTAGAGCTAGGGTTAGTGTTGGCATCAAAGGCCTTTTGGCTAAGATCAAGAAGTATTTGTTCTTATCAGTGCCCAGTAAGCGTGCTCCGCTGTCATTCAGGCCTTTTGGCTGGGATGGATGGCTGTATGGTATCTCTGCTGATATAATGAGGGTCCTTAGGAATCTTCCTTTTAGGAAGGAACTCAAATTAAGCGTCCGCTGGGTAAGTTGGGGGTTGGCAGTACTTCTGTAGTGTGGAGGATTCTGAGGGGCCCAGTGCCTCCTGATTTGAATGATGCCTTGGCCAGGGGTTGGGGAGGCAGAGTGTTAAATGCTTCCTAAGAAAGTGGATCCAGGGGTGTTCTTAGTACAGGGGTCTCAAACTGGCGGCCCTCCAGCTGTTGCAAAACTACAAGTCTCATCATGCCTCTGCCTGTGGGAGTCATGCTTGTAACTGTCATCTTTGCAGGGCCATCTTTAATATAGATTGGACCCCTGGCAAAAAAAATTTTAAGCCCCCCCCCCATGCAATTTTGCTGGTATTGTTGCCAATATTTACATATGAATGCTGGTTATTTACATGTAAACACAGGATCTGCAGGTGAGTCATCTGTACACAACAATAAGGCAGAACTGGGCAGCATTAGTTCCATCACTTCACACTGAGATATCAGGACACAGTACAAGACTAAAACTTCAAGGGACAAGGGAATTTACACTGGGATAGTTGGCAAGTATGAGGCAGCTGCTTTGGGCCCCACAACAATGACAGGGCCCAGGGCAGCTGCCCCTTTTGCCCTGCCTTAAAGATGGCCCTGCAGCCTTGCAATGCCTCATGGGACTTAGTCTCACAACAGCTGGAATGCCGCCAATTTGAGACCCCTGTCTTAGTATCACTATGGGTTTAGGACCCCATTATGAAAATGAGCACTTGGCCACAACACAAATTGAGTTTTTCTGCACAGCACCTCATGAGCTAGGTATTTTGGCCAAGACTGGGGCAATTTTTTTACCAAGCTGTAAGGCCAAGACATTGTGTTCACATTGTCACTTTTTTATTTATACACCCTCCATTTGTGTTACACTTTATATGTGTGTTTACTTTTCACTCACAGGGTGGCAGGGTGTGAGTCTTTGGGCCTATGCAGAAGTTTAGGGGGAGGATGTGTAGCAGGTTCCTTCCTTGCCTGCCTTGGGGTGGTCTTTCTTCAGGAAAACCCCTCACCCAGTACTTGCTGGTCGGTTTTGGCTCATTATGAGGAGAGGAGCCTGCTAGGCCTTTTGGTTAGGTGGACCTGAGTGTACGTTGCCCCTGTCAGGGGTCTTTGTCCCTGGAGGGGGGGGGTGCTTTCTCTTTAGGAGGAGACCATGAAACACCCTAGTGCTATTTTTGTGTGTGTGTTCACATACACTTTGGTGTTTAGTTCAGGTCCAAAACCAAAACCAAATCAGGGCTGGCATAAGGGT
This sequence comes from Lithobates pipiens, assembly GCF_037356315.1. NCBI lineage: Eukaryota > Metazoa > Chordata > Amphibia > Anura > Ranidae > Lithobates > Lithobates pipiens. The sequence continues at coordinate 314,810,386 of NW_027507784.1, read as the reverse complement.
TACTGCTGGCTTTGTTTATTCATAAATGCCTGTTTATATCATGTCAGATAGTAATCACATAGATTTACTAGAAAACAAAACCATGTAATTCATTTTATTGTAAGCAAAGGTTGCCTAAGCAGTCCTCGTAGTCAACGTTGAGGTTAATGTCTGCAAAATCTGTGCCGCCGATAAATCCAGTATCTCTACGCAAAATCAGTTTCAACAAAATCTATCCGTTCCTGTGAAGAAATAAAAGACAAACCATCAGTTCAATATTTTAACAGCTGACAATACTGACTTAAAAAAGATGAGCATTCATTTAAAGCATAACTCCACTTTTGGTGAGAAAAAAACATTCCCCTCTGGATGATCGAAAATACTTTGCAAGGATTATAACAACCTTTGTTGCAGATTCCTACCTTTTGTTATTCTGAAGTAATCCCTGTGTGTTTGTCTATGCCTCTGTACTGAGTGGGTCTAATGGGAGGGGTTTCATAATTAACTATCAGGTGTGCAGCTGCAGGGCACTAATGAGGAAATCTGCTGGGCCTGCATCCCTTTAGACGTGTTCCTATTGAAAATATATCTCCAAAAATTATGTTTATGTTGCAGGGGATCCCTGAAATCTGACTTGAATCTTAGGCAGACTTCTGGGAAAATTGGCGAGCCAATCACACAAGCAGGAAATTATTTCTGGGGAGTGGTCAGTACACACTCTGTGTACAGAACATATCCATGTAGCCATATTGCAATGTATTCTCAGAAAATTACAGTGGCTGAAAATTGAAAAGGGAAGATAATTTTGAATAACATTCAATTACAAAATGATTAGTGTGCACTATATAAGTTTTTCTTTTTTTTCTATATTTTTTTCACCACGAAAGTGGAGTTACCCTTTAACAAAACAACATTTTGAAGTCACATTTGGGACATGTGTCTTTCTGTCAGCTGATCACAGAATACCATATGAACCATTTGTGTCAAACGCAAAATAGGAAAAAAGGGTTTGTGTCTATCTTTAGCTGTGCGCATAACAGATGAGACTAATTACAAGTAAGCATTGCGTCTGATCTTTCCCCTTTTACATCAGTCATTGTTATTCTATAAGATACAAATGTTGACATTAAATATTGACATGCTGATACCGAGTCATTTGTTAAATTGCTGAGCTTTTACCTTATCTGAGCTGTAGTGTATCATAGGAACATTGATTCTGATTTAACGCCTCCAATGCCAGGAGGTCTTGTCTTGCTTGCTAAAGGGACAATTCTAGAGTGTACATTATGACCTCACAGGGAGCACAAAAAAAACACCTCGCAGTTTGGTTGAGATTTAAAGCCAGGACTGTAAGAAGAGTCTACCTACCTAGCCAACCCACCAAGCACCTCAGTGGCCTTTCTTGGTCTCTTTGAAGCTTTTCTACCAAATGCTCCATGGTTGATGGATAGGCCAGAAAAGAAGTAGGCAATAGGATACCACAGTCAGTAGTCTGTGTGGTCTGAGCTCTAGTAAAAAGAGCAACAATTTGGATGGAGACTTAAGACGTCCTCTTCTTTTCCTTCCTATCTCTCTCTCTCCTTGTCTTTCTTACTTTCCTTCTTTCTTTCTTCCTTTCCTCCCTTCCTTCATTCCTTTCTTTATTTCTGTCTCTTTCACCCTTATTTCCTCCTTTCTTCTTTCTTTCCTCCCTTGTCTTCTCTCTCGTTCTATTCATTTCTCTCTCTCCCTTCTTTCATTCTTCCTTGCTTCCTTCCTATCACTTTCTTTCTTCTCCTCTCTTCCCCTACTTACTTCCTCTCTCTCTCTCTCTCTCTCTATCTCTCTCTCTCTCTCTCCCTTCTTTCTCCCTTCCTGTCACTCGCTCTTTCTTTCTTCTCCTCTCTTACCTTCATTCCTTACTCTCTTAATTTCTTTCTTTCTTTTTCTTTCTTCTCCTCACTTCTCTTCCTTCCTTCCTTCTTCTCTTTTTCTTTATGTCTTTCTTCCTTCCTTTCTCTCTCCCTTAATTTCTTTCTCCCTTCTTTCCTTATTTCTTCCTTCCTATCACTCTCTCTTTCTTTCTTCTCTCTTTCCTTCCTTCTGTTCTCTCTCTCTTAATTTCTTTCTTCTACTCTCTTCTATTCTTTCCTTCCTTTCTTTCTCTTTCTTTCTTTCTTTCTTTCTTTCTTTCTTTCTTTCTTCCTTCCTTCCTTCCTTCCTTCCTTCCTTCCTTCCCTCCTTCCTTCCTTCCTTCCTTCCTTCCTTCCTTCTTTCCTTCCTTTCTCTCTCCCTTCTTTCTTTCTTTCTTTCTTTTCTTTCCCTAACAGCTGTGTTTTTTTTTTAGCACTAAATAAACTCTTCTATTTTCAACAGACAAGAGTTTCACACAACCAATTTCTTACAGAGCTGACTTGTTATATTGAGCTTTTTTATTTTGCTGCCATTCTTCCCATCTGTGAATGTCACCTGCAGTTGATGTCTACTATCTGTCTGGGAGCTGTGACAGCAAACAGTCATCAAAGATCAAATACAATTATTCTGCTATCCGCCTTTGTGTGAATCCCTCACCTCTATCTTAATTCAAAGAACATGAGCGCCAGGAAGGAAAAGTGTGGCACTGAGTATTGGGGTCTGGAGTCTAGCAGTGAGTCACTGTCAGTGACCCTGTGTAATTGTCCTTTTGGCTCTGTGACTCATCTGTTTCAGCCAACAAGAGGTCTTCCAATATGTGTCTGAAATGTTATTTAAGTGGATGTAAAGGCTCAAGTTTTTTTTACTTGCATGCATTTTATGCATGAAGATAAAAACCCTTATGTGTGCAGCTGCCCCCTAAAACTTTGCTCTGTGTGTGAATGGACAGGAGGGAGGGGCCAGAAGCACCAGCAGGGGATCCAAGAAGAGGAGGATCTGGGCTGCTCTGTTCAAAAACATTGCACAGAGCAGGTATGGCATGTTTGTTTTTTTTTAAACAATAAAAATCTGTCTTTATTATCACTTTAGGCTGAGATTTTTAGAGGACGCAGTAGGAGTGGCCAGGCTCCTCCTTCTACAACAGAGGACTATAGGCTAAGTTCACAAGGTTTTAACACAAAGGTAAGGCTCTTTCTAAAGCCATGTGACTGTAGTTTTCAAATCTCATTGGACTGAAATTTAAATTTCAGTCCAATTGGGCTGAAAATTACCTTTACCGTTTTATGAAATAAGCATTGAAAAAGTATTAGCAGGTATACTGCCATAATAGCTTCATTAAAGTGGTTGTAAACCCTTACAAACCACTTTGACCTACAGGTAAGCCTAGATTAAGGCTTACCTGTAGGTCCAAGAAATATCTCCTAAACCTATACGGTTTAGGAGATATTTGCCCGAAGACAGGCACCGCTGTCTACGGCGCATGTGCCGTAGACAGCGGCGCGCAGGCGCATTGAGCACGGCATTTCCAACAATGGAGCTGCCGCGCGTGTCGGCTCCCGTGCGCATGTGCGGGAGTGACGTCATCGCGGCTCCGCCGAATGACAGCGGCGGAGCTGCGAGACCCCACCGAAAAGATGGATGCGCCGGACTACAGGGGACAGCGGTGACATCGCTGGCTCCTGTGTCAGGTAAGTGACACATAATGGGCTACTATGCGATGCATAGTAGTCTATTATGCTTTGCCTTTGCAGGGAATGAAAGAGGAAGTAAACCCATCAGGGTTTACTTCCTCTTTAACAGAGGCTTATGTGGTTGTTTAGCAGCACAGATGAGAATTCCAGAGGTGGGATCTCATTGGTGTCCAAAAAAGTGAAAGAAACTACAGTCACTTTACACCTGGGAATACGCTTATAGAGTTGAAAAGCAAAAAGTTAGTTCAAAGCTGCTTTTTCCTTCATACAGGTTAGGGTATGTCCTGGATCAGATTATATTTGTTAACTGCAATAAGGTCTACTGGAAGTTCAGAATCTGGCTATGCTTTCCGCCAATGTTGCCTACATCCTGAGTCTAGCTGAACTTTAAAAATCCTTTGGCAGTTAAGAGAGTTCATATATGCGTATATGTGGCATTGGTCACTGGGACAGGAAGCCAGGGAAAATGTTCCCAGTGGGGAAACATAAAAACCCAATAACCCTTCCCTGATTGAGCATATTATTTTTCAGGACACAGAATTAGGAAAGTGTAAACTTGGCAAGGTTTGGGTTTGCTTTGACAGCACTCTTTGGATCCCTTGACAGACAGATTGATGTCCCGCTGGGTTCCAATGCTGTTTTGAAGCCCCAGCTCCAGTTGGGGATCAAGCTGCAGCACCCATGAACACGGAAGAAAACATAGACACAGTAAATACAGCTGACTCACTTCCCAAACCTAGTGTATAGCAAAAAGACCCTAAATCTACAGAGTGTCCACTGTGCAGAAATGCAAGGCCTCCCTTCATAGCCCTAGGGCCAGGTTCAGGGTATTAGAGAAGACATTTCCCTAATATGCCATGATCTTCAGAAAATGCATGAACTCAATGGAAAGCCCTGTTAGTTCCAGTACTGGGAAGGCACTGTACACCCCCTGGAAGCTGATGTTAAATTGATGCTGATTGATTGATTGATGTTAAAATTGCACTCCATAAGACAGATGACAATTTTCTTATATCTGAAGATTTAGAGAATAGACTGAGATGCAATAACATTACACTGGTGGGCCTTTGTAGCATGCTTGTAAGGGTAAGGTAATGTGGTGGTCATCATGTCCTCAATGTTTCCCTCCTTGTTGGGCACCATGAGAGGCTTACCACGGGTCGGTTCTTTTGGACTATGCTAGGCACTTTGGTTGGGATTGCTGCATTACACAAGGAGTACCTTTACTGAAACAGACAACTGAACTTGAATAAACGCTTTCGATGTACTAAACATCACCACATTTACTTGTGCATTTAGGGGGAAAATGCAGAGCCCTTGCCCTCTCAATCTGTCCAGCGTATCACTATTACCTCACTCCCAGTAATGGTATGGAGTCCCACTGTGTACCTAGCATTGACTCCATGCATGCACTTCACTTAACTCCTCCTCTTCTGTACAAGAGTAGAGGGTGAAGGCCCCGGCAGTGCAGATGTTCTCCCATTGCTATGGGAGATGGATGCTGACAACATTTTCCCTCACTGCAAGAGGCTATTTAACCTGTCACGCTTACAACATGCTGGTAGAGAAACGTTCTTTACCCTTAGTAATCACTTCAGTCTTCACACTACATTAATTACAGTCTTCTTCTAACTTCCCTAGTCCCTACTTCAGGCTTGTGGCTGCCCCAGCATATCTGCAGAGGAGTGCATACTGAGTCCACAATAGGTTTCTTCAAGGGGTACTGCAGCAGCCTCCCTAACAGCGAGAATTCTGATCAAGGCATGGTACTGGTGAACCAGGTTCTGGTGATGGTGGTTGGAAACCTGTCTTTCTAGCTCAAAATCTCAGGTCCCTAGGAATCTCTGGGTGAAAACCCCCTGTTTCTTTTATAACTAGTGGGTTGGACCCAGCAAAGCCCACCAGGGACAATAATAACGACACCGTTCCCAACTGGGGCAGCGTCAACCTCTAACTGCCTATATGCTGATGGTACTAGCACCACCAACTTTGCTGAAAAATGGCTAGTGGAATATTTTGAGCAGAGGAGAACATCCTTCTTTGCTATTCACGGTGGAAAGGACCCATACCTGCCCTGCCACCTAACAACCCACCATAGCCCTAAATTCACATCCTAAATGATAGAAATAAAGATGAGGATCTAAAGAGATAAAGAATGTCCTTTAATGCTAACATGGTCATGTTGTTCCTGGATTTTTCCCCTGAGGTGAAAAAATGCAAGAGATTCCAAAAAGTCAAGATGCCCCTCCAGTAATTGTGGCTTCAATATTCAATGATATATACTGTCAGACTCCAAGAAATGGCATGAGATTTCCCTTAAAATTTCAACCAGGCCCTTATCCATACATGCAGCCTGGGTAGTCAGGAAATGAAGGATATCAATAGGACAGCCTTCATTCCTGAACCAGACCAGGCCATGGGCTTTTCAAGGGGATAGGAAGGGAAGGTATAAAATGATTCTCCTTTATTTTCACCTGCTGGTCCTGCCAATAACACATTCACCATATGGTATCTACAGATTAGCATTGTTGTCACCCTAGGACAAGAAATGTGTTAATTAGAAACTCTGGCCCCCTTCCAGAGTATGTGTCACTGCACAGCATAGGTTAAAACACCTCAAGTAATGCAGCTAACACAAAATGTTGTGAATAAAAAAAACAAAAAAACATGTACAGTGCTAAATGAATACGGTAAATATGCTTACCAAAACTAAATACCTATGCACTACCACATCATAGAAATACACCTCTAATAAGTAAATGTCAACCTATGTAACGTGAAATAAACTTTCATAAATTCATGTGAAAAAACTTTCATAAATTTACAATATGGCCCCGTCGCTCCCTCTAGCATGCCACATTTTTTTTTGTGCACAAATTGTTCAAAGGGCTCCGCCCTGCATTTGGAGCTCTCAGGAAAAGCCATGTCGGTCTTTAATTGTTTATAGCGCAAGAAATAAAAACCTCAAAAGGTGATCAAATACCATCAAAAGAAAGCTCTATTTGTGATTTGGGTACAGCATTGCAGGGCAACACAATTGTCAGTTAAAGCAACGCAGTGCCCTATTGCTAAAAATGGCCTGGTCATGAAAGGGGGTAAATCTTCTTAAGGTCAAGTGGCTAAAGGAAAAATTATACAAAAAAGCATTAGTTAAACTCACAAGTGTTTTTTTCCTCCACTTCTATTCCTTTATAATGACTTTTGAAATTTACAAAGGCAGCAATTTAGAAATTGGATGAAAGTTTTAGCACTGGAAAACATTTTTTATAGTGAAAAGTGCATTTTATATACAACTATATCACTTTTGGAGGCGATGGGGGAGGTGTCCCCCTCCCCCTCAAGGCGCTTCCTGGTCGTCTATGAGCTTTCCGTAGCCGTTGGTAAGCCCGAAACTGATTCGATGCAGCACATGGCAGGGCAGTAAGTCAAGTGAGAGCAAGATAGCCCCCACTCAGCTTATTGGCCTTGGAGGAACTCTGACGCCACTTCCGGTTCTCAGGCTTAAAGTGTAAGTTCACCCTGGACCCCCTCCCCATCCGCCCGGTCCCACTGACCTGGAGTCCGGCGATCACCTGCTCTGATACATCGGATAGCCACTTTACCGCTTCGGGGATTTAAAATCCCCACGGCTTTCTCTCTTCTTCTCCCCCCCGCTGACAGGATGGGCTATGCGTGTTCTGATTGGACAGCGCCACTCATGTGACAACACTGACCAATTGGAATGCCTCCTATATGTACCTTTATGAGGTACGTTTAGGAGATTAAGCTGAGGGGATTTCTAAGCCCCGGGTCAGTAAAGCGGCTATCCAATGTGTCAGAGCGGGTGATCGCCGGACTCCAGGTCAGCAGGACTGGGGGGGGGGGGGTGAGGAGGGGGTTCAGTGTAAGTTCACCTTATAGATTTTTATGTAAAGGTGAACTTACCCTTTAAAGACATGATTTTTTTTTTTTAAGTATTGTAGCACTACCCCCGTAGGAGCTGCTGATGTATGTATAATCCTGTACCCTGCCTATCAACCCCAAGGACAGTCTCAACCCCTCTGGCACACCTATGTGGTAATGTTAATGTGCGACCCAATGGTAAAAAGCAACACAATAATGGTACACTACACCGTATATTTACCATAGCCTCAGAATCCGTCTCTCCGCCAGTTGTAGTAATAGATGGAGTCTCACACAATTTGTCAATTAACCACTTAGGAAATTTACTAAGATGTTTAGCACAATGAACACTGTGGTAACTCAGATACAAAGAATGACAATAGAAAACAATGAATGTATACATGAAACAAGAATTCAATGATTGTCATGGAGGGTATATGCAGGCAGGTGTGCAGTGGGACAAACGCTCAATATCGTAACACAATTATATTAAGCACCTTCCCACTACAGCCTCAATGCACACAACAAACCCAAATATATTACATTCACATAACAAGATAATGCAATATAATATTGAATCCTATACTCTAGGGCTCCCCCTAGACTGCAATTTAATGTTCATAAAGTATGGCAACACCCTGATGTTTTGTTGAGGGTGGCAATAATAATCTTCAATTACTCTTCAGATAGCCTTTTCATTTGAACTACAGTTATTTGTAATACACATGAGAAAAACATAAAGAACAGACTTTAGAATGATGAGTGTACTGGAAACTATTCCTTTGGTGATGATGAACACACAACACTCCTGTAACTCTTCCTTGTGAACTGTGTGGGTAATGCAATACCACCTCTACAGCATGGGTGGTGATGAACTCCAGAGCTCTGCTGTGCACAGCCTAAGAATAAGCAGAGCCACCTCCATGGAACTACAAGTCTCACCAATGTACAGTATATTCTATCAGTCTGGTCAAGTGCCCACTCACCACAACAGGTCCAGTTGCTGTAAGATTCCCTCCGAACTCCTTTCCTCGTGGTCGCCGTCTGATCCAAAGCTGGCGCCGTCACACCGCACTGCTCCTTCAGATGGCTGATGGCTGGATCCAGCCATCAGCTGGTCCAGCTGGCTGTGCTCAGGGACCGATCGATTCGCCTTAAAGGCCACAGTCCTCCCGGTCTCACACACAGACCTCACTGATGGCAGGTATTGAATGGCGTCCCAAGAAGCCGAAAGATGGCCGCGCTACCCCTTTTATTTGCTTACCCAGCAGGCTGTTCTCCGGCTTGGTATTATGAGTCAGTAGTTTCCAGACTGGGTTTAACACATGAGTCACTTCCTTATTAAACTATATCTCCCACAATGCTTTGGTGCATGGCTTTACAGAAACCAAAGTCTTAATAGCATAAAATAAAAAGGACACTAGAGGGAGCCAAACTATTATTTAAAGATAAAAAGGACCTGTCATGCTTATTTCTATTATGCCCCATACAGACGGTTGGACATTCCGACCACAAAATCCGTCAGATTTTTTCCGACGGATTTTGGCCAAAACTTGTCTTGCATGCACACGGTCGCACAAAGTTGTCGGAAAATCCAATCGTTTGGAATGAGGTGACGTAAATCAAGTAAAACAGGACTACGTAGAGGCCAGTATCCAATAGTTTTCGTCTCCAAATTTTTTCTGAGCATGCGTGGCACTTGTACGTCGGAATTCTCTACACACGATCATAAATAGACCGATCGGATTTTGTTGTCGGAAAATTTTAGATCCAGCTCTCAAACTTTTTCCGTCAGAAATTCCGACAGAAAAAGTCTGATAGAGCCCACACACGATCGGATTTTCCAACAACATAAGCCGATCTGACTTTTTCTGTCAGAATTTACAACCGTGTGTATGTGGCATTACAAGGGATGTTTACATTCCTTGTAATAGGAATAAAAGTGATTAAAAAAAAATAAAAAATAAAGGGACAGTGTAAAAAAAATTAAAAATAAAAGTAAAAAAGCATCTCATCCCTCTGTGAGCGCTGTAACTCTAAACTGGTAACCTGTAAAAATGTTTAAGGTGTCACCTAGGGAGATTTTTAAGTACCGTTGTTTGTCGCCATTCCACAAGTGTGCGCAATTTTAAAACATCATCTTTTTATCATTTTTATCATTTTACAAATACATTTAACTAAATACAATTTTTATTTTTTTTCTAGAAAAAAAAAAAAAGTGTATTATTTCCAAAAAAAATGCATTTGAAAGACCACTACGCAAATATGGTGTGCCATAAAATATTGCAATGACTGCCATTTTATTCTCTGCGGTCTCTGCTAAAAAATAAAAAATAAATAAATATAAATATATATAAATATATATATATATATATATATATATATATATATATATATATATATATATATATATATATATATATATATATTTATAATGTTTGGGGGTTCTAAGTAATTTTCTAGCAAAAAATACTAATTTAAACTTAAAGTTCCAGAAAAGAATACCCAGACCAGATAACACTCAATCCAAATTTTTCCTAATTTCAAGAGATCCAGTGCTCCTTACCCTTATCTCTCCAGCAATATACACTTGACAGGGGTTCTAACCCTCCTTTATTCTATCCAACACTAATAAAAAAAGGTTCTGACTTCAGAGAAAGGTGCAAGACAATCTTATTTGGCTTTGGTGCAGAAAGAGTTGACAATCTGCTCAGTTCTCGTATTACCGCACAACCCATGGATAAATAGATCACGCAGAAAGGGCTTATTGCGATAAGAACTCGGGAGAGCGCATTCACCTGCCTGGACCTCGAGGTGCATAGATGAAGCGATAGAGAGGATTAGCAGTTAAGTATTTCAGGAAAAAGCTCAACAGAAACACAAGCTTGGAAACAGCCACTGATCTCACTTAGCAACAAAGTGGCAAAATCTCCGTAGGGGGAAAATAACAAAACTCCCACATACTCTGCAATCGTTGATAACACACACAAAGCATCTTAGATTTGCAGGAAAAAAAAAAAAAAAAATAGAATAATGTTATGGTTTGTCCTTGGGCATTGGTGATAAAAATAAAATTATTTTGTTCCGCTCAATCCTATGCTGTGGTATATATTTAAAGGTTAATTTGTTTATATTTTATCTTCCATGGTTTCCCTCATCAACATACTAATTATATTTTTAAATAAAACTTTTCTGTTTTCATTACATACCATTTTTGTAGACCAAATGACATCATCGCTGGGTCTCTGTTCTTCTCTAAGCAATGCAGGAAGATCATGGATGGTGGGAGAGGCTGGCAGGGTGCTGTACAGAGCTTCCTGAAAACATCACAGCACCCGGCCTCAGTACTTCTCTCCAGAGCCCTCGTTCCTGATGCAGGCAGTGGGCTTGCTCTTGGGAGGTGTTATGCACAGGGCTTTTTTTCTTAGAGAATAGGTGCAGGAACTCCCCCTTTCTGAGTCACCTCTTTTCTCCGCCCCTACCCACCTACGAGCACCATTCCTTGGTTTCACCCCCTACTCTTCTCACAGTACTGCCTTTTTTAGAGAATATAGAACCAGGTATCATTTCATAATTCGTATGGAATTTTTATAGCATTTGGTAATTATAAGAAGAAAAGCACTAAAATAGATCCCCTGCAGCCAGTAACAATATCCCCCCCCCCCCAGCAACAATAGATTCCTCCATCAACAATGGACCACCCACAACAAAATTCCCCCCGAGCAACAATAGACTTGTGGCATTAACAACAGGTCTCTCACAGCTAGCATCAATAGACTTTATGGCAGCCAACAACAATAGACCCCTCCCTCAACAGTAGATCTCTACTAGCAACAACTGACCCCAGCAATATAAGACCCCCTTAAGCAACAATAGACTCCCCCACTAGAAACAGTAGACCTCCTCAGCAACAATAGACCCCTAGTGCTGGAGGTGCTGGAACTGCGTTCCCCTGCGTTCCCGCTGAAAAAAAGCCATAGTTATGCAAATCTAAAAATGCTTTCATGGGTGGCTATCGCCCTGAAAAAGTGGATGTTCCTAGGCAGGCTGTATTTGCAACACATTCTGAGCCTCCATGGTTCAAGGAACTGAAATACAATATTAAAAGGAGCCAGGGACAGTAACACTGGGGAGGAAAGTGTTATGCCGCATACACACGATCGAATTCTCTGGTGGACTCGGTCCGCCGGACCACAGTACGCTGGACAATTCAATCGTGTGTGGGCTCCAGCGGACTTTTTCATCGTAAAGTCCGGCGGACTTAGAAAGTAGTTTTGACTCAAAATTTGTCCGCCGGACTTGGCTTTCAGCGGACAATCCGTTTGTCAGTGTGCTAGTCCGGCAGACTAAGAATGACGCATGATCTGAAGCAAGTACAAGACGGAGGCTATTGGCTACTGGCTATTGAACATCCCTTTTCTAGTCCCGTCGTACGTGCTGTACGTCATCGCGTTAGAAATCGCTGGACTTTCGGAGCGTCGGTGTGTGGCCAAGTCCGTTCGTGATAAAGTCCGGATTGTTTGCCGGATTGTTTGCCGGACCAATTCCGTCTGACAATTCGATCGTGTGTACGCGGCATTAGATGATGCTGGAAATCCTCAAGCCAGGAAAATGAGTCAGACTCAGTGGCGGCCAGTTCATATGGAGCGCAGGGGTGCCACCCCCTCAATCCATACCCCTGGCCCCTAATCCTAATGAAGGGAGCTGGACGCATGGATTTCGATGGGTTTTTTTTTTTCTCAAGCACATGATTAGAGCCTGAGGCTATAATTGGATTAAAAAAACAAACGAGTATTCGCTATTGTCTTCCTGATTCTCCTCCTGGCCAATTTTGGAAGCGGGTCTCGAGACCTGATTGGCCCAGGAGTCTGCGTCTCAGGACCCACTTCCTGTTTGGCCAGAGGGAGAAGCAACAGCCCCAGGGTGAGGAGCAGCAGCCCTAGCCATCTGCCTCCTAAGGTAAGGAGGCCTCTGATCGCCGCCTTCCTGTTCATCTCCTGCGGGGTGGGGGGTGACCGCCACCTTCCCTTCTGTCTCCCATGGGGGGCTGGGTGATCACTGCCTTCCCATCCATCTCCTGCGGGGGAGGGTTGGCGATGTGTTGGCCCTTGATGCCCCCCCCAAACATTGAGCACCAGCCACCACTGGTCAGAGTCTATCTGACTTGCTAACCCTCGGCACACACAAAATATACATGAGCACATTACTGTTGTTGACCAGTGTTGCCACCTGATCATTGCAGAAAATGCCACTGTCGCTGAATGGTGTTTCTGACCGATGGTTGGGGAGGACGCCACTGCCTTTTTTCTCACTGAGCTGCCCCAGGAGAAGAGAGGGAGGCAGGCTTCTGAGTAGGATACAGCATGATTTGCTGGCGACAAAGAATACACAGAGGTCAAGGTGAACAGAAACAATGCACAATCAAGCCTGGTGGGTTCTGAGCCATTTACAAACCATAGTAGAGGAGCGGGAATGCACTCTGGCTAGTTCACACCCAAATGCGAGGCTTTCTGAGAGGAGATAGTGTAGTCCCTGCACTTACCCTACTCCCCTGGAACCTTTCCCTGCCCCTATCCACTGTCCCTGACAGACAGGGAACCTGCACCTACACTAACCACTTGCACAATGCACACCAAATTAGGGAACCAGGGCCATAAATAGGCTTTGCCCTCAGACAACTGTTACCCTGGTGACCACAGGAAATCATAGAGGAACCAAGTTCCTGACAACTTCCTTTTCCTTCTGCATTGCCACTTCGGTTGCGTGCCACTTACATTGGGGAGCACAAGCTGTCACCCCAGTAGTTGGTGGGGAGCTGCTGGCCAAACCCTACTATACTCTATTAAAGAGGAATAGTATTGTTTTTTTCTTGGTGCACAGAACAGGAGCCTATACCCAGGTTCGGAGGAACTTTTCCTGAGAGCTCCAAGGCTGGATTGGGCCCCAACGTACTGGCCAGTAGGGAAAGTGTTTGAAAAAGACTGTTGAACTATCATCTTAAAATTGCCCTTAGACAGGATCATCCTAAATATAAGGTTTAAGGGTCATTCTCTGGTCCATTTGCTTATTAACAACTGTATACTCTCTTTTGCTACTGTTTTACGTATTTGGTTGAGAGGTATTGCATTTCTTTAGTATTGTAATATAGTATATATTATTTATTTAAATATCCTCTCTTCAGCCCAGGTGTGTCAGAAAGTGTGGTTCTGATCGCATTGTCATAATTTCTGGAAACGGGGACATGAGAAAACAGCAGCTCCTTAACGGGTGATATATACTCAGAGACGCCCCTCTCCTTGTTTTTATATATGTGTGTACATATACATCTCTCTATCTTGGCCTTTGGACTATTGGGTACTGCATTCTGAGGTATCTGTGTATTGCGGCGTTTTACTTGTTTTTTTGCTCCTTAAGGGGTAAGTGCTTTACAAGTTATGTTGTGTTTGTGAGCGCTATTAATGGTTTTATTGTATTTTTATCAAAAATATTGTTTTTGATGAAGATTTGCCCAAATGTCAGAGGATCTACAAAATCAGCAGCCCCATCTTTTTATTCTACCGGTCTTTTACAAACTCTGGAAGCTTTAAGTAAAAAATGGAGAAAAGAAAATTTGCAAAAATGGTGCGGTCATCTGAGGTTTAAAGTGGAGTGCAAGGCCTGGCAGGTCTGCTCTGCTCAAATGTGAACACTTAATTTCAAGATCACTTAGGGGACATAGTGTAATTGCAAAGCACCTTTATAGTTCTTTTTATCTCAGAAAACCACTGCCTCACTAACAAAATCACTGTGGCTGTTAGTAGAATGGCCTTGAATCCATGCCAACAAAAATGTAGGCTAAGTGTTCCCAGGTACTGCTAATGCCTTCTGTGGTTCTTAGAATAGAAGATTCTACAGCATCACAGAAGATCCATATGGAATGGTTCATATAAAGCTTACAATAACACATTCATGACCAGGGGTTTTTGAATCCTGGTTGCCAAGACAAATTGTTTGCTTCTGTTACAGTAGTAAAACAAAGTATACAGGCAAAACTTTTATTTTTTTATTTTTTTTTTAGTTTTGAAAAGAGTAAAGCGGGATTAGAACACCTGCCACATTTTTACTACTTTCTGTGTCCCCGATTGGTAGAGATTCACCCTCTCTATTTGTTCAGGGGGACCATTATCACCAAAAATAAAAGCAAAAAAATCCCACATTTTGAGTTGTCATCACCATAATCAATTAAAAGGCTTACGAGAAAGCCAGCGACCTCCTTTACTTAGAGGGGGTCACAAAGCGCTTGTTTGAATTCAAAGATTCAGCGAAGGAGTATCCAGACGTCTTTCACCAAAAGCGTTTTCAAACTGAAGATACAGATTCAATACAAACAAGCCAAAACAATTCTAAAAATCCATGGAGGCGATCGCACATGCACAGAGTGTGTGAATGTGGCATCCCAACGATTGTTTCGTCATATGTGACGTCATCAACAGTACGCCCACACACCTGCACCCACGCTATATATACTCCAAGATAAAGGAGCGCTGTCATTGGCCACACAAAACGACTCAAAGCTGATCATTGGATAATCAACCTTGACCAATTGTAGATGGTGTAAAAAGTAATCTGTGCAGCCATTGATGGAAAGTATGTCTAACATCCTTAAAAGGGAGACACAGCTAGAAACCTTGGCAATAGAGGCAAACTTTGCCATCTTGTGGAGAAATGAAAGAAGGAATGTTAGTTATATGTTCTCCCAATCTTATATGCAGCTTTCGAATAGTGTGTCCCACATATTCTAAGCCGCAAGGGCACCTAAGAAGGTAGACAACACATTTTGTTGTGCACGTAATCAATGATTTTATGGGATAAGTATCACCAGTGCCACTTGAGGTGAAATCTGTAATTTTCCTACCTCGATAAGTGTTAATCCTACAGGCCTAACACTTCCCACACAGAAAATACCCCTTTAAATCACCAAAGAAACTAGGTCTAATGGGGAAGGGTTAGGTACATTGGGTGCTATAGTATTCCTCAAATTAGAAGCACCTCTGAAAATAACACAAGGTTGGTCATATAGTAGAGTACCAAGAACTCAATTGTTCTTAATGGCCGGCCAATGCCTCTTAATGGTTCTCTTAATTGCCCAATGTTGGCTAGAGTATGTTGTGAAGAAGGCCAGACCAAAGTCCTCTATATTGCCCCCCCCCCCCCCCGTGATGGTTTATCACCCAACCGACGATCTCTATTACTGAGTTCCACTATAAGGGAGTCTAAAGCCTTACTATCATAGCCTTTGGCTTTAAATCTAGTTCTTAAAACTGATGCCTCCTTAATATAGTCCCCTGAGTTGGTGCAATTACACTTCAAATGTAAAAACTGATCTTTGAGTACTGCCGTCAACCATGAATGATGATGACAGGAATCCATAGGAATATATCCATTCCTGCTGGTTTGTTTGAAGAAGGTTGGAGTAACAATGTTTCCCTCTTTTATTGAAATATTTAAGTTCAAACTGGACTTAAAGATTTCAATAAAAGACCACTGGACTTACCTCATGACTGAGGACTATATCTCTGTTTTTATTGTTTAGGCCAAAAAAAGCATGAACAGATTCAAGGTCACCATCCCATATGAAGAGGACATCATCAATAAATCTTTTCCACACAACAAACTCTGATATCCTGTTGTGTAAAACCAAGTCCTCCTCCCATTTCGACATAAAAAGGTTGGCCATGCTTGGAGCAAATTCTGCCCCATGGCCACTCCCTTTATTTGTAGACAGTATGCCCCATAATGCCAAAAATAATTACGTGTCTTTGAAAAATCCAGAAATTCCAAAATGAAATTGCTCTATGTCCTAGAAATAGTGGATTCTCGAAAAAGGAAATGTTGTACCGCCTCAAATCCCAACTTGAGTGAGATTGCCGTGTACAATAACACAACATCCCTTGTTGCTAGTAAGTATGTTGGTTTCCACTCAACAGGATCTAGTATATTAATGACATATTTAGTGTCTTTGAGAAACGAGGCGGTACCCATCACCAGTGGTTGTAGTTAATGGTTTACATATTTCCCAATGAAGGAAGTTATAGAATCAATACCACTGATGATGGGTTGCCCTGGAGTGTTAACCAAAGTTTTATGGATTTTGGGCAATGAGTAAATCGTTGGCAGTTGGGGAGCCAAAAGAACAAAAAGCTCCTTTTCTTTTTCATTGAAAATCCCTGTGCCAAATCCCTTCCCTATAGGATTTTTTCATTCTCTTTTGAATTTAGCTGTGTGATCCATGGGCAAGTAAAGGTATGTATCAGAGTAGGACAAAATTCTCCTCATCTCTTGTGAGTACATTTCCTTATCAAGGATCACAATAGCTCCTCCTTTATCTGCTGGATGGACAACGATGTCCCTCCTATTGCACAGTGAGTCCAGTCAAATTTTTATATTGTGTTGAGGTTGTATGGGTCTTTGAGAGTTTCCAAATCCTTTACAACCAAATCACGAAAAACATTAACTTTGGGACCTGCATTCCCAGGGGGGTTGAAAAGTGATGCATTGGAGAAGCCCAAATGGGCAATAATAGATTCGTCCCCATCTCGCTGCCTAGTGGGATTGTTTGAAAGGTATCTCTTAATGTATATCTTTCATGTATATTTATGTATATCTATCAAAGTCTGGAATTTTTTGAGGTTCCATGGGGGTGCATATTTCAGTCCTTTATTCAGGATCACAATCTCTTCTTTAGAGAGTTCCTTGGTGCTAAGATTAATAATGCCACTTTCACCTATGTCCTCCTTTTTGAGGTGAAGGCACCTCCCCCCTCTGCACATTCTCTTGTGTCTTCATTTCTTTTTTGCCCCACTCTGGTAAAAAGGCCCCCTCCTTACATTATCATTCTTAAAACTGCTCTCCCTCCTTACTATAGCAGTATAGGCTGGCCAGATTCCATCTCTGTGTCAGTGCAGTTAGTTAGCTGTAAGATCCTTTTAGGGGTAACCTTATTTCGCAAGGAAGTGTTTATACTGTTATACAGTATTGTCTTTACTAATATTGTCTTGTGCCTTTTTGAACTCTGCAGATCTATTACCTCTTCCTCCTTTTTGTAACAACCTTCTTCTTTATTGGTTCCAGTAAAATATTCTTAGAACCTAAATACGCAAAGTGTCTGATTTATTACTCTACAGCATACAAGGATGTCTGAACCCAGAGTGTCAGGTGGGTTGGAATGTTCACTAGGTCTCGCAAATGAGCAGGTAATTCTAAGCAGTCCTCTAGGGAGCCGTGCTACAAAAGTAACACGTATTCTTTATCACTGGAGAAATTGCATTTTTAGGGATGAGAAGGACAGGGGGCTGTTAATGGATTTGCTATTGGGCTCTTTTACACACTGTTATGGAAACTGTTTTGGGTACATTCTAAAAATTTTAAAATAATTAAAACCATGGATAAATAACATTTAGCATGTTAAAGCGCAATATTAAAAAAATGCAGTTTTTTTTTTAAAGTAAAATATTAATAATTTATTACATTTTTTCTTGGTTTATATACACTTTAACATAAAGTGACACTAAACAACGTTCCTATTCTCCAAAAATAATCTCTAAGCATCTGCTACTTAATGGCCTTGTAATCAATTTTCTCTTAAATAGTTTCCTACTATGTTTTTTTGCCTCCTCATGTAAGCTCATGAAACTTTTCCCCCTTACTTCAGTTTGTTTGGTCCAGTGTATGTTAGTTGTGGTCATGTACTCTCAGGACCGAGCAAGAGAGATGGCTATGTTCCTAAATACAGTGGGACCATGGCAGAGACGTAACTAGAACCTTCAGGGCCCCGGTGCAAGAAAGCATGAAGGACCCCCCGACCCCCGGGGGCGACCCAGCCCCATGCTTTGGGGGGCTCATGTGTCACCCCTGTACACCTGGATAAGAGGAGCGGCAGGGGGCAGCATATGGAGGAACCGATCCCCTCCATTTTCTGCCTGCAGCCACTGAATGTCGGTGGCAGTGAGGGGGGTTAGATCAGTGCAGTGGTGGTAGTGGGGGGGAGTGGTGGGATCAGTGGAGGCGAGGTGAGGGGGGTAGATCAGTGGCAGTGGTGGTGGGGGGTGGGATCAGTGGCAGAGGTGGTGGTGGGAGGACGGGATGGGATCAGTGGCAGCAGTGGTGGGGGGATGGGAGCAGTGGTGGTGGTGAGGGGGGTTAGATCAGTGCAGTGGTGGTAGTGGGGGGGAGTGGTGGGATCAGTGGATGCGAGGTGAGGGGGGTAGATCAGTGGCAGTGGTGGTGGGGGGTGGGATCAGTGGCAGAGGTGGTGGTGGGAGGACGGGATGGGATCAGTGGCAGCAGTGGTGGGGGGATGGGAGCAGTGGTGGTGGTGAGGGGGGTTAGATCAGTGCAGTGGTGGCAGTGAGGGAGGTTAGATCAGTGGCAGTGGTGGTGGTGGGGGTGTAAGATCAGTGGTGGGGGGCTGGGATCAGTGGCGGTGGTGGTGGGGGTTGGGATCAGTTGCGGCGGTTGTGATGATGGTGAGGGGGGGTGGGATCAGTGGCAGTGGTGGTGACATTCTCCCTCAGTAAGAGGCAGAGTTGGTGGAGGTTGGGATCAGTTGCACTGACTGTCACTTACTTTGTCAGTCGATTCCTTCCCCTTCATTATTTCCATGCCTCCAGGGATGCTCCTGTGTCATGGGGTGTCCTACAGAGGGGAGAGCTCCTCCCCTTCACTCTATTTGTGTCGGCTGGTCAGCTGACTTTCTCTTCCAGCGTCCGCCTCCCTCTCCAAAGATAGCAGCCGTTCTTCAGTAGCCAACTGAAGAACAGCCGGGCAGCCCCTGAGTGCGAACAACTGGTGTGCGGACCCCTGAGTGCGGAGAAATGGCGTGCGGGCCCCTGAAAGTGCAGAACTGGCAGGCCCCTAAGAACGGAGAATGGGCAGGGGCGGGCCCCCCACAGACCACAATGGCTGAACTCCGGGGCTCAGTCGCAAGTGCGACTGCTGTGACCCTGTTAGTTCTGCCACTGAACCATGGAGAACAAACGTAGCCGCTCTCTAGCAGGAAGTGAGATCACTGCAGCAAAAATAACGGAATTTTTGCAGATTTAGAGGCAGCTAAGAGAAGGTATTTTTTTGAGTAAAGAAAAACTTTTTTAAACCAGAGATTCATGAAATGTCAATATAAAACAGAGAGCATACTTTCAGTAATGCCCTGAAACTAGGCGCGCATGAACGGGAATGTTTGCCAAATGCGCTTTGTGTGCAGGCATGCGCATTAGCCATTACATTGGTGCCATATAGGGGTGACCAGACATCATCCCCAGTTTGCAGTTTTGTCCCCGTATTGCAGGGGCGGCTCTAGGTGCAAGCAAAGGCTGAGGCAGGGGGCACCAAAGGCAGTGGCATACCAACGGGGGGTCAGCACCTGGTGCCACACACTGGGGGGTGTCAGGCCAGCGTTGCACACTGTGACAGCTTTAATTTGAATTGCTGGGCGCCCGCCGTCACACAAAGTCCCGCCTCCTAGGTAGGAGCCGCTCCAGGAGGCGGGACTTGTGTGATGGCGAGCGATTCAAATTAAAGCTGTCACAGCAGACGATGATTGCCTGTGTGATGATCCGGCTGGCTCTCCTCTTCTTTCTGATCCCCTACTTGCTGGGCACTGGTGAGGGTGCATTGCTGGGAACTGGTGAGGCTGCTTTGATGGGGACTGGTGAGGCTGCATTGATGGCCACTGGTCAAGCTGCATTGATGGGAACTGGTGAGGCTGCATTGCTGGGCACTAGTCAGGCTGCATTGATGGGCACTGGTCAGGCTGCATTGATGGGCACCGGTCAGGCTGCACTGCATGGGCATTAATCTGGCTGCATTGGATGGGCACTGGTGAGGCTGCGTTGATGAGTACTGGTCAGGCTGCATTGATGGGCACTGGTCAGGTTGAATTGCTGGGCACTGGTGAGGCTGCATAGATGGATACTGGGGAGGATACATAGATGGACACTGGTCAGGCTGCATTAATGGGTACTGTTCAGGTTGAATTGATGGGCCCGGATTTCATTTTAAAAATCCAGTCACCTTACTATATAAGGACAGCAGCTGCACTACTGCAGTGCTGTCTGATCTGCAGCTTTACCCTGTGCTCTGTTCTGGTACCTGTATTTGACCTAGTATTGACCCGGCTTCCTGAACACGCTGCTTATCTCCAGTCCTGACCTATGGCTTGCTTTGACCTTGTTATTTCTGCTAATCTGCCTGATTTCCTGTTGCCTGAACACTGACTATTCTCTGCCTGCCGTTACATGACATCTAATCCTCCGTGTATGACCTGGCTTGTCTGACCCTGCATCAGTCTTCTGCCATTCAGCTCTGTGTAGCCCAGTGATGTGGCCCTGCATCTACAGCATACCTGCATCCACTGTTCCTGCTGTCATCTGCTGCTCAGCGACCCAGTCCTGTCCTACTACTCGCCAGATATTCATCTCTGCTACCAATGGAGAATCTTAGAATCTTGCAGGCACTCTTACCTCGCCGTGCTCTCACGCCCACTGTAGCAACTCCAGTGGTCCTTGAGTCGGGGCTGTGCAAGAGGTCTCCCTCTACTCGAAAGGCTCTTCCAGAAGGTACATGACACATACTGGCATAATGTAATATCCTCCAAAAAATCTCAAATTAGTTAAATTAAATATATTGTACGGGAGTTGGCTCTAATGAATAGGTTCTGCCTCAAAAAGCATTAGCCAATAAATGAAAGGATGGTCTGCACATTAAAGTGGTTGTAAACCCTTACAAACCACTTTGACCTACAGGTAAGCCTATATTAAGGCTTACCTGTAGGTCCAAGAAATATCTCCTAAACCTACACGGTTTAGGAGATATTTGCCGAAAGACAGGCACTGCTGTCTACGGTGCATGCGCCGTAGACAGCGGTGTGCAGGCGCACTGAGCTCGCTGCTGTCAACGCTGATATGCCGTGAGTGGTGGCTCCTGTGCACATGTGCGGGAGTGACGTCATCGCGGCTTAGTCAAATGACAGCGGCGGAGCAGCGAGACCCACCGAGAAGATGGACGCTCCGAACTACAGGGGACAGCGGTGACTTTGCTGGCTCCTGTGTCAGGTAAGTAACACATAATGGACTACTATGTGATGCATAGTAGTCCATTATGCTTTTCCTTTGCAGGGAATCAAAGAGGAAGTAAACCCATCAGGGCTTACTTCCTCTTTAACCACTTAAACCACTTTAGCCGTATATGTGCATTGGCCGGGTGGGAGCCGTCTACTTCTGATAGGACGTTCAGGAACGTCCTTCAAAAGGAGCGGGATCGCGCGCGCGCGTGCCCGCGCAACGGCGCTACCCCGCGCAGCGGCGCGATCCCGATGTGCTCGTGTCACCCGGACACGGCGCATCTCAGATCGGCAGGAGGGCTCTGTGATTGGCCCTCCTGATCACATTACGGCCGTGTCCAATCACGGCCGTCATGTGATGTAAACAAACAGCCGGTTGCTAGGCAATCGGCTCCTCCTCTCCTCACACAGAAGTCATCGCTGAGGAGAGGAGAGCAGATCGCTGCAGCCGGCTGATGATCAGTGAGTATGAGCTGTTTTTTACAGCTTTTTACTCACTGATCACCAGTCTAGTGTAAACACACAACACACCACACAGTATAAACACAGTCCCCACACATGTCCCCAAAACACACATGTCCCCAAATAATAAAAACACATGTCCCTAATAATAAAAACATGTCCCCCACATATGTCCCACTAAAATCACATGTCCCAATGATTATCTGCACACATATGTACGTGATCACCTGCACACATTTGTACATGATCATTTGCGTACATATGTCCGTGATCACACAAACCAATTATTATACACTTAACAGAATTTTTTTTACCAAAAACATGTAGCAGAATACATTTTGGCTTAAATTTATGACAACATTTGATTTTATTGGATTTCTTTTAAAATAGAAAAAAGAAAATATAGTTTTTTTTCCAAATTTCCGCTTTTTTTGCGCTTATATCGCAAAAAATAAAAAACGTAGTCGTGAATAAATACCACCAAAATAAAGCTCTATTTGTGCGAACAAAATGATAAAAATTTAATTTTGGTACATTGTAGCATGACCGCGCAATTGTCACTGAAAGCGCGAGAGCGATGAAAGCTGAAAATTGGGCTGGGAAGGAAGGGGGCGAAAGTGCCCTGTATTGTAGTGGTTAAGCACTAATGGACGGATGAGTGAATTCATTGGTCGATTAGATGTTCCTTGTGAAACTGAGAGAAGTGTGTCTTTTTTATCACTTTTGGTGAGAAAAATATTTTTATTTTAACCAATTAAAGATGTTTTAAGGATCTTACACTATGCCTGTGTGCCCTCTGTTTCACTGAAGAGAGCTGCAGGGAAGTAGATGTTTCTACTACACTATGTTGAAGGAGACTCTGTGCCAATAATTTTAGCTTTGACCGATATAGACTTGTATATTCCATTCTGTTGAATGCTGACATTAATTTATAATTAATGAAAGGTGGGTATAATCAAGAAGAATTGGGGGGGGGGGGTACAGTTTAAAACATCTAGTATCTTATTACATACACAGTATGTATTGTAGCAGAGCGTCCCAGAGAGAGCCAGGAAAAGTCCTGTTCGGGGTTTATACCTCTCCCCGGCTCCTCTCATACACGTTCAGAAATCTGTGATCCAGTTCGGATCTTGGTCCTCTTCCCCAGGCTAATTTAGGCTCACCTGAGCAGACAGCCTTTGCTCTCTGCCTGGGACATTCACACCAAGTTCGTTTGTAAAGAGAGTAAGGTTGGTAAAACCTCTTAAGCGATTCTTTGTAGAGACTGACAAGTAGGGATGAGCTTCGTGTTCGAGTCGAACATACATTCAACTCGAACATCGGCTGTTCGCCCGTTCGGCGAATTCTGAACGTTATGGGCCGTTCGCGACAAATTCGTGTGGCGCTCACGGCCCACAATGCACTGCGTCATCACAGTGCATTGCTGGCTCATGATTGGCCAAGCATGCACTGTGACCCCGCATGCTTGGCCAATCACAGCGCCAGCAGCGAGGAGAGCCATGATTGGCCACAGGCAGGATGCCTGTGGAAAATCATAGCTCAGGCTGTGTAGTACACGCCCCACACTATATAAGGCCGCCAGCGCGGCGGCCTTGTGTAGTATGTTGGCGTCTGAAGCAGTTAGTGGGTGTTCTGTGTACCTTCAACACAGTATACACCGATCGTTATCGGCCGATTTTCGATCTTGCTCTTCTGTAGTGTTTGTTGTCTGCGTGCCCTGACCGCAGTATACACCACTATATTCACCTCACCTATATAGCTAGTGATCTATCTTTTATAATAGAGCTTGCAGTCAGTAGTGTTAGGAGCTTGTGCGTGCTGTCTGCGTGCTCTGTACCCAGTACACACCGCTATATCCACCTACATAGCTCTTCTCTATTTGAGCCATCTGCCATCTGCAGGAGTTATTGGAAGTTGTGTGTGCCTCCAGCACAGCACAGTATACATCTGTATATACCCCTTTATCTCTGGTGTTCTATAATAAAGGCATCTGCAGGAGTTAGTGGGTGTTGTGTGCCTCCAGCACAATATACACTACCCAACTGCTGTTTTACCCAACTCCCTTCAGGCCATTACCATGTCTGGAAGGCCAGCAAGGAGAGGCAGACAGGCGCGAGCCGATAAAAGAGGGCAAGCAGGCTCTGTGTCTAGAGACAACAGTGCTGGTCGTGGACGCGGTGCATTGTCATCAGCACGTGGCCATGGGACATGCTTGTCCTTCTTTTCGGCAGCTGGACATGTTGAGCCGCAACATGCCAACGACTTGGTAGAGTGGATGACCAAGCCCTCTTCATCCTCCTCATCCTCTCTCACCCAGTCTCAGGGTACTAGCAAAGCAGCTGCCAACGCATCGTCTTCCTTCGTCTCAATGTCATCATCAGTGACTCCTTCCCTAGACCCACCACGTCCTCCTGAGGAGTCTCCTGAACTCTTTGAGCACAGTGTTGGGTACATGCTCCAGGAGGATGCCCAGTGTTTTGTGGGCTCTGATGATGACACTCAGCTAGAGGAAGGCAGTAGCGTGAATGCAGAGAGAGGGGATGCTCAAGAAGGACAGCAATCTGGCAGTCATGTTCCACAAGCTGGCCTGGACAACGTGTTGCTGAGGCATCGGTCAGAAGGAGCGGTGGAGAAGGTGGCCATCTGACTGATGCTTTCAGACAATTTTTTAGTCCGCAGCCCCAAGGTATGATCGGTTCCAGCAACCATCGCCAGCGTCTGATTTACATGGTGCAGGAATACCTAGGGGCAAGGTCAGACTTGAACACCTTTCCCACCGAAAATCCTCTGGCTTACTGGGTCTTGAGGATGGATCACTGGCCAGAGCTTGCACAGTATGCAATTGAGCTACTGGCCTGTCCTGCATCCAGCGTTCTTTCGGAACGCACCTTCAGTGCTGCTGGTGGCTTTCTTACCGATCACAGGGTGCGCCTGTCCAACGAATCAGTTGATCGACTGACCTTCATCAAGATGAATCAGTCTTGGATCACTCACAGCTACCAAGCACCTGAAGCTGATGTAACCGAATAATGTTTTTTGAAATATCACATCCCTTCAAGACTGCCTATGCTGATGCTGAGTGACTGTCCTGTTACCGTATATACTCGAGTATAGGCCGACCCGAATATAAGCCGAGGCCCCCAATTTACCCCCAAAAAAACTGGCAAACTTATTGACTCGTGTATAAGCCGAGGGTGAGACATGCCTGTCCATCCCTGTGTGTGTGTCCGTCCATCCCTGTGTGTCCGTCCATCCCTGTGTGTCCGTCCATCCATCCCTGTGTGTGTGTGTGTCCATCCATCCATCCATCCCTGTGTGTGTTTTTTTTCCATCCATCCATCCATCCATCCCTGTGTGTGTGTGTCTCCATCCATCCATCCCTGTGTGTGTGTGTCTCCATCCATCCATCCCTGTGTGTGTGTGTATCCATCCGTGTGTGTGTGTGTGTGTGTGTGTGTGTGTGTGTGTGTGTGTGTGTGTGTGTGTGTCTCCAGCCTACCTGTGTCCCGAGCCTTTGTCCCGAGCCTCCGTCCCGTGCCTTGCCTCCTTGCCTCCGTCCTGTGCCGTGCCTTGCCTCCGTCCCGTGTCGTGCCTTGCCTCCGTCCCGTCCCGTGCCGTGCCTTGCCTTGCCTCCGTCCCGTGCCCTCTTCGTCGGCGCCTCGGCGGCCATTGTAAAATTCAAAAGCCGCGCCTCCGCCTTCGCCTGTGATAGGCGGAACACTGAATTTCCCAGCAGCCTGTGTTCCGCCTATCACGGACATCGTATCATCCTCGTCCGTAGTACGAGGATGCTACGATGTCCGTGATAGGCGGAACACAGGCTGCTGGGAAATTCAGTGTTCCGCCTATCACAGGCGAAGGCGGAGCCGGAGGCGCGGCTTTTGAACTATAGAATGGCCGCTGTCTGTCTGCTCGACACGCTGATCGAGCGGGCAGACAGCGATGACTCGAGTATAAGCCGAGGGGGGCACTTTCAGCCTCAAAAAAGAGGCTGAAAATCTCGGCTTATACTCGAGTATATACGGTATGTTGATTGTCTATCCTCTTCCTCCTCCGCTGATATGTTGGAAGAACATTTCTGGTTCTGGGTGATGCCATCAGCCCAATTTTTCTGCCCCTGTTTAACAGGGGCATTTAATTAAAATTTTTGATGCAATGCTTTGCAGCAGGGCTAATTCCTGCAATAAAAATAGAGTATATGGGAGAGGTCGCAGTGTGGTGGCACCAGCACCAGTGCCTAAGGCCCAATTTTTCTGCCCCTGTTTAACAGGGACATGTAATTACAATTCTTGATATAATATTTCACAGGATGGCCCGTTCCTGTGCCCACCCAGAGTAACTGTGAGGACTTATAGTGTTGTGGCACCAGCACCACAACCACCAAAGGTCAATTTTTCTACCACTGTTCAACAATGGCATGTAATTACAATTCTTGATATAATCGTTCACAGCAGGGCACTCCAGCGCCCACCAAGAGTCACTTTGAGGGCTTACAATGTTGTGGCAAAACCAACACCTTGTTCCGCCATTTCTGCAGAGCATATAGGGCAGGCCCCTACTTTCAAACATCCAACTTACAAACATCTCCTACTTGCAAACGGAAGGAGACAACAGCAAGTGAGATGAAAAAAGATGGACGACAAAACAAATTATACAGGGGTGATAACCCTTCCTTATGTTTTCCAAAAAGCTTAAAAATAGTTTTTTTGACTGGAGCTACACTTTAAAAATGTACCAGTTGAAAATTACAAACAGATTCAACTTAACACAAGAAACCTACACAGTCCCTGTCTTGTTTGCACCGCCTGTATACTGCTGTTCTGAGTATATAGGGCCTGAGGGCCACACGCATTTCCTTTTTTTAATATGGGTACTGGGTTCCCCTTAATATGCGTACAAGACCCAAAGGGGCTGGTAATGGGCAGGGAGGGCTACCCATGACATTTTTCTCAATGATTTTCAACCATATTGCAGGAACCAGATATAACATTAAAACCGCAAGCAGTTTTAAATGATGTTATTTCCGTTTAATGTCATTTTGTGCAGGGACTGTTCTAAACACGGGAAACACGTGGCACTTCACAGGCATACTACAGACACCCCCCCAGGCACCATATTTAAAGGAATATTTCACTTTTTTTTTTCACTTTAATCGTCATTAAAATCAGTGCTCCCGCCAAAACGGCCATTTTTAAAAACATTTTAGGCATTGACCCATGTCCCCTGGGGCAGGAGCCAGGTCCCCAAACCCTTTTAGGACAGTATCTTGCATATTAGCCGTTAAAATTAGCACTTTTAATTTCGAATGTTCGAGTCCCATAGACTTCAATGGGGTTCTAAAGTTCATACGAATTTGGGGTCCGTTCGAAAGTTCTGGTGAAAACCGAACCGAGGGGTGTTTGGCTCATCCCTACTGACAAGCGTTAGGCTTGTTCAGCCTGGTAGTGAGGGCCTGCAGACTGTATAGCTAGAGCCGTGACACTGCTAGGTTTTGTGTTTTGTTACTTTGCCTGTTATTTTGTTTTCTGGAGCACTGTACAGCACCTGTATATGGACTTGTATATACCACAAATAAACACAGCACTGTCTGTACAATGTTCCTTCCATTCATACATCCATCCTTCCAGTCTCATGAATAATACATGCAGCTATTTGCAGCATGTTGAATTTGTTGATTTTTTTTGAGGTGACACAATTATTACAGTATATGTTTGCTTTTGCATCTCAGAAAAGGTCATCCCTGCTGCTTCCCTGTTAAACATGCCAAGGATGAGGGTGAGCGTGAGTCTTGGAGAAATGAAAAAAGGATTAACATCAGTTAGACTCCGACTGATGGCGTTCTGTGTCATGAGTGCTGGCTGTGCTTCAGTCTACTCATAGGAATTTAGGTTGAACCACTTGATAAATTCTTATGCTCTTTTAGGGATCCATTGTTAAAGCGGAGCTCCATTCAAAAGGGGAAGCTTTGCTTATTTGCCCCTACCCCCCGCTGCTACACTTGCCACCTTTTGGGGGGGGCAGGTAGCTGGTTTTGACAGGTACCCGCTCCCACTTCAATTCACAAAGTTCAGTGCACTTAGCGCATACTCAGTAGGAAACTGGCTGTCAAGCCACAAGGCTTCACTGCCAGTTTCCCTTAGTGAGGATAGCATCAGCAGCACCTGAAAGCCAATTGAAAAATCAGCTTGGTTGAGAACAGGTAAGTTCCCTAATATTTAAAGTCGGCAGCTAGCTGCTTCCTGTGGGGGCACTCGGCAGGAGGGAGGGACCAGAAGTGGAGGATCCGGGTTGCTCTGTGCAAAACTACTGAACAGGTACGTATACCATGTTTGTTATTTTTAAATGTAAAAAAACAAGACTTTAGTATCACTTTAACTTCTCTTCGGCATTGTTCTTACACAATTTGGAGTCACAATGCATGCTCCTGCCTGTTCTACTATAGAGTTAGGTCCATGAATTTTTGGACAGTGGCACAATTTTCATATTACTTACTCTGTATGCCACCACTATGGATCTGAAATGAACCCGATCAAGATGTGATTGAGGTTCTATTCTCCACATACTTCTACAAGTTACTTGGGTGATCACTAATTTATTAATAGTAAAGAACTAATGACTTCAGAACATCTAAAGTAGAAGTGATGTGGGTGTATGATGGCAAATGTCTAAGCCCACGTACACACGGTCAGAGATTTTGCCAACCAGATTTAGTCCGACGGATTGTGTCCGAAACTGTTGCATACACACGGTCGGGCCAAGTTGTCTGATTTAGTAGTTGCCAAGAACGCGGTGACGTAATTTCGTTACGATGGGACTACATTCAGGCTAGTAGCCAATAGCTTTGATGTAGGAATTTGATCTGAGCATGCGTGGCACTTGGTCCGATCAAAATTCACTACACATGATCGGATTAGGTCCGACCGGCCCAGTTGGTCGGGAAATATTTCCAACATGTGCGAAAATTGGGTCCGACGGAGATTCGGACGGAATCAGTCCGATGCATACCACACACAGTCGGATTATCTGACGACACGGTCCGATAAGACTCATTCCGACGGATTCTCCGACCGTGTGTACGCGGCATTAGAGGGTTTCAAAGCCGAAGATAAATCTAACCAATGGTTCCCAGGTTTATAATTCATCCCACATCTGCTCATTATTCCTGTTTTGTTTTTTATATTATGGGGATTTCGCTCAATTGTAGTACTTGTAAAAAAACTTCAATCCAGCCAAGGAAGTACAATTCAGGGATTTTGGCCTACTTTTATCAAAAAATGTAAAATCAAAACATCTCACATAGTTACCCTCACAGGGGTTAGCATCACCATGACAGTCGTAGTCCCTCAAGTCCATCTTCACACAGACTCACCATGCTGTCTCAGTCAGCTTTGTGACAAATGAAATGCTCACCTGGGCTGCGTAGGCTCCTGAATAATGACACAATGTCTTTTAATAGCTTTCAGGTGATGCACTGGTCAGATGGTCTCTTCTTAAAGTGGTTGTAAAGGCTCATGTTTTTTTTTTACCTTCATGCATCCTACATATGAAGGTAAAAAACCTTCTGTGTGCAGCTGCCTCCCCACCCCCCCCCCCCCCCCCCCAATAATTACCTGGGCCCGATCTTTCAGCGACATGTACAGGAGCCTCGGCTCTCCCAGGTCATTTCCTCCTCAATGGTTGAGACATTGGCTCCCACTGCATTCAATCACAGCCAGTGAGCCAATGAGGAGGGGGCGGGGCCAAGTCACACTCCGTGTATAAATGGACACACAGTGGTGGCTCTGTAAAATGCCAGAGAAGCTGCAGTAAGATGTGTACACAGGATTAAAGGCTTCGTCCCTCCCAGGACTCTTTGTAGTCTCCGGACTCCAGAACCTAGTTCAGGAGTTAAAAATCCTGGAGAAATTGTAAAACCACACATCCTGGATCCCCTCACCTTGCATTAGTGAGAACCCTGGCTGACATATACCGCTTCTGAGTTCTGACACTGTGGCGCAGCCCTGTCACAATATGTATATTAAAGTTGTTGCAAGTGGTTTGGTATAACTGGAGTTACCTGTTGGTCTCCAGTAAGATGTGGACACAAGGTCAGAAGCTTCATCCCTCCCAAGACTCTTTGAAGTCTCCAGACTCCAGAACCTAATCCAGGAGCAACCAATTCTGGAGAAAAATACAAAACCAGTTTTCTCCACTCAAAATAGATAGCATAAATTATGCTATCAAAATCACAAAAATAGCAAAACACACTATTCTGTAATCTGTATCTTTTATCCAAAGAATGCCTGCCGATCCTGTCATGGAGATCCATGTTTAAACACTTCTTGTTATCTGATGACAACGCTCTGTCCCTGTTATCCCACTTGGTCTATTGAATTGCCACCCTGTCACATATGTCCTTGATGGCCACTTCACCTCAACATGCCAACATACTATGCAGACATGGTTCCCCATTGCCACATCATGTTGCTGGGTCAGAGAAATGTACAGCTAATGATTCAGCAAAGGCATGTAAACAGGGAAAGGCTGGAGGAGATCAGCAGTGCAGAGCTGCAAAAAAAGGACAAAAGAAAAGAAAGTATTTTATGAAGGATAAAAGGCAATTATTTATGATAACAGACTACATTCCAGCCTGATAGGGTTTATATATGCTTTAAGTATGGGGGAAGTCATTAGCTGCATCTCGGCAAAGCCTGGACTTGGCATACACCTGTTTTAAGAGACGACTTGGCAGGAAGGAAACTTACAACTGTTTGCTGTAGCCTTTAACATCGATTTGTAGGAATTGTTCTTTCTGAAGCACGGAGGTGCTCTTATCATCAAATGACTTTCCCCTTGTCACAGCTATTATAGACAGTTTGAATCCTCTCCAGATTTATAATACACACAGATGTCTCGTTGATGCCCAGTTCCGATCCCGCCTTTAGAAACTGGCTGTGGATTCTCTGGAAGTTCCAGGCCTGACTTTTGCCAGGACAGATTGCGAGGATTTTACGCCCGAGCAGCTGGGGAAAGGCAACAGACTGTTTTGGCCAGTATAGCGGGGAATGAACGGCAAAGGGCTCATAATGAGGGATCATTGACAAAAGCCTCCGCTAAAAAACAGCTGTTAAGGGATTAAATTTATTTTATGTCAAGCTGAGTGCCTTTGATTATGGTTTTACTGTCTGGCACAAAGGATTATATCACAGTGACAACATAGGCACCAATGTGAAGTCAGTTCAAAGCTGCCTTTCATAGCTCATCACCAGGCCAGGTGAGCGCCAATATTTTTCACTTATTAAAGTGAAGAAATAATAGGAAAAATAAATTTAAAAACTTTCCTTTAGTCTTGCACAGTTGTACAGGGTCCTCTTCTCCTGTACTGTACTGTACTGAGCATCTCATAGTGTGCATTAGAAGCTGCAGTAAGTCAGATAGAGCCTGGCTGGAAGTCCAGCATCACCTAGCCTTTTCCTACCAAACCAAACTATACTTGGGCTGCACCTATCTATCATTGCATTTCAGTGGAAGGCATGACTAGAGTAGTTCAGATAACTTACTGCCCCAACTCAATTATGTACCTACCAACCTTTTTCTTTTTTTCCCAGTAATGACACAGACACTGTGTTGGATTTAAATGGCCTCTTGGCTTTTTATTAACTCAAAACATATTTCACCATAAACCTTATATGAAAAGATGATTGCAGATCCTTAACAACACCAATCCAAATCTTTTGGAATCTGTGGTACCTTTTAAGTTAGATTCTGTCCCCAGCTGCAACTATGCCTTGGGGACTTACTAACTGACCACAGACCCCTACCACCTTACTACCTGGTAGTCTTGACTGAATTAGAAAAACCAGGAGGACTCCATACCTGAGACAGGTCCCACCGTTTTATCAAAATACCTACATTTTTGTACCTTCGTCAAGGACCCCAATCACCACACCTTTTGCATGAAGTACCTCCAACTTCTCCTCTAGGACAGGGGGGCAGGACTTTCCACCAATGACTTGTCCCCTGCAACTGATGCCTCCCACTTCCTCCCTTCCTTAACTATCCAGCTCCTTCATATCCTGAACTAATTCCTCCAATCAAGTAAGGGCCAATTTATTTCCTGTAACCGTTCCAACCCCTATTTAACCTATTGCAGTCTAATAGTTCCTTCCACCCCGTCATGTATGCCCTGTGCTTACATTTCTTTCCAACTCTGTACATATCTTTTAGCATCATCTAGCTCTTTCCTACCCAACTGAACTATGCCTGGGCCATCTCTATTACATATATTCATCACATTTCAGTTCTTTCAATCATGGGGGCTCCGCTTTACATGTGGTTGTTACCTAGGAAGAGTTTTGTATTGGGAAGAACTGTGCACTCACATTCATATTCATATTACAGAAAAAAAACTTTAAAAAGGCTGATTGTGTGGACATTCATTTATTCTAGAGGAGGACCTTTTGCTGGGCGCATGTAAGTAACCAAGATGGTGATGATGACTGTTGCCAGCAGTGAATCAGGGGCCCGCTAACAACCTTAAACTACAGAAATATCCAGAAAGTTTTCTTTTCCACTTTTACCGGAGTGAATGTGAAGCAGGTAATACCCAGAACAAAATGCTTTAACAACCAGGAAGATGCAAAGAGCTTCTCCACATCCGTATCACACGATTTCAAAGTGCTTCAAGTAGGATAACAAATTTTTAAAAAGAAATCCCTTCTAAACCATGGAATGAAATTGCCTTTAATTTAAAGAATATGTTACTCAATATTTCAGATTAGTGATGAGCTGAACACCCCCCGATTCGGTGTGCACCAGAACTCCCGAACAGGGAAAAAGTTCAGACCTGAGCCGCGAACTCTATTAAAGTCTATGGGACCTGAACATGAAAAATCTAAAGTCCCCATTTTGAGGGCTTATATGCAAGTAATTGACCATAAAAATGTATGGGGGGGGGGGGGGGGGGCGGGTACTGCCCTGGGGGAGCAGTGATTTTAATGAAAAATTCCTTTAAATATGGTTCCTAGAGGGGCCCCTTAGACTGCCTGTAAAGTGGCACATCTGTATCAGGTATAGAACCTGCTGCAGCACAACATACATTTGTAAAGAAAATAAAAAACATTTAGATTGATTATTGCGGCTGCAAGTTATTGCCGGCAATACAAAAAATGAAAAAAAAAATGGTGCGGGGTTCTCCCCCCTATACATACCAGGCCCTTTGCGTCTGGTATGGATTTTATGGGGGAACCCCACACCAACATTTAACATTCCCAAGATCCCCTCCCCCAGTCCATACCAGAACCTTATGTGAGCATGCAGCCTGGCAGGCGAGGAAAGAGGAGGGATGAATGAGCGCCCCCCCTCCTGAACCATACCAGGCCACATGCCCTCAACATGGGGGTGCTTTGAGGCAGAGGGGCTCTGCCTCCCCACCCCAAAGCACCTTATATCCATATTGATGGGGACAAGGGCCTCTTCCCGACAACCCTGGGCAGTGGTTGTGGGGGTCTGTGGGGCCCCCTGATCCCGCCCCCATGTGAATGAGTATGGGGTACTCTACTCATTTACCAAAAAAAGTACACAAATAAATAAAGATAGGAGGCAGTTCTTGACAGTTTCTTTATTAATAAATTAAAAAAAAACAATATCCCCCAATGTAGGTCCACCATCAATCATAACAATCACTGCACCGCTGGACCTGGCAAAATAAAATAAAAAAACTCTCCGTCTGCGACAAAGGTTAACTGCCGAATGTCTGCTCCCCGCGTGACAGTTCCTAAATAGGTAAGTGGTTAGGCCACCTAGGTGACGTCACCTGGTGGCACCACTCCTCCTTGTGACATCACCGACCCAGCATGCACCGGTCAGTGACGTCACAAGGGGCACCCCTTTTTTCCCTTTATCTTCCCTCCCATTTTCCCTTCCTGTTTCTCTGTTTTCTTCCCTATTAGATCTATGGTTCAGTTTATGAATTTCATCACCTAGATTGACAAACAACCCTTTGAAGGACTGGGCTGTTCCCCATGGGCGTGGCAGGCTCTTTATCACCACGCCATGCTATTGTTTGCCGGTTATTATGCTTTGTCTTTTATACATTTCCGCCTTTTTGGCAATTTGAAATGTGCCCAAGTTGCTTTAGAATGGTAAATACATTGGATAAATATTAATACCTGATTAGAAAATATGGACTTCATCCATTCTCCTCAACAATTCATGGTGGATATAATATCTATTTATGTGCTTTGTGTTTAAGCAATGAACTGTCAATTCATATGTACTTATGTATGTTGTTACAGTACATTTTAATAAAAATCTGAGGTCCTGATGAATCGGGTCTGTCCGTGAAACACGTTGACAAAAATACATGGATTCTAATGCCAGGAAAGTAACCATCTTGGATGGCTGACCTATGGATATGTTTTTAATAATGTTTTTACATATATTTGTGATTTTTTAAATAAAAAATGTTGTGTTTTTATACATAATAGTTATATTTATTCAATATACCCTCGGTGGCACATCTAAAGTCCCATAAAACCCTTTATACTTTTGAGATATTTACTTTCAAATAGTTTTATTAAGAGATCAAATAATACACAACATAAAGAGCAGAACATTTTACATTAGTTGCAGAACTGAAGAGTAGGGATGAGCCGAACACCCCCCAGTTCGGTTCGCACCAGAACTTTCGAACGGACCCCAAATTCGTATGAACTTTAGAACCCCATTGAAGTCTATGGGACTCGAACGTTCGAAATTAAAAGTGCTAATTTTAACGGCTAATATGCAAGATGCTGTCCTAAAAAGGGTTTGGGGACCTGGCTCCTGCCCCAGGGGACATGGGACAATGCCTAAAATGTTTTAAAAAATTGCTGTTTTGGCGGGAGCACTGATTTTAATGACGATTAAAGTGAAAAAAAAAGTGAAATATTCCTTTAAATATGGTGCCTGGGGGTGTCTGTAGTATGCCTGTGAAGTGCCACGTGTTTCCCGTGTTTAGAACAGTCCCTGCACAAAATGACATTTAACGGAAATAACGTAATTTAAAACTGCTTGCGGTTTTAATGTTATATCTGGTTCCTGCAATGTGGTTGAAAATCATTGAGAAAAATGGCATGGGTAGCCCTCCCTGCCCATTACCAGCCCCTTTGGGTCTTGTACGCATATTAAGGGGAACCCCGTACCCATATTAAAAAAAGGAAATACGTGTGGCCCCCAGGCCCTTTATACTCAGAACAGCAATATACAGACGGTGCAAACAAGACAGGGACTGTGTAGGTTTGTTGTGTTAAGTTGAATCTGTTTGTAATTTTCAACTGGTACATTTTTAAAGTGTAGCTCCAGTCAAAAAAACTATTTTTAAGCTTTTTGGAAAACATAGGGAAGGGTTATCACCCCTGTATAATTTGTTTTGCCGTCCGTCTTTTTTCATCTCACTTGCTGTTGTCTCCTTCCGTTTGCAAGTAGGAGATGTTTGTAAGTTGGATGTTTGAAAGTAGGGGCCTGCCCTATATGCTCTGCAGAAATGGCGGAACAAGGTGTTGGTTTGCCACAACGTTGTAAGCCCTCAAAGGGACTCTTGGTGGGCGCTGGAGCGCCCTGCTGCAAAGCATTGCATCAAAAATTGTAATTAAACGCCCCTGTTAAACAGGGGCAGAAAAATTGGGCCTTAGGCACTGGTGCTGGTGCCACCACACTGCAACCTCTCCCATATACTCTAGTTGTAGTGCAGGAATTAGCCCTGCTGCAAAGTATTGCATCAAAAATTGTAATTAAACGCCCTTGTTAAACAGGGGCAGAAAAATTGGGCTTCACCCAGAACCAGAAATGTTCTTCCAACATATCAGCGGAGGAGGAAGAGGATAGACAATCAACATAACAGGACAGTCACTCAGCATCAGCATAGGCAGTCTTGAAGGGATGTGATATTTCAAAAAAAATTATTCAGTTACATCAGCTTCAGGTGCTTGGTAGCTGTGGGTGATCCAAGACTGATTCATCTTGATGAAGGTCAGTCGATCAACTGATTGGGTGGACAGGCGCACCCTGTGATCGGTAACAAAGCCACCAGCAGCACTGAAGGTGCGTTCCGAAAGAACGCTGGATGCAGGACAGGCCAGTAGCTCAATTGCATACTGTGCAAGCTCTGGCCAGTGATCCATCCTCAAGACCCAGTAAGCCAGAGGATTTTCGGTGGGAAAGGTGTCCAAGTCTGACCTTGCCCCTAGGTATTCCTGCACCATGTAAATCAGACGCTGGCGATGGTTGCTGGAACCGATCATACCTTGGGGCTGCGGACTAAAAAATTGTCTGAAAGCATCAGTCAGACGGCCACCTTCTCCACCGCTCCTTCTGACCGATGCCTCAGAAACACGTTGTCCAGGACCAGGAGTTTGTAACCTCCCACTCTCTGGGAACGCGTTGCACAGACCTTTCTGCAAGGCCTCCCGGAGATGTCTCATCCTCTGCTCCCTCTGAGTGGCAAGATAAGGTCGGCAACCTTACCCTTGTACCGTGGATCAAGGAAAGTGGCCAGCCAGTAATGGTCCCTCTCCTCGATCCGAAGAATACGAGGATCCTTCCGCAGGCTTTGCAGGATCAGGGAGGCCATGCAGCGTAGGTTAGCTGAGGCATTCGGTCCGGAGTCCTCTGGGTCACTAAGGGCAACATGATCCGCAGCTACCTCCTCCCAGCCACGTACAAGTCCACGTGTTTCTTGGGACTGTAAATCATCCCTACAAGACTGCTGCTGCTGATGCTGAGTGCCAGCCTCCACCTCCATGCTGACACAATCATCCTCCTCCTCCTCTTCCTCCTCCTCATCCTCTTCCTGTGTGATGGGTGGCACAGCAGGAACACTGTCTGGATAAAGGGGGCCTTGAGAGGCAATGAAGTCCTCCCCTTCCTGCCTCTGTTCTGCCTCAAGCGCCCTGTCCATTATTCCACGCAGCGTATGCTCCAAGAGGTGGACAAGAGGTACAGTGTCACTGATGCATGCACTGTCACTGCTCACCATCCTTGTGGCCTCCTCAAATGGTGACAGGACAGTGCATGCATCTCTGATCATGCCCCACTGGCGTGGTGAGAAAAAACCGAGCTCCCCTGACCCTGTCCTGGTGCCGTAGTCGCACATGTACTCATTGATGGCCCTCTGCTGCATGTGCAGCCGATGCAGCATGGCCAATGTTGAGTTCCACCTGGTGGGCATGTCACATATAAGGCGGTTCTTGGGCAGGTTCAACTCCTTTTGGAGCTCAGCCAGCCGAGCACAGGCATTAAATGATCGGCGAAAATGCACACAGACTTTCCTGGCCTGCTTCAGGACATCCTGTAAGCCCAGGTACCTGCCCAAGAACCGCCGCACCACCAGGTTAAGGACGTGAGCCACACAGGGCACATGGGTCAGTTGTCCCTGTCGGAGGGCGGAGAGGAGGTTGGTGCCATTGTCGCAAACCACCATTCCTGGCTTAAGCTGGCGTGGCGTCAACCACCTCTCGGGCTGCCCCTGCAGAGCTGACAAAACATCCGCCCCAGTGTGGCTCCTGTCCCCCAAACAAACCAGCGCAAGCACGGCATGGCATCGTTTTGCCTGCGTACTTGCGTAGCCCCTGGAACGCCTATGGAGCACCGCTGGTTCTGAGGATAGAGCACTGGAAGAGGCCATGGAGGAAGAAGAAGAGGAGGGGGTGGAGGAGAGAGGTGTGTCACAACCAATAGTAGCATTTTGGAGGCGTGGTGGCGGAACAACCTCCAACACTACTGCACCTTGTCCTGCATCCTTCCCAGCTGCCAGAAGAGTGACCCAATGGGCCGTGAAAGACAGGTAACGTCCCTGTCCATGCCTGCTGGACCATGAGTCAGCGGTAATATGCACCTTACCGCTGACTGCCCTGTCCAGCGAGGCAAGGACATTGCCTTCCACATGCCGGTAGAGAGCCGGAATCGCTTTCCGTGAGAAAAAGTGGCGTTTGGGGACCTGCCACTGAGGAACCGCACATTATACAAACTCACGGAAGGGGGCCGAGTCTACCAACTGAAAAGGCAGCAGTTGAAGTGCTAGCAATTTAGCCAAGCTAGCATTCAACCGCTGGGCATGTGGATGGCTGGGAGTGAACTTCTTTCGCCGGTCCAGCAGCTGGGGCAGGGACATTTGCCTGCTATAATCGGACGTGGGTGTACTGCTAGCAGAGTGCCCGGAAGCACTTGGCTGTGACACACCTAATTGTACACCTTCATTCCTCTCAGAGCAGGTTTCAGAGAGAACTGAAGGTCTAGTGGGGTTGGAGATCCCAGCTGATGAGGAGCAAGGAGAGGTCTGCTTTGTTCTTTGGTGTGGGTCTTTGAGGTACGCTTGCCAACGAGCTGCATGGCAGGTCAACATATGTCTGGTCAAGCATGTGGTGCCCAAGCAGGTGATGTTTTGGCCACGCGAGATACGCTTGAGACATATGTTGCAAATAGCAGCAGTGCGATCTGATGCACTCGTCTCAAAAAAGGCCCACACCAAAGACCTTTTAGAATAATGCGCAGAGGCAGCGCCCTGCACAGGCAGAGCTCTGCGGTGTGATTCAGTCGGTGTGCTGCCCCTAAGCTGGCCCCGGAGGGCATCCTGCCTCGTTGGACATGTGCCTCCTCCTCCTCTCTCCTACCAGGCACCCACGTGGAGTCAGTGCCCTCATCATCCCCTCCCTCTTCATCGCTGGAGAAAACCTGGCAGTATGCTGCAGCTTGAGGAACATGACTGCCAGATTGCTGTCCTTCTTGAGCATCCCCTCTCTCTGCATTCACGCTACTGCCTTCCTCTAGCTGAGTATCATCATCAGAGCCTACAAAACACTGGGCATCCTCCTGGAGCATGTACCCAACACTGTGCTCAAAGAGTTCAGGAAACTCCTCAGGAGGATGTGGTGGGTCTAGGGAAGGAGTCACTGATGATGACTTTGAGAGGAGGGAAGACGATGCGTTGGCAGCTGCTTTGCTAGTACCCTGAGCCTGGGTGAGAGAGCATGAGGAGGATGAAGAGGGCTTGGTCATCCACTCTACCAAGTCGTTGGCATGTTGCGGCTCAACATGTCCAGCTGCCGAAAAGAAGGACAAGTGTGTCCCATGGCCATGTTCTGATGATGACGATGCACCGTGTCCACAACCAGCACTGTTGTCTCTAGACACAGAGCCTGCTTGCCCTCTTTGATCGGCTCGCGCCTGTCTGCCTCTCCTTGCTGGCCTTCCAGACATGGTAATGGCCTGAAGGGAGTTGGGAAAACCAGCAATTGGGTAGTGTATATTGTGCTGGAGGCACACACAACTTCCACTAACTCCTGCAGATGGCAGATGGCTAAAATAGAATAGAGCTATGTAGGTGGATATAGCAGTGTATACTGGGTTCAGAGCACGCAGACAGCACGCACAATCTCCTACTGCTGACTGCAAGCTCTATTTAAAACGTGCAAGATAGTTAGATATATAGGTGGATATAGCGGTGTATACTGGGTTCAGAGCACGCAGACAGCACGCACAATCTTCTACCGCTGACTGCAAGCTCTATTTAAAACGAGCAGGATAGTTTGCTATATAGGTGGATATAGCGGTGTATACTGGGTTCAGAGCACGCAGACAGCACGCACAATCTCCTACCGCTGACTGCAAGCTCTATTTAAAACAAACAAGATAGTTAGCTATATAGGTGGATATAGCGGTGTATACTGGGTTCAGAGCACGCAGACAGCACGCACAATCTCCTACCGCTGACTGCAAGCTCTATTTAAAACGAGCAAGATAGTTTGCTATATAGGTGGATATAGCGGTGTATACTGGGTCCAGAGAACGCAGACAGCACGCACAAGCTCCTACCGCTGACTGCAAGCTCTATTTAAAACGAGCAAGATAGTTTGCTATATAGGTGGATATAGCTGTGTATACTGGGTTCAGAGCACGCAGACAGCACGCACAATCTCCTACCGCTGACTGCAAGCTCTATTTAAAACGAGCAAGATAGTTTGCTATATAGGTGGATATTTTTATTTATAAGGACTGCTACCAATATAACATATTACAAACAAACTTTACAAATCACTTTACAAACAATCCAAAACAAAACTACAACTTAATTATTTAGCAACACTTTGCTTAACAAAATCACGTATCTGGTCATCAAACATCTTATCAAAAACTTTATCCCACTCATAACGTTCTTTCTTTTTCTTTTTCTTCCTAACAAGAACTTTACCACCACTATTAGGATCAGGACCACCATCATCACTCGGGACTTCCTGCGCTACTACCCCCTGAACCGTTTCAACAGTCCTACTCACTACTTTACTGTACCCATGTTCATCTCCAGACACCGATGAGCCCGAAGACTCAGCCCCTTTACCCGGAAGGCGATATGGAGAAGAAAGAGCCGGACTGGGAGATCTAAGAGGGCTCCTACTCCGAGAGGAGCTTACCCGTGCCGGCTTCCCCCTTACTGAACTCCTCCTCACCACTCTTCCTCTTTTCTCCTCTGCTGGGCTTAGCCTCCGACGAGACATTCTGCTATCCGGAGCACCCCCAGCACGAGGAGAAGTAGCAGGAAGACTCTTCCCCCCAGCCTTCCTTAAGGGACCTTCATTAGTGGGACAGACTACACCTTCCATTGGAGTTTCATTAACAGACGGGCCTTGACCCATGGGTACCTCGCTAGCAACGGGGGTAACCTCAGCGTCAGTTCCCCTAGGGGGTGCTTCCTTGGGTTTCCCCGCCATATTCTGACTGCCTTCAGCACTCCCCCCTGTGGGCCCTGGGGGAGGTCCCTCCTCCCCCAGGTTGACCACCAGGTGGGACATCACCTCTGTAGGCCTTAGGGCACCTACTAAAAGGGTGACCCATTTGGCCACACAGATTACAACAGATAAGGCCACACGCATCACTTGAGTGGCCAAATTTGTTGCACTTTATGCACCTAACGACTGTGCAATCTACACTAAGGTGGGTTGGAGACCCACACTTAAAACATCTCCGGGGTTGTCCTGGATAGAACACCAGGATTCGGTCCCTTCCAATAAATGCACTACCGGGAACATGTGCCACCGTATTACCGGCTCTCCGTAACCGAATCCTGGTGTTCCAAGCCCCAGTCCAAACCCCCCGCTCATCCAGACATTTATTTAGGGGACATTGCAATTGGCCGTGCCTACTCAGCCATGTTGAGATGTCCTCCGGGGGCAGGCTTTCATTCCTCACCAGAATAGTGAGGGTTTTCACGTCCTCTTGCCGGCTCAAGGGGATGATCCTGAAACCCTTCCAGGGATCAGTCCCCTTGATCAACCCAAAGGAGGTGATAAAAAT
Organism: Lithobates pipiens; assembly: GCF_037356315.1. Lineage (NCBI taxonomy): Eukaryota > Metazoa > Chordata > Amphibia > Anura > Ranidae > Lithobates > Lithobates pipiens. The sequence continues at coordinate 314,769,079 of NW_027507784.1, read as the reverse complement.
CTCCATCACCACTAAGTTTGTGAAACTCAAATCAAAGTCATGAGACCCTGCAGGGTGGATGACTGCAAAAATCTCACAAACTTTTATTCCCAGTGATAAAATCATGTCAACCACCTGGCCCCTGCTAGGGCACTGACCTTCCCCCTCCCACCTTAACTGTACCACATTACGGCGCTTGCGCTCTGGACCACCCGTACCCCGAGACCATGAATTGGCCCCAGAAGGTTGACCAGCCGGGGGAGCACGGAAATTACCAGCCCCAAACTGGTCATACAGGTGGCCCAGAGACACATTCGCCCCAGCAACATTTGCGTAAGAACGCCTTTCCCCTAAGGCATTCAGGAGCCTGGCCTCCGGTGAACCCCTCAAAACAGATCCTGTGGTAGAAACCCCTTCTTTAGGACCTGGATGAGCCACCCCGGCCTCCAAGCCCCGACCGCCTTCCTCCAACACCGTACCCTCTTGCTGGACTGCCGGGAGACCCTCCACCAGACCACCTAGCGATTGGTCACGGAGAAGGGCATCCAGACCATCCGACTCCCCAACAGTCTCATGAGCCCCACATGAGTCCACTTGTACATTTTGTGAACTTTCCAACCCTTTAATATACACCAATGCTGGATTGTCAGCCTCATCTATATCCCCCATGGGAGAATCACCCCATGCTGACACTTGTCTTGGGGGTAGATTGTCTGAGATTTCCATACTCTCATTATCACCTCCCACTTCCTCCCACTGGGTTGTAACACCGGAAGCCGCCGACCGGAAGTGTTCCTTGCGGCCAACTACCGCTTCCGGACCGGACGTCACTTCCGGCGCGACCACAGCTTTCTTTCCCGAAAAAAGCCCGCCAACTTTTCCCGCCAAACATTTGTCCATACCACCGCGGGAAGACGGCGTCCCTCCATGCTGACCCGCCATTACCTTGCCGCTGGACGCCACTGCTCTCTCAACAGTGGCAGCCAAGCTGACTTGAACTCTTTGCCCACCCTCACCCTGGAGTCCTTTCCCCTTACCCTGTGACCGGCTTGCAGCAGCGGCAGCCGACAACTCTGCTGACGGCATGCCCTGCCCGCAAACACCGGCTGGGTTCACTGGGGATTTACAAAGTAAGTCCGTGGCTTTTTTCACCTCCACCAGTCTTTCCAACTGTACCACTAAACTCTGTTTTCCTCTCTGACCTTGGCTTGGCACTGCACCACTGGCGTCCACAGCTACCACCGGGTCTGCAGCCCTGGCAACAGGCTGAGAACCACTAGGCTTGCCGGGACCCACTGTAGCGCTACCTAAGCCCTTAGTCACTGGGATAGAGTCTCTCATGTCACCTTCTGTCTTTGCCTTGGTCTTTATCTTTTCCGGGGACACAACCTTCTGCTTTTCTCCTCCATCTGTCTGTGCACTCTCACTTGTGGGTTCCTCCGCCTCTCTCATGGGCTCCGCCGCCTGTGATAGACGCTGGTTGCGGCGTCTTACCGCTTGAGAGCCCTCATCGCACGCCACTCTCATAACTTTTTCTATATTCAACAGAAATTCCTTTTCGCTTGAGGCACTTTCAATTAGATTTGATAAAAGCTCACCAAGCATGTTACACTGCTCTTTCAGTCCATCTATGACAGGTTTGAATTCTGTTCTCTTCTTGATACCTGATCTGTCGCGTCTATTCCTCAGCTCGGCCAAAACTTTCATTTTTTCGCAGTAACAGCGAAAAGCCTTTACCATTAAGCTCTTGGCTTTTCTTTTCCTCTCCGCAGATTTCTCCACGTCTTCTCCTGGCTGTCTCAGAGACCAGTCAACCAAGTCAAGCTGGTTTTCTAAGTACAGCCTCTCCTCCTCAACGAACTCCAGGAGCTTCAGGGCTCCACGCTTTTCCTCAGGCCGAGAAACAGGCTCCTGGCCTGGGCTGACCGACGCCATCAGCTCCCTTTCCTCCTCCACCACTCTGGAAGTCCTCAGAGATCAGAGCACGCAGCCAGCACGCACAAGCTCCTACCGCTGACTGCAAGCTCTATTTAAAACGAGCAAGATAGTTTGCTATATACGGTAGGTGGATATAGCGGTGTATACTGGGTTCAGAGCACGCAGACAGCACGCACAATCTCCTACCGCTGACTGCAAGCTCTATTTAAAGCGAGCAAGATAGTTTGCTATATAGGTGGATATAGCGGTGTATACTGGGTTCAGAGCACGCAGACAGCACGCACAATCTCCTAACACTGACTGCAAGCTCTATTATAAAAGATAGATATATCGCTAGCTATATAGGTGAATATAGCGGTGTATACTGCGGTCAGGGCACGCAGACAACAACCACTACAGAAGAGCAAGAACGAAAAATCGTCCGATAACGATCGGTGTATACTGTGTTGAAGGTACACAGAACACTCACTAACTGCTACAGACGCCAACACACTACACAAGGCCGCCGCGCTAGCGGCCTTATATAGTGTGGGGCGTGTACTACACAGCCTGAGCTATGATTGGCCACAGGCATCCTGCCTGTGGCCAATCATGGCTCTCCTTGCTGCCGGCGCTGTGATTGGCCAAGCATGCGGGGTCAGAGTGCATGCTTGGCCAATCATGAGCCAGCAATGCACTGAGCCATTGCAGTGCATTGTGGGCCGTGAGCGCCACACGAATTTGGCCCATAACGTTCGGAATTCGTCGAACGGGGCGAACAGCCGATGTTCGAGTCGAACATATGTTCGACTCGAACACGAAGCTCATCCCTAATGAAGAGTAACCAAATATACAACAGTTTAACTTTGTGGATATAGTTACGTCAGAAAGATCCAAATCAGATCTGAAAACCGTATAGATAACTTTTGAGATATTTAATGTAGGGGATGGTACCTCCGTGGGGTAAAAATGATATGATGTTCTACCCCCACACACAAAACTATGGTTCTCCAATGATCAGGCATGTCCTGACAGCCCCCCCCCCCCCCACACACACACACACAGCCTTCCAATGGCAAGCTTAGTGTTCTGCTACTGCTCCTCCCCCAGCTCTTATGTAGCTGAGAACAGAGGAAATGTGATCATTTATAACAAAGGGAAAAAAAGTATTTTTAATGTTTTTTTTTATATATCTATACAAACATGTTTTGCTTTTCATTTCTATTTTAAACTGAATGAGTTGTTTTACAAGGTGATTGTTTACAAGCGCTTTAAGTCATTCTTCTAAATTGACTTTTATGGGTAAAACGCCACAAAAATCCATATCCTAGTGTGCGTGACGTGAATTCGGTTGATTGATACAACAAAACCTTCACAGCAAAATTTAGCAAATAACCCACGGTAACAAAAATAACACAACATGCTTCTCTGAAATGACCCCATAAAGACTGAGACAAATGGTGAAGTTGTGTAACAGGAGAGACATTGTGAAGTCGTACTGTGATGTTCGAATTTCAGATCACAGAGCAAAATGCTGCCTTCCAAAGAAATCACAGTTCCAGCTGGTGTGTGAATTTAAAGCAGAGACTGTAATTATCATTCTCTAAACTTTGAAATGTTTCTGAATACTATGCCCGGGCAGCAAAAGCTGCTGCACACAAATTTGGCACTATTTTAGCAGTGGAAGAAAGTATAAAAATATTTGTTTCATTAAAGTGGAACTCTAGCCAAAGCTTTTTATTATTATTATTATTATTATTTTTTTTTTTGCATAAAGTGAGGAAACCTCTGTCAGATTTTAATAGCTAGCTATGTCCCCGTTGAGGAGATCCATTCACATTTCCTGTCCTGATGACACTCAGAATGTTGCTGTGGCCTCAAACTGGCAGCCCTCCAGCTTTTGCGAAACTAAAAGTCCCATGAGGCATTACAAGGCTGACAGTTACAAGCATGACTTCCACAGGCAGAGGCATCATGGGATTTGTAGTTTCGCAGCAGTTGGAGGGATGCACGTTTAAGACCTCTGCTGTAAAGTGAGTTTTCTGCATCCTGACTCTTTGTCAGTAGTATTAGAATAATTTGCTAATTCTTTAAGATAGATAGATAGATAGATAGATAGATAGATAGATAGATAGATAGATGCTTCAATGTAATTCATGGTCCCCGGTCATGAAAATACAGACTGTTCCAGTCTGCCACTACCAGTGCTATAAAATATCTTGTGATTCCCAGCTGTGGACCCATAAACAGTTCCAGTCTAGTTATTCCTGTTATGTAAGCTACTTCATGGTCCCCAGCCATGAACCCATATACAGTTCCAGTCTAGCTATACCTGTTCTGCAAACTACTTCATGGTCCCTAGCTGAGAACCCATAGACTGTTCCAGTCTATTTATACCTTTTCTGCAAGCTACTTCAGGGTCCCCAACAATGAACCCATAGACTGTTCCATTCTAGTTATACCTGTTCTGCAAACTTCTTCATGGTCCCCAGCCGTGAACCCATACACTGTTCCAGTCTAATTATACCTGTCCTGCAAGCTACTTCATGGTCCCCAGCCATAATCCTATAGACTGTTCCAAACTAGCTACACCTGTTCTACAATCTGTCTAACGGTTCCCAGATGTGAGTACAAAACAATGCATTGCTACTGTAGCACTGAAGGAGCTGTTGGTTTGATTTGGGCTTGCACTCTGCTAATAAACCCCACTAACTTGCCTCAGTCCCCTTGACACAGCTGTGGTGCAATACAATACAGTACAATATAATATAACACAATATACCTGTATTGTCCTCTCAGGATCCACTAGCTCCACCTGCTGGGAGAAAACAATACTCCACACAACGGGGTACTTAACCAAAGTATATTTTACTGTATATATTGGTAAACAGGTGATAACAACAATTGTACTGTCATCCCAACATAGAGTGACAGGACAGTGAATTTAGATAAAATAATTCTAAACAATATCTATATATATATATATATATATATATATATATATATATATATATATATATATATATGGGAGCTCCCCCTACTTGTATAGCTATGCGTGAGATCTCACTTAAAGTACTCAGTCTTTTAATCTTCTTGTCTTCGCTAGCAGTGATAATTCCTTATAATTTGTAATCCAAGAGTTAAAGTAATTAAACTTGAGTTAAGGATGATCCTAGTGTTGAGATGCGATAGTAAGTAGGCTTTATGCCTGCCTAGTGTCAGTTGCTATACTCCTCCTCCGTGGGACTATGGATCCCAGCGAGGCCTGTATATAAGTCTGACTAGGTGCAACATTTAGAAAACTGTGGGCCGCAACCCGCTCACCAACTGGATCAGAAGTTCGGTATGGTAACTTTGGTCCGGTGTTTGCAGCTTGCTTCTACGTCAGCCAGCTCCGTCACTCCGTTCCGATAGGTGAACCTGGTCTTCTGATGCTCAAACGAGTGTCTCTGGATATTCCCAATCTGATCACTGTGTCTCTGGCACTTCAGGTCACTCACACAATCGAGCAGAGTTGCGCTCCGGAAGGGCAATAGGCTGCTTCCTCCGGGAGGCCTCCTCACCAGTCCTCACAGGCAGGCCATGCGTTCCAAAGAGACCTAAGATGGCCGCTCGGGGTCCTTTTATGTCCTACCCAGCATGCAGTGCAAGAGAGGGTGTCCATGGGTAAGTCACCCGGCATCCTGGGTAAAAAGGTCAACTCTCCAGTGTAAATAACAGTCACTTTCTGTACCAAGTTCAAGTTTTGATAAAGCAAAAATCATTTAAGTCCACTATTAGTGTTTGGCCGCTACATGGAAGCCATAGAAACGTCCATAAACTTCCATTATAAATGCTAATACACATTAGTAGACAAGGATACCAGCGATACACTACTGTTTAGAGAGAGAGAGAGAGAGATGTCCAATGCTGAACTTGCCTCAAGCTTTTTGGAGTATCCCACTTCACCCTGCCTCCTCAGTTCCTAAAAGCAATAAATTACAGAAAAAGACAGGGAGAGAAGAAGCTAAAGCAGGGGTAGGGCGAAAGAAAGAAAGAAAGAAAGATAGAAAGAAACATAGATAGACATGATAGAGATAGATACCAATACTGTTGATAAAAATCAAATCAGTAAATTGATGGGTAAACAGACAGAAAGACAGAAATATAGATAGATAGATAGATAGATAGATAGATAGATAGATAGATAGATAGATAGATAGATAGATAGATACATTGAAATAACCCTTCCTCTCTTACACAGTTATAGATCATGAAGATATATAAATGGCCCTGGACACATTGATGATATCTTTGCTCCTGATCCCCTTGTTTGCTGTTTGTTGCAATATTTGTCATTCTTTCTATGAGCGTTGTGTATTGCTGATTTATGACTTATAACAAGATTTACGGTGAACAGAGGTCATTTATCACTTCCCACTGAATGGCTTTTATTGCCCGCAGCCACTTCCTAGAAACAGCCTTGTACGATGTCCACTACATCTTCCTGTATGGACCCAGCCATTCATTAATCCACGTCTTCTATTTTTCTTTATGGTGGTTGAAGCCAGGAGTCCTTTATTATATTCCATCTGATCTGTTAACTTTATTATGCTTATGTAAAGTGCAACTTCATGCAAAATGTAAGATGAATCAGTCAAATGCTAAAACAATGCAACATTGAAGCAGATCACTCCACCTTCATCTGAAATTCATATGAGCTGTTGCATTAAGTTCCTACTTGGCCTGTTTGTGAGACTATGTAATGTACTGTACAACATAGAATATAGAGCGCCGGGGTCAGATGTATGTAAGGCACAACATAAAATCTAAAGCCCAGGGGCCAGGACTATGTAATGTACAACATAGCATATAGAGTGCAGGGCCAGACGTATGCAATGTATAACAAAATATACAGCCCAGAGTGCAGGGCCAGACGTACGCAAGGCACAATATAAAATATATAAAGCCCAGGAGCCAGCACTATTTAATGTACATCATAGAATAGAGAGTGCAGGGGTCAGATGTATGTAAGGCACAACATAAAATATAAAGCCTAGGAACCAGGGCTATGTAATGTACAACAAAGAATATAGAGTGCAAGGGTCAGCTGTATGCAAAGCACACCATGAAATCTAAAAATCAGGGGACAGGACTATGTAATGTTTAAATAGAACATAGAGAGCAGGGGTCAGACATATGTAATGTACAACTTAGAATATACAGCCCAAGGAATAGGACAATGTCATGTACAATGTAGAATATAAAGCCTAGGGTACAGGACTGTGTAATATACAATGTAGAATATAGAGCCCAGGGACAGGCCTATGTAATGGACAACATAGAAATTAGAGCCCAATGGTCAAGACAATCTAATTTTCAACATATAGAGCGTAGGGGTCAGGACTCTGCAATGCAAGAACCGGTGAAAATCTTGACCAGAAAGTTACCAATATAAACCTTATCCCACATATGAATAGCTTTTTTTTTTTTGCAGAGAATAGGTGCAGGTAGGGATGAGCCAAACACATGCGCACAGGCAAAAAATTGGTTCGAGCACGTGAACACCATTAAAGTCTATGGGACACGAACGTGAAAACCCAAAAGTGAAAAAGCAACCCTATTGTGGTGTGCTGCAATAGGACGGTTGCCCTTAAGCTGCCCACTAGAGGACATTCTGCCTCCTTGGAGTTTTGCCTCCTCCTCCTCTCTTCTCTCAGGCACTCAAGTACAGTCAGTGACCTCATCACCCCCTCACTCCTCGTCACTGGAGCAAACTTGGTAGTATGCTGCAGCTGGGGGAACATGACTGCCAGTTTCTTGTCCTTCTTGGGCACCCCCCCTCTCTCTAGGCTCATGTTACTCCCTTCCTCAACCTTGGCACCAACATCGAAGTCTTCAAATGGCTGCGCATCCCCCAGCAGCATGTACCCAACCCAACACTGCGGTCGAATAATTCTGGGGACTCCTCCATGCATGATGGTGGGGCTATGGAAAGAGTGACTGTGGACAAGGAGCCGGTGGAATAGGCCATTTTGGCAGCTTTGTGCAAGGCAGCCTACTCTGAGCCTGAGTGACAGAGGATGAGGAATATGAGGACGGCTTTTTTTATCCACTCCACCAACTCTACTGTGGGGTCTGGCTCAGTAACACGGCCAGCAGCAGAAAAAAAGAACAAGTGTGCCCCATGGCCACCCGCAGAGGATGCACCATGTAATGATGTATATTTTGTTTTGCAACACCACACTACACTGTATTAGATACTGTGTACACCACCTGCACTGTATTAGCAACTGTACTACGGTTGCTCTGTATTGTGTACTGTGTATACCACCTGAAGTGTAGTAGAAACTGTACACACTGTATTAGATACTGTGTACATCGCCTGCACTGTATTAGAAACTGTACAATGGTTGCACTGTATTTTATGCTGTGTACACCACCAGAACTGTGGTAGACACTGTACACACTGTATTAGATATTGTGTATGCCACCAGAAGTGTCATAAAAACTGTACACACTTTATTAGATACTGTGTACACCGCCTGCACTGTATTAGTACCTGTAATAAGGCTGCACTGTATTGTGTACTGTATACACCACCAGAAGTATAGTAGAAACTGTACACACTGTATTATATACTGTGTACACCACCTGCACTGTATTAGCAATTGTAGTACGGCTGCACTACTGTTTACTGTGTATACCACCGGAAGTGTAGTAGAAACTATGGATATGGTCTTTAGAGGTGCAGTAGGTTTAAAATGATAGAAAATTATTTGTGATGGATTAAATATAACCAGTTTGGATTAAATATAACCAGTTTGGTTTGATGTTTTTAATATTAAGTATAATAAATATATATAATAATTTTTCATTTTCTCTGTGGCATTTGATTAAACATGTACCTTAAAAGTACTCAGTTTTAACATAAGATTATACATAAATGTCATGCTAGGCCAGTAAGCATTTTACTGGCAGGACCACTAGATAAAAATGAAGAGGGAAAAACCTCTAAAAAAATAAAAAAATAACAAAATATAGCCCTCACAGTTAGGTCCAGTAAACTGCTTGTATAGGAGAGGGTAAATTATAGAGTAGGAAGGGGTTTCGTTATGGTAGGGCTTAAATTTCTATGTGTTAAAACACTGTAGTCACAGCATGCAGAGTAATGTACTGCATCTTTCAAATGGTCCACATATTGCTGACTTTATTCAAGTAGGCTCAAGGCACAATGCAAAGCAATCAGCAATCATCTTTGAATGAATGAATGAATGAAATACTTGTATAGCGCACAATGCGAACTGAATTATTTTGAAATAAGCCTACATGCATAACAACAAAAACACTAATAAGAAGACCCTAATAAAGTGTACTGTATGTCTGGGCACAAAAAAAAGTTTAAAAAAAAGTTTGTTTGCAGCATTTTCCATGTCTTGTCATGTTTTGAAAATGCTGAAAATACAGAAAAACACTTGTCGACCTGCCAAAAATCCAGCGAGCTTCTAATTTCCTGTTTGAGCTGACAAATCTGCTTCTGCTGCACTGAAAGGCAAAGCAGTGGTATCAGCTGCGTATCCATAACTTCACCATCTAGATTGCAATCTCTATTGTGCAGGGAACTGTGTAGATTTGTGTATGGTATATATTTATTGCTACATCCCTGTATAACCCTGGAGCTCAATTTGTAGTCTGAGGGCCACATACTGCCCTTTGGTACCTGTGCTGCTCTTGGACCCAAGAGCACTGATTTGTAATGACAATGATCTCTACCATAGGGTGGCCAGAGGTTCCCGGTTTCTGGGAACAGTCCCTAACTTCAGACAGGTGTTCCTGGGGAGAAAAGTGTCCCTGTATAGCACTGTTGCCAACCTCCCACGGCATTTTTTGCTGACAAAACATGAAAAATAGTGGACAGAGCACTTTTTTTACCGACAACCTGAAAATTTAGAGAGCTCCAATTAAAAACTAAGACAATCAATATTTTAACAGTGTAAACACAATATGGAAACATTGACAATACCCATAACAAGTCATTTGTCTGGTTTACACTTAAAAAGGCAACAGAGCATAACAAATTATTAGCCCCTGATATCTACAAACTGTCCGTAAATTTACTGATGGTTGGCAACCCTGGTATATAGGCAGGTGCAGTTGGTTATTTATAGGCAGTGTGGCAGCACGCAGGTAAAATCACCTGGTTGTATTCAGGATGGGAAATATGTGTGTCCTAGATTCAGGCTTTATGCAGACTTTTACAATTAGAGGGGAAGAGTTAATGAGCCCAGCTGAAGTAAGTGGGCTCATTAAGACCTCTACAAAAAACCCCAGCATGCATAGGGAGATGCTCCATCCTGGAACCAGTTTTGTGTGTATAGACTGGGGAGTCTGAGATCTGTTCTGTGCGGTGAGTTAACGCCTGTGTGGCAAACCCCTACAATAGAGACAGGGACTGGGGCAGCACAAGGCTGCACCCAGTTGTTAGACAGGGAGTCTACGTGTGTAGTTAGAGGTCAAGCTGACCAGGATTTATTTTCTTGTTTTATTTTGTTTGGCTGTTATATGTATCACTGCATGTAGCCTAAATAAACCAGACCTTTTGTTTTTTGCACCTACACCGCTGTCTGCTGTGCCTGACTTTGTGTTGTGAACCCATCCAGGGGGTCACACACACCCGCTACCGAGCGAACCCCCTCACAGTTGGTGGAGAATTTTGGCAGTTTTTTTTTTTTTTGTTTTTTTTTTTTGTTAAGGCCAGCATGGAGGAGATACTGAGACAGCTGGCTCTAGCAAATGCAAATCAGCAGCAAACAAATGCAGCTTTACAAAAGAGCCTTGCAGCTCAACAACAAGCCCAGCAGCAGGCAAATGCAAATCAGCAGCAGACAAATGCAACTTTGCAGCAGAGTTTGGAAGCTCAGCAACAAGCCCAGCAGCGATCTGAAGCCCGCTTCATAGACCTGTTGCAGAAGCAAGAGCAGAATTTTCAACAGCAAATAGAGACATTGATACAGCAACGTCCGCAGACCAATGAAGCAAGTGGGTACAATAATACCGCAACCTTTGGTGTGAGCCGTTTACTGACAAAAATGACTGGAGAGGATGATCCGGAGGTGTTTTTGACCACATTTGAAAGGACTGCTGAAAGGGAAAAGTGGCCTAAGGAGCAATGGGCTGGACTGGTGGCCCCTCTGTTAACTGGGGAATCGCAGAAAGCTTATTATGACCTAGAGCCTGACCAAGCAAAAGACTATGTGGTGCTAAAAGCAGAAATATTGGCACGGCTGGGTGTCACCCTGGCAGTCCGGGCTCAGCGTGTGCATAACTGGACTTTTCAGGTTGGAAAACCTCCCAGGTCTCAAATGTATGATCTCATTCACCTGAGCAGGAAGTGGCTGCAGCCAGAGATTTTGACCGCACCAAACATTGTGGAACGTGTGGTTATGGATCGTTTCCTGAGAGCTCTTCCTACTGCCATCCAAAAATGGGTAAGCCATGGAGACCCAGAAAATGCAGATAAACTTGTGGATCTGGTTGAGAGGTACTTGGCTACAGAGAACTTGACCACCTCTTCCAGGGACTCACAGACTTTCCCCCCTAAGACCAGATCATCCCCAGTGGCGGGTAAGATGACTCCAAGGGGTGAGGGTGGAGAGAGTGAGAGGGTGGGAGTTCTACCTAAGGTCTGGCGGGAGCAGCCCAGGAAGCCCATGCTGCAAGAGGCAGCGAAAAAAATGATTTGCTACCGCTGCCGGCAAGAGGGACATATTGCAGCCAATTGCCCAGTTGTGGATGAGCCTATGCAATGTGACTTTATAAGGGAGAGACGTCAGTCGCTGTTTGCGACAGTTGCATGCACTGCCATTCGGGGACCTGAGAAACATTTATGTAAAATGTGTATTAATGGTAGACATGTTGATGTGTTGCTAGATTCAGGTAGCCTGGTAACATTGATAAAAGCTGAATTAGTTACTACAGAGGTCTCTGGGAAGAACAGGGTGGCTGTTATTTGTGTGCATGGGGACACCCGAGAGTATCCTGTAACTTCAGTGTTTTTTGAGACCCCCAAAGGTAACCTCTCTCATCAGGTGGGGTTAGTGTCTCAGTTACCACATGATGCTATTGTGGGAAGGGATTTTCCAAAATTCTGGGAACTCTGGGATTGTCCTGAGGCCCCCATTGGTGCCCCTATAAACCAGGAAGATGACCAGAATTCCTCTGGGAGTGGTGAGGACTCTCCTGAATTTCCCTTGTCGGTATTGGCGGGGGAAACTCGAGAAACTGGGGAGGAGCCAACATCCTCAGATGAAAACATGCCGTCTGTGGAGTTTTCGGATCTTGAGGTTCACAGGGAAAATTTTGCCACAGAACAGTTAAAAGACCCCACCCTAATAAAGGCACGGGAAAATGTGGTGAAAATAGATGGCGAGTTAGTGAACCCAGATAAGACTTGCCCTTATCCTTACTTCACTATGGAAAGGGACCTGCTATATCGAGTGGCTCAAAGGGCAGAAGAAACCATTGAGCAACTTGTAGTGCCCAAACCTTACAGGAAGTTGGTGTTAGAATTGGCTCATGGACACATTCTGGGAGGTCATCTGGGGACAGAGAAAACCAGAGAGAGGGTATTGCAGAGATTCTATTGGCCTGGGGTCATGAAGGAAATAGAAAATTATTGTTCCTCCTGCCCTGTGTGTCAGAAGTCGGCACCTATGCCACATTTCCGTAACCCACTGGTACCTCTTCCTATCATTGAGGTCCCCTTTGAGAGGATCGCAATGGATTTGGTAGGTCCGATAATGAAGTCTGCTAGGGGGCATCAGTACATTTTGGTTATATTGGACTATGCCACCCGTTATCCGGAAGCAATTCCTCTCCGAAATACCTCGGCCAAAACCATAGCCAAAGAGCTATCCCTTGTTTTTAGCCGCGTGGGTATTTGTAAGGAACTGCTTACGGACCAAGGTACACCCTTTATGTCCCGGGTTATGAAAGAATTATGCAAGTTGTACAAAGTGAAGCAATTGCATACATCTGTGTATCACCCCCAAACAGATGGGTTGGTTGAAAGATTCAACAAAACCCTAAAACAAATGTTAAAGAAGGTGGTGGATAGAGATGGAAAGAATTGGGATTGTCTAATACCCTATCTGATGTTTGCCATTAGGGAGGTACCCCAATCCTCTACGGGTTTATCACCCTTCGAGTTGCTCTATGGGAGACACCCAAGAGGGCTGCTGGATATCGCCAAGAAAACTTGGGAAAATGAGAGTTCTCCTCACAGGAGTGTGATTGAGCATGTCGCCCTGATGCAAGATAGAATTGCACAGGTAATGCCAATTGTAAAGGAACATTTAACCCAAGCGCAGTTAGCACAGCAGAGAGTGTACAACCGTGGGGCCAAGACACATACTTTTTCCCCGGGGGATAGGGTCTTGGTGCTAGTCCCTACGGTTGAAAGCAAATTTCTGGCCACATGGCAAGGTCCATATGAAGTAATTGAAAAAATTAGTGAGGTGAACTACAGGGTTAGACAGCCAGGAAGGCGAAAGCCGGAGCAGATCTATCACGTCAATCTGCTGAAAGCCTGGAGGGATAGGGAATCCCTAGTCGCAGAGACTTTGTCACAAGTACAGCCTGATTGCTTAGTTCCTGAGGTTGGAATAGCAGATACCTTATCGAAACCCCAACAACAGGAGGTTAAAGAGTTTGTACTTCGTAACAAAGAGATTTTCTCTGAGCTTCCGGGACAAACATCTGGCGTAGAGCATGACATTATCACCCCGCCAGGAGAAAGGGTAAAACTAAAACCTTATAGAATACCAGAGGCCCGACGGGAGGCAATACGTGGGGAGGTTCAAAGGATGCTGGAATTGGGTGTGATAGAGGAGTCCCAGAGTGACTGGTCCAGTCCTATTGTACTAGTGCCCAAACCTGATGGGAGCTGGCGGTTTTGTAACGATTTTAGACAATTAAATAAAGTTACAAAATTTGACACCTACCCCATGCCACGTATAGATGAGTTGGTTGACCGGCTGGGAACAGCCCGATATATGACAACTCTTGATCTCACCAAAGGGTATTGGCAAATTCCCCTGGCCGAGTCGGCCAAGGAGAAAACTGCGTTTGTAACCCCAGATGGGGCATTCCAATATAAGAGAATGCCGTTTGGGTTACAGAATGCACCGGCAACATTCCAGCGGAAAATGGATAAGATTCTGAGGCCCCATCATAAATATGCTGCAGCTTACCTGGATGATGTGATTATCCATAGCACAGACTGGGTCTCACATTTGCCAAAAGTACAAGCAGTCCTAGACTCTATCTGGGAAGCTGGGTTTACGGCCAATCCAAAGAAGTGTACCATTGGACAGGAGGAGGCCAAATATCTTGGGTACACTATTGGGAGGGGGGTGATAAAACCCCAAGTCAATAAAGTCGAGGCCATACAGAGTTGGCCACGTCCCAACAGCAAGAAACAGGTACGAGCCTTTCTGGGAATCGCTGGCTATTATCGACGATTCATTCCCCATTTTGCTTCTCAGGCTGTGCCCCTCACCAACCTGACAAAAGGGAAAGAGTCGGTTATGGTTAAATGGTCCCCAGAGGCTGAGGAAGCATTTCAGTCCTTAAAAACAGCCTTATGTAGCCAGCCAGTGTTGTACTCACCAGACTTCTCTAAGGACTTTGTTGTACAAACTGATGCATCAGACGTTGGGTTAGGAGCAGTGTTATCCCAGGTCTGGAACGGGGAAGAGCACCCAGTCATTTACCTCAGCAGGAAGTTGAAGTCCCATGAGGTAAATTACTCCACGATTGAGAAGGAATGTTTAGCAGTGAAGTGGGCTCTAGATTCCCTTCGGTACTATCTGCTAGGTAGGCACTTTGACCTGGTGACTGATCACGCTCCTTTAAAGTGGATGGCTCAAAACAAGGAGACCAATAGAAGGGTAAATAGGTAGTTCCTGGCCCTACAGGAATTTTACTTTACAGTTAAGCATCGCCCTGGTGTTAAAATGGGGAATGTGGATGCTTTGTCTCGGATACATGCGTGTCTGGCTGCTTGTGTTACAACCCCAAGGTTGAAACAAGAGGGGGGGGTATGTGGCAGCACGCAGGTAAAATCACCTGGTTGTATTCAGGATGGGAAATATGTGTGTCCTAGATTCAGGCTTTATGCAGACTTTTACAATTAGAGGGAAAGAGTTAATGAGCCCAGCTGAAGTAAGTGGGCTCATTAAGACCTCTACAAAAAACCCCAGCATGCATAGGGAGATGCTCCATCCTGGAACCAGTTTTGTGTGTATAGACTGGGGAGTCTGAGATCTGTTCTGTGCGGTGAGTTAACGCCTGTGTGGCAAACCCCTACAATAGAGACAGGGACTGGGGCAGCACAAGGCTGCACCCAGTTGTTAGACAGGGAGTCTACGTGTGTAGTTAGAGGTCAAGCTGACCAGGATTTATTTTCTTGTTTTATTTTGTTTGGCTGTTATATGTATCACTGCATGTAGCCTAAATAAACCGGACCTTTTGTTTTTTGCACCTACACCGCTGTCTGCTGTGCCTGACTTTGTGTTGTGAACCCATCCAGGGGGTCACACACACCCGCTACCGAGCGAACCCCCTCACAGCAGGTACAGTTAGCTACTTTGTCACTAGGTGGCTATGTAACCAGAAGTGCTAGGCCCCTGTAGGATAAGCTAAGCAATCCTGCAGTGATGTCAGGGGTGCGCCAATAACATACCTCCCAACCGTCCTGGATTCCCCGGGATTGTTCCAGGATTTGATGCAAGTCCCGGCATCCTGGTGAATCAAGGCTGAGTCCTAGAGGGGGACCCAGTGCCGAAACAAGTCCTGGCAATTGGCTCCTGCAACTTGCACTGCAGGGGTGTGCAAGTGTGGGCACCAGAAAAGTTTTTTGTCCGCTGGAAAGTTCTGCCTCCTCCAGCACTGTTCACCTTTCTCCTTGCTTACTACTGCCACTTGTAAATACAGAAGCACTGTCTCCGAATTTACAAGTGACAGCACTTCTCTCCCGGTGGCCCCTCCCCACCACATTTCTATAGGAGGGAGGGGGCGGGGAATCTACATGAGCCATGGCCACTGTCAAGTCCACGGTGGAAGTGCCTTCCTTTTCAGCATATTCGAGCAGGCTGCTGGCGGGGGCAGGTGAGTTGCAGCTGCTCTTTTGTAGCAGCCCCACTCTTTCAGAGGATGTGTGAGGGAAAATAGCTCTGTACTAGAATGTGGGAAGGGGTGAGCTCTGTACTGGAATGGAACTTGGGAGTACACAGCACATCCCTCAGCTCTGCACTCAGTACATAGCACACCTCTCAACCCTGCACTCAGTGTGTAGCACATCCCTCAACCCTGAAATCAGTACATAGTGCACCTTTCAACCCTGCACTCTGTACACAGCACATCCCTCAGCCCTACATTCAATACATAGCACACCGCTCAACCCTGCACTCAATACGTAGCGCACCCCTCAACAATGTAATCTGTACATAGCACGTTTGTACACAGCACACCCCTCAACATTAAGCCCCTCCCACTGCTAAGAGTTTGGCCACACCCACAGTTTTCCTCGGCGTGCTACACTCGCAGAAGGTCACTTCCTTCTTCAAGTGTCCCAGATTCTGATGTTCAAAAGTTGAGAGCCAAATGCACCTGTGAGTATATGTTCGCCACGCTCAAAGTCTATGGGTTCAAGAGCCCCTTTTTAAGGGCACTTGAAGCTTTGTACTCAACGGTTACTGCCCAGGTACATATGTTGTCCTTTCTGTCGCCTCGCTTCCCCCTGTTAAATGGTACTCGGCAGGGGTGTCCTCTATCTCCACTGTTATTTATTTTATGTCTAGAACCCCTGGCCGAGGCCGTACGCTCTCATCCAGATATTCGTGGGGTGGTGATGCGACAGGGAGAGTATAAATTATCACTTTTTGCAGACGACCTCTTGCTAACTATTACCAATCCACAGATCTCCCTCCCCTCATTGCACAAGCTACTAACATCCTTTGGGGGTATTTCTGGGTACAAGGTTAACACCTCCAAGACTGAGGCCCTTCCCATACACATCCCCGCCACCCAACTCTCTAGACTGAAAGAATCTTATCCTTATAGATGGTGCAGTGACTCACTCAAATACCTGGGGTTTTTTCTGACTCCTTCTTATTCCCACCTGTTCCGTGCAAATTTTCCTGCCCTCTTTCAGGATATAAATAATTCACTACTGACCTGGTCTAAATACCCTTTATCCCTACTGGGCAGGATCAACGTCCTTAAAATGTCAGTCTTGACCAGACTGCTCTACCACTTTGAGACACTGCCAGTTGCCATCCCAACCCCAGCTTAAACTTCTCTGACGACGTTTTCTGAAATGTATATGGGCTGACAGGTCCCATCGCTTCGCCAGCTCAGTGGTGTTTGCGCCTAGAGGCCGGGGGGGATTGGGAGCTCCGGATATTGTGAAATATTATCATGCTACCCATTTATGAATCATTGCTACCCGGTCATCTCTTAATGCCACGAGTCAGTGGGCTGCTATTGAGAAGGGGGTCCTGTATCCGGTTCACCCATGCTCCCTGATCTGGGGCGCTCCATCCCCACTACACCCTAACCTTAGACGTCAATGTACGGCCCCAATGTCCTTCACTTTAGACTTGTGGCAGAAGTGTAACAAAAAGTACTCCCTCTCCTCGGCCTGCCCCCCCTCACGAATGTCCTATTTAACCCTACTATCCCTGATGGATTGTCTATGGGTAGGATTTCCCCGTGGCTAGATCCCCCTCTTTTCCAACTCAGAAACCTGGTACACCCTGTTTCACGTAGACTCCATGCTTTTGAGACCTTGCGGGAAAAATATGACATCCCCAAACACTTGTTTTACTTCTACCTACAGGTCAGACACTTCTTTAGCTCCAAATTTCCGACTTTAATCCTTGACAGTCCCACAGCCTTTGAGCACCTATGCGCTCAGGGTCCCCATCAACGTAATTTAATTCCCTCTATTCACCGAATCCTCCATGAGTCGACTCCTCTAAACGAACTTACACATCTATATATGAGTAGATGGTCTCAGTTGTTGGACAAACCTATCTCCCTGCAGACATGGGATAGGATTTGGTCCTCTACCTTTAAATCCTCTAAGTGTGTCACGCAAAGGGAAACGGCAATAAAAATCCTTATGTTTTGGTATAAGACCCCCGATGTCATCCACAAATACGATTCTTCAGTCCAGCCATGCTGTTGGCGATGTGGACTCGACGTTGGGTCACTGTTTCATATTTTCTGGAAATGCCCCTTGATACATCCTTTCTGGATAGTGGTGGGGTCGTTGGTGGTGGAGGTGATGGGGTGTCCCTCCCGATCGCTCCCTTATATTGTTTGCTGGGTCTCCCTATTCCAGGCATACCTAAAAATACCAATCGGCTGGTCTCTTATATTTTACTAGCTGCTAAGAGGCTTATCCCGCTGTGTTGGCTGTCCGGAGGAACTCCCCCTGGCCTAGATTTCTCCAATTGGTGTCCGAAATTCGGAGAATGGAGTATCTGACGGCCTCGGTGCATGATTTGGTTCCCCAGTTTGATAAAGTGTGGGAACCCTGGGATCGGTCGGAATACGGGGCCCCCTACCTGTATATCCATCTGACTGCAGTTGCCGATAGTGGCACTTTATTGCTGGCTACCAACCCCACCTTTCCCTACCTAATCCTCCGGGTAACTTATCCCCCCCCCCCCCCCCCGGGGACTCACTATGATGACCATGTGAATGTTCGGTTGTTTTGCCTTTTTCTGGCCACCGGCCTCTTGTTGAACGGAATTGTTTGTTTTGATTTACATAAACTGTTTGTTATTCATTGTACAAGACATGGTTATGCAGTTCACCCTTGTGTCTGCATATGTGGACATTTTTCTCTGTCTTCTGTAACTAATGTTTTTTGCTATGATCTATACTTATCCCTGCTTACTGAATTTTCCAATGCACAAGTGTATTGTTTTTGGTTTGAAAAATTTATAAAAATTACAATTATAAAAAAAATGCACCTGTGAGGATGTAACCAGCACAAGCAGGCCATAAACATAGCAGAATGCTGAGTGGAGTGGAGCTGTACATAGGAGAAGCCAGCTGTAGTCATTCTGTCCCTCATGGATATGGAGGCTAGGGTGGAATACAAAAGGCCTTTTAGGCCAGACTGGAGATCCAGATATGAGACTGCTTCCCTGGAGGGTTCCTTGTGGAGATGTACCTAGCAAGGAGGTGACTACTGAGAGCACAGTCCTGTGAGTATTAATAACCCTGGGAGGAGAAGAGAATAAAGGGAGATGGCTGCTGAAGTGCTGCACCTACTTTCACCTGTGACTACTGTGGATTGTCTACTATATGTGATTGACTGTGTATGTCAAGTAACTCCAGAATGTATGTCCCTGTGATGTGACTGTAATGCCATTTCCTGAACAACACCAGTAAAGTGCAGTGAATCTACCTATTGTGTGGGCATTCCTTCTTCAGGATGGAAAGGTCCATGGCTGGCAACATAATGTGGAGGCCTTTGGCAAGGAGCAGGGTTCAAGATGGCAGAGAGTTCAGCCTCAGCAGGTGGGACAGTGTTCTAGCAGGGCTGGAGCAGGGGTAGAGACTTGTGCCTTGATGTCCAAATTCAGCCAGTCGTAAAGCCCATCTTACACCTGGATTCATCCACAGGTCTCCAATGACATACCTGGCTCATGTGCTGTGGTATAATCTGCCTGGCAACATTTTGCTTGAGAGGCACTATGTGCTTTACTAACTGACAACCTCTTCACTCTTCTTGCCCCAGAGGTGAGTAGGCTCAGGTTTAATTCAACCATACCCCTTTAGGTCCCTCCCACAATCTAGCCATCTGCACCAATTGACTATTAGCCCCACACCTGCCCTACCCAATAAATGTAGGCATTGTCAATAGGGTGTTTCTAGTCTTCATTATGAAAATCTGATCACTTTACTCTAGCAGTCTCAATAGCATGTTCCCAGACTTTGCAACATACTGTATTTCAACCTACAGCTTATCTGCAGTCTCTGACCATCTCCTTTAGTATGTCTGAAGTCTTGTGTTGAATGTCTGCAATCTCTGTCTACTGTCTCTGATACTCTTCTGTTGCATTACCAATGCCAAAGAGCATGCAAGGCCCCTTGGTGATGTCAGGGGCCACAGATGAGACCCCTGATACCATCACTGTTCTATAACCTTGCTTTGAACAGTGGTACAGAAGTTGTTGGCGCCATATCAATAAAGCAGTACAATAGCTGTAATAATAATGCTAGACTTTGTATCTACACCAAAAAGCCATAACCTTATGACCACCCACCATAACCCATCAAGGCATGGACTCCAGTAGACCTCTGAAGGTATGCTGTAGTATCTGGCACTGAGCATTCAGTAGCAGATTCTTTAAGTCTTGTAAGTTAAGAGGTAGGGCCTTCCCACAACGACACCTGATAGCCCATACGCATGCACTTCTCTTCGACCATTTAAGCCCGAGGGATTACGTCGCTTGCAATCGCTGGGAAGAGGATTTGAACCTCTCTCTGACAGACGAACAATGGAGTAATATTTTCCTAACCACACATAAGGGCACATTAAATGTTAATTCGCAAGAGAACAATTACAAAGTACAAACCAGGTGGTATCATACACCAGCGAAACTAAGCAAATTATTCCCGAATACACAAGATAGATGCTGGAGATGCCTCTCGGATACAGGAACATTCCTGCACATTTGGTGGTCCTGCCCCTTGTTGGTCCCTTTCTGGACAGAGGTCTGCAAAATTACTACTCAGGTCACTACATATAACATTGAACCTTCTCCAGCTCAGTGTTTATTGCATCTCTCTCCCGGATCTCACAACACCTACCATAAATCATTAGCCATGTTTATGCTAAACGCAGCAAAACAATGTATTCCAACCAAATGGAAATCCAAACAGGTACCCACAGTTAAAGAATGGCTCTGCAGAATCAATCACTCGGCAACAATGGAAGAGCTGATACACATTGCTCGTGACACTCCTTCAAAATTTAGTTCGAAATGGGCCTGTTGGATCCACTTCAAAACTACCCCAACTTACACTAATCTCTTGAATGGTCGTCCTTGAACCCTGAAAGTTCAATAGACACAAAAGACGTTCTGCCTTCCCTGTGATAGTTAGACCTACAACCCCCCCCCCTCATGAAACAATTGGCTACTTGAAGCAATCCCCGGGGGGCAAACTCACCTACTTTACCTTCATTTCTCCTATATGTGCTATTTCTCTCCCACTCTTTCTATGTCCCCTAGCTATCCTCTCTTACCTTCCCCGCCCCCCTTCTCCTGATCCCTCTCTTCTGAACATATGACTTCCTCTTTATACAGATTCATAATCCTCACCAGCCTTTATCTTACATAGGACCCCAAATTCCATGCTGGACTACATTGCAATTTAAGACTCGGCTCACACCAACCTGGGCGGAGTAAGACTATTATTTCTCCGAAAGACACAGATACCGCAATCCCCATATCTTAATATGCGCAAGGTCTAGGGGATTTCTTATATGTCTCTGAGAATGTGACTGATTGTAAACTCCTTGACCCTGCATTTTATTTATAATGGTATGTGAACAAAGCCTATTAGCCTTCCTGGAGACAGCTCTTGGAATAGAGCCCAACTTCCCGGACATCCTACTTACACCGGGTCCGATCTGTACAATCCACACTTGCTTGTGATAATTTGGGCAAAGTCGTTTGGGTTTTTGATGACTCTATTTTTTATTCTCTTTTCTTTTACATTTTGCTTCTCTGTATTACCAATGCTCGCTAACTGGACAAACTCGGAAGAGATCTGTTTGTACTTATCGTTTTTCTCCTGTATTGAAATAAACTTCAATAAAAATATTCTTTAAAAAAAAAAGAGGTAGGGCCTTCATGGATCCAACTTGTTTTTCTAGCACATTTGAAGATCGGATTGAAATCTGGAGAAAGTGGAGGCCAAATCAGCACCTCAAACTCGTGTTCCTCAAACCATTCTTCAATTTATATGCTAGGCCCCCTACTTTCATTGCTGCCCATGACCCTGTTGCGAGCTTGCTGGTTTTCCTTCCTTGGACCACCTTTGGTAAGTCTTGACCGCTGCAGACTATCAACATCCCACAAGAGCTCTAGTTTTGGAGTTGCTCTCACCCAGTTGTCTAGCCACTACAACTTTGACTTTGTCAAAGATGCTCAAATCTTTACACTTGCCCATTTGTTCTGCTTTCAACACATCAACTTCAGAGACAACATTGCTGCCTAATATATCCCACCCACTTTCAGGTGCCATTGTAAGGAGATAACCAGTCTTATTCACTTTGCCTCTCAGTGGTAATAATGTTAAAGCGGGGTTCCATCGCCGTTTTTTTTTTGGGGGGGGTGGGGGAAATGCCAAGGATTACGTTTTATAATTGTTTAACTTACTTTTGCTTTTTTCTAAGTGTCCTGCTGCCGTTTTTTTCCGTATTGAAAAGACTTTATAAAAACGTCTCCTGACGTTTTCCATCTTGCCTGTGGGCATGTGAAGCCCACAGGCATTCTCTTCCGGGACACTGTGCTGCTGATGTCCCAGCATGCAGCGCCCGTTCAATTGCCGATCTCGCGCATGCGCAGATGAAAAAAAAAACAAGCGCTCACAACAACTCAGGGCGCCGCACAGACAATTAAAAAAACGATCCCAGGAGCCCGTGCGGCCGACAGGAAGAGCTGAAGCCCCGCCCATATCCGCAGCAGCACCGCCCCTTTCCGGGATCTCCAGGAGCAGGAGATTTGAAATAAGAAAAAAAGAGAAGAAGACATCAGCAAGGTAAGGGGGATATCCAGCGATTAGGGAAGCAGATGATCACATAGGCATAGGACTAGGAATTCGGGGGGAGCTCCGCTTTAAGGCTGATCACGGTATATATCTTTATTTGAAAGAGAGGGTCACAACATTTTTAAATCATTGCTTATATGGAAGGTGAGGCTTTTACTTCAGTCCTGTTGATATTTGTCCCTGATTTTTGTAATACATTAATTCCACACCCAAAGGCATACATTTCTGCCCCCGACCCCCCCCCCCCCCCCCCCCCCAGAAATCTCATAATGATTAAATGTCATTATTTTTTCCATTAAGAGAACACACTTGCTTGTTTGAGAATAGAATGCTACACAGCGTAAGTGCCTCCAATAAAATATGAATAGAATCATTTTAATTGCACATTGCTCTAAGCCAGGTTTTAAAATGTGTTCATTTAACACACTCAACTGTTCACGCTCAGCATGAACAGTTGAGTGTGTTAAATGGACCTGTTTAAATAGACCTGGCGTAAAGCAACGTGCAATTAAAACAATTCTGTTGCTATTTCGATATTTTATGCAAATGCAAAGGATTATGCCATTTCTGTGGATGTTCCAAATTGAATGCGATCGAGATCAGATCAATTCACTTTGAATTCAGGAGAACTGATGCCACTTATCAAATGTCCCAATGAGAATCGGGTAAGGAACTACAATCTGTAAGAATCGCAGTCTTCACTTTCATATGATAGCTCTGGGCCAATCACCAAGCACTTCTTGGGCCTGTAGGTTCATAGCTGTATATCTGCAGTGAGAGATGAACTAAGGCACTGTTGTTATTGATGGCCAGTCTCAGAAGATTTGGAATGAGATTTGGTGATCTCACTACCAGTGTTAATTTTGACATCAAATTTCGATTTCGTTTTAGTCATAGTCTTTTGACTAAAATGCCATTTCAGTTTTACCGTATATACTCGAGTATAAGCCGAGATTTTCAGCCTCTTTTTTGAGGCTGAAAGTGCCCCCCTCGGCTTATACTCGAGTCACCGCTGTCTGACTGCCCGAACAGCATGTCGAGCAGACAGACAGCGGCCATTCTACCTTTCAAAAGCCGCGCCTCCGCCTCCGCCTCCGCCTGTGATAGGCGGAACACTCAATTTCCCAGCAGTCAGTGTTCCGCCTATCACGGACATCGGCTCATCCGAGGATGAGCCGATGTCCGTGATAGGCGGAACACTGACTGCTGGGAAATTGAGTGTTCCGCCTATCACAGGCGGAGGCGGGGCTTTTGAACAGGGGAATGGCCGCCAGGGCGCCGACGAAGAGCGGCGATCCTGGCATGGGACGACACGGAGGCTCGGGACGGGACGACACGGAGGCTCGGACGGGGCGACACGGAGGCTCGGGACGGGACGACACGGAGGCTCGGGACGGGACCGGACGGGACCGCTCGGGACACAGGTAGGCTGGACACACAAGGCTGCACGGACACACACACACACACACACACACACACACACACACACACACACACACACACACACACACACACGGATGGATGGACACACACACACACACAGGGATGGATGGATGGACACACACACACACACACACACACACACAGGGATGGATGGATGGATGGACGCACACACACACAGGGATGGATGGATGGACACACACACAGGAATGGATGGACACACACACAGGGATGGATGGATGGACACACACACAGGGATGGACGGACACACAGGGATGGACGGACACACAGGGATGGACGGACACACAGGGATGGACGGACACACACAGGGATGGACAGGCATATCTCACCCTCGGCTTATACACGAGTCAATAGGTTTCCCAGTTTTTTGGGGGTAAATTGGGGGCCTCGGCTTATACTCGGGTCGGCCTATACTCGAGTATATACGGTAGTCGTATTTTAGTCATCTGAATTGTTTTACTTTTAGTGGCATTTTAGTCGACTAAAATCTCTGGTACATTTTAGTCAACTAAAATCTAATGTGTGACATAAAAAAATGCAACAGTCGCCATTTTATTCCATAGGGTCTCTGCTAAAAAAAAAAAAAAAAAAAAAAGTATAATGTTTGGGGGGTTATAAGTAATTTTCTAGCAAAAAAATACTGATTTAAACTTGTAAACAAAAAGTGCCAGAAAAAGTCTGGTTGGGTGCATGGGTGAACAAGAGTGGATGAGGTCAAAGTTCAGTTTAAACACAAATTCGGATCGAACTTTGTTGTTTAACCACTTTGGATCCGCGCTATTGCCGAATGACGGCATTAGCGCGGACCTAGATTGCCGGGACTACGTCTATTGACGTAGTCCCGGTTACGAGCGGCCTGCGCGCCCCCTGAGGGGCGCGCGCGGCGCGCTCTGTGATCGGCGAGTCCGTGAGACTCGCCTGATCACCGATCCGTGTAAGGGGTCGATCCCGACCCCTTATCACGTGATCAGCTGTCAGCCAATGACAGCTGATCATGTGATAAAACGGAGCCGGTAATCGGCTAGTATTCCTCCTCGCGCTGACAGCGCGAGGAGAAAAAAAAAAAGCCGATCGCCGGCGGCCGTGTTTGGGACATCAGTCCCGATCACGGCCAGCAATTCAAACGGACACCTGCCCCCTGCCAGTGCCCACCTGCCACCCGCAGTGCCATCCTGAAATAAAGTAAGTGCCCCCCTGTCAGTGCCACCCAGCAGTGCCCATAGTGCCCACAGTGCCACCCAGCAGTGCCCACAGTGCCACCCAGCAGTGCCCACAGTGCCACCCACAGTGCCACCCAAAATCTGCCTCAAAGGTGCTGCACCCCAGTGCCGCCCATCAGTGCCCAGCAGTGCCACCCATCAGTGCCCAGCAGTGCCGCCCATCAGTGCCCAGCAGTGCCACCTATCAGAGCCACCTATCAGTGCCACCTATCAGTGCCCATCAGTCCCATCTATCTGTGGTACCTATCAGTGCCCATCCGTGCCACCCATCCGTGCCACTTATCCGTGCCACCCATCCGTGCCATCTTATCTGTGCCCATCTTTGCCCATCAGTGCCGCCTTATCTGTGCCCATCGGTGCCGCCTTATCTGTGCCTATTAGTGCCGCCTTAACTATGCCTATCAGTGCCCACCAGTGCAGCCTATCAGTGCCCACCAATGTAGCCCATCAGTGCCCACCAATGCAGCCCATCAGTGCCCACCAATGCAGCCTATCAGTGCCGCCTAATCAGCGCACTTCAATGAAGGAGAAAAATGACCCGTTTGCAAAATTTTATAACAAACTATTAAAACATGATTTTTTTTTTTTTTTTTTTTGCATCTTTTTTGTTTGTTTAGCAAAAAATAAAACTCCGAGCTGTAACTAAATACCACCAAAAGAAAGCTCTATTTGTGGGAAAAAAATGATAAAAATTTCATTTGGGTACAGTGTTGTATGACCGCGTAATTGTCACTCAAAGTGCATCAGCGCTGAAAGCTGAAAATTGGTCTGGGACTGAGGGGGGTTTAAGTGCCCAGTAAGCAAGTGGTTAAGCAATTATCCGAATGCCAGACATTTTACTTGTTCAGCAGAACATGTATAGGGCACGAGTCGTGTATAGTAGTGATATTTTTACTGCTACTATACAGGACAGTTTCCTTGCTGGCAATGGTTTCAGATAAGCCCCCTACCTGCAGACCCCCACAACCACCAAGCCAGGGTTATAGGAAAGAGGCCCTTGTCCTCATCAACATGTTGAGAGCATCTTATGGTTCAGGAGGGAGGAAACACACTGGTATGTATTTTTAGGCCAATTTTTTATTTTTTTTTGCTTTGTGTTTGGAGTCCCCCTCGACATCTGTTTTTTTTCTTTGTATGGGGTGGTCCCCCATTACTATCTATACCAGACTCTCATCTAGAATAACTTTAAAGCCAGGGCCAGGGCCTCCCCCAGGCATGTTTTTTTAAAGAAATGTAGCATGGTTAAAGTGGCTGTAAATCCACATATACCCTGTGAAGTGACTGGCCTCAAGTGATACAAAGAGATTAAAAAAATCCTCCTACATAAATTGTACCTGTTTATCTGTAGTCTTCTCTTCTTGACATCTGTTCAAAGTACAGAATTTATATAAGTTGTCTGAGCTGTCAGAAAACAGGGGACGGAAATTACACTTAGTGCTCTTAATTAAAGCGGTTGGAAACCCTTACAAACCACTATGACCTACAGGTAAGCCTAGATTAAGGCTTACCATTAGGTCCAAGAAATATCTCCTAAACCGACACGGTTTAGGAGATATTTACAAAAAGAAAGTCACCGCTGTCTACAGCGCACGCACCGTAGACAGCAGCGCACAGACGCACTAAGCATGCCGCTGCTAACGGCGATATGCCGTTAGTGGCGGCTCCCGTGTGCATGCGCCGGAGTGAGGTCATCGCTGCTCTGGCACTGTGAGTGGCTGGAGCAGCGATACCCGGAAGAAGATGGATGTTCCGGACTACAGGGGACAGTGGTGACTTCGCTGGCTCCTGTGTCAGGTAAGTGACACATAATGGACTACTATGCGATGCATAGTTTACCTTTGCAGGGAGACAAAGAGGAAGTAAACCCATCAGGGTTTACTTCCTCTTTAAAAGTATACACTATAGACGGATATGCTTTTTTTTAATGCTTTTTTCCGCTTTGGTACATGTACCCGAGGTCAGCGCCCAGTCCCTCTTACCACCTGTTTGACAGTCCCTCGCTTATATGCCTAGAAAATTACCATTATTGTTTCTTAACTTTTGATTCGGGTTTAAATTCTGTATCCAAACTTTGCTCATGTTTTTTGAACCCTCCTCAAACTGAACCAGCTTATGTAGTATTTATGCAACTTCGCTCTGCCATGTGACTTTTATTGCCTTACAAAGTATTATAGAGATGGACAGTGGATGGTTTGAAGACAATAACAAAGGGGTCCCTGGTGTATAATTTGTCAGCTTTTACTTAGTTGATCCAAATTGTGAAACCTCTTTGATGTGAACTCTCGCTGAGCACTAATCAATCACCTTACAGGCCTGGAGTGCCTTTACTAATATTTTGCATTCATCTAAGGCTGCTGGATGAAGGAGATCCAAATATCAAATAAATCTCTAGCGTATAATTATCTTTATTCTCGTTTCTAGCATTGTATATTGTATATTGTAGGAAAACAGTTTGGTGTGAAAATGTATTTCTGTTTAACCACTTGCTGCCCACCCACCATCAAATGGCAGCAGGGCAGTGCGGTTCTCGTTCTGGGTGGACGTCATGTGACCGTTTCCCAGAACAGCCACGGGGGCACTCAGAGTGGTGATCGGAGCCACGCCGTATTTCTAGGACATGGCATGACCCCGATCTCTGTAAAGAGCCGCGGCCCCGGCTCTTTAACCATGTGATCAGCTGTGTCCAATCACAGTCGGTCACATGTAAAAGCAGCGATGCCACTAATCAGCGCTCCTCGCCTCACACTGACAGTATGAGGAGAGGAGAGCCGATCAGCGGCATCTCGTCACAGAGGACATCTAGGAATGTAATCAGGGCACTGATCATCAGTGCCATGATTACAATAAAGCCCCCACCAGTGCCAGCAATAAGTGTCCACCTGTGCCAGCAATGAGTGCACACCACTGACAGCAATCAGTGCCCACCAGTGCCAGCAATCAGTGCCCACATGTGCCAACAATCAGTGGCCATTAGTGATGCCAATCAGTGCTGGCTATCAGTGCTGCCTATCAATGCCCATCGAGTCTACCCATCAATGCTCATTACTGCTGCCCATCAATGCCACCCATCAATGTCCATCAGTGCCCATCCATGCCACCTATCAGAGCCCACCAGTGCCACTCATCAGTGCCACCTATCAGTGCTCATCATTGCCACATATCAGTGCCACCTATCAGTGCCCATAAGTAAGGCATATTCATACCGCCTCATCAGTGCCACCTAATCAGTGCCCATAAGTGCCACCTCATCAGTGTCCATAAGTGCCTTTTCATCAGTGCCCATCAGTACCGCCTCATCAGCTCCCATCAGTGAAGGAGAAAAATTACTTATTTACAAAATTTTCTGACAGAAACTAAGAAAAACTTTTTTTTTTCAAAATTTTCAGGGTTTTTTTTTTTTAGGAAAAAATAAAAAACCCAGAAGTGATTAAATACCAGCAAAAGAAAGCTCTATTTGTGTGAAGAAAATGATAAAAAATGTCACATTGTTACAGTGTAGCCTGACCGTGCAATTGTCATTCAAAGTGTGACAGTGCTAAAAGCTGAAAAAGGGCCTGGGCAGGAAGGGTGTGTAAGTGCCCTGTAATGAGGTGGTTAAAATGTGTCTAAAGCAGGGCTTGACAACCCCCAAGACGTTTCGCCCTGCCTGAATGCTTCCCACACCCTGAGCGACACATCCTCCCCTTCTAGTTGTTGACCCGGAAGTGACGTCACTTTCAGGTCCCCATTGACACTTTCCCCCGCCCCTCAAGGGAAAGAATGTAATGCAGTGCAATGCCTTTTAAGCCCTGGGTGCCTCATTAAACTTGTCACCAAAAAAAAATTATCATATAGGGAACTTTTTGTCCCCTATGTGATGGAAAAAAAGTAAAGAAAAAAAGTAAAAAAAAAAGTTTTTTTTAATAGAAAAAAAATTAAGTTACGCCCAAGCACATAACCCCCCCCCCCCCCCCAAAAAAAGAAATTGAGCCCCCCCCCCACATATACGCAAGTACAAACACATGCGGCGGGGTGCCTATACCTGAAAACGTTGATTGCGATACACATGTTACACATCGCCGAACACACTGGAATGAGAGTGAAGAATTTAGCACCAGACCTTCATTGTAACACTAAACTGATGACTTATAGGGGGCTTTTAAGCGTTTCCTATGAAAAATATAGGGTACAGACATGTTTAAGATTTGACAAGTTGGGTATCTATTTACTCGTGCAACCTCAGCTTTTATTTTAGTAAAAACAACGTTTTTGTGCCCCCTAAAATTACATTTTAATGTGTTTTTTTTTTTACTGACATTTTGTGTTTCCTAGACCTTTGCAGTAAAATCATGCAACATAAAAAATTGAAACCACTGCTATTTTATTGTCTAGGGTGTATGCTTTCAGAAAAAAATATAATATTTGGGGGTTTTATGTAATCTTCATGCCTAAAATGATTTTTTAAATGTGTGCAAAAAATTGCAAAAACGGCTCTGGCTGTGAAAGGGTTAAAGGATAAGTTCACCTTCGGGAATATGTTACATGTTCCACCCATTATATTTATTAATCAATAAAACTGGCTCCTAACTTTTTTAGCTGGCTCCCAGATTCAAAGCTAATTTGTCAAGACCTGATCTAAAGGCCAAACATTTTTTTCCAGTCCTACAGTCCTCAGCCACCCCACATTACTACCCTCATTGCACCCCCCATCACAGTCCTCAGCCTTCCCCCAATTTAATGTCCGCAGCCCCCCCATCACATTACGGTCCTCAGCTCCCTACTTTAATGACCTCACTCCCCTCATATTACTCAGCTCCCTCCACATTACAATCATCGGTCCCCCCAAATTACAGTCCTTAGCTCCCTCCCTCCCCCCTTGACTGGGCCATTCTAACACATGAATATGCTTTGATCCAAACTATTCCATTGTAGCTCTGGCTGTATATTTAGGGTCTTTGTCCTGCTGGAAGGATAACCTCCGCCCCAGTCTCAAGTCTTTTGCAAACTCTAAAGCCCCATACACACTATCAGATTTTCTGCTGATTTTTTCCTTCAGATTTACCAAAACCATGTAGTGCAAGGGCATGCCTGATTGCATAAAAACTGAGACTCCTAAGGTTTGACCTTGTATTTAGTGTGTACAGGGCTTAACAGGTTATCTTCTAAGATTGCCCTGTTTCTGGCTCCATCCATCTTCCCATCAACTCTGACCAGCTTCCCTGTCCCTCTTGAAAAAAAGCATCCCCACAACATAATTCTTCCACCACCATGTTTCACGGATGGTGTGTTCAGGGTGATGTGCACTGTCAGTTTTCCACCACACAAAGCATTTTGCCATAAAGTTAAATTTTTGTGTCATCTGACTAAAGCACCTTCATAAACATGTTTGCTGTGTGCCCCACATGGCTTCTTGCAAACTGCAAACTGGACTTCTTATGGCTTTCTTTCAACAATGGATTTCTTCTTGCCACTCTATCCATCAAGGCCAGATTTGTGGAGGGCACGACTAATAGTTGTCCTGTGGACAGATTCTCCCACCTGAGCTGTGGATCTCTGCAGCCTCTCCAGAGTTACCATGGGCCTCTTGGTTGCTTCTCTAATTAATGCTCACCTTGCCCGGCCTGTCAGTTTAGGTGGACGGCCATGTCTTGGTTGGTTTGCAGTTCTGCCATACTCTTTCCATTTTCTGATGATGGATTGAACAGTGCTCCGTGAGATGTTCAAAGCTTGGGATATTTTTTTTATAACCTATAGCAGCGCGGCCCCCCCTTCCCCAAGGCACCCCCATGTTGAGGGCACGCGGCCTGGTATGGCTCAGGAGGGGGGGGGGGCGGCCTGGTAGCGTGCTCGAATAAGGGTTTGGTATGTATCTGGGGGTACCCTCACGCCATTTTTTCGGCGAGGGGGTTCCCCTTAGAATCCATACCAGACCTAAGGGCCTGGTATGTTCTCAGAGGGGGAACCCACACCAAAAAAAAATTTGCCGTGGAGTTCCCTCTTGAGAGCTGATAATTCTGTGAGAGTCGCCTCCGTATAGACGGAGATCCGACTTGTAGGTGACCTCCATTGAAATCAATGGGTACCAGCCACCTACAAGTTGGATTGAAGTAGTACAGGAACCTTTTCTGAAGTCGGAGTGACTTCAGTAGTGTGCATTAAGACGGCTCTCATTCACTTACATTGATTTTTACATGTTGTCTGACCTGAGGCGACTAGGGGCGACCTGAAGTCGGATCTGAGTCATCCCTGTGTGAACCAGCTCTGACCGGACGAGCTTGTATACTTCCATCACTTCCAATTTCGCCTATTGCTCCAAAACTGACGCGTATCGTCTCATCACATGACTTCATCAGGGGATCCGGACCCCTATAACCATTGTATGCCCAATTACTTGCATATAAGCCTTCAAAATGGGCACTTTTGATTTTTGACCTTCGGGTCCCATTGACTTTAATGGGGTTTCGTTATTCGGGTCAGAACTTTCACAGTGAACAATTTTCCTGGCCATGGGGCTGAACCGCTAGTTGGTCTACCTGACCGTAGTTTGGTTTCAACAGAACCCCTCATTTTCCACTTCATGATTAGAGTTTGAACACTGTTGATTGGCATTCTCAATTCCTTTTTATATCCCTTTCCTGTTTTATACAGTTTGACTAAATTTTCCCACAGATCCTTTGACAATTCTTTTGCTTTCCCCATGACTCAGAATCCAGAAATGTCAGTGAAGCACTGGATGAAAGATGCAAGGGTCTGTCAGGAGTCCAGAAATCATTGACCTTTTATACACACACACTAATTACAAGCAAACCGATCACATGTGAGGATGGTTACCTTTAATAGTCATTCAAACCCCTTTGTGTCAACTTGTGTGCATGTTATCAGGCCCAAATCACCAGGGTATGTAAACTTTAGATCAAGGTAATTTGAGTAGTTTCTGTTGTGATGCTTTTGTGTTATTCATATTCATTTATATTCTCTGAAAAACGGCCAAGAAATCATAAATTCTGCCAGGGTATGTAAACTTATAAACACAACTGTACAGTATATACCATAGTTTGTGGACTCTATAACTTTCCTCTAGACTAAATAATAAACACAGATTTGGGTTCATTTCACCAAGTAAATGTAGCAGAATACATTTTGGCCTACATTTATGAAGAACAATTATTTATTTGCAAAATGTTATAACAGAAATAAAAAAATGATTTTTTTTTTTAAATGTTGGCCTTTTTTGTTTATATAACAAAATATAGAAAACCCAGAGGTGTTTAAATAATACCAAAAGAAATGTCCATTTGTGTGAAAAAAAATGAGAAAAATGTCATATGGGTATAGTGTTGCATCACCACACAATTGTAAACGGGGTGAAAATGCCCTGTATTTAAGTGGTTAATGAGCTTCTCCCCAACATGATGCATTCACTGTGTCTTTGTTAGAGATGGACAAACTTCCGGCGGGACGTTTCGCGGACGCGAAACGCGTACGCGGCCGAAAGTTTGCGAACCCCAAAGTTTGCGGCAGGCCCCATTGACTTCAATGGCAGGTGAACTTTAACCACTTAACAACCGCCCATTGCCGATTAACGGCTTTAGGGCGGTTGTTTAACTCTGAGAGGCCGTTAATTAACGGCCTCCCAGAATTCTGCTCTCGCGCGCCCCCTGGGGCGCGCACTCGAGAGCATCCGTGACCGCCGGGTCCACAGGACCCGGCGCATCACGAATCACGGTAAACGGCCGCTCAGCGCGGCCGTTTACCACATGATCGCTCCGTCAAATGACGGAGTGATCACTTGTAAACAAACCGGCGTCATGTTATGACGCCGGTTCCTCCCTCCCCCTCTCTGTACCGATCGGTACAGCGGAGGGGGAAGAGATCGGTGTCAGCAGCGATGTGGGCTGCATCTGCAGTGCCCACATCGCTGCGCACCGAAATTTAACCCCTCAATTCCCTGCCAACACTCTGCAATAGCCTGCCATTACTCTGCATTACTCTGCAATACCCCCATTACTCTGCATTACTCTGCAATACCCCCATTACTCTGCATTACTCTGCAATACCCCCATTACTCTGCATTACTCTGCAATACCCCCATTACTCTGCATTACCCTGCAGCACTCTGCATTACCCTGCAGCACTCTGCATTACCCTGCATTGCCCTGCAACACTCTGCATTGCCCTGCAACACTCCGCAATGCCCTGCAACACTCCGCAATGCCCTGCAACGCTCCGCAATGCCCTGCAACGCTCCGCAATACCCTGCAACGCTCCGCAACACCTTGCAACACTCCGCAACACCTTGCAACACTCAGCAATACCCTGCAACACTCCGCAACACCTTGCAACACTCCGCAATACCCTGCAACACTCCGCAACACCTTGCAACACTCTGCAATACCCTGCAACACTCTGCAATACCCTGCAACACTCTGCAATACCCTGCAACACTCTGCAATACCTTGCAATACCCTGCAACGCTCTGCAATACCCTGCAACACTCCGCAACGCCCTGCAACACTCCGCAACGCCCTGCAACACTCCGCAACGCCCTGCAGCACTCCGCCACGCCCTGCAACACTCCGCAACGCCCTGCAACACTCCGCAACGCCCTGCAACACTCCGCAACGCCTTGCAACACTCTGCAATACTCTGCAACACTCTGCAACGCTTTGCAATACCCTGCAACACTCTGCAATACCCTGCAACACTCTGCAATACCCTGCAACACCCGCCAATACCCTGCAACACTCTGCAATGCTCTGCAACACCCGCTAATACTCTGCAACACTCTGCAATGCTCTGCAACACCCGCCAATACCCTGCAATGCAATACTCTGCAACGCCATACTCTGAGATACCCAGCCATAGTCGGTGATACCCTGCAATACCCAGCCATAGACATCCCCCCCCTCCCGCCGCCCTCCGGTGCTTCTATCGAATCGCTAATACGATCAAAGACAATCTTTTTTTTTTTTTTTTTTCAGGCTTCCCAGCTTAGAGGTGAGATGCGGGGTCTTATTGACCCCACATCTCACTGTAAAGAGGACCTGTCATGCCATATTCCTATTACAAGGGATGTTTACATTCCTTGTAATAGGAATAAAAGTGATCAAAAAAATTATTTTTGGGGAAAAAAATGTCAAACTAAAATAAATAAAGTAAAATGAACAATAAAAAAAAAAGTTTTTTTTTAAAGCGCCCCTGTCCCCATGTGCTCGCATGCAGAAGCGAACGCATACGTAAGTCCCGCCCACATATGAAAACGGTGTTCAAACCACACATGTGAGGTATCGCTGCGAACGTTAGAGCGAGAGCAATAATTCTAGCCCTAGACCTCCTCTGTAACTCAAAACATATAACCAGTAAAAAAAAAATTTAATTGTCGCCTATGGGGATTTTTAAGTAGCGACGTTTGGCGCCATTCCACGAGCGTGTGCAATTTTGAAGAGTGACATATTAGGTATCTATTTACTCAGCGTAACTTCATCTTTCACATTATGGAAAAATTGGGCTAACTTTACTGTTTTTTTTTTTTTTTAAGCCCAAAACAGTTTTTTTTTCCAAAAAAAAGCATTCGAAAAATTACTGCGCAAATACCGTGCGAGATAAAAAGTTGCAAAGACCACCATTGTATTCTCCAGGGCGTTTGCTAAAAAAACATATATAATGTTTTGGAGTTCTATGTAATTTTCTAGCAAATAAATGATGATTTTTACATGTAGGAGAGAAATGTCAGAATTGTCCTGGATGTTCCAGAACACCTGATGGTGCTCCCTGCATGTTGGGCCTCTGTATGTGGCCACACTGTGTAAAAGTCTCACACATGTGGTATCGCCATACTCGGGAGTAATAGCAGAATGTGTTTTGGGGTGTAATTTGTGGTATGCATATGCTGTGTGTGAGAAATAACCTGATAATATGACAATTTTGTGAAAAAAAAAAAAAAAGTAAAAAAAATCTTGATTTTGCAAAGAATTGTGGGAAAAAATGACAACTTCAAAAAACTCATCATGCCTCTTACTAAATACCTTGGAATGTCTTCTTTCCAAAAAGGGGTAATTTGGGGGGTATTTGTACTTTTCTGGCATGTTAGGGTCTCAAGAATTGAAATAGGCCGTCAGTACTTCAGGTGTGATCAATTTTCAGATATTGGCACCATAGCTTGTGGACTCTATAACTTTCACAAAGACCAAATAATATCCACCAATTTGTACTTATTTTTACCAAAGATATGTAGTAGTATAAATTTTGGCCAAAATTTATGAAGAAAAAATTACTAATCTGCTAAATTTTCTAAAAGAAAAATTCATTTTTTTTTACAGAATTTTCGGTATTTTTTCCTTTATAGCACAAAAAATAAAAAACCCAGCGGTGATTAAATACCACCAAAAGAAAGCTCTATTTGTGTGAAAAAAAGGACAAAAATTTCATATAGGTCCAGTGTTGCATGACTGAGTAATTATATAGATTAATAAGAATGCGGCGCTACCTAAAAGTGCTAAAACTTATAAATAAATAATAATCCCAAATTCAATATAAATCAAATAATAACGACTAAATGAAACATGGATATAATAAGAAATAGATCAATGTAAATCTTCCAAATTAAGATACGCGTGCACGCAATAAATGTGCAACAATTAGTGAAAAGAAGTCCGTGAAAAATTATCAATCCAGTGATTAAATAAAAATAATTTGCATAGATAATCCAAATGTAAACAAGCATATAAAAAATATATATATATATATAAAAAATATATATAAAAATATATAAAGTGAAAATCCGTGAAAGAAACAAATGTAGTGACTATTTAAATAATCAATATACACACGTGATTGTCCATAAATAAAGTGCACTGATGACTGGTAAAATTGCAAAAAAAATTTATAAATAAAGTTCATGCAAAAAAATGTGAAGAATCCATTCCCAAGAGTGGCAAATCACTGCAAACTTCAGTGCTTAATGGGTGCACCAACTATTTTCCCCAGCCTCTCACCTCCAATAGCTGGTAAACAGGCACTGTGTAAAAGGGTAACTGCTGGCTTCTTAATCATTCAGTCACACTGCTCCACCGCTGTTTGTATTTCACTGTAAGGTTATATATTATATATAAACCCTTTGAAAAAGTTACGTTCTGTAACGCAACGCGTCAGGGAAGGAATTTGGTGTCGGACCTATCACTTCCGGTTTACGGCCGAAACCGGAAGTCCGCGGTTGCTGCACACTCTGCTGTATTTGTGAATGTAAGTGTGGATTTTACCTTTTATTTCAATAAAATAGCGAAGATACTACACATGAAAGCCCTCTGTGTTTTTCCATTTTATATGGCTTGGATATCCTGGAGCTATTGGGAGGGCATATAATATATAACCTTACAGTGAAATACAAACAGCGGTGGAGCAGTGTGACTGAATGATTAAGAAGCCAGCAGTTACCCTTTTACACAGTGCCTGTTTACCAGCTATTGGAGGTGAGAGGCTGGGGAAAATAGTTGGTGCACCCATTAAGCACTGAAGTTTGCAGTGATTTGCCACTCTTGGGAATGGATTCTTCACATTTTTTTGCATGAACTTTATTTATAAAATTTTTTTGCAATTTTACCAGTCATCAGTGCACTTTATTTATGGACAATCACGTGTGTATATTGATTATTTAAATAGTCACTACATTTGTTTCTTTCACGGATTTTCACTTTATATATTTTTATATATATTTTTTATATATATATATATATTTTTTATATGCTTGTTTACATTTGGATTATCTATGCAAATTATTTTTATTTAATCACTGGATTGATAATTTTTCACGGACTTCTTTTCACTAATTGTTGCACATTTATTGCGTGCACGCGTATCTTAATTTGGAAGATTTACATTGATCTATTTCTTATTATATCCATGTTTCATTTAGTCGTTATTATTTGATTTATATTGAATTTGGGATTATTATTTATTTATAAGTTTTAGCACTTTTAGGTAGCGCCGCATTCTTATTAATCTATATATCTATTTTGTAGTGCAGAGATCACTGTTTTTATGCTGGCTGCTTCCTATGCGCATCAATTTTATATTTTTTTATGACATATTAGGTGGAGCGCACTAGTTTACTCTTTACACATTTTATGACTGAGTAATTGTCATTCAAAATGCGAGAGCACCGAAAGCTGAAAATTGGTCTGGTTATTAAGGGTGTTTAAGTGCCCAGTGGTCAAGTGGTTAAAAACCTACAGGTCATATTTCCAGCCACAAAATAATTACTAGCTGTGCACACATAGTCCCACCACATGGCCACTGACATAACACATGTATGAGGTGAATCTGGGATCGACAACTACAAGCATTCTTTTTTTATATGTGAAATTTTGACAATTCAGGACTCAGGAGCGCATGAAGGCAATGGAGGAGAGGAAAGGTCAGGGTAGGCTATGACGAGGGTACAGGAGATGATCACCAGCACCGTAATATACAGCACTGACACCAGCACCGTGATAGAGTGCACTGACACCAGCACCGTGATAGAGTGCACTGACACCAGCACCGTGATATAGAGCACTGACACCAGCACCATGATATAGAGCACTGACACCAGCACCGTGAAATAGAGCACTGACACCAGCACCGTGATAGAGTGCACTGACACCAGCACCGTGATAGAGTGCACTGACACCAGCACCGTGATATAGAGCACTGACACCAGCACCGTGATAGAGTGCACTGACACCACACCAGCACCATGTAGCTAGTGATTTGCAGACTGTACCTCAGTCCCTACACTGATAAAGGGCTGCTGCAGAATAGGGCAGCAGTCAAGTATAATATTCTTTCTATATTTGGAAGAAAGTATATTATACGTGTACAACCCTGTATACTGTACACCTATACCAGTCCTTAAAAGGACCTTTATGGACCTAATAGTAATAGCTAGCTAGTGATTAAACTGACTGTCCCTGCTGCACACAGCGTCCTGTCCCTCCCTGCACTGACAAAAGACAGGCTGCTGCAATCACCAGCACAGCAGTGCACTCAACCCTATATACTGTACTACACCTATACCATACCAGTCCTTAAAAGGACTTTTGTGGACCTAATAGCTAGCGATTTGTGTCACTACAGTCTCTCCCTGCTCCACACAGCGTCCTGTCCCTACACTGAAATAAGACAGAATGTAAAATGGCTGCCAGATCAGGTCTATTTATAAGGTAGGGGGAATGTCCAATTGTCCATGTGCTGAAATGTCTCAATTGGCTGTCCTGTACCCCATGATGGATGTGTCATCATGGGTCAAAGTTCATTCACGCTGTAAACACATATGTCTGCCGGGCGAACAGCGGCAATAGTCCGCCGATTGGGCGAATCGCGAACACGCAAAATTCACCGCGAAACGACCGCCGGGCGAACAGTTTGGCCATCCCTAGTCTTTGTTCCCCTGCCACATTGGAGCCAAGAAAATACCCAGTACTTCTGAGTATGGAGAAGCATGCCACTCTCTACATGTGACAACGTTGGCCCAACGTTGTCTCATGGAGGTGGGGGAGAGTCTTCAGCCCTTTGTAAACTCTAGTTGAAGCAACTGGGAGCTTAGCTTACACATTGTTGTCCTCCTTTGCTCTCAGCGACTAAACAGAAGGGCAGGGAGTGAATACAAGGTGAGTATGCGCAGCAGGGGCAGTTAGCATGTTACTTTGGCCTCCATAGGCAGAGTATATGTTGGTAGACATGGTAACAATTATGGATTCCAACTCTTGGAGGCTGCTCTCCATCAAATTGGGTGCAAGTATGTATGAAAGAATGAGAGCTCTACAATTCAAAATTAAGTCCAGTGAACGATATTCACAACAAAAAGTCACAGTATATCCAAAGTACACTATATTGTCAAAAGTATTATGACGCCTGCCTTTACAAGCACATGAACTTTAACCTGCCTGGCGGTATTCCCGAGTCTGGTTAAGGGTGGAATTTCAGTACCACGAGCGGTAACCCCGAGCCAGACTCGGGATCGCATTGCAGGATACAGGAAGACTTACTTACCTTGTCCCCTGGATCCAGCGATGTCCTCCCCGCTGTGTGTGTGAGCTGTGCTCCGCTCAATTCACACAGTGCCCGAGTGCCGCCGAGCTCCATTCCCTTCGACGTTACGACGCACGGGAGCGGAGATCGGTGCCAAATTGAAAAAAGTAAAAAAACACACAATACACATACAGTACTGTAATCTTACAGATTACAGTACTGTATAAAAAAAAAATACACATCCCCTTTGTCCCTAGTGGTCTGTGCAGTGCTCTGCATGCACTTTTATATTATAAATAATCTTTTTTTCTGCCTGGAATTTGGAGATTGTCCATAGCAACCAAAAAGTGTCCATTTATGTCAAAACAGCGACAATAAATTAGAATCACTTGTTCCGATCAAAATTCTCTACACATGATCAGATTATGTCCGACCGGCCCAGTTGGTTGGGAAATATTTCCAACATGTTGGAAAATTGGGTCCGACGGAGATTCGGACGGAATCAGTCCGATGCATACCACACACAGTCTGATTATCTGATGACACGGTCCGATAAGACGCATTCCGACGGATTCTCCGACCGTGTGTACGCGGCATAAGAATTGCAGGCCTACAATATAAAACGCCAAATTTCCATGCAAAATAATTGTACCGCTTTCAGCACCTAAAATCAGAAATAATCATACCGCCAGGGAGGTTAATGGTATCCCAGTCTTAGTCCATAGGTTTCAATATTGAGTTGACCCACCCTTTGCAGCCGCAACAGCTTAAACTCTTCTGGGAAGGCTGTCCACAAATGTCCAAATGTCTTGGTATGCTGACACCTTAAGAGTTCCTATCACTGGAACTAAGGGACCAAGCCCAACCCCTGAAAACAACCCCACACCATAATCCCCCCTCCAACAAATGATTTGGACCAGTGCACAAAGCTAGGTCCACAAAGACATGGATGAGCAAGTTTGGGGAGAAGGAACTTGACTGGCCTGATCTCAACACAGTAGAACACCTTTGGGATGAATTAGAGTGGAGACTGCAAGCCAGGCCTTCTTGTCCAACATCAGAGCCTGAGCTCACAAATGCACTTCTGGAAAAATGCTCAAACATTCCCATAGACACACTCCTAAACCTTGTGGATAGCCTTCCCAGAATAGTTGAAGCTGTTATAGCTGCAGAGGGACGGCCAACTCAATACTGAACCCTATGGACTAAGACTGGCACGCCATTAAAGTTCAAGTGCGTGTAAAGGCAGGTGTCCCAATACTTTTGTTAATATAGTGTATATCCAAAGTGTTTTGGGTGCTCACAAATCTTCTTTTATCAGGGCTTTTATGCTGGCAACATTGTTTAATAATAAGATGGAAGGAGCTAGGTCAGGCAAGGATTTATCAGCGCACCTCATCCCGATTGTAGCAAATATGGAGAGACGAAGAGAGGTGAATGGGATTATTACAGTGCTGATATTAGTGAGAAAAGTAATATTATTATAAAAAGGAATATTTTATTAAGTATACTAAAAACGGCCACAAAGGTACAGTAAGTTCAAAATTTGAAACTACAAATATTAATTTTCATACAAACAATGTACAGAGTCCATCAATTAGTTTAGATAACCATATTCTAGGCAGTTCAGATGAAAAAATCCCGACATGTTTCGCCTACTCAGAGGCTTCTTCTATGAAATTGGATTTGTTTGTTTGCTCCATTTGTCTCCTGCAGTCACCTTCCTTTTTGGCGGTTTTGGGGACCGGCTCGCTCTCCAATTTTGAGTGGGGTCTTCACTTTAGTGCATAGGCGAGGCTTTTTCTTTGAGATTGGTAGGTACCACTCTATACATACCTTTATAATGATATATATTATTGGCTCTCTTTTAAATCTGTTGAACTTTTTGAGACAGGAGGGCATTGGTGGGGATTTAGGATGTGTTCTTTCATCATGACCGGCTCCATTAATTCTGTTTTATTTCATTTACAGTGGACTCTTTCTCACTTGCTTTTATATAAATAATTTTTTTCCTTCCATCATCTACTGGCTCCCCTGAAGAAGCCTCTGAGTAGGCGAAACATGTCGGGATTTTTTCATCTGAACTGCCTAGAATATGGTTATCTAAACTAATTGATGGACTCTGTACATTGTTTGTATGAAAATTAATATTTGTAGTTTCAAATTTTGAACTTACTGTACCTTTGTGGCCGTTTTTAGTATACTTAATAAAATATTCCTTTTTATAATAATATTACTTTTCTCACTAATATCAGCACCGTAATAATCCCATTCACCTCTCTTCGTCTCTCCATATTGTTTAATAATATTGGACAAGTGATTATGAGAACTGACGATGAAGTAATTCCAGCAAGGGTTGCCTGTTTGATACCTGTACTGGAATTACCTAACGTTCATTTCCCATAACTTCATGTCCAGTATTATCCTATATCATTATCAACATACAAGCTCTGATTAAGGGGGATTTCTGAGCCCCCGAAACACATTGGATATACAGTACTCTCTGATCTTTTGTTGTAAATTTTCAGTGTTTCCTGGACTTAATCTTGAGTGGCGTTCATGTTTTATAGACTATATATACAGTAAACAAATCATAGGTTTACTTTATGGCACCAGGTCCAAGATTTAGGGTTTTTAGTCATCTACAAAAGCTAAGCTGCAAATATTGACTTTCTATGATGCCCATCAATACAGATTAGCAAATTCTTCTGCTGTCGTTTAGACGTTGGCACATCTGTGGTTGTTGTTGCTGCGAGGCAACATGTATCGCATTCCCTGTGTAATGGTGCATGCCAGTAATAAAGAACACAGCGGGCACACAACCACATATGCCCAGTTTATTTCTGATCCTCATTAATCAAGCCTTTCTGATCTGTTCTG
Source organism: Lithobates pipiens (assembly GCF_037356315.1). NCBI lineage: Eukaryota > Metazoa > Chordata > Amphibia > Anura > Ranidae > Lithobates > Lithobates pipiens. The sequence continues at coordinate 314,726,798 of NW_027507784.1, read as the reverse complement.
GTTCTGAAGACACACCAAGGCAGTTAAATCCCAGAACTGATGTAAGCGCCAACAGGATGTATCATCAAAAGGCGATAACGATTGTCAATAGCTTTAATGGAGCAAGCAGGCACTGGTGTAGAAATCAATTAAAAAGTGTAGAGTGGGGAGTTTAGAGCGGAATATATAGATAAGTTAATGCAATGTTCTCCCACAATTTTATGAGTATTTTATCATCTCTATAACACTGTAGTCTATTTCCAGATCCGATTTGTAGAGCTTTGTACAGACATCATGCTTCCCTAGTTGGAGGGTGGTACTGTGTTAGTCATGACAAAGGGACCTTGTTGTGTCTTTATAGCTTGCTGTTATTTCTGTAAGAAGATTGTAAATGGATGACAGTGGGAAACTCTCAATGAGGAGCCCCGAGTGTATTTTGTGAGAGGTAGAACCATCGCACGCATGTTGAGAGCTTAAAGTTCAAGTTTGATCTACGTGTATTTTGGCTTTTCTGGTTCCTCACTACTCCCTCATCAACTTGCTAATAAAAGTTTTAAATAAAATCTTTCCATTTTTATTACCTTATTTTAGACCTTACTGGCTTTTTGTGCTTGTCTATGCAGTGCTGCCAGATCAAAGCTGGTGCAAGGGGCCAGTAGGGTGCTGTATATGGCTTCCAGAAAACATCACAACACCGTGCCTCAGTTCTCTTTTAACCACTTGCCTACTGGGCACTTTTACCCAGGGGTCAAAAAAAGGGTGGGAACTCCCACCCAAGATCCACTCGACCAACTGCACATTATCTGGACAGAATGCTTGGGGAGATAGTGATGTGTTCCTGCTTAGGAGATGTATGTTAGCTTGGGGGGGCTGCAAACACACACTCGCTGCTATTCCAACCCTTCAAATATTTCCACATAAACTTCCCTCCTGGCATTAAACTTTGCCTGGTATTGTGCTCAGCTTACCACCCCAAACTAATGTTCCTCCCTCAGCTCACCTCTCTCCCTGCATGTCCTGTGAGCAGAATAGCAGTGCTCCTCCTCTGGGTTCTCTCATCATATGGCACTGAAAATAGAGGAGGGGGGGATTCAGCGGGACACACAGAGCAAGTATGCAGGAGACTGGGGGGGGGGGGGGGAGATGAGGAGACAGAAAATCAGGAGGGGCCGGTGGGGAGGAGTGCCTCACGAGAGGTCTGACTAAATACAATCTCTTTGCAGCAGGGACCTGATCTACCCATCAGCTAGCTGTGATTGACAGGTAGATCGAAGCGAAAGCTGTCATGGGGCCCCCTACTGGCAATGCCTGAATGGTCAGATGTGCGGCACTTACTATTGCGAGCTGTGTCGGCAGCTTCTGGTGTAGCACCTGCCACACAGCTCGCATACTTCAAAGTCTTGCAGGATACGGCTGCTAACGGGAACTGAGTTCCTGTTGTGGAAAAAGTACAGGAATTCCGTTCTCATGCGTTCCCGCAGGAATTGAGCCCTGCTTTTACCCCCTTCCTGTCCTGGCCAATTTTCAGCTTTCAGCGCTGTCAACATTTTGAATGACAATTGTGAAATATGAAATATGAAATTTTAATATTTATTTTCACACAAATAGAGCATTCTTTTGGTGGTGTTTAATCCCCACTAGGTTTTTTATTTTGTTTCTAAACAAAGGAAAAAAAGGCCAAATGTTTTGAAAAAAAAATGTTTTTCATAGTTTGTTGTAAAATTTTGCAAACGGGTAATTTTTCTCCTTCATTGATAAGCTCTGATGAGGCTGCACTGATGGGCAGCAATGCAAGGTGACACTGATGGGCACAGATTGGCAGCACTGGTGGGCACTGATAGGCAGCACCAGTGGGCACTGTTGAAAAAAGAAAAGGGGCAGTGGGACTTTAAATGAGGCAGTAGATAGACTGGGGTGGAAATAAAAAATCTAATTTATTGTATATGATTAATACTAGTATATATCACATGTAAAAGGTTGCACATGATATAACCTACATCAATACATGTATATAAAAACATTCAACGTGATATCTAAGCAATGAATTATTGCAGTTACAAATGTCATGAGCAGATTACATATATGAACTGGAAGGTACATGATGACACAGTATCAAAAATGTAAGTATGGATTGGTCTAATGCATAATTAAAATGAATCTAAGTACAATCCTATTCAGGCAAATTGACTGCATCCATGGTATCCGACACGTTTCTGTGAATACACTTCTTCAGGGGCGGATGCTATAGGATGTCTGAAAAAACAAAGTATGAAGACATCAACAAATTGACTAAGTGCAGCCAGAACGGACAAACTTTCAATTCTGGGTACTTACAGTGTGAGCAACTGTCATCCCCATAAAGGTTAGAGGGCACCAAGATCTATCGCACATGGTGTGTGCCAGTGCAAACTTTTGTGTGCCGCAAACAAATGTGACCATGCTGAGTACTGACAAGCGTACTAGGGCTTTGAGCCAATCTTATCTGGCTTATCCCCTGACATTCAGCTTTAAAGCCCAATTGAATTTAAAGCTTAACTCTAGAAATTATCTGTATTGCATTCCTTCGGTGCAGCTTGACACAGTGTAATGCCACGTACACACGATCAGACTATCAGGCGGACAATCCGCCAGACTTTCCAGCGGAGGTCCGCCGGACTTTCTGAACGAGCGGACCTGCCCTCACAAGCCCACACATGAACGAACTTTTCCGGCGGACAATCCGCCGGACTTTTGGTGGAGGTCCGCCGATCTTTCCAAATTAACAGACTTGCCCACACATGGAGTAAAGTCTGTTAATTTTGAACGTGACTTGAGGTACGACGGGACTAGCGAAGGAAGTCAATGTTGCCGCCTCCATCGGCAAGGTTGACACCTTTCTAGCCCTGTTGCCTGGTATGGATTTAAAGGGGAACCTCTACGTGGAAAAAGCGGCGTGGGGGTCCCCCCACAGTCCATACCAGACCCTTATCCAAGCACGCAACCCAGCCGGTCAGGAAAGGGGGTGGGGACGAGCGAGCACCCCCCCTCCTGAACCATACCAGGCCACGTGCCCTCAACATGGGTGGGGTGTTTTGGGGAAGGGGGCCCTGCTGCCCCCCCACCCCAAAGCACCTTGTCCCCATGTTAATGAGGACAAGGGCCTGGGTTGTTGGGGTCTGCGGGCAGGGGGCTTATCGGAATCTGGAAGCCCCATTTAATAATTCCGGCCCCCCACCCTATGTGAATGAGTATGGGGTATTATGTACCCCTACCCATTCACCTGGGGAAAAAAGTGTAAATAAAAAACACACAACACAGGTTTTTAAAGTAGTTTATCCGGGGGTCTTCTTCCGACTTCGGGGATCTTCTTCCGACTTCGAGGGTCTTTTTACGACTTCTCTGCGCTCTTCTGTTCTTCTGCCGGGCTCCTCTGCTATCTTCTTCTAGGTCTTTTACTAGCGTTGGCCCAGTCTTCTCGTTCGCCGTCGCCGCCTCTGCCTTCTTAATCTTCTTCTTCTTTCTTCTACTTCCTCCTTCTCTTCTTCTCTTCTTCCAATGTTGGCACGACACTCTCTCTGGCTGTAATGCCAGGGACGCGTTGCGCTCTCTCCGACTGTAATGCTAAGGACCGCCCTGTCATCCGCCGGCTCAGCGGGGATAAACGGAGAGATCCCCGCTGAGCAAGCGGATCATCACGGGGCAGATCATTATGGATCCGTCCCGTGTGAAAGGGGCCCAACTCAAGTTTTGGAGTCCACTGGTATCCAAACAAATAATTATCCCCGAAACAAAATCTGAACAATGGCTTCAATTAACCCTATCAATAACCAGATAAATCACAAAATCCACAAACTAGAAGCCATCTCAAAGAGTACATAGTAAGATTTTATTGTACAATATTTAATAACAGAAATACGTTAAAAACCATTGTACAGATTAAAATACCCCGCACACCCATATTGTCCCATCATGCACCAATAGAGTGAATGTCTGCCTTACCCGCCTTACTAGTCCAGTCAATATACTAGTGAAGTGATGTCTGCTCAGTATAATAAATATCCCCTATACTGGTCAAAATGCCAGTTTCTTGAAAAAGTGACTGTTATCTGATTTGGCAATCGGCATCAGTACCCTTGGTCTAATTAGAGATATGAACCCTCAAAGGCCCTGCTGAGAAATCCTAACACGCATGGCTAGCCTTAACCAGGTGAAGAAAGCCTGTTTGGTACTAGAACTGGATGCCTCCTGATGAGACCAGGGTTTGGGTGTGATATGCACAAGTCTGCACCAATCCAGACCATATCTGAAGGGGATCAGCTGCAGCCATTGTTGATTTTATAAAGTTTAGAAAAAACACAAAGAAAGTTTTGAAAATCTATCTATATGTTGATGATACTTGATGATATTGTGTATATGTTGCGCTCTTCTTTTTCTTTCCACCAGAGGGATCTTTTGATACATGTAGAAGTGATAGTATGGCAGTCTGCCACCAGATTGTGCTGTGAGTGCCCCCTATGCCCTCATTCAGCGTGGCTACCATGTGAAGTTGCCGTACAGCTGTGATACAGAATGTAGGGGCTTCTAGTGTTGTTGAGATGGGCACAAGCGGGCTATGGGTGCAGTACAGTGCCTCATTAGTGCCAGTGGCAACCCTAATGAGACCAGATAAAACAAAAAAAGATTAGAGATGGAAATCTCCTTAGGTAATTTAAAGAATAATCATACCTCCCCAGATACTTTTTTAGAAACATCAAAGACAACAAGTAATTCAGTCCACTCAAAGAGATCTGAGGAATCGAGAGCAATGAAGGTATATCGTGATGAGCCAAGAAAGTGGGAGACGTCCCAACAGTCTCAGCGAACAGTACAGTCCCCATCCCCAGATATTGGTGTCACAGATTCAAAAATAAAGATTGTTAATTTTTCATCTATGCAGTTAAATAAATATCATATCTAGGTTATAGAAAAAGGACTCACACTTGTCCTTACACCAAATTTATTGTGTTTGACTGGGTTGGGGATGTGAATTTCCAAAGGCAAAGCAACATGTAAAAAATAAGGATAATTACAATGGAAAAAATTTAACAACGGAAGAGATCTCAAGTTTAAGGTTACTCGAGTCCCTTTAGAAAGAGAATGAGTAAATGAGTGGACGAAGATGGAAGTGACAGGTCCATTAACTAATTTAAAACATAAAAACAGAAATACCCCATCTGTTGCAGACTTCCCAAACATTCAGTTGTTTGTTAAGTTCATAGAGGCAGAGTTGTACATACTCTGCGTTATAAATGCAGTAAAAATAATAAAGAAGTTGAATTATAATCTATCAAGCAATGAATGACACCCCTGGGAAAAGATCTGGAAAAGAGTTCAATTTCGGCAGATTAGAGACAGAGAAAACTATTAGATAATGTTTGCCATTTCTACAAAACTCCACTAATTACTACATTTTGATAGAAGAGTCTACAATTAATTATGTACAAACATTAGAATTCGTAAAAGCCTTGGATGGAAAATTGGGGTGATGGCGGCAGTTTTGAGGATTGTTGGTATAAAATCGAAGCTAAGGGAGTCAGTTATGATATTGAGAATACTGGGGCACAGAGAACTAAAACATGATTTCATTTAATGGGTGGGAATAGGATGTATGCAGAAGAAATATTTCATATTAGAGGCCAATTTAATAAGGGATGCAAGGTCAAGTAGAGAGAAGTGGGAAAGAGAAGAATCAGTAAAACTGGGTAGGCAATGAAATGATGTGGATGAAACATGTGGTGTGGTAAGAATTTGATGCCTTATTTTGTCAATTTTTCAGGTGAAAAAATCTAGGAATGTGTTACAGACTTGTATTGGGGCTAGTAATGTGGAGGGACAGCAAGGTTTTAATAAGAAGAAATGTCTAGGGTTGCTAAGATTTTTTTCATTGGCATGGGAGAAATAGTTTGATCTAGCAGACTCAATTTTACCCTTATAGAGAAAATTGAGTACTGTCCGTGATACTTTTTTTTATCCTTTTTTTTATTTACACTAACATACAATTTTTCAGGACAAGCTTTCGGGGTATGTCCATTTCTTAAACCCTAGCCGACTATCTGGCAGACTTAGTCTGGCAGACTTCCCGCCGGACTTTCCGAACGGGCTACTTGCCCACACACGGCACTTTTTCAGCAGACTAATACGGCGTACTAAGTCCGCCGGACTATCCGCCGTACTTTTGAAATGAACGGACTCGCCCACACACGCGGAGGAAAGTCCGCTAATTTTGAGCGCGTCTCCAGGTAGGCGGGGCCCGCGAAGGATGCGTCACTGGCCTCGCCACCTGGTATGGACTTAAAGGGGAACCCCAATGCCGAAAATGCCGAAAAAATCCCCCCAGGTCCACATCAGACCCTTGTCCGAGCACGCTACCCGGCCGGCCAGGAAAGGGGGGGCGAGCGAGCGGCCCCCCTCCTGAGCCGTACCAGGCCGCGTGCCCTCAACATAGGGGGTGCCTTGGGGAAGGGGGGGCCGTGCGGCCCCCCCACCCCATAGCACCCTGTCCCCATGTTGATGAGGACAAGGGCCTCTTCCCGACAACCCTGGCCATTGGTTGTCGGGGTCTGCGGGCAGGGGGCTTATCGGAATCCGAGAGCCCCCTTTGATAAGGGGGCCCCCGGATACCGGCCCCCCACCCTATGTGAATGAGTATGGGGTACAATGTACCCCTACCCATTCACCTGTGGAAAAAAGTAAAAAAACACAACACACAAGGGTTAAAATAGTTTATTGCACAGCTCCGGGGGTCTTCCGTCTTCGGGGGTGTTCTCGCCGGACTCCTCTCCTATCTTCTTCTAGCTCTTTTGCTAGCGGAGGAGCCCGGCTTTCTTCCTCGCCGCCGCCTTTTTCTTCCCACTTCAGGGGTCTTGTCCCCCTTTTCGGTTCTTCTTGCCGGGCCACCGCGCCTTCTTCTAGCTCTTTTACAGGCGGTGGCCCAGTCTTCTGTCGCCGTTTTCGCCGTCTTGTGTTCTTTTGTTCTTCTCTTCAGATGTTGCCTCGTCGCATCCTCCGCTCACAATGGCACCGACGCGACACGCGGCGACTTATATAGGGACATCGCCGGATGATGTCCCCGCCCATTATGGTGTCACAGTCCCAGAGGATGCTTAATATTAAACACAATCTAGACGTAGGCTCTGTTTCCACGACTGCGAGTTGTTGTGCGACTTGACACAACAACTGACGTGAAGTCGCATGACAAGTCAAAATCCATTTATTTCAATGGTCCCCGGTCTAAATGGTGTGACTCAAGTTGCAGCAAGTCCAAAAAAGTTTTTTGTACTACTTTGTTCCGAATTCTCCCATGGTTTTCACAAGTTGCACGACATTGCATCAAAAATCGCATTGCAAAGTTACAATGTAAATCGTGTGAGTTTGGGGTCGCAATAGTGGAAACCTAGCCTTAAGGCCAGGTTCACACTGGTATGACATGACAGTCGTACCATTTTGGATCTGACTATGCCCCGCGACTTGAAGTCCAGCTTGCATCCGACTTCAATGAACAGGGATCCAACTTTGATCCCTGACAATACCAGGCACTTTAGGGGGAACTCCATGCTCAATGTAAAAAACAACCAGCATGGGTTGCCCCACCAAGAGAATACCAGGCCCTAAGGTCTTGGTATGGAATTTAAGGGGAACCACCACGCCAAAAAAATGGCGTGGGGTCCCCCCAAAATCCATACCAGACCCTTATCGGAGCACACAGCCTGGCAGGTCAGGAAAGGGGGTGAGGACGAGTGAGCTCCCCCAACTGTACCAGGCCGCATGCCCTCAACATGGGGGGGGGTGCTTTGGCCCGCTTCACCCCAAAAAAAAAGCTTGTCCACCTGTGGATGAGGACAAGGGCCTCTTCCCGACAACCCTGGCCATTGGTTGTTGGGGTCTGCAGGCGGGGGCTTATTGGAATTTGGAAGCCCCCTTTAACAGAGCCCCCCCCCCCACCTTATGTGAATGAACATGAGGTACATTGTACCCCTACCCATTCACCTAAAAAAAATAAAAAAATAAAACACATTGCACAGGTTTTTAAAGTAATTTATTAAGGAAGCTCTTCCGATTTCTTCTCTTATCTCCAACTGTTCTGCCTCCTCCGCTGACGTCTTCTGCAGGTTCTTCTCCCCTCTCTGGGTCTTATACACTCTCTGCTGATATCTTCTAGCCCTCTCCAGTTCTTCTCCCTCTGTCCGCTGTCTTCTCTGCTGTCTGGGTCTTCTTCACTATATTCTCTCTCTTTTGCTGGATCTTCTCCACTGTGTTCTCCTGCTGTTCGTCTTCTGATGTTGACTTGATGCTCTCTCCCGCTCTAATGCTTGGTGCGCGGTGTGCCACTAATTATATTGGAATGGGGTAGGGTCACCGGAGGCCTGCCTCTTATGATGTCACTGCCCCATAATGCCCCGTGACCCCCACCCCTTGCCAATATAAGTAGTGGCACACCTCGCATCCGGCATTAGAGCAGGAGACAGCATCGAGTCAACATTGGAAGAAGAACAGAGCGAGAAGATAGCGGCGAAGACCCGGACAGCGGAGAAGACAATGGACAGAGGGAGAAGAACCAGAGAGGGCTAGAAGACATCAGAGGTGAGCAGAGAAGACTCAGAGAGGGGAGAAGAGATCAGGAATTTTTAAAAAGTGTGTTTGTTTTATTTAAACATTTTTTACACTTTCTTTGTGAAATGGTAGGGGTACTTTTGTACCCCCTTACCATTTCAAACAGGGGGGGGGGCCGGGATCTGGGGGTCCCCTTGTTAAAGGGGGCTTCCAGATTCTGATAAGCCCCCCGCCCGCAGACCTCCACAACCACCGGCCAGGGTTGTGGGGATGAGGCCCTTGTCCTCATCAACATGGGGACAAGGTGCTTTGAGGGGTCACGGACCCCCAAAGCATCCTCCCAATGTTGAGGGCATGTGGCCTGGTACGGTTCAGGAGGGAGGGGGGGCCGCTCTCTCGTCCCCCCCTCTTTTCCTGCGGCCTGCCAGGTTGCGTGCTCGGATAAAGGGTCTGGTATGGATTTTTAGGGGGAACCCCACGTCAATTTTTTTTTTTATTTGACGCGGGGTTCCCCTTAATATCCATACCAGACCTGAAGGGTCTGGTTATGGATATTTAGGGGGAACCCCACGTCAAATTTTTTCTTAAATTTGAGGCAGGGTTCTCCTTAATATCCATACCAGACCTGAAGGGCCTGGTAATTGAATTTGGGGGACCCCCACGCTTTTTTTTTTATTATTTATTTATTTATCAATGACTTTCAATGAGTGTTCTCTGTATTACGGGAGCCGACAATTCATTATAGCTGCGAGTGATTTTAAAGGACTTTTTTTCCTGCATAAATGACACTTTGTGCAGGGACAATTCTAAGCACGGGAAACATGCGCCCCTTCACAGGCATACTATAGACAACCCCCCCCCTACGAAATTTAAAGGAATATTACACTTTTATTGTTTCACTTTAATCATTATTAAAATCACTGCTCCCGAAAAAACGGCCGTTTTTAAAACTTTTTTTGCATTGATACATGTCCCCTGGGGCAGGACCCGGGTCCCCAAACACTTTTTAGGACAGTAACTTGCAAATTAGCCTTTAAAATTAGCACTTTAGATTTTGAACGTTGGAGTCCCATAGACTTTAATAGGGTTCTAAAGTATGCTATATACTAGCTCCGTCGAATCTTCTTTATACATTCGACAGACACCATAAGCCTTCAAAGACAGATTCGACCGTAATTCATGTGGATTTTCGGACGAATGCAATTTTTGAACGAAAAACAAAATAAATAAAAACGAATTTTGGGAGTAACTAAATAAATTAAGTTTTCAGACGAAAACGAAATTCCGAAACGAAATATTTTACTCTGCACATGTCTACTACTGTGTATCCATTTGGGTCAACTTGTTTCTTTCTTTTTTTATATATTTTTTATTAAAAAAAAGGAATACAATCACAGTAGAACACAGCAGCTACACTTGACTGCAGAAACCTGCTGAAACTGGGAAACCGATGCTAAAACTCAAGTGCCTCCACACTCCAATAGCGATCCAACAATGCAATTAAGTATTAAGCTCAGTATCATTCATAAATATAAACCTTTATTGCCTACATGTTATGATACAGCAAATAGCAACTGTCGCGTTTCAGCTAAGAAGCCATACCATAAAGGCTTCTTAATTGAAACGCATTGGCGTGCTATTTGTGGTATCTTAACATTTAGCTAATAAAGATTTATACTTACGGATAATACAGAGTAGCCATCTCAACTGTATTGTTATACAATCACAGTCACAGAATGGTGTATCTCAGGCATAGCCGAAGGTTCAAATGAAATTGGGTACACAGCAATCATGCACACTATAGTGGTCAATAATCAAAGAAGAGAACCAACTTTTTTCTTGGATAGTTAGAATAGTTCATAGTGTTTGGTGAAGAATTCAGTCATTATATAGTCATTATGGGTCCATTTTCCTGATGATATCTTAATTTTGAGACAAGACTCAAGGCAAAAACTTAGTGAATCAGATACATTCAAATGGAAAGCTTAATAGTGGGCTTTATGATATACAGGGATAGAAATGGAATTTTAAAAACAAAGATTTATAGGAAACTAATGCCGCTTACACAAAATGTTCGATGGGAGATTTTTGTCAGAAATTCTGACTGTGTGTGGGCTCCATCGGACATTTTCCATTGGAATTTCCGACACACAAAATTTGAGATCTGGATCTAAAATTTTCCGGCAACAAATTTCTGATTGTGTGTACACAATTCCGAAGCACACAATGTAAAAGAAAGTGTAAAAAAAAAAAAAGTAAAAAAAAAAAAAAATTTAAACGCCCCTGTCCCCGGTAACTCACGCTCAGAAGTGAATGAACACGTACGTCCCACCCACATATGTAAGCGCCGTTCAAACCACACATGTGAGGTATTGCCAAGTGTGTTAGAGTGCAAGCAACTATTCTAGGACTAGACCTCCTCTGTAACTCTAAAGTAGTAACCTGTAAAAAAAATTAAATCGTCGCCTATGGAGATTTTTAAGTACTGAAGTTTGGCGCAATTTCACAAGTGCGCGCAATTTTAAAGCGTGACATGTTGGGTATCTATTTACACGACGTAACATCATCTTTCATATTATATAATAAAATAGGGCTAACTTTACTTTTTTGTTATTTTTTTAAATTCATGTAACTGTTTTTAAAACGTGTTTGAAAAATTGTTGTGCAAATACTGTGTGAGATAAAAAGTTGCATAACCATTTTATTTCCTAGGGTGTCTGCTAAAAAAAACAAAAAAAAACCCATATATAATGTTTGGGGGTTCTGATTCATTTTCTAGCAAAACAATTATGATTTTTACATGTAGGAGAGGAGTGCTAGAATAGGCCCGGTATGGAAGTGGTTAAAGATGTAAACACTCAGTGTGTGACATTAAGCTTGCTAAAGCACTGTGTATCATAAATAACTGCCAGTTTAATAAAGTACTTGATATCCCTTTTTATATACTGTTGTAGTGGATGACATTTTGGATAAAATGTCATACGCATGTAAATTTAGTTTTTGCTTCAGAACAGTAATGGGGTTCTGAGGGTTAATTACGTAGGTTGGCCTTGACATCAGTCTGGCCGGGCTGTGTTGGAAGTTCTGCCTGGTCATGTGAGCAGTGAGGTGCACATGACAGGCCAGAACCAGACCTGGTTGGACGTTTTGAGTATCAACCTTCTCGAAACCAATCAGTGAGAGTGCCGGGCCCTGCTGGGGAGTCTGGGAAGGGGTACTTAAGATGTGTGGGTCACGTGTTTAGGGGAGAGGAGATTGTGAGGCCCGTGTGGTCTGTTTTGGTTCCAGGACCGGGGTAGCCCCGTGGGTTTTGGTCACGGGGTGTTCGACATCCCGCAACATGTTCCTGTTAGAGGCCCCTAATAGACCCGTCTGGTCTGGGGTAGGGATCCGTCTGTTCTCGAGTCTCAGAACCTACTGGTCTGAGGCGCAGTAACTGAGGGAGGATTCACAGTGTCCGGGTGTGCTCTCGGCTTGGAGGGACACCACAGCTCGTGGAGGTGACCGGGGGAGGACTCTTCGGAGGAGGACCGGCAAGTGGCATCCTGGGAAGTGCCTGGTTACTGAGTTGGGAAGGACATTGACGAATTCAAATTTTTCCAGTACCATTGAGGAGACAGAGAACGTTCCAGGTACTGAGGAAAATGGTTCCTGTTCACCCTTAGTTACAACTTACATGTTACATAGTTACAGTTACACGTTCATAGGATTGTTTCAAGTATTTGAGTCGACATGCTGACTGCTATGATCTCTGGCTAGAGATCGGTTCAGCCTTGAGGTACCCAGCTGTGAGTGGCTACTCTCTGGGTGGGATTCGAGACTTTGCTAGACCTGCTGTTCAAGGTGCCTGAGTTCTTCATCCATGCCCTCTGTTCCCACGAGAGACTGTGTTATTGGATGTTACCACTGCAAAATAAAACCTGTCAAAAGAACTTTATTTGTGTCAGCGTTCAAGTTGTTGGGCATCAACCCTGGGAACCCCTAGACGTGGAAGAGCAGGCCAAGAAGGTAATTGGTAAGCCCAATAAGTCAAGGCCGCCCTGCAAGGGTTATGGCCGCTACACTGTGTTGCATTACAGTGCTGAAAATCTCCTGCAGACTCTTTGCAGCCACGTTCTGTCTAGGTGTCTTGGTATTACAGTAATAAACTCAACAAGGACCTTCATGGCAGGATCCTCTGACATTTTTTTTAATGAACACAAAACACAATATATATACAGCGCTATCTCTGTGCGAGTCCCATAATCATACAATATAATAAAGCTAGAAATAGTTCAGTAAAAAGAGTCCGTATTCCCGGGGGTATGGGAATCAATATCTAAAAGTCTGGCTAATACACACAGTGTAGCACAGTTTATTATGGGTTAAAAGTACATACAACATAGTATGTATATGCACTCATAAGCGGGTAGGGTGAGGGATGACAGATCGCAAGGGAGGTGGGTCCGAGTGTGAGACAGGGACTGGACTTTCTATCCGGGATGGTGTAAAAAGCCGTGCTACACTATGCTTGGCGCTATCTTTCCCTGCCCTATTATTTTAATGAAAACTGCAGGTTTAAATGACTTTGGAAATAACATTGGAGTTGGATAGCGAAAGGCAAATAGACTTTGCACTTAGCAAGTGCATTTGCACTAATTTTCCCCAGAGCTTAGTGAATGTGAATGTAAAGAACACCCAATCAGGTGAAAGGATAATTTAAAAAAAAAAACATTTTTGCTGCCACATGACTGGATGATGGAAATCAGCAGAGCTTTACCACATTCATTAGATTGGGGAAAATTAGTGCAATCTCTACTTGCAAAATGTACAGAGTGTGCAAAAAGTACAGAAAATGGCCCTGCCTCCTATGGCCCCTTTCACACTGGGGCGAAGGGTGCATCGGCGGTAAAACACTGCCATTTTTATCGGCGCTTTACCGCCAATTTCATGGCGCTGTTCGGCCCCTAGCGGGACACTTTTACCCCCCACTAGCGGCTGAGAAAGGGTTAAAACCACCGCAAAAGTGCTGCTGCAGCAGGCTATGCTGGTGGTATAGTTGTGCTGCCCCATTGATTTCAATGGGCAGGAGCGGTGGAGGAGCGGTGTATACACCAAAATTGCAAAAAGAATGCCGGCAACTCGATTGCTTCTTCTTAAATCTTTATTGAGCACAAACAGCAGTGCGGCATCAAAACACTAACATTTTTCGGCAAAAGCCTTCTTCATAGCAAAGCAGGTGTTTACACCGCTCCTTCACCGCTCCAAAGATGCTGCTAGCAGGACTTTTTTTTAGCATCCTACCAGTGCACCGCTCCAGTGTGAAAGCTTTCGGTGCTTTCACAATGGAGACACAGCAGCGGCTCTTTCCAGGCGCTATTTTTAGCGCCTGTGAAAGGGGTCTAACTTCACAACAGTGCTTTAGCAGCCTTTGCTGGGCCCTCAACTCAGCTCCTGCTGAGACCCAGACTGCAATCTCCTGTTACAGAAAATCTCTCCTAGGGTTAGTAGCCCTCTAGGAGATTGGAACGCTCTCTGAAGAAGAAAGACCTTCACCATACCTCCCAACATTTTGAGATGGGAATGAGGGACACCTACATGCAAACGTATGTAGGCATAGGACACACCCCCTGGCACACCCTCTTAAAGGAGAATTAACCAAAAAAAAGTTAATTAAACCCACAAGGATTTTTTTTACCACTACTCTTCCTTTATATTGGCTTTTAAAATGTACAAATGCAGCAATTTAGAAATTGTATGAAAGGTATAGCACTGGAAAACACTTTTTGAAAGATAAAAAGTGCATTTTATATACAACTGTATAGATCAGACCAAAATGAGGGACAAATGATGAGGAAAGAGGGACAGTGAGACATTGCTCCAAATCAAGGACAGTCCCTCGAAATCAGGGACGGTTGGGAGCCTTCACCCAGAGCTTCCCAAACAATGATCACCTTCCCAGCCACCTTCTGGACATTTCCTTTCAGGGATTGGCTAGGGCAAAATAAATATGTATTCTGGCCATCTGCATCTCTCTGCCCTATATTCTGGAAACTTCTTCCAAAGACAGGTGGGAGAAGTCAAAAGCCCTGAACGGACAAAAACAATCAATCACTGATGTCATACATTCTAGGAGTCTTCATGGGCTATTTTTTTTTCCTTTAATCTGAAGGAGGGGAGAAGGAGCTTTCTCAATTAAGCACACCCTCCTGTCCACATGCCTGTCCTAAGGGCAGATGGACTCCAGCAAGTACATGTTACATGCATTATCTACCCTTACCCCAGATGGCCACGGCTAAAAGTGCTAGGGGGTGATTTCTCAACAAAATAAAGAATGGAGACATGGATGGCTGTGCTGACTTTGCTTTGAGTATTAAAAAATAACGAAATATCATTTTCAGTTTGTGGTGCTGAGATACAGTTTAGATTCACTTTAAGTTTCTTACCTGCCCTACATTTATTACAGATCAGAGACAGATAATTCAGAATATGATGGAACAGACAGCTCAGGGCATCAATTCCCACTCTTCTCACTTTCTGATTAATGCTGTCTTCCTTCTGATCTCGGATATATATATATATATATATATATATATATATATATATATATATATATATATATATATATATATTTTTTTTTTTTTTCTTCTAAAGAGCAGCAGCTGCGATGCCAGGTCCGAGCCACAAACTAATGGAAGAATCATGCTGCATTCACCAGCTGAAAAACTAATACATTTATTTATTCCTGCAGGATGTGTAACTTGGTTTGAAATTAGAACATGTGCCTGAAGAGTACATAGTCTTCCTGCCCAGGGGCTCTATGTTTGTATTCAGGTACAGTTGCTGCAAACATTTCCAGGCTACATGCTCAGTAATATGTAAATGTAACACTTTAGAAGTATTTTTTTTACCACTCATAGAGATCACAGTACAACGCTCGAGACTTGCTCCTTTAATCACACACGGACAATCCGGGTGCTGGCTACCACAACTTGTCTTTATTCTCCATATAAAATATAAAAACATGTCCTTAACTAGAGATGGGCCGAACCCAAACCTCCCCCCCCATGTTCGGTTCGCACCAGAACTCTCGAACAGCACAAAAGTTCAGACCCAAAACCGTGAACCCTATTAAAGTCTATGGGATCCGAACTTGAAAAATCAAAAGTCCCTATTTTGAAGGCTTATATGCAAGTTATTGGCCATAAAAAGGGTATGGGGGCCTGGGTACTGCCCTCTTCTAAAAAAAAGATTGTTTTTAAAGGAGCAGCGATTTTAATAATGCATAGAATGAAACAATAAAAATGAAAAATTCCTTTAAAAATAGTGCCAGGGATATGACAACGCAGGGTGCTGTGACGAGGCCTTGCAGATTTCACATGCGTTTGCAAATGTGTTTTAACTAAACCCCTGCTTTTAATAGACGGTTAGACAGGTTAATTTGGTTGGTCAGCAGACTGGTTGGTGAGTTGAGCTATGGAATTGTATTTGTTTTATATGGAAAATGCCAACTTCAATCATATGTTGTGGTCCTGTCCCAGAATCCAGTCCTTTTGGGCGGAGGTCACGACCTTCACTGAAACCTTGAGCATGATTCATGTGCCCCTGAATGTATCCATCTGTTTGCTTAGTCTGGTGGGCTCCTTGGCCCACCACCGAGCAACCAGAACACTAATAGGACTTCTATTATTCTACGTTAAGAAGGCTCTACTCATTAATGGAAACAAACAGAGGTACCTACTTTGAATAGATGGAAATTGCTGATCAACTCGGTGCCACTATACAAAGAGGCCTATCTCGCCAGATGCTGCTCAGCCAAGTTTGGCAAAATATGGCGCGTATGGTTAGAATCAGACATCACAATCGCAACACAATAGGCACTGTTCCCATTGATTGTCTACTTCAGCTAAAAGTCTTGTAGCAGTGAAGACCTCATTTTGCCATTATCTGAAGGTTCTCCTAAAGGCGCTATCCTCAACCTCAGCAGCTCCTCCCAATGTGTTCACCTGAAATACATGACACACTATCCTCCCCCTGTTCCCTCAATCTCAATGACACGAGTAGTTTAAGTTATTGAAGTTTATAGATAAGTATAAAGGTATAGGATTGTTTTATTGGTTGTTACCTCAGCCGGGGTATGCCCAGAGGCTGTATTATGTAACTTTTTTGTTTTATTTTTATGCAAACTCAATAAAAAGAATTTTCCAAAAAAATATATATTTAGTGACAGAGGAGTCCCCTTAGTGTGCCTGTAAAGTGGTGCATCTGTACCGTGTATAGAACCTGCTGCAGCAAAACTGACATCTATAAAGGAAAAAAATTACATTTAAATATATTTTCCCTGCAAGCTTTCTTCTTTTGGACAAGCTAGACTTTTTTAAAAAAAAAGTGGGGGACACTTGCGTCGCAGTCAGAGAAACTGCGGCTGACAATTTAAAAAAAGGGAGCAAGCAGGGGACAAAAAAAAAACACGAAGCAAACAAACAAATAAAATGGTATACAGCACTACATGTATATATGTAATGCTGTTTTAACACTGCACTACACTAATACACTACACTGACACTACACTATACTCACACTATACTAACTCTACACTCAGACTCACAATAAGTGAACACACTAACTCACTAGTAGGGATGAGCCGAACACCCCCCCGGTTCGGTTCGCACCAGAACTTTCGAACGGACCCCAAATTCGTACGAACTTTAGAACCCCATTGAAGTCTATGGGACTCGAATGTTCGAAATTAAAAGTGCTAATTTTAACGGCTAATATGCAAGATACTGTCCTAAAATAGGTTTGGGGACCTGGCTCCTGCCCCAGGGGACATGGGTCAATGCCTAAAATGTTTTTAAAAATGGCCGTTTTGGCGGGAGCACTGATTTTAATGACGATTAAAGTGAAAAAAAAAAGTGAAATATTCCTTTAAATATGGTGCCTGGGGGGTGTCTGTAGTATGCCTGTGAAGTGCCACATGTTTCCCGTGTTTAGAACAGTCCCTGCACAAAATGACATTAAACGGAAATAACACCATTTAAAACTGCTTGCGGTTTTAATGTTATATCTGGTTCCTGCAATATGGTTGAAAATCATTGAGAAAAATGGCATGGGTAGCCCTCCCTTCCCATTACCAGCCCCTTTGGGTCTTGTACGCATATTAAGGGGAACCCCGTACCCATATTAAAAAAAGGAAATGCGTGTGGCCCCCAGGCCCTATATACTCAGAACAGCAGTATACAGGCGGTGCAAACAAGACAGGGACTGTGTAGGTTTGTTGTGTTAAGTTGAATCTGTTTGTAATTTTAAACTGGTACATTTTTAAAGTGTCGCTCCAGTCAAAAAAACTATTTTTAAGTTTTTTTGAAAACATAGGAAAGGGTTATCACCCCTGTATAATTTGTTTTGTCGTCCATCTTTTTTCATCTCACTTGCTGTTGTCTCCTTCCGTTTGCAAGTAGGAGATGTTTGTAAGTTGGATGTTTGAAAGTAGGGGCCTGCCCTATATGCTCTGCAGAAATGGCGGAACAAGGTGTTGGTTTTGCCACAACATTGTAAGCCCTCAAAGTGACTCTTGGTGGGTGCTGGAGCGCCCTGCTGTGAACGATTATATCAAGAATTATAATTACATGCCATTGTTGAACAGTGGTAGAAAAATTGACCTTTGGTGGTTTTGGTGCTGGTGCCACAACACTATAAGTCCTCACAGTTACTCTGGGTGGGCACAGGAACGGGCCCTCCTGTGAAATATTATATCAAGAATTGTAATTACATGTCCCTGTTAAACAGGGGCAGAAAAATTGGGCCTTAGGCACTGGTGCTGGTGCCACGACACTGCAACCTCTCCCATATACTCTTGTTTTATTGCAGGAATTAGCCCTGCTGCAAAGCATTGCATCAAAAATTTTAATTAAACGCCCCTGTTAAACAGGGGCAGAAAAATTGGGCCTTAGGCACTGGTGTTGGTGCCACCACACTGCAACCTCTTCCATATACTCTAGTTTTATTGCAGGAATTAGCCCTGCTGCAAAGCATTGCATCAAAAATTGTAATTACATGTCCCTGTTAAACAGGGGCAGAAAAATTGGGCCTTAGGCACTGGTGCTGGTGCCACCACACTGCAACCTCTCCCATATACTCTATTTTATTGCAGGAATTAGCCCTGCTGCAAAGCATTGCATCAAAAATTGTAATTAAACGCCCCTGTTAAACAGGGGCAGAAAAATTGGGCCTTAGGCACTGGTGCTGGTGCCACCACACTGCAACCTCTCCCATATACTCTAGTTTTATTGCAGGAATTAGCCCTGCTGCAAAGCATTGCATCAAAAATTGTAATTAGCCAGAAATGTTCTTCCAACATATCAGCGGAGGAGGAAGAGGATAGACAATCAACATAACAGGACAGTCACTCAGCATCAGCATAGGCAGTCTTGAAGGGATGTGATATTTCAAAAAAAATTATTCGGTTACATCAGCTTCAGGTGCTTGGTAGCTGTGGGTGATCCAAGACTGATTCATCTTGATGAAGGTCAGTCGATCAACTGATTCGGTGGACAGGCGCACCCTGTGATCGGTAACAAAGCCACCAGCAGCACTGAAGGTGCGTTCCGAAAGAACGCTGGATGCAGGACAGGCCAGTAGCTCAATTGCATACTGTGCAAGCTCTGGCCAGTGATCCATCCTCAAGACCCAGTAAGGCAGAGGATTTTCGGTGGGAAAGGTGTCCAAGTCTGACCTTGCCCCTAGGTATTCTTGCACCATGTAAATCAGACGCTGGCGATGGTTGCTGGAACCGATAATACCTTGGGGCTGCGGACTAAAAAATTGTCTGAAAGCATCAGTCAGACGGCCACCTTCTCCACCGCTCCTTCTGACGGATGCCTCAGCAACACGTTGTCCAGGACCAGGAGTTTGTAACCTCCCAGTCTCTGGGAACACGTTGCACAGACCTTTCTGCAAGGCCTCCCAGAGATGTCTCATCCTCTGCTCCCTCTGAGTGGCAAGATAAGGTCGGCAACCTTACCCTTGTACCGTGGATCAAGGAGAGTGGCCAGCCAGTAATGGTCCCTCTCTTTGATCCGAAGAATACGAGGATCCTTACGCAGGCTTTGCAGGATCAGGGAGGCCATGCAGCATAGGTTAGCTGAGGCATTCGGTCCGGAGTCCTCTGGGTCACTAAGGACAACATGATCCGCAGCTACCTCCTCCCAGCCACGTACAAGTCCACGTGTTTCTTGGGACTGTAAATCATCCCTACAAGACTGCTGCTGCTGCTGCTGATGCTGAGTGCCAGCCTCCACCTCCATGCTGACACAATCATTCTCCTCCTCCTCTTCCTCCTCCTCATCCTCTTCCTGTGTGATGGGTGGCACAGCAGGAACACTGTCTGGATAAAGGGGGCCTTGAGAGGCAAGGAAGTCCTCCTCTTCCTGCCTCTGTTCTGCCTCAAGTGCCCTGTCCATTATTCCACGCAGCGTATGCTCCAAGAGGTGGACAAGAGGTACAGTGTCACTGATGCATGCACTGTCACTGCTCACCATCCTTGTGGCCTCCTTATACGGTGACAGGACAGTGCATGCATCCCTGATCATGCCCCACTGGCGTGGTGAGAAAAAACCGAGCTCCCCTGACCCTGTCCTGGTGCCGTAGTCGCACAGGTACTCATTGATGGCCCTCTGCTGCGTGTGCAGCCGCTGCAGCATGGCCAACGTTGAGTTCCACCTGGTGGGCATGTCACATATAAGGCGGTTCTTGGGCAGGTTCAACTCCTTTTGGAGCTCAGCCAGCCGAGCACAGGCATTAAATGATCGGCGGAAATGCACACAGACTTTCCTGGCCTGCTTCAGGACATCATGTAAGCCCGGGTACCTGCCCAAGAACCGCTGCACCACCAGGTTAAGGACGTGAGCTACACAGGGCACATGGGTCAGTTGTCCCTGTTGGAGGGCGGAGAGGAGGTTGGTGCCATTGTCGCAAACCACCATTCCTGGCTTAAGTTGGCGTGGCGTCAACCACCTCTCGGCCTGCCCCTGCAGAGCTGACAAAACATCCGCCCCAGTGTGACTCCTGTCCCCCAAACAAACCAGCGCAAGCACGGCATGGCATCGTTTTGCCTGCGTACTTGCGTAGCCCCTGGAACGCCTACGGAGCACCGCTGGTTCTGAGGACAGAGCACTGGAAGAGGCCATGGAGGAAGAAGAAGAGGAGGGGGTGGAGGAGAGAGGTGTGTCACAACCAATAGTAGCATTTTGGAGGCGTGGTGGCGGAACAACCTCCAACACTACTGCACCTTGTCCTGCATCCTTCCCAGCTGCCAGAAGAGTGACCCAATGGGCCGTGAAAGACAGGTAACGTCCCTGTCCATGCCTGCTGGACCATCAGTCAGCAGTAATATGCACCTTACCGCTGACCGCCCTGTCCAGCGAGGCAAGGACATTGCCTTCCACATGCCGGTAGAGAGCCGGAATCGCCTTCCGTGAGAAAAAGTGGGGGACCTGCCACTGAGGAACCGCACATTGTACAAACTCACGGAAGGGGGCTGAGTCTACCAACTGAAAAGGCAGCAGTTGAAGTGCTAGCAATTTAGCCAAGCTAGCATTCAACCGCTGGGCATGTGGATGGCTGGGAGTGAACTTCTTTCGCCGGTCCAGCAGCTGGGGCAGGGACATTTGCCTGCTATAATCGGACGTGGGTGTACCGCTAGCAGAGTGCCCGGAAGCACTTGACTGTGACACACCTAATTCTACACCTTCATTCCTCTCAGAGCACGTTTCAGAGAGGACTGAAGGTCTAGTGGGGTTGGAGATGCCAGCTGATGAGGAGCAAGGAGAGGTCTGCTTTGTTCTTTGGTGTGGGTCTTTGAGGTACACTTGCCAACGAGCTGCATGGCAGGTCAACATATGTCTGGTCAAGCATGTGGTGCCCAAGCGGCTGATGTTTTGGCCACGCGAGATACGCTTGAGACATATGTTGCAAATAGCAGCGGTGCGATCTGATGCACTCGTCTCAAAAAAGGCCCACACCAAAGAACTTTTAGAATAACGCGCAGAGGAAGCACCCTGCACAGGTGGAGCTCTGCGGTGCGATTTAGTCGGTGTGCTGCCCCTAATCTGGCCCCCGGAGGGCATCCTGCCTCGTTGGACATGTGCCTCCTCCTCCTCCTCCTCCTCCTCCTCCTCCTCTCTCCTACCAGGCACCCACGTGGAGTCAGTGCCCTCAACATCCCTTCCCTCTTCATCGCTGTAGCAAACCTGGCAATATGCTGCAGCTTGTGGAACATGACTGCCAGATTGCTGTCCTTCTTGAGCATCCCCTCTCTCTGCATTCACGCTACTGCCTTCCTCTAGCTGAGTGTCATCATCAGAGGCTACAAAACACTGGGCATCCTCTTGGAGCATGTACCCAACACTGTGCTCAAAGAGTTCAGGAGACTCCTCAGGAGGACGTGGTGGGTCTAGGGAAGGAGTCACTGATGATGACATTGAGGGAAGATGATGCATTGGCAGCTGCTTTGCTAGTACCCTGAGACTGGGTGAGAGAGGATGAGGAGGATGAAGAGGGCTTGGTCATCCACTCTACCAAGTCATTGGCATGTTGCGGTTCAACATGTCCAGCTGCCGAAAAGAAGGACAAGCGTGTCCCATGGCCACGTGCTGATGACAATGCACCGCGTCCACGACCAGCACTCTTGTCTCTAGACACAGAGCCTGCTTTCCCTCTTTTATCGTCTCGCGCCTGTCTGCCTCTCCTTGCTGGCCTTCCAGACATGGTAATGGCCTGAAGGGAGTTGGGTAAAACAGCAGTTGGGTAGTGTATATTGTGCTGGAGGCACACAACACCCACTAACTCCTGCAGATGCCTTTATTATAGAACACCAGAGATAAAGGGGTATACTGTAATGGAGTCACACAACACCCGCTAAGCCCTGCAGATGGCTCTATTAGAGAACAGCAATAAAGGGTAGATACAGGTGTATATTGTGCTGGAGGCACAAAACACCCACTAACTCCTGCAGATGCCTTTTTTATAGAACACCAGAGATAAAGGGGTATATACAGATGTATACTGTGCTGTGCTGGAGGCACACACAACTTCCAATAACTCCTGCAGATGGCAAGTGGGCTCAAATAGAGAAGAGCTATGTAGGTGGATATAGCGGTGTGTACAGGGTACAGAGCATGCAGACAGCACGCACAAGCTCCTAACACTACTGACTGCAAGCTCTATTATAAAAGATAGATCACTAGCTATATAGGTGAGGTGAATATAGCGGTGTATACTGCGGTCAGAGATCACAGACAACAACCACTACAGAAGAGCAAGATCGAAAATCGGCCGATAACGATCGGTGTATACTTTTTTAAAGGTACACAGAACACCCACTAACTGCTTCAGACGCCAACACACTACACAAGGCCGCCGCGCTGGCGCCCTTATATAGTGTGGGGCGTGTACTACACAGCCTGAGCTATGATTGGCCACAGGCATCCTGCCTGTGGCCAATCATGGCTCTCCTCGTTGCTGGCGCTGTGATTGGCCAAGCATGCGGGGTCACAGTGCATGCTTGGCCAATCATGAGCCAGCAATGCACTGCGATGACGCAGTGCATTGTGGGCCGTGAGCACCACACTGATTTGGCGCGAACGGCCCATAACGTTCGGAATTTGCCGAACGGGCGAACAGCCGATGTTCGAGTCGAACGTATGTTCGACTCGAACACGAAGCTCATCCCTACTCACTAGTAGCAAACTGAGCCCTGCTCTATCTCCAATCTAACAACACACTACAAAAGCTTCCTGTTGGATGTTTTTTTATAGTGTGGGGTGGGACTATGAGCACTAAGCCGTGATTGGGCAAAGTCAGCATCACTTTGTCCATTCAGTGCTCTGATAGTGCTCTGTGCACTAACAAGCAAAGCCTCTCACCTAACCAGCGGTCAGGTGCAGGGCTTCATCCAATTTGGGCCCTAGAATGCACTGTGCAGCGTGTAGTGCATTATGGGGCACTTGGCAGGCGAACATCCCACCAAGTGCCCTCCAAATTCAGGTGTTCACCAAACGGGCAACAGGCGATGTTTGGGCCGAACTTTTGCTCAGCCCAAACCGTTCACCCAACTCTATCCATAACTTAACTCTTCTTTCTGTGTGTAATAATTTAAAGAGGGATTCCACCTACAAAAAAAATATTAAAAGCCAGCAGCTATAAATACTACAGCTGCTGACTTTTAATAAATGGACACTCACCTGTCCCGGGTTCCAGCGATGCCGGCAGCCAAGGCTGATCGATCGCTCCGCTCTTGGCTGCTGCCGCCACCATTCTAGGTGAGGGAATCAGGAAGTGAAGCGAATCGGCTTCACTTCCCGATTCCCTACTGCGCATGCGCGAGTCACGCAGCACAATAGGAATTGTCCGCGCTGTCTCTGAGACCCATGTGTGTCCCAGCAGACAGCGCGGCAGGACAGGAAATGGCGTAGACTCCCATGGGAGGTATCTTTGACAGGTATCTCCACCCCCTCCCCCCTGAAAGGTGCCAATTGTGACACCGGAGGGGGGGAGGATTCCGATCAGCGGAAGTTCCACTTTTGGGTGGAACCCCGCTTTAAGTAATGTAGCGCCACCCCGAAGGAGACGCTTGGTAATTTTGGGTTCCTTGTTCCACACCTCGACTCCAAGAACAATCTCAGCCCCTCTGGCACACCTGGTACTAAGGTTATTGCAAGCATACCAGTAGACAGACACCAAGTTATAGTGAGAGCAGTTAAACCTGTTTTTTATTGAAATATAAAAGCAGTCAAATGCAATAACATAGACATATAACATGTAAAGGTTTTACATTTGATGAATAGCATCTGGCAATTAGAAAGGCAAATAGCACAATAGGATGCAACCTACAGTATGTGTGCACACACACACACATTTTATCTATCTATCTATCTATCTATCTATCTATCTATCTATCTATCTATCTATCTATCTATCTATCTATCTATCTATCTACATATACATACATATACAGTATCTCACAAAAGTGAGTACACCCCTCACATTTTTGTAAATATTTTATTATATCTTTTCATGTGACAACACTGAAGAAATGAGACTACAATGTAAAGTAGTGAGTGTACAGCTTGTATAACAGTGTACATTTTCTGTCCTCTCAAAATAACTCAACACACAGCCATTAATGTCTAAACCACTGACAATAAAAGTGAGTACACCCCCAAGTGAAAATATCCAAATTGAGCCCAATTAGCCATTTTCCCTCCCTGCTGTCACGTGACTCGTTAGTTTTACAAGGTCTCAGGTGTGAATGAGGAGCAGGTGTGTTAAATTTGGTGTTATCGCTCTCACTCTCTCATACTGGTCACTGGAAGTTCAACATGGCACCTCATGGCAAAGAACTCTCTGAGGATCTGAAAAAAAAAGAATTGTTGCTCTACATAAAGATGGCATAGGCTATAAGAAGATTGCCAAGACCCTGAAACTGAGCTGCAGCACTGTGGCCAAGACCCTACAGAGGTTTAACAGGACAGGATCCACTCAGAACAGAACTTGCCATGGTTGACCAAAGTAGTTCAGTGTTCAGTGTAATACCCAGAGGTTGTCTTTGGGAAATAGACGTATGAGTGCTGCCAGCCTTGTGGTTGAAGGGGTGGGGGGGGGGGGGTCAGCCTGTCAGTGCTCAGGCTCAGACCATATGTGGCACACTGCATCAAATTGGTCTGCATGGCTGTCATCCCAGAAGGAAGCCTCTTCTAAAGATGATGCACAAGAAAGCCCACAGTTTGCTGAAGACAAGCAGACTAAGGACATGGATTACTGGAACCCCATCCTGTGGTCAGATGAGACCAAGATAAACTTAATTGGCTCAGATGGTGTTAAGCGTGTGTTTGCGGCAACCAGGTGAGGAGTACAAAGACAAGTATGTCTTGCCTACATCAAGCATGGTGGTGGGAGTGTCATGGTCTGGGGCTGCATGAGTGCTGCCGGCACTGGGGAGCTACAGTTCATTGAGGCAACCTTGAATGCCAACATGTACTGTGACATACTGAATCAGAGCATGATCCCCTCCCTTTGGAGACTGGGCCTCAGGGCAGTATTCCAACATGATAATGACCCCAAACACAACTCCAAGATGACCACTGCCTTGCTAAAGCGGCTGAGGGTAAAGTTGATGGACTGGCCAAGCATGTCTCCATACCTAAACCCTTTTGAGTACCTGTGGGGCATCCTCAAATGGAAGGTGGAGGAGCACAAGGTCTCTAACATCCACCAGCTCTGTGATGTCCTCATGGAGGAGTGGAAGAGGACTCCAGAGGAAACCTGTGAAGCTCTGGTGACCTCCATGCTCGAGAGGGTTTAGGCAGTGCTGGAAAATAATGGTGGCCACACAAAATATTGACACTTTGGGCCCAATTTGTACATTTTTACTTAGGGGTGTACTCACTTTTGTTGCCAATGGTTTAGACATTATTGGCTGTGTGTTGAGTTATTTTGAGGGGACAGCAAAATGTACACTGTTATACAAGCTGTACACTCGCTACTTTACATTGTAGCAAAGTGTCATTTCTTCAGTGCTGTCACATGGAAAGATAGAATAAAATATTTACAAAAATGTGAGGGGTGTACTCACTTTTTTTAGATACCGTGTATATATATATTGTGGCAGCACGCAGGTAAAGTCACCTGGTTGTATCCAGGATGGGAAATATGTGTGCCCTAGATTCAGGCTTTATGCAGACTTTTACAATTAGAGGGGAAGAGTTAATGAGCCCAGCTGAAGTAAGTGGGCTCATTAAGACCTCTACAAAAAACCCCAGCATGCTTAGGGAGATGCTCCATCCTGGAACCAGTTTTGTGTGTATAGACTGGGGAGTGTGATATCTGTTCTGTGCGGTGAGTTAATGCCTGTGTGGCAAACGTCTACAACAGAGACAGGGACTGGTGCAGCACAAGGCTGCACTCAGTTGTTAGACAGGGAATCTAAGTGTGTAATTAGAGGTCAAGCTGACCAGGATTTATTTTCATGTTTTTCTTTTGTTTTGGCTGTTATATTTTTTACTGCATGTAGCATGAATAAACCGCACCTTTTGTTTTTTTCACTTACAACGCTGTCTGCTGTGCCTGATTTTGTGTTGTGAACCCATCCAGGGGGTCACACACACCCGCTGCCGAGCTAACCCCTCACAGTTGGTGGAGAATTTTGGCAGTTTATTTTTTTTATTTTTTTTAAGGCCAGCATGGAGGAGATACTGAGACAGCTGGCTCTAGCAAATGCCAATCAGCAGCAAACAAATGCGGGTTTACAAAGGAGCCTTGCAGCCCAGCAGCAGACAAATGCAACTTTGCAGCAGAGTCTGGAAGCTCAGCAACAAGCCCAGCAGCAATCTGAAGCCCGCTTCATAGACCTGTTGCAGAAGCAAGAGCAGAATTTTCAACAGAAAATAGAGACATTAATACAGCAACGTCCGCAGACCAATGAAGCAAGTGGTTACAATAATACCGCATCCTTTGGTGTGAGCCGTTTACTGACAAAAATGACTGGAGAGGATGATCCGGATGTGTTTTTGACCACATTTGAAAGGACTGCTGAAAGGGAAAAGTGGCCTAAGGAGCAATGGGCTGGACTGGTGGCCCCTCTGTTAACTGGGGAATCGCAGAAAAAGCTTATTATGATCTAGAGCCTGACCAAGCAAAAGACTATGTGGTGCTAAAAACAGAAATATTGGCACGGCTGGGTGTCACCCTGGCCGTCCGGGCTCAGCGTGTGCATAATTGGACTTTTCAGGTTGGAAAACCTCCCAGGTCTCAAATGTATGATCTCATTCACCTGAGCAGGAAGTGGCTGCAGCCAGAGACTTTGACCGCACCAAACATTGTGGAACGTGTTGTCATGGATCGTTTCCTGAGAGCTCTTCCTACTGCCATCCAAAAATAGGTAAGCCATGGAGACCCAGAAAATGCAGATAAACTTGTGGATCTGGTTGAGAGGTACTTGGCTACAGAGAACCTGACCACCTCTTCCAGGGACTCACGGACTTTCCCCCCTAAGACCAGATCATCCCCAGTGGCGGGTAAGATGACTCCAAGGGGTGAGGGTGGAGAGAGTGAGAGGGTGGGAGTTCTACCTAAGGTCTGGCGGGAGCAGCCCAGGAAGCCCATGCTGCAAGAGGCAGCGAAAAAAATTATTTGCTACCGCTGCCGGCAAAAGGGACATATTGCAGCCAATTGCCCAGTTGTGGATGAGCCTATGCAATGTGACTTTATAAGGGAGAGACGTCAGTCGCTGTTTGCGACAGTTGCATGCACTGCCATTCGGGGACCTGAGAAACATTTATGTAAAATGTGTATTAATGGTAGACATGTTGATGTGTTGCTGGATTCAGGTAGCCTGGTAACATTGATAAAAGCTGAATTAGTTACTACAGAGGTCTCTGGGAAGAACAGGGTGGCTGTTATTTGTGTGCATGGGGACACCCGAGAGTATCCTGTAACTTCGGTGTTTTTTGAGACCCCCAAAGGTAACCTCTCTCATCAGGTGGGGTTAGTGTCTCACTTACCACATGATGCTATTGTGGGAAGGGATTTTCCAAAGTTCTGGGAACTCTGGGATTGTCCTGAGCCCCCCACTGGTGCCCCTATAGACCAGGAAGATGACCAGAATTCCTCTGGGAGTGGTGAGGACTCTCCTGAATTTCCCTTGTCGGTATTGGTGGGGGAAACTCGAGAAAGCCAACATCCTCAGATGAAAACATGCCGTCTGTGGAGTTTTCGGATCTTGAGGTTCACAGGGAAAATTTTGCCACAGAACAGTTAAAAGACCCCACCCTAATAAAGGCACGGGAAAATGTGGTGAAAATAGATGGCGAGTTAGTGAACCCAGATAAGACCCAGATAAGACTTGCACTTACCCGTACTTCACTATGGAAAGGGACCTGCTGTATCGAGTGGCTCAAAGGGCAGAAGAAACCATTGACCAACTTGTGGTGCCCAAACCTTACAGGAAGTTGGTGTTAGAATTGGCCCATGGGCACATTCTGGGAGGTCATCTGGGGACAGAGAAAACCAGAGAGAGGATATTGCAGAGATTCTATTGGCCTGGGGTCATGAAGGAAATAGAAAATTATTGTTCCTCCTGCCCTGTGTGTCAGAAGTCGGCACCTATGCCACATTTCCGTAACCCGCTGGTACCTCTTCCTATCATTGAGGTCCCCTTTGAAAGGATCGCAATGGATTTGGTAGGTCCGATAATGAAGTCCGCCAGGGGGCATCAGTACATTTTGGTTATATTGGACTATGCCACCCGTTATCCGGAAGCATTTCCTCTCCGAAATACCTCGGCCAAAACCATAGCCAAAGAGCTATCTCTTGTTTTTAGCCGCGTGGGTATTTGTAAGGAACTGCTTACGGACCAAGGTACACCCTTTATGTCCCGGGTTATGAAAGAACTATGCAAGTTGTACAAAGTGACGCAATTGCGTACATCTGTGTATCACCCCCAAACAGATGGGTTGGTTGAAAGATTCAACAAAACCCTAAAACAAATGTTAAAGAAGGTGGTGAATAGAGATGGAAAGAATTGGGACTGTCTAATACCCTATCTGACGTTTGCCATTAGGGAGGTACCCCAATCCTCTACGGCAGGCATGTCCAAAGTCCGGCCCGCGGGCCAATTGCGGCCCGCGGCCCGGTTTTGAACGGCCCGCCTGGTTATTTGGACATACATATCTTTTGTGGCCCCCGACGATCTCCCAGCGCCGGGGCCACAAAAGATATATATCAGCCATCACTAAATGGCGGCCCGCGGTCCGAGCAGCGCTTCTGCCCGGACCGCCATGCCGCCAGTGTAGCAAGCGACAGCAATCACTGGTTTGCTGGGACCGCGGGTTTCCCCAGCAACCAGTGACGCTGCGCGCATGCGCCCGCCCCCTGCTCCTGGCCGCGTCTCTCGGAGCTGAAGAGACACGGGCAGTAGGGGTGTGACGTCACGTGCACGCCCCGCCCCCCTGCCGCCCGCGGTTCCCGGGTCCTGGATCTCATCGCGAGGCAGCTTCAGTTGTGCCCACACTCCTGCAGTTAAGGTATGTGGGCACATTAGTTATCTATTAGTGATCAGTGTTGTGCACACTGTTGGGCATATTTTAAGGGGCTTTTTTTTGTAAAGGGCATGCTGATGGGAAAATTTTATGTTAAAGGACACTCTGATGGGCACATTTTATTTTAAGGGGCACGCTGGTGGATATATTTTTTATGTGCACACTGATGGGCATGTTTTGTTAAGGTGCCCCTTAACAAAATATGCCCATCGATGTGCACATTAAAAATATACCCATCAGCGTGTCCCTTAAAATAAAATGTGCCCATCAGAGTGTCCTTTAACATAAAATTTTCCCATCAACGTGCCCCTTAACATAAAATAAGGGTCACGCTGATGGGCACCTTTTATGTTAAGGGGTAATCCGATGGACAAATTTTTTTTGACGGGGCACGCTGATGGGTATATTTTTAATGTGCACATCGATGGGCATATTTTGTTAAGGGGCACGCTGATGGGTACAACAAAATGTGCCCTACAAAATATGCCCATCGATGTGCACATTAAAAATATACTCATCAGCATGCCCCTTAAAATAAAAATTGTCCATCAGAATGCCTCCTAACATAATAGGTGCCCATCAGTGTGACCCTTATTTCATGTTAAGGGGCACGCTGATGGGCAGATTTTATTTTAAGAGCAACACTGATAGGTACATTTTATATTAAAAGGGGCACTTTGATGGGCAAATTTTAAGTTAAGGGGCATGTTTTGTTGTGTCCATCAGAGTGCCCCTTAATATAAAATGTGCCCATCAGAATGACACTTATTTTATGTTAAGGGAAATCCTGATGTGCACATTTTATGTTAAGGGGCACTGTGATGGGGACACCTGATGTAAAGGGGCACTGTGATGGGGACACCTGATGTAAAGGGGCACTGTGATGGGGACACCTGATGTAAAGGGGCACTGTGATGGGGACACCTGATGTAAAGGGGCACTGTGATGGGGACACCTGATGTAAAGGGGCACTGTGATGGGGACACCAGATTTAAAGGGGCACTGTGATGGGGACACCTGATTTAAAGGGGCACTGTGATGGGGACACCTGATGTAAAGGGGCACTGTGATGGGGACACCTGATGTAAAGGGGCACTGTGATGGGGACACCTGATGTAAAGGGGCACTGTGATGGGGACACCTGATTTAAAGGGGCACTGTGATGGGGACACCTGATTTAAAGGGGCACTGTGATGGGGACACCTGATTTAAAGGGGCACTGTGATGGGGACACCTGATGTAAAGGGGCACTGTGATGGGGACACCTGATGTAAAGGGGCACTGTGATGGGGACACCTGATGTAAAGGGGCACTGTGATGGGGACACCTGATGTAAAGGGGCACTGTGATGGGGACACCTGATGTAAAGGGGCACTGTGATGGGGACACCTGATGTAAAGGGGCACTGTGATGGGGACACCTGATGTAAAGGGGCACTGTGATGGGGACACCAGATTTAAAGGGGCACTGTGATGGGGACACCTGATTTAAAGGGGCACTGTGATAGGGGCACTGTGATGGGGACACCTGATGTAAAGGGGCACTGTGATGGGGACACCTGATGTAAAGGGGCACTGTGATGGGGACACCTGATTTAAAGGGGCACTGTGATGGGGACACCTGATTTAAAGGGGCACTGTGATGGGGACACCTGATTTAAAGGGGCACTGTGATGGGGACACCTGATTTAAAGGGGCACTGTGATGGGGACACTTGATTTAAAGGGGCACTGTGATGGGGACACCTGATGTAAAGGGGCACTGTGATGGGGACACCTGATTTAAAGGGGCACTGTGATGGGGACACCTGATTTAAAGGGACACTGTGATGGGGACACCTGATGTAAAGGGGCACTGTGATGGGGACACCTGATTTAAAGGGGCACTGTGATGGGGACACCTGATTTAAAGGGGCACTGTGATGGGGACACCTGATTTAAAGGGGCACTGTGATGGGGACACCTGATGTAAAGGGGCACTGTGATGGGGACACCTGATGTAAAGGGGCACTGTGATGGGGACACCTGATGTAAAGGGGCACTGTGATGGGGACACCTGATGTAAAGGGGCACTGTGATGGGGACACCTGATGTAAAGGGGCACTGTGATGGGGACACCTGACGTAAAGGGGCACTGTGATGGGGACACCTGATGTAAAGGGGCACTGTGATGGGGACACCAGATTTAAAGGGGCACTGTGATGGGGACACCTGATTTAAAGGGGCACTGTGATAGGGGCACTGTGATGGGGACACCTGATGTAAAGGGGCACTGTGATGGGGACACCTGATGTAAAGGGGCACTGTGATGGGGACACCTGATTTAAAGGGGCACTGTGATGGGGACACCTGATTTAAAGGGGCACTGTGATGGGGACACCTGATTTAAAGGGGCACTGTGATGGGGACACCTGATTTAAAGGGGCACTGTGATGGGGACACTTGATTTAAAGGGGCACTGTGATGGGGACACCTGATGTAAAGGGGCACTGTGATGGGGACACCTGATTTAAAGGGGCACTGTGATGGGGACACCTGATTTAAAGGGACACTGTGATGGGGACACCTGATGTAAAGGGGCACTGTGATGGGGACACCTGATGTAAAGGGGCACTGGGATGGGGACACCTGATTTAAAGAAGCACTGTGATGGGGACACCTGATGTAAAGAGGCACTGTGATGGGGACACCTGATTTAAAGGGGCACTGTGATGGGGACACCTGATTTAAAGAAGCACTGTGATGGGGACACCTGATGTAAAGGGGCACTGATGGGGACACCTGATTTAAAGAAGCACTGCGATGGGGACACCTGATGTAAAGGGGCACTGTGATGGGGACACCTGATGTAAAGGGGCACTGTGATGGGGACACCAGATTTAAAGGGGCACTGTGATGGGGACACCTGATTTAAAGGGGCACTGTGATGGGGACACCTGATTTAAAGGGGCACTGTGATGGGGACACCTGATTTAAAGGGGCACTGTGATGGGGACACCTGATGTAAAGGGGCACTGTGATGGGGACACCTGATTTAAAGGGGCACTGTGATGGGGACACCTGATTTAAAGGGGCACTGTGATGGGGACACCTGATTTAAAGGGGCACTGTGATGGGGACACCTGATTTAAAGGGGCACTGTGATGGGGACACCTGATGTAAAGGGGCACTGTGATGGGGACACCTGATTTAAAGGGGCACTGTGATGGGGACACCTGATTTAAAGGGGCACTGTGATGGGGACACCTGATGTAAAGGGGCACTGTGATGGGGACACCTGATGTAAAGGGGCACTGTGATGGGGACACCAGATTTAAAGGGGCACTGTGATGGGGACACCTGATTTAAAGGGGCACTGTGATGGGGACACCTGATGTAAAGGGGCACTGTGATGGGGACACCTGATGTAAAGGGGCACTGTGATGGTGACACCTGATTTAAAGGGGCACTGTGATGGGGACACTTGATTTAAAGGGCCACTGTGATGGGGACACCTGATTTAAAGGGGCACTGTGATGGGGACACCTGATTTAAAGGGGCACTGTGATGGGGACACCTGATGTAAAGGGGCACTGTGATGGGGACACCTGATGTAAAGGGGCACTGTGATGGGGACACCTGATGTAAAGGGGCACTGTGATGGGGACACCTGATGTAAAGGGGCACTGTGATGGGGACACCTGATGTAAAGGGGCACTGTGATGGGGACACCTGATGTAAAGGGGCACTGTGATGGGGACACCAGATTTAAAGGGGCACTGTGATGGGGACACCTGATTTAAAGGGGCACTGTGATGGGGACACCTGATGTAAAGGGGCACTGTGATGGGGACACCTGATGTAAAGGGGCACTGTGATGGGGACACCTGATGTAAAGGGGCACTGTGATGGGCACACCTGATTTAAAGGGGCACTGTGATGGGGCACCTGATTTAAAGGGGCACTGTGATGGGGACACCTGATTTAAAGGGGCACTGTGATGGGGACACCTGATTTAAAGGGGCACTGTGATGGGGACACTTGATTTAAAGGGGCACTGTGATGGGGACACCTGATGTAAAGGGGCACTGTGATGGGGACACCTGATTTAAAGGGGCACTGTGATGGGGACACCTGATTTAAAGGGACACTGTGATGGGGACACCTGATGTAAAGGGGCACTGTGATGGGGACACCTGATGTAAAGGGGCACTGTGATGGGGACACCTGATGTAAAGGGGCACTGGGATGGGGACACCTGATTTAAAGAAGCACTGTGATGGGGACACCTGATGTAAAGAGGCACTGTGATGGGGACACCTGATTTAAAGGGGCACTGTGATGGGGACACCTGATTTAAAGAAGCACTGTGATGGGGACACCTGATGTAAAGGGGCACTGATGGGGACACCTGATTTAAAGAAGCACTGCGATGGGGACACCTGATGTAAAGGGGCACTGTGATGGGGACACCTGATGTAAAGGGGCACTGTGATGGGGACACCAGATTTAAAGGGGCATTGTGATGGGGACACCTGATTTAAAGGGACACTGTGATGGGGACACCTGATTTAAAGGGGCACTGTGATGGGGACACCTGATTTAAAGGGGCACTGTGATGGGGACACCTGATGTAAAGGGGCACTGTGATGGGGACACCTGATTTAAAGGGGCACTGTGATGGGGACACCTGATTTAAAGGGGTACTGTGATGCGGACACCTGATTTAAAGGGGCACTGTGATGGGGACACCTGATTTAAAGGGGCACTGTGATGGGGACACCTGATGTAAAGGGGCACTGTGATGGGGACACCTGATTTAAAGGGGCACTGTGATGGGGACACCTGATTTAAAGGGACACTGTGATGGGGACACCTGATGTAAAGGGGCACTGTGATGGGGACACCTGATGTAAAGGGGCACTGTGATGGGGACACCTGATGTAAAGGGGCACTGTGATGGGGACACCTGATTTAAAGAAGCACTGTGATGGGGACACCTGATGTAAAGAGGCACTGTGATGGGGACACCTGATTTAAAGGGGCACTGTGATGGGGACACCTGATGTAAAGGGGCACTGATGGGGACACCTGATTTAAAGAAGCACTGCGATGGGGACACCTGATGTAAAGGGGCACTGTGATGGGGACACCTGATGTATAGGGGCACTGTGATGGGGACACCAGATTTAACTTGATCTGGGATCACCAGATGTAACTTGACAATAAATATTGTTGAAATGCTAAGGAAATTGTACATTTCTCATGTTTTTGATAGATATACAGTTACTACAATATTTCTGAGTCGTAGCACAGACTTGAGATTCGGACCTCGGCCCAAAGAAAATTTTGGCGACCGGACCTCCTTTAATTTTAATTCATTACCCCTGATATATATGCTTCGGAAGGTACAGGGAGGACAGGACCGAGCGCCGTACACAGGAGAATTTCCTGTTTATGGGCGGCCTCTGTAATAGGAAGTCCTTCTCCTGCACTGCCATTGGACGACTTTTCTGTCCATCAAAGGAAGCGGGACTTTCTATTAAAGAAGCCGCCGTGTAAACAGGAGATTCTCCTTTGGCGCTCGTCAGTGCATTCCTGGCAATGGTGCTGTGTTCCTGGCAATGGTGCTGCGTTCCTGGCAATGGTGCTGCGTTCCTGGCAATGGTGAGTCATTCCTGGCAATGGTGAGTCATTCCTGGCAATGGTGCTGCATTCCTGGCAATGGTGCTGCATTCCTGGCAATGGTGCTGCATTCCTGGCAATGGTGCTGCATTCCTGGCAATGGTGAGGCATTTGGGGAGGCATTCCTGGTAATGGTGAGGCATTTGGGGAGGCATTCCTGGCAATGGTGCTGCGTCCCAGGCAATGGTGCTGCGTCCCAGGCAATGGTGCTGCGTCCCTGGCAATGGTGCTGCGTCCCTGGCAATGGTGCTGCATCCCTGGCAATGGTGAGTCATTCCTGGCAATGGTGAGGCATTTGGGGAGGCATTCCTGGCAATGGTGCTGCGTCCCTGGCAATGGTGCTGCGTCCCTGGCAATGGTGCTGCGTTCCTGGCAATGGTGAGTCATTCCTGGCAATGGTGCTGCATTCCTGGCAATGGTGAGGCATTTGGGGAGGCATTCCTGGCAATGGTGAGGCATTTGGGGAGGCATTCCTGGCAATGGTGAGGCATTTGGGGAGGCATTCCTGGCAATGGTGCTGTGTCCCAGGCAATGGTGCTGTGTCCCTGGCAATGGTGCTGTGTCCCTGGCAATGGTGCTGTGTCCCTGGCAATGGTGCTGTGTCCCTGGCAATGGTGGGGGAATTCCTGGCTATGGTGGGGGAATTCCTGGCTATGGTGGGGGCATTCCTGGCTATGGTGGGGGCATTCCTGGCTATGGGGGGGGCATTCCTGGCTATGGTGGGGGCATTCCTGGCTATGGTGGGGGCATTCCTGGCTGTGGTGGGTGTGTTCCTGGCAAAGGTGGGTCTGCAGATTTGCACTGATTAGGCTGCATTGGTGGGCACTGACCATTATTTTGCTTCACAGTTCTTTATTTAAACATTTTTTTTTCCTGAAACTTCCCTCTTAAAGTGAAGGTGTGTGTTATACGCCAATTAATACAGTATGTACAAATACGCCCAAGCTCATTTCTTCCCACACACAGCCACAAAGGCAAGAGAATTCTTGTTGGGCAGTGTATTAGAGCTCGAACGAACACACTTAGACCGAATTTTAACGATTCAAAGAATGTCAGGCAAAATGGTCGGCCCTCGCGCATGTTCACTTCATCAAATCCGGCCCTCTTTGAAAAAAGTTTGGACACCCCTGCTCTATGGGTTTCTCACCCTTCGAGTTGCTCTATGGGAGACACCCAAGAGGGCTGCTGCATATCGCCAAGGAAACTTGGGAAAATGAGAGTTCTCCTCACAGGAGTGTGATTGAGCATGTCGCCCTGATGCAAGATAGAATTGCACAGGTAATGCCAATTGTAAAGGAACATCTAACCCAAGCGCAGTTAGCACAGCAGAGAGTGTACAACCGTGGGGCCAAGACACATACTTTTTCCCCGGGGGATAGGGTCTTGGTGCTAGTCCCTACGGTTGAAAGCAAATTTCTGGCCAAATGGCAAGGTCCATATGAAGTAGTTGAAAAAATTAGTGAGGTGAACTACAGGGTTAGACAGCCAGGAAGGCGAAAGCCGGAGCAGATCTATCACGTCAATCTGCTGAAAGCCTGGAGGGATAGGGAATCCCTAGTCGCAGAGACTTTGTCACAAGTACAGCCTGATTGCTTAGTACCTGAGGTTGGAATAGCAGACACCTTATCGAAACCCCAACAACAGGAGGTTAAAGAGTTTGTACTTCGTAACAAAGAGATTTTCTCTGAGCTTCCGGGACAAACATCTGGCGTAGAGCATGACATTATCACCCCGCCAGGAGAAAGGGTAAAACTAAAACCTTATAGAATACCAGAGGCCCGATGGGAGGCAATACGTGGGGAGGTTCAAAGGATGCTGGAATTGGGTGTGATAGAGGAGTCCCAGAGTGACTGGTCCAGTCCTATCGTACTAGTGCCCAAACCTGATGGGAGCTGGCGGTTTTGTAACGATTTTCGACAATTAAATAAAGTTACAAAATTTGACACCTACCCCTTGCCGCGTATAGATGAGTTGATTGACCGGCTGGGAACAGCCCGATATATGACAACTCTTGATCTCACCAAA
Source organism: Lithobates pipiens (assembly GCF_037356315.1). NCBI lineage: Eukaryota > Metazoa > Chordata > Amphibia > Anura > Ranidae > Lithobates > Lithobates pipiens. The sequence continues at coordinate 314,689,490 of NW_027507784.1, read as the reverse complement.
GGGTATTGGCAAATTCCCCTGGCCGAGTCGGCCAAGGAGAAAACTGCGTTTGTAACCCCAGATGGGGCATTCCAATATAAGAGAATGCCGTTTGGGTTACAGAATGCACCGGCAACATTCCAGCGGAAAATGGATAAGATTCTGAGGCCCCATCAGAAATATGCTGCAGCTTACCTGGATGATGTGATTATCCATAGCACAGACTGGGTCTCACATTTGCCAAAAGTACAAGCAGTCCTAGACTCTATCCGGGAAGCTGGGTTGACAAAAGGGAAAGAGTCTGTTATGGTTAAATGGTCCCCAGAGGCTGAAGAAGCATTTCAGTCCTTAAAAACAGCCTCATGTAGCCAGCCAGTGTTGTACTCACCAGACTTCTCTAAGGACTTTGTTGTACAAACTGATGCATCAGACGTTGGGTTAGGAGCAGTGTTATCCCAGGTCTGGAACGGGGAAGAGCACCCAGTCATTTACCTCAGCAGGAAGTTGAAGTCCCATGAGGTAAATTACGCCACGATTGAGAAGGAATGTTTAGCAGTGAAGTGGGCTCTAGATTCCCTTCGGTACTATCTGCTAGGTAGGCACTTTGACCTGGTGACTGATCACGCTCCTTTAAAGTGGATGGCTCAGAACAAGGAGACCAATAGAAGGGTAAATAGGTGGTTCCTGGCCCTACAAGAATTTAACTTTACAGTTAAGCATCGCCCTGGTGTTAAAATGGGGAATGTGGATGCTTTGTCTCGGATACATGCGTGTCTGAATGCTTGTGTTACAACCCCAAGGTTGAAACAAGAGGGGGGGGGGGGGGGGTATTTGGCAGCACGCAGGTAAAGTCACCTGGTTGTATCCAGGATGGGAAATATGTTTGCCCTAGATTCAGGCTTTATGCAGACTTTTACAATTAGAGGGGAAGAGTTAATGAGCCCAGCTGAAGTAAGTGGGCTCATTAAGACCTCTACAAAAAACCCCAGCATGCTTAGGGAGATGCTCCATGCTGGAACCAGTTTTGTGTGTATAGACTGGGGAGTGTGATATCTGTTCTGTGCGGTGAGTTAATGCCTGTGTGGCAAACGTCTACAACAGAGACAGGGACTGGTGCAGCACAAGGCTGCACTCAGTTGTTAGACAGGGAATCTAAGTGTGTAATTAGAGGTCAAGCTGACCAGGATTTATTTTCATGTTTTTCTTTTGTTTTGGCTGTTATATTTTTTACTGCATGTAGCATGAATAAACCGCACCTTTTGTTTTTTTCACTTACAACGCTGTCTGCTGTGCCTGATTTTGTGTTGTGAACCCATCCAGGGGGTCACACACACCCGCTGCCGAGCTAACCCCTCACAATATATATATATATATATATATATATATATATATATATATATATACATAGCCGAAGAGGTAATCAAATACCACCAAAAGAAAGCTCTATTTGTGGGAAAAAAAGATGTTCATTTTTTTATTGTGGTACAGCATCACACGACCGCGCAATTGTCAATTAAAGCGACGCAGTGCAGTATCGCAAAAAATGGCCTGGTCATTAAGGGGGAAAATCTTCCGGGGCTGAAGTGGTTAAATTAATACCTTAGTACCAAATATCCCAAAACATATTTCATTTTTCAAAATCTGCACAGTTAGTAATCTATGAAATGACAGAATGAGTAGCAACGTCAACAACAAGACTTCTACAAATTAAGAGTTTTCCATCCTTTGCTAGGAATGTCTGAGAAGGGATATATTAGAGCAGAAATGGGGCATCCAGCAAGGTCTCGGTGACCGAACTAAATTGGCTCACTGGTCAGAATGAAATGTAACTTCTAAAATGCATTAACCTTCCCGCTCCAAAAAGCCCTTTAACGTCAGAGGGTCCTGGAGTAAAATATCCAGACTTTCTTATGCTTCTTTTATACCATTTATACAGTTTTACTATACATATTATCACTTTACATAAAAAAAAAAAATAAATGTCACATTATGACTGATGAGTTTTTTTTCCCTTTTAATTGCTAAGTAATAAATGTTTTAATGATTACATGCAATTTCTCCACATGTGTTGATGCTGAAAAGTAATATGAAATGGATGAAATGTCACTGAGTCTCGGCACATTCTGTGTGCTTTGTAGGTTTCTGTAATAAAAGTGTATTCTTTAAATCATAGCTCCCAACTGTCCCTGATTTTAAGGGATTGTCCCTGATTTAGAGCAATGTCCCTCTTTCCTCCTCATTTGTCTCTCATTTTGGTCTGATCTATATAATTGTATATAAAATGCACTTTTTAATCTATCAATAAGTGTTTTCCAGTGCTAAAACTTTCATCCAATTTCTAAATTGTTGCATTTGTAAATTTTAAAAGCCAATATAAAGGAATAGTTGTGGTAAAAAAAAAAAAAAAAACCCTTGTGGATTTAATTTACCTTTTTTGGTTAATTCTCCTTTAAGGGGGTGTGGCAGGGGGGTGTGTCCTATGCCTACATACATTTGCTAGTAGGTGTCCCTTATTCCCATCTCAAAATGTTGGGAGGTATGTTTAAAGTAACTCTTTTAAATGAAACAAAGGTCACCCTGTAAAGAAAAAAAAAGACAATGAACACTTATCTGTCCCACTGCTTGCATTGCTAGGTTTGCTTTGTGCCATTGCCAGGGCTTTTTTTCTCAGGGAATAGGTGCAGGAACTACCCCCTTCCAAGACGCCCTTCGTCTCTGCCCCCCTACCTGTCTCTGAGCACCATCCCTTGGTTCCACCACCCTACCCACCTCCTAGTACAGCACCAATCAGAAAATACAGAACCAAGTATTTTGTGCTACTCAGTAGTTACTCTGTGAAATGTGTTAATGAAAACAAGAAAGATAGTAAAACAGATCCCTTGCAATGAGCAACAATAGACTCCACCCCAGAAACAAAGGACCCCCCTCCCAGCAACAATAGACCCCCCACAGAAACAAAATACTTTCCCCCAGCCACAATGGACCCCCTACAGCAAAGTACCACCCCCGCAACAATAGACCTCTTCCACAACAGTAGATCCCACCCAGCAACAATTGACCCCCCCCCCCCCCAGCAAGATAAGACCCCCCCCACCAGCAACAGTAGACTTACCCAGCAACAATAGACCCCCCCACACAAAAACAGATCCCCACCAGAGATAATAGATACCCCAGCAGCCAGCATCAATAAACCCTCCAGCACCCTCTTGCCAGTACATACATTCAGTGCTGGAAGTGCTGGAACTGCGTTCCCTGGCTGAAAAAAAGCCCAGGCCATTGCCAATAAATCCTCTACATCAGCAAAGTTTATGAGTGCATGAGGTGCCTTGTTCTCATGCTGAATGCTGCGGTTCCTCCTGTTGGCCCCATGCCCAATCATGATGTGGGGGCCAACAGCATTCCTCCCAACTTTTTGAAATGGGAATGAGGCAAAAGCATGTAGACATAGGACACACCCCTCGGCCACGCCCCTTTAAAGGAGAATTGTACAAAAAAAACAAGATTGGTTAAACCTACAAGTGCTTTTTACCACTAATATTCCTTTAAATTGGCTTTTGGAATTTATATATGCAGCAGTTTAGAAATTAGATGAAAGGTTTAGCACTGGGAAACACTTTTTAATAGATAAAAAGTACATTTTATATACATCTATATACTGTAGATCAGACCAAAATGAGGGACAAATAAGGAGTAATGAGGGACAGAGGGACACTGCTCCAAATTAGGGACAGACCCTCGAAATCAGGGACAGTTGGGAGCTATGGCCAACAGAAGCAAGCACAGAGCACAAGAGAGGGGCAGAAGTTTGATACACACAAAAATGTTGACTTATGAACAGTCTTCAAGGTATTGTAGTTTTGATCTCCCATTTCTCCACTATAGTTAAAGCGATAGAAGTTGGTCTACATGGCTTGCTATTGTTTTTGTTTTTTTAAGACATTAACCAGGAAAAAGTATGAATACTGGGGCAAATAATCAAACTTGTATTAAAGTAAAAACAGTTCACAACAAACCCGATGGGAGAAGACCCAATCGGGAACACTCACAGATACCAACAGTGTGTGGAGGAGCAGGTTGCAGCTGAACTGAAAGCGTCTGTCTGGAGGGGTGGAATGCGGCTTGGCCATTCAGAGCCCAAACGGTAAGGTGTCCAAGGAGAGTCTGGAGCCCTAAGGTTTTCCTATTCGATTGGAACGTTTCCCTTCCGCTAATATTGTCCTTGACAGACAGTAGCCAAATCAATGTCTTAAATAGACTCTGCCACATTCAAGATGAGCACCAAAGTCACATGGGCGACCAGCATCCAATCAGATTTCTGCCCTAGTGAGTTTGTCTCCCTCTGCACTGCCGCTGCAGTTGAGTGCCACCTGTAGTGGAGACATCAGACGGCACCTGCCTACACATGATTTTGGTATGTTTCTCAACAAAAATTAGGTTAAAACAGGCGGTGAGGAAGTGTCACATTGCTTCTTCACCCCCTGTCAGTAGCCTCTGAAGTGTAATCCAAATGTGAATCACGCTTCAGAGGAAAGATGCACATCTAAATCTACCCTTTAGTTGCCACAAACAGGAAGGGACCAGTGACATCCATTGGCTAACACTGTGCCCTGGTCAGGGAGGTGACACAGGAATGCCATCACCATTGTAGGCTTGTATAGAGAACAGACACCCCAGAAGTTCAGCTTTGATGTGAAGAGCAGCCTCCGCCTGACGTCAGACCATTCGGCATGCAAGGAAGGAACACATTTCGAGGTGTCACGCCTCTTCATCAGCCTAAGTGGAGGACTACCTGCATAGTATTAAATAGCCACTAGATAGTGGGCAAGTCAAAGGCAGAACCTAGAAATAGGTGGACACTAATAACTGTACACTGTAGAAAGAGGACAACCAGAGGATGCACATAAAATGTCATGACTAGGGTAGCCAGATAACTTACTTCCCCAACAATACATGTAAACTTTAACTGTTAACCTTAAAATAAATAACCGGACACCTGCTTGGATGAAAATGGCCTCAACGGCCTTTATTTAAATAACAATAAAAAACTAAACTTTATTTTAAATATTTTAATAATACAAAAACTTGTAAACAACTTCCAGTTACCCAAAAGACCCTAAGTGCTTTTTTGGCTGGTCCCTGACGACCCCCTTATTATTTGAGCCTGTGATCCCCTCTTCGTCAGCATCTGTCCCCAGCCGCCAAACTTGCCTCGAGGACTCACTAACTGACCACAGACCCCCAACATATGTTAGCCATTAATCTGGACTGACACCAGCCCAAACACAATGACTCCATCTCTGGCATGGGTCCCAACCTTTTTCAAATGACCCATGCATTTCTATATATATATTTTCATATATATATATATATATATAGCAGTCGCCAAGGACCCAACGCCACCGCGGAACAAGTGTGAAACCTTACACTTGTGACCGCCGCCACGCCAAAAAAGCCCGGTGTACTCCATCTTCCAGCCCTAAGGCCCACAGATCAATGCCCACAGGATTCAAATGAACCCCGTCGCCCCTCAAATACCTCCAGGTGTCCACCTCCAGCTCCCAATGACGAACGACCACCCCTCCATTCCGGGCCACAAACCTTCCCACCTCCTTGTTGACCTTAATCCTGGTTTTGTTCAGTTTTTCCCAGGATCGAGCCCCTCTCCACGACATGCGGGCCACTATATCTGACCACACCACCGTCATGTCCGGGAAAGCGGTACGGAGCCTCAAGAAATCCCACTGGATATCCTTGATCACTTGTCGCATAGGTCGGATCCCCAGATCATTGCCCCCAACATGGAGCAACAAAATATCCGGGGACCTATCCAAAGCAGCAAAGCGATGTACCTCGGGGACCACCCTATGCCACATCATCCCCGGGATCCCAATCCACCTGACCGTGCCTTCCTCCCTGGTCACCCTGAGTTGTCTACCTTCAGGCCTGACATCCGCCCTCCTGGCCCCCCAAAAAACAAAAGAATGTCCCATTATCCAAACGAGACATCTTGGGGGATCTGAAAAGAAAGGAAAAAACATTCAAACCCATCAACATCAGTAACATACAAATTCAACAAAACAAATCAGCACAACAGTTGTGGCCTAACATATAACCGGTACCTAGCCGATTCCCACGACCAATCCTCTGAATGACTTCCGACGGAAGTCCCCATCTAGCTGCCTCAGTAGCCGCCCCTATCCTAAACGAGTGGGAAGCATACTCACCCGAAGGAAGACCAGCCGCCTCCAGACACTTCCGAAAAACCGCAGAAAATTGGAACCGGGACAGGCAAGATCCATCCTGATGTACCAGCAACGCTCCCTCCCCCGGTGGGCGGAGTGCCAGAAACCTCTGCAGAGCCATAACTGGACAAAGCTGCTCCCCCACCCCTGGAAACAACTCCACCCAGGCCCCCCTACCTTCCTGATCCATCTTCGACTTCGACTTCCTAATCCAGATCCTCACCTTGCCTCCCGAGCATTGGACATCACTCCACCGCAGTCCACCAGCCACCCTCCTGGAAGGCGAGACTAGCTCCCCAATCCGAAAAGCCCCAAAGAACGCCAGCACAAACGCCGCCTTAAAACAGCACTACCTCGTAACCCGTGGAACACACCTCCCCCAACACTGACAGAACTGACCCCAGCACCGCAAAAGAAACAGGGCGCCTGGAGTCGCGTGTGTGGGAGCCCCTTCTGTAACCCCGCAGAGCCCTGCGGACCAAAAATGCCTTTGTGACATCCACCCTACCTGAAACCAGAAGGCCAACGCAGCCATCTTCTGTCCGATGGCTGCCCCGGACACTCCCCTTGCATGATTAGCACATACAAAGATCAACACCAGCATCTCCATCCCCTCCGGGCCCCCCATACCTCCTACCTCATTCACCAGGACCAACCATTCCTGCCAAACTTTCTGATAAGCCTTCCACGTTCCTGCGCTGAGAGACTGTCTGATCAATCCTGCGGCGACTCCAATGCAACCATCCACAGCTCCCGCGGGCACAGTTCCCCTTCCTGAAGTGCCTCCGGTGCCAATTTGCGAAACGTGTCCCACTGGAAACGAGACAAAGCATCCGCTAAGCCATTGTCGACCCCAGGGATATGCACAGCATATATAAACGCATTTATGCGCAAACAGCAAAGCACCAAGTGTCGCAACAACCTTATTACCGGGGGGGGAAAAGGCCGAGATGTTATTAATGGCCATAACCACCCCCATGTTGTCACAATTGAATCGCACCTTCCTGTTCTCAAAGACCTCCCCCCACAACTCCACAGCCAAAACGATGGGGAACAACTCCAGCAAGACTAAGTTTTTGAGAAAACCCACTTCCCTCCAACTCTCCGGCCACGGACCCGCGCTCCATTTACCCTGACAGTAAGCGCCATATCCACCCGAACCGGCCGCGTCCATGAACAGGACCAGATCAGCATTGCCGACCGTCCCAACCTGCCAAATGGCCCGCCCATTGAATTCCGCCAGAAAGGAATCCCAAATCTTCAAGTCATCCTGTAACTCCCTCGTCAACCTCACAAAATGATTCGGCATGCGCACCCCCGCAGTGGCAGCCGCCAATCGTCTACAGAAAATACGCCCCATAGGGATAATCCTGCAAGCAAAATTCAATTTTCCAAGCAAGGACTGCACTTCCTTCAAGTGAAGCTTGCGCTTGCCGCTGGCCACACACACCTCCTGCCGCAATGCCACTAGTTTGTCCTCCGGCAATCTACACTCCATGGCCATCGAATCAATCGTGATGCCCAGGAAAACCAAGTCCGATTTTGGGCCTTCGGTCTTATCCGCCGCCAGGGGGATCCCAAATCTGTTCGCTAAATGTTGAACCGTCCCGAGCAAAATGCCGCAACAACGAGAATCCGGGGGGCCTATGCATAAAAAATCATCCAAATAGTGGATAATAGAACTCACCCCCGCAACCTCCCTAACTGCCCATTCAAAAAATGAGCTGAACTGTTCAAAATATGCACAAGAAATGGAACACCCCATCGGGAGACACCTGTCCACGAAGTACTCCCCCTGCCAGCAACAACCCATCAAACACATGCCTTTGGGGTGTACCGGCAACAACCGAAAAGCCGATTCCACATCGGTTTTCGCCATAAGAGATCCCCTACCATATCTTCTAACCCACGCTACTGCCGCATCAAATGATGTATAGGTAACCGCACATGCCTGCGGGTCAATACCATCATTAACCGAGCCGCCCTTAGGGTAGGACAGATGATGAATCATCCTGTACTGGCCCGGTTCCTTTTTTGGAACAACACCCAACGGGGAAACAACCAAACCTGGCAGCGGCGGATCCACGAACGGGCCCGCCATCCGCCCCAATGCCACTTCCTTGGCCAATTTGGCCGACACCACCTCCTGATGGAGACGGGCCGACCTCAAGTTATCCGAGATCGGTGGCACTTCCCGCACCATACTCGGAATCCTAAACCCCTCCCTAAAGCCGACCTCCAAAAACTGCGCTGCCGCCCTGTCCGGATACCTACTTAGAAAAGGAAGCATCCTTACCAGACTCACCGGCGTCATCCCTTTTTCCAGCTGCCAGCCCGGTCCACCGACAGATGAGACTGCCGAAGTCCTTCAGGTCCTTCAGGTCCTCCTCTTCCCCTGGGCACTGCAGCGCTGGGCATAGGAGAAAAGCTGGAATTCCTCATATTGCTCTGTCCAGGATTTAAAAGTGGCGCCGAAACGGTGACGTCATCAAGCCGCGCCGCACTTCCGTCCACCGCACAGGCATTCCCACGGCCAGCCCTCCCAGGACCCACACTGAGCCTGGAGGTGGGGCCTCCCGTCCGACGCGAGGCACTGGCGCGATCCTGCACACTGCCTGCAGCCAAGATGGCGACTCCACAAGGTAAGCCCCCAGCTGCCTCAACACCCGCACCAGGGCCCGCTCGTCTGTTTCTCCCACGGCGGACTGCCCCCCCGACCGGAACATCGCCGGAGGCAGCAGCCGAATGAATCTGAGCCACGGAGGTGGCAGGAGGGGGTGGGGGCCCACCGGCCCCCCGAACCCCCCCCCCCCTTGGACTTTGCCGTGGACGGGGATTCCTTCCAGGCCCCCCGCTGGCTGGCCGGAGTGTCCGCTCGGCGGGGGGGGCTGAAGGGTCCCAGCTGGGGCTCCCATAACGGCGTCGAGTCCTGGGGGTATTGTCTGGGCTCAGGCGCTCCGGGGGTCTAGACCTCCGAGCACGCAACTGGACAGGCCCGGCTGTGGAAGGACCCTGTCCTACCCCCTGCAGCGTGGCAGCAATCTGGCCCTGAAGCCACTCCGTACCATGAACCTCCGCTGCTTCCCTAAGCTGCGCCCAAAGCTCTTGCAACCCGCTCATCCTAACTAACCTCTCTCTATCTGCTCGCAGGACACAACGTCTCTCCTCGCTTGCTGACCCCCAACTGCTGACTTGCCCCACCCTGGCACATGGACGAAGGACCCACACTCCTCCCCCCTTGTGACTATCCACCAATGGGGTAAGTACGCCTGCATCCTACACCACCCCCACGCTGCTTTTTTCTTTAACCCAGTAATTTCCTTGCACCCTGTCATGTATGTCCTGCGCTTCCTTTTTAATACAGCTCCGTACATGTCTATACTATAGAAGAGATTTACTAAAACAGGAGGAATCTGGTGGAACTATGCATGGTAGCCAATCCACTTCTAACTTCAGCTTGTTCAATTAAGCTTTGACAATAAAACCTGGAAGCTGATTTGTTGCTATGCACAGCTGCATCAGATTCTGTGTGCTCCAGTTTTAGTAAATCTCTCCTTATGAGTTACATTTTAAAAGTAAGCAAAAATATTCATGTATATAATCACTTCTAAAGGATGCAATGATTTCATATAATAAGTAGTATAAACTAATAGCCACACCATCTCAACTCACTTGTGTTGCAGCTCAGTGCAACGTGTGGTAATGCACTAACATGTATTTTCATGTGCTGCTTTGTTGAAAATACTACAAGGGAGCCACGGAATGAGCCGACCCCCAAGGGGAGGGGTAATGAGGGGCGGGCATGACCTGGTGCCTGGGAGCCAATAGAAGGAAGGGAAGTTGGAAGTAGCTGAGAGAAGCGAGGGGGCGGAGCCATATAAAAAGGGGGCGGAGTTTATACGGGGCCAGTGCACGTGGGGAGTTCACAGGAGGAGGCAGCTTTTATCACTGCTCCTCCACAGGCAAAATGGCGGCGATCGAGGCGGCGCTGGCGAAACTGAGGGCGCAGGCAGCGGTGAGGGGGCCGGAATGGTTGACCAGGCAGGTGCAGGAGTTGCTGGGGGATGGTGCTGAGGCGGGGGGCGGCGGAAGGACTGTACAGCGGGCCCGGCGGTCTCGGCCGCCGGCGCGATTTTCGCCAGGCCCCGCCCCTCGGCCACCTCGTGACCGGCGGAGCCCGGGGAGGGACGGCTCGGTCCCCCCGGCTAAGAAGAGACAACAGGAGTGTCGGGGCTCAGGGCGGTCGACACGCCACCGGCCCGCCCCGGGGAGCGGGGCCACAGGCAGTATTTGCGCTGGTTCCCCGTCTCGCAGCCCGGCAACCAGTCGCGTGGGGGAGCTCGGGGGGGGCCCCAGCACGAGCGGAGTTCGGGTGGAAGAGGTGCAAGGGGCAGAAGACGGCGGGAGGAGTGTCGCGAGGAAGCTGCTGACAGGGGGGAAGGGACGCAGACCTGCGGATGGCCAAGCGGGGCTCCGCGGGGGACACGTGGAGGCGCAGGGCGGTACGGGGGGGCACCCCAGGTCCGGTTCTCACCGCCGGTCAGGGAGTGCGCACCCTGTGGAGACACAACTTTCCAGCCGCCGGAGTGATGCGGCCTCTGGGGGGAGATCGCCCAGGGGGCTCCATTCGCAAGCAGAGGCGGACGTGGCAGAGCGGTCGGAAGGAGAGCTGTCCACGGAAGACGAGGTGGCGGATCCGGCGGTGGAGAGCGGCAGTGCGGCTGTGGGAGCTGTTCCTGGTCGGCCCGGTAAGTCCATGCATAATGTTTTGACTGATGCTTTGCAGGGGTTGCTGGGGGTGGTTCAAGGGGTGCCAACTGGGTCTCCGGTGGGGGGGGAGCAGCGGGGGCGGGGCCTGGCTTGGCTTTGCCGGCGCCCGCACCGCAGCTGCAGGGGCTTCTGGACGGTCTGCGGGCATTGGTGGAGAGGTTTGGGGGGGCTCAGGGCACGCCTGCTCTGGCGGCACCGTGGGGGTCGGGCGCGGTTCCGGGGGCGGCCGCGGCCGTGCCTGCGGCGGTGGTTGAACCCGCGGTACCCGGGGTGGAGGGGCCGGCAGCGAGTGGGGTGGCCAGTGGTGACAAGGTCGCGGAGGTGGCGACGGGTCGGTCGGACATGGTCAGACTTGGGGATGCGGCACGGTGCGAGGTGTACGTCTGCTTCGAGGGCCCGCTTGGAGCGCACCTGAAGCCGGAGGTCCGGGAGAAGATTACAAAAGGTGAGTACGTGGAGATATTCTCGCTGCTCCCGTTAGAGAAGTTCAATTTGGGTCGGGTCAAGCCTAATGACACCAAGAAGGATGATGAGGAAAAGAGGCGTTACCGGTTGATACCGCGGACGTTTGCAAATTGGTTGCAGGCATTCGCGATATTGGCGAGCGTCATTGGTGAAAAGAACCCCGAGCACTGCTCGGCGTTGTTTTGCTATATGGACGCCATCGGAGAGGCCCACAGGGTGTACGGGGGTGTTGCGTGGCTGCGGTATGATGAACAGTTCCGGCAGCGAAAGGTGGTGCGTCAGGAACTGCGGTGGGATCACAAGGACATCAGCCTCTGGATGCGGCTGATGTCCTCGGCCCGGGCCCCGCCTTAGTTTTTTCAGGTGGGGGCCGGGGGTGCAACCTCCTCAGGACTGTCGGCCAGAAAGAAGTGGGGAGTTTGCTGGCAGTTCAACGAGGGTGCGTGCAAGTTCGGGGGTGCGTGCAGATTCAAGCACGAATGTTCTGGTTGCGGGGGGGCCCACGCGTTGTCTCGGTGCTTTAAGAGGGGAAAGCGTGCCGGAGACGCTTCTAACAAGAGGGAGGACGCCGGTGAAGGTGGAAAGGATGCTTCCTTTCCTAAATATGTATCCGGACGGGGAGGCGGCGCGACTGCTGGCGGAGGGTTTCCGAGTGGGTTTTCGGATTCCTTGTGACCTGCAGGTGGTGCCGCCGTTGGCACGGAACCTCAAGTCGGCCCTACTGCATCCGTCGGTAGTGGATGACAAGTTGGGTAAGGAGGTTGCGCTGGGTCGCATGGGGGGTCCTTTTGAGAAAAAACCTTGGGGGTGTCTTGTGGTGTCTCCACTGGGGGTTGTCCCCAAGAAGGAGCCGAACAAGTTCCGGCTCATTCACCACTTGTCCTTCCCAAAGGGGGGTTCGGTCAATGACTTCATTGATCCGGAGTTCTGCACGGTGTCTTATACGTCATTTGACGCGGCGGTCCGGTGGGTGCGGAAGTACGGCCGGGGGCGCTTATGGCGAAGGCGGACATCGAGTCGGCGTTCCGGTTGCTTCCGGTGCACCCGGACAGTTTCCCACTTTTGGGTTGTCATTGGAGGGAGCAGTTTTACGTGGACAAGTGTTTGCCCATGGGCTGCTCCGTTTCGTGTTCGGTGTTCGAACAGTTTAGCTCGTTCTTGGAATGGGTGGTGAGGGATGTCTCTGGCCTCGAATCGATCATTCACTATTTGGACGATTTTCTCTGCATTGGCCCCCGGGCTTCGGCTGTGTGTGCGATTCTTCTTTCCACGTTGCAGCACATCACGAGCATTTTTGGGGTGCCTTTGGTGGCTGAAAAAACGGAGGGTCCTGTGCAGGTGTTGAGTTTTTTGGGCATAGTGATCGATTCAGAGGCCATGGAATGCAGGCTGCCGTTGGACAAACTGGAGGGCCTGCAGAGGGAGATTCGGGAGGTTCAAGGTCGCCGGAAAGTACAGTTGAAGAGCTTGCAGTCCTTGCTTGGAAAACTGAAAACTCCCCTATGGGGAGGGTGTTTTGCCGACGGCTGTCGGCTGTGACGGCTGGGGCGAAAGCACCGACGCACTTCATTAGATTGACGAAGGAACACAGGGACGATTTAGGCGCGTGGCATGAATTCCTGTCCTCTTACAATGGCCGGGCAGTCTGGATGGCCGGGCCGGTGAGCAATTTTGACCTGGAGTTGGTCACCGACGCGGCCGGGTCAACGGGTTATGGCGCGTTTTTTCAGGGCGAGTGGAGCGCGGCACCATGGCCGAGCTCCTGGAAGGAGGCAGGTTTCCTGGGCAATTTGGTGTTACTGGAACTCTTCCCGATAGTGCTAGCATTGAAGCTGTGGGGGGAGAGGTGCAAGAACTTGAAATTGCGAATTAACTGTGATAACATGGGGGTGGTGCAGGTGGTGAATCGCATGTCGGCGTCTCCCCCCCCCCCCCGGTTATTCGAGTTTTGCGTCATTTAGTCTTTCGGTGCCTGCGTTTAAACGTGTTCATATATGCCGTTCACATCCCAGGGGTGGATAATTCCTTGGCTGACTCACTGTCTCGTTTCCAGTGGGACAAGTTCAGGGAACTGGCGCCTGGCGCTGCGATGGACGGACTCCCTTGCCCAGAGTGGATGTGGGCGCTGCCCTTGGAATCGCCGCGGGATGGATACGGCGGTCCGTAAGTGGGACTACCTGGTCAGCATACGAAAGGGTATGGCGGGAATGGCAGGGGTTGGTGGTGGAGGTGTCCTCGGACGGGGATGCCGGAGACTGGCGTTTACTGGTGCTGTATTTTGTGGTCCGGAATATGGAGGGTTGGGCGCTCAGCGGCCGCGATTGACAAGAAAATGGCAGGTTTGTCGTTTCTTTTTAAACTGCTGGGTTCGGAGGATTGGACTAAAGACTTTTGGGTACGACAGATGCTGCGGGGTTTTCGTAAACAGGTTAAGCGGGGGGACGGGCGGCGTCCGGTGACGTTCAATCTTTTGGTGGCCATATGCGCTGAATTGGGGTCGGTTTGTACGTCTAGTTTTGAGGTGCGACTGTTTACTACGGCTTTTTCGTTAGCGTTTTACGGGGTGTTTAGGGTGGGTGAGTTGGTCAGCCCATCCAAAAAAATGCCGGGAGGGCTGTTGGATCAGGACGTGCAGGTGGCGAAGGATAAGGTTTGTTTGCTTATCCGACGATCGAAAACTGACCAGCGGGGTCGGGGTGTGGAGGTTTCGTTGTTTCGGTTACCTGGGTCCCCGGTTTGCCCGGTTGCTTCTGTTCAGGGGTATCGGGGGGTCAGGCCGGGCGGGGAGGGCCCGTTCCTTGTGCACGAGGATGGGTCCTTCTTGTCGAGGTTCCAGTTTGTGTCGGTTTTTCGGCGGTGTTTGCGGAATCGAGGTTTAGTGGAGTCGGAGTATGCTTCACACTCCTTCCGCATCGGGGCGGCCACGGAAGCGGCCCGGTGCGGGTTGGCAGAAGCATCTGTGCGCAAGATAGGTCGGTGGGAGTCGCGTAGGTTCAGGTCCTACATTAGGCCACAGTTGGCGGTAGGGTAATGGCGGTGGGGTGTTGGTTTGGCGTGTGGTTGCCCACACAGGGAGCGGTTAACAGCAATATATAAAAAAAAAAAAAAGGAAAAACAACAACTTGGTTACAGAGGGCTTGGTGTCTTGTGGGATGGCACTGTTGTCTGGTTGATGTGTTTGTTTTGTTTTGTTCTCTCTCCGTTTCAGTGTCCGTGTCTGTGGTTTTTCGTTTCAGATGGAGGTGCACCACGCCTCGTTTGGATCGTGGGCCATTCTTATGTATGTTGGGGGGCCAGGAGAGGAGACATGAGGCCGGATGGGAGGCAGCTGGGGATTTCCAGGAGAGAAGCGGAGTTGCATTGGTTGGGCATCCCGGGCATGCAGTGGGACGGGGTGATGGGTGTGGTGGACAGGTATGTGCTTTCGGACGGGCCCCCGGATGTGTTGGTGCTCCATGCTGGGGGGAATGACCTGGGGTTGCGTAAGGTCCGGGACCTGCTCGTGGACATAAAGGCGGATTTTCTGCGGCTCCGAGCGAGGTTCCCGAACACGATTTTGCTCTGGTCAGACATCGTGGCCCGGACGAAGTGGAGGTGGGCTAGATCGGTGGCGAGTATCCAGAAGACCAGGATCAGGGTGAATAAGGTGGTGGGAAGGTTCGTGGTCAAGAATGGAGGGTTGGTGATTAGACACAGGGAGCAGGAGTCTAATGTGGGCTTATATTTGAGACGGGATGGCGTACATCTCACGGATGTCGGCATCGACTTGTGGTCCCTTGGTTTGCAAGGGGGCATTCAAACTGCTTTGAGGGTGTGGGGTTGCCCTCAAGGGTAAGGGGGTCACCCTTTCAGGCCGTGGCGTTATCTTTCTGGTGGTCTTTGACGGTGGTGGTAAATGGAGGTGATCTAAAAGGGGTGGGGGGCTCATCAGTAATATGGGGCCCCTCCGGTGTATTCCCGAACGGTGGACGGAATACTGGGTGTTTTTCACTGCAGGAATTGGTTGTCTCCGGGCGGTCACAGCTGGAGGCCTGGTTATGTTAATGGTACCGCAGTGAGGTTGGTTTTTGGTTATAAAGTGGGTCACCGTCAGAGATCACCAGACTGGACTTTGGTTTAAAATGTTGTTATGGTTGTATATATGTATTTATATATTTATATATTTATATACATATCTTTGGAGTGAGTTAAAATTTTGGTGTGTTAATAAAGGCTGTTGTGGCCAGTTTACTCCAAAGAGAAGGTGTGGTCTCATTATTATTATTAAAGGTTGATAAGAAGGGGCTAGAGGTGTTATGGGGTTAACAATAAGAAAGGGGACATTTGGGCTACGCAGGTCATGGAATTTGGTGGGATTTGGTGCTTTATGAAGCCAATTTAAAGGAATATTCTATCCTAAACTAAAGGGAACTTAACACATGGCATAATGGGGTTGATTTACTAAAGGCAAATCCACTTTTCACTACAAGTGCACTTAGAAGTGCAGTCACTTTAGATCTGAGGGGAAGAGCTGAAATGAGGGGAAGCTTTTTATTGGATTTTATCATCCAATCATGTACAAGCAAAAATTCTGTTTTTTATTGTCCTTGCATGTCCCCCTCAGATCTACAGCAACTTTAATTCCAAGTGCACTTGTAGTGCAAAGTGAATTTGCCTTTAGGAAATAAACCCCAATGTGTTATAATGCACATGTGTTAATGCAGTGCAAAAGTTGGAACAGACCTTATGGGGGTTTTTTCTCACCTTTTTCTGATGTCTTCTGGTTGGTCATGTGATGCAGCATTGCCATGACTACATCAGGACCCCTCACTGCACTGTGATGTTCAAGAGATTGCGCCCTGCACTTACAGTCTTTCCTCAGTCTTAAAGCGTAACTCCACTTTTGTTAAGAAAAAAACATTCCCCTCTGGCTGATCTCTGTACATTGCAAGGATTATAACAACCTTTGTTGCAGATTTCTACCTTTTGTTATTCCGAAGAAATCCCTGTTTGTTCCTCTAAGCCTCTATTCTGAGTGGGTCTAATGGGAGTGGTTTCATAATTATCCATCAGCTGTGCAGCTGCAGGGCACTAATGAGGAAATCTGCTAGGCCTGCATCCCTTTAGATGTGTTCCTATTGGGAGAATCTCACCAAAAAATGACATTTTTGTTGCAGGGGGGGCCTGATATCTTGTATCTTAGGCAGACTTTTGGGAAAATTGGTGAGCCAATCACACAAGCAGGAAATTATGTTTCTGGGGAGTGATCAGTACACATGTATCTGGATTTTGCAAAAGCATTTGACACAGTTCCCCATAAATGTTTTCTGTACAAAGTAAGGTCCATTGGCATGGACCATAGGGTGAGTACATGGATTGAAAACAGGCTACTAGGACGAGTTCAGAGGGTGGTGATAAATGGGGAGTACTCGGAATGGTCGGGGGTGGGTAGTGGGGTCCCCCAGGGTCCTGTGCTGGGACCAATCCTGTTTAATCTGTTCATAAATGACCTGGAGGATGGGGTAAACAGTTCAATCTCTGTATTTGCGGATACTAAGCTAAGCAGGGCAATAACTTCTCCGCAGGATGTGGAAACCTTGCAAAAAGATCTAAACACATTAATGGGGTGGGCAACTGCATGGCAAATGAGGTTCAAGGTAGAAAAATGTAAAATAATGCATTTGGGTGGCAAATATATGAATGTAATCTATACACTGGGGGGGAGAACCTCTGGGGGAATCCAGGATGGAAAAGGACCTGGAGGTCCTAGTAGATGATAGGCTCAGCAATGGCATGCAATGCCAAGCTGCTGCTAACAAAGAAAACAGAATATTGGCATGCATTAAAATGGGGATTCATTCCAGAAATAAAACGATAATTCTCCCGCTCTACAAGACTCTGGTCCGGCCGCACCTGGAATATGCTGTCCAGTTCTGGGCACCAGTCCTCAGGAAGGATGTACTGGAAATGAAGTGAGTACAAAGAAGGACAACAAAGCTAATAAAGGGTCTGGAGGATATTAGTTATGAGAAAAGGTTGCGAGCACTGAACTTATTCTCTCTGGAGAAGAGATGCTTGAGAGGGGATATGACTTCAATATACAAATACCGTACTGGTGACCCCACAATAGGGATAAAACTTTTTCGCGGAAGGGAGTTTAACACTACACGTTGCCACTCATTAAAATTAGAAGAAAAAAGGTTGAACTTTAAACTACATAGAGGGTTCTTTACTGTAAGAGCGGCAAGGATGTGGAATTTCCTTCCACAGGCGGTGGTCTCAGCGGGGAGCATCGATAGTTTCAAGAAACTTTTAGATAAGCACCTGAATGACCACAACATACAGGGATATACAATGTAATACTGACATATAATCACACACATAGGTTGGACTTGATGGACTTGTGTCTTTTTTTTTTCGACCTCACCTACTATATAACTATGTAACATTCTGTGTACAGAAAACTCCAGGTAGCCATATTGCATTGCATTTTTAGATAATTGGAGCAGCTGCACATTGAAAAGGAAAGGTAATTTTGAATAATATTCAATTACAATATGACTTGTGTCGGAATTGTATACGTTAAATTATATTTTCTTTATTTGCTATTTTTTTCCCCCACAAAAGTGGAGTTACCCTTTAAGCGTTGAGTAGTGATGGGTGCCATTCAACCTAGAAGACTGAGGACTTCTTGTGGTAAAAAAACGGTACTGCGGTGGGGAAGCTCCAGAATGAAGGTAAGTATTGTAGCCTGCGCTGTTTTTTTTTTTTTTTTAAATTCAGGGTGATGTTTTAAAAATGAAACTATAGTTGGGCTTTACATGTCAGCTTTGCGAAGACTGACTCATTCCAAGTTTATCTACTTTAACTTGAGTAATGCAGCCCACGCACGTGTTTCCTGAGTGGTACAGAAAACCCGTGGCAGATCATCTTGGGCTTCTAATTATAGTAAACACGTCCTCGTATCTTTTTTGTAAGCTCAGCGTGACAAGGATCAGTGTCGCTTCGTGAGACAGCCTGAAAATGGTTTGATGGCCAATTAGTAGGAACGTTTTTCTTTGAACAGCTTGAAATGATGTTTGTGGCTTTCTTCCTCTTCATAAGTCAGCCTTTTTGTCAGCGAGTCTGGAGCTCCCGTTTGCTGTGTCATTGCTGTGTCACTGTGTGCTTACACATTCATGAAAAAATCTTCCTTTTTTTCCATATTGCTCCATAATAAAAAAAAAACAAGCATCTTTTTAAGTGAAGTTTCTGAAATCACTAAATATAAACAATATTTTTTCACCTTTCTTTGCAATAAAAAAAAAAAGAAAGCAAATGTATTAGTTGTCACAGTCCCCGACTGTGGGATGTATTTATTAACACAGATCTTGGGGTACAGAAGGTTTGCACATTCTATGCAGGCCCCCTCACCCTGTGTAAATTGCCTGCTGATAGTAGTTAAAAAAGTTACCCATCAAGAAAAAAGTTAGATTTTATACTCACTTTTTGCAAGTGCAGTCTTCTTTCTCCACTGCAGGTGGCGCTCAATAGCAGCTGCATTGAAGGGGGGGGGGTTGGGGAGTCAAGAGGAACATAGTGGTTTCCTGGGTCATCGGGACAGCTCATGGGACTCTGGTGGCCATCTTGGGTCAGGAAGAGTCTATTTAAGACCCTGGCCCCCCTGGGCTTGGTGCACACTTCGCATGAGGTCACCTATCTGTTAGGGACAGTGATTAGCGGCAAGGAGAGGTTCCAGATGAGTGGAGGATGAGCAGGGACATGCCATCCTTCCTGAAGCATTCCATTTTGGGCACGGACCAGCCAAGCACATTCCGCCCCTGAAGACAAATGTTGTTGGTGCACCCAAGACCAACTTACATACTGTGAGTATACCCGGTCGGGTTGTCTCCCACTGGGTAGCTCTGTTTTTTTAACTTTAACTTTAATACAGTTCTATTACTGCAACTGGACTCTGAGTGTTTAATGTGGTTGTAAACCCACGTTGAAAAACAAAACAAAAACTAACACCTGCAAGACAAAGGCATAATGAGCTAGCATGCATAGCATACTAGCTCATTATGTAATACTCAATACTCAATTATGTAATACACCTGTGATTGAAGCCCTCGCTGCGGTGCCCGTACACAACACCGGCCGGCGACATCACTCCTGGGGGTTACTTCCAGGTATCGCGGCTCCGACACTGTGATTAGCCGGAGCCTCGATGATGTCCCCTCCCGTGCATGCACCCTGGAGCCGCCGTTAATGACACAATCACTGAAGCAAAGGGCACGTACATGCCATTGCTTCAGTGCCCATGCAGGTTGAGGGGATATCCAGGGTAGCTACAGGTAAGCCTTATTTTAGGCTTACCTGTAGCAAAAAGTGGTCTGTAAGGGTTTACAACCACTTTAATGCCGCCATACCACACTGTACCTCCCCACTAGTGTTGGACGAATGGTTCAGCCCAAGCACGAGTTCGGGCCGAACATTGGCTGTTTGCCCCATTTTGAGGAACACCCGGATTTGCAGGGTGTTTGGCGGATGTTCGTCCCGCCAAACGCCTTGCCATGCACTGCGTGCTGCACAGTGCATTCTGTGCCCTGATTGGAAAAAACTTTGCCCAATCAGGGTGCAGTAAAAGCTTGATGTTAAGGAGTAGGGCCGGGGAGCCGGACGCGGTCACGAGTCATCAGCTGTCAATGGGCTTCTCTGCTGACAGCTGTATAAAAAAAAAACATTTGCTGGTAAAAATAGTAAAAATCAAAAAATGGTGTGGATCCGAGCATGCAGCCTGGCAGGTTAGGAAAGGGGAAGGATGAGTGAGCGCTGCCGAAAAAATTGTTCGTTTTTCATTTTCATTGCATTCAGGGGTTTTTTCTTTGTTTTTCAGGTCATTTGTTATGATCACAATTTAGAAATTCTAAAAAAATTGGATAATTAAAAAAAGGCATTAATTTGAAAAAAGTTGTAAATTGGAAAAAAATCATAAATTTGAAAAAATCGTAAATTTGGAAATTCAGAAATTCTAAAAAATTTGGAAATTCGAAAAAAATCTGAAATTCAGAAATTCGAAAAAAATCGTCAATTCGGAAATTTAAAAAAACCAGAAAACCCGAAAATTCGTAAATCTGAAATAATAACTAACTAATAATAACTATTACTAACTATTATAGGGATTGGAACTACCTTTTAAATTTGGCTGTTAGTGAACATAACGAATACAAATTTATCCGAAATAACGAACAAATGGAATGGAACAACTTAATAATAAATAATAATAATAATAATAATAAACCATTTTTATTATTATTATAATTTATTATTATTAATTTGCTACATTACATTCGTTTAGATACGGCATGCATAATTTCAGATTATTTGTAACTTTGGCTACATTCGTATTCGTTTTGTTCACTGACAGCCAAATTTGAAAGGAAATTCCAATACCTATAATTTAATAGCTAGTAATAGTTAAGTTATTATTAGTTAGCTATTATATCAGATTTTCAAATTTTAGGGTTTTCGAATTTCCGTTTTTTTTTTTTTTAATTTCTCTTTTTGTCAAATTTATGTTTTTTTTTTTTTGAAATTCCGTTTTTTTTCAAATTTACAAATTTCCTTTTCTTTTTGAATTTACAAATTTTCTAATATTTGAATTTATGAATATTCAGAAAAGTTTGTTGAGCGGGTTTTCGTTAATTCGGATATTTTCAAATGAACAAATTTGGCCCAATTCATAAAAAAATAAATTGGATTGAAACGAATTGCATATGCCTACAAAACAGGGGAGTGTTCGGCCAATCTCCACTCCACACAAACTACATTCTTCTACATTTGATGCCTAGGCGACGTCACACTCCTTCTGGTGAGATCCAGGGGAAATACAGGGCAGCCCAAATCTGGTAAGCAAGTACTCTCTCTGTGGACTGGAGTGTCTTCTCACAAGATTTGATCTGGTCATTCTTGCTCTGGAATTTTTCCAGAAGGATGTTACCATCATTCCCAGAGGTGCAGAAGATAGGGGTAAGGTAAGTAAAAAACATTTTTCTCTGCAGGTAACATTTGGATCTTCTATAAGCAGGCCATTTATACAGGGGGAGGGGGTCTTGCCAGTACATGGGGACCTTCCATTGCAAGCTGTAAATCATGTGCGGCTTTATGATTATTAGAAACTGGAAGACTTGACACATTTATTAAAGCCCATTTGCTAACCAAATACAGCTGAGCATTTGACTCTTTAAAAACAGAAAGAGAAAGATCTCTTGATCTAATGGTGTGCAAATATGAAGATCCAAAGGTCTCTACCTCTACAGCACTCACCAAAGACGGAAATATTCGTTTTGGAAGGACTGTTCTTTTACCTCATACTTTAATATTTTAAGCAATGCTTGAATCATCATATCATCTAGCACAGTGGTTCTCAATAACCAGGCTGCAATCTCCCTCTTGCCAGGCCAAGGCTTTCTAACACCAGGCTTGGACTGCCCTGTCAGAGGACCATCAAAGCCAAGGTACCACTACTATATTTTTTTAAATTAAAACCTTGGCTGAGTTTACTCCATGGTCTGAATGATCTCCACACAATGGACCTGAAATATAGTCTTGTGCTTACCTGGTGCTGTTGCACCTCCACACAGGAAGCAGAGGCATTGGTGGGCTTCATCTGCACTGCCTTCTGTCCTAAGGTAAGCTAAATACCACCATTGACATCAATGATTTGGGGGGGGGGGGGTTCCACTATTTTGCTGACACCAATAATCTAAGAGTCTATTCTCTTTTGGGGACCACCATCCCACTGACACCAATGATTTGAAGGACTATTCATTTTCTGGGGTTCACTATCCCACTGCCACCAATGATTTGGGGAGCTATTCTTCCCTGTGGCCACTCTCCTACTCACATCAATGATTTGGGGGTGGGAGTGTTCTCCCCTGGGACTCACTGTTCTACTAACACCAATGATTTGAGCGGCTATTTTTCCCTGGATGCCTCTTTCCCACTGAGACCAGTGATTTGGGGGACTATTTTTTCCTGAGGTTCATTATCCCATTGACACCAGCAAATTGGGGGAGCTATTCTTCCTTTATGGCCGCTATCCTACTGACACCAATGATTTGAGGGGCTATTCTCCCTTGGAGAGCACAATCCCACTGACACCAATGATTTGCAGAATGGGAGTTCACAACCGCACTGACAACAATGATTTGGGGAGCTATTCTTTCCTGGTGGCCATATCCCAGTGACACCAATGAATTGAGGGACTATTCCCTCTTTGGAGGATTCTATCACATTAAAACCAATCATTTGGGGGGGGGGGGGGTCAGTTATTTCTAGAAGCCACTATACTACTGACACCAGTGATTTGAGAGGCTATTCTCCCCAGAGACCACTATCCCACTGACATCAATGATTTGCAGGTCTAGGTTTCACTGCCCCACAGACACCAATGACTTGGGGAGCTATTCTTCACTGGTGGCGATTATCCCACTGACATCAATGAATTGAGTGCCTATTGTCCTCTTGAGGCCACTACCCCACTGAAACCAATAATTTGGGGGGGGGGGGGCAGTTTCTTCTGGAAGCCACTATCTAAATCACACCAATGGTTTGGGGAGCTATTCTTCCCTGGTGGCCATTATCCCACTGACACCAATGAATTGAGGGACTATTCTCCTATTGAAGCCACTATCCCATTGAAACCAATAATATGGGTGGGGGGGGGGAGGGGCAGTGACTTCTGGAAGCCACAAACGCCAATGACGTGAGAGGCTATTCTTCCCTGTGGGCCACTATCCCAATAACATCAATTATTTGAAGGATTCTTTTTTTCTGGTATTCACTTTCCCACTGACACCAGTAATTTGGGGAGTTTATCCTTCCTGGTGGCCACTATCCTACTGACACTGTTGAACTGAGAGTCTCTCTCTCTCTGGGGCCTCAATCCCATTGATGTCAATGCTTTATAGGGGCTATTTAATACATGTTATAACTGTATTCTGTATTCTCATACTTTTACCATATGAGTATGCATTTTAAACTGTTGGGGCATGAAAGGTTTTGTAAGAATTTACCAGTCTCTAGCCTCCCTACGGTTCAGAACTGCTGCTCTAAAATTTGAAGTAAATGTATGTAATTCAACTTCCTATTGCTGTAGCCATTATCTAATAATGACTTCTGCCATCGGTAAATATTTCTATATATAATCTCTCTTTTTCTTTGACATCCCATCAGCTCAATGGTACTCTTGATGAGTCAGATACATCAATCACCGGTCTCATGTGATGGTTTAAAGCGCTGAATGAATAGACCCATTATTATATTTATGCTGAAGGGCACAATATTCGCACTAATGCTTTGCGTAAGGATATACGCTCCAGGTCAAAACTATGTAAGCCTTGCTGATTCTCAATGGGTTGCTATGACCTCGAGGTACTGTAAATAATGACCATAATGGGCAATTGGTCATGAGTGCCTATGTGTGTACCTTATTGCAAGTCAAGTTACTAGCCTGTAGTGATGTTTAAGTAGTAACGTAGTAAGCGTGTGGGTGCGGAAATACATTTTCAACTGCGCCTTAATGATACAGAAAATGATTTGGGGGGTTATAGTTGAAAGAAAATAGTAGGTATTCTAGAGGACCACACGTCTATTAGGTAAACCAGCAGTGCCCTCAGATATCTGGAGACACCATGAAACGAGAAGCAAGTTATGCATTCTTTAAATGTCTACCTTTATTAGGTGTGTTACAGCTTATATATGGTTCAACATACCAATAGAAAGAAGGGAGGGGGGAGTGGTTAGTAAATTATGTATTTGTAGAGAAATATATAGTTATATGGTTATACAGTGACCATCCAAGATGCCTCATCATGAGTTAACACGGGTCAACAGGCTGTCTGGTTATGAGTCATAAGTCATGCACCCCGTCCCATGGCCTACCAACCCACAATGATGTATATATATATATATATATATATATATATATATATATATATATATATATATATATATATATATATATATATATATATATATCTATATCTATATATATATCTATATATATATATCTATATATATATCTATATATATATATATATATATATATCTATATATATATATATATATATCTATATATATATATATATATATATCTATATATATATATATATATATATATATATATATATATATATAGATATAGAGTACTGTGCTTGTGCACACATCTTCCTGAGCATTCTGTTACAGTTGCAAATGTAACCGCTTGCCGACCACCTCGCGCCCGATATACGCCGGCAGAAGGGCTGGTACAGGCTGAATCACGTACCTGTACATTGCCCTTTAACCACTTTCAGACCGGACCATTTTGCTGGTAAATGACCAGAGGTCTTTTTACACTTTGGCACTGCGCTGCTTTAACTGGTAATTGCGCGGTCATGCAATGTTGTACCCAAACAAAATTTGCGTCCTTTTCTTCCCACAAATAGAGCTTTCTTTTGATGGTATTTGATTGCCTCTGCGATTTTTATTTTTTGCGATATAAATGTAAAAAGACCGCAAATTTTGAAAAAAAATGATATTTTCTACTTTTTGTTATTAGAAAAATCCAATAAACTCAATTTTAGTCATACATTTAGGCCAAAATGTATTCAGCCACATGTCTTTGGTAAAAAAAAAGTCAATAATTGTATATTTATTGGTTTGCGCAAAAGTTGTCACATCTACAAACTAAGGTACGTTTTCTGGAATTTACGCAGCTTTTAGTTTACGACTGCCTATCTCATTTCTTGAGGTGCTAAAATGGCAGGGCAGTACAAAACCCCCCCAAATGACCCCATTTTGGAAAGTAGACCCCCTAAGGAAATTGATAAGAGGCATGTTGAGCCCATTGAATATTTTATTTTTTTGCCTCAAGCGATTGAATAATGACAAAAAAAAAATTTTTTTTTTTTTTTACACAAAGTTGTCACTAAATGATATATTGCTCACACATGCTATGGGCGTATGTGAAATGACACCCCAAAATAAATTCTGCTGCTTCTCCTGAGTACGGGGATACCACATATGTGGGACTTTTTGGGAGCCTAGCCGCGTACGGGGCCCCGAAAACCAAGCACCGCCTTCAGGCTTTCTAAGGGCGTAAATTTTTGAGTTCACTTCTCACTACCTATTACAGTTTTGAAGGCCATAAAATGCCAAGATGGCACAAAACCCCCACAAATGACCCCATTTTAGAAAGTAGACACCCCAAGCTATTTGCTGAGAGGCATGTTGAGTTCATGGAATATTTTATATTTTGCCACAAGTTGCGGGAAAATTACAAACTTTTTTTTTTTTTTTTTTTTTTTTCACAAAGTTGTCACTAAATGATATATTGCTCACACATGCCATGGGCATATGTGAAATGACACCCCAAAATAAATTCTGCTGCTTCTCCTGAGTACGGGGATACCACATATGTGGGACTTTTTGGGAGCCTAGCCGCGTACGGGGCCCCGAAAACCAAGCACCGCCTTCAGGCTTTCTAAGGGCGTTACAGTTTTGAAGGCCATAAAATGCCAAGATGGCACAAACCCCCCCCAAATGACCCCATTTTGGAAAGTAGACACCCCTAAATTTAGGGGTACACTAGTGAGACTAGGT
This sequence comes from Lithobates pipiens, assembly GCF_037356315.1. Classification (NCBI taxonomy): domain Eukaryota; kingdom Metazoa; phylum Chordata; class Amphibia; order Anura; family Ranidae; genus Lithobates; species Lithobates pipiens. The sequence goes on along the minus strand of NW_027507784.1, from coordinate 314,663,430 downwards.
AATAAATGGCGGGTGCCCTGAAACTATAAAAAAATAACTAACCAACCAGCGTCACCTGTAACAGTTATATGGTGATCACTGGTGAAAGGGTTAACTAGGGGGCAATCAGGGGGCTTTATGCGGTAGTATATGGGGGTCCCTGGCGCTATAAAAAGCTGCGGCGAACCTAAATACCTACCTGCCTAACTAGCGTCACCTGTGACACTAATACAGCGATCAGAAAAACGATCGCTTATTAGGCTGGGTTCACACTGGAGCGATGCGGGAACGCCACGAATGCGCGGCGGGTTCCCGCATCGCATGCCTCCCGGCGGCAGTTCACACTGCCCTATGCGAACTGCTGGGAGTGTCAGTGAAATGTTACTGACACCCCCAGATCAGTTCGCATATCGCAGTGCGATCTGCAAACTCGGATCGCATGGTGTGAACACCCATGCGATCCGATTCTGCTGCGGGCCAAAAAAAGGGTCCCGTGCGAATTTGCGGCGGGTGCGGCGGGTGCGGCGGGTGCGGCGAATGGCTGAACTCGAATCGCACAGAGATCGGATGTGATTTGCACTGCAGTGCGGTGCGAATCACATCCGTTCTCAAACCGCTGCAATGTGAACCCAGCCTTAGTGACACTGGCGACGGGGGGTGATCACGGGGTTAAACCTTTATTGGGGGGGTTAGGGGGGTACCTTAGAACTAAAGGGGGCTAACCCTAACTGCCCTAACAGTTATTAGTCACAAATGACACCCGCCGGGTGATCAGGGGGTTAAACCTTTATTAGGTAATAAATGGCGGGTGCCCTGAAACTATAAAAAAATAACTAACCAACCAGCGTCACCTGTAACAGTTATATGGTGATCACAGGTGAAAGGGTTAACTAGGGGGCAATCAGGGGGCTTTATGCGGTAGTATATGGGGGTCCCTGGCGCTATAAAAAGCTGCGGCGAACCTAAATACCTACCTGCCTAACTAGCGTCACCTGTGACACTAATACGGCGATCAGAAAAATGATCGCTTATTAGGCTGGGTTCACACTGGAGCGATGCGGAAACGCCGCGAATCCGCGGCGGGTTCCCGCATCGTATGCCTCCCGGCGGCAGTTCACACTGCCCTATGCGAACTGCTGGGAGTGTCAGTGAAATGTTACTGACACCCCCAGATCAGTTCGCATATCGCAGTGCGATCTGCAAACTCGGATCGCATGGTGTGAACACCCATGCGATCCGATTCTGCTGCGGACCAAAAAAAGGGTCCCGTGCGAATTTGCGGCGGGTGCGGCGGGTGCGGCGGGTGTGGCGGGTGCGGCGGGTGCGGCGAATGGCTGAACTCGAATCGCACAGAGATCGGATGTGATTTGCACTGCAGTGCGGTGCGAATCACATTCGTTCTCATAAACCGCTGCAATGTGAACCCAGCCTTAGTGACACTGGCGACGGGGGGTGATCACGGGGTTAAACCTTTATTGGGGGGGGTTAGGGGGGCACATTAGAACTAAAGGGGGCTAACTCTAACTGCCCTAACAGTTATTACAGTCACAAATGACACCAATGCAAAAAAAAAAAAAAAAAAAAATGACATTGGTGTCACTGTGACTGGGGGGCAGGGGTAATTGGGGGGGTGATCGGGGGGTAAAGGGGGGGTGTGAGTGTGCCTGGCATGTTCTACTGTGTGTGTAGAGTGTTGGTGCAACTCACCGATCCGCTCTCCTCCGTGTCGGAACGAAAAATACCGACACGGAGGAGAGAATACATCACTTCCTCTCCTGTGTTTACATTACAGGAGAGGAAGTGATGTCACCGGGGATTTCCATTCGTCGAGAGCGATCGCGAGGGGGTGGCCATGAATGAATGGCCGCCCCCTCATCCCGGATCGCTCTCGAAGGAATGCCGACCGCCGCAGGCACCGGGGGGGGGCCCGATCGGGCCCCCCACCCGCGGGCAGGCAGGGACTTATATATACGCCCATATGCCTGCCCGTGCCATTCTGCCGACGTATATCGTCGTGCGGCGGTCGGCAAGTGGTTAAGAGGCGGCCAGCGGGCGCACGTACCGGCGGCAAGCTACGTGAGTCGGGTCACGGGTACCGTGGGCTCGATCGCCACGGGGATACCCACGGTCACCTCACGGGGAGGAAGACTGGGGAGATGCTAATGTAAAAAAGCATCTCCCCATTCTGTCTAGCAACAGTGTCACTGATCTCTGCTCCCTGTGATCAGGAGCAGAGATCAGTGACGTGTCACATACAGCCACGCCCTCCCCCTACAGTTAGAAACACGCCCCTAGGACACACGTAACCCCCACACTGCCACCTAGTGGTTAACCCATTCACTGCCAGTGTCATTTACACAGGAATCAGTGCATTTGTATAGCACTGATTGCTGTATAAATGACAATGGTCCCAAAAATGTGTCAAAAATGTCCAATGTATCCGCCATAATGTTGCAGTCATGATAAAAATCGCTGATCGTCACGCCATTTAAAAGAAATATTAAATATTAATAAAAATGCCATAAAGCTATCCCCTATTTTGTAAACCCTATAACTTTTGCACAAACCAATCAATAATCGTTTATTGCGATTTTGTTTTTACCAAAAATATGTAGAAGAATACGTATTAGCCTAAAAAAAATTCTATATTTTTGGGGGATATTTATTATAGCAAAATGTAAAAAATAATGCGTTTTTTTTTTCTAAATTGTCACTCTTTTTTTGTTTATAGCGCAAAAAAATAAAAACCGCAAGGGTGATCAAATACCATCAAAAGAAATCTCTATTTGTGGAAAAAAAGGACTTCAATTTTGTTTGGGAGCCACGTCACACGACCGCGCAATTACCAGTTAAAGCGATGCAGTGCTGAATCGCAAAAAGTGCTCTGGTCAGGAAGGGGGTAAATTCTTCTGGGGCTGAAGTGGTTAAGCTATCCTGTATACTGAAATAGCAGAGCATATCAAAGCATATCAGTCACAATGGTTTGAGCATATTACTACAATAGTTATTTGAAATTTTTTTTTTCAAGCACTGTCAGAAGCTACATACAGAGCGCCCAGTTTAATTATCACAGGTGACCATTTCCCAACCTGCAGATGACAGACCCTACTCCAAAAGATATCACCCCCAGTTATCCCACCAGCCCGCTGATTGATATCCCTCTATGACCACCTCACACCCCCCTGCTGACACATCCTCTCACCTGCTGACCTGTGGATGGGGGAATCACTCCCGTAGTGTTATTGTGTTCTGCCAGTGGGGAGCCTTCCCTACCCACACAATACAATGATCAGTGTTGCTATACTATACTATAGCTGGCAGCACTGATTGTTTTGGGAAAAACCTGACAGGCTGGTTGTACAAAAAGTCAATTAATAGATTGACTTGTGTACAACCAGCTAGCCCATACATAGATCGAATGGCTGGTCTCTGCTTAATTGGCTTAATTTCAATCCATGTATGGCCCGCTTAACCACTATGTAGTCCCTAAACATCCTTCCACAAACCTTCAAATGTTTCCTTCCCAGATTACTTCATCCTCCTCACCTGTACATAGTGCTCACTGTCATACCCTCCATATTAATCATCTGTACATACTGCCCTCTGTCATACCCTCCACACTCTTCTCCTATACATAGCGCCCACTGTCATACCCTCCACACTCCTCTCCTATACATAATGCCCATTGTCATACCCTCCACATTCTACTCCTGTACATACTGCTCTCTATCATACCCTCCACACTCCTCTCCTATACATACTGCCCACTGTCATACCATCCACACTTCTCTCCTGTACATAGTGCCTGCTGTCATAACCTCCACATTCCTCTCCTGTACATAGTGCCTGCTGTCATAACCTCCACATTCCTCTCCTGTACATACTGCCCAGCAGCTGCACTGCTATCAATCTATCCAATCAAGTGCTGGGATCCTGGGGATAGAGAGACAGCATGTCTCTGTCAAAGAGATGAAGGGGCTCAGGTAAGTAAAACGGGGGGGGGGGGGGGATTGGGGCTAGGGGGCGGGGACTGCCAGGTGTTTTTCAAACACAAAGGTTTACAACCCCTTTAATGCCAAAAGCAAATATTTATTATATTGCAATTGAGCAATTCTTAGATATAGTGACTGCATTTGTTTTCTTTTATAGGCTTTCTTTCTGTTATGGTGATCCAGCCAGTAAGTCTGTTGTTTTTCAAAAGAACAAGCTCCCTACAGATGTAGCAGTTAGAGTGTTAAGACAAAATATTTACCACTGTCAGGGGTCTCACAAAGCTTTTATTTATTCATATAAAACCTTTATCCCAAAAGGCAAAAAAAAAAAATGTTTGCTGTAGCTGTTTATAAAGTATTAGCTGGAGTTTGGCTTCATTTTGTTAGTGTATCTAAATCTGTTAGTACATCTAACACTCCCCTACACCCAGACTGGCAACGCTGCAATCCAAAGGTGACCCCTGTGCTCTTTCATCCAGAGTGGGAGGCGCTCTCAGACATACAGGAGGTGTGTTACTGGCCAGATCACCAGGTGATTCACCCCGGAGGGTGAAAGATCCTAAAAAAATAAAATGCATGCAGCCACCACATCTAATGATTGGGAAGCTGCATTATATTATATTTTTGGTTTTGAGTTTAATTTCGGGTGCCATAGATTTTTTTCCCCATTTAAGAGGTGCATGCAATTTTTGAGATGAAACCTAGGTATCTACAGTGCCTTGCGAAAGTATTCGGCCCCCTTGAACTTTTCAACCTTTTGCCACATTTCAGGCTTCAAACATAAAGATATAACATTTAAATTTTTTGTGAAGAATCACCAACAAGTGGGACACAATTGTGAAGTGGAACGAAATCTATTGGATAATTTAAACTTTTTTAGCAAATAAAAAACTGAAAAGTGGTGCGTGCAAAATTATTCGGCCCATTTACTTTCAGTGCAGCAAACTCACTGCAGAAGTTCAGCGAGGATCTCTGAATGATCCAATGTTGTCCTAAATGACTGATGGTGATAAATAGAATCCACCTGTGTGTAATCAAGTCTCTGTATAAATGCACCTGCTCTGTGATAGTCTCAGGGTTCTGTTGAAAGTGCAGAGAGCATCATGAAGACCAAGGAACACACCAGGCAGGTCCGTAATACTGTTGTGGAGAAGTTTAAAGCCGGATTTGGATACAAAAAGATTTCCCAAGCTTTAAACATCCCAAGGAGCACTGTGCAAGCGATCATTTTGAAATGGAAGGAGTATCAGACCACTGCAAATCTATCAAGACCTGGCCGTCCCTCTAAACTTTCAGCTCAGACAAGGAGCAGACTGATCAGAGATGCAGCCAAGAGGCCCATGATCACTCTGGATGAACTGCAGAGAACTACAGCTGAGGAGGGAGAGTCTGTCCATAGGACAACAATCAGTCGTACACTGCACAAATCTGGCCTTTATGGAAGAGTGGCAAGAAGAAAGCCATTTCTCAAAGATATCCATAAAAAGTCTTGTCTAAAGTTTGCCACAAGCCACCTGGGAGACACACCAAACATGTGGAAGAAGGTGCTCTGGTCAGATGAAACTAAAATCAAACTTTTTGCCCACAATGCAAAACGATATGTTTGGCGTAAAAGCAACACAGCTCATCACCCTCAACACACCATCCCCACTGTCAAACATGGTGGTGGCAGCATCATGGTTTGGGCCTGCTTTTCTTCAGCAGGGACAGGGAAGATGGTTAAAATTGAGGGGAAGATGCATTCAGTCAAATACGGGACCATTCTGGATGAAAACCTGTTGGAGTCTGCAAAAGACCTGAAACCGGGACGGAGATTTATCTTCCAACAAGACAATGATCCCAAACATACAGCAAAATCTACAAAGGAATGGTTCACAAATAAACGTATCCAGGTGTTAGAATGGCCAAGTCAAAGTCCAGACCTGAATCCAATCGAGAATCTGTGGAAAGAGCTGAAAACTGCTGTTCACAAACGCTCTCCATCCAACCTCACTGAGCTCGAGCTGTTTTGCAAGGAAGAATGGGCAAGAATTTCAGTCTTTCGATGTGCAAAACTGATAGAGACATACCCCAAGCGACTTGCAGCTGTAATCGCAGCAAAAGGTGGCTCTACAAAGTATTAACGCAAGGGGGCCGAATAATTTTGCACGCCCCACTTTTCATTTTTTTATTAGTTAAAAAAGTTTCAAAAATCCAATAGATTTCGTTCCACTTCACAATTGTGTCCCACTTGTTGGTGATTCTTCACAAAAAATAAAAATTTTATATCTTTATGTTTGAAGCCTGAAATGTGGCAAAAGGTTGAAAAGTTCAAGGGGGCCGAATACTTTCGCAAGGCACTGTATTTACTTTACACAATCTCATCTATTATATTCTACAATAAATGTGGATTTTATTGTGCGCACTAAAATGTATTTGAGTGTTTTTTTGTTTTTTTTTACATAAACTTTAAACTTGATTAACAGTGTAGATGTTCTGTAACATAAAAAAATTGCACCTGCCACCATTTTATTCTCCGGGGTCTCTGCTTTCAGAAAATATATAACGTTTGAGATTTGCATTTTTAGGTACAAAACGTGCATTTTAGTATGTGTGTACAAAATAAAATAAAATAAATAAATAAAAAAGGAGCAAAGAAATCTGAAAATCAGCACAGTACATTTCTGTACTCGTTGTTCCATGACATTTAATTGCAAAAAAAGATAAAAAATAAATGAAAATAAAAAAGTCTGCTGTGCTCAAATCAGCGAGGAACTTGTCTATACTCGCCGTATCTGTGGAATCTCGGATAAGCCATTAAAGGCAGACAAAATAAAGTTTTTCCAGCTTTCAAAGGTGACAAAGCCACAGCAGGCATGTCACAGTCCGCCACCTGCATGGCTCATTAATATTACTGACAGGCGGCTCACTGAGCCTGAGTGCCCATCTCCTGCTGTCTGTCAAGATTTCCTGACTGTTACTAAACAATCTGTGTGCAGCCAAAGCTGGAACTGAGCAGAACAAAGGCTAATTCAGGCCTTGCTGTAAGAGCCTGGTGACGGGCCGCTACCTGTGTATAAGACAGTGACACGCGCCAAGGTTAGTGAAGGTAAAGCCCAAATCTGGGCTCATTTTTTTTAAAACAATGTGGTTCCCGGCTGTATTAAAGATGAGCTCCAGGCAAAAGAACTTTCATTTAACCGCTTCAGCCCCGGAAGATTTTACCCCCTTCCTGACCAGAGCACTTTTTATAATTTGGCACTGTGTCACTTTAATTAGCAATTGTGCGGTAATGCGACGCTGTACCCAACAGAAATTTGTGACCTTTTTTTCTCACAAATAGAGGTTTCTTTTGGTGGTATTTGATCACCTCTGCGGTTTTTATTGTTTGCGCTATGAACAAAAGAACGACGACAATTGGTCGGCAAGTGGTTAAATATATTCCACAATAGCCATAAAGCAGGGGTCTCCAAACTTTCTAACCAAAGGGTCAATTTACTGTCCTCAAGACTTTACAGGAGGGACTGGACTGTGGCCATTGGGAGTAGAAATGATCCTGCGTCAGTGGGAATAAACAGTGCATCTTTGGTGTTGGGGGGGGGGGGGGGTTAATAGTGCCCTATCGGTGTCAGTGGGAGGAATAGTGCCCCATCATTGCTATCAGTGGGAGTAATAGCGCCCCATCACTGGTGTCAGTGAGGGGAATAGGTGGCCGTGTGAAGAATAGTGCCCAGTCATTGCTAGCAGTGGGAGGAATTGTGCCCCGTCATTGGTGTCAGTGGGAGGAATAGTGCCTCATTGTTGGTGTCAGTGGGAAGAATAGTGCCCCATTGTTGGTGTCAGTGGGAGGAATAGTGCCCCATCATTGCTATCAGTGGGAGAAATAGTTCCTCGTCATTGGTGTCAGTGGGAGGAATAGTGCCTCATCATTGGTGTCAGTAGGACGAATAGTGTTCCATCATTGGTATCACTGGAAGGAATAGTGCCCAATCATTGATGTCAGTGGGAAAAATAGTGCCTCGTTATTGCTATCAGTAGGAGGAATAGGGTTCCATCATTGTTGTCAGTGGGAGAATTAGTGCACCATCGTTGGTGTCAGTTTGATGAATAGTGCCCCATTGTTGGCATCAATTGGAGAAATAGTGCCCCATTGTTAATGACAGTAGCAGGAATATTGTTCCATTGTTGGTGTCAGTGGGAGGAATAGTGTCTTGTATCAGTGGAAGGAAATGTGCCCCAAGGGCCGGATAAAGGGAAGCAAAGGGCCGCCGTTTGGAGACCCCTGCCATAAAGGATATAAATCCTCTCTATGTGTACGAATTGCATTTGCAAACCCAGATATTGCCTTAAAAAGTACTTAAAAATGGTCTTTTATTAAAAAATAAAGATTATATAAAAAATTAAAAAAAATAGCTGGGGGATCATCACTGTGCTGTACATCGGTTGAAAAATAGTTAATATGGCACAATAGATGCAGCTAGGGCTGAGACAAAGGGGTCGATTTACTAATGGCAAATAGACTGTGCCGTTTGCAAAGTGCAGTTGCTCCAGAGCTGAGTACATGAGATACAATTTTACTTTGCAAAGAATCACATGCAAGGAAAATTTAAAAAAGAGCATTTTAGCTTGTACATGATTGGATGATGGAAGTCAGCAGAGCTTTTGCTCATTTACTAAGCTCTGGAGCAACTGCACATTGCAAAGTGCACAGTCAATTTGCCTTTAGTAAATCAACCCCAACGTGCAAGGGTGGAGCAGGACAGTGAGGTACAAGTCCTCAGGATAAATCCTATGGCTTTAAGTGCTCTGGATCGGATTGAGGAATCCAATCCAGAGCACTTAACGCAGCACTTCTGAGAGACTGAAGAGATCTCTAGGCAGCAAAAATGCGTAGATTAAGTGTAGTGGGTGTTTAAACATATATTTAAAAAAAAAAATCAGTTAGCAACTCACATAAAATAAAATGAATAGTGCTTAGCATGGTTCTCAAAAGGGATCCCAGCCTAACAGATACCCCCAAGATAACATATCGTAGAGCACGCAACATAAAAAGTTTTATCGCCCCGAGCAAATTAAAAACCGATAACAAACCAAAGCCACTCAGGACATTCCTCACCCTGAAGGGCATGTACCAATGCAAGAAACAAAAATGTCTCACCTGTAAATTTGTCCAACACCGCCAAAAATCTTTTACGACAAAGGGCAACACATACCAACTAAAAGAGTTCTACAACTGCTCCTCTGAGTTTGTAATATATGCAATCCGCTGCCCTTGCAATCTACTTTATATAGGGCGTACCATTCGTACCCTAAGAAAAAGGTTTGGCGAACATCGCCGATCAGTAGAAGGGGACTCCAATCTCACTATCCCACGACACTTTAAAGAACACCATCAAGGGTCCACAGAGGGCATGCAAGTATGGGCCCTTGAACAGATACCTGGATCCTTCCCCCTCGCAGAACGTTTCAAACGTCTCTGCGAGAGGGAAACTTTTTGGATATATACGTTAGACACCCTCACGCCTGGAGGCCTCAACGAGGACATAGAAATCAACTCAGTTGTCAAATTTTTACCCATCACACTTTTTCCATGAGATTTTTTAATGAGACTTAAAATTGCTTAGCTGAATTTAACACCATTTTATTGTATTTTACAGTACCAAATTCTCACAATATCAAATCCTATCAATATACATGTCTCTCACCATGTTATGTCATAATACCCACCATAGAAATATACCTTCAGCAATTTAATTAACAATTTTTTGCCCCTTTTTCATTTTAATTTTATTTTTATTCCTAGTTCTATTTTTATTTTTATTTTTATCTTTATTTTTATTTTTATTTTTTATTTTTATTGTTTTTTTTATTGTTATTTTTATTCCTATTGTAATTTTATCCTTATTTTTACCTCTATTTTTATTGATTCTTTATATATTTTTTATATATAAAAAATTTCTTTTTTATATATATATATATATTCTTTATATGTATTTTCTATGTATTTTTTCAATTTTTAACAACCTTCTTTTAATTCTTGCAAAATCCACTTCTATTTTATACCTTTAACAAGTATTTTCATAATTTTTTAAAACAATTTTTAAAACAATTAAATAAATAAAAATGTTCCAACTCTTATCACTTTTTCCCACATCTTGTCCACACTATCCAACTTGTATCCACATACATTGATGGACACACACACAATAATCACATACAACCAGCCTGCAACACATGAGCAATCAACACCATGCTTTGGTCGGAACAGCTCCGCCCCATAAGGTGGAACCTAAACGACTAATTAGAACTGCCCCCTTTCCCTATTTAAACCACTCCAAACATAGTAATCCAGATGCCTGATGAAGGAGCACGCATGCTCCGAACGCGTGCAACGTAAACCACAACGAAACGTCATCGCAGTGTGCCCCTCAACATAACAACGAACGGACGAACGGACCTCCCTGACGCTGTTACACCAAGCCGTGCGACGCTGGGAACCACCGGCGCCACCGGACGAGAGATACAGCCGAACGAGTTACCGCTTCTCCTCGAGAGCCCTGCGATGCCCTCTAGATACATGATGTGCCTAAAACCTTCTGGTAGAGTGTGAGTGCATAACTTCACAAATTAAATGTCTTTGATTCAACAATACTGCACTTAGATTGGCGCTGTTTTTTCTTCTGTTTATGTCCCAGCCTAGGAGGACACCAAGGGAACTGTCACAATGGATGCAGGTGGATGGCACCTGTAATAGCTAAGGGAAACAGCAAGGGGGCGCCATCTAAATGTTCACAGTGTGTAGATGATCTCATGCATAACAGTCACTGGTGCAACTGCAGCTGGGAGGAGGAGGCATCCAGGATCTCAAGAAACAACCTCAGGACAGGAAGCAGCACGTGTGGATTGATGAAGTGCAGTGAGGACTAGAAGGGACGAAAACGGAAGTGTCATCAGGGACCGTGGCTACGTATTTCAAGGTCCAGCTGGGTCAAAAAAAAAAAAGGTGTAGGCTTCAAAGTGTTCTGCCTACCCCAACTAAGTCGGGGGAATGAAGACGTCGGGGAAAGAAGGTCCCTATGCCAGTCCCTGAGTCCTAACTTTGCTCTTCAAGGGAAAACCCTAACCCTAACCTTAACCCTAATGTCACTGATATGCAGAATTGATGGGCACTGATAGACAGCACTCATGGGCACTAATAGGTGGCACTAATTTGCATCTGTGAAGGGCACTGGTTGGCGATTTAGGTGGGCACTCATTGGCATTGTGGAAGGCACAATGTGCTGATTATCAGTGCACACCCCTTCTCTGACAGGAGAGCCGCCAATCAGCACCGATCGGCTCTCCCTGTCATTGTGAACAGAGGAAATCCCAATACCGACACTTCCTAATTCACGCTGTGATCAGCTGTGATTGGTCACAGCTAATCACATGGCCCTTTACCACGATCGGAGATGCGGTGCGTCAGAGAGACACAACCATACCACTACTTAAAAAGATTTTTCATGCATTGCCATTGACTATAATGGATTTTTTCAAAACCATACTATAAGCATAGTTTTTCAAAAATGTAAATTCCTCACATGTGAGAGGAGTCTGATTGTGTATCTGAATTTAATTATCCTGCCAGTTATGTCAGACGTGTTCAAAGGGGACCTGGAGGGTCTTGTTTGTTTTCTCCATACTGTGATCTAGCAGGGTACTTTTTTTTTTTTAAACAGAGCCTTCTTTATCCAGCCTATGAGAAACAATAATAAGCCACCATGACCCATCAAGCTGCAGGAAACAATAGCCAAGGAAGTTGTGTAGTCTTGTGCAGTGACCCTTTTACAGGGTAACACTATGGCACTAGGTCAAATGGAAAGGTCAGCCAACTACATCACCATGGAGGTCTGGGCCCCAGTACTTGTCCCAGGACATACAGACTACTCAATAGAACCTGTCATCAAACTCTTTTTGACGCCACAGCCAAAAAAAAGTCCTGAATCGTGTACATTTATCTTTTGTGCATTGGGTAATACTAGCTATAAATTTCTTTCAATATTTCCCTGTATATGTAATGCCATAGCAAGAGCTGTTGTATCAGACTGCATGAGACCACACTGCGGGTTGGATTGCAAATCCATTCGCTAAAATCCCATGTAAGCTTTAATATGTTTTTTTTTTTTTTTCAAAGTAAATTTTTATATTTTTTGAAACTGCAGATTTAATTAAAATAAAGCCTGTTGATCCTGCCATGAATATCGCGTATAGTGTTTCCTGATATAAGGTGACCACGATGTGTCCCTAGCTACCAGTCAAGCTCCTGTGTTGTCACTAGTGCTGGGCAAATCTGCCTGGATTTTATTTGTAGGTGATGCAGAGAACTCTTGCAAAAATTAGCAAATTGTTAACGTTAACCGCTTGCCGTCCAGCCGCCGTCATTATACTGTGGCAGGTCGGCACGATCCCACGAGCCGTCGTAGCTAAACGTCGGCTCCTTTAAGCGGGGTAGCAGGCCGCTCGCCGCTGCACTGTGGGGTGCCAATGCTTGTGTCCGACGCTCATGATGACCACCGACCACGAGCGATTGCGGGCACGAGAGGCAGAACAGGGACTTGTGTGTTCTGTTCTGTGAGGAGAGACAGATCATGAGTTCCTAATAGCTAGTAATCACGATCTATCATCCCCTCGAGTCAGTCCCCTCCCCCTACAGTTAGAACACACAGTCAGGGAACACAGTTGACCCCTTGATCGCCCTCTAGTGTTAACCCCTTCCTTGCCAGTGACATTTATACAGTAATCAGTGCATTTTTATAGTACTGATCGCTGTATAATTGTCAGTCGTCCCAAAAATTTGTCAAAAGTGTCCGATATGTCCGCCATAATGTTACAGTCATGATAAAAATCACAGATCGCCGCCATTACTAGTAAAAAAAAAAATAATAATAAAAAAGCTATAAATCTATCCCCTATTTTGTAGACGCTATAAATTTTGCGCAAAGCAATCAATATACGCTTATTGTGATTTTTATTACCAAAAATATGTAGAAGAATACATATCGGCCTAAACTGAGAAAAAAATGTGCTTTCTTTAAAAAAGAAATTGGAGATATTTATTATAGCAAAAAGTACAAAATATTGTGTTTTTTTCCAAAATTGTCACTTTTTTTTGTTTATAGCGCAAAAAATAAAAACCGCAGAGGTGATCAAATACGACTAAAAGAAAGCTCTATTTGTGGGAAAGAAAGGACGTCAATTTTGTTTGGGTGCAGCACTGCACAACCACACAATTGTCAGTTAAAGTGACACAGTGCCGAACCGCTAAAAAATGCTCTGGTCATTGAGCAGCCAAATCTTCCGGGGCTGAAGTGGTTAAAAGATAACTCCACTCCTGGGGGGGGGGGGGGTGGAATAGCAAATAAACAAAAAAATAATATAGTGTATACAATTGCAACACAAGTCATATTGTAATAAAATATTATTAAAAATGACCTTTCCCTTTCAATCTGCAGCTCTGTCATTTTCTGAAAATGCAATATGGCTACCTGGAGGTGTTCTGTATACAGAATGTGTACGGAACACCCCCCCAGAAACATTTCCTGCTTGTGTGATCGGCTCACTGATTTTCCTAGAAGTCCGCAGTAAGATACAAGTCAGATTTCAGGCATCCCCTGCAGCACAAATTTCATTTTTGGTGTAATACTCCCTATAGGAAAGCACATCTAAAGGGATGCAGATCCTGCAGCTTTCCACATTAGTGTCCTGCAGGTGTCACAGCTGATTGATAATTATAAAACCACTTCCATTAGATTTGCTTTCCACATGGACAGAAACATACACGGATTTCTTCAAAATAACAAAAGGTAAGAATCTGCAACAAAGTTTGTTAAAATCCTTGCAATGTACATTGATGAATGAATGAATGAAATACTTATATAGCGCACAATGCGAACTGAATCGCCTCTAGGCGCTGTGGCGAGCTTTGATCATCTGCTAAAAGAGGAAGGTCTTGAGTTTTTTCCTAAAAGCCAGGTGATTTTCTTCCAGGCGGATGTTTATTGGTAGAGCATTCCATAGCCGAGGCCCTTGGACAGCGAATCTCCGATCCCCCTTGGATTTATACCGGGCTTTGGGCACGAGGAGGAGGTTTTTGTTGGCTGATCGAAGACTGCGGTTTGGTGTGTAATGATTTATTTTCTCCATTAGGTATTGCGGAGCTTCTCTATGCACGCATTTGTGGGTGAGGCAAAGGGTCTTGAACGTGATCCGATTTTTTACGGTTAGCCAATGTAAGCTCCTCAGTGAAGGAGAAATGGATTCCCAGGGTTTTTTTCCTGTTATCAGCCTTGCCGCCGTGTTTTGGATCAGTTGTAATCGCGCAAGTTGATATTGTGGTAATCCTATGTAAAGCGAGTTTGCGTAGTCCAGTCGTGAATTAATGATTGTTCCAACTACCACTGCTTTGTCATTATTTGGGATAAAAGGGATGAGTCTGCGAAGCATGCGCAGCAGATGGTGAGATCGACTGACTACTGCTCCTATTTGCGCATCCATTGACATTTGTGCGTCTAAAATAACCCCGAGACTCTTCGCTTTGGTCTTTGGGGAGATAGTCTGCCCAAAGACGGTTGGTGGAGACCAGGAGGTTTTGGTTGCGGGCTTATGATTTGGGTGTAAGATAAGAAGCTCTGTCTTTGATTGGTTCAGCTGGAGGGAGTTGGTGGTCATCCAGTCCTCTATTGATTTGAGGCAGTTTTCAAGTTGTTGGTGATCTTTTTTTCCATTGATCCGGAAATAAAGTTGCGTGTCGTCAGCGTAAGAGTGGAAGCAGAGATCTGAGCATCTGATGATTTGAAGGAGTGGGCGAATGTAAATGTTGAAGAGAACGGGTGACAACGGAGAGCCTTGAGGGACTCCGCAGGTGACTGCCCGAGTTTCGGAGAGGAATTTTCCTAGTTTCACTGTCTGTGACCGATTTCCTAGGAAGGACGCGAACCAATGGAGATCTATGTCTTGGACTCCGGCTACTTCTGTGAGGCGGACGAGTAGAGTATTGTGATCTACTGTATCAAACGCTGCACTTAGGTCTAGCAGTACGAGGAGACACGGCTCTCCGTCATCTGCCGCTTCGAGGGCGTCATCCCAAATCTTGAGGAGAGCTGTTTCTGTTCCATGACCCGGGCGGAAGCCTGATTGCAGCGGGTCCAGGAGTTTGTGAGTATCCAGGTGAAGTTGTAGCTGATGTACTACAGCTTTCTCCATGATCTTAGAAATGGTGTTGAGGCTTGTAATTGGCCTACGGTTGTTTGGATCCTGAGGGTCCAGGTTTGGTTTCTTGAGTAGAGGTTTGACGATGCCTTGTTTGAGGATGCTGGGAACAATCCCTTCGTGGAATGATCGGTTTAGAGGGGAATGTTTTTTTTCTCAACAAAACTGGAGTTACTCTTTATTATGAATCCCTAGTATTATTATGAAACCAGGCTAGTTTTTAAAATCAACTGGGAACATTTTTAAGGCCAATAGTAAAGGGATTTCAAAACTAGGGCACATGGGGAAGTGGGCACTGCCCTGGGGGGCAGGTACCAATGCAAAAAAATATAAAAATATAATAATAATTAATTAAATTAATTAATTAATTATATATATATATATATATATATATATATATATATATATATAATTTTTTTTTTATTATTATTATATTTTTTTTGCAGTGGGGAGCAGCAATTTTATTAAAAGGCTTAAAGGGCAACATTAGAAAGGCACAATTACTTTAAATAACACATTTGGGTGATGCTTATATCTGTACATGAAGTGGCGCATCTGTACAATGTGCTAAACAAAAGGACTTTACAAAGGAAAAAAATACCATTTAATTGCCGCTAAATTACATATCCCAGCCGTTTTGTTCTATTTGGAAACAAAGCAGACTCCACATCCATACCAGACCCATATCTTAGGTAGGGATCTGATATAGACTGTATGGAGGGACCCCACACACACATAAAAATACAACTTCCTTTTAAAAACCCATATCAAACCCTCATTCTCAATGTGAGGGACCCCATGTGGCTTTTTTTCTTTATGTGCTCTGCTTCTCAAAATCTATACCAGACCCATTAGCCTGTGCAGCCCGTTAACCCTTTTTTTTTTAGGCTGTGCTAAAAAAGCATTGTTTATTTCCAGAAATCCATACCAGACCCTTATCTGAGAATGCAGCCTGGCTGGCAAGAAAAGGGGAAGAGGGAGCCACATACCATTTTGATGGGGACAAGGGCCTTTTCCTTACATCCCTGGTCTGCTGGACATAGGGGGCTGCATGGTGGACTTGTGAGAATGTGGGATCCCCTGTAAAATATGGGGACCCCAAATATCTACCCCCCATATGAATGAATAAGGGGTACACGACCACACAAATGATCCACTCCAATCATGAGTGAAATGACCTAGAAGCTGACTGGTTACCATGCATATCTGCACCAGATTTAGCATTCTTCTGTTTTAGTAAATCAACCCCTTGGTCTCATTCCTTGCTATGTTGTTGGTGGCCAGTAGACATATGCACACTGAAATATTTAGTTTCCTCCAAAAAATACATTTATTTAGTTACTCCCGATATTCGTTTTTATTTATTTTGTTTCCTTAAAAATGTATTTATATGAAAATCTTAATTAATTAAGGTCGAATCTGTCAATTGAAGGCTTATGGTGTCTGTCTAAGTCTAAGCAGCTAAACTGTACAAAGCCGCGATCGTATGTTTCCAGTTGAATGCTCCTCCCACATGCTATAGAAGAATTCTAATGTTGTTTGACTAGTAATTATAATTATTCAGCAGGACACCACATCTGCATATATAGGAATGCTGTCTCCTATGGCAACAGTTTTAGAACAGTTCCTGAAACAAGTTGTAACAAACTCCTTCACTTTCTTTATAATTACTTCTTGTAGGTTCTCAACCGACTGAGCTCCCAGTCTCTCACTAAACTTGCTGATTCACTGCCACCGAATCCCTTGAGCTCTTCCAATCTTCACTTTAGAATCCTCCTCAAGCGTCACCCCCGCTTCTTTGCTGGGTCCCTAGCTTGGCACTTCAGATACCTCTCAAGCTTTACCCCACTGGCCTGCTCAGTCCCTGGCTTGGCACACAAGGCTGCTCTGCAAGCATCACCTCCGCTGGCTGGGTCCTTGGCTTGACGCCTGCTGAAGTTTCCCAGTTCTTCACCATCCCCGATGGGTGAGAATACTGCTCCGATACTTGTTTCAGCTCCACACTGTGGTCCCTGGTAATAAGATGGCTGGTCCCTTAGTGGCAACAGCTTCCCCTCTACCTCTGACTATGACAGGTTCTCCAGTTGGCAGAACCGTCACTTCTAGTTGAACTGCAAGCCGCAGTCCGAATCCTACATTCCTCTCTTACTTCTGGATAAACCCTCAGACAGCCTAAGGGGCAGATGTGCCCAGGGTAAGCCCAATCTCTGGTCTAGCAGCCCCGGCAATACAACACACGTCCACCCAGACATCCGTCCAGCTGGCACAGAACCCCAATCACCTGACTCCACCCAAATATATAGATTCTCCCAGCAGGCCAAGGGATTTAAGAAGACCCCTGCCCATTGGCTGAGATGCCCCATATACTCCTAATCTGTCCTTGCTTTGCCCTTATCTTGTCTAATGTCACCAAGTACCCGGCCACCTAGTGACAGAAGAGAAAAGTGTAGCAATTCTAGACCAAGGGTGAACTCAGTTGATCCCTAACAATGAGCCAAGGTAACTACACCTGGCAGTTAAATTTAGGAGAAACCCTACCTAAACATCAGGGTGCTACATACATTTAGACTGGGGTGTCATAATATTTTGAATACCTTTAATGGGTGCTGTGATGCAAATGACCTCCTGCTGCAGGAGCAGTTAGAGGTTTGCACAGGTGACAACAGCAAGAGTTCGGGGTAAACCCTGCGTCACGGCAACCTGAACAGCTTCCTTAGTTGTCACCTTCTCACATGGGCTTCCAAAAGAGACTACGAATGGCTTTTCCAGGACTCATTACACAGGCTGCAGGAAATACGAAAAAAAGAGAGAAAATTTAAAAACAAGTGTTTAAAAAATGACAGTCCTTTAACAAATTAAATATTGCGCAGTTAGTTTTCCTATCTACTTTAACATTTTAAATCTGTTTTCTTGAAGCTCAGGCCAGTTTATTTATAGAGACATCCAGGCTCTTGTATGACTGCTGAACAGATGAGAGATGGGGAATGCAAAGCATATGCACGTATTCACTGCTGACCTCAACCACACCAGACCTGGGAAAAGATCCAGAACCCTCGGACCAACCCTGGATCCCACCGCGGCCTCCTCCACCATTCCCACACTTCCAGCCTTGAGTCATCTAACAATGGAAACCACATGTGTGGACCTTAGCCCTTTGCTCTGAAAGGCATTAGTCCTGGCAGGGCTTGGCCGGTGGAGATATGATGGAGCTCCAGAGACAGAGAAGAAGAGAGAAATCTGGGAAGATTTGTCAACGGGAACACTTCCTCTCATAGGGATGTGGGAAGACATAAAGAGCATCCATGGTCATGCAGCTGCAGCTTTTTATCTTATCACTAATTAGCTCCTTAAAGGGCCCATCAACAACAAAACATGGTGCTGGAAAGGCACATTCATGCGCTGCCCTTGTAAGAGCATGTGGGTGCCAAAGAATTTTTAATGGCACCCCAAATGCATCTTGCAAATGCACTGTGTTTGTGGCCAAAACATTGCAGGGTACTGCAGTTTGGACTGACGCGTTTTTAAAAGTAGTGCATGCACTACTTTTTGCATATTTCTGTGCGTTTGGCAGCCCATTGAAATTAATGGTCTGCTGAAAGCAAAACATGCGGGAACGTGCACAAATGCATTAGAACACGCATGTTTCAGTGTGCCCTAAAGGTAAACATTGTCGTTTGGGGTCAGGGGATTATTGTTATTATTATTATTATTATTATTATTATTTATATATAAATTTAGTTGTTTTTAGGACCCTACATAGTTGAGTGTCAGCTGTGGTCAAAAAAAAAAAAAAAAGAAAATGTGCCAAAAGGCTCAGATAGGTCTTCAGGACATCTGGGCAAGTCCATTGATTTCAATTCAAGCATGCAACTGGTGTCTGTATCTCTGGTCTTAGTACCTTGGGCATTTACGCATGCATGGGAAAACCTGCACATGCTCAGATAAGCTGCAGGTCTATGCCAATTTTCGAAAAGCCTGGAACTCATCTGGGGACACATGGAATTTCATGGCACACCTCTGCTTGATGGTAGGACTGCCTCCTGGTATGACTGGATAATCAAGAGCAAAGTTTGGGACTTTATGTGAGTCATGCAGCCAAGGAGGTGACATGGTACAATGATGATTGGTGAATAATCCATAATTGTGACCATTTCTATTGCATAATGACATAATACATACAATATAATAAGGTAAAAGTAATGCCGCGTACACACGACCGGACTTTCTGGCAGAATAGGTCAGACGGAATCATTCCGTCGGATATTCCGATCGTGTGTGGGATAATCCAATCGTTTTTCTAAAAAAATTCAGATGGACCTAGAAATAAAACATGTTTCAAATCTGTCCGACGGACTCAATTCCTATCGGGAAAACTGTTTGTCTGTGTGCTGGTCCGACGGACCAAATACGATGCAAGGGAAGCTATTGGCTACTGGCTATTGAACTTCCTTTTCTAGTCCCGTTGTACGTAATCACGTTCAAAAGGAATGGACTTTCGAACGGACTTTAGTCTGTTCGTTTGTGGGCAAGTCCATTCGTTCGGAAGTCCATCGTAACTCCATCGGGAAGAGCGTCGGACCTATTCTGCTGGAAAGTCCGGTCGTGTGTGCGGCATAAGGAAACTTTAATTCCAAAACATAATATATAATAACATGTTAACATAGCAGTATGGTATAATGGTATCACAATAGTAACATCATAAAATAGCCAGACTCATAGATATGTGTCTCCATAGTAATAAATGTATAAAGTATTTAAGTTGGTAGAATCCAAAAGAGCATATACAAGATAATGTATCATGGTAATATAAAATGCATCAAACAGCTTGACGCATTTTGCGCTACATTGCCACTCTTCAGGAGCAAATGTGGTATAAATATCTATAAAAGTATTAAGGGTAAGTATTAGGTAAGATAATAATTAAAAAGAAAAATAATATAAGGGTAAGTATAAAGGTAAATACTCCACTCATACTTGAAACCAATCATGAGTCTGAGTAGGGGCAATGGAGAGCAAAGGCCAGCCGGGCAAATCAATAGCCCCGGGAGCTGAGGCGGTGATCCCCATGAGTAGATGGAAAAACAAACAAAGAAGGCATGCCCTGGAAAAAAATCACCCAGTGGTAGTGAAGGGTGGTGAGAACCCCATGTGTAAAGAGTCCATCTATAAAAGATATGTAAATAGTGTAATGAAACATATGAATATATATAGAAAAAGGTGACTCCTGGGATGTCTGATATGAACAAATGGGCACAACGTTATTTTTGCCTAGGTGAGAAACAAAGAATTGCTGCTGTAAAAAGGCCAAAAAATGTTTTTTTTTTTTTTTTTTTTTATGTAGAATTTTTATCCAATTGTGGGAGAGAGTGTGGGGCAGGAGAAAGAAAGCAGTTTTTTAGCTTCTACCCTTATACTCATGTGAGCCCGATATCGAACCAGCGATGGGCACGAGAGCAGGCGCTGTCCCGGATCTCTCTCTCCTCATTGGTTCAGACACAGCAGTGGGAGTCATTGGAGTTCACAGCCAGTGGGGAGGGAGCAAGGGGCAGGGTCGAGCCGGCTTGGGAGTGAGCATGGATAAGTGCCCTCATAGCAAGTGGCTTGCTATGGAGGCACTCAGCGAGAGGGGGAGCCAGAAGTGTCAGCAGGGGACCCGAGAATTGAGGATTGGGGCTGTTCTGTGCAAAACCATTGCACAGAGCAGGTAAGTATAGTATGCATGTTATTTATTTTTAAATCTGAATGTTTAAAATCACTTTAAAGCAGACCCCTCACCTTGATAAGCTACATTCGGTTTTTCTATTTAGTAAGACTGATAAAATTAGCAGAAGTAACTTGCCTCCATCCTGCACTGTTTCCCCAGTCTCAGCACTCCCTGTCTCCAGCACATCAGGAATCCAGCACGCCTTCTTTTTATAAACATCATTGGCGGCTGGCTTGTTGTTATTCTGTGCTCACCCTCCAAGATCTTGCAGTTTAGAAACATGATCACCCTGGAAGGCACTGGAAATACTAGGAAGTGAACTTTTTAAAGAATGCAAGTAAAAAAAGGGGGGCCCCAGGGGTGCGAAGAGTGGGAATGGGCAGACGTCATATGTTGCCCGTCCAGAGGGAGAGTGTTCCTGCTGGCGCCATTTTACAATGCACCGGTAGGGAACTGGTTAAAAACCCCAATAGTTGCGCATGATACATTCCTGAGCTGTATAACACATTATTTGTATATGACCTACCGTGTTTCCCCGATAGTAAGACACCCCCGATTGTAAGACGTATCGGGAGTTTCAGAGGGGTCGGCTAATATAAGCCGTACCCCGAAAGTAAGACGTATGTCTTACTTTCGGGGAAACACGGGGGTATTGCCGCCTCCAGTGACGTACGGTACTAAGAGTGGGGCGGGGGGTGCGGGCCGCACCCTGGGGGGGGTGCCAGGCCAGCGCCCTCCCCCTCCGACTGAAGAGACAGCGCCGTTTTGATCAGTCTCGGCCGAGCAGAGTGAAGCCGCCTCCCCCTCCTCTTGTATGGCTACACAGTGCTGTGTATGGAGGAGGAGGAGGGGGAGGCGGCTTCAGTGAAGCCGCCTCCCCCTCCTTCTCCTTCATGGACAGCACTGTGTAGCCATACAAGAGGAGGGGGAGGCGGCTTCACTCTGCTCGGCTGTGAGTGACAGCCGCTGCCCGAGACTGATCAGAACGGCGCGACGCAACCACAGAGAAGCGGATTATTGTGCCAAGTC
This sequence comes from Lithobates pipiens, assembly GCF_037356315.1. NCBI lineage: Eukaryota > Metazoa > Chordata > Amphibia > Anura > Ranidae > Lithobates > Lithobates pipiens. The sequence goes on along the minus strand of NW_027507784.1, from coordinate 314,641,500 downwards.
CCGGATCACTGCTGACAGGTGTCACTGGCTCTGTGCCCTCCCGGAAAAAGGTCAGTGCATACAGAGAGAGACCAAGGAGGGGGAGGGGGAGGGGGGGTGTGAAGAGATTCTCTGCAGCTCTTGTAACCGCAAGATGCAGCTGAGGAGGACTACAAGTCCCAACATACCGGGCTGTGTGTGCTTACAGTTCTCCTCTGCTGAGCATAGCAGCTTTGTATGCTTGGACTTGTAGTCCTCCATAGTGCAGCCTTGCATGCTGGGACTTGTAGGCCTCCTCTGTAATGCAGTGCAGCCTTGCTTGCTGGGACTTGTAGTCCTCTTCTGTAGTGCATAAAATGCATATACACTAAAAAACACATTTTACACAGTTTTTTTTAGCTGTCAGTGCCCCTTTAACTGTGGGATGCGGACGGTTAGAGCGGGATGAGCGGAGGGATGTGGAGGCCGCGGGAGCAGCAGTAATGTTTTCCGTGGTCCATCAGGTCCAATTCGACAATTTTTATTCCAATATAAGACATACCCCGAAAGTAAGACATAGTGGGGCTTTTGGGGATAAAAAGAAAGTAAGACACTGTCTTACTTTCGGGGAAACACGGTAGTAAATACACATGAGGTGTTAAAGGAGTTGTAAATGCAGAAGGTTTTTTATCTTAACCGATTGCCAACCAGCCGCCGTCATTATACTGCGGCGGGTCAGCATGATCCCGTGAACCGTTGTGGCTTTACATCGGCTCCTCTAAGCGGGATAGCAGGCACGCACGCGCTGCATTGCGGGGGTGCCGATGCTCGTGGCCTGCGGTCGCGATGACTGCCGGCCATGCATGATCGTGGAGCACAAGAGGCAGAACAGGGATGTGTGTGTGTGTAAACACACAAATTCCTGTTCTGTGAGGAGAGGCAGATTGTGAGTTCCTAATAGCTAGGAACCACGATCTGTCATCTCCTATAGTCACTCCCCTCCCCCTACAGTTAGAACACACTCTAGGGAGCACGTAACCCCTTGATCGCCCTTTAGTGTTAACCCCTTCCCTGCCCGTGACATTTACACAGTAATCAGTGCAATGTTATAGCACTGATCGCTGTATAATTGTCAGTGGTTTCCAAAGTGTCTGTGTCCGCCATAATGTCGCAGTCCCGATAAAAATCGCAGATCGCTGCCATTACAATAAAAAAAAAAGAAAAATAATAATAAAAATGCCATAAATCTTTCCCCTGTTTTGTAGATGCTATAACTTTTGCGCAAACCAATCAATATACGCTTATTGTGATTTTTATTACCAAAAATATATAGAAGAATACATATCGGCCTAAACTGAGAAAAAATTAGCTTTTAAAAAAAAAAATGGGGATATTTATTATAGCAAACTGTACAAAATATTGTGTATTCTTCAAAATTGTTGCTCTTTTTTCGTTTATAGCACACAAAAAAACCCCGCAGAGATGATCAAATACCAGCAAAAGAAAGCTCTATTTGTGGGAAAAAAAAGGACTTAAATTTTGTTTGGGTACAGCATTGCACGACCGCGCAATTGTCAGTTAAAGCAACGCAGTGCTGAATCTCAAAAAAATTGCCTGGTCATTGAGCGGCCAAATCTTCCGGGGCTGAAGTGGTTAATGGATTCTATGCATTAAGATAAAAAAACCTTTTGTCTGTAGAAGCACTCTACAATTACTTACTCCAGAGATGTCCACAAATGTCTAAGTCATCTAGGACACTCCTTCTGATTGGCTGAGACACAGCAGCGGCACCATTGGCTCCCACAGCTGTCAGTCAGCCAATCAGGAGGAGGAGGTCTAGTGCTAGAACGATTGTTCTCGCTCTATCGATGGCGGCGATGCTGCACATGTGTAGTTTTAACACCGTTACAGGTACGACTTCCGTATGCATTCGCTTCTGCGCAAGCACGGAGGGATGGGAGCTTTACATTTTTTAGATCAGAGACCCGATCAAAGTCAATTCCGGCTTTGTTCGGGACTCTGGCGGACGTGCCAGCTGGTCGCTCGGGCCTCCCTGTGGCACTGGCAAACCCCGGCAAGCCACGGAAGGCAGCGTAAGGGTGGGATTTCCCCTCCTGCTGCTTAGCCGCATCAGTTGTTATTACAGGAAAGCAGTCCGTTGGCTATAAAAAAGGCATCACTCCAGTACAACCCCTTTAAGCCGAAGGCTGCATATTTGTGTTACGCCAGCGTGAAGGGGTTAAGCTGTCTTATTCTTTTTTCCAGGTTCGGACCCGCTCAGCCAGACACACAGCGCTACATTTCGGATGTATACTGTTCAGCTAAGGACTCGCCAACAGCATTTGTAATTTCTCAGAACTACTTTATTTTTCTTAGAAGTTGCATTACATTTGCATTAGACCTTTTTTTTTTTATCCTGTAGCATGGTTTGAATTGCAGCAATTTTGTTATCAGAATTCAATTTTGTTGACTTGGAACTAAAGCTGGCCATACACGTAGCAATTTGAGGTCAATTTCAGCCACTGTCCATCTACTGGGAACTGCAAAGATGATTAAAGCAATTGCTGGAAGTTTGGTTGACTTCAATTGAATTGAATTCAATTGCGTGTATAATCAAAACCGGGCAATAAAATTGCCAGTTCGAATAGAGTTTTTTGAAAGATTGAATCAATAATGCAAAAAAAAAAAAAAAAAGTTACAACGGTTTCATTGATCGTGATCAGATTTTTCTGCCAGGTTTGATCATGATGAGTTCTGTTTCATATAATTGCTGTAAATTAAAAACAAAAAACAAAAAAAAACACCATTTTATGTCTTCAGTTGCTTTGTGATTTCAACAAAAAAATTTAAACAAAAGTTAAATCTTTTAATCTCAAGCTGGCCATACACTAGTAGATATTTTGAACGGTTGTAAAAACATTGGTAAGAAAATTTGAAGTACATTTAATGGCTCAACGAATGTAATTTGAAAGTACTTCAACATTTTGTTTGCTTTTAACATTGGAAAAAAATAAATAAAAACACATTCATTGTTAGAAATCCGGTAGCTCGAGAAAGATTTTTCCATCCTGTTCATCCGAATTGTCTCATCAATTTGGCGGAAAATTAATGTAGGTTTAACGCCAATAATAATTAGAAAATCATTCCCTTTTTTTTTTCTTCTTCTTTTCTTTCTTGAAATTAAAATTTCAATAAAAAATATATTAAGAGAAAAGAAATTCAAACCAGTACCAGGACCAGGTAATATGATCTCCTTGTATTTCTTTCATGAAGCTCTGATTTTTCAACTACACTACCTTTAGAATTCTTCTATTTGGTCTCCGAACCTTCCTAATCCCTATATTATTTTTTTAAATTTTTTTTTTTTTTTTTTACAAAGTATTGGTCACATCGCCGATGAGCCCTCTCCTTTCTTCTTTTTCTTTTCTTTCCCTCCCAAGCCCTCATGTTATATATTTAATTTTGTTTTTTGGAGTGGCCATAACCCTTTGTAGGGGGGCCTTACCTTACTGGGCCTACCGGTTACATCCACTTGGCCTGTTCTTCCACGTCTAGGGGCTCCCAGGGCTGATACCCAACAACCTGAACGCTGACACAAATAAAGTCCCCCTGAAAGGTTTTATTTTGCAGTGATAACATCCAATAGCACAGTCTCTCATGGGAACAGAGGGCACGGGCGAAGAACCCAGGCACCCTGAACTGCAGATCTAACAGAGTCTCCAATTCCACCCAGAGAGCAGCCACTCGCAGCTGGGCACCCCAAGGCCAAACAAATCTCTAGCCAGAGATCATGGTAGTCAGCACGTTGACTCAAAACTTGAAACAATCCTATGAACGTGTACAAGTTGTAACTAAGGGTGAACAGGAACCTTTTTCTTCAGTACCTGGAACGTTCTCTGTCTCCGTAATAGTACTGGAAAAAGTGTGCATTCGTCAATGTCCTTCCCAACTCAGTAACCAAGCACTTCTCAGGATGCCACTTGTCGGCCTTCCTCCGAAGATTCTTCCCCCAGTCACTTCCACGAGCTGTGGTGCCCCTCCAAGCCGAGAGCACACCCGGACACCTTGAATCCTCCCTCAGTTACGGCACCTCAACCAGCTGGTTCTGAGACTCGGGAACAGACGGATCCCTACCCCAGACCATACGGGTCTATTGGGGGCAACTAACAAGAACATGTTGCGGGATGTTGAACACCCCGTGACCGGGACCCTTCACGGGGCTACCCCGGTCCTGGAACAAGAACAGACCACACGGGCCTCGTGAACTCCTCTCCTGAAGACGTGACCCACACATCTTAAGTACCCCTTCCCAGACTCCCCAGCGGGGCCTGACACTCCCACTGATTGGTTCCGAGAAGGTTGATACTCAAAACGTCCAACCAGGCCTGGTTTTGGCCTGTCATGTGCACCTCACTGCTCACATGACCAGGTAGAACTTCAAACATGGCCCGGCCAGACTGATGTCAAGGCCAACCTACGTAATTAACCCTCACAACCCCTACTGTTCTGAGGCAAAAAACTAAATTTACATCCGTATGACACTTGTTAATGTCATCCGCTACACATATGTCAACAAAATGTCATCCGCTACACATATATTTTTTCTTTCTTTATTTGTTGTTGGGGTTATACACTTTAACAATCATATCCATGCTGTTAATTGTATTTTTTTGAATCTATAGGCTCTGTTATTTACCCAAGCTTTGTCCTTTCTCTTTTTTTTTTCCTTCCTGTAAATTTTTTGAATGAAAATTTCAATAAAAATATAGTAAGAGAAAAAAAAAATTAAAACTAGTACCTAGTACCTGGTAGGGATGGGTGAACGGTTCGGCCCGAGCATAAGTTCGGCGAACAACCAACATTATGCCGCAATTCGAAAACCCGCGGAACCCCGTTAAAGTCTATGAAACGCTAACATGAAAAAACAAAAGTGCTAATTTTAAAGGCTTATATGCAAGTTATTGTCAAAAATTTTTTGGAGACCCGGGTCCTGCCCAGGGGAAATGTATCAATGCAAAAAAAGTTTAAAAAACTGCAATTTTTTGGGGAGCAGTGATTTTAATAATGTTTAAAGTGAAAAAATAACAATTTAAATATTCCTTTAAATATCGTGCCTGGGGGGTGTCTATAGTCTGTCTGTAAAGTGGTGCAGTGTTCCCGTGTTTAGAACAATACCACAGCAAAATTACATTTCGAAAAAAAGTAATTTAAAACTGATTGTGGCTGTACTGTAATGAATTGTCGGGTCTCAGCAATATAGCTAAAACTCATTGAAAAAAACGGCATGGGTCCCCCCCCAGTCTATTACCAAGCCCTTTGGGTCTGGTATGAATATTAAGGGGAATTCTGAATCAAAATTTTTTTTAAAATTGTGTGGGGGGTCCCCCCCAAAATCCATACCAGACCCTTCAGGTCTGCTATGGATTCAAGGGGAACCCTGCTCCAAAATGTGAAAAAAATGGCGCAGAGGTCCCCCCAAAATCCATACCAGACCCTTATCCGAGCATGCAACCTGGCAGGCTGCAGGAAAAGAGGGGGGGCAGAAGAGAGTGCCCCCCCTCTTGAACCATACCAGGCCACATGCAGTCAACATGGGGGGTGCTTGGGAGTCACCCCCAAAGCACCTTGTCCCCATGTTGATGGGGACAAGGGCCTCATCCCCACCACTCTTGCCCGGTGGTTGTGGGGGTCTGTGGGCAGGGGGCTTATCGGAATCTGGAAGCCCCCTTTACAAGAGGACCCCCAGATCTCAGCCCCCTGTGTGAATTGTTGGCTTTAACCATATCCATGCTGTTAATTGTATTTTTTTTTTTTGCATCTGTGGGCTCTGTAATTTAACTAAGCTTTGTGGTTTCTCTTTTTTTCCTTTTCTGTAAAAGTTGATGATGATAATTTCAATAAAAAATTTATTAAGAGAGAAAATCAAATGAACATTCATAAAATATTGAAAGAATGGCCAGCTTACATCTCCACCACACAGTTTTATTACCCTCTGACCTCCAACCTAAAGCCTACAGTACAGCGGGAGGAGGCTGTTCATATGCTACAGCTGCAATGAACAACACTGCAAATTTTTTATACAGCAAGTCCAGTTGACAGGCAGTATGACCTATCAAACTTGGCCATTTAAATCAATGTGGCTCACAGTTGCAGTGCATTTGCAGATAGGTGCAATTTAGCTTCCTTCCAGTAGGTGGCACATTACTACTATTCTGATAGAGCTGAATCTTTAGAGGAAAATGGCTCCTTGAGAGATTCTGTAGTTGTCACACAGGTTCCAGCTGTCTGATTGGGTCCTCTGGCAGCCATCTTGGTGTGAAACTCTTTAAGTTGATGTGCCTGAACCATTTGGGCATGCTTGGGATGAGTGGATAGGTGAGGGAGAAAGACCCTGTTCGCCAGGGAGAGTTATCAGCACAACTTCCTGATCGAGTAGGGTCAGCGTAGGGACACTGCTTGCTCTACACAAACATTCTGATACCCGGACCAGCAATTGTAGAATCTTTTTAGCAACATAGAGTGCCGATACTTTGGAAAGAGTATGGCTCAACTGCAAACTTACCAAGACATGGCCGTCCACCTAAACTGACAGGCCAGGCAAGGAGAACATTAATCAGAGAAGCAGCCAAGAGGCCCATGGTAACTCTGGATGAGCTGCAGAGATCAACAGCTCAGGTGGGAGAATCTGTCCACAGGACAACTATTAGTCGTGCTCTCCACAAATCTGGCCTTTATGGAAGAGTGACAAGAAGAAAGTCATTGTTCAAAGAAAGCCATAAGAAGTTCCATTTTGCAGTTTGTGAGAAGCCATGTGGGGGACACAGCAAACATGTGGAAGAAGGTGCTCTGGTCAGATGAGAACAAAATGTAAATTTTTGGCCTAAAAGCAAAACCCTATGTGTGGCAGAAAACTAACACTGCACATCACCCTGAAGACACCATCCCCACCGTGAAACATGGTGGTGGCAGCATCATGTTGTGGGGATGCTTTTCTTCAGCAGGGACAGGGAAGCTGGTCAGAGTTGATGGATAGAGCCAAATACAGGGCAATCTTAGAAGAAAACCTAAGACTGGGGCGGAGGTTCAACTTTCAGTAGCACAACAACCCTAAACATACAGAAAATTGCTGTTCACAGATGCTCTCCATCCAATCTGACAGAGTTTGCGCTATTTTGCAAAAGAAGAATGGGCAAATATGTCACTCTCCAGATGTGCAAAGCTGGTAGAGACATCCCCAAAAAGCTGTAATTGCAGTGAAAGGCGGTTCTACAAAATATTGACTCAGGGGGGCTAAATACAAATACACACCACACTTTTCAGATATTTGTAAGAAAATTTAAAAACCATTTATCATTTTCTTTCCACTTCATAATTATGTTCCACTTTGTGTTTGGTCTATCACATACAATCCCAATTAAATATATTTACGTTTTTGGTTGTAAGATGAGAAAATGTAGAAAAGTTCAAGGGGTATGAAAACTTTTTCAAGACACTGCATTTCTACACTACTGTGTCATTGTCAAGTAATATATTTCTGCAATACTGTGACTTACTAAGTATATATTGCAACTGTGTGTACAGCCTACTTGATAAACAATGCCTATTTTTACTATCTGTAAATACCGCTGTTAACCTTACTACTATATACAAGATATATTTCCCGGACTGCAGTTTGACAAAAAAAAGCCAACCCCCCACAAAAAAACAAAACAAAAAACAGGCATTCATTTGATTGCAGGATCACCTCCTAAGCGCCTGACAGTGGCTGCTCAGCCACACTCTGAAAAGTGTTCCACCACAGGTCGCTTTTCAGAAAAAGAGCAAGTATGAGCGAAGGCTAACAATTCCTGCACTTCCTATTCTCACCAATAGGTGTTGCTGCTTAGCTGCAACCTATATGGCTAGCTACGAACTGCTTCTTGCAATGTTCAAAAGATAACTTCATGTTTGCATAACTGAAAAAAATAATAATGTGCTGATTTGCATAACAAGCCTCAAGGGTCAGTACTGCAGTTATAGCCAGTAGCAAAAATGCATACTTTTCAATATGTACTTTACAGAAATCTTCCGCTGTGTGTACTGATTTTGCTTTGCACCATATGATAATGTGAGAGCTGTAAGGGAGATGACTGTTCCCATTTATTCTGCACAGAGAGAATCACATTTTGCTTCTTGTTTTACAAGCCTTGAAATTGAAGATGAGTTTCTGTTACAATTAGTTTCTCTCCATTTGTTTATATAGAACGTATGTATTACAATAGAGCCAGCTTAAAAACAGGTACTGTCTGTCTTCGTTCCCTTTCTCCAAAGGGAAAAGTTAAGTTACTCCTTAAAGTGGACCTTCACCCTTCAGATCCATTTTAGTTCACTGGACTCCCTCCCCCATTCACATTGTAAATCAACACTTTATGTGAATGGTTTTTCACTTTTATATTCCTTTTCCTGTTTAGTCCGGTCGCCAATTTCGGCTTAGCAAGTATGACGTGTCCCGGCTCTCTCCAGGGAGATGCCCGTCACATATCCCAGGAGGCTGAGGGACATAGAGCAGTCAGTGGGCAGAGCTGGTTCACATCATCGGGGGGTGGCTTGCAGGCAGGTGCGGTCTGCTGCCTCCAGTGCAGGGGGTGCTCAACCGCAGCGGCAGTGCAGCGGGGGAGGATGTCCTTGAGGAACATGGTTCCTCTATGGTTTCCTGGGTCACTGGGGCAGCAAATGGATGCTGGCCATGCCTGACTCTTGGCAGCCATCTTGGGTGTGTCAGACAGAGTCTATTTAAGACTCCGGACCCTGGATTTAGCACACTTGACGTGAGTGTATAGTACAGTGAAGGGTAACCCGTCTGTTAGGGACATCACTACTTTTCTTGAAATCTTCCTGATTGGGCATGAGACTGCCAAGCCTCATTATGCCACTCTCAGCAGATGCTGTCAGTCTGGATAGCACCCGCTCTGTTTACATTGTTGGGCCACCTGCTCAATGGGATTGTTGTGAACCGTTCCTACATTACATAAATACAAGTTTCAATTGCACCTGTCTGTATGAGTAGCACCCACAGGCTGTCTGAACCCCAAAGAAGCAGCCCACTTCTGATGACTGAGGTGGACCTAAATGGGGATGTGGGACCCAAGTGGTGGTACCTGAGCAGCGTATCATAACGGACATCTCTGTATTCACTGAATATGTGAATTGTCCTCTTTAATATGGTAAAGTTGGGGGAGCCCTGTAGATCATGGCTTTTCGGCCCTGAGCTAATGGTGCAGCTTGCATTGCTAAAATGAAGAATGAACCAACCCTTGAGAAGGAATTGGCATACAGGGGTCCTTTCTGTTCTTAAAAAGGTTCTACTGTGCATTGCACTGCTTCTGGAGGGCGTTTGATTCTTTTTAGTCCAACTTGCCATAGCCCGTCCAGCTATCCATTCTCATTGCCCCCCACCCCCACAAACAATACTATAGAGAAGCCTGGGTTTCATGAGCTAAGGTTGGTAAGCAAGTCTTGGAGCACCACTGTACGCAGATTGGAATTTCTGCCTATAAAATACCATGCCACAGGGGCAAAAAGTAATTACTTGTATGGTACTGCCCACTATCCTAAATTGAGGAAGGAATCCCTTTTTTTATTTTTTGAAATTGCAATAGAATCAAAGCAGGCAGACAGGGCACAGCAAAAGAAATAGCCAGCACACGCCACCAATGAGCCTCCAAGATTTAATGAGGTTGACCTCATTAAAACTTGGAGGCTCATTAGTGGTGTGCTGGGCTATTTGTTTTACTGGGCTATAATATGGATTCTCCGTTAGCTAAGCACTCTGTAGGCAGACCGAGCAGACATAACATTTGTGGAGACTGTTCAGCTGCCCAATGGCCCTCTGGGACTTGGGGGCCAATTAATTCTAGATGTGGGTCAGATGGTTAATGGGACCAGTTTCCATTGGACATGGTTCATTTATAGCTTCAAATTATTACATGGTGAATAAATGCTTTTACTTGGCCAGCAGTTGCCAAGTGGTGCCCAAAAATTTGTCTTACCTAAGGGCCCATTAATGCTGTCTGCTATAAGAAGACTCTACTGTGCTTTGCATTGATTTAGAAGGAGACTTTTTCTTCCTTTTAGTCCAACTTAACAGTATTTGTTTAGTTACTGTTTATATTATTATCATTATACAGGATTTATATAGTTCCAACAGTTTGCACAGTGCATAACAACATGAAGGTAGACAGTACAATTACAATACAATTCAATCCTGCTCATTGGAGCTTACACTCATTTTTTTTCATCATAATCGTTATCTTAGAATTATTTTTTATTTTTTTTGGAAACTTTTCATTATTTCGGGAGAGTATATATTCCTTGTTCCAAATTGATTTGTATTTACAGAAGTTCTGTTATTCTTTTGTTATTTTGGAAGGTTGGCTATATTTGTTTTATTGTGTTAAAGCGGAGGTCCACCCTAAAGTGGACCTTCCGCTCATCGGAACCCTCCCCCCCTCCGGCGCCACAATTGGCACCTTTCAGGGGGGAGGGGGGTGCAGATACCTGTACAGTACAGGTATCTGCACCCACTTCCAGGATAGCTCTCTGCGGAAAGGGGCATAGATTACGCCCCTTTCCGCAAGTGCCCGCCCCTTTCTGCAAGTGCCCCGCTGCCTGCTGGGAAACACACAGATCCCAGAGGCAGCGGGGACCGTCCTTATTGCGCAGCGCGACTTGCGCATGCGCAGTAGGGAACCGGGAAATGAAGCCGAAAGACTCCATTTCCTGATTCCCATACCCAAGATGGCGGCGGCATCACCCGAGAGACGATCTAGAGATCGGCTTCGGGTGCCGACATCGCGGGCGCGCTGGACAGGTAAGTGTCACTATTTTAAGAGTCAGCAGCTGCAGTATTTGTAGCTGCTGGCTTTTAAAAAAAAAAAAAAAACGCGGAGTCCCGGCGGACTCCCGCTTTAATTCGTTATTTTTGGAGATTAAAAAAGAGAACCGGATTGATATCAATTGGAGTTACATGCATCCAAAAGTAACCAATGGAACAACATTTATTTCGGATTTATTAGTTATGTAATGATTCGGAGATTCTGATGGATCAATCTTCTTCCCAAGTAGGAATCATCTTATTTCACTTTTATACCTTACTGCAGGGGTGCCCAAACTTTTGAAGTGCGAGGGCCACTTAACCACTTCAGCCCCGGACCAATTAACAGCCTAAGGACCAGAGGTCTTTTTACAATTTCGCACTGCGCTGCTTTAACTGGTAATTTCGCGGTCATGCAATGTTGTACCCAAACGAAATTTGCGTCCTTTTCTTCCCACAAATAGAGCTTTCTTTTGATGGTATTTGATTGCCTCTGAGATTTTTATTTTTTGCGATATAAATGGAAAAAGACCGAAAATTTTGAGAAAAAATTATATTTTCTACTTTTTGTTATAAGAAAAATCGAATAAACTCAATTTTAGTCATACATTTAGGGCAAAATTTATTCAGCCACATGTCTTTAGTAAAAAAAATGTCAATAAGCGTATATTTATTGGTTTGCGCAAAAGTTATAGCGTCTACAAACTAGAGTACATTTTCTGGAATTTACACAGCTTTTAATTTACGACTGCCTATCTCATTTCTTGAAGTGCTAAAATGGCAGGGCAGTACAAACCCCCCCCCCCCAAATGACCCCATTTTGGAAAGTAGACACCCCAAGGAAGTTGTGGAGAGGCATGTTGAGCCCATTGAATATTTTTTTTTTGTCCCAAGTGATTGAATAATGACACAAAAAAAAAAAGTTTACAAAAAGTTGTCACTAAATGATATATTGCTCACACATGCTATAGTTATATGTGGAATTGCACCCCAAAATATATCCTGCTGCTTCTCCTGAGTACGAGGATACCACATATGTGGGACTTTTTGGGAGTCTAGCCGCGTACGGCACCCCGAAAACCAATCACTGCCTTCAGGATTTCTAAGGGTGCAAATTTTTGATTTCACTCCTCACTACCTATCACAGTTTCGAAGGCCATAAAATGCCAAAATAACACAAAACCCCCCCAAATTACCCCATTTTGGAAAGTAGACACCCCAAGGAAGTTGTGGAGAGGCATGTTGAGCCCATTGAATATTTTTTTTTTGTCCCAAGTGATTGAATAATGACATAAAAAAAAAAAATAAGTTTACAAAAAGTTGTCACTAAATGATATATTGCTCACACATGCCATAGTTATATGTGGAATTGCACCCCAAAAAATATTATGCTGCTTCTCCTGAGTACGAGGATACCACATATGTGGGACTTTTTGGGAGTCTAGCTGCGTACGGCACCCCGAAAACCAATCACTGCCTTCAGGGTTTCTAAGGGTGCAAATTTTTGATTTCACTCCTCACTACCTATCACAGTTTCGAAGGCCATAAAATGCCAAAATAGCACAAAACCCCCCAAATGACCCCATTTTGGAAAGTAGACACCCCAAGCTATTTACTGAGAGGCATGTTGAGTCCATGAAATATTTTATATTTTGCCACAAGTTGCAGGAATTTTACATTCTGCTGCTTCTCTCGAGTACGGGGATACCACATGTGGGGGACTTTTTGGCAGCCTAGCCATGTACGGGACCCCGAAAACCAAGCACTGCCTTCCGGATTTAAATATAAAATGCTACCAAAAAAAAACTGTTAGCGATCGCAGGGATCAGGCCTGACTCTGCGAATGCTGCAGTTATGTGTTTAGTGTTTTGTAAGTGACAGTGATCGATCGATACTGCACTTGGGTGGGCTGGGCAGAGGGGCAAAACGCAGGTGCCAGCAGGTATCTGGGCTGATCCCGCTAACAATGCGTTTTTTTGGAACCCTAAACTGCTGGGGATGCTAGTATAGATCTTGCCAGATCAGATATTGATCTGTTCAGATTCTATACCACTACGGGAGGTTTATGCTTTGCGTGTGGGTGTTAGCGGTACTGGCACTAACCTAGCGCTGCCTGGGGTGACGCAGACCCTGACCCTAAAACCTAATTGATATCACCCGCTGGGTGATCAGGGGGTTAAACCTTTATTGGGTAATAAATGGTGGGTGCCCTGATGCTATAAAAAGAAAACTAACCAGAGTCACCCGTAACACTTATACGGTGATCACTGGTGAAAGGGTTAACTAGGGGCAATCAGGGGGTTCAAATTTTTATTAAGGTAGTATATGGGGGTCCCTGGCTCTATATAAAAACCTGACGGGGAACCTAAATAACTAACTGGCTAACCAGAGTCACCAGTGACACTTATACTGTAATCGCTGGTGAAAGGGTTAACTAGGGGCAATCAGGGGGTTAAAACCATTATTGGGTAGTATATGGGGGTACCTAGCACTATAAAAACCTGGCGGTGAACCTAAAAAAATAACTAGCTACCTAGCGACACTAATGCAGCGATCAGAAAAATGATCGCTTAGTGACACTGGCAAAAGGGGGTGAAAGGGTTAAATCTAGGGGCAATCAGGGGGTTAAACCTTTATTGGGGGGTGGTAGGGGGCTACCCTGGACCTAACACTAACTGCCCTGACAGTTTTTACTTTTACAACTGACACTGAATGCAGTGATCAGTAAATAAATGATCACTGCAATCAGTGACACTGTGACTGGGGGGGGGGGGCGGGGGGCGATCGGGGGGGGGGGGGTTTGTGTGCCTGTGTGTGCCTACATGTCAGTGTAGTGTTGGTGCACACTTACTTTCTGTCTTCTCCTCGTAGTCCGGTCAAAAAGACTGCCCCAAGGAGAATGACATCACTTCCTCCCTGCCTGTGTTTACTATACACAGAGGGAGGAAGCTTCTCATTCGCCATATTTTTTTTTAGCATTTTTATTCCTATTACAAAGAATGTAAACATCCCTTTTAATAGAAATAAGGGATGACAGGTCATCTTTGTGGCAAGATCTGGGGTCAATAAGACCCCAAATCTCTCTACTTTTTAAAGAAAAATTGATTGTTCGCTTTAGAAAAAAAAAAAGATTACTTTTATATTAGGCCAGAATTGACATCATGACGATCTGGTCTCTGGTAATCTGTATGGTGTCAGATCATTTCCCAGGCATGTTGGTAAAGACAGAAAGTCTGAGAAACACTGGCGAGTGGTAGGATGGTAAACCACTTGCAAGCCGCAACGTATAAATACATATTGTGGTCGGCAAGTGGATATTTATTGCAAAATTATTCAATTTCATATGTAGTGCATTTTGTTATAATAATGAAAAAAAGACTACTGCGCCGCTCTTATCCGAATAAAATGAATGAATCACAATTAATACTTATTCATTTATTACTGTATGTTATTAAGTTGAATATATTTGTCCATTTGTCCATTCCCAGCTGACTTTGTTTGTTAGGCCGCACACATACAAATTAAACAAATGTTCTCTCAAATTCAATCCCAATACAAAAAGAATCTTATTAGATTATTCACGCTATTCTCGCTAGAATAAAAACAAATGGATCTGAATCAATTCGCACCATTTGCTATGTTGTTATGTTATTTTGGATGCTTCAAATATAACAAAAGGTCCAAATTATCCCATCATGTCTTTCGAATGAAACTAATGAATGCAAATGAATTAGTTGTTTTCATTATAATTTATTTTGGATTAGTTGAAATTTATTACTGCTGTGATCTGGAGATTTGGCTACATCTGATTAACAAAAATTTTGTCTGAATTACAACTCATAATGAAACAAATCGCATGTCTTATTTATACACGATATTTACACCAGTTTGAGTGGAAGCCAATCCACCTGTATGGTGTTTTTTTTTTTTTTCGTGAGGGGGAACCCATGCCAACACAGAGAAGACATAGGCCATTCATAAGCCTCCTACACACAAAAGGATTTTGTTTTGCATACAAATGGCAAGGACAAACACAAACGTACTGACGTACTAGACTTACTACGTGGTTTTTCAGCTCTTTAGCGCCACCCTTTGGGCTCCTTCTGCTAATTTTGTGTTAGTAGAAGTTTAGTGAGTGTTGATTCATGCTTTTCATTTAGCGCATTTCATTTTTTGCTTTTCGGTTTGTTTCTGAACAGCCATTCGTCAACCAGCCATCTTGCGGAATCGGAGGAGATAACGTGTTATTATTTGTTTTGTTGTTATTGCTTTCACCCAAGTCCAGTCCAGCAACAGGAGGAGGAGGAGTTATTGGACCAAAAATTGGTTGCTTTATTAATCGTGACCAATTATGTCATATGCCTTTGCTGCGGGAGCTCCAGAAGATTAATCAAGATGATTTTCGGAATTATCTCCAGATGAAGGACCCCTGCTTTCACAAACTCTTGGAATTGTTGACCGCCTATAGGCTTTTATTTTATTTTTTGGTTGAATAATAATGATTTGATTTTTCTATATTTTTGGATGCATAGAATGCACTGTTTGGTTAAGTGTCAGGGCTGCCTTAGCCCTTCCTCCTCTGGGCTGGCTGCTCAGCTGTCGGCTAATTGCCAGATCTCTTCTCTTTCCACAGTTACCAGCTGCTCCCGATGATGGTCGTCTGACCTGCCTATTTAAAGCCTTCCAGCTCACTTTTTCCTTTGCCTTTGTGTTGGTCACATCACAAGGAACCATCCCCTGCTGTTTGTTTCAAGACTGGCTTACTGACATCCCACCTGGCTTCTTATCCTGCTTGCGGTTGCTCTCCTTGGATCCCTGACTTCCGGCCTGGCTGATTACCCGATCTGGTTAATGAACTTTGGACTGGCTGACTACCCGATCTGGCTACTGGACTCTGGCTATGCTTGACTATGTTTTTTTCTATTTACCTTTTTATTTTTATTAATAAACAAGTGTGATTTGATTGTACTTCTGTCTCAGTCTGTTTCATGGTTTCTGACATTAAGTTCTATTGGCAGATAGCATGTCCAATTTTATTTGTTTTCTTTTTTTAATGCACAATAAAAAAAAAATGTGGAGAATAATACTTGGCTATGTGTTTTACTTCAAATGACAGTTTGGGAGTAGCAGTTACATTTAAAAAAATAGAATGTAAAATTGACAAGGGACACCTACATAGTTGTATCTTTGATCTAAAAACTACAGGATAATGGTGTTGTTGTGGTAACTTGCCCAAATAGAAAAATAAAGCAGAATAATATTATTCTTGATATCACTATAAAAAAAAACCTTTGAAAATGTGTTTGCAATAACTCCATCAGTATCTCCAGCAAAGCAGATTCATTATTAATGTAACTATAAAGTGCAGCGCTAACGTACAATTGCATACAAAAAAATGTGTGTATGTAAAAAAAAAAAATAATTATATGAAAAGCTTCCTGATGATGCAACAACGTTTGCGAAACGCGTAGCGGCTGCCGGGACCTCCGTTGATGTGCGGTGTGTGAGGAAAAGGTTTGGGACGTATTCACAAAACCGTAGAGCATAGATTAATGCTTGAGGGCTTTTGGATACATAGAGGGACAGACTGAACCCATATTCCTACGTACATAGCTGGACATGCTTGGTGCCGGTTTAGGCACATGTGAGTTTGAATTCTGTCATTTTTTATTTATTTAAATAAACCTGTTTTGATATACTGCACCATGATGGTTTCCTATATATCCCTATGAGATAAAGAGCACGAGAGGGTTCCGCTTTTCAGGCTGGAGAGGCTGTTGATGAGATCCCTAAAAGGAGTGGTTATCCTAAATGAACTAAAGGCGCATACACAGATTAGGTCTGGTGAGTGGCCATTTCATTTGGAAATTTTCATGATGAGTTCAAGGAAAGAACTGTTATATCATATGTATCACTGATTGTATATTTTATGTCTTAGATGAACTCCTCTTTACCCTTTTGCATCCCTGAAGAAGGAATTTTCCGAAACGCGTTGGGTGTTGAGAGGACTTACCATATTCCTGTTTGTTATGGTGATATTCACTGACTCTGTTCAGTAAAATCAATGTTTGACGTTTTTATTGTGTTCTAATCTGAATAAATGTAAACAAAAAATCTTTTTCTAAAATCGTATGTTGATATTATTATTTTTTTGTGTGCCTATAAAGTCCAACCAAGGAATTTTCTCTTTGTTTCAGACATCCATACCTAAAACAAAAAACAGGGCTGGAGGGTGGGAGCAGTTTCTTCGTCCGCTGACTTCTGCCTGACCACTGGACACTGGCCCTTCCCTGACTATAATGCAGAACTATTCTGGACACCCCCACTATACTGACCAACTGAAACCCCCAGGTTAACCCTTCAGTGGCCTACTTGCCCTGCTGCCCTGTCATGCCAGCACTGTGCCTATTCCTGCGTCTTTTGCTATGGGCTTCTCTATCTAAAGGGAGAGGCAAGAGTTTCAAAAGGTAATGACAGTAGGGGATGAGTAGATGGAAAAAGTAAACTTCCAGTTTTTAGGTGGAGGTGGGATAGGCTTCCCTAAAGACATAAGTTTTCAAGGATGGCTTGAAGGTGGACAGAGTTAGAGAATGTCAGATGGATTGGGGTAGGGAGTTCTAATGGAAGGAGAAGGCTTTGCAGAAATCCTAGAGACAAGCATGTGGTCTCTTCTCCATAATACAAGGCGCAGGTAAGGTCCTGCAGGATACCATTTGAATGCAAGGTGCACCGTGGTGCATCGACAAGCAGGGATCACACAGACTCCTTGATGAATGAGAACAGGGTAGGCACAGCCGACTAAACAAAGGTGTATATCTGTATTGAGGTGTAATGAGTTATCAAAGAGCTGCACCTATATATCACCCGAATAAAAGTGCTTGCATTCGGCCGTGTCTCCTACCAGATGGTTGTGATCCCCACTTACAGAGATCAAACACACATGAGAAATAATGGACCCCCCCGGGTGTCTCTGAATGGGATCAGTATGGTCCACTGGGTTTCAGCATGTGATATTCCACAATACCAATGGCACAACTTTGGATCCAACTTAGACAGCTGCCACCCAGACAAAGAAACATAGGTCACACACAGCGTGAATACTAGTACACTTATTGTTAAAAACACCACAAGGGCCTCACGTGATTCAGGACAATAAAAAGCATTAGCAGGAGCATGCTCCTGTTCCCCCGATGATGCCTTGTGACGCAAAATCCGTTGGGTGGGGTCAAGAATGTGTGACGCTATCACACCCCCGCCAGTTCCTGCTGTTGGCAAGGCTCCATGCTGTTTGAATGCTTTTTATTGTCCTGGATCATGTAAGTACCTTGTGGTGTTTTTAACTATAAATGTGTACTAGTAGTATTCCCGTTATGTGCGGCCTATTTCCATTTTCCTCTATGGCGGCTGTCTGAGTTGGAGCCGAAGCTGTGGTGTTGCTATTGGGGAATATGTTGAAACCCAGTGGACCATACTGATCCCATTTTAGAGACACCTGGAGAGGTCCATTATTTCTCATGTGTGTTTGATCTCTGAAATTTGGGGTAGGAGTCACAGCCGACTGCAACCACTCAAGAAACTGTAGCAGAGGAGCGGTATCTTGAAATGATGCTGACAGCTTTTGCACTGAGGAGTGGGAATGTGGCCACGGCAGTCCACACCCAAAGAGGAGACTTCCTAAAGTGGAGATAGACGTGGTCCCTGCACTGTCCCTACTCCTCCGGAACCTTTCGCTGTCTCTACACACTGTCCCTTTCCCTTTCCCTTCTCTGACCACTCGCAACTCCCAACTGTGTGCCAAGACCTGAGAGACAGTCTCTAAAATAAACACTGCCCTGACCCAAGATGGTCGTTGAGGTCACGAGGGCACCAGAATCCGGTTGGATAGCTGTTCCCCTAGTAACCAAAGAAAATCATAGAGGAACCAAGTCCCTCAAGACTTTTTTTTCCCCTTTTGCATTGCCGCTTCGATCAAGTGCCACATACAGTGGGGAGTGCACTGGCCTACATGCTGGTTATGTTAAAAAATTTTGTTAAATAAAGTTATGTTGTAATGAAGAATTTGGTGCTCTGCACAGTATAATTTATGGGGGGGGTTTGGTCAGCATATTTCTATAATGATCGTGGAGCCATCCTACAAGCTGTACTAGAGCTTACTGTATTTCGTATTATAAATGTTAATGCCTGACTATGGTTGATCATGACCGGTGTTCTTTAAGGCTTGGTCTCGATCTTCCATTGTTTCTTCCAGTTTTGCTGAGCGTAGTAGAAATCTGACCAGGTCTCACTGGTGTATTATGGAATTCTCGAACACACGAGAAGGGAACATCTTGGAAAAGCATCAGACTTAATAAAGGAAACATTAAGAGCTCAGGGACATCTCCCAATCACACGCAAAACAGGTGACCCCCAGGTCATGAGGACACATTGAGGGCAGCATATGTTTGCGATTTCACCGACACCAGGTGATTGGCTAGATCATCAGACTACAACATCTGCAAAAACAGTACAATGTCTAACAGCGCATGGTGCTCCTGTATATTTATTTTGTGGTTCAGTGTTTGTTAACTCCTAAGGGGCATATAATATATTTACTAAGGAACATTGGCTTTTTTTATAAAGCTGTGCGAAGAATAATGACTGGCAGGTGAGAGCGGCTCATTACAGCCAAAGTTGTTTTTTAGTTCTGAAGATAGCAGAAAGGGTTAGAACCTCTTTCTATATCCACAAAGTGGGCATTTATGTCATCTTCATGTTTGTCTGACATCTGTCACTTGGACCAATGTCCCTCAGACAGAAGCCGGTGGAAAAAACGATTACCGAACTTCTGTTTACATCACGTGATCAGCTGTCATTGGCTGACAGCTGATCACGTGGTAAGGGGCCGGGATTGATCTGTGATCAGCCAAGTCTCATAGACTCAGTTATCACAGTGTGCGCTGTAGTTCATGCACAGGATGCAGATCACAGACAGCTCATATGACGTCCTCCCGGCAATTAGAGGCCGCGCTATAGCCGAATGATGGCTACAGTGAGGACCCTAATTACCGGGAGGACGTCATACGAGCTGGAAGGAAGTTATAAATTAATGAAATAATAAAAAAAAAATTGAATTGTGCAGCAAATCCCTTTATAAATAGATTATTAAGTGTCTACTCACGCTTATGCATTGCATTAATACACTGTAAAATGTGTGTTTTACTGCATTTTACCTGAAAGCAATGCACCACCCACCCTAAGTCAATGCACACCAGCGCGTGCCCTATACCAAGCATAGAGTGCAGGGCTGATGTGAATAGGATCCTTCCAGTAGCAGACAACGCACCAGCAAACCCCCCCCCCCCCTCCTTTTTTTTTCTACGGGTTAAGGTGAGCTATCAGCCCATTCAAAAAGAATGAGTTGCCTTAACGCATGACAACATGCTATTCAACACATATGTAAACATGTGAACAAAGCCTCAGGGCCCATTCACACCATAATTTCTGCGTTGCAAATGCAATGCGTTTCTGCATGCACATTTTTAATGCGTTCCAGTGAAATTTTACCCTCCTTTATTTTGTTTCTTTATCTCTGTTGAGGACATGTGCGTTCTGATGTGTTTTGCCACATTCCAGATGCGTTACCATACAGAAAAAATGCAACATGTTCTACTTTTGTTGACTAAGCTGGAATGCACTAAACTGGTGTGAACTGGGGCCATTGGAGTCCATGTTAAACACCGTCCATGCGATTTTAATGCTGAATAAAAACGCACTGGACTGCATTTGGTGTGAACCAGCCCTTAACCACTTGCCGACTGGTGCACACACATTTACGTCGGCAAAGTGGTTCGTTACTGCAAAAGTGTGTACCCGTAAGTCTTCGCCTTCAAGAGCCATAGCAGGCGCGTGAGCGCTCCCGATGCACATATTACCAAATATATGTAGAAAAATACATTGGCCTAAACTGATGAAGAAATTTGTTTTTTAAAACATTTTTGGGGATATGTATTATAGCAAAAAGTAAAAAGTATTGTTTTTTTTTTTTTTCAAAATTGACGCTCTCTTTTTGTGTATAGCGCAAAAAATAAAAACGCAGAAGCAATCGAATACCACCAAAAGAAAGCTCTATTTGTGGGTAAAAAAAAGTGTGTCAATTTTCTTTGGGTACAATGTAGCATGGCCGCATAAGTTAAAGCGATGCAGTGCCGTATTGCAAATAATGGCCTGGTCAGGACGTGGGTAAATCCTTCGGGTTCTTAAGTGGTTAAAGTGTTACTAAACCCACAATAGTAAAATCGGTCTGTATATGCTCTGCATTGTGTAAAAAGGCTGTTTGAGCCTGTCTTCCCTGATCCTCTCCTTCTTTTACTGTCCCCAATCTATCTCTTGATAGTACAGAGCCTCGGAGGCACTCTGCACATACTCAGTTTGGTGTGTATTGCTAGAGAGTTGTTGTTTTTTTTTCGGAGGGTGCATGTGATCAGCACAGAGCCAATCAGCACTGTCCAAACAGAAAATCAGGGGCTATGCAGCCTCATAGGACAGTCAAAGGACAATGAAAACTCCTCATACAAGCTTTAACTAACCAGTGCTTTGCGGGACACTGATAGAAGTTGCAAGACTGCTATATACCAGACATCTCAAGTCTCCAACGAGGTGCGGGTCCCGCACACCCTCAAGCACCACGTAAACGCCGGGGAATGTTTGGTCCATCGGGGAACAGCTGCGAACACCGATCTCCTTTTGTATGATTTTTAGCTGATAGTCGCTTCTCATTCTCTCCCGGCTGTGGCTGTCAGCTAAACAGCTATACAGGGGGATCGGTGTTTACAGCTGTTCCTCCAGCCACACCGATCATTCCCAGCTGCTCTGTGCGCTCCTCCCCCCATGTTCTCCTCCTGCCCCCTCCATGTCCTTCTTTGCCCCAGTGTTCTCCTCCTTCCCCTCCATGTCCTTCTCCGCCTCCCCCCCGTGTTCTCCTCTGGCCCCCTCCATGCTTCTCCGCTCCGTGTTCTTCTACGGCCCCCTCCATGTCCTTCTCCGCCCCCCGTGTTCTCCTCTGGCCCCCTCCATGCTTCTCCGCTCCGTGTTCTTCTACGGCCCCCTCCATGTCCTTCTCCGCCCCCCGTGTTCTCCTTCTGCCCCTCCATGCTTCTCCGCCCCTGTGTTCTCCTCCGGCCCCCTCCATGTCCTTTTCCGCCCCCTCCATGCTTCTCCGCCCCCCGTGTTCTCCTTCTGCCCCTTCATGCTTCTCAGCCCCCGTGATCTCCTCCGGACCCCTAAATGTCCTTCTCCGGCCCCCCGTGTTCTCCTCCGGCGCCTGTGTTCTCTTTCTCCCCCTCGCCCCCCACGGCCAGCTCCCCTCCTCTCCTCTCCTGCCAGATATTGGGGGAACTAGTAATAGGACACAGTGAGACAGATCACTCCTGTGTCCTGTGATTACTGAGCAGAGTAAATTGTGTTTACTCTGCTCAGTTTATGAATGAACAGGAGCCTCTGTCTCCTGTTCATTCATCTTTAGTGCTGAGAAAGGGACTGGGGAATCTGTGTCCTCAGTCCCTATGTCTATCTCAATGGGGAGATGTTAGGGTTCTGTTTAGACCCTGCCCTATCATCGATGTCCACTGCCAAAAACTACTGACACCGTCCACTGCCACATACCCCCCACCCCCTACCCCAGGAACACTGCGAAAAAATATTGTAAAGGTGAAGCGCCACCTCCCTGAAATTAGTTTTTACAGGTTGGGATGTCTGATATACTGCTGCTGAGAAAAGGTATTTAGCAGTTTATATGTACTAATATAATTGCATTTCCGTGTTCTGTGGGAGATCAGGTATAGTGAATGCAGGTTCCTGGGTTTAGTAACACTTTAAGAAAATCGCATGTACACAATTGTTTAATTAATATGCAGTGGAAAAAAAAACAGACGTGAAAAAAAATCATTCAGGTAACAAAAAATGGCTTACAAAAATTCTAGGGAAAAAATCTGTGTAAAACAAATTTTCATCTTGAAACAGCCAGTCTCCTAGAAAGTTATTTTATCTCCCAATCTTCCTTCTCCATTACCTGCCGCAGACACAGTGACACTGATAGGGTTAATGCTATTGCTTTCACTCCAGGGGCTTTAACAATCAGACCCTGACAAAACTTCACTCCAATGAACCCTCCTTCCTACAACCCCTCCCAGACCCCTGACTTCTAGCTGAGGAGGGGCAATCCCTGCCGTGGGAAGACTATTTCCAGGAAAGTCTCCAAGATATGAATGAAGAGGCTGGGATTGCCTGAACACTGAAGAAGAGGCACAGGAGCCTTGTACTTCTCTCTACTGACTGATACCAATCCTATTATCCTAGGCGCAAGGTCCTTCACCATTGGACACCACTTCTTCAGTTCATTGGAGGCTTCTGGGTCATGTAAGTCATCCTTACCTACTTGGATTGTTTCAGTAGAGGGGGTGCAAACTTTTTTTTTTTTAAAAGGGCAACACTAAATGGATTGTAAGCTATTTAAAAAATAATGGTAGGATTTGGATAGATAGATAGATAGATAGATAGATAGATAGATAGATAGATAGATAGATAGATAGATAGATAGACTTAAAACGAGAGGGAAGATATACTGTATAAATTGAAAAATATCTATATTTCTGGGAATTTTCAGTGGTAGCTGAGTTTCTTGGATTCGGGGGAAAGTTACATTCAGAAGATAGATTGGATGTTTTCTAATACCTTAGGTATTTTCTAATCGTTCCCTGAAAAGCAGGGTTCAATTGTATCATACATTCTATAAACCCATGAATGACTGATTACAACAATAATCAAAGTACAAAACAAGAACAAAAAATGATTTGTATTTTTTATTGTATTGTAGCTTACTGGCCTTTAGATATGGTGGCTGCATTCGTTTTTTTTCTTGTTTTTTTCACACTTTTTTCCCTTTTATTTTAACCAGCAATCATGACATTAACACACTTCTTGTCCTAGGTTGACAACCATACTGAGCAGCATTGTCACCCAAGGATAGGGGGTGTGCTAGGACTACATAAAACGGTGGGACTACAGTACACCTCGCTCTCTTCTCCATAACAGGAGATATGTTTTGTAGTCCTTGGAGATAGCAGGGAACAATGCTAACTGGTAACAGCCTAGAGGCAGACAAGATTTCTGGCTGGATGAAAAGCGATTTATATATATATATTTTTTTTTTATTTGCACTTTTTTGTACAGATATAACAAAACAATTTCAATGGTATATTAGATCAAAATGATTCTTTATTATTATTAATCCTTGAATATTTATTATAATATTTATTATTATTCTTATTATTTATTAGAATATTTATTATTATTGTTATAACTTTTCTACAGGATTTATATTGCGCAAACAATTTACAATACAAATACTATTAATTTATTGTTATAATTTACACTTTAAGAAGTAATTAACTTTATTGAATTAAGACAATTTTAAAACAATTAAAAACAATTATTATTACGAATATTTTTCCAAATGATATATAAGAACTTCAACACCTTTTTGTCATTTGCACACCACAGGTAAGATTTTTTTGGGGTTGATTTACTAAAGGCCAATAGACTGTTCACTTTGCAGTTGCTCCAGAGCTTAGTATATGAAGTAAGGCTTCACTTTGCACAGAGTACCCAATCACGTGCATGGAAAATAAAAAAAAGCAGCATTTTTGCTTGCACATGATTGGATGATGGAAGTCAGTAGAGCGCCTGCTCATTTACTAAGCTTTCGAGCAACTTTGCAAAGTCTGTTTTCCTTTAGTAAATCAACCTCATTGTCTTTGCCAAAAGATGAGTGCAAAGCAGACGTCGTGATATATGATAGGGGTAATTACAAGACCACAACTTGGTTCTTAAATCCCCTCTCCGATACTCCACAGTATCACTGAACTCATATAAATCCAGTAACCTGCACAATAAATCTTCAGATACCTGGAACAAATCACTGAAATCTCAGATAATGAGGATAAACCAACCATGTTGAAAATGGTAACATGGTTCCCTATTATTTTGGGATAAAAGAAAAATAGGTAATATCAGGCAGAAGTCTAGTGTAGCCAACCAGCACTTGTCTGTTCTTGGCACTGCTCTGAAAAGGTGACCTTTTGAGATCTGATTGGGTGCGATGGAATACTGCCAGAAGTCAGAATTTTGTTCTTCGAGAAAAATTTTCGATCATGTTCCTTCAAATTTTTTTCACCACCACAGTTGAAAATGATTGTCGATTTGACCCCACTAACCATTAGAAAATTGAATAAACAAAACATTTTCAACAAAATTCTACTAGTGTGAGGTCAGCGTGAAGACAGCCATTCATGGATCGAAGTTCTATCCATGTATGGGCAGGCTGGTTGTACAGAAGTTCATCTAGAAGTTGGTTTTTCCCAAACAATCAACGCCTCCGACTATAGTTGGCAACACTGATCAGTATGTCTCCCCACTGTCAGAGCTCAGTGTTTATCCATCCACACAGCCATTTTATTTTGTTCAACCCACTGGCTGAACAAAAAAAAGATTGTTGAATGGCCAGCTTAAAGGGGTTGTAAAGGTAAAAGTTTTTTCACCTTAATACATCCTCTTCGCCGCTCACACTGGTCGTTGATTGGCTAGAATGGAAAGATTGAAAGCAGCACAGCCATTGGCTCACACTGCTGTCAATCACACTCAATGACGCGGCACGCCAGGGGGGCAGGCCGAGTAATACAGTGAGCGGGCTCACTGTATAGCCACCAGCTGTATCACAGGAGCATGCCCGCAAGCACTCCACATCATGCGAGGGAGCTCGCATGAAGTTGTGGAGTCCTTAAAGGGAGGAGCTGAGACAGCTGCCAAGGGACCCCAGAAGAGCAGGTTCGGGGCCACTCTGTGCAAAACGAGCTGCACAGTGGAGGGAAGTATAACATGTTTGTTATTTAAAAAAGAAAAAAAAATGCCTTTAGTGATCCTTTTAAGAGTGCCTTTTTTGATTTATATAATTGTGTTCTAAGCATAGAAAAAATCAATCTGTGAATTGATTGTTTAGACCTCAGTTTTGTGACATTAGATCAACTTTCAAAGCAAATCAATTCATAAATGCTAGTTAACAATCACTTGACTGTTCTCAGTTCCCGATGATAGAAGTTCGGGTTCTATAAATGACTGCAGATCTAAATAACTCAAAATCCATTTTTTAATTAGACTGACTGTGTATTGTTTTAGTAGTTTTTACTTTAGTATGTACATTTTTATGTTATTATAGTTGTATCCCCAGAGTTTTTGCCATGTTGTGCATGTATGCTTCTGATAGTGTGCCCTCTTCCAGCGATACGAGGTCTATGATCTCAATTTTTAGAGAGTTAACTCATTTTGTTGGAAAGAACCTACAATTTCATCCAGACCGGATGAAAGGCTGACACTGCTGCCAAGTCCGGGGTCATCTGTTTTCAACCATTGGTCTGTCACTGATGACACAATTCCAGTGCATCCAATGTGAATTAGGGCTTTCAGATTTGTGGCGACCTCTTATTTTTTTTTATCACCCTCCCACTGCTCGATTTAACTCTGTAAAGCTGCACCATCACGCTGCAGTGTGGCCCTATTGAATTTACTGTGACCCACGATCCCCACTCAGGCTATAAAGTCTGATAAGTTGAATGCCACTGATCAGCAAGGGTGCAGGCTGAGGAGAGGTCTGTGCAGATCCAAAGCACACTGTAGAAATAGGAAGAGATAGCCTTGGCCGCTGAACACCTTGTCTGGTTCAAGTAATTAGCAGGTAAAAGCAGCTTCAGCTCGATTCATCCAGGCCACGTCTCCAACATGTTTTGCCCCGTTCTCCATGATTAAGTCCTGGGGATTGGGCGAAACATGTTGGGGACGTGGCCTGGATGAATTGAGCTGAAGCTGCTTTCACCTGCTAACTACTTGGGCTGGGCAAGGTGTGCGGTGGCCGGGCTCTCTCTCCCTAATGAATTTATTGTC
This sequence comes from Lithobates pipiens, assembly GCF_037356315.1. Classification (NCBI taxonomy): domain Eukaryota; kingdom Metazoa; phylum Chordata; class Amphibia; order Anura; family Ranidae; genus Lithobates; species Lithobates pipiens. The sequence goes on along the minus strand of NW_027507784.1, from coordinate 314,614,721 downwards.
AAATTCTGAACACCGATTTAAAAATTCAGCAAATATGACATGTGAACATAGATTTCTTTATATTATTTTACAGCTTGGAGGATGGAAGGAATCGGGTAAAAACACAGCTCACCCGCCCCTTTTTACTGCCCCTCCTGCCCATCTGAAATAGACCTTACATAGAACCTAGATCTTTGTCCCAGCATCTTAAGCTGGCCATTATCTAGTCAATATTGTTTGTTTAGTCTATGGGCTGAACTAAAATAATTAGCAGATTTCTCCATCCATGCTATAACAACGCGGATGGGTGATTTGCCCTCAGGGCTATTGTACTTTGACTGCACTGTCGTCCACCCAGATCCTTTGATTATTTTCAGGGCCACCCACTAAGCGAATTTCAACTACTTTATAAGGAACCGTCTGAAGTCTGCACAGTGTATGGCCAACTTTGCACATGCCCAAACTGCGCTGTGCACAAGCTCACTTAGTTATGTAGTCTCAGCCCCTTGCTCTTATTTACAGCATCCTGCACTGCACATGCGTCAGTCATCGACCAATTTAAAAATCATGTTTAGTAGGACGTGAAATAGTTTTTGTCACAGAAGAGGCTGCCTAAAGCTGGCTATAGATTATGCAGTTCTCTTCCCTTCAACCACAGGTTAAAAGAAAGAAAATTGCTGGATTCCCTCATCAACACAGTTATTGTTCATGGGGGAATGCCTCCCGCTGCATTATTGTAATCTAACATTCGTAGGTTTCCCCACCATCAGAATGCAATGATCACTGCTGCGGCAGAGATCACATAAAAAAACTTGACAGGCTGGTTGCATTGAAGTTGATTGATAGAGTGACTTTGGTACAACCAGTCTGCCCATAAACAGAATACAGAAAACTCTATCTGCTACCAATTTTTATTACTGAAAGTGATTGTAAACCCTTACAAACCACTTTGACCTACAGGTAAGACCTACAGATTAAGGCTTACCTGTAGGTCCAAGAAATATCTCCTAAACCTATACGGTTTAGGAGATATTTACCCAAAGACAGCTACTGCTGTCTACGGCGAATGCGCCATAGACAGCGGCGCACAGGCGCACTGGGCAGGCCGCAGATCGCGGCGATATGCCGCGAGTGTCGGCTCCCGTGCGCATGGGCGGGAGTGACATCATCACGGCTCCGGCGAATCACAGCGCTGGAGCAGCCAGACCCGGAAGTCGCTCCGGGATCCATGGCAGCGGTGAAGAGGAAGACAGGACTGCTTCGGGGGCTTCGTTCTCAGGTAAGTTATTCATAATGAGCTAGTATGCTATGCTAACTAGCTCATTATGCCTTTGCTTTACAGGATGTTTTTTTAATTTTTTTTATTCCACGGTAGACCTAAGATTTTTTCTCCTTCGATAGAATTCTCCTCCAAAGGATGTAACTGGAGACAGACCAGCTGAGTTAATACAATACTTTCTTGCATACCACAGACAGAATAATCGGCTTCTGTTTTATACCCGTCAAAGGGAATCTACTGACACTGACTAGCAGCCTGCCCTGAAGTCATTTTCCTGGTCAGAGGAGGGCTCATAAAGCCAGAATGAAATTCCTTCATTAGTGACAGTTTTAAAAAGAAAATTGACTCTTTCATGAACTTTCCTCCATGTGATTCCCCCATCAACTACAATCGATTTACAGTACTTTAAAGGTCATCTCCGACCAAACATTGCAGATCGGTGTTTGCTTGCAAGCTGAATTACATGATGATGATTTGTTTCATCTCTCAGGGACCTCATCGCTGAGATATCCAAAGCAGGATGTCTGCTCAATCACCAAAGCCTCTGCAAGACCAAATAATGGTGCTATATTCCCACAATGAGTTCCTCATAATGTAAAATAAACAATTGCATCGAAAAGGGAGACACCTCTATTATGGAACTGTAGGAGGATGAGGAGAGACAAAATACCGTGAGGAAATCTCACTGCCAAAAGGCTCTGCAAAATGAAGATTCCTAACAAAGAGATAAAAAGGTGACGTGTTTGAGAAGATCAAACGTGAAATGGAAATACAGTGCATTACGTGTGAAGAGTGCTCCAAAGCAATCATTCTCAACAATGGTTCCTCCAAAGGTTGCTAGGGGTTCCTTGAGCAGTGGCTGATTCACCTTCCATTTAATGGTGTTTGTATAGTTCCGAAACCAACACCACTTGGCAAAGCCAGAAACATGACACCAATGATCAGTTTAGCTGTCTGCAAGGGTGGCATTCTGACCACCACTGTAAGGGGAGCATTTTTCCTACTTGCCACCAATGTAAGGGACAATTTGTCTACTGACCTCCCATGAATTGGTTTTAGTAGGGGTTCCCTGAGACATGAAATATATTTCAAGTTTTTCTTTTTGGGTAAAATTTATTAAAACTGCTCTAAAGGTTAACCTGGGGCTTCAAAGCACCTGTAAAAGACAATACATTATACTGTACTTGCCTGTCTTGGCACCTACTCAATGAATTTCAGCTTTCTTAACAGTGTCCTCCACTGCATTCTATGGTTTCTTCTGGCAGTCTCCACGTTACTATTGTGTTCTGTAGTGCCATGGGGGCCAGAAGGAGAGACTATATATTGTGGCAGGGGATGCAGACATCCAGCACATCGGAAGTGTATTGGATGTGAAGATTCTTCATGCACCTTTGCTCAGCAGTCGAAGATTCTTCAGGTGGCTTTGCTTGTTATTTATAATTGCAGCAACAGCTTATGCAGGCCATACACGGTCGAATTTCGAACAAATATTCTTTTCAAAATCAGAAAATTCATTTTTTTTTTGTGATCCGATGGCGCCACCATTGATTTTTGAAATTCGGCCGACCAAGCCTTCAATTTCACCTCATGTTGCTACAGAAAAGAATTTTCTTGGCCAGGAATCTTCTTTTCTCTCTGTAAATTTTCTTTTATCTCCGTACATTTTCTTTTCTTATTACATTTCTCGCATGATTCTCCCATCATTGATTAGAAAATCGTTTGTTTTTCAAAAAATTTCCATGTCCGATTCCTCAAATTTTATTTCCGCACGAAAATCGGCTGTTGCTGCAGCCTACTAATGGTGCGAAAATTCTTAGATACGATTTTCGAAAGAAAATTCTTTTGAAATTCGAACCGTGTATGGCCGGCATTAGTTTTAAAAAGAGTCTGTGCTTTGCTCATGCAGGGCAAAGCAATACATTCACTTCATTGGAGGGCTCAACATCTTCTTATACTAACCTCCTTTTCACTACCTTGTTCCTCCATTCAGTCACCAGGAACAAAAATATCCAGTATTTCTGGTTTTGAGAATCAAATGACTCTTTTCTTCTTCCCATGTCATGGCATCAGTGGTCCTTGATGGCTATCCACTCAAGCACCCATTGTTGCCACATGGGGGAAAAATTATCATACCCTCTAAGTTGCAAAGAACTTCTACTCTTTGCTGCTGGCAGAGGAATATAACTTTTGGGACATGAAGGGCAGGGTAATATGAGAACCACCAACAATTTCATGGCAAAACAATTTCAGTATGCTTTGCCTGGGCAAATCAGAAGTTCCATTTAATCTAAGCTAAATTGTCACCACGTATAAAAAGCAAGCACCTGGAGGTGCCTTCATGAGCACTTGCAGATCATGTAGAGCACTGAGAATCCTGATGGCCAAGGCTCTGTTTTAGTCCGATCTTAACCAGTTCCTGCCTCCAACCTTCCCTCCTACCTCCTTTTCATTAAAATCAGTATTGGTGTAAAGGAATAAAGGGCAGTTTCACTGACTAGTAACCAAGAACTGAAGCTGAGGGGTGGTGGACCTATGCTCACCACCAAAGGATCTGATCAGGATTAAAGTGCCACCAGAGTGCCAGTTACTACTGAGTTTACATGGGAATGTAAATATTCAGTCTCTGAGTAATATAAAAAAAATTATGTCCAGAGTAAAGAGAAAAAAATAAATGGATGAAGCGCCAGCATGACAGGTTAAAAGTGGACTTGTCCACAATGGAAAATTTAGTTTAGTTTTGTTTCGTTTTTCATTCGGAAAATACATCATTTCGTTGTGTTATATTCATTATGTTATGTTAATTTGTTTTCAGATAATTCCTGTCGATATTCATTATACGGAATCGATTTCATTTTGTATGTATATCAATTCAATTCGATATTTATGTATGCACTATATATGTATTTGTGATAATGATTTGTAGTTTGGAAAGTCGTTTGTTTGTTGGATCCATTAACACACACAATGACAATATCTTTTCTCCTCTGCTCAAATACAATACAACACGTTTCTCAGATAGTTCTCAGGAATGCATTTTGCCAGTAATCCAACCTCCAGTGCAAAATGAATCAGCTGATTGAATTGTAAGCACCAGTTCACACAGGGGCGGCTTCAAAGTCATCCGACACTGAAGCCGCCCCATACATTGCAACTTCAGCATGGCTTGCATAACGATTTCTGTATAGAAGTCAATGTAAGCCTCTCCAAAGTTGCCCCCAAAGTAGTACAGGAACCCTTTTCTAAGTCAGAGTGTCTTGAGTCGCTCCTATTAGAACAGTTCAATTGCACTGCATGGAGCGTGACTTGTAGGTCGCCTGACAGGTTGCCTCTGTGTGAACCGTCACTAAGATTTACTCAGAGTTGACCTTTTGTTTCATTAAACCTTTAAAGCGGTAGTAAACCCGCAATTTATTTTTTATTTTTTTTAAACCTGCAAAGCAAAAGGCATAATGAGCTAGTATGCACCGCATACTAGCTCATTATGAAATACTTACCTTAGAACGAGGCCCCGACATCTCGCCCGATCCACGCCGAGGGAGCCGACATGCTCCCTCGGCGTCTCTTCCGGGTATCGCGGCTCCGGCGCTGTGAGTGGCCGGAGCCGCGATATCGTCACTCCCGCGCATGCGCGCGGGAGATTTAAATCCGGCCGGACGAGCGCTGCCGGATTTTCACGGAGAGAACCCCCTTGTGCGCATGCGCCGCTGCAGTCAGCGGCGCATACCGAGGGGAATATCTCCTAAACCGTACAGGTTTAGGAGATATTTTTTTTACCTACAGGTAAGCCTTATTATAGGCTTTCCTGTAGGTAAAAGTTTAAAAAGTGGGTATACAACCACTTTAATGCTTGAATGAATCATGTCAAATTAATTTGTTATTTTTGCTATAACCTCTTTTGTATTCTTTGAAATTCGTTTTCTTTTCTTCCGACATTCGGATACATCCGAATGTCCAAAAGATGCAAAATTTGTCCAAATTACGATTAGTTGCGAAAAAAATTGCACATGTTTATGTAAAAGGGGCTTGAGTCTAGGATGGGTTTTCTGAGTTTAAAAGAAGATATAGTTACAGAGACTTACTAGCAGGAATGGGCAAAGCTGTGAGGGGTGGTTAATCAGGAGGTCTCAGGATGGCCTCAGTCAGAAGAGAGATGAGTTGGGGAAAATGTCCTGTCCCCTTCCCCCCTTTTGTTCCTGATACCTTAGCTTGTTCTTTTGATGAATTCTTCTGGGGTTGGTGTGGTTGAGTCATGGTGGCTAGTGGAGTACAAGGTCCTTGTAGGTTAGTTAGGTCCCTGCACAATACATGTGTGCACCTATCTGAGGTACGGCTCCCAGTAGTTGTTATGGTTGCATCTGCATGTGTGGTCTCTGTCGGTGTTGTTGTGGCTAGAGGCCTATTTATGTTGGATGCAGGTACTCTCTTCTTTGATGCCCACTAGGACCTTGTGACTCCATTTTTTAAACTGTGTTTAACATGTTATTCATTTGTTAACTTCTACAGTTTGTAAATAAAAGGCTGTTACAGCCATTTAACTCCAACTTGTTGTCGCATGGTTACTTAGGTGTGGTTAAGGAGGGATTGTGGTCTGAACAGAAGATTGGAAAAATTAAAATGCCCCCTTTTTAATAATACTGAAGTTTTAGGAGTCAGAGGTCATGTAAAGTCTGATAGATGGTGCCTGTTGACTGCATGATCTTACTTACAGCTTGCACAGAAGATGGAAGCCTGTGTGTAAGACTGGCCAGTAACTATCAGACTTCATGTAACATCTGACTCTCCGATTGCCTCAGCTCCCGTATTCCCATACCAGCAGGATCCTAACTTGCATTTCAGCTTACTGCCTCTCCAAGCACTGTTTTATATTTTCCCATGTATGGTTTCTGTATAGTGCTATTGATCAGGCATTTGGATTAAGAACAGGAACAAACTGTAACATGAGCCGCTCAATAAGGCAACCCATTGTCACTATCTAGTCATCTGCTTCCTGGTGTCCATGCAAACCAGGAATGTCATTGTTCTAAACTGGGACATCACCTGAGCTCAGAGTCCTCATCTTATCTCATCTTATCAAACCTACTACAAAACCTGTGAACTCCTATGAATGAAGAGGAAGAGGCTTATCTGACACCTAATCATATGAAGTATGGCATTGATACAAAGGCATAGTAATAATTGTCTCAAAAATGAATGTGCTGCAAATGAAAATGAAAATTGTGAAATAAATTAAGCCTTTATCAATGAGCAGAATTTTGAAATACCCACAGTGTTTTCTCCCCAGTTCCTAGCTAGTCATGAATAGATCCAATAAAATTCATCCTGAAGGTATTCTTTTGCATTCGGATCTGCAATCTGATTCAGTCAGATTTCTGGGGTGAATCTCTTAGTACACTAGTCACTTTGCCAATGTAGGGCATAATTATGAGTTCCCTTGGTAGTCCTATCATTTTAACCACTAATATTTACCTTGCCTCCCTCACCTGCAGCTCCGTCCACCTATATATACACAGTGGGCAACCGAACTTGTGAGAACAATAACAATATTAGCTGCTAGCAAACCATGGGATATTTTTCAAAGCAAACAATGTGTATAAATGAACTGCTGCGCTAGAAAACTACCAAAAAATGAAAAGAAAAAAGTTTAAAAATATCCAGTCTGTAATTTAGTGTAATAAAAAGAAGAATCTGAATCTTCAAAATACACAGTATCTTAGTCTTCGGTGTAAATACCATTCCACATCCATATAGCCAGAAAAATCACTCAAATCTGCTTACCAGATACATATGACTCTCATGAAAATCCAGCCTGTGGGCTGGATACAGCCCCTTTCTCACTTTTATCTGGCCCTTGGGGCACCACTCCAACCACATACACAAATCATGGGGCCCTAATCTAAAACGAATCATAGGTCATTGGTTACGCCCACTAATGCGTCTTCTACTCCCATTGGTCAGAGTCTGGCCCCCTTAAAGCCTGAAGGACTGTAAACTGGTCCTTTGTTTGGAAAGTTTGGAGATACACAGGATCCACAATCCCAATCTCCAAATATCCCCCTCAATAAAAGGTGGTCCTCCCTCCTGGGGAATGGCATCAGTGGTCTCACCTCCCAGTCAAGGATCCATGCATGTAGGTAAATACTGGTTAAGAGAGGATCACAAGCTCCACATATTCTGAAATCCAATTAACTTGTATTAAAAAGCATTAAAAACGCACTTACACTTAAAAGAACAAACATGTGGAAACTTGTTACGTTCAATCTATTTCCGGTAAAGCGGGATGACGTCACAAAAGGCTCCTCCCTACGCATTTCGTCACAGATCTGTTAAGTGTAAGTGTCACTGCTGGTACCTACCTGCATGCATGGATCCTTGACTGGGAAGTGAGACCGCTGATGCCATTCTACAGGAGGGAGCACCACCTTTTACCAAGGAATATATTTAGAGATGGGGATTCTGGATCCTGTATATGATTGCAAAAGTGCTATTTGACTGTTATATTCTTGAGTGATATGTATCTTGTACACAAATTTGAGTATTCTTTTTTTGGTGATGGTGCATGTAGAATAGTTTTCACAATGAAGACTGAGACACTGTTAATTTTTTGAAGATTCCGATTTTTTTTTTTTATTGCACTATACTACGAACAATTTGGATATATGTATTCTCTTCAGCTCCATTCACCTACTGGAGCCCTTGGATGTTCACGGTTCTTTCAGGTAAGAGGGAGCATGTGACCTTCTCCCCTTCCACCAGCTAGGCAGTGCCTAGAACCTGAGTGGCCAATAGTCAAGTCATTAGCCTTGTGTGAACTCCATCATGGAGCTTACACAGAATTTAACTGAGGTGAGGAAGGAAAGTATCTGTGGGAGGGAGAATGGATGATCAAGAAAACCCATCACTTCGGAAATCAGGTTACTTTTAAATAAATTGTGAAAGGGGACCTGTGGAACTTGTCCAGTCATCTTTCATATATAAAGCATTTATGTATGCAAACCTTTTTTTGATAGAGTTAGGAAGGGTTAAGACCCCTATCAGTTTATTTTTTATCTGTATTCCATTTGAGAGATTTCACTTCACTCCAGTCTTGAAGACACAGCAGAAAGTGAGAGGAAGCTTCTATACACTTATGCCGTGTACACACAATCGGATTTTCCGTCAACAAATGTTGGAATGTGCGCTTGTTGGCTGAAAGTCCGACTGTGTGTATGCTCCATTGAATATTTTTTGTTGGACTTTCTGCCAACAAATGTTGGCTAGCAGGTTCTCAAATTTTCCACCAACAAAACTTCACTGTCGGAATTTCCGATCGTGTGTACACAAGTCTGACGCACAAAAGCCCACGCATGCTCGGAATCAAGCAGTAGGAGCCGCACTGGCTATTGAACTTCCTTTTTCTCGGCTCACCTTACGTCTTGTATGTTCCCATGTTCCTGATTGTTGGCCAATATTTGTGTGACCGTGTGTATGCAAGACAAGCTTGAGCCAACATCCTTCAAACAAAAATCCATGGTTTTGTTGGCAGAAAGTCCGATTGTGTGTAGGGGGCATTAGGGAAATACCCCAAGTTTTTACTGGAATACATGTCCCTATTGGAAACAACTTGGAAACAACTATTACATTTTGGTTTTCTGTGGTCAGGACAAAAAGAAGGGCAAATCACTTCAGCGGAGAAACATAAAGCAACAAAAAAATACAGGAATCCAGACATTCCCTACTCTATCCAAAACTTAAAAATAAGTTTTGCCCAAACACACATTTTAAGTGCAGAATTGCCTCCTACCCATACCCTTTGTCTTTGTCTCCATTCACCAAATTACTGGCCCATCTAAAAAAAAAGAGGATGACAGCTTTGCCTATAGAAGGTCCCTGGTTATTCTGCCACTTTTATGGGAAACCTCAATTCCAGCCATTTATAAATGTTCCCTGGGACATTTCTTCAAATATTTTTCTAACTTTTTTTCCAAGGTGTTGATAACCCAGCACAACCCTGTCTGCAAAAATGTGCCTGCTATTTGTAAAGACTTTCCACTCCATTTTCTTGTTCTGGAAATGTTACCACCATAAAACTGAGGCAATCTATCATTTTCAAGCTTCTTAGATCTGGTTACGGGTTTTAACAATGATGGTTTGTTTATTCACTTGAAAAGAAATAGTTATTTTTTTCGCTTTGTAAATTATAATTTGTTCAGTTATAATAAAAAAAAAAGTATTTATTTTTTTCACATTGTAAATAATTTTCCTCAAAAATATATGCTTAAAGGATAAAGAATAAAAAGCGATAACACAATTCTGCCAGACTTGTCTATAGACCTCTCATAGGTTAAAGTAAAATGTGCATATTTGCCCTGGGACATGATGAATAGCTTTTGAAAGTATAAGGAAATGGGCATATCGCCAGAATTAAAATATATATAAAGCCCGATTTTTTTTATTTTGGATACAACAAGGAAGGGGTGGGTGTCATGTTAAAGCGGAACTGAACTCTCTCAATCAACATTAACATTTTTTAATCCTTATCCTACTAGCATTAGTAAATAGAAAGAAGTGTGTAGGTTCATTAGATTTACTTCTTTTTTTTATTATTTTTTTTTTTTATTTGTTCAGTTGCTTTCTGGCCTAGGCAAAAATGATGTCATGCAACCCAGGAGTCTTCATGAGGTTTTGCTTTCCTTCCATCTGAAAAAGGGGAGGAGGGGCTTTCCCAAAATGATGTCATACAACCCAGGAGTTTTCATGGGGTTTTGCTTTCCTTCCCTATGAAAAAGGGGAGGAGAGGCTTTCTCAGCTTAGCACTTAAACCCCCCCCCCCCCCAACTGCACGCCTGAGCTAAGAGCAGATGGATTGAGGAAGTAAATGCCCTTACTCAAGATCGCTTTAGGTGCGTGTCTCAAAGTGATCTCTCAACAAAAATAAAACATGGAGACATGGATGGATTGGGAACTTTGCTTTGAATATTAAAAATGAATGAGATAGCAATTTTAGTTTGTGATGCTAAGATCGTTAATTTCTACTTCAATTTAAAAAGAAAAAGCTTTACATTTATTTTAAGAAACTATATAAGAGCGGTCTCAAAGGGCCACAGCCGCGCTAGATGGTATGTATAAGTAAACCAGACACTACAGTTATCGAAAAAAAGGTGTCGCCGCCCCTATGTCTCACAGACCCGAAGGAGTGTGAGATGTAACAAAAAGAAAATTAGGAAAGAGAGGGAGAGGCCCAGGCGCTACCTGTCGTAGCTAAATAAAATATGTATATAAACCATATGTGTGTGAGCAAAGTAGAGCCTCCAGCAACAGGGAGAGAAGGGAAGAGAAAATTCCAGGTATGTAATAGTTATATCACCACACACAGGAGATCACAGTAAAAGGTCTTATAGAGAATGTCTCTTATAGAGTTATATCCAGAGCGGGCTGCACAGAGGTACTAGGGACAGGTGACTCTCACGGAAAAAGCAAATTGTGCCCAAATTGTACGTAAATGTATAACCGGTGAGTAAATAATAAATATAAGAATTCCAGAGAGAAAAAGGTAAAGATTTACAATACTGACTAAGCTGTGTATAAGTACAGTCTAAGTACCACTATAGGAGGTCATAGATATATATAAATACCAGAATGTAGCTGTACTCGATATACCATAAGTGCTATAAATGTATATGAGAAATATGCAAAAAAAAAAAAAAAAAGGGCCCTGGGGATATCTCACTCAAGGGCTCCTTCGGTCATACTGGCCATATAGAGGGGTGTCAAATGCTCCTGCCCTGGTCTATGATAACAAACAACCTTTTCTATTAAATAGACTTTTTATGTTTTGAGTCACCTGTTTGGGACTGTGACTCCTGGGACATTGTACTAAATATTTTTTGTTTTCTTCTTTTTTCTGTTTTGTTACTGCCTTTTTTAATAAGATTTTTATTATATTTTTGTCATATATATATATAGATATATATATATATATATATATATATATTTTTTTTTTTTTTTATCTCTGCTGGTGTAATAAAGTTTACAATTTTTTGAACGTATTTTTGTAATTTTTTGAAAGTCTGAAGATACTTCACTATGAGACCCTTTTCATTTTTCTGAGGATCCCCTGGTACAGCACTACTTATTGAGTATAAATTAGTCCACACACCAAGGAAGGTGATATAGCTGGAAAGTGGGTTTTTCGCTGGATGTGCCCCCTTCGGACGTGCCTACTCGTGGAACAACCAGATCCTGCATCGTGCAATATAGAATGCCTGATCGCCCTGTGTGGGCATAGAGTTTTGGTGAGGGGGGACCTGAGGGGGCGAGCACGGAAGTCACCTGAATTTTTTCATGTTTGAGCACCAGTCACCTTTATCTGCAACCATTGGAAGATTTTGAAATTTTATTTGGACTGCATTTCTGTTATTTATTTATTTCTATTTTTTGTTCTTTGCTATGGTCTTGTTCTCTGATATTGCTCCTGGATTCGGTCCAGGTCCCATATAATAATATATATTTTTTGGCTCTTTTGTTTTTTTCCGGGTTTATGTTTTTTGTTTTTTGTTTTTGTTTTTCACAAGGACTGTATCCATTGTCCGTGTAGGATGTTCCTTTGACTAAATTATGAACTCGGCATAACCGTTGCATTTTTTCTGCACACCTCTTTTTGCACAATTTTTGCATTTTTTGCACAACATTGGACACTGTTTGCTATTTTTGCACATAATATACATTATTTGTTGTACATGCTTATATTCGTTGCACAGATATATAATTGTTTGCACATATATAATTTTTTATTTTTTTTTGCATATTTATCATATACATTTATAGCACTTATGGTATATCGAGTACAGCTACATTCTGGTATTTATATACATCTATGACCTCCTATAGTGGTACTTAGACTGTACTTATACACCGCTTAGTCAGTATTGTAAATCTTTACCTTTTTCTCTCTGGAATTCTTATATTTATTATTTACTCACCGGTTATACATTTACGTACAATTTGGGCACAATTTGCTTTTTCCGTGAGAGTCACCTGTCCCTAGTACCTCTGTGCAGCCCGCTCTGGATATAACTCTATAAGAGACATTCTCTATAAGACCTTTTACTGTGATCTCCTGTGTGTGGTGATATAACTATTACTTACCTGGAAGTTTCTCTTCCCTTCTCTCCCTGTTGCTGGAGGCACTACTTTGCTCACACACATATGGTTTATATACATATTTTATTTAGCTACGACAGGTAGCGCCTGGGCCTCTCCCTCTCTTTCCTAATTTACATTTATTTTAGGTTGCCCTTTTTATGATAATCTGACAGTTATTTAAAGCTTTAAATCTAAAGCTAAATCTTGAAACTGTGTTCACATATGTGCGAATCTTCACCGAAATTTTCACTGCTTCTAATTCGCATGACATGTGAGTGTGATTGGCTCTCATTGGAGCTGGCTCACCCATGTCCGGGGCAGCTGCACTGCAGATTCCAAAAGGGTTCTGTGCCTTTTTGGGTCCATTTCAGGTGCAAACTCAGGGAGAAATTCAGACCTGAATGTCACCTGAAATGGTAAATATAAGCACACCGGATGTTGCATGAGACAGTCGGCTGGCTGGGACACCCCTCCTCATTGGCTTAGAAAGCAGCATGGCACCATCGGCTCCTGCTGCTGTCAAAGCCAGCCAGCCAATAAGGAGAGAAAGGGGATGGGGCCGGGCTGTGTCTTCATGTCAGAATGGACACAGGGATCTGTGACTCGGCTCGGGTGCCCCAAAGCAAGCTGCTTGCTGTGGGGGCACTCAATAGCAGGGAGGGGCCAGGAGCACCAAAGAGGGACCCGAGAGGAGGAGGATCCGGGCTGCTCTGTACAAATCCACTGCACAGGGCAGGTAAGTAGAACATGTTTGTTATTTTTAAGGGGAAAAAATAAGACATGATTCTCCATAGGTATCTCTCGCAGAAGTTGTGGGTGAAGGTCGGCTCTTTGCTCAAGTAGGGGACTGTGTATACAAGGAGTAAAGCGCCAAAAGTAGAACTTTTAAGATCTTGATTTAACAAAGCTAATGCGTTTTAGGGGTTTCAGTGGTTTAGATATCCTTTCATCAGGACAGCTGGGCGATTCTGAAGGGTAATTAGTATGATCACTCCAGAGGCTGTTAAAGGCTACTTTCACACTGAGGCGCTTTACAGGAGATATAGCGCTTAAAATAGTGCCTACAAGGCGCCTCCACGGGTTTTCACACTGGGGCGGTACGCTTGCAGGACGTAATTTCTTCAGTGTTGTCACATGAAAAGATATAATAAAATATTTACAAAAATGTGAGGGGTGTACTCACTTTTGTGAGAAACTGTAAATCTGGACATCTGGACTTTATACATGCTAATTTTGGCATTTTCCTCCTTACATACTAAGGATGGTATTACTATCAGCATGTTTCCATGGGGTAGAGTTACCTTACCTTCTGTTGACCTATTTGACCGGTGTCAGAGAGTTAGAATTTGAAGGAATGTAACTTAATTGGAAACACAGAAAACCTTTAGAACCTGAAAGATAGCTAAAGCATTTTTGTTGTAGGGCTATTTTTGCTGTCTTTTTACCTGCTGGTTAGATTAATCTTCACTGTTTGTCTGGTGGCCTTTGTTATCAGGTCAGAAAGTGCTTTTGAAATCCAAAACTTTCTTTCAAATCTTTCCAATGGTGACGCTTGTTCTGTTAACGACTCTCTAAAAGATTTTCTCTCGCTTTGGAGAGATTTCTTCTTACTTCCTGTTATGTCACCAGTACAGGAAGTAAATGGAACTCTCCCAAACATAACACAGACAGCAGAAAAAAGATATAGGTGTGTGGGTTAATCATATAAAAGAAAAGTTTAGCTTGTGAGACAGTTTAAAACCTAACAGGTCTTTTAATGCTTTCCCACTCTACCCAAAACTGAATATTTATTTATTGTAATTTGGCTATAAAATGCTTCAGTTATGGAAAATAATGTAATTTTTTTTTTTTGTTCTTCTTTAGAAAGAAAAGATGGACTATACCACCGAAATTATTCCAGATGACAATATAAGCTTCGAAGAGATTTTTTATTTTAATGAAACTGATGTCTCCAGAGAGCAGTCTCTATCGTTCATCTATTACATTTTTGTCTCTGTCTTTGGCCTAGTAGCGAATACCTTGGTCCTTTATGTGATTCTGCGTTTTCGAAAGATGTGGACACCTACCAACATATATGTGTTCAGTCTTGCTTTAAGTGATATCTTCCACATGTTATGCCTTCTGCTCTTTGCCTCGGAAATCGCCAGTACTTACTGGCCCTTGGGACAATTTATGTGCAGACTCTTCTGGACTTTAATAGCATTAATTCCATTTACGAATGTCTACTTTCTGACCATCATGTCTATTGATGTCTTCATTCAGCAATATTTCCCGGAGTTTTTGAAAAACAGACTTGGACCCAAAGTAGCAGTGGTGATCAGCATCATTGTATGGATTGTCTGCTTGTTGCTTGGGATCCCTCTTTTTATTTTTGCTGACCTGAATGAGACTTACAACTGTCAGATTATTTGGCCAGAGCCTCTTGCCTTCTGGAACTTGACCTTCATATCTTACAGGCTTGCACTGGATTTTGTGCTCCCCGTGTTGTTGATCTGCATCTTTCTTATCCTAACGGGTGTTCGGTTCCGAAATCAAGAGGCAACCAAATCAAGTTCTGGAGCCATCAAAGAGAACATCATCCTGATTTCAGTTCTGACGCTTGTCTATTTTGTCTTCTGGGTTCCAACACATGTCTTGGAAATGATGTCGGCCACTGTTGACGATCTGGGAATAAATGAAGGGTCTTACTACATTATTAGCCTCATACCTTACTTGAAAAGTTGTGTCTACCCTGTCCTTTATGGATTTCTATCCAAAAATTTTAAAGAGACACTCAAAGCTGTTTTGTGCTGCAAAAATGTTCAGGACAGTAGCAGCCAGCCCAATAATTCATCCGAAAAACAAGAAGAAAAATCATCTCCCTGTTAACTTTATTTTTATTTTTTTCACTTCTTATGACTTTGATTAGGTACTCAGAACATACCTCTACTCAGATTTTCAAGAATAACATGCTTTTCATGGGAAATGAAGAGCATCACTAAGAATTATGTGTATCTATAAAGTTCTCATTGGCTGCAAAAACAGTCATATCTTGAAAGAAAAGTATTGTTCTAGAGCCTCCGTACTTGTAACCATAGGTGTAACTACTGGGTCCTATAACAAAATTTTGCTGGAGCCCACTGGCAACCTCGTTCTGCAGCACCTGGCATAACCAACTATGACAGTATTCATAAATCAAGATGATATGACTATGAGGCACTAGATCTTTATTGGTGTCCAATATAGCTGAAGTCAAATCTGCTCTGGTTAGGCAGCTTTCATAAGCCAAGGGACACAAAGGGGAGCCCTGTATAGAGCCTGTAGGTAGCCAATATACCAGTGGTGGCTGTAGTGTCCAAAAACATCTCATTCAACTAAACTAAACTTTTTTTCTACTGATAAATAGTTCAGAGGCAGTCCAAAACACCTGTTAAAGCCCGGATGAAGGGGTAGTGCTTGGGCTGCCAAAACACATTGGTTGTTTTATCTAGCAGCAAGTCATTATAAAGTAATTCAAATCTTTTTGGAATCTATGACCATTGGTGAAGTACTCGAATTACATTTTCTGCCTACTAAATCAAGAACAGGCAGATGGAGAAATGCCAACATAGTCAGTACACTATTAGGGGCCAGTGTTGTGAATTTTAGATTTTTAGTGAGGGCAGCAGTGCAGGTAATTCAATTTTAACTATACTTTTTCCAGTAAATTTTAGCATATCAGAAAATCATGGCCTTAGTATAATATCTAGGCCCTTTCTCCACCTAAGAGTATAGGCCAAATGTTTTCAAATTTTCTAAATAAGGAGCCAGTTTATTGTCCCACAGGCTTTAGATGGGCCAGACTGTGGCCAGTCAGAGTAGAAAATGCCCTGGTGTCAGTTGGCGTGGACAATGCCCCATCATTGGTTTTAGTGGAAGGAATAGTGCCCCATTGTTGCTATCAGTGAGAGAAATGGCACCCTGCCAATGGTGTTAGTGGAAAGAATAGTGCCCCATCATTGGTGTCAGTTGGAGGTTGATAAAGGTGAGCAAAGGGCTGCATCCAGCCCCCAGGCCACAGTTTGGTGACCACTGACATATACTGTAGCAGACATTCTGAGGGCAATAACTCTACACAGCTAAACAAATGCTCCATACTGCCCAAATTGAATCTGTGACTAGCAACATTCCTGATGAATCATTTTGTGTGTCTGAAATCAGCTCCTCTATTAATAAGATTTCACCATTTAATGTGTCTCAAAAGCCTCCCTAATGGGGTCTCTTTTCACCCCCCACCCACCCCCAGACCTCATAGGAGCTTCATGGGCTATGGCAATTGCTAATGCCCCTGCTTGTAACTGCTAGGCATATGTGCACTGAAGTGTAGCTTCTGTGTGTGGTCACGATTTTTTTTACTGGGAAGTTATTTTACAGAAACGTAGTCAAGAAAAATAATTGTTGGCCCGCACCAATACGCTTACATCACCTAAGTTAGTGTACATAGTATATGTAGGAATGGATGTGGAGTTCCAATGCAAGAATAAACTCATAGGACTGATGGCTAATGTCACTTGGAAGAACTGCTCAAGATGGATTTGAAGTTGTAGCCTTGGCTGTTGTTGCAAGAAGAAAACATTTCTCAATTTCAGGTAGTTTCTCTACACGATATACTATAATACAAGCAATAAATCAGCTCCCCTCTGTGTATTGGAGATAAGGAAAAGGAGAGGTGTTTGTAGTGCATTTGGCATAACAATTTAGGTTGACAACGCTGTTCTCTATAGCTACAATGCAGTAAGTGAACACTTTAACCCTAGGACACATCTAAAGACTAATAAGCTGCGATATTGCATTTGTTTTTAGATTTAGCCCTTAACATGTCTATGAAGTCTACAAAAGAGAAAAGTTGGAACTTTAAAGGGTAACTCCACTTTCATGGGGAAATAAAAAATAGCAAATAAAGAAAAAATAAAATAGCACTTATAATTGCAAAAACGAACCATATTGTAATTGAATTTTATTAAAAATTACCTTTCCTTTTCAATATGCAGCCACTGTGTGTACTGACCACCCCCAGAAACATTTTCCTGCTTGTGTGATTGGCTCATCAATTTTCCCAGAAGTCTACAATAACATTTATTTGTTGTCCTGAACAGTAGATAGCATAGCATAATCAAATTGGTACATACATGCTATATAGACATATCAACAACAGGTTACAGACCATATATATATATATACGTAAAGAAAGAAACCATAGCAACAAAGCACATTGCATTGTGTGGTAAAGAACAATTGTCCCCACCACCATAGGTCAATTGAAAAAACAAAATAGTAAGAAAAAAATCTGGATGAAAATTAATACATTGAACCATCTGTGGGAACATGATGCATACAAAAAAAGCCCAACGCATTTCGTGAATTCTCTCCACTTCCTCAGGGGAAAATGCATCAACAAAAAGACATGAATAAACCAATATATTCTAATATTGCACCTAAAGATAGGGGAAAACTAGGCTAGATAATGGGAGGAAATCACTCTTCCATTTAAGATACTCACAGGTAAGGTCTTGAAAATGAGAACTGAAAAAATAGGGCTTCCTGAAATGTCTATGAAGTGGCATGTCTGTGTGGTGTATACAAACTGCTGCAGAAAAAAACAACATTTACAAAGAAAATAAAATGTTTTTTGTTGTGGATTTTAAGAAGGAACCCCAAGAAAAAAAAGCACCCCCCTCCAAAAGCCATACTAGACCCTTATCCAATATTGCACCCTCGCTGACCATGAAAGGAAGGGAACAAGTGTTTACCCCCCCTTGCAAAGCACCTTGTCCCCACAGCTCTTTATGCTTGAACTAGATGGATTTTTTTCAACCTGACTAACTATGTAACCCTGGCTGGTGGTTGTGGTTGGTCTGTGAGCAGAAGGGCTTATTTGAATATGGACCCCCTTATAAAATAAGGGGGTCTCAGATTTCGCTGTCTAGTACCCCTTACTCATTTAGTCCATTTTCCTATCTCTTCCATAGCTATGTTTTTGTTTCCAACAAAGGAAAAAGTCATTTGAAATTGAAAAATGGCAGCAATTGCTTTGATTATTTTTTGTGATTTGATATGAGTATTGAAAACATTGAGACAGATCCAATTAAAATGTCCGCAACTAACCGGCCTATTTAATTTCACAGTCCAGGGAATAACAGAAGATAATGATCATCAGGCTAGGAACACAGCGTCCAGTCCCATTTTAGTTTGCTATAAGAAAATACCTTCTTCGGCTCAAATCTAGTCAAAGTTGGGCTCTGGTTGTTTAGTTTGTGTTACTTGCATTACTTCCATTGGGTTCAGCTTTGGCCCTCCAACTTCAGTTAAGTTTAACGAACCCACCCCAAACCAAACCCAGGTACATTCGGCGCAAATCCAATCAAAGCTTAGTTCTGATTGGTTACCTTTTCTTACTGTGCTACTTTTATGGGGTTGAGATTTGGCACCGGAACTTCAAAAGAGTTCGGTAAACTCACCCCGAACCGACCCCAGGTACGTTCGGCTCAACTATCATCACAGTTGGGTTCTGATTGGGTGCTTTGTGTTACTGTGCTGAATTATATGATGTAGGAAACAAAGCTTGCGTGATACTGTTCCTGCTTTTGACATGCCTTAAGGTTACGAAGCATTAAGTCGGTTTACTGTAAATAATTTTTACCCTGGTGTGGTTTTTGCCTAGACAATGACAGCAATGTACTCATGTACTCTTATCTATTATCACCATGCATTTTATTTTTAAACAAATTCTCCTTGTTCACAAGCTTGTCTAGTCACGTTCTTTCCTGACTCATATGTTTGAGAATTTAATTAAAGCTATTATTTTTTTTTATGGTATTATTTTTGGATTCAGACTCATGATTTCCATAAGATGACACGCTTGCTCGAAAATCCTCCACATGCGGGCCACATTAAAACTGAACTTCAGGCAAACAGCTACAAACAATAAACATACTGTATATATCATACATCCCAACTTTTTGAGATGGGAATGAGGGACACCTATCAGCAAAAGTATACAGGCATTGGACACACCCCTTGCCACACCCCCTTAAAGGAGAACTGTACAAAAGATTGGTTAAACCCACAAGTGTTTTTTTTACCACTACCATTTTATATTTTATATATATTTTATCATTTATATTTTATATACAACTATATAGATCAGTCTAAAATGAGGGACAATTGAAAAGGAATGAGGGACAGAGGGACATTGCTCCAAATCAGGGACAAGTGCTTTCTTTAACAACTACTATTCCTTTATATTGGCATTTGAAATTTACAAATGCAGCAATTTAGAAATCAGATGAAAGGTTTAGTGCTGGAAAACACTTTTTGATTTATAAAAGTGCATTTTATATACAACTATATAGATCAGACCAAAATGAGGGACAAATGAGGTGGAAAGAGGGACAGATGGACATTGTTCCAAATCAGGGACAGTCCCTTGAAATCAGGGACAGTCCCTTGAAATCAGGGACAGTTGGGAGCTATGATATATGGAAGTTGGTTTATCTGGCGACAGATTTTTATTTCTGACCGGATCCTGATTTTATTGGAGCTGTTTTACATGTTAACAGATTTGTATTTCTGAACATGATCATTCTTATCGGAAAATCCGATCGTGTGTGGGCTCCATCTGACTTTTTTCCGTTGGAATTTCCAACACACAAGGTTTGAGAACAGGATCTAAAATTTTCAGACTACAAAAATCGACCATTTAAATTCCGATCGTCTGTAGACAATTCAGATGGACAAAGTGCCACGCATGCTCAGCATAAATTACGATGTATGTGTTGTGCGTCACTGCCTTCTGAACGATCGGATTTCCCAACAACTTTGTGCGACCGCGTGGATTTTGTCGTTGGAATGTCAGACTGTGTGTACAGGGCATATGTGTTGCTTCGCGTTGCTGCAAGGCAAAAATAATGATGCCTGCAGAGTTTAGCAAGCGTTGACACTTTGTAACAGCCTCCATTCACTTCTGAAATGAACGGCAACTGTACCATAAACGCACGATAAACACGCCTATGGCGTTTACAATGCGTTTTTCGGTGTGGTTGCAAAGCGTTAAAAGTGAATATTTCCCATTTTTTAGCCTTTAAAAAAAAATAATAAAACCTACTAAGTGCATTAATGTGCTTTTAGGCTGCTTTAAAATGTAAGGTAAGTGTGAAAGAGCCCTTACACTGCAACACATTTATCTATAAAATAGTTAATTAGTTATAAAAATAAGAAAATTTGGTTTTTATATGTCACTGTCTTAACTATCTTACTATCTATTTTTTATAGTGATTGCAAAATAGCTTATATTGTATATACATCGGTTCATTGCCATTTTATGTTTTTTATATGGGTATTTGTAGTCCGTTTGTGTATTATACAGCTGCTGTATAAGACTCTGTAGTTCGATCTTTCTCTTTTTTTTAAAGTTTTTATATTAGAATTTTTATAGATTTTTTTTTATCCAAAAAAAAGACAGAATAAAAAGAACACAGTGCGCAAAAAAAAAACACAATGCAAATCACACATATCAGTATCATAGATTAATTAACAATTTATACCTTTTCCACCTTAAATTGCCAACTTATAACATATCTCTTCTGTTAACCAAAGTCTTCATATTAATAGAACCCCAAAAAAACAAGAGGAAAAAAACACAGAACAAAACAAAAAGGGGTCTTTCTCCTCCCTTTGGTGTTTCACTTCTCCTCTGTTCTGGTCTTCTGTTATAAAAGCTGTCCCTTTCCCTTACAAGATAGCTTGACAAAGTGGGCAGTGTCCCTGAAACTCATTGTTCCCCAACCAGAGCTGCTGTTAGAAACCATGGGGCCCCATACAGACAACCTGACATCGGGGCCCCATGCAGACAACTTGACGTCGGGCCCCATACAGACAACCTGACATCGGGGCCCCATACAGCCAATGCTTCAGTTATGAATGAACACAGTGAGTGAATGGTACAGCTCACTCGTTGTGTTCATTCAGGGAAGGAAGGGGCTGTTAAATATGACATATTTACCTAACCCTTCCCCCACTCTTAATCTTGAAGTATCCTATTGTGTGGTTGGAGCTGTGGGCGGGATAAAGGGAAAGAAAGCCCTTTATCCTGACATTGAGCCCCATGCAGACAACCTGTCTTCAGGACCCATACAGACAACCTAACATCGGGCCCCATATAGCCAATGTTTCAGTTATGAATGAACACAGTGAGTGAATGGTACAGATCACTCGTGTTCATTCAGGAAGGAAGGGGTTGGTAAATATGGCATATTTACCTAACCCTTCCCCTACTCTCAGTCTTGAAGTATCCTATTGTATGGTTGGAGCTGCGGGCAGGATAAAGGGAAATAAAGTCAGCAGTGCTGCAGGGGGGCACACAGGGGTGCCTGCGCAGCATGGGGAAACCTATGGTGCACAGGGAGGATCTTTGCAGCAGCTGAAAGCCAATCAATGGGAGGGGGAGGAAAAGAAGCCAACAGCTGCAGAGAAAGCCATACAGGGGATTGGTTCCAGTAATTGCCCCCCCGCTGCACCGATCACCCTTCTTGCCCATATCTAATTAACCCTGTTGCCTGTCCCCCCCTCCCTCCTGCTGGCCTGATCCCAATACAGTTGGACTGCTGGTACCCCCTTATCTATGGCCCACCCACCCCATGACATTGCTCTGCCTCTTGTCAGTGTGTTGCACTAGCTACGGCTATAGATTCTGCCGCCAATCCACTCATCTGGAGGGTCTGACGCTATCAAATTGCTGCTGTTTGATCGGTGCTAATTGGATGCTGGCTCTTCAGTAAAGCAACCCACTGTGATTTGCAAGGTTGTACATGCCAGGGGTGGAGAGCCATCCTGTAAGTGAAAGTGAAACTGCAGCAGAAAAAGATTAGGTCCCCTCCACTTCCAGAGAGAGCTGTTTAAAACCACAGATCCTTTGGCAGGTAAAAAGCTATCTTATATGTATTTCATCTGTGTATTTAGCTTTTTGGCTGGATTTCTTTAGTGCATCAAGAAAACAAGACTTATAGCATTTTTGTTTTTTCATAGTAATTATAGAATCTCCTTTGCCTAGAGCTGTCTTTTAATAGTAATTGAAAGCACAATGTATTTGCACTTACCCACAGCAAATATTTTTCATTCTATTCCTGAATCATAAGCAAGCAAAACTTGGAGCTCAGCATAATGGCACAGCATTCTATTGTGCAGGCCAAACAGAGAAAATCTCCTATTAAACACACCATTGATCAGAATAAATAACTGTTTGTGTAATTATTTGCTGACTTTTTTGCACCTCTAGAAGCATTTATCAGTCCGCCTACAAGGCCCCTGTTGTCTCAGCGTTCAATGATCCTGATTAGCGCTGACAGTTGATACAATTTAAAGTGACGGAGGTGACATTTAACTGAAGGATTAAAGGGTGTCTGCGCTGTGCTAGGCCAAAATTAGTTTTTGTCTTTTTGTTCTGTTAATTAAATAAAACCATGAAACGCCTTTGCCATGGTTGAGAAATTCCCTTCTCTAATTTCTGTAATCAGCTAATTCTAAGGGCTCCTACGTAGGAACGTTGGGTGGTGGCGGCACTGGCCTGGCTGCTAAGGTAGGGGGTTTCAAAGGTCAACTGATGTTCCAGCCATTTGTTTTACTGCTGTGCACTTTAAAGCGATGTTAATGGCTCAACGTCTTGGCTCGGTTTCTCTTCAAGTCTATAGACATTAATGATCCAGCTGCCAGACTTAACATAATCCATCAGTTGGATTGTTAAAGTACAACTATGCTTTTAAGAGTACGCCAAATGGGGTATGGACCTATATATAGGAATGTACTTAGGCAGGGTTGCACAGTAATGACTGGAGTAGTAAGTATTTAACCACAAAGAGGATGGGGTGGGGGGCATCATAACTCCATTGGAATTAATTAGGACTGTGGTGCTGATGCGCAGAAGGTGCGAGGCCCTGCTGGGACTATTTTAAAGAAAGGGGCGTGCAGGGTAGGATCGTAGGAGTGGTAATTATTTACCCACAACAAATCCACAATGAAGAGGAGGGGGGCCCAGAACTCCAACTAGGGTTTGGCCTTTCAATAGGAATGAATACAGACTGTGATGCTGATGCTCAGTAGGTGCAGGGCCCAGCTGGGACTGTTTTGAAGAAAAGGTTATGCAGAGTAGGGTAGCACAGTAATGATCGCTGGAGTGGTAAGTATTTACCCACACAGAATCCACATTTATGAGGAAAGGGGGCCTATAACTCTTAAGGGGTTAAGGACCTATCCATAGGAATAAATTATGACCATGGTGCTGATGCGCAGAAGGTGCCCCACTGGGACTGCAGTTATGATCGCTGGAGTGATAAGTATTTAACCACAAAGAATCTACAATGAGAAAGAGGGGGCCAATGATGTCAAAATGGGGTATGGCCCTATTCATAGGAATGAATACAGACTGTAATGCTGATTCTTAGAAGGTGCAGGGCCCCACTTGTACTTTTTGAAGAGAAGGCAGTGCAGGGTAGGATAGCACAGTAATGATCGCTGGAGTGGTAAGTATTTACCAACAAAGAATCCACAGTGGGAAGAATTTGAGCGTATAACTTCAATCGGGTATGGACCTATTCATGAATTATGACTGTGTTGCTGAAGCACAGAAGGTGCAGAGCCCCACTGGGACTGTTTTGAAGAAAAGGCTGTGCAGGGTAGGGTAGCACAGTAATGATCGCTGGAGTGATAAGTCATTACCCATAACAAATCCACAATGAGAAGGACAGGGGGCCATTACTCCAAATGGGGTATGGCCTGTCACGCTTACCCCTAACGCAGGTGCCCAGGTACTACAGCTAGTTTCTGTCTTCTTCACCTCTCTCAGCCCCCTTTCCCATAAGGCAAGCAGGCCTACCGGTACTCGGTTGCCCCCAGGTCTTATACACAATGCTATAGTGCCTGGCTACCACTCCAGGGCAGGCAAGAACTGAACACAGTGAATAGGTACTTGCAGTTGGCAGACAGGAAGAGTGGTCAGTGACAGTCCATGTTCAGGGCAGGCTGAGTTCTGAGTGTAATCGATATGGGATCCAAGGTCATCAAAAAAGGGAATCTAAACTAGCAGGCACAGGAACAAGGCAGACAAACAGGGAGCTTGAAACACATGTTAAACACTATCATGAGCATCAGACTGCAGGCTTGGCTGGCTTAAATCAGGTTTGGTCTCCAGCCAGAGACTGGCTACATCAATCACCTTGCAGGTAGACAGACAGACATGGACACTGTATCACAGCCAAAATCACGATGCTGGATCGAGACAAGTAACTTTCAAGGAGCAGGAGCCATACATACTCCTGACATGACCCTATCCATAGAAATGAATGGTGCTGATGCACAGAAGGTGCAGGGTCCCGTAAATGGACCACAAAGAATCCAGAATGATGAGGACAGGGGGCTCATAACTCCAAATGGGGTATAGACCAATACAAAGGGATGAATGCAGATCGCGGAACTGATGCACAGAAGGAGCAGGGTCCTGCTGCGACTGTTTAAAAAAATAAAAAAAAGCTGTGTATCGCAGGGGCGCACAATAATGATCCCCGGAGTAGTACGTTTTTACCCACAAAAAATCCTCAATGAGGAGAAGGGGAGCTCATAAAAACCTGTTGACATCTGTACATTACTAGAAGTACCGTAAGTTCTTCCTGAGATAAATAAGTGGGTAGATAGCTGCTCAACCTTAAGTGAAACACACAAACATTGGGAACCTCTGTGAAGACAGTGGTATACTTGAAGTAATTTATCCTTTCTCCTATTCCACAAATGAGAGCAGGATTGGGATGAAGCACACGATTTTGGAATCGGGAAACCAATGGTCTTGGTCTTTGGTGGGGGAACCCAGCACAGGAGAAGTGAGTATGCAAACAAGGGTTAAGTTCAAATAGTAGCAGGGTTATGTCAAGGGATAAATGAAGGGTTCCTGTTGCGATTACAGGAAGTTTTAGGGTTACATAGACAGACAGTCTTAGCCCTTGTACACACGGTCGGACATTTGGACAACCAAATCCGTCGGATTTTGTCCGTCGGATTCTGTCCGTCGGATCTTGCCCGAAACTGTTGCATACACACGGTCGGACAAAGTTGTCGAAAAATCCGATCTTTCAGAACGTGATGACGTAATTTCGTTACGATGGGACTACGTTCAGGCTAGTAGCCAATAGCTTTGATGTAGGAATTTGATCTGAGCATGCGTGGCACTTTGTCCGATCGAAATTCTCTACACATGATCGGAGTATGTCCTATCGGACCAGTTGGTCGGAAAATATTTCCAACATGTTGGAAAATTTGGTCCGACGGATATTCCGACGGAAACAGTTCCGATGCATACCACACACAGTCGGATTATCCGACAACACGGTCCGATAGGACACATTCCGACGGATTCTCCGACCATGTGTACAGGGGCTTACTGTTATGCCCTGTACACGCGGTCAGAAATTCAGACGGAAAAGGTCCGATCGGATCATATTGTCGGAAAATCTGATCGTGTGTGGGCTCTATCGGACTTTTTCCCTTGGAAATTCCTACGGAAAAAATGTGAGCGCAAGATCTCAAATTTTCCGACAAGAAAATTCCTATCGGACAAAGTGGCATGTATGCTCAGATCAAATTACGAGACCAAAGCTATTGGCTACTAGCCTCAACGTAGTCCCGTCGTAATAAACGAACGTCATCACGTTCCGAACTATCGGATTTTCCGACAACTTTGTCCGACCGTGTGTATGCAACACCAGTTTCGGACAAAATCCGTCTGAAAAAATCAGACGGATTTTGTGGTCGGAATTTCCGACCGTGTGCACAAGGCATTAGAGTTGCAGGGAAGGACAGGGTAACAGGTATTAGTATTTTTAGCTTATGGGTTATAAGGAGAATAGGTGTTATAGAGACAGTTTTGGTTACTTGGACAGACAGTGTTATGCCCTGTACACACGGTAGGAAATTCCGACGGAAAAGGTCCGATCGGACTATGTTGTCGGAAAATCCGCAGGTCATTAGGGTTAGGGTTCCAGGAAGAGTTAGGGTAAGCCCTTGTACACACGATCGGAGATTCCGTCGGAATGTTTCCTATCGGACCGTTTTGTCGGATATTCCGACTGTGTGTGGTCTGCATCGGACTGTTTCTGTCGGAATATCCGACGGACCAACTTTTCCAACTTGCCGGTAAAATTTTCCGACAAAATGCTCCGATCGGACATACTCCGATCATGTGTAGCCTACTCCGACGGACAAGGTGCCACGCATTGCTCACAATCAAATTCGGACACAGAAGCACTCGCTCAGGTAAAACTACTGCTCGTAATCGATATAGCACATTCGTCACGCTGCAATGTTAAAAATTCTTTCATGAAGCGCATTCTCTTGTTCTTTACAATGCTGCAAGATTGAACTTCTTTTGATGCTCATAGTCACACACACTTCTCCCGAACGTATTTCTTGAGTCTTTTTTACTCATTTCAGCAATACAATATTTTAAATCGTCACATCTACACATTTTTTTATTTTTTTTTGTTTTTGTTTTTTTGGGGAATTTTGTGGTTGGTTTTTTTCATCAACATCTCCTTTTTTGTCTGATTGCTCATCTTTGCATTTTTTGGGGTGTGTTTTGGGTTTAAACTTACCACAACACCATTATTATCTTTTTTGTATTTTCTTTTTCTTTTTTAATCTACAGAAGGTTGTTTAGTGTTGGTGCCCCTTGTTATTCATTTCACTTTGTATTTTTGAAATGTACCTGCCTGCTCACAAATAAACTGTCCTTTTGGAAGTAAAACACATACGCAAGTATTTTTTCAAACAAAAAAAAACTTTATTTAGGTGTCAGTAACAAATAAAGGGGGAGGCAGCGATGGAGAAACTGGGGAGATTAGCGAAGCCTTTGGCCCCCAGGGCACACATCAACTATTTAAACGCAAAAATTGGTGGCCTGGGGAGTACATGTCTGAGGGAGAGAAGTCTGGTCCTGAAGTCCAAGAAACCCGGAACAGCAGCAGAGTACATTTATGTTCCCAGGCTGTGGTACTACAAGAGGCTGCATCTTCTGTCAGACCAGACTGAACCCAGGTTCTCACACTCTTCCTTCCACGCTTCCTTCCAGGCTATGGCTGTGGTGCTGGAGGTGTGGCAGAAGGAGGAGGAGGAGGAAGAGGAGGGGCATGGGCCAAATCACACAAGTGTGTTGCTTGTGTGATTTGGCCCAATAGACCCTTGTTGAGGGTGTGGAGAATTAGCTCCTCGCACAAGATCTTTTGCCCCTCCTCCATTTGCTCGATTTTACACGCAGCCAAGGTGGCAAAGGCCTCTTGAGAGGTGAGGGTGGCTTGGAGGGCCGCTGAAGCCTCCCCGATCAGCCTCAGAGCCGACTCCTCCACATCCCCCCCTTTCTCGCTCCTTTTGCGTGGAAGGCGGAGGGGAGGGACCTGGCATTCTGCAAGGCTCCTCCGCCCGCCCACCGCCTGGCTGCCACTTACCCCTGCCTCCTCCTGGCTGCCACTTTCCACAGCCACCTCCTGGCTGCTGCATTCCACACCCTCCTCCTGGCTGATGTCTTCCTGTGTATGAAAAAGGGAGTTTTAGTTTTTGGTTCATCAAACACACACAATTTTCACATCAAGACTGTTGCAAACTGTTAACCAATAGAAAAGACTATCATTCTGAGCCCAACATTTTTCATTCTTGTCCCAAAGGTTTTAGCCACTACTGTCTATTGATATGTGAAACACTTTCTAAAATCAGCAATTAGTGAGCAAAAATCAAGTTAACATCATTCATTTTTACTCCCAAAATATGTACAACAATACTATACCTGGCTCAAGCTGGGCTCCCCCAGTTCTTCCTGAATGGAAGGCCCAGGTTGGGCGTCGGAAGACTCATCGGGTGTGGAATGGAGCATAGGACGTGTGGAAGCAAGGGTAGAGAGGGATTCTCTGACCTCAGCCTGGTCTGACAGAAAATGCATCCTGTTATAATACCACAGCCTGGGGACATAAACCTCATCTGCTGAAGCTCCAGATTGCATGGACTTCAGCACCTTCTTCCTCTCCTTCAGATATGTACTCCTCAGGCCACCGATTTTCACTTTTAAATAGTGGATGTCTGCTCTGGGGACCACCGGCTTCACAAACTCAACCAGTTTTTCCATCGCTGCCTGCCTCTTTAGTTTGTTACTGTAATGTGGGTGCGTTGATTGCCACAGGCAGGGCAGCTCCCTGTATTTATCGATGAACAGAGGGAGGAAACTGTGATCATTGAAACCGTCCATAATGTCTGCAAGACACAACACAAGACAAACCCTAATGTCAGGCTAAACTCTAGAAGCATTATAGGCTAGTGATGTACCAAGTTCAAAATGTTACCTTCGTTTGCACGATCGTCACGTCAGCTTCTCTCTCTGTTCACAGATCGTACGTACGACACACGCGTGTTGCGTTTTATATACAGTGCGCATGCGTCAAACTCCGCCCGCCCCTGACGTTCTTTCTACGCTAATCCCTGCCCCTTCGCTTTCGGCGCAGTGGGGAGAGCACTAGGCGGAGAGAACGTAGGTGCGCAATCAGAGTTCCACTAACGAGGAGGAGGGTGAGGAAAGCCCGGAGCCTGAAACATCCCGATACAGGAAGAGAAGATTTAAGGCCTCAAATATGTATTTTGTAGAGATGTTGGAGATGGTCGACATATTGAAGAGGACCGACTATGATGGGAAGTATGGACCTTACCCAAACCCAAATATCAGAAAGGCCAAGATCATGACTAAAGTTGCGAAGAGTCTTCTAAAGAATTTTGGGGTACGCCGATCCAAGGATCAACTGAGAAAATGCTGGTCAGACCTGAAACTGAGGAAACACGATCAGTACAGAAGGATCAAGCGTGTTCTTCAAAAAAGTAAGTAGTTGTCGTGTGTTCATATGATTATTCTTGCTTGCATACATGCTCCGTGTGCTTTGATTTCATGTTGTGCAGTTTAAAATGGCCACTTTCAAGTTCATGGTTTCATTCGTTTGTAAGAAATATCGTTCTGCAGGTAAGTATTCCAGAAAGTGTCCACAATAATGTTCTCACCTTTGAACTCGGCCAAAAAAACAATTGTACAACACTTCCAAGCAATGTTTCATATTCCTATTTCTGCCCTCTGTGTGCCAAGTATTCCTTTTTTACTTTCTCATAGGGGAGAGAAGACTCGGGAAGTCTGAGGACACCAGGGACCCCACCCCTCCCAAAGAAGGCAAAATTCCAACACCAGGAGCAGAGGAGCAGGAGGAGGAGGAAGGAGAGATCGTTGAAGTTGGACAAATTGTCACCACAACAGGTGAGTGTCGGAGACCACAGCTTCCGTAAAGCTCATCAATGTATGTCGTCATATTTTTTTTTTTTTAGGTGATGTGGAAGAAGAATCACATTTTACCAGTGAAAGTGCCCAGATCCTGATTGGGGAGATAATGGGGTGCAATCGGGATTTAGAAAATATACAGCAAAACATCAATGATGTTAAAAATAAAATGAAGAACATCATTGATGTTTTGGGGAGAGTGTGAAACACCTCAAACTAGCTAGGGTTTTATTTTTTTGTTTTTAAACAACAACTTTTGTCTTTTACAAAAAGCCAAATTTGGAAGATGCACAGAGTGTGTCAACATGCGCTATCTCCCATCATGGGGGATCAATGTACGTGTTTTGTGGAAAGTGTCTGAGTTGAAGGGGTTGCAGCCCCAAAACATGTACATTGATCCCCCATGATGGGAGATAGCACATGTTGACACACTGTGTGCATCTTCCAATTTTGGCTTTTCCAGGGGTGACACCCCATGTGATGAAAGCAATATCAGCCCAGTTTGTACATACTCAGGTCTGATATTGTCTTCACTTTTCAAAGTTGAACTTTGTAAGTTCCTGTGTTCTGTATGTTACGCCTGTTTACACAAAAACACCAAGTTACCCAAAAATGACCTTAAATAATGTTTTTGATACACCCAATATGTTGGTTTGTTGTAAAACCCTTTTCTAAACGCACATGTGAATGTGCTTTGATTAAAAAGTTAAATTATCAACAATGTGTGGCTTCCTTTTTCAATGCGCAAAAGCAGTATTTGGAGTAAAATTGTTGTTTTCGGTGACAATGGGTGTTATTTACTAAAGGCAACTCCACTTTGCACTCCAAGTGCAGTTTCAGGTGCACTTTTGCAGTGCACTTGTAGTGCATAGTGGCTGTGCCTGTAGTAAATAACACCCACAGCGATGTGTTAATTTTCACAATCATGCCATTTTCATGACCACACATATTTCTGCCATGGTGCTGAAAATGAGCAAGATTTTGGTCAGTAATGCACTGCATACATTAGTTAACAAAAACAAGGTGTGTGTGTAGCAGACCCACAACATAATAAGATTATCTGAAGAAGAGACTGTCCCCTCATCTCACTCAGAACTTGGGTTTGCACTGTTGTAGAAAAAGGCACAACAACAAAAAACTCAAATTTACCTAGGAGACACCTAAAACCAAGCCAAGCAGTAAATGAAAACAAAGATTATTGGAGTTTCAAAGAAAAAATTATTACAAAAATGCTGCTCAGACATTGTCTGGCATATCAATGCCCCCCCCCCTACCCACAAAGTACTCCAGGTATTGGGTTAGGACCTCACAGGTGCTTTGGGGGGGCACACACATAACATTTGTAGACATTTTAGGGGGTGTTTAGGGAAAAGCAATACTATGAAGCTGACAAAAGACATTGGTAAGTGACTAGACTATAGTTTTATGGGCCAAGAAGAGCATGGTGGGGAAGTTAGTGAGGCAAATATGCCTGAGGACAAAGGGGCAGAGAATATGAATTAGAGTATATTGCAATGATGGTAATTAGGGAATGAGGAAAGAAATGCAAGACATTAGCGATCATGAAATACATAGAATGTGATGTTAAAGGATAAAACGTACCCAGGGGCGGACTGACCATTAGGTCACTCGGGCATAGACCGAGGGCCCGTAGTCAGGGGGGCCCCATGAGTGGCTCACAGGGGTGGCACATCATAGCACCCTCAAAAATTGCACTGAGGTATTGGCATACAATTCACATTATTTCTTTTAAATAATATTTTACCTGCTGTGAATCCTGTCTGCTTCTTGGCTGGGGACTCTTTTTTGAAGAGGAGGGATACAGCCGCATAAGCCGCTGATGTTTAGTTAGTCCCGGCTGAGAGGGGGCGGATTGATTCAGAATGTTGTGAAGAGGTGCTACCTTTTAAAAGCCCCCCTGTGTCACATGGTGCCTCTTCATCTGGCGCGAGAAAGAAGAAGAGAGAAGAGAGAATAGAGGAGCAGAGAGAGCCAGAAGCAAGGAAGGTATGATGATGACTGCTGACCTGCTGGCTGTTTCCTTGGTAGACCGCGGGGAAGGGAGCAAAGCTGCTGTAGGCAGAGAGCTGACTGAGTCTACAGTGCTTCCTCATCTGACAGGAGAGGGGGAGGGGGAGAGGGTTCCCTGTTGTGCAGGCTGTGCTCCGAGGAGGAGGAATTAGGATGGTTGATGGCTGTTCTTTTTATAAGGGACCTGCTGCTGATTGCTGAGTCTGGGGAGGGGGAGGGGAACGCCACTCTGTGGTCCTGTCATTTGATTTATGTCAGCAGCACGCAGCCTGATCTGCTGCAAGAGGAATCCTGTCCTGTGATCTTGGCACTCTGATTTGTCTTGGGCAATCATTAGACTGCCCCCCAGATCAGGAGTGCCTGATTTACAGTACCCAAACAGAGCCAGTTCTAGACTACGCTGTGCCCTAGGCAAGCCCACCCCCCACCCCCTTTAAAAAAAAAATCAACATTTTTTAAAAACAGCAGAACATGATCTAAAATAAGCACACTCCATGCATTCCCCACACCCCCTATACTCACAGCACACTCCATGCATTCCTCATACACCCACTATACTCACAGCACACTCCATACATTCCCCACACCCCCTATACTCACAGCACACTCCATACATTCCCCACACCCCCTATACTCACAGCACACTCCATGCATTCCCCACACCCCCTATACTCACAGCACACTCCATGCATTCCTCATACACCCCCTATACTCACAGCACACTCCATGCATTCCCCACACCCCCTATACTCACAGCACACTCCATGCATTCTCTGCACCCCCTATACTCACAGCACACTCCATGCATTCCTCATACACCCCCTATAATCACAGCACACTCCATGCATTCCTCATACATCCCCTATACTCACAGCACACTCCATGCATTCCTCATACACCCCCTATACTCACAGCACACCCCATGCATTCCTCATACACCTCCTATACTCACAGCACACTCCATGCATTCCTCATACACCCACTATACTAACAGCACACGCCATACATTCCCCACACCCCCTATACTCACAGCACACTTCATGCATTCCCCACACCCCCTATACTCACAGCACACTCCATGCATTCCCCACACCCCCTATACTCACAGCACACTCCATGCATTCCTCATACACCCCCTATACTCACAGCATACTCCATGCATGCCCCACACCCCCTATACTCACAGCACACTCCATGCATTCTCTGCACCCCCTATACTCACAGCACACTCCATGCATTCCTCATGCACCCCCTATATTCACAGCACACTCCATGCATTCCTCATACATCCCCTATACTCACAGCACACTCCATGCATTCCTCATACATCCCCTATACTCACAGCACACTCCATGCATTCCTCATACACCCCCTATACTCACAGCACACTCCATGCATTCCTCATACACCCCCTATACTCACAGCACACTCCATGCATTCCTCATACACCCCCTATACTCACAGCACACTCCATGCATTCCTCATACACCCCCTATAATCACAGCAAATGCAGCCAACTGTGCTCCATCAATTGCAGGCTTTGTGCCCATAATATGGAGCTGCTGTGCCTGCCCGCCTGCTATCTGCCTGGCAACTACCCCATCGGGGAAAATACAGGGATTGGTAGCTCTTGTCCCAGTTCATTTTCTTTCTGCTGCCCAGGTCCCCCTGTGTGCTCACCTGCCCCCCCCCCCCATCTATTGTTTTAGGATGACGAGTGGGGAAGAAGCCGGTTAATATGTCACAAATGCATATGTGTTGGAGCTTTGAGGTGCACACTCTAATACAATAGGCTGCGCACACCTATGGGCAGGGCTGAGAGTCATGGCACAAGGAGGGGATCCCGTGAGGACCAGAGTGAATGAAGATGTTAACTGTACACTCTGTTAGAAAGAGGCCCCCCTCCAGGTCCCATTATACTCCTTTTCAGTCTATAATTGGACCTAAAGGGGGACTCAGATTCTACAATGGACACTGAAAGGGCCTCTGTTAGAGAGACCCCCCTCCAGGTCCAATTAGACTAGTTGAAGTATCTAATGGGTCCTGGGGGGGGGGTCTCTCTCTAACAGAGACTTTCTAATGCACACTGTTAGAAAGAGACCCCCCTCCAGATCCCATTAGACTCTGTTGTAGTCTCTAATGGGGCCTGGAGGGGACACTTTCTAACAGACTGCCCAATGGACATTGTCAGAGAAAGACCTCCCTCCAGGTCCCATTAGACTCTGTTAAACAGTTTATTTTTTTTAAAGGCAGAAGTTGTACTTTATGCAAAATGAAGGAGCAGGGCAGGTCATGGGCGGGGCCTGACAGGGGGCCCTTGCTTAATTTGGTCCGGGGGCCCTGGATATTGTCAGTCGGCCCCTGAACTTACCTTCATATAGTCCTGCAGGACCTGAATGATGGCAGAACAGGTCTCTGGAATAATGATCCCCAGAGCCTGGGGGGAGATGCATGTGGAGAACTTCAGGTCCTGCAGGCTTCTCCCTGTCGCCAAGTAGCGCAACGTGGCGATGAGCCTCTGCTCCAGAGTGATGGCTTGCGGCATGCAGGTATCCTGCCTGGTGATATAAGGGGTCAGCAAAGCCAACAGACGGTGAAAAACGGGGTCCGTCATCCAGAGATAATTTCTGAAATCATCAGGATTATTCTCCCGGATCTCACAGAGCAAAGGCATGTGCGAGAACTGGTCACGCTGGCGCAACCAATTCTTGGTCCACAAACGCCTCCCCTCCCTGTTCATGGACCGGGCTTGTGTCAAAGTAAGAACCCCAACACGAAGCCCCTGCACAGCACAAACTCTACGACGAGTACGTAGACGAAACATGGTTTGAAAATGGTTGGCTGGTCAGAACGGACAACAGAAAGCACCGATAAACAGCAAGGCCTGAAAGAACGACCTGAATAGCAGAAGCAAGCAGACAATAAGCAATGCAAATCAAAGCGTACTATACCAAGATATAGTCCACAATGAGAAACTAATGCTTACTGACTGAACACACTGATTATCAGATACACAAAGACAAGCAGAAACTGAAGAGCAGTACCGAACTGAAGCACAAATCTGAAAAGTGCGAATCGTCTCTCACCAAGCTTCTACTAACATGCGATAGACACGAGATCAGCAGAAGGAGCTCAAAGGGTGCCGGACGTGGTGCTGAACTTCCTTTTTCTAGTGCCGCCGTGCGCGTCTTACGTCACCGCGTTCTTGGCAACCGGAAATTCCAACAACTTAGTCCGACTGTGTATATGTATGCAACATCACTTCCGGACCTCTTCCGGAATTAATCCGTCGGAATAACTCTGACGGATTTGGTTGTCGGAATCTCCATGTGTACAAGGGCTAAGAGTACAGTATTATTCATCCCACCAATAACTACTTGTGCTGATATTAGGACCGGGGATCTTGCATTAAGATTTTTCAACAGTTTGAAGATCAGTGAAATTGGTAGAAGGAGAAGACCATCCTGGAACACATAGGAGAAGCCCAGTGGCTCTGGCTGGTGGAAGCAACCTGTGTAGCAGTCTGAAATCTCTGGAAAATCACATGGTCAGTCTTTATGATGGTGCCATAATTCCTCCCTGACAAAACCCAGGCCAATTATCAGTCAGTAAGCATTCATTATATAAGAGCAACCAAATCTTTAAAGCTGAAGTTTAGGTATGCATATACTGGTCCAGCTTGGAGCATTGTAACTATGCATGGTACCATAGCTGCAAGATTCCAATGGGAGCTGGAAATCACTGTAATAGACACTGCTGCTCACTTTCAACAGGAGGTCACTCACTCAGCAGGGGTACCTTTCAGGAAACACTTTGCATTTTCTCAATGAATTGTGGCAGCAGGCAGGTAAAGTCACCTGGTTGTATCCAGGATGGGAAATATGTGTGCTCTAGATTCAGGCTTTATGCAGACTTTTACAATTAGAGGGGAAGAGTTAATGAGCCCAGCTGAAGTAAGTGGGCTCATTAAGGCCTCTACAAAAAACCCCAGCATGCATAGGGAGATGCTCCATCCTGGAACCAGTTTTGTGTGTATAGACTGGGGAGTCTGAGATCTGTTCTGTGTGGTGAGTTAACGCCTGTGTGGCAAACCCCTACAATAGAGACAGGGACTGGGGCAGCACAAGGCTGTACCCAGTTGTTAGACAGGGAGTCTACGTGTGTAGTTAGAGGTCAAGCTGACCAGGATTTATTTTCTTGTTTTATTTTGTTTGGCTGTTATATGTATCACTGCATGTAGCCTAAATAAACCGGATCTTTTGTTTTTTGAACCTACACCGCTGTCTGCTGTGCCTGACTTTGTGTTGTGAACCCATCCAGGGGGTCACACACACCCGCTGCCGAGCTAACCCCTCACAGAATGTAAAGCTTTCTCTGGGCGAGGTGAAGTTCGTAACATCACTGCTCCACCTCTCCACCTTGTCTAATCAGAGAACACTTTGCATTTATTGAGAAAATGTAAAGTCTTCTGTGAATAGCTCCTGTGCCAAGCAAGCATCCTTCTGTGTTCAAAGCAGCAGGATAATGGCTCAACATGGGACCCAGGAAGCTGAGGGATCAATGTATAGTGGTGCGTAATTCAGTGACTTCCAGCTTCTATGAGGATTGGCCAGGTATGGCACAAAAATACTTATATTGCTTCAAGCTGAACCAATGTAACTATGCAAAAAATAGCTATTCCTGGAAATAAGTTTTCATTTTAATATTTAGCTATTTTGTTGCTGTAAGCCTGTAAGCAGGCTCATGCTGTGGACCCTATAAAGTGAACCTGTTGTTTTTCCCTGCAGTATCTAAACTCACCGCGTAGTCACCTAATCATCTTTAGATTTACTAAAACTTTATAACACGAAGAACTAATCAATCAATCTGAATCCAGTCAAGGAGACCCTTGCACTACCTACTTAATAGATTGGCAAATCAAGATGTAGATAGGTTACTAGGATGTTAGGTAAACTTAGTTCTTATTGGCTCCTCTGTAATCATTGGTTCGGCTGTTGATTTCTTTGCACTGTTCTGGATCTTATAGGCTGTAGCTTTTATTGCTTTCCCCAGGGTCCTAGAGGTTTCTAGAACACAGAGGGCTGAAAGATTCAGATGAGCAGCCTGAATATTTATAATGCTGCAGCCAATCTGCATCATAATACCCCCCCCCCATACTGATGGGGGGGTATACACTGAGGGGGGTCTATACTGATGTGGGGGTATGCACTGAGGGCGGAGATCTATACTGATGGGGGTATGCACGTAGGGGGTCTATACTGATGTGGGGGTATGCACTGAGGGCGGAGATCTATACTGATGGGGGTATGCACTGAGGGGGGTTCTATACTGATGTGGGGGTATGCACTGAGGGCGGAGATCTATACTGATGGGGGTATGCACTTAGGGGTCTATACTGATAAAGGGGGGTCTGTGCTGAGGGAGGGGGGTCTATACTGAGGAAGGGGGGTCTTTACTTAGTGAGGGGGGTCTGTACTGTAGGAGGGGGATCTATACTGTGTATGTACCTAGTATCGGGTTCTATACCGAGAGAGGGGGGGTCTGTAGTTAGTGGAGGGGGGACTATAGTTGGTGGAGGGGGGTGATACCAATATTTTCCCCATGGGGTGACACCAACCCTGGCAACGCCACTGAACTCAACAGCTCCTACAGGGGTAGCGCTACATAAAGTAGATCATACAGTGAGTTTGTAATAAGTATGATGAGTCCAGGGCCGGACTGGGAATAAAGTCCAGGGCCGGACTGTGGGACACAGGCTGCATTTTCACCACCCCTTCCCCCGCCCCCCCCCATTACCTCTTATTAGTGTCCAGTCCACCATTTCATAGGAGGAGTCCCTTAAGTTCTCCCATAAAAGAGGAGTGTATCTCCCATGGTTTAGACGAAGGATCTTTCGTTCTTTTACCAGTGTAGGACCCACTAATTAACCACTTTAATACCGGGCCTATTCTGGCACTTCTCTCCTACATGTAAAAATCTTTTTTTTTTGTTAGAAAATTACTCAGAACCCCCAAACATTCTATATGTTTTTTTTAGCAGATACCCTAGGGAATAAAATGGCAGTCATTGCAACTTTTTATCTTGCATGGGAATTGCGCAATCATTTTTCAAACGCCTATTTTTTTACGGTTTCCTGAATTAAAAATGAAACAGTAAAGTTAGCCCAATTTTTTTGTATAATGTGAAAGATGATGTTACGCCAAGTAAATAGATACCATATTTTAAAATTGCGCACACTCATGGAATGGCGCCAAACTTCGGTACTTAAAAATCTCCATAGGCGAAGCTTTGAAAATTTTTACATTTCTTTATTTTAATTTTTTTTTATCACATTTATTCCTATTACAGGGAATGTAAACATCCCTTGTAATAAGAATCTATCGTGACAGGTCCTCTTAATGGAGAGATGCGGGACCAATAAGACCCCACATCTCTCCTCCAGGCTGTAAAGCATAAGATCGGAAAAAAAATTATCCAATATCATGCTGACAGCCGCGATTGCGGCTTTGTTTACAATGCCGTGTCCGGACGTGATGTCATAATGTCATGCCTGGACCTCCGATGGTCATAGAGATGACTGGTGACCATCTGTGAATGTTCAGGTGTTTTTGTGCAGACATGATACAGGAGATGGTCAGAGACTGCCGACACATTAGAGGAGATAGTCAGAGATTGTGAACATGATACAAGAGATGATCAGAGACTGCAGACACATTAGAGGAGATGGTCAGAGACTGCAGACATGATACAGGAGATGGTCAGAGACTATGGACATGATACAGGAGATGGTCAGAGACTATGGACATGATACAGGAGATAGTCAGAGACTGCCGACACATTAGAGGAGATGGTCAGAGATTGCGAACATGATACAAGAGATGATCAGAGACTGCAGACACATTAGAGGAGACGGTCAGAGACTGCATACATGATACAGGAGATGGTCAAAGACTATGGACATGATACAGGAGATGGTCAGAGACTATGGACATGACACAAGAGATGGTCAGAGACTGTGAACATGATACAGGAGATGGTCAGAGACTATGGACATGATACAGAAGATGGTCAGAGACTATGCACATGATATATGAGATGGTCAGAGACTGCGGACATGATACAGGAGATGGTCAGAGACTGCAGACATGATACAGGAGATGGTCAGAGACTGCAGACATGATACAGGAGATGGTCAGAGACTATGGACATGATACAGGAGATGGTCAGAGACTGCGGACGTGATATGGGAGATGGTCAGAGACTGTGGACATGATACAGGAGATGGTCAGAGACTGCAGACATGATACAGGAGATGGTCAGAGACTGCAGACATGATACAGGAGATGGTCAGAGACTATGGACATGATACAGGAGATGGTCAGAGACTGCGGACATGATACAGGAGATGGTCAGAGACTGTGGACATGATACAGGAGATGGTCAGAGACTGCGGACATGATACAGGAGATGGTCAGAGACTGTGGACATGATACAGGAGATGGTCAGAGACTGCGGACATGACACAGGAGATGGTCAGAGACTATGGACATGATACAGGAGATGGTCAGAGACTGCAGACATAGTACATGAGATGGGCAGAGAATGCATGTATGGAACTCAGTGTAAAAGAGTATAGTACAGTAGTAAAAGAGTACAGTAACTTGTAATTGAATTTAGGGGAACCCCACGCTTTTTTTAAAATTTATTTAGAATTTTTTATCAATGAATGAATTGTCGGCTAATACAGAGAACACTCATTGAGTGTTCTCTGTATTAGAGGAGCCGACAATGGAAAGTGATTTTAAAAGACTTTTTTTCCTTGCGAAATGACACTTTGTGCAGGGACAGTTCTAAGCATGGGAAACATGCGCCCCTTCACAGGCATACTATAGACACCCCCCAGGTACAAAATTTAAAGGAATATTACACTTTTATTGTTTCACTTTAATCATTATTAAAATCACTGCTCCTGAAAAAACTGCAGTTTTTAAAACGTTTTTTTGCATTGATCCATGTCCCCTGGGTCAGGACCCGGGTCCCGAAACACTTTTTAGGACAGTAACTTGCATATTAGCCTTTAAAATTAGCACTTTAGATTATGAACGTTCAAGTCCCATAGACTTTAATAGGGTTCTAAAGTTCACACGAAGTTTAGGTCTGTTCGCTGGTTCTGGTGCGAACCGAACAAGGGGGTGTTCAGCTCATCCTTAGTAGATTGTCTAGGGGTGAGTTAATCCTCAATATCTCTGTTAAGCTGTGACTTTCAATTCCCACAGGCCTGTGAGATTAGCCCATTGAGACAATGACACAAAACAACAAAGTCTCTCCGAGCAAATCTAAATCTTTATCTTTGGTGTGAATA
This sequence comes from Lithobates pipiens, assembly GCF_037356315.1. Classification (NCBI taxonomy): domain Eukaryota; kingdom Metazoa; phylum Chordata; class Amphibia; order Anura; family Ranidae; genus Lithobates; species Lithobates pipiens. Next base: position 314,574,596 of record NW_027507784.1, on the reverse strand, counting down.
TTTAAAGGGGGCTTTCAGAAAGTACCGCCCCTTTGAACGTGTCATACAAATTATCCAATCATATGCAAGTACAATTTATGACAAAAGTGAAACTAATGATTTACTAGAAAATCACGTGCTTTACAAGAAGTGCGAGGTAACTTATGAGAAATAGAAACTAGATTACCAATACGTACACCCAGCAATATGTAAAAATGGAGTACATAAAAGACAACAAAAGAAGAAGCTGATTATAATAAAATAGGTACAGTTAAGCTAAATATCCCTTCAATCCCCTCTTAGATCATATAAGATGATCCCTACATTCTATGTTGTGTTTTAATACTTCTTTGGGATTGTGGCATAGATGGAATGTAGTTTGCTACATATCCAACATTTTTTCATACCCTGATTTTGGAGCATAAGCATACTTAAATTTTAGCAAAAACATCTTATCAGTAAAACTATCTCCAATCTCTCTTTTGGTTCTAGCTTGTGTCACTATAATGTTCTCGTGTGTTCCCACAGATACTTTTAATTGCACCTAGATCTTCAGGGAGGTAGATACAGTTAGCGATGATCCAGGTGGGTAGGAACACTGTCAAAGAGATCAGGATCAGTAGGCAGAATGCCTTGCCAGAAATCTGTGGTGAAATAAGCAAGGTCATCTTCTCTGGCCAGACCTGCTTTCCCAGGAACTCCTCCTTTGTCTGCTTGGACTTCTGCTTGAGGGCCTCCTGTATCCAAGATCTCCTTCCTGCTCTTGTGGCTTTGGGCGACCTTTTTCACTCGGTTGGCGTGGATCCAGGACTGGCAATTTTCCACTAGGATGGCTGTTCTGGTCACTGCAACCACTGTGGTAGGAGATCCAAAGGGATACTCTTGCTTCTTATTTCTGTTCAGCTGTTGGACCACCACGGTGTCTTCCTCCTTGAAAAGGTGAGTAGCTTCCTGTGAAGAAAAAAGAGCGGTGCGAGTATCTCTCAACTGTATCCAACGTTTCAACCAGTTTCCTTACCCTCCTTTTGAAGTACAACCAAGTGCCAGAAGACAGCAACACATCCAATTTCCAAAATTCTAATTGTCTTACAGTGAACTGGTCAGGATTAGTGGAGAATAGTAAACAGTTAATGAGTCTGTGAAGCTTCTAGTCTGAATCAGCAGGAAATCACCCAAAAAACATCCAACTGTGCAGCACACACAGAGCTCTGGCTAAATAGCTGAGCTGAAATGGTTAACAGCCAGCCATGTGTGACCTGTCACTGGACACAGAATGCCGGCCGGCTGCGGGGTCTCCCAGAGAACTGAAAAGTACGGAGCCAGACAAGAGGGAGGGGAGGCTGATCGGTAACTTGCATAGGCATAGATTTCTGGATGACACCGGCCGGGTGTCCTATCGAAAATAGTCCCCCATCGGATAGTGTCCGCCCTGTAGTGCGCAGCCGCAGCGCCTGCCAGTACGGAGGAAAACGGAGGACATAGGAGATTCCGAAAATCTACGAACTTCAACAGATGATAATGAGCTCTACACGGCGCATGCCCACTTAATTGTGTTAATTGCATTCTGTCTATTCCTGCTGGGGAAGAGTATGGGTGTAATATTGCTGCTGGGGGGGGGGTATGGGTGTAATATTCCATCTGGGGGAGTATGGGTGTAACATTCTTTCTGGGGGGTATGGGTGTAATATTCCTGCTGAGGGTTATGGGTGTAATATTACTGCTGGAGGGAGTATGGGTGTAATATTCCTGCTGGGGGGAGTATCAGTGTAATATTCCTGCTGGGGGGTATGGGTGTAATATTCCTGATGGGGGGGGGGAGTATGGGTGTAATATTCCTTCTGGGGGGGTATGGGTGTAATATTTCAGCTGGGGTGGAGTATGGGTGTAATATTTCAGCTGGGGGGGAGTATGGTGTAATATTCCTGCTGGGGGGGAGTATGGGTGTAATATTCCTGCTGGGGGGAGTATAGATGTAATATTCCTGCTGGGGGGGGGGGTATGGGTGTAATATTACTGCTGGGGGGAGTATGGGTGTAATATTTCTGCAGGAGGGGAGTATGGGTGTGATTTTCCTGCTGGGGGGTGGGGGGGGGGTGGTATGGGTGTAATATTCCTGCCTGGGGGGGAGTATGGGTGTAATATTCCTGCTGTGAGGGTGTATGGGTGTAATATTCCTGCTGGGGGGTATAGGTGTAATATTCCTGCTGGGGGCTATAGGTGTAATATTCCTGTTGGGGGGGTATAGGTGCAATAATCCTGCTGGGGGAGTATGGGTGTAATGTTCCTGCTGGGGGGGTGAGTATCGGTGTAATATTTCTGTTGGGGGGAGTATTGGTATAATATTCCTGCTTGGAAGGGTATTGGTGTAATATTCCTGCTGGGGGGAATATGGGTGTAATATTCCTGCTGGGGGGAGTATGGGTGTAATATTCCTGCTGGGGGGGATATGGGTGTAATATTCCTTCTGGGGGGTATGTGTGTGATGTTCCTGCTGGGGGGAGTATGGGTGTAATTTTCCTGCTGTGGGGGGGGGGGGGGGGAGTATGGGTGTAATATTGCTGCTGCGGGGAAGTATGGGTATAATATTCCTGCTGGGGGGAGTATGGTTGTAATTTTCCTGCTGGGGGGTGGTATGGGTGTAATATCCCTGCCTGGGGTAAGTATGGGTGTAATATTCCTTCTGGGAGGGGAGTATGGGTGTAATATTTCTGCTGGGGGGGGGGGGGGATATGGGTGTAATATTCCTGCTGGGGGGGAATATGGGTGTAATATTCCTGCTGGGGGAGTATGGGTGTATGTAATATTCCTGCTGGGGGGGAGTATGGGTGTAATATTCCTGCTGGGGGCGGAGGGTATGGGTGTAATATTCCTGCTGGAGGGGGTATGGGTGTAATATTCCTGCTGGGGGGAGTATGGATGTAATATTCCTGCTGGGGGGGAGTATGGGTGTAATATTCCTGCTGGCGGGAGGGGAGTGTGGGTGTAATATTCCTGCTGGGGGGGTATGGTTTAATATTCCTGTTTGGGGGGAGAGTATGGATGTAATATTCCTGTTTGGGGGGGAGTATGGGTGTAATATTCCTGCTGGAGGGGGTATGGGTGTAATATTCCTGCTGGGGGGAGTATGGATGTAATATTCCTGTTTGGGGGGAGTATGGGTGTAATATTCCTGCTGGGGGGGTATGGGTGTAATGTAATATTCCTGCTGCTGGGATGTCTGTACAGGGAGTTCTTGTCGTATGATGGACACGGCGAGGCTCTGTTCACACCTAGGTGTTCTGGATTCCCGAATCATCGCAAAACGCGTCACCCGCTTGCAATCCCATTACCTTCAATATAACCCCAGCACGCCTGTGATCCAAAAGGCCTAGGTGTCATCGCAGCCTAAACGTCTTCTATCAGTTGCTGGGTTCACCTTCTATGAATTCTGGGGGAACATTTTCTTACTCAAACATTCCACACATTTTTTTCATTCTTTATTCCACCGCTAATATATAATCTGCATTGACCTTGTATATCGCTTTTCTTTCTGAGGCCTCTGAGGTATTGGAGATGATGTTGGCCGGGAATCGAACCCGGGTCAGCTGCTTGGAAGGCAGCTATGCTCACCACTGCACCACCAACACAAAGTAGCATGTTTTTGTAGTGGGAGGAAACCCACGCAAGCACAGGGAGAACATGCAAACTCCATGCAGATAGTGTCCTGGTCAGGATTTGAACCATGGACCCCAGTGCTGCAAGGCTAACACCTACGCCTCTGTGCTGCCCATATGCAGCCTCTGTTCTCTAAGGCCCGCCCCCGCTGAGCGGGGTACATCAGTTATGTCCACTTAAAGCCTCTCCAGAAGACATCCAAACTTATCCTAAACTACAATCTATATATATATATATATATATATATATATATATATATATAAAAAGGTTGGTGAAGAAACTGCGCTACAGTGTGAATTATAGGTAATCTCGTGAAAAATTAAATTAAATGAAAACTGCGGTTTTATTCTGTACCAAAAATACAAAATTAAATGAAGTAAAAAATTATGAGAACTGCGCTAACCCGTGATAAAGTATTCTAGGTTGAGGAATAACCTCACTAATTGGGGCCACGCCCCCTACCAACTATAATTGCTCTAAACAAACTATAGTGGTAATTGATGAAAAGCATTAGTGTCGTAAAGTGAAAAATGAACACTAATCAATTATCTCAAAAATACTGAAAAAATTTGTGACCAAAGCTATAATGCAAAGAATGATAATATATGTGTATGAATTACAAACCTGTAAATGAAAAACATGACTAACAACACATACTAAAGTCCTCTGAAATGAAAGTCCAAAGAAAGATATGTGCACCACTTGTGACCATAAGTGTGAAAAATTCAAATGAATGAATAAAAATCCATCCACAAAAACCTTCTATTGTTGTGAGCCGTGTAGAATCCACCACCACCTATGTGAGAATTGGCTTCCTACCAGAACATTCAGACCCCAAAGGGGTCAGAATTTACCGGAATGGGAATGCACAGGTGTTCTCAGCATCCCGTGTAGGCAGTCCCATTGCTGTCAACTGGGGTGCAGCGGCTGTACCCAATGTGACATCTGTGTGGGTGCCGGTGCACGGCCCCGAACGCACCCAGGGTGCGTCCACGCAACTGCACTCACATGGATGTCCTTATTGGGGTTAACGCAGCCCTCACAGGTTACAGATTCATACACCTTGTGTAAGGCCTTGGACTTCTCCACGAAGGACCTCATTGGTGGGAAGAGTTCTCATTTCCCCAACAGAGTAAGCCTAAAGAAAGCTGGAAAGACTCCTCCCACCCAAGACAAAAAGAGTTCCAACCTTCCCTCATAGCCGATCCAACACACACCTCAAAAATATACCGGCCTCCAACCTTCCCCTTATAGCCGGTCCAACACACGCCTCAAAAATATAAAAAAGTGCCTGAGATGTTGGTGGTAAACAGGCTTCTAGGTTGGTGATTCAGAAGCTCCTAAAAACTAAAATGGAGGTCAGATTGGAAAACGCTGCGGTCACTGGAGTGGCAGCCGCCACCAGTGTAGGGACCTGTGTTGGTACAGCCATACCTGGTCCCTTGGAGGGTTCCTTAGACTTTTTGTTGATTCGTCTTCTAGAAACAGCCAATTGTCTTGTTTGTCCAACTGCATTGATAGTTGGTGATTTAGAAGCTGCAGAAGCATGGGGCCTCGGATCCCCCCAACCCACAGTGTCCCCCACTGTGAGAGTGTCCCCCTGTATGTCCCGTGTGTGTGTGTCCCCCGTGTGTGAGTGCCCCCCCTCCATAGAGGTGCAATATCACCTCTATGGAGATATTGCAGGTCCCAGCAATTTCTACATACCCCATCATGCTGTCCCCACTTCGTCAGGGGGTACTGCGCCCCCCCCCCAGTCCCGCCACCCCACACTTCTTCACCGCCCTCTCCCCTCCCCAACAGGCCCAACCGGCCCACCCTTCCCCAAATCACCCCCTATGTGTGTCTCTCCCCCTGTGTGTGTGTGTGTGTGTGTGTGTGTGCGTCTCTCCCCCTGTGCATGTCTCTCCCCCTCTGTGTGTGTGTGTGTGTGTGCGAGTGTGTGTGTGTGTGTTCTCCCTCCAGTTTCCCCCTGTGTGCTCCCCCCGTGTCTCCCTGTGCAGGTGTGGCGCCAGAGGGGGCCCCATGAGCTTCTATTGCCCGGGGGCCCCATTAGTTGTCAGTCTGCCCCTGGGCTCTGAGGAACTACAACTCAGGCTCTGAGGAACAGTATGCACTGCATAAGTAAAGGGGCTTCTGCTCCTAGCCTGGAATAAGATGCTACGGGACTACATATCCCAGCATTCTTTTTTCTATGGAGATATTACAGGTCCCAGCAATTTCTACATACCGCAGCATGCTTCCCCCCTTCCTCAGGGGGTACTGCGCCCCCCCAGTCCCGCCACCCCACTCTTCTTCACCACCCTCTCCCCTCCCCAACAGGCCCAACCGGCCAACCCTTATCCTGAGGGGGAGGGGACCCGACACCCTTAGTGGGAGAAGAGTGTGGGGCGCAATCACCCCTGGGGAGGGGGGGGGAGTCGGCTGGAGTATGTCGAGATTGCTGGGACCTATAGTACGTCTATAGAAAAAAAGGTGGCAGGTTCCCCAGATACTTCCTTCTGTCTGTTTTATAAGCTGGTGGATATGCTTTAATGGCTCTCTGATGGTGCTGGAGATGAGGCCATTGGTTGCATCTTCAGACTTTCGCTGATGTAGGAAAAGCCTTTAAAGAACTCTTGCTCCCAAGTCATTATCTGCATATCATCGTTGTTGCATTTCAAACATTCTGCTATGTCTATTCTTCTATCTTTTGGTTCCATGGCAAGCTGAAAAGGGAAAAATACATTCATCAGTGATTCTGATTTATACGGGAAATGGTAATAAAGCTTGGTGAACCCAACCCCCAATGGCAGTCAATTACCCCATGAAGTCTCCTTCAACCACATCTCCCTCTATTGGTCAGAAGAAGCCTTACACTGCATTATCACACCCAAGGACCAAAATGTCACATATTCCTGTGAGGTCCTTAGATGTGGGGGCTGCATTCGCTCTCTTTGTTTCTTTCAGGCTAAGTGTAGGTACAGAACAATACCTGTTAATCCTGTCAGAAATACAGAGCCTTCCCTACTGACAGAACACAATGATCGCTGCTGGTGGCTATAGCCGATTGCAGTGATCGCATGCAAAATATCAGACAGGCTGTACCCGATTGATGGATCAACTTCAGTACCATCAGCCTGCCCATAGATGGATCGAAGCTGGTCCTTGCTGAATCGACCAAGATTCGATCCATCGAAGGCCGGCCTAAGTTCCTGTGCACTGAGCTGAGATCTCAAAAATCGTTATCGGCTTTCTCATCTATTGTCTGCAAACTACAACGCAAGACCACCCTATGCAATGGATATCAGGAGAGGTGCAGGTGTTTTTAGTTCTAATCAGGAAGGCAGGCTAGGGTGACAACACTTCTTCTCCACAGATGCTTCGAGTGTGTTGTAACCCTAGGACAGGAAGTGGGTTAGTGGCAGGATCACCATGTAAATGAAAGGTCTAAGCTGTGTGCCTGACACATACACAATTATTACCAAGAATGAACAGAATTAATTCAGACAAGTTCCCAGACCCTGTGATTATCCCCAGACCATGTGACTGTGCAGCGACCGCAAAGTCACAGACAAATGTGAGGATTGTGTACACAACATACATTTTATATGTATGTGAAGTAAAGAAGAACCTGAGGCTGACACCCCCCCCCCCCCACCAATGTACATGGACTCCTCCATTATTCATATACTTACCATATCTGGTCTAAGCGTTGATGGTGATTTTCCTTTCTCTACCTCCGTCCAGTCGATCGGGTTGTAGAATGGGAGCAATTGGAGGTTACATACTAAGACTGAGCGTGTATCTGCGTCATACTGTAAGAGCTGTAAAGGAGAAAGAAATATGATAAGAAACCACGAGAGAGCAATAGAGATATGTGAACAATACAACCCCCATTTTAATATTGGATTCTGACAGTGACATATTTCAATTCCTGTGATCTTGCTTTTAATCCCCCTACTATGTCATGCTTGGATCTGGTCGTAGCATGGTACCTTATTGTGTAATATTGGATCAGGAGTTTTTAAAGAAAAACTGAGTATTTCACAAAAAATAAAACAGATATTTGGCAATGAATTGTTATGAAGAATATATATAGAAAAAATGATCTTTCACTGCCATTCACTGTGCTGCACCTGCAGGTCAGTGTGATTGCGGCCTAATAGTTATTATCCCTTTTATAAGTGCTAATATACCCATTGTATGTGTTGTTTAATACACTGCCCTCTCTTTTCCTCTTCCAGCTTATGCTGGCATCTCTCTCCAAGCTGCTGGAAGGAGGAGTGCACTTGGGATCACTCTGCCTGGGACCAGGGCCGCTGATAAGGCAGTACAGCCATCCCTCCTGTATTGGGCCCGGGCATCATCAGTTCAAAAGGGGGGCCCAGGCACCTGCTGAGCTGGAGGGCCGGCTGTACTGCCTTATCACTGACACTTGTGGCTCTAATGTAGCTGAAGCTTGCAGAGAAAGGGATAAATCTCTGTCCTCAGTCCCTTTCTATATCTCAAATGTGAGACATCAGGGGTCTATTTAGACCCCTGATATTTCACCAAAGACCCCTACCCCCCAACAGGCAGTTTAAAAAATAAATAGAATTCTAAAAACAATGTAAAATTCTAAAGAAAATCATTTTAAAAACATTACGAACTTGTTCAAATGTTTTATATTGGAAAGGTAGGAGTATGCAGTGGTGCTTGGAGAGTGGCAAGTGGAGTATATAGGACAATATGAATGTCAATATGTGTATCTAGATGGCTCATGGATGATGATACCCAATGCCTAATATATTAAATACATTAAAGCGGTTGTATTGTCCGCTAGGTAATTTTTACCTACAGGTAAGCGTATGATAAGGCCTACAATAAGGCTTACCTGAAGGTAAAATGAATATCTCCTAAACTGGTATGGTTCATGTGGCTATGACCCATATGGATGTCCAATCATGTTTCCTAAAATCCTAACAAGGTGTATATAACCTGGAAAGGGTTTTGTGTGTTAAGAGAAGGTAATACTCACCCTATATATGAGTTCCTGAATGGGAGTCGTTCTGTTCCGTATAAAATAAGGGATGAATGTACGGAGTGCTGTACTAAGTATTCTCACGTTCCAAATGTATTCACTATAAGGATGAATTCCTGTGGCCATCTCGTGTACTATCACTCCCAGGGAGAAATAGTCTGCCACGTTGTAGTACGGTTTACCTGAAAAGACCTGTAGAAACATAAGAAAGAGAAAGAAAGATGAGTTAGTTTGTAGGCCAGGCAGAGGACAGAGATGACTCCATATATGATCTATGAAGCCTCCTAAGAGTCTGAAAATTGACATCACACTAAGGCGGAGCTTGTGAATTTTGGAGGAGGGGCTTAAAGTTTACATATAGTTGCAACTTTTTTTTTTTACGTTTTGGACAGAGTACAAAAACAATTGAGTACTGTCCATTTATTTATTACTGTTTTTTATAGAGTGCCACCAGTTTTACGCAGCGCTTTACACATATATATTGTACATTTACATTCAAGATACCTTTTTTTAAATTTGCGCTAACATCCACATTTTCAGGACAAGCTTTTGGGGTGTGGCCCCTTCTTCAAGGCCCAAGAGTACTGTTTGGGGCAAAGAAGAGGACAAAGAAGGGGTCATCCCCCAAAAGCTTGGTGGAAATAAAAATAAAAAAAGATATCACAGACAGTACTCAATTGTTCCTGTTGCAAGTGCGCTAATACGGCTACAACACTTCAAGCAGGATAGAGTACAGAAAGGTTAATACCCTGCCGCTTTGTTTTTGCTGTCTGTGTACCATTGGGGAAAGTTCACTTCTTGTTCCAGGGATGTAAGAGGAAGTCAAAGGAAATCTCCCATTCTACTCTTATGCCACGTACACACGATCAGACTTTCCGGCGGACCAGAGTCCGTCAGACAATTCGATCGTGTGTGGGCTCCAGTGGAATTTTTCTTCCCAAAAGTCTGGCGGACCTAGAAATAAAACATGTTTTAAATCTTCCTGACGAAAGTCCGCCAGACCCAGTTCCTGTCAGGAAGTCCGCTCGTCTGTATGCTGGTCCGACGGAACTACAGCACCTGCCCACGAGAATGTTTCTCGGCTACAGGGTACTGTACACCAGGCCCTTAGGTCTGGTATGGATTTTAAGGGTAACCCCCTAAGCTGGAAAAACGGTGTAGGGGTCCCCCCAAAATCCATACCAGACCCTTATCCGAGCACACAGCCCAGTCAGTCAGGAAAGGGGGTGGGCGCCCCCTCCTGAACCGTACCAGGCCACATGCCCTTAACATGGGGGGAGTGGGTGCTTTGGTGACTCCCCCACCCCAAAGCACCTTGTCGACAAAGAAGAAAGCCAGGCTCTTCAGCCTGCAAGAGAGCAGCAAAAGAACAGAAGATAGCGGAGGAGCCCGGGGAGAACTGTAAAGCGCAGAGAAGTCGAAAGAAGACCCCCGGAGCTGCCTAATAAACTACTTTAAAAACCTGTGTAGTGTGTTATTTATTGACACTTTTTTCCCCCAGGTTAATGGATAGGGGTACGATGTACCCCATACTCATTCACATAGGGTGGAGGGCCTGGATCTGGGGGCCCCTTATTAAAGGGGGCTCCCCAGTTCTTATAAGCCCCCTGCACGCAGACCCCGTCAACCAATGGCCAGGGTTGTTGGGAAGAGGCCCTTGTCCTCATCAACATGGGGACAAGGTGCTTTGGGGTGGGGGCGCCCCCCTTCCCCAAATCACCCACTCCCCCATGTTGAGGACATGCGGCCTGGTATGGTTCAGGAGGGGGGGGGGCGCTCGCTCATCCCCACCCCCTTTCCTGACCGGCAGGCCTGTGTGCTCGAATAAGGGTCTGGTATGGATTTTGGGGGGTTCAACGTAGGAGGTTACCCCTAAAATCCATACCAGGCAACGGGGCTCACAAGGTGACAATCTCGCCGATGAAAGCAGCAAGATTGACTTCCTTCTCTAGTCCTGTCGTACCTGGAGTCACGTTCAAAATGAACAGACCTTAGTCCATGTGTGGGCAAGTCCGTTCATTTGGAAAGTCTGTCAGACCTCCGCCAAAAGTCCATCGGGACCTAGTCCGCCGGAAAGTCTGTTTGTGTGTGTGCAAGTTCACTCGTTCGGAAAGTCCGACGGACCTCGGCTGCAAAGTCCGGCGGATTGTCTGCCGGACCAAGTCTGCCAGAAAGTCCGACCGTGTGTACGCGGCATTAGAGTCTTGTACCCACCATTGGAAGACTCCCTCTATTCCTGTTCTGGGGACAGCTCTAACATTTTTCAATTCCCTTCATTTTCTCGCTATCAATGGTCAAGAGTAAAAATAAAGAGTGAGACTCCCCCTAATGAGCACTCAGACACCAAGAAACACCTAAGAGAGGGTCCAACCCTTGCCTAGAGGTAAACTTAAATTGTGCCTGTTACAGGGGGCAGATAAAGGTTTACTGACCCCAATAGCTCAATGTTCACAAGCTCTCACCATGGTAAAGAGAAGGAGTACAGCAGGTGAGCAGCTCCAGGAGCTTTTATCCCATTAATATGTGTGAATTGGGCAGGATAGAGCCATTCATCTACACCCAGCCTCAATGTCCTCCACAAAGAAGATCCAACACTGCTGCAACTCAGAACTTCCCATCTTTTGTTGGATATAGTGCCAGCCTGGAGACCCACTGAAAGCAATTGGGGCCCCAGTGGAGGAATTCTCCATTTAATTAATGAGAAGCTCTTCTTTATATCCCATAATAAGCATTACAACTAAGTCTAATATCAGGAAATCACCAATCTTACCTCTGGAGCCATGTATCTTATTGTACCCACACGAGGTCCTCTGATCTTATTGGATTTGGAGACTCCCATCTCAGACAAGCCAAAATCAGCTATTCGAATGTGACCGGCGGCGTCCAATAGAATGTTTTCTGGTTTGAGGTCTCTGTGAAGAAAAAGAGTGAACAGTTACATTAAGCAGAATATGACATAAGCAGGGAGACTTCTACAGCAGATGGAATGAGACTTTTTTACAGGAGGCAACACAACTGGGAACTCTGGTGGAAAGTCTTCCTGATTCATCATAAATTATCAGAAGCCAAGGGGTTATTATTAGTCAGATTATCCAATACTTACCTATGGATGATCTTAGCAGCATGCAGGTACTGGAGTCCACAAATGATCTCTGCAGTGACACCTCTGAAACAAAAAAGAAAAATCGGAATTAGCAGTCAAAATCATCACAGACCAAAAAAATTTAAAGCTAAGTGACTTCCCCCCTATAGTACATAGGGTTGTGGATGGACTCAGTTGAAGGGGCCTGGCTGCGTCACTGCCTGTTCTCATTGGCCAGCCACCCCTGACACCGTCATGGTCCTGTCATTGGACTTACCTTATGATGTTCTCCTCAAGTGGTTTGTGAGCCACTAGCAGTTTCTGAAGATCCCCTCCACTCAGGTATTCCATTGCTAAGAACAGATGAGTCTGTGTGAAAATAAGAGATAAAGGTTACATTTGAGACAATAAGATTTCACTTTGTGGAGGAATATAGGAAGACACACACACACCAGCGGACAGTACAATGTGGGATGTTCCTTTTAAGAGTTTGGGAAAATCAAACAGAGAAAATACAAAGGCAGCCATGGTTGGACTATCCTGATCACAATACTAGTTTTGTCTGGATGTTAGTGACTTCAATATTTTGGTCACCAGCATGGAAGTCCCATGTAGATCAGGAGGCCTAACCTCTCCTGTCCTCCTAGCTGGCAAAATTTTGAGGCCAGGGGTAGCCAGGTAACTAGCAATTTCCAAAGTAGGTCGGCAATGGCAGCCTCTCAGTAAATGGTTTCTGTAAAGAAATCTTCTACTCTGTATAGTTTACCGAACCAACCAAGTTCTGCCCTTACCTGTACTGCTTCCCCAACTGCAGCCGGAGCACTCAGAAAACCTGGTGTGGGACACAAGGTGAAACTCCCTTCCACCTCCTCCAATTCAGCACTCAATGCCTATAGGTCTAATTGCCAGACCTGAAGACAATCATCAGGGGAAAGGGGATGCTTAACCTTGTATACCTTTCAACTCCCAACAAGGTTGTGATTTGAATAACTATTTTGGGCGGTCTGATCAGTAGTGGTGCGCAGTACAGAAAAGAGATGAAAAAATGGAAGATGGAAAGACTTACCTTTGTCTGGAATGATCCATATAGATGGGTGATAAATGGATTGCTTTTGAGGTTGATTAGTATGTTACGCTCTTTCTTGGCCATGCCGCGACCTTTATTATGTAGGTTTTGCTTCTTTATGATCTTCACCGCCATCTTCTGTTGAATGGTATCATGGGAGGCCAACACCACCTTCCCAAAGGCCCCCTGTCCAAGTATTTCATGGAAAGTAAATCTTTCCAATGAAAATGTGCATAACTGTTCCACCATAACAGGTCTGGACGGAACTAGTGGAGATGCCCCATGGTCTCTGTATGGAGGCGTTCCCGGTGTATGCTGATTGTTTAAGGAGAGGCCTACTTGAATTGACTGATCCTTGGTGTGTGGATACACCTGTGTTTCGGAGTTCTTGGTGATTGGGGTCACCTGTATTTCCTGGTGCATAGTACATTTAGGCACATTCTCCTGCACTCTCCTGTTCCTCATGGATCTTGTAATCTGCATTCCCTGCTCTGTGGTGGATGGTGACATATATCTTCCCTCCTTCTTCACGGTGGCTATTATCACTTCTACTTCCTGGCCTTTGGTTGATGGAATCGTGATCACTTGAACTTTCTGACTCCTGGAATATGGAATCACTACCACTCGTGCATCTTTGGCCTGGGTGGATGGAATCACTACCACTCGTGGTTTCTTATGGGTGACCTGTCTTTGCTCATCCTTGGTGAATGACATGAAACGTGTTTCTTCCATGGTCTTAGCATTTGATGATTTCCCAGCCTCTGTGGTGACTGGTACAACTTGGGTTTCTTCACTGATGGATTTAACCAGTAGAATGTGTCCCATTTCATGGGGGGCTGGGTCATTGTATCCATCTGGGGAGAGAAAAAAAACAATTATTTTTCTATTCCTGCTATTTACATTTCATTTATTGATGTCACACAGAATCTGTGGATGTTGAATGGGTTTCCTTTAACATATGTAAGTGAATGTTATCTGAGTTATGGAAATGATCTTGTGTGACGCGTTTCTCTATATGGGACCTCTATATAAACATGGAGGATATGGGGGTTCTCAGCCCTGGGAGTGAATTCTCAGGGTACGGCTTTCTGTGCTAATACAAGTGTAAGTTGGAGTCCCTGTGGAATCTCTAACAGCTATTCACCCCGAATACCCAGACTTCAACCTTCTGTCCACCAAAAGGTAGAAATCCTAATGGGAGCTCTCACTGGGCTGAGATCTTGGTGTTATAGCGCGCCAATCTGTTACATTACATATGCATGTATGTATACATATTACATTACATATGCAGGCTGTGCTGTCTGCTTGGTAGTGCTTGTGATTTAATCCAACAGGGCTGCTGTTAGGAATCATGGGGCCCCAGTCCATATGCACTGCTGTCTGTTCTACAAAGTCCGGTCTAATGATTGCCTTCCATCAAACAGTTCTGCTGGGGAATCAGCATTGAACAGTACATGAAGCCAGTGGCTGCAGCGCTGATCTGTGTATTCCTGGGGGAGTCTGTTGGACTATAATAAGCAAAGGACAACCCTACAGTTCTATCACATGTGTGGGTGTGGGGATCTGTCAGGTTTTTTTTTTTTATCATCTAACAGTGTTGAATGAAATAAAACTGCACATGTATACCGAGCTTATCTCTTCCTCCCCCTCAATGCCATCTCATTGTTCTGCTTATCCTAACTAATAAAGATTTCAATATTTTGTATTTGGTTTTATCTCAGCGGTTACATAGTTACATTGTAGGTGAGGTTGACACAAGTCCATCCAGTCCAACCTATGTGTGTGATTATATGTCAGTATTACATTGTAAATCTCTGTATGTTGTAGTCCTTCAGGTGCTTATCTAATAGTTCTGCAGGAGGAGGGGGATGAGTCTTGTGGGATAAAATGGAAGTAAACATCTTACAGAGCCCAGAACATGACTGTCCACAATGATTACTCCCCATGATGGGGGTGACAGTGATTGGGGGTGGAGCTCTGTCAGCCTGCCATGTGCAATCCTTTACTTTTACAGTTGGGCTGCCTGTCAGGTCTGTGCGTCTCCTCCACACCCCATACCTCTCACCTCACTCCTGATTGGCTGCCCAACGGTCACCTGAAGAGTCAGCCAAATGTCACATGCTGGCTGCTAATTACAAGTTAGTTTCGTTTATTTTTAGCCCGCTAATGAGAAGGGATATTTCCCTTTATTATCTGTTCTGTAATCACAGCAAGAGGGATTTGTTAAGGCAATAAAACATTTGACTTTTTATTATTAAAATTGTAGAAAAACTGATACAAAAATTTCAATAAATTATTTTTTATAAAATTCAAATATCAATTTTTTGAACAATTTTAATGATACAAAATTTCAATAAATGATTTTTATAAAATTCAAATGCTTGGTGCATTGTGGGTAGCTGTTCTATCTTTATCTGGGTTTGTGGCTAACGGCTGGTGATGTTACCATGGCAACGGCATGTACATGCCAGGCTGGGCTCACCAACTGGCAAAAATTCAAATCTGCCAACAGGAGACTAATTACAGCAAGACTTTTTTGGAGGGATTTTTTAAGACAATAAAACATTTGAATGATCTCACTCTCTATCCTAGACCATTGTCCCCAGCCGGAATATTTCCCTTCTATTCCTGTTCTATCTCCCTACTCTATGCAGTGACCCTGGTGTATATAGTATATACAGTATGTGGGGGGGGGAGGGGGCATTCAGTATATGATATCCCTCTATTATATCACTTACAAAAATCCTCCTTTGCTGATCTCTCTTGGTTGCTGTTCGGAGGTTCAACGCTATTTTCTGAATAAAGCTGCCTAGCTGGCCCAAGGACACCCCTATGTGGGGCAGTAACCCGGGGCTGTACAGCTGACTGGGGGACCTCAGCTGAGGATCCCCTGTGTTCCTCTGATGATCCCTCTTGGTTGGTGTTCAGAGGGGGAACTTTTGTCTTTTTCTTAAAAAGCCGCCTAATTGCCCCAAACACACCCCTACGTGGGGCAGTAACCCGGGGCTGTACAGCTGGCTGGGGGACCTCAGCTGAGCATCCCCCATGTTCCTCTGATGATCCCTCTTGGTTGGTGTTCAGAGGGGGAACTTTCTTCTTTTTCTTAAAAAGCCGCCTAATTGCCCCAAACACACCCCTATGTGGGGCAGTATCCGGGGGCAGTGCGGCTGGCCGGCACTCTTCCATTGGAAGTCTGGCTCTCGCCTGTGCTGGCTGATCTTTCATTATTTGCACTGAATTATCTCTGAATGGTTTAACCCACTTCAGCATTTTCAATACGATCCGTTAGATTGAAGAGAAACGCAAATCGCTTCCTTCTCTCTCAGAGCACAAACACTCTCTGAGCAACGGCTGGTGAACACCTCCCTTTATAGGACCTCTCTCTATGACATCATCACAGTGATATGCAAATGAGGTCACATGACTCTGGCTTGGTGCATTGTGGGTAGCTGTTCTGTTTTTAGCTGGGTTTGTGGCTAACGGCTGATGTTACCCTGGCAACGGCCTGTACATGCCAAGCTGGACTCACCAACTGATAAAAATTAAATTCTGCCAGCAGGATGTAAAATATTTTTATTTTTTTTAAATGAGAATTTCTTTCTGTGGCTTACAATAAAGATTATTAACCATTTGATGACCAGAACTTTGTTACATGTGTAAATAATGCATTTATATTGAACTAAACCCACTCAAGTTTTAGTCGACTAAAATAAAAACAATTGGGGTGACTAAAATATGACTAAAAGTAAATCGACATTTGACATCAAAATGCACACTGGTGGTGGGGAGTGTTGGGGGGGGGGGGGTTTCTGCAGGAGCAGGGGGATGAGTCTTGTGGGATAAAATGGAAGGAAACTTCTTACAGAGCCCAGAACATGACTGTCCACAATGATTACTCCCCATGATGGGGGTGACAGTGATTGGGGGTGGAGCTTTGTCAGCCTGCCATGTGCAATCCTTTACTTTTACAGTTGGGCTGCCTGTCAGGTCTGTGCGTCTCCTCCACACCCCATACCTGTCATCTGAAGAGTCAGCCAACTGTCACATGCTGGCTGCTAATTACAAGTCAGTTTTGTTTATTTTTTTGTCCGCTAATGGGAAGGGATATTTCCCTTTATTATCTGTTCTGTAATCACAGCAAGACTTTTTTGGAGGGATTTTTTAAGACAATAAAACATTTGAATTTTATAAAAATCATTTATTGAAAATTTTGTATCATTAAAATTGTAGAAAAATGGATACAAAAATGTCAATAAATTATTTTTTATAAAATTCAAATATCAGTTTTTTGAACAATTTTAATGATACAAAATTTCAATAAATTATTTGTATAAAATTCAAATGTTTTATTGCCTTAAAAATTCCCACCAAATGAGGACATTCTCATTGTGATCTCACTCCCTATCCTAGACCATTGTCCCCATCGGAATATTTCCCTTCTATTCCTGTTCTATCTCCCTACTCTATGCAGTGACCCTGGTGTATATAGTATATACAGTATGTGTGGGGGGGAGGGGGCATTCAGTATATGATATTCCTCTATTATATCACTTACAAAAATCCTCCTTTGTTGCTCTCTCTTGGTTGCTGTTCGGAGGTTCAACGCTATTTTCTGAATAAAGCTGCCTAGCTGGCCCAAGGACACCCCTATGTGGGGCAGTAACCTGGGGCTGTACAGCTGACTGGGGGACCTCAGCTGAGGATCCCTCGTGTTCCTCTGATGATCCCTCTTGGTTGGTGTTCAGAGGGGGAACTTTTGTCTTTTTCTTAAAAAGCCGCCTAATTGCCCCAAACACACCCCTACGTGGGGCAGTAACCCGGGGCTGTACAGCTGGCTGGGGGACCTCAGCTGAGGATCCCCCATGTTCCTCTGATGATCCCTCTTGGTTGGTGTTCAGAGGGGGAACTTTCTTCTTTTTCTTAAAAAGCCGCCTAATTGCCCCAAACACACCCCTATGTGGGGCAGTATCCGGGGGCAGTGCGGCTGGCCGGCACTCTTCCATTGGAAGTCTGGCTCTCGCCTGTGCTGGCTGATCTTTCATTATTTGCACTGAATTATCTCTGAATGGTTTAACCCACTTCAGCATTTTCAATACGATCCGTTAGATTGAAGAGAAACGCAAATCGCTTCCTTCTCTCTCAGAGCACAAATACTCTCTGAGCAACGGCTGGTGAACACCTCCCTTTATAGGACCTCTCTCTATGACATCATCACAGTGATATGCAAATGAGGTCACATGACTCTGGCTTGGTGCATTGTGGGTAGCTGTTCTGTTTTTAGCTGGGTTTGTGGCTAACGGCTGATGTTACCGTGGCAACGGCATGTACATGCCAGCCTGGACTCACCAACTGATAAAAATTCAAATCTGCCAGCAGGAGGTAAAGAGGATACAGCCGCATAAGCCGCTGATGTTGAGTTAGTCCTGGCTGAGAGGGGGGCAGATTGATTCAGAATGTTGTGCAGAGGTGCTACCGTTTAAAAGCCCCCCTGTGTCACATGGTGCCTCTTCATCTGGTGCAAGAAAGAAGAAGAGAGAAGAGAGAATAGAGGAGCAAAGAGAGCGAGAGCGAGAGCCCAGAAGCAAGGAAGGTATGATGATGACTGCTGACCTGCTGGCTGTTTCCTTGGTAGACCGCGGGGGAGGGAGCAAAGCTGCTGTAGGCAGAGAGCTGACTGAGTCTACAGTGCTTCCTCATCTGACAGGAGAGGGGGAGGGGGAGAGGGTTCCCTGTTGTGCAGACTGTGCTCCGAGGAGGAGGAATTAGGATGGTTGATGGCTGTTCTTTTTATAAGCCCCCTATACTCACAGCACACTCCATGCATTCCTCATACACCCCCTATACTCATAGCACACTCCATACATTCCCCACACCCCCTATAATCACAGCACACTCCATGCATTCCTCATACACCCCCTATACTCACAGAAAACTCCATGCATTCCCCACACCCCCTATACTCACAGCACACTCCATGCATTCCTCATACACCCCCTATATTCACAGCACACTCCATGCATTTCTCATACACCCCCTATACTCACAGAAAACTCCATGCATTCCCCACATCCCCTATACTCACAGCACACTCCATGCATTCCTCATACACCCCCTATAATCACAACACACTCCATGCATTCCTCATACACCCGCTATACTCAAAGCACACTCCATGCATTCACCACACCCCCTATACTCACAGCACACTCCATGCATTCCCCACACCCCCTATACTCACAGTACACTCCATGCATTCACCACACCCCCTATACTCACAGCACACTCCATGCATTCACCACACCCCCTATACTCACAGCACACTCCATGCATTCCTCATACACCCCCTATATTGACAGCACACTCCAGGCATTCCTCATACACCCCCTATACTCACAGCACACTCCATGCATTCCTCATACACCCCCTATACTCACAGCACACTCCATGCATTCCTCATACACCCCCTATACTCACAGCACACTCCATGCATTCCTCATACACCCCCTATAATCACAGCAAATGCAGCCAACTATGCTCCATCAATTGCAGGCTTTGTGCCCATAATATGCAGCTGCTGTGCCTGCCTGCCTGCTATCTGCCTGGCAACTACCCCATTGGGGAAAATACAGGGATTGGTACCAATGTATGCCACCCCTCTTGTCCCAGTTCATTTTCTTTCTGCTGCCCAGGTCCCCCTGTGTGCTCACCTGCCCCCCCCCCCACCCCTTTGTTTTAGGATGACGAGTGGAGAAGAGGCCGGTTAATATGTCACAAATGCATATGTGTTGGAGCTTTGAGGTGCACACTCTAATACAATAGGCTGCGCACACCTATGGGCAGGGCTGAGAGTCATGGCACAAGGAGGGGATTCTGTGAGGACCAGCGTGAATGAAGGTGTTAACTGTGTTAACTGTGCACTCTGTTAGAAAGAGGCCTCCCTCCAGGTCCCATTATACTCCTTTTCAGTCTATAATTGGACCTAAAGGGGGACTCAGATTCTACAATGGACACTGAAAGGGCCTCTGTTAGAGAGACCCCCCCACCCTCCAGGTCCAATTAGACTAGTTTGAAGTATCCAATGGGTCCTGGAGGAGGGGAGGGGTCTCTCTCTAACAGAGACTTTCTAATGCACACTGTTAGGAAGAGACCCCCCTCCAGATCCCATTAGACTCTGTTGTAGTCTCTAATGGGGCCTGGCAGGGCCATTTTTAAGGCAGGGGAAAAGGGGCAGCTGCCCTGGGCCCTGTCACTGTTGTGGGGCCCAAAACAGCTGCCTCATACTTGCCAACTATCCTGGTTTAAATTCCCTCGTCCCTTAAGGTTTTAGGTGTCCCAATATCTCAGTGTGGAGTGCTGGTAATAATGCTTCCCAGCTCTGCCCTATTGTTGTGTACAGATGACTCACCTGCAGACCCTGTGTTTACAAGTAAAGTACCGGCATTCATATGTAAATAGTGGCGGCCAGTGGCATTGATATGTATATCATGCCCCCATGAGGTCATATCCACAGTAAGCTCTAGCAACCAATCAACAAGCAGAAATCATGTGCTGTAACCTCTAGCAACCAGTCAGTGAGCGGTAATGATACACTGTAACCTCTGGCAACCAATCGCAATTGCTGCCTGATCTGATACAGTAAACTGATTTTGAGTCTAGCTGCTATTTGTTGTATGTCTCAGAGCAGGTGGAGATCAAAACTGCATGGGGGGGGGCCCCAAGAAAAGTTTTGCCCAGGGTCCAATCAATATTAAAGATGGCCCAGGGGCCTGGAGGGGACACTTTCTAACAAACTGTCCAATGGACATTGTCAGAGAAAGACCTCCCTCCAGGTCCCATAAGACTCTGTTAAACAGTTTATTTTTTTTAAAGGCAGAAGTTGTACTTTATGCAAAATGAAGGAGCAGGGCAGGTCATGGGCAGTGTCTGACAGGGGGCCCTTGCTTAATTTGATCCGGGGGCCCTGGATGTTGTCAGTCCGCCCCTGAACTTACCTTCATATAGTCCTTCTGCAGGACCTGAACGATGGCAGAACAGGTCTCTGGAATAATGATTCCCAGAGCCTGGGGGGAGATGCATGTGGAGAACTTCAGGTCCTGCAGGCTTCTCCCTGTCGCCAAGTAGCGCAACGTGGCGATGAGCCTCTGCTCCGGAGTGATGGCTTGCCGCATGCAGGTATCCTGCCTGGTGATATACTGGGGACAGCAAAGCCAGCAGACGGTGAAAAACGGGGTCCGTCATCCAGAGATAATTCCTGAAATCATCAGGATTATTCTCCTGGATCTCACGGAGCAAAGGCATGTGCGAGAACTGGTCACGCTGGCGCAACCAATTCTTGGTCCACAAACGCCTCCCCTCCCTGTTCATGGACCGGGCTTGTGTCAAAGTAAGAACCCCAACACGAAGCCCCTGCACAGCACAAACTCTACGACGAGTACGTAGACGAAACATGGTTTGAAAATGGTTGGCTGGTCAGAACGGACAACAGAAAGCACTGATAAACAGCAAGGCCTGAAAGAACGACCTGAATAGCAGAAGCAAGCAGACAATAAGCAATGCAAATCAAAGCGTACTATACCAAGATATAGTCCACAATGAGAAACTAATGCTTACTGACTGAACACACTGATTATCAGATACGCAAAGACAAGCAGAAACTGAAGAGCAGTACCGAACTGAAGCACAAATCTGAAAAGCGCGAATCGTCTCTCACCAAACTTCTACTAACATGCGATAGACACGAGATCAGCAGAAGGAGCCCAAAGGGTGCCGGACGTGGTGCTGAACTTCCCTTTTCTAGTGCCGCCGTGCGCGGCTTACGTCACTGCGTTCTTGGCAACCGGAAATTCCGACAACTTAGTCCGACTGTGTGTATGTATGCAACATCACTTCCGGACCTCTTCCGGAATTAATCCGTCGGAATAACTCTGACGGATTTGGTTGTCGGAATCTCCGACCATGTGTACAAGGGCTAAGAGTACAGTATTATTCATCCCACCAATAACTACTTGTGTTGATATTAGGACTGGGGATCTTGCATTAAGATTTTTCAACAGTTTGAAGATCAGTGAAATTGGTAGAAGGAGAAGACCATCCTGGAACACATAGGAGAAGCCCAGTGGCTCTGGCTGGTGGAAGCAACCTGTGTAGCAGTCTGGAATCTCTGGAAAATCACATGGACAGTGTTTATGATGGTGCCATAATTCCTCCCTGACAAAACCCAGGCCAATTATCAGTCAGTAAGCATTCATTATATAAGAGCAACCAAATCTTTAAAGCTGAAGTTTAGGTATGCATATACTGGTCCAGCTTGGAGCATTGTAACTATGCATGGTACCATAGCTGCAAGATTCCTATGGGAGCTGGAAATCACTGTAATAGACACTGCTGCTCACTTTCAACAGGAGGTCACTCACTCAGGAGGGGTACCCTTCAGGAAACACTTTGCATTTTCTCAATGAATGTAAAGCTTTCTCTGGACGAGGTGAAGTTCGTAACATCACTGCTCCACCTTGTCCAATCAGAGAACGCTTTGCATTTATTGAGAAAATGTAAAGTCTTCTGTGAATAGCTCCTGTGCCAAGCAAGCATCCTTCTGTGTTCAAAGCAGCAGGATAATGGCTCAACATGGGACCCAGGAAGCTATGAGTGATCAATGTAGTAGTGGTGCGTAATTCAGTGACTTCCAGCTCCTACGAGGATTGGCCAGGTATGGCACAAAAATACTTATATTGCTTCAAGCGGAACCAATCTATCTATGCAAAAAAAAGCTATTCCTGGAAATACGTTTTCATTTTAATATTTAGCTATTTTGTTGCTGTAAGCCTGTAAGCAGGCTCATGCTGTGGACCCTATAAAGTGAACCTGTTGCTTTTCCCTGCAGTATCGAAACTTGCCGCGTAGTCACCTAATCATCTTTAGATTTACTAAAACTTTATAACATGAAGAACTAATCAATCAATCTGAATCCAGTCAAGGAGACCCTTGCACTACCTACCTAATAGATTGGCAAATCAAGATGTAGATAGGTTACTAGGATGTTAGGTAAACTTAGTTCTTATTGGCTCCTCTGTAATCATTGGTTCGGCTGTTGATTTATTTGCACTGTTCTGGATCTTATAGGCTGTAGCTTTTATTGCTTTCCCCAGGGTCCTAGAGGTTTCTAGAACACAGAGGGCAGAAAGATTCAGATGAGCAGCCTGAATATTTATAATGCTGCAGCCAATCTGCAGCATAATACCCCCCCCCCCATACTGATGGGGGGTATACACCGAGGGGGGTCTATACTGATGTGGGGGTATGCACTGAGGGGGGTTCTATACTGATGGGGGGTATGCACTGAGGGCGGAGATCTATACTGATGGGGGTATGCACTGAGGGGGTCTATACTGATGTGGGGGTATGCACTGAGGGTGGAGATCTATACTGATGGGGGTATGCACTGAGGGGGGATCTATACTGATGTGGGGGTATGCACTGAGGGCGGAGATCTATACTGATGGGGGTATGCACTTAGGGGTCTATACTGATAGAGGGGGGTCTGTGCTGAGGGAGGAGGGTCTATACTGAGGAAGGGGGGTCACAGGCTGCATTTTCACCACCCCTCCCCCCGCCCCCCCCCCCCCCCCATTACCTCTTATTAGTGTCCAGTCCATCATTTCATAGGAGGAGTCCCTTAAGTTCTCCCATAAAAGAGGAGTGTATCTCCCATGGTTTAGACAAAGGATCTTTCATTCTTTTACCAGTGTAGGACCCACTAATTAACCACTTTAATACCGGGCCTTTTCTGGCACTTCTCTCCTACATGTAAAAATCTTATTTTTTTTGTTAGAAAATTACTCAGAACCCCCAAACATTCTATATGTTTTTTTAGCAGATACCCTAGGGAATAAAATGGCAGTCATTGCAACTTTTTATCTTGCATAGGATTTGCGCAATAATTCTTCAAGCGCCTTTTTTTTTTTTTTTTTTTTTTACGGTTTCCTGAATTAAAAACGAAACAGTAAAGTTAGCCCAATTTTTTTGTACAATGTGAAAGATGATGTTACGCCAAGTAAATAGATACCATGTTTTAAAATTCCGCACACTCATGGAATGGCGCCAAACTTCGGTACTTAAAAATCTCCATAGGCGAAGCTTTGAAAATTTTTACATTTCTTTATTTTAATTTTTTTTGATCACATTTATTCCTATTACAGGGAATGTAAACATCCCTTGTAATAAGAATCTATCGTGACAGGTCCTCTTAATGGAGAGATGCGGGACCAATAAGACCCCACATCTCTCCTCCAGGCTGTAAAGCATAAGATCGGAAAAAAAATGATCCAATTATTTTACAATGCCGTGTCCTGACGTGACGTCATAATGTCATGCCTGAACCTCCGATGGTCATAGAGATGACTGGTGACCATCTGTGAATGTTCAGGTGTTTTTGTGCAGACATGATACAGGAGATGGTCAGAGACTGCCGACACATTAGAGGAGATAGTCAGAGATTGTGAACATGATACAAGAGATGATCAGAGACTGCAGACACATTAGAGGAGATGGTCAGAGACTGCAGACATGATACAGGAGATGGTCAGAGACTATGGACATGATACAGGAGATGGTCAGAGACTGCCGACACATTAGAGGAGATGGTCAGAGACTGCCGACACATTAGAGGAGATGGTCAGAGATTGCGAACATGATACAAGAGATGATCAGAGACTGCAGACACATTAGAGGAGACGGTCAGAGACTGCATACATGATACAGGAGATGGTCAAAGACTATGGACATGATACAGGAGATGGTCAGAGACTATGGACATGACACAAGAGATGGTCAGAGACTGTGAACATGATACAGGAGATGGTCAGAGACTGCGGACATGACACAGGAGATGGTCAGAGACTATGGACATGATACAGAAGATGGTCAGAGACTATGCACATGATACATGAGATGGTCAGAGACTGCGGACATGATACAGGAGATGGTCAGAGACTGCAGACATGATACAGGAGATGGTCAGAGACTGCAGACATGATACAGGAGATGGTCAGAGACTATGGACATGATACAGGAGATGGTCAGAGACTGCGGACGTGATATGGGAGATGGTCAGAGACTGTGGACATGATACAGGAGATGGTCAGAGACTGCGGACATGACACAGGAGATGGTCAGAGACTATGGTCATGATACAGGAGATGGTCTGAGACTGCAGACATAGTACATGAGATGGGCAGAGAATGCATGTATGGAACTCAGTGTAAAAGAGTATAGTACAGTAGTAAAAGAGTACAGTAACTTGTAATTGAATTTAGGGGAACCCCACGCTTATTTTTAAATTAATTTTTAATTTTTTATCAATGAATGAATTGTCGGCTCATACAGAGAACACTCATTGAGTGTTCTCTGTATTACAGGAGCCGACAATGGAAAGTGATTTTTAAAGACTTTTTTTCCTTGCGAAATGACACTTTGTGCAGGGACAGTTCTAAGCATGGGAAACATGCGCCCCTTCACAGGCATACTATAGACACCCCCCAGGTACAAAATTTAAAGGAATATTACACTTTTATTGTTTCACTTTAATCATTATTAAAATCACTGCTCCTGAAAAAACTGCAGTTTTTAAAACGTTTTTTTGCATTGATCCATGTCCCCTGGGGCAGGACCCCGGGTCCCGAAACACTTTTTAGGACAGTAACTTGCATATTAGCCTTTAAAATTAGTACTTTAGATTGTGAACGATCGAGTCCCATAGACTTTAATAGGGTTCTAAAGTTCACACGAAGTTTAGGTCTGTTCGCAGGTTCTGGTGCGAACCGAAATGGGGGGTGTCCGGCTCATCCTTAGTAGATTGTCTAGGGGTGAGTTAACCCTCAATATCTCTGTTAAGGTGTGACTTTCAATTCCCACAGGCCTGTGAGATTAGCCCATTGAGACAATGACACAAAACAACAAAGTCTCTCCGAGAAAATCTAAATCTTTATTCTTTGGTGTGAATATTTAAAGGGGGCTTTCAGAAAGTAACACCCCTTTGAACGTGTCATACAAATTATCCAATCATATGCAAGTACAATTTATGACAAAAGTGAAACTAATGATTTACTAGAAAATCACGTGCTTTACAAGAAGTGTGAGGTAACTTATGAGAAATAGAAACTAGATTACCAATACGTACACCCAGCAATATGTAAAAATGGAGTACATAAAAGACAACAAAAGAAGAAGCTGATTATAATAAAATAGGTACAGTTAAGCTAAATATCCCTTCAATCCCCTCTTAGATCATATAAGATGATCCCTACATTCTATGTTGTGTTTTAATAGTTCTTTGGGATTGTGGCATAGATGGAATGTAGTTTGCTACATATGCTACATATCCAACATTTTTTCATACCCTGATTTTGGAGCATAAGCATACTTAAATTTTAGCAAAAACATCTTATCAGTAAAACTATCTCCAATCTCTCTTTTGGTTCTAGCTTGTGTCACTATAATGTTCTCGTGTGTTCCCACAGATACTTTTAATTGCACCCAGATCTTCAGGGAGGTAGATACAGTTAGCGATGATCCAGGTGGGTAGGAACACTGTCAAAGAGATCAGGATCAGTAGGCAGAATGCCTTGCCAGAAATCTGTGGTGAAATAAGCAAGGGAGGCCCGGAATAAAAGACAGAAAGGAAATAGATGAAGGGCCGGGCATGACAGATGTTGAGAGTGAAAGCAACTATAGGGTTAAAAAATGGAATTGGGAGAGGAAAGGGAGGAGCCATTGAGAGAGGAACAGAAAGGGGTGGGAGGTTATATATTCAGCGTGGGCGGGGACTCCCGGCAAACGAAGAGAGGACAGCAGGGAGAAAAGTTTGAGCTGGCAGCAGGTACATGGACTCTCTGGGGCATGGCATTGCGGTCTGGGGACTTTTGCTGTGGCGGCCATGGAGGGCTCATTGGCGCGGTTGCGGGGGCAGCGGGATCCGGGGGAGCTGAGTGTCTTCTGGGCCGAGTGGCGGTCCTCAGGTGGGATTAGGCGGGGGTTATCCACGGGGTGGGGACGAGACACCACGCGCTCGACGGTCGCAGCTTCCGGAGGGCTCCTCCAGGCCGCTCCACCAGAGCTCAGCACATCTACAGGAGCCGTTGACGGACCCGCTGGCCCCTCTGGCTGGGAGGACAACTTCCTTGCTGGCTGGGGGGGGACCGAGCGGAGTCCTCCACATTGGCGAGGCGTGGGGGCCACGATGGCGCCCACTTCCCGTCTGGGGGTTCAGAGCGGAGAGGGATAGCAGTTCCCCCTTCCACGCCGGGAGGGCAGGCCCGGGGGGACACCCGGCATGGGGGAGCTGAGCAACACCTGCAAGGCCGCTGCCGGACGCTGCTGGTAGGTCCGCTGGGCAGAGTGCGGGGGGGGGGGCGGCGGGGGGTCAGGGCCGGCGGGGACCATGCGGAGCCATGTTGCGGCCACACCGCGCTGTGGGACTGGGGATGGTCGGACCACCGGGAGAGGATGAGCCGCGCCACGAAGATAAGCTGCGGCCGCTGGGCACGAGTCGCCTGGGGGGCTGGTCACACCCGTGCTACCAACGGCAGCGGTGCTGGCAGAGGGCGAGATGGTCGAATGAGGAGTTCCGTGGAGGGATCGAGTCGGCGGGAGCATCCGGAGTCACGGCTGAGGGGAGCACTCCCTGGCAGCCAGGTGAGACATTGAACTTCTTTCTAACTGTTTTTGATGGGTGCAGGATGCTGGATGTGGGTGCGGAGGGGTAGAGTGGGGGGCAGGGGCGGGGTGCCAGTTGCCCCCGGGGGGCGGGCAGCAGCTGCCTGCCACCCGAGGGACACGGGAGCCTTCTAAGAAGGGCTGGGGGGTTGAAGGAGTTGATTAGGAGTTTGGCAGTCAATCAGGTGGTGCCCCTGCAGGCTGCGCCGTGGGTTGGGGATGGGTAAAGAGCTTGGGATGGGGAGCATCCTAGGGTGACAGTGGAGCCTCAGGCTACGACATTGGGGGAGTGTCGGCGGGTGCCATGGGATTGTATAAGCTGCGGGAACAAGGTCGATGGTGAGGGTGGAGGTGATCTGGTGGGGCCATGCAGCGAAGCGTAGGTCGGCGTGGGTGCTGAGGGCCTTAGGGCTCGCATCCGACACTGGATATGAGGGGCGGGATTGGTGAGGGTGAGTATGTGGAGAGTTTTCCTTTGGCCCCACGAGGATTTTCAGCTGGACGGGGTCAAACCGGTGACTCTGAGCAAGACGAGGGGTTGGGGAGGGGTTACCGTCTGATACCCAGGCCATTCACGGGCTGTTTGCAGGTGTAGCTCTCATGGCCAGCGTGATAGGTCCCCGGTGCTCTGCGTAGCGTGTTGCGTTCTAGGTACGCTATGAGGGGGGCTCCTGAGGGGTGTGGCGGGACAGCGTGGCTGCGTTCTGAGGAGCAAGTTCGGGTCCTTCGCCCATATTGGCTGAACGGACATATACTTAACGTGGATCGGTTGCATGGCCCCTGCGCAAGGATGGCACGCTTAATAGCGTAGCGAACCACATTTCTGAGTGGGTTTCTGTAGTGTAGTGTTTATCACGCTCGCCCCACACGCGAAAGGTCCCCGGTTCGTAACCGGGCAGAAACAGGGCTTACGTTTCAAAGGAGGGGGCCAGGGGATCTGGATTCCCAGACGGAAAGAAGTGGGGGTGCTGACGTTTTACGGGGCGTGCAAGGCTGGGGGAGTCCAGTCGCTCGGGCAGGGGTGCTCCGGTTGTGGGGGTAATCGCCCCCTGTCCCGTTTTTTCCTCCAACAAGAAAGCGTGGCGGCGAGACTGCTTGCCACAGGGATAACCCCAGTGAAGGTGGACAAGGCACGGCCTGGCCTCAATGGTTACCCTGATAGGGGGGTAGGTTTTCAATTCCCGGTTCGTTGGCGGTGGTCCCGCCGATGGAGCAGACCCTGTGGGCGGCACTGCTGCATCCCGGGGGGGTTCGGAGAAGGGGGCAAAAGAGGTGGCTTTGGGCTGGTGGGCGGGCCTTCTGCCGACTGGCCTTTGCAGGTTTTTGGTCGTGTCATGTTTGGGGGGTGGTGCCAGGGACGGAACCTCACAAGCCTTGACTTATTCATCTCCGCACTTCCGATAAGGGGGTGGGACGCCTCATACCCTGAGGCTTGTAAGGGGTCCTACACGTCCTTTTGACGCTGTGGTTGCTTGGATTGGGTACTGTGGGCGGGGGGCGCTCATGGGCTAATCGGACATGGCGTCGGTAGTTTGGTTGCTATAGGTGCTCCCGGAGAGCTTTCGCCTCTTAGGGTACTGTTGACTGGAGCAGTTTTCAGTGGTCCACTGCTTGCCCCTGGACTGTTCCATTTCACGCCTTGTTTGCACTATTCAGTTCATCCCTGGATTGGGTGGTAAGGTGTGTTTCTGGCTGGGTAGCTGTCACCCATTTGGACGACTTTCCTTTTGTGGGCCGCCCTTCTTACTAGTTGCGGGCGATCCTCTTAGACTCGTTGCAGCGCATGAAAAAATTTGGGGGTCTGTTAACGGCAGCTGAGACGGAGGGTAGCACGACGGAACTGAGTTTCTGGGGCTTCAAGGCAGACGGGGGTGCCATGGAATGCAAGTTGCCGACGGATAAGGTAGATGGGTTCTAGGTGGTAATTGGGGAGATGGTGGGGGGGCTGAAGAAAGTGCAACTTCGGCAGTGGCAGTCAGTGGGTCGAGTTGAGCTTCGCTGGCCGCATATTTCCGATGGGTGGGGTTTGCGGCTGACTGTCGGCGGCCTCGGCAGGGGGGCAGGTTCCGAACATTTCGTTGGATTGCCCAGGGAACGTACGGAGGATGTAAGGGCTTGGCATAGGTTCCAGGAGCAACACAATGGCAGATTGGCTTGGTTGGATGGACTGGTAAGTAAGTTTGATCGGGCCTTGGTCACGGGCTCGGCGGGGTCGACAGGCTACGGGGCCTTGTTACACAGTCAGTGGAGCGCGGCTTGGCCGGAGTCGGGGGGCGGAGGCAGGCTTCACGGGGTACCTGGTACTGCTGGAATAGGTTGCGGTGGTTCTGACGGTGGACGTAGGGGGTACGACTGGTAGGTATTTCAGGATCAGGTTGAACTGCATTAACGGGGGTTGCTGCGGGTAAGTAATCGCGTCTCAGTTTTTATCAGACGATGAGCCAGCCGTGGGGCCACCTAGTGTTGCGGGTTTACACCTGAGCATTCTTACGGGAGGGTCCATACTCTGGGAGTTGAAACTAGCTTGGCCACTTCCTTGTCTCAGCTTCAGTGGCAGCGGTTCAGGGTCTTGGCACCGACCGCGGTGAAGGCGGGGGTTCCCCTGTCCGGGGGTGGCTGGGAGAATACCTTGGAGTCGCCGCAGGATGGATCGGGAGGTTGGTGAGCGGGCCAACTTGGGCGATGTACGGCAACGTGGGGGAAAGAGGGGTTTGTCGTTACACAGCTGGGAGGGGCCATTTTTGGGTTTGATAATGCTGTACTTTGTGTCCGGGCAGAGGGACAGAAGGGGATTGATATCGGCCATCGATCGTAAACGGGCAGCCTTGGTGTTATGATTTACGCTCATGGGAAGGGGGTTTTTTCGCAATGGGTTGCTGGGTGAGACAGGGTTTAAAGGTGTGTTGGGTTACGAAATACAGTTGGTCCGCATGGGTTTTTCGATTGCATTTTTCTGAGCGATTCGGGTGGACGGACCAGTTGGTCCGGCGGAGAAGGTTGGAAGGGGTCTGGTGTGGCAGGGCGTGTGTATATAAAGGGGATAGAGTTATGCTGAAGCTTCGGAGGCCAAGGACTTATCATAAAGGGAGGGGTGTGGATATATCTATATGATGGTGTACATTTACCCGGGTCGACAGTTTGTCCGGTAGGGATGGTAAGGGAAATGGTACGGAGTCGGCCTGGGGGATGGCCTGTTGCTGATGCATAGTAATGGGAACTTTTTGTCAAGGTTGCTATTTGTGGGGTGTTTCGGAAATGCCTGGTAGCGGGTGGGTTGGAGAGTCCGCTATTTGCCCCACACTCCTTCTGCATTGGGGTGGCCATAGAGGCTGCCGGATGTGGGTTGGATGGGGCTGCTGTGAAGAAGAATGGGAGGTGGGAATCCAGAAGTTTTGGGTCTTACGTGCGCCCACACTTGTTGGTGGGAGGGTTTTAAAAAAAAAAAAAAAAAAAAAAAAAAAACAGAATGGGGAAAATGGGGAACTGGGTATGGCACAACGGGTGGTCAGTTTCTGGTGTTGGTAATTGTTGTTTGTATTGCTTCCTTATGTCCTTTCAGAAGGAGGTCACATACGCCTCGTCTGGAATCTAGGGCATTCTTCTCTCTTTTTTGGGGGGAGCCAGGAGAGTGGAGGTCAGGACAAGCGGCAGTCAGCTTGGGATTTATTGCAGAGAGGCAGGCATCAGGTGGTTGGGTAACCCTGGGATAAGCTGGAACAGCATAGTGCCGAAAAATACAACAGGTTTTTACTGGGATGGTAATGGGGGGGTCTGATACAGTCGGGTAAACCTCTTGGCGGCTGGCGGGATCGGGGTTGGGACCCATACAGTTTGCTTAACGGTGAATGGGGCTCTGGGAAGTTTGGTGACTAGTATTGGGGATTTGTTATTCGGCACACGGAGTTGGAGGTTAATGTGAGAGTGTCCCAACGGGGGGATGGAGTGCCTTATCTGCAGTGGGTATTGAGGATGGCTTTGGGCAGGACGGGATCACCAGGGCACTGTGGGGGTGGGGGGCCCTCAAGGCTAAGGGGGTCATCCTTGCGGGCTGTGGCGGTGTCTTTGGTCTTTGATGGTGGCAAGAAAACAGATGTGATGGAAGTGGTGGGGGGCTCATAGGTGGTAGGTGCCCCCCTTTGGTGTATTCCAGTGGAAGGGTAGGCTGGAATACGGGATTGGTTGCACTGCGGGAAAGGGGGTTGTCTCCGGGCTGATAAACGGCCGGAGGCCTGGTATGGTGAAATTTGGTCCCGCAGTGTACTGGTGGAAAGTGTTAAGTGGATAAGGTGAAGTCGGGGTACCGTCAAAGACCAACAGACTGGGAGTTTCGAAATTGTCGTTACAAAAAGGTGTATATATATTTAATTGAAGTTATTTAAGTTTGGTTTTATGATTGGTTAATAAAGGCTGCTATGGCCATTTACACTCCAAACTCCGTGTGGTCTATTTATTAAGGATAAGAGGGGGAAGGTAAAGGGGTAATAGGTAAAAAGGGGTTGGAAGAAGTAAAAGGTTATTAGGCGGAAGTTGGGGATATCTTGAATACATTTGTCAAGGTCATCTTCTCTGGCCAGACCTGCTTTCCCAGGAACTCCTCCTTTGTCTGCTTGGACTTCTGCTTGAGGGCCTCCTGTATCCAAGATCTCCTTCCTGCTCTTGTGGCTTTGGGCAACCTTTTTCACTCGGTTGGCGTGGATCCAGGACTGGCAATTTTCCACTAGCATGGCTGTTCTGGTCACTGCAACCACTGTGGTGGGAGATCCAAAGGGATACTCTTGCTTCTTATTTCTGTTCAGCTGTTGGACCACCACGGTGTCTTCCTCCTTGAAAGGGTGAGTAGCTTCCTGTGAAGAAAAAGAGAGGTGCGAGTATCTCTCAACTGTATCCAACGTTTCAACCAGTTTCCTTACCCTCCTTTTGAAGTACAACCAAGTGCCAGAAGACAGCAACACATCCAATTTCCAAAATTCTAATTGTCTTACAGTGAACTGGTCAGGATTAGTGGAGAATAGTAAACAGTTAATGAGTCTGTGAAGCTTCTAGCCTGAATCAGCAGGAAATCACCCAAAAAACATCAAACTGTGCAGCACACACAGAGCTCTGGCTAAATAGCTGAGCTGAAATGGTTAACAGCCAGCCATGTGTGACCTGTCACTGGACACAGAATGCCGGCCGGCTGCGGGGTCTCCCAGAGAACTGAAAAGTACGGAGCCAGACAAGAGGGAGGGGAGGCTGATCGGTAACTTGCACACTGCCCAAAAGGCATAGATTTCTGGATGACACCGGCCGGGTGTCCTATCGAAAATAGTCCCCCATCGGATAGTGTCCGCCCATTTATGGGTTATGGGTGTAATATTACTGCTGGAGGGAGTATGGGTGTAATATTCCTGCTGGGGGGAGTATCAGTGTAATATTCCTGCTGGGGGGGGTATGGGTGTAATATTCCTGATGGGGGGGAGTATGGGTGTAATATTCCTTCTGGGGGGGGGTATGGGTGTAATATTTCAGCTGGGGTGGAGTATGGATGTAATATTTCAGCTGGGGGGGAGTATGGTGTAATATTCCTGCTGGGGGGTATGGGTGTAATATTACTGCTGGGGGGAGTATGGGTGTAATATTTCTGCAGGAGGGGAGTATGGGTGTGATTTTCCTGCTGGGGGGGGTGGGGGGGGGTGGTATGGGTGTAATATTCCTGCCTGGGGGAGAGTATGGGTGTAATATTCCTGCTGTGAGGGTGTATGGGTGTAATATTCCTGCTGGGGGGTATAGGTGTAATATTCCTGCTGGGTGGTATAGGTGTAATATTCCTGTCGTGGGGGTATAGGTGCAATATTCCTGCTGGGGGAGTATGGGTGTAATGTTCCTGCTGGGGGGGGGGGGGGTGAGTATCGGTGTAATATTTCTGTTGGGGGGAGTATTGGTGTAATATTCCTGCTTGGAAGGGTATTGGTGTAATATTCCTGCTGGGGGGAGTATTGGTGTAATATTCGCATGGGGGGGGGGGGGGGGTATGGGTGCAATATTCCTTCTGAGGGGGTATGTGTGTGATGTTCCTGCTGGGGGGAGTATGGGTGTAATTTTCCTGCTATGGGGGGGGAGTATGGGTGTAATTTTCCTGCTATGGGGGGGGGAGTATGGGTGTAATATTGCTGCTGCGGGGAAGTATGGGTATAATATTCCTGCTGTGGGGTGTATGGTTGTAATTTTCCTGCTGGGGGTGGTATGGGTGTAATATCCCTGCCGGGGGGGTAAGTATGGGTGTAATATTCCTTCTGGGAGGGGAGTATGGGTGTAATATTTATGCTGGGGGGGGGATATGGGTGTAATATTCCTGCTGGGGGAGTATGGGTGTATGTAATATTCCTGCTGGGGGGGAGTATGGGTGTAATATTCCTGCTGGGGGGGGAGGGTATGGGTGTAATATTCCTGCTGGGTGGGAGTATGGGTGTAATATTCCTGCTGGAGGGGGTATGGGTGTAATATTCCTGCTGGGGGGAGTATGGATGTAATATTCCTGCTGGGGGGGAGTATGGGTGTAATATTCCTGCTGGCGGGGAGTATGGGTGTAATATTCCTGCTGGGGGGAGGGGAGTGTGGGTGTAATATTCCTGCTGGGGGGGTATGGGTTTAATATTCCTGTTTGGGGGGGGTATGGATGTAATATTCCTGTTTGGGGGGGGTATGGATGTAATATTCCTGCTGGAGGGGATATGGGTGTAATATTCCTGCTGGGGGGAGTATGGATGTAATATTCCTGTTGGGGGGGGAGTATGGGTGTAATATTCCTGCTGGGGGGGGGGGGTGTGGGTGTAATATTCCTGCTGGGGGGGTATGGGTGTAATGTAATATTCCTGCTGGTGGGATGTCTGTACAGGGAGTTCTTGTCGTATGATGGACACGGCGAGGCTCTGTTCACACCTAGGTGTTGTGGATTCCTGAATCATCGCAAAACGCGACACCCGCTTGCAATCCCTTTACCTTCAATATAACCCCAGCACGCCTGTGATCCAAAAGGCCTAGGTGTCATCGCAGCCTAAACGTCTTCTATCAGTTGCTGGGTTCACCTTCTATGAATTCTGGGGTAACATTTTCTTACTCAAACATTCCACACATTTGTTTCATTCTTTATTCCACCGCTAATATATAATCTGCATTGACCTTGTATATCGCTTTTCTTTCTGAGGCCTCTGAGGTATTGGAGATGATGTTGGCCGGGAATTGAACCCGGGTCAGCTGCTTGGAAGGCAGCTATGCTCACCACTGCACCACCAACACAAAGTAGCATGTTTTTGTAGTGGGAGGAAACTGGAGTACCCGGAGGAAACCCACGCAAGCACAGGGAGAACATGCAAACTCCATGCAGATAGTGTCCTGGTCAGGATTTGAACCATGGACCCCAGTGCTGCAAGGCTAACACCTACGCCTCTGTGCTGCCCATATGCAGCCTCTGTTCTCTAAGGCCCGCCCCCGCTGAGCGGGGTACATCATATGTCCACTTAAAGCGTCGCCAGAAGACATCCAAACTTATCCTAAACTACAATCTATATATATATATATATATATATATATATATAAAAAGGTTGGTGAAGAAACTGCGCTACAGTGTGAATTATAGGTAATCTCGTGAAAGATTAAATTAAATGAAAGCTGCAGTTTTATTCTGTACCAAAAATACAAAATTAAATGAAGTAAAAAATTATGAGAACTGCGCTAACCCGTGATAAAGTATTCTAGGTTGAGGAATAACCTCACATATTGGGGCCACGCCCCCTACCAACTATAATTGCTCTAAACAAACTATAGTGGTAATTGATGAAAAGCATTAGTGTCGTAAAGTGAAAAATGAACACTAATCAATTATCTCAAAAATACTGAAAAAATTTGTAACCAAAGCTATAATGCAAAGAATGATAATATATGTGTATGAATTACAAACCTGTAAATGAAAAACATGACTAACAACACATACTAAAGTCCTCTGAAATGAAAGTCCAAAGAAAGATATGTGCACCACTTGTGACCATAAGTGTGAAAAATTCAAATGAATGAATAAAAATCCATCCACAAAAACCTTCTATTGTTGTGAGCCGTGTAGAATCCACCACCACCTATGTGAGAATTGGCTTCTTACCAGAACATTCAGACCCCAAAGGGGTCAGAATTTACCGGAATGGGGATGCACAGGTGTTCTCAGCATCCCGTGTAGGCAGTCCCATTGCTGTCAACTGGGGTGCAGCGGCTGTACCCAATGTGACATCTGTGTGGGTGCCGGTGCACGGCCCCGAACGCACCCAGGGTGCGTCCACGCAACTGCA
Organism: Lithobates pipiens; assembly: GCF_037356315.1. Taxonomy (NCBI): domain Eukaryota; kingdom Metazoa; phylum Chordata; class Amphibia; order Anura; family Ranidae; genus Lithobates; species Lithobates pipiens. The sequence continues at coordinate 314,538,789 of NW_027507784.1, read as the reverse complement.
CTCACATGGATGTCCTTATTGGGGTTAACGCAGCCCTCACAGGGTACAGATTCATACACCTTGTGTAAGGCCTTGGACTTCTCCACGAAGGACCTCATTGGTGGGAAGAGTTCTCATTTCCCCAACAGAGTAAGCCTAAAGAAAGCTGGAAAGACTCCTCCCACCCAAGACAAAAAGAGTTCCAACCTTCCCTCATAGCCGATCCAACACACACCTCAAAAATATACCGGCCTCCAACCTTCCCCTTATAGCCGGTCCAACACACGCCTCAAAAATATAAAAAAGTGCCTGAGATGTTGGTGGTAAACAGGCTTCTAGGTTGGTGATTCAGAAGCTCCTAAAAACTAAAATGGAGGTCAGATTGGAAAACGCTGCGGTCACTGGAGTGGCAGCCGCCACCAGTGTAGGGACCTGTGTTGGTACAGCCATACCTGGTCCCTTGGAGGGTTCCTTAGACTTTTTGTTGATTCGTCTTCTAGAAACAGCCAATTGTCTTGTTTGTCCAACTGCATTGATAGTTGGTGATTTAGAAGCTGCAGAAGCATGGGGCCTCGGATCCCCCCAACCCACAGTGTCCCCCACTGTGAGAGTGTCCCCCTGTATGTCCCCGTGTGTGTGTCCCCGTGTGTGAGTGCCCCCCCCTCCATAGAGGTGCAATATCACTCTATGGATATATTGCAGGTCCCAGCAATTTCTACATACCCCATCATGCTTTCCCCACTTCGTCAGGGGGTACTGCGCCCCCCCCAGTCCCGCCACCCCACACTTCTTCACCGCCCTCTCCCCTCCCCAACAGGCCCAACCGGCCCACCCTTCCCCAAATCACCCCCTATGTGTGTCTCTCCCCCTGTGTGTGTGTGTGTGTGTGCGTCTCTCCCCCTGTGCATGTCTCTCCCCCTGTGTGTGTGTGTGTGTGTGTGCGAGTGTGTGTGTGCGTTCTCCCTCCAGTTTCCCCCTGTGTGCTCCCCCCGTGTCTCCCTGTGCAGGTGTGGCGCCAGAGGGGGCCCCATGAGCTTCTATTGCCCGGGGCCCCATTAGTTGTCAGTCTGCCCCTGGGCTCTGAGGAACTACAACTCAGGCTCTGAGGAACAGTATGCACTGCATAAGTAAAGGGGCTTCTGCTCCTAGCCTGGAATAAGATGCTACGGGACTACATATCCCAGCATTCTTTTTTCTATGGAGATATTACAGGTCCCAGCAATTTCTACATACCCCAGCATGCTTTCCCCCCTTCCTCAGGGGGTACTGCGCCCCCCCAGTCCCGCCACCCCACTCTTCTTCACCACCCTCTCCCCTCCCCAACAGGCCCAACCGGCCGACCCTTATCCTGAGGGGGAGGGGACCCGCCACCCTTAGTGGGAGAAGAGTGTGGGGCGCAATCACCCCTGGGGAGGGGGGGGGAAGCCGGCTGGAGTATGTCGAGATTGCTGGGACCTGTAGTACGTCTATAGAAAACAAGGTGGCAGGTTCCCCAGATACTTCCTTCTGTCTGTTTTATAAGCTGGTGGATATGCTTTAATGGCTCTCTGATGGTGCTGGAGATGAGGCCATTGGTTGCATTTTCAGACTTTCGCTGATGTAGGAAAAGCCTTTAAAGAACTCTTGCTCCCAAGTCATTATCTGCATATCATCGTTGTTGCATTTCAAACATTCTGCTATGTCTATTCTTCTATGTTTCGGTTCCATGGCAAGCTGAAAAGGAAAAAATACATTCATCAGTGATTCTGATTTATACGGGAAATGGTAATAAAGCTTGATGAACCCAACCCCCAATGGCAGTCAATTACCCCATGAAGTCTCCTTCAACCACATCTCCCTCTATTGGTCAGAAGAAGCCTTACACTGCATTATCACACCCAAGGACCAAAATGTCACATATTCCTGTGAGGTCCTTAGATGTGGGGGCTGCATTCGCTCTCTTTGTTTCTTTCAGGCTAAGTGTAGGTACAGAACAATACCTGTTAATCCTGTCAGAAATACAGAGCCTTCCCTACTGACAGAACACAATGATCGCTGCTGGTGGCTATAGCCGATTGCAGTGATCGCATGCAAAATATCAGACAGGCTGTACCCGATTGATGGATCAACTTCAGTACCATCAGCCTGCCCATAGATGGATCGAAGCTGGTCCTTGCTGAATCGACCAAGATTCGATCCATCGAAGGCCGGCCTAAGTTCCTGTGCACTAAGCTGAGATCTCAAAAATTGTTATCGGCTTTCTCATCTATTGTCTGCAAACTACAACGCAAGACCACCCTATGCAATGGATATCAGGAGAGGTGCAGGTGTTTTTAGTTCTAATCAGGAAGGCAGGCTACGGTGACAACACTTCTTCTCCACAGATGCTTCGAGTGTGTTGTAACCCTAGGACAGGAAGTGGGTTAGTGGCAGGATCAATATGTAAATGAAAGGTCTAAGCTGTGTGCCTGACACATACACAATTATTACCAAGAATGAACAGAATTAATTCAGACAAGTTCCTAGACCATGTGATTATCCCCAGACCATGTGACTGTGCAGCGACCGCAAAGTCACAGACAAATGTGAGGATTGTGTACACAACATACATTTTATATGTATGTGAAGTAAAGAAGAACCTGGGGCTGACACCCCATCCCCCCCCCCCCCCAATATACATGGACTCCTCCATTATTCATATACTTACCATATCTGGTCTAAGCGTTGATGGTGATTTTCCTTTCTCTACCTCCGTCCAGTCGATCGGGTTGTAGAATGGGAGCAATTGGAGGTTACATACTAAGACTGAGCGTGTATCTGCGTCATACTGTAAGAGCTGTAAAGGAGAAAGAAATATGATAAGAAACCACGAGAGAGCAATAGAGATATGTGAACAATACAACCCCCATTTTAATAGTGGATTCTGACAGTGACATATTTCAATTCCTGTGATCTTGCTTTTAATCCCCCTACTATGTCATGCTTGGATCTGGTCGTAGCAGGGTACCTTATTGTGTAATATTGGATCAGGAGTTTTTAAAGAAAAACTGAGTATTTCACAAAAAATAAAACAGATATTTGGCAATGAATTGTTATGAAGAATATATATAGAAAAAATGATCTTTCACTGCCATTCACTGTGCTGCACCTGCAGGTCAGTGTGATTGCGGCCTAATAGTTATTATCCCTTTTATAAGTGCTAATATACCCATTGTATGTGTTGTTTAATACACTGCCCAGCTTATGCTGGCATCGCTCTCCAAGCTGCTAGAAGGAGGAGTGCACTTGGGATCACTCTGCCTGGGACCAGGGCCGCTGATAAGGCAGTACAGCCATCCCTCCTGTATTGGGCCCGGGCATCATCAGTTCAAAAGGGGGGCCCAGGCACCTGCTGAGCTGGAGGGCCGGCTGTACTGCCTTATCACTGACACTTGTGGCTCTAATGTAGCTGAAGCTTGCAGAGAAAGGGATGAATCTCTGTCCTCAGTCCCTTTCTATATCTCAAATGTGAGACATCAGGGGTCTATTTAGACCCCTGATATTTCACCAAAGACCCCTACCCCCCAACAGGCAGTTTAAAAAATAAATAGAATTCTAAAAACAATGTAAAATTCTAAAGAAAATCATTTTAAAAACATTATGAACTTGTTCAAATGTTTTATATTGGAAAGGTAGGAGTATGCAGTGGTGCTTGGAGAGTGGCAAGTGGAGTATATAGGACAATATAAATGTCAATATGTGTATCTAGATGGCTCATGGATGATGATACCCAATGCCTAATATATTAAATACATTAAAGCGGTTGTATTGTCCGCTAGGTAATTTTTACCTACAGGTAAGCGTATGATAAGGCCTACAATAAGGCTTACCTGAAGGTAAAATGAATATCTCCTAAACTGGTATGGTTCATGTGGCTATGACCCATATGGATGTCCAATCATGTTTCCTAAAATCCTAACAAGGTGTATATAACCTGGAAAGGGTTTTGTGTGTTAAGAGAAGGTAATACTCACCCTATATATGAGTTCCTGAATGGGAGTCGTTCTGTTCCGTATAAAATAAGGGATGAATGTACGGAGTGCTGTACTAAGTATTCTCACGTTCCAAATGTATTCACTATAAGGATGAATTCCTGTGGCCATCTCGTGTACTATCACTCCCAGGGAGAAATAGTCTGCCACGTTGTAGTACGGTTTACCTGAAAAGACCTGTAGAAACATAAGAAAGAGAAAGAAAGATGAGTTAGTTTGTAGGCCAGGCAGAGGACAGAGATGACTTCATATATGATCTATGAAGCCTCCTAAGAGTCTGAAAATTGACATCACACTAAGGCGGAGCTTGTGAATTTTGGAGGAGGGGCTTAAAGTTTACATATAGTTGCAACTTTTTTTTTTTACGTTTTGGACAGAGTACAAAAACAATTGAGTACTGTCCATTTATTTATTACTGTTTTTTATAGAGTGCCACCAGTTTTACGCAGCGCTTTACACATATATATTGTACATTTACATTCAAGATACCTTTTTTTTAATTTGCGCTAACATCCACATTTTCAGGACAAGCTTTTGGGGTGTGGCCCCTTCTTCAAGGCCCAAGAGTACTGTTTGGGGCAAAGAAGAGGACAAAGAAGGGGTCATCCCCCAAAAGCTTGGTGGAAATAAAAAAAGGTATCACAGACAGTACTCAATTGTTCCTGTTGCAAGTGCGCTAATACGGCTACAACACTTCAAGCAGGATAGAGTACAGAAAGGTTAATACCCTGCCGCTTTGTTTTTGCTGTCTGTGTACCATTGGGGAAAGTTCACTTCTTGTTCCAGGGATGTAAGAGGAAGTCAAAGGAAATCTCCCATTCTACTCTTATGCCACGTACACACGATCAGACTTTCCGGCGGACCAGAGTCCGTCAGACAATTCGATCGTGTGTGGGCTCCAGTGGAATTTTTCTTCCCAAAAGTCTGGCGGACCTAGAAATAAAACATGTTTTAAATCTTCCTGACGAAAGTCCGCCAGACCCAGTTCCTGTCAGGAAGTCCGCTCGTCTGCATGCTGGTCCGACGGAACTACAGCACCTGCCCACGAGAATGTTTCTCGGCTACAGGGTACTGTACACCAGGCCCTTAGGTCTGGTATGGATTTTAAGGGTAACCCCCTAAGCTGGAAAAACGGTGTAGGGGTCCCCCCAAAATCCATACCAGACCCTTATCCGAGCACACAGCCCAGTCAGTCAGGAAAGGGGGTGGGCGCCCCCTCCTGAACCGTACCAGGCCACATGCCCTTAACATGGGGGAGTGGGTGCTTTGGTGACTCCCCCACCCCAAAGCACCTTGTCGACAAAGAAGAAAGCCAGGCTCTTCAGCCTGCAAGAGAGCAGCAAAAGAACAGAAGATAGCGGAGGAGCCCGGGGAGAACTGTAAAGCGCAGAGAAGTCGAAAGAAGACCCCCGGAGCTGCCTAATAAACTACTTTAAAAACCTGTGTAGTGTGTTATTTATTGACACTTTTTTCCCCCAGGTGAATGGATAGGGGTACGATGTACCCCATACTCATTCACATAGGGTGGAGGGCCTGGATCTGGGGGCCCCTTATTAAAGGGGGCTCCCCAGTTCTTATAAGCCCCCTGCACGCAGACCCCGTCAACCAACGGCCAGGGTTGTTGGGAAGAGGCCCTTGTCCTCATCAACATGGGGACAAGGTGCTTTGGGGTGGGGGCGCCCCCTTCCCCAAATCACCCACTCCCCCATGTTGAGGACATGCGGCCTGGTACGGTTCAGGAGGGGGGGGGGCGCTCGCTCATCCCCACCCCCTTTCCTGACCGGCAGGCCTGCGTGCTCGAATAAGGGTCTGGTATGGATTTTGGGGGGTTCAACGTAGGAGGTTACCCCTAAAATCCATACCAGGCAACGGGGCTCGCAAGGTGACAATCTCGCCGATGAAAGCAGCAAGATTGACTTCCTTCTCTAGTCCTGTCGTACCTGGAGTCACGTTCAAAATGAACAGACCTTAGTCCATGTGTGGGCAAGTCCGTTCATTTGGAAAGTCTGTCAGACCTCCGCCAAAAGTCCATCGGGACCTAGTCCGCCGGAAAGTCTGTTTGTGTGTGTGCAAGTTCACTCATTCGGAAAGTCAGACGGACCTCGGCTGCAAAGTCCGGCGGATTGTCTGCCGGACCAAGTCTGCCAGAAAGTCCGACCGTGTGTACGCGGCATTAGAGTCTTGTACCCACCATTGGAAGACTCCCTCTATTCCTGTTCTGGGGACAGCTCTAACATTTTTCAATTCCCTTTATTTTCTCGCTATCAATGGTCAAGAGTAAAAATAAAGAGTGAGACTCCCCCTAATGAGCACTCAGACACCAAGAAACACCTAAGAGAGGGTCCAACCCTTGCCTAGAGGTAAACTTAAATTGTGCCTATTACAGGGGGCAGATAAAGGTTTACTGACCCCAATAGCTCAATGTTCACAAGCTCTGACCATGGTAAAGAGAAGGAGTACAGCAGGTGAGCAGCTCCAGGAGCTTTTATCCCATTTATATGTGTGAATTGGGCAGGATAGAGCCATTCATCTACACCCAGCCTCAATGTCCTCCACAAAGAAGATCCAACACTGCTGCAACTCAGAACTTCCCATCTTTTGTTGGATATAGTGCCAGCCTGGAGACCCACTGAAAGCAATTGGGGCCCCAGTGGAGGAATTCTCCATTTAATTAATGAGAAGCTCTTCTTTATATCCCATAATAAGCATTACAACTAAGTCTAATATCAGGAAATCACCAATCTTACCTCTGGAGCCATGTATCTTATTGTACCCACACGAGGTCCTCTGATCTTATTGGATTTGGAGACTCCCATCTCAGACAAGCCAAAATCAGCTATTCGAATGTGACCGGCGGCGTCCAATAGAATGTTTTCTGGTTTGAGGTCTCTGTGAAGAAAAAGATTGAACAGTTACATTAAGCAGAATATGACATAAGCAGGGAGACTTCTACAGCAGATGGAATGAGACTTTTTTACAGGAGGCAACACAACTGGGAACTCTGGTGGAAAGTCTTCCTGATTCATCATAAATTATCAGAAGCCAAGGGGTTATTGTTAGTCAGATTATCCAATACTTACCTATGGATGATCTTAGCAGCATGCAGGTACTGGAGTCCACAAATGATCTCTGCAGTGACACCTCTGAAACAAAAAAGAAAAATCGGAATTAGCAGTCAAAATCATCACAGACCAAAAAAATTTAAAGCTAAGTGACTTCCCCCCTATAGTACATAGGGTTGTGGATGGACTCAGTTGAAGGGGCCTGGCTGCGTCACTGCCTGTTCTCATTGGCCAGCCACCCCTGACACCGTCATGGTCCTGTCATTGGACTTACCTTATGATGTTCTCCTCAAGTGGTTTGTGAGCCACTAGCAGTTTCTGAAGATCCCCTCCACTCAGGTATTCCATTGCTAAGAACAGATGAGTCTGTGTGAAAATAAGAGATAAAGGTTACATTTGAGACAATAAGATTTCACTTTGTGGAGGAATATAGGAAGACACACAACACACACCAGCAGACAGTACAATGTGGGATGTTCCTTTTAAGAGTTTGGGAAAATCAAACAGAGAAAATACAAAGGCAGCCATGGTTGGACTATCCTGATCACAATACTAGTTTTGTCTGGATGTTAGTGACTTCAATATTTTGGTCACCAGCATGGAAGTCCCATGTAGATCAGGAGGCCTAACCTCTCCTGTCCTCCTAGCTGGCAAAATTTTGAGGCCAGGGGTAGCCAGGTAACTAGCAATTTCCAAAGTAGGTCGGCAATGGCAGCCTCTCAGTAAATGGTTTCTGTAAAGAAATCTTCTACTCTGTATAGTTTACCGAACCAACCAAGTTCTGCCCTTACCTGTACTGCTTCCCCAACTGCAGCCGGAGCACTCAGAAAACCTGGTGTGGGACACAAGGTGAAACTCCCTTCCACCTCCTCCAATTCAGCACTCAATGCCTATAGGACTAATTGCCAGACCTGAAGACAATCATCAGGGGAAAGGGGATGCTTAACCTTGTATACCTTTCAACTCCCAACAAGGTTGTGATTTGAATAACTATTTTGGGCGGTCTGATCAGTAGTGGAGCGCAGTACAGAAAAGAGATGAAAAAATGGAAGATGGAAAGACTTACCTTTGTCTGGAATGATCCATATAGATGGGTGATAAATGGATTGCTTTTGAGGTTGATTAGTATGTTACGCTCTTTCTTGGCCATGCCGCGACCTTTATTATGTAGGTTTTGCTTCTTTATGATCTTCACCGCCATCTTCTGTTGAATGGTATCATGGGAGGCCAACACCACCTTCCCAAAGGCCCCCTGTCCAAGTATTTCATGGAAAGTAAATCTTTCCAATGAAAATGTGCATAACTGTTCCACCATAACAGGTCTGGACGGAACTAGTGGAGATGCCCCATGGTCTCTGTATGGAGGCGTTCCCGGTGTATGCTGATTGTTTAAGGAGAGGCCTACTTGAATTGACTGATCCTTGGTGTGTGGATACACCTGTGTTTCGGAGTTCTTGGTGATTGGGGTCACCTGTATTTCCTGGTGCATAGTACATTTAGGCACATTCTCCTGCACTCTCCTGTTCCTCATGGATCTTGTAATCTGCATTCCCTGCTCTGTGGTGGATGGTGACATATATCTTCCCTCCTTCTTCACAGTGGCTATTATCACTTCTACTTCCTGGCCTTTGGTTGATGGAATCGTGATCACTTGAACTTTCTGACTCCTGGAATATGGAATCACTACCACTCGTGCATCTTTGGCCTGGGTGGATGGAATCACTACCACTCGTGGTTTCTTATGGGTGACCTGTCTTTGCTCATCCTTGGTGAATGACATGAAACGTGTTTCTTCCATGGTCTTAGCATTTGATGATTTCCCAGCCTCTGTGGTGACTGGAACAACTTGGGTTTCTTCACTGAGGGATTTAACCAGTAGAATGTGTCCCATTTCATGGGGGGCTGGGTCATTGTATCCATCTGGGGAGAGAAAAAAAACAATTATTTTTCTATTCCTGCTATTTACATTTCATTTATTGATGTCACACAGAATCTGTGGATGTTGAATGGGTTTCCTTTAACATATGTAAGTGAATGTTATCTGAGTTATGGAAATGATCTTGTGTGACGCGTTTCTCTATATGGGACCTCTATATAAACATGGAGGATATGGGGGTTCTCAGCCCTGGGAGTGAATTCTCAGGGTACGGCTTTCTGTGCTAATACAAGTGTAAGTTGGAGTCCCTGTGGAATCTCTAACAGCTATTCACCCCGAATACCCAGACTTCAACCTTCTGTCCACCAAAAGGTAGAAATCCTAATGGGAGCTCTCACTGGGCTGAGATCTTGGTGTTATAGAGCGCCGATCTGTTACATTACATATGCATGTATGTATACATATTACATTACATATGCAGGCTGTGCTGTCTGCTTGGTAGTGCTTGTGATTTAATCCAACAGGGCTGCTGTTAGGAATCATGGGGCCCCAGTCCATATGCACTGCTGTCTGTTCTACAAAGTCTGATCTAATGATTGCCTTCCATCAAACAGTTCTGCTGGGGAATCAGCTTTGAACAGTACATGAAGCCAGTGGCTGCAGCGCTGATCTGTGTATTCCTGGGGGAGTCTGTTGGACTATAATAAGCAAAGGACAACCCTACAGTTCTATCACATGTGTGGGTGTGGGGATCTGTCAGGTTTTTTTTTTTTTATCATCTAACAGTGTTGAATGAAATAAAACTTCACATGTATACCGAGCTTATCTCTTCCTCCCCCTCAATGCCATCTCATTGTTCTGCTTATCCTAACTAATAAAGATTTCAATATTTTGTATTTGGTTTCATCTCAGCGGTTACATAGTTACATTATAGGTGAGGTTGACACAAGTCCATCCAGTCCAACCTATGTGTGTGATTATATGTCAGTATTACATTATAAATCTCTGTATGTTGTAGTCCTTCAGGTGCTTATCTAATAGTTCTGCAGGAGGAGGGGGATGAGTCTTGTGGGATAAAATGGAAGTAAACATCTTACAGAGCCCAGAACATGACTGTCCACAATGATTACTCCCCATGATGGGGGTGACAGTGATTGGGGGTGGAGCTCTGTCAGCCTGCCATGTGCAATCCTTTACTTTTACAGTTGGGCTGCCTGTCTGGTCTGTGCGTCTCCTCCACACCCCATACCTCTCACCTCACTCCTGATTGGCTGCCCAACGGTCACCTGAAGAGTCAGCCAAATGTCACATGCTGGCTGCTAATTACAAGTTAGTTTAGTTTCTTTTTAGCCCGCTAATGGGAAGGGATATTTCCCTTTATTATCTGTTCTGTAATCACAGCAAGAGGGATTTGTTAAGGCAATAAAACATTTGACTTTTTATTATTAAAATTGTAGAAAAACTGATACAAAAATTTCAATAAATTATTTTTTATAAAATTCAAATATCAGTTTTTTGAACAATTTTAATGATACAAAATTTCAATAAATGATTTTTATAAAATTCAAATGCTTGGTGCATTGTGGGTAGCTGTTCTATCTTTATCTGGGTTTGTGGCTAACGGCTGGTGATGTTACCATGGCAACGGCATGTACATGCCAGGCTGGGCTCACCAACTGGCAAAAATTCAAATCTGCCAACAGGAGACTAATTACAGCAAGACTTTTTTGGAGGGATTTTTTAAGACAATAAAACATTTGAATGATCTCACTCTCTATCCTAGACCATTGTCCCCAGCCGGAATATTTCCCTTCTATTCCTGTTCTATCTCCCTACTCTATGCAGTGACCCTGGTGTATATAGTATATACAGTATGTGGGGGGGGGGAGGGGGCATTCAGTATATGATATTCCTCTATTATATCACTTACAAAAATCCTCCTTTGTTGCTCTCTCTTGGTTGCTGTTCGGAGGTTCAACGCTATTTTCTGAATAAAGCTGCCTAGCTGGCCCAAGGACACCCCTATGTGGGGCAGTAACCCGGGGCTGTACAGCTGACTGGGGGACCTCAGCTGAGGATCCCCTGTGTTCCTCTGATGATCCCTCTTGGTTGGTGTTCAGAGGGGGAACTTTTGTCTTTTTCTTAAAAAGCCGCCTAATTGCCCCAAACACACCCCTACGTGGGGCAGTAACCCGGGGCTGTACAGCTGGCTGGGGGACCTCAGCTGAGCATCCCCCATGTTCCTCTGATGATCCCTCTTGGTTGGTGTTCAGAGGGGGAACTTTCTTCTTTTTCTTAAAAAGCCGCCTAATTGCCCCAAACACACCCCTATGTGGGGCAGTATCCGGGGGCAGTGCGGCTGGCTGGCACTCTTCCATTGGAAGTCTGGCTCTCGCCTGTGCTGGCTGATCTTTCATTATTTGCACTGAATTATCTCTGAATGGTTTAACCCACTTCAGCATTTTCAATACGATCCGTTAGATTGAAGAGAAACGCAAATCGCTTCCTTCTCTCTCAGAGCACAAACACTCTCTGAGCAACGGCTGGTGAACACCTCCCTTTATAGGACCTCTCTCTATGACATCATCACAGTGATATGCAAATTAGGTCACATGACTCTGGCTTGGTGCATTGTGGGTAGCTGTTATATTTTTAGCTGGGTTTGTGGCTAACGGCTGATGTTACCATGGCAACGGCCTGTACATGCCAAGCTGGACTCACCAACTGATAAAAATTCAAATCTGCCAGCAGGAGGTAAACTATTTTTTTTTTTTTTTTAAATGAGAATTTCTGTGCCTTACAATAAAGATTATTAACCATTTGATGACCAGAACTTTGTTAACATGTGTAAATAATGCATTTATATTGAACTAAACCCACTCAAGTTTTAGTCGACTAAAATAAAATCAATTGGGGGTGACTAAAATATGACTAAAAGTAAATCGAAATTTGACATCAAAATGCACACTGGTGGTGGGGAATGTTGGGGGGGGGGGGGGGGGTTGGGGGTTTCTGCAGGAGCAGGGGGATGAGTCTTGTGGGATAAAATGGAAGTAAACTTCTTACAGAGCCCAGAACATGACTGTCCACAATGATTACTCCCCATGATGGGGGTGACAGTGATTGGGGGTGGAGCTCTGTCAGCCTGCCATGTGCAATCCTTTACTTTTACAGTTGGGCTGCCTGTCAGGTCTGTGCGTCTCCTCCACACCCCATACCTGTCATCTGAAGAGTCAGCCAACTGTCACATGCTGGCTGCTAATTACAAGTCAGTTTTGTTTATTTTTTGTCCGCTAATGGGAAGGGATATTTCCCTTTATTATCTGTTCTGTAATCACAGCAAGAGGGATTTGTTAAGGCAATAAAACATTTGACTTTTTATTATTAAAATTGTAGAAAAACTGATACAAAAATTTCAATAAATTATTTTTTATAAAATTCAAATATCAGTTTTTTGAACAATTTTAGTGATACAAAATTTCAATAAATGATTTTTATAAAATTCAAATGCTTGGTGCATTGTGGGTAGCTGTTCTATTTTTATCTGGGTTTGTGGCTAACGGCTGGTGATGTTACCATGGCAACGGCATGTACATGCCAGGCTGGGCTCACCAACTGGCAAAAATTCAAATCTGCCAGCAGGAGACTAATTACAGCAAGACTTTTTTGGAGGGATTTTTTAAGACAATAAAACATTTGAATGATCTCACTCTCTATCCTAGACCATTGTCCCCAGCCGGAATATTTCCCTTCTATTCCTGTTCTATCTCCCTACTCTATGCAGTGACCGTGGTGTATATAGTATATACAGTATATGATATTCCTCTATTATATCACTTACAAAAATCCTCCTTTGTTGCTCTCTCTTGGTTGCTGTTCGGAGGTTCAACTCTATTTTCTGAATAAAGCTGCCTAGCTGGCCCAAGGACACCCCTATGTGGGGCAGTAACCCGGGGCTGTACAGCTGACTGGGGGACCTCAGCTGAGGATCCCCCGTGTTCCTCTGATGATCCCTCTTGGTTGGTGTTCAGAGGGGGAACTTTTGTCTTTTTCTTAAAAAGCTGCCTAATTGCCCCAAACACACCCCTACGTGGGGCAGTAACCCGGGGCTGTACAGCTGGCTGGGGGACCTCAGCTGAGGATCCCCCATGTTCCTCTGATGATCCCTCTTGGTTGGTGTTCAGAGGGGGAACTTTCTTCTTTTTCTTAAAAAGCCGCCTAATTGCCCCAAACACACCCCTATGTGGGGCAGTATCCGGGGGCAGTGCGGCTGGCCGGCACTCTTCCATTGGAAGTCTGGCTCTCGCCTGTGCTGGCTGATCTTTCATTATTTGCACTGAATTATCTCTGAATGGTTTAACCCACTTCAGCATTTTCAATACGATCCGTTAGATTGAAGAGAAACGCAAATCGCTTCCTTCTCTCTCAGAGCACAAATACTCTCTGAGCAACGGCTGGTGAACACCTCCCTTTATAGGACCTCTCTCTATGACATCATCACAGTGATATGCAAATGAGGTCACATGACTCTGGCTTGGTGCATTGTGGGTAGCTGTTCTGTTTTTAGCTGGGTTTGTGGCTAACGGCTGATGTTACCGTGGCAACGGCATGTACATGCCAGCCTGGACTCACCAACTGATAAAAATTCAAATCTGCCAGCAGGAGGTAAAGAGGAGGGATACAGCCGCATAAGCCGCTGATGTTGAGTTAGTCCCGGCTGAGAGGGGGGCAGATTGATTCAGAATGTTGTGCAGAGGTGCTACCGTTTAAAAGCCCCCCTGTGTCACATGGTGCCTCTTCATCTGGCGCAAGAAAGAAGAAGAGAGAAGAGAGAATAGAGGAGCAAAGAGAGCGAGAGCCCAGAAGCAAGGAAGGTATGATGATGACTGCTGACCTGCTGGCTGTTTCCTTGGTAGACCGCGGGGGAGGGAGCAAAGCTGCTGTAGGCAGAGAGCTGACTGAGTCTACAGTGCTTCCTCATCTGACAGGAGAGGGGGAGGGGGAGAGGGTTCCCTGTTGTGCAGGCTGTGCTCCGAGGAGGAGGAATTAGGATGGTTGATGGCTGTTCTTTTTATAAGCCCCCTATACTCACAGCACACTCCATGCATTCCTCATACACCCCCTATACTCATAGCACACTCCATAAATTCCCCACACCCCCTATAATCACAGCACACTCCATGCATTCCTCATACACCCCCTATACTCACAGAAAACTCCATGCATTCCCCACACCCCCTATTCTCACAGCACACTCCATGCATTCCTCATACACCCCCTATATTCACAGCACACTCCATGCATTTCTCATACACCCCCTATACTCACAGAAAACTCCATGCATTCCCCACATCCCCTATACTCACAGCACACTCCATGAATTCCTCATACACCCCCTATAATCACAACACACTCCATGCATTCCTCATACACCCGCTATACTCAAAGCACACTCCATGCATTCACCACACCCCCTATACTCACAGCACACTCCATGCATTCCCCACACCCCCTATACTCACAGTACACTCCATGCATTCACCACACCCCCTATACTCACAGCACACTCCATGCATTCACCACACCCCCTATACTCACAGCACACTCCATGCATTCCTCATACACCCCCTATATTGACAGCACACTCCAGGCATTCCTCATACACCCCCTATACTCACAGCACACTCCATGCATTCCTCATACACCCCCTATACTCACAGCACACTCCATGCATTCCTCATACACCCCCTATACTCACAGCACACTCCATGCATTCCTCATACACCCCCTATAATCACAGCAAATGCAGCCAACTATGCTCCATCAATTGCAGGCTTTGTGCCCATAATATGCAGCTGCTGTGCCTGCCTGCCTGCTATCTGCCTGGCAACTACCCCATTGGGGAAAATACAGGGATTGGTACCAATGTATGCCACCCCTCTTGTCCCAGTTCATTTTCTTTCTGCTGCCCAGGTCCCCCTGTGTGCTCACCTGCCCCCCCCCCCCACCCCTTTGTTTTAGGATGACGAGTGGAGAAGAGGCCGGTTAATATGTCACAAATGCATATGTGTTGGAGCTTTGAGGTGCACACTCTAATACAATAGGCTGCGCACACCTATGGGCAGGGCTGAGAGTCATGGCACAAGGAGGGGATCCTGTGAGGACCAGCGTGAATGAAGGTGTTAACTGTGTTAACTGTGCACTCTGTTAGAAAGAGGCCTCCCTCCAGGTCCCATTATACTCCTTTTCAGTCTATAATTGGACCTAAAGGGGGACTCAGATTCTACAATGGACACTGAAAGGGCCTCTGTTAGAGAGACCCCCCCCCACCCTCCAGGTCCAATTAGACTAGTTTGAAGTATCCAATGGGTCCTGGAGGAGGGGAGGGGTCTCTCTCTAACAGAGACTTTCTAATGCACACTGTTAGGAAGAGACCCCCCTCCAGATCCCATTAGACTCTGTTGTAGTCTCTAATGGGGCCTGGCAGGGCCATTTTTAAGGCAGGGGAAAAGGGGCAGCTGCCCTGGGCCCTGTCACTGTTGTGGGGCCCAAAACAGCTGCCTCATACTTGCCAACTATCCTGGTTTAAATTCCCTCGTCCCTTAAGGTTTTAGGTGTCCCAATATCTCAGTGTGGAGTGCTGGTAATAATGCTTCCCAGCTCTGCCCTATTGTTGTGTACAGATGACTCACCTGCAGACCCTGTGTTTACAAGTAAAGTACCGGCATTCATATGTAAATAGTGGCGGCCAGTGGCATTGATATGTATATCATGCCCCCATGAGGTCATATCCACAGTAAGCTCTAGCAACCAATCAACAAGCAGAAATCATGTGCTGTAACCTCTAGCAACCAGTCAGTGAGCGGTAATGATACACTGTAACCTCTGGCAACCAATCGCAATTGCTGCCTGATCTGATACAGTAAACTGATTTTGAGTCTAGCTGCTATTTGTTGTATGTCTCAGAGCAGGTGGAGATCAAAACTGCATGGGGGGGGGGGCCCCAAGAAAAGTTTTGCCCAGGGTCCAATCAATATTAAAGACGGCCCAGGGGCCTGGAGGGGACACTTTCTAACAAACTGTCCAATGGACATTGTCAGAGAAAGACCTCCCTCCAGGTCCCATAAGACTCTGTTAAACAGTTTATTTTTTTTAAAGGCAGAAGTTGTACTTTATGCAAAATGAAGGAGCAGGGCAGGTCATGGGCAGTGTCTGACAGGGGGCCCTTGCTTAATTTGATCCAGGGGCCCTGGATGTTGTCAGTCCGCCCCTGAACTTACCTTCATATAGTCCTTCTGCAGGACCTGAACGATGGCAGAACAGGTCTCTGGAATAATGATTCCCAGAGCCTGGGGGGAGATGCATGTGGAGAACTTCAGGTCCTGCAGGCTTCTCCCTGTCGCCAAGTAGCGCAACGTGGCGATGAGCCTCTGCTCCGGAGTGATGGCTTGCCGCATGCAGGTATCCTGCCTGGTGATATACTGGGGACAGCAAAGCCAGCAGACGGTGAAAAACGGGGTCCGTCATCCAGAGATAATTCCTGAAATCATCAGGATTATTCTCCTGGATCTCACGGAGCAAAGGCATGTGCGAGAACTGGTCACGCTGGCGCAACCAATTCTTGGTCCACAAACGCCTCCCCTCCCTGTTCATGGACCGGGCTTGTGTCAAAGTAAGAACCCCAACACGAAGCCCCTGCACAGCACAAACTCTACGACGAGTACGTAGACGAAACATGGTTTGAAAATGGTTGGCTGGTCAGAACGGACAACAGAAAGCACTGATAAACAGCAAGGCCTGAAAGAACGACCTGAATAGCAGAAGCAAGCAGACAATAAGCAATGCAAATCAAAGCGTACTATACCAAGATATAGTCCACAATGAGAAACTAATGCTTACTGACTGAACACACTGATTATCAGATACGCAAAGACAAGCAGAAACTGAAGAGCAGTACCGAACTGAAGCACAAATCTGAAAAGCGCGAATCGTCTCTCACCAAACTTCTACTAACATGCGATAGACACGAGATCAGCAGAAGGAGCCCAAAGGGTGCCGGACGTGGTGCTGAACTTCCCTTTTCTAGTGCCGCCGTGCGCGGCTTACGTCACTGCGTTCTTGGCAACCGGAAATTCCGACAACTTAGTCCGACTGTGTGTATGTATGCAACATCACTTCCGGACCTCTTCCGGAATTAATCCGTCGGAATAACTCTGACGGATTTGGTTGTCGGAATCTCTGACCATGTGTACAAGGGCTAAGAGTACAGTATTATTCATCCCACCAATAACTACTTGTGTTGATATTAGGACTGGGGATCTTGCATTAAGATTTTTCAACAGTTTGAAGATCAGTGAAATTGGTAGAAAGAGAAGACCATCCTGGAACACATAGGAGAAGCCCAGTGGCTCTGGCTGGTGGAAGCAACCTGTGTAGCAGTCTGGAATCTCTGGAAAATCACATGGACAGTGTTTATGATGGTGCCATAATTCCTCCCTGACAAAACCCAGGCCAATTATCAGTCAGTAAGCATTCATTATATAAGAGCAACCAAATCTTTAAAGCTGAAGTTTAGGTATGCATATACTGGTCCAGCTTGGAGCATTGTAACTATGCATGGTACCATAGCTGCAAGATTCCTATGGGAGCTGGAAATCACTGTAATAGACACTGCTGCTCACTTTCAACAGGAGGTCACTCACTCAGCAGGGGTACCCTTCAGGAAACACTTTGCATTTTCTCAATGAATGTAAAGCTTTCTCTGGACGAGGTGAAGTTCGTAACATCACTGCTCCACCTTGTCCAATCAGAGAACGCTTTGCATTTATTGAGAAAATGTAAAGTCTTCTGTGAATAGCTCCTGTGCCAAGCAAGCATCCTTCTGTGTTCAAAGCAGCAGGATAATGGCTCAACATGGGACCCAGGAATCTATGAGTGATCAATGTAGTAGTGGTGCGTAATTCAGTGACTTCCAGCTTCTACGAGGATTGGCCAGGTATGGCACAAAATTACTTATATTGCTTCAAGCGGAACCAATCTATCTATGCAAAAAATAGCTATTCCTGGAAATACGTTTTCATTTTAATATTTAGCTATTTTGTTGCTGTAAGCCTGTAAGCAGGCTCATGCTGTGGACCCTATAAAGTGAACCTGTTGCTTTTCCCTGCAGTATCGAAACTTGCCGCGTAGTCACCTAATCATCTTTAGATTTACTAAAACTTTATAACATGAAGAACTAATCAATCAATCTGAATCCAGTCAAGGAGACCCTTGCACTACCTACCTAATAGATTGGCAAATCAAGATGTAGATAGGTTACTAGGATGTTAGGTAAACTTAGTTCTTATTGGCTCCTCTGTAATCATTGGTTCGGCTGTTGATTTATTTGCACTGTTCTGGATCTTATAGGCTGTAGCTTTTATTGCTTTCCCCAGGGTCCTAGAGGTTTCTAGAACACAGAGGGCAGAAAGATTCATATGAGCAGCCTGAATATTTATAATGCTGCAGCCAATCTGCAGCATAATACCCCCCCCCCCCCCATACTGATGGGGGGTATACACCGAGGGGGGTCTATACTGATGTGGCGGTATGCACTGAGGGGGGTTCTATACTGATGGGGGGTATGCACTGAGGGCGGAGATCTATACTGATGGGGGTATGCACTGAGGGGGTCTATACTGATGTGGGGGTATGCACTGAGGGTGGAGATCTATACTGATGGGGGTATGCACTGAGGGGGGATCTATACTGATGTGGGGGTATGCACTGAGGGCGGAGATCTATACTGATGGGGGTATGCACTTAGGGGTCTATACTGATAGAGGGGGGTCTGTGCTGAGGGAGGAGGGTCTATACTGAGGAAGGGGGGTCTTTACTAACTGAGGGGGGTCTGTACTGTAGGAGGGGGATCTATACTGTGTATGTACTTAGTGGGGGGTTCTATACCGAGAGAGGGGGGTCTGTAGTTAGTGGAAGGGGGACTATAGTTGGTGGAGGGGGGGTGATACCAATATTTTCCCCATGGGGTGACACCAACCCTGGCGACGCCACTGAACTCAACAGCTCCTACAGGGGTAACGCTACATAAAGTAGATCATACAGTGAGTTTGTAATAAGTATGATGAGTCCAGGGCCGGACTGTGGGACACAGGCTGTTTTTTCACCACCCCTTCCCCCGCCCCCCCCCCCCCCATTACCTCTTATTAGTGTCCAGTCCATCATTTCATAGGAGGAGTCCCTTAAGTTCTCCCATAAAAGAGGAGTATATCTCCCATGGTTTAGACAAAGGATCTTTCATTCTTTTACCAGTGTAGGACCCACTAATTAACCACTTTAATACCGGGCCTTTTCTGGCACTTCTCTCCTACATGTAAAAATCGTATTTTTTTTGTTAGAAAATTACTCAGAACCCCCAAACATTCTATATGTTTTTTTAGCAGATACCCTAGGGAATAAAATGGCAGTCATTGCAACTTTTTATCTTGCATGGGATTTGCGCAATAATTCTTCAAGCGCCTTTTTTTTTTTTTACGGTTTCCTGAATTAAAAACGAAACAGTAAAGTTAGCCCAATTTTTTTGTACAATGTGAAAGATGATGTTACGCCAAGTAAATAGATACCATGTTTTAAAATTACGCACACTCATGGAATGGCGCCAAACTTCGGTACTTAAAAATCTCCATAGGCGAAGCTTTGAAAATTTTTACATTTCTTTATTTTAATTTTTTTTGATCACATTTATTCCTATTACAGGGAATGTAAACATCCCTTGTAATAAGAATCTATCGTGACAGGTCCTCTTAATGGAGAGATGCGGGACCAATAAGACCCCACATCTCTCCTCCAGGCTGTAAAGCATAAGATCGGAAAAAAAATGATCCAATTATTTTACAATGCCGTGTCCTGACGTGACGTCATAATGTCATGCCTGAACCTCCGATGGTCATAGAGATGACTGGTGACCATCTGTGAATGTTCAGGTGTTTTTGTGCAGACATGATACAGGAGATGGTCAGAAACTGCCGACACATTAGAGGAGATAGTCAGAGATTGTGAACATGATACAAGAGATGATCAGAGACTGCAGACACATTAGAGGAGATGGTCAGAGACTGCAGACATGATACAGGAGATGGTCAGAGACTATGGACATGATACAGGAGATGGTCAGAGACTGCCGACACATTAGAGGAGATGGTCAGAGACTGCCGACACATTAGAGGAGATGGTCAGAGATTGCGAACATGATACAAGAGATGATCAGAGACTGCAGACACATTAGAGGAGACGGTCAGAGACTGCATACATGATACAGGAGATGGTCAAAGACTATGGACATGATACAGGAGATGGTCAGAGACTATGGACATGACACAAGAGATGGTCAGAGACTGTGAACATGATACAGGAGATGGTCAGAGACTGCGGACATGACACAGGAGATGGTCAGAGACTATGGACATGATACAGAAGATGGTCAGAGACTATGCACATGATACATGAGATGGTCAGAGACTGCGGACATGATACAGGAGATGGTCAGAGACTGCAGACATGATACAGGAGATGGTCAGAGACTGCAGACATGATACAGGAGATGGTCAGAGACTATGGACATGATACAGGAGATGGTCAGAGACTGCGGACGTGATATGGGAGATGGTCAGAGACTGTGGACATGATACAGGAGATGGTCAGAGACTGCGGACATGACACAGGAGATGGTCAGAGACTATGGACATGATACAGGAGATGGTCTGAGACTGCAGACATAGTACATGAGATGGGCAGAGAATGCATGTATGGAACTCAGTGTAAAAGAGTATAGTACAGTAGTAAAAGAGTACAGTAACTTGTAATTGAATTTAGGGGAACCCCACGCTTTTTTTTAAATTAATTTTTAATTTTTTATCAATGAATGAATTGTCGGCTCATACAGAGAACACTCATTGAGTGTTCTCTGTATTACAGGAGCCGACAATGGAAAGTGATTTTAAAAGACTTTTTTTCCTTTGAAAAAAATGACACTTTGTGCAGGGACAGTTCTAAGCACGGGAAACATGCGCCCCTTCACAGGCATACTATAGACACCCCCCAGGTACAAAATTTAAAGGAATATTACACTTTTATTGTTTCACTTTAATCATTATTAAAATCACTGCTCCTGAAAAAACTGCAGTTTTTAAAACGTTTTTTTGCATTGATCCATGTCCCCTGGGGCAGGACCCGGGTCCCGAAACACTTTTTAGGACAGTAACTTGCATATTAGCCTTTAAAATTAGTACTTTAGATTGTGAACGATCGAGTCCCATAGACTTTAATAGGGTTCTAAAGTTCACACGAAGTTTAGGTCTGTTCGCAGGTTCTGGTGCGAACCGAAATGGGGGGTGTCTGGCTCATCCTTAGTAGATTGTCTAGGGGTGAGTTAACCCTCAATATCTCTGTTAAGGTGTGACTTTCAATTCCCACAGGCCTGTGAGATTAGCCCATTGAGACAATGACACAAAACAACAAAGTCTCTCCGAGAAAATCTAAATCTTTATTCTTTGGTGTGAATATTTAAAGGGGGCTTTCAGAAAGTAACACCCCTTTGAACGTGTCATACAAATTATCCAATCATATGCAAGTACAATTTATGACAAAAGTGAAACTAATGATTTACTAGAAAATCACGTGCTTTACAAGAAGTGTGAGGTAACTTATGAGAAATAGAAACTAGATTACCAATACGTACACCCAGCAATATGTAAAAATGGAGTACATAAAAGACAACAAAAGAAGAAGCTGATTATAATAAAATAGGTACAGTTAAGCTAAATATCCCTTCAATCCCCTCTTAGATCATATAAGATGATCCCTACATTCTATGTTGTGTTTTAATAGTTCTTTGGGATTGTGGCATAGATGGAATGTAGTTTGCTACATATCCAACATTTTTTTCATACCCTGATTTTGGAGCATAAGCATACTTAAATTTTAGCAAAAACATCTTATCAGTAAAACTATCTCCAATCTCTCTTTTGGTTCTAGCTTGTGTCACTATAATGTTCTCGTGTGTTCCCACAGATACTTTTAATTGCACCCAGATCTTCAGGGAGGTAGATACAGTTAGCGATGATCCAGGTGGGTAGGAACACTGTCAAAGAGATCAGGATCAGTAGGCAGAATGCCTTGCCAGAAATCTGTGGTGAAATAAGCAAGGGAGGCCCGGAATAAAAGACAGAAAGGAAATAGATGAAGGGCCGGGCATGACAGATGTTGAGAGTGAAAGCAACTATAGGGTTAAAAAATGGAATTGGGAGAGGAAAGGGAGGAGCCATTGAGAGAGGAACAGAAAGGGGTGGGAGGTTATATATTCAGCGTGGGCGGGGACTCCCGGCAAACGAAGAGAGGACAGCAGGGAGAAAAGTTTGAGCTGGCAGCAGGTACATAGACTCTCTGGGGCATGGCATTGCGGTCTGGGGACTTTTGCTGTGGCGGCCATGGAGGGCTCATTGGCGCGGTTGCGGGGGCAGCGGGATCCGGGGGAGCTGAGTGTCTTCTGGGCCGAGTGGCGGTCCTCAGGTGGGATTAGGCGGGGGTTATCCACGGGGGGGGACGAGACACCACGCGCTCGACGGTCGCAGCTTCCGGAGGGCTCCTCCAGGCCGCTCCACCAGAGCTCAGCACATCTACAGGAGCCGTTGACGGACCCGCTGGCCCCTCTGGCTGGGAGGACAACTTCCTTGCTGGCTGGGGGGGGACCGAGCGGAGTCCTCCACATTGGCGAGGCGTGGGGGCGGGGCTTTGGGCCACGATGGCGCCCACTTCCCGTCTGGGGGTTCAGAGCGGAGAGGGATAGCAGTTCCCCCTTCCACGCCGGGAGGGCAGGCCCGGGGGGACACCCGGCATGGGGGAGCTGAGCAACACCTGCAAGGCCGCTGCCGGACGCTGCTGGTAGGTCCGCTGGGCAGAGTGCGGGGGAGCGGCGGGGGGTCAGGGCCGGCGGGGACCATGCGGAGCCATGTTGCGGCCACACCGCGCTGTGGGACTGGGGATGGTCGGACCACCGGGAGAGGATGAGCCGCGCCACGAAGATAAGCTGCGGCCGCTGGGCACGAGTCGCCTGGGGGGCTGGTCACACCCGTGCTACCAACGGCAGCAGTGCTGGCAGAGGGCGAGATGGTCGAATGAGGAGTTCCGTGGAGGGATCGAGTCGGCGGGAGCATCCGGAGTCACGGCTGAGGGGAGCACTCCCTGGCAGCCAGGTGAGACATTGAACTTCTTTCTAACTGTTTTTGATGGGTGCAGGATGCTGGATGTGGGTGCGGAGGGGTAGAGTGGGGGGCAGGGGCGGGGTGCCAGTTGCCCCTCGGGGGGCGGGCAGCAGCTGCCTGCCACCCGAGGGACACGAGAGCCTTCTAAGAAGGGCTGGGGGGTTGAAGGAGTTGATTAGGAGTTTGGCAGTCAATCAGGTGGTGCCCCTGCAGGCTGCGCCGTGGGTTGGGGATGGGTAAAGAGCTTGGGATGGGGAGCATCCTAGGGTGACAGTGGAGCCTCAGGCTACGACATTGGGGGAGTGTCGGCAGGTGCCATGGGATTGTATAAGCTGCGGGAACAAGGTCGATGGTGAGGGTGGAGGTGATCTGGTGGGGCCATGCAGCGAAGCGTAGGTCGGCGTGGGTGCTGAGGGCCGTAGGGCTCGCATCCGACACTGGATATGAGGGGCGGGATTGGTGAGGGTGAGTATGTGGAGAGTTTTCCTTTGGCCCCACGAGGATTTTCAGCTGGACGGGGTCAAACCGGTGACTCTGAGCAAGACGAGGGGTTGGGGAGGGGTTACCGTCTGATACCCAGGCCATTCACGGGCTGTTTGCAGGTGTAGCTCTCATGGCCAGCGTGATAGGTCCCCGGTGCTCTGCGTAGCGTGTTGCGTTCTAGGTACGCTATGAGGGGGGCTCCTGAGGGGTGTGGCGGGACAGCGTGGCTGCGTTCTGAGGAGCAAGTTCGGGTCCTTCGCCCATATTGGCTGAACGGACATATACTTAACGTGGATCGGTTGCATGGCCCCTGCGCAAGGATGGCACGCTTAATAGCGTAGCGAACCACATTTCTGAGTGGGTTTCTGTAGTGTAGTGTTTATCACGCTCGCCCCACACGCGAAAGGTCCCCGGTTCGTAACCGGGCAGAAACAGGGCTTACGTTTCAAAGGGGGGGGGCCAGGGGATCTAGACTCCCAGACGGAAAGAAGTGGGGGTGCTGACGTTTTACGGGGCATGCAAGGCTGGGGGAGTCCAGTCGCTCGGGCAGGGGTGCTCCGGTTGTGGGGGTAATCGCCCCCTGTCCCGTTTTTTCCTCCAACAAGAAAGCGTGGCGGCGAGACTGCTTGCCACAGGGATAACCCCAGTGAAGGTGGACAAGGCACGGCCTGGCCTCAATGGTTACCCTGATAGGGGGGTAGGTTTTCAATTCCCGGTTCGTTGGCGGTGGTCCCGCCGATGGAGCAGACCCTGTGGGCGGCACTGCTGCATCCCGGGGGGGTTCGGAGAAGGGGGCAAAAGAGGTGGCTTTGGGCTGGTGGGCGGGCCTTCTGCCGACTGGCCTTTGCAGGTTTTTGGTCGTGTCATGTTTGGGGGGTGGTGCCAGGGACGGAACCTCACAAGCCTTGACTTATTCATCTCCGCACTTCCGATAAGGGGGTGGGACGCCTCATACCCTGAGGCTTGTAAGGGGTCCTACACGTCCTTTTGACGCTGTGGTTGCTTGGATTGGGTACTGTGGGCGGGGGGCGCTCATGGGCTAATCGGACATGGCGTCGGTAGTTTGGTTGCTATAGGTGCTCCCGGAGAGCTTTCGCCTCTTAGGGTACTGTTGACTGGAGCAGTTTTCAGTGGTCCACTGCTTGCCCCTGGACTGTTCCATTTCACGCCTTGTTTGCACTATTCAGTTCATCCCTGGATTGGGTGGTAAGGTGTGTTTCTGGCTGGGTAGCTGTCACCCATTTGGACGACTTTCCTTTTGTGGGCCCCCCTTCTTACTAGTTGCGGGCGATCCTCTTAGACTCGTTGCAGCGCATGAAAAAATTTGGGGGTCTGTTAACGGCAGCTGAGACGGAGGGTAGCACGACGGAACTGAGTTTCTGGGGCTTCAAGGCAGACGGGGGTGCCATGGAATGCAAGTTGCCGACGGATAAGGTAGATGGGTTCTAGGTGGTAATTGGGGAGATGGTGGGGGGGCTGAAGAAAGTGCAACTTCGGCAGTGGCAGTCAGTGGGGCGAGTTGAGCTTCGCTGGCCGCATATTTCCGATGGGTGGGGTTTGCGGCTGACTGTCGGCGGCCTCGGCAGGGGGGCAGGTTCCGAACATTTCGTTGGATTGCCCAGGGAACGTACGGAGGATGTAAGGGCTTGGCATAGGTTCCAGGAGCAACACAATGGCAGATTGGCTTGGTTGGATGGACTGGTAAGTAAGTTTGATCGGGCCTTGGTCACGGGCTCGGCGGGGTCGACAGGCTACGGGGCCTTGTTACACAGTCAGTGGAGCGCGGCTTGGCCGGAGTCGGGGGGCGGAGGCAGGCTTCACGGGGTACCTGGTACTGCTGGAATAGGTTGCGGTGGTTCTGACGGTGGACGTAGGGGGTACGACTGGTAGGTATTTCAGGATCAGGTTGAACTGCATTAACGGGGGTTGCTGCGGGTAAGTAATCGCGTCTCAGTTTTTATCAGACGATGAGCCAGCCGTGGGGCCACCTAGTGTTGCGGGTTTACACCTGAGCATTCTTACGGGGAGGGTCCATACTCTGGGAGTTGAAACTAGCTTGGCCACTTCCTTGTCTCAGCTTCAGTGGCAGCGGTTCAGGGTCTTGGCACCGACCGCGGTGAAGGCGGGGGTTCCCCTGTCCGGGGGTGGCTGGGAGAATACCTTGGAGTCGCCGCAGGATGGATCGGGAGGTTGGTGAGCGGGCCAACTTGGGCGATGTACGGCAACGTGGGGGAAAGAGGGGTTTGTCGTTACACAGCTGGGAGGGGCCGTTTTTGGGTTTGATAATGCTGTACTTTGTGTCCGGGCAGAGGGACAGAAGGGGATTGATATCGGCCATCGATCGTAAACGGGCAGCCTTGGTGTTATGATTTACGCTCATGGGAAGGGGGTTTTTTCGCAATGGGTTGCTGGGTGAGACAGGGTTTAAAGGTGTGTTGGGATACGAAATACAGTTGGTCCGCATGGGTTTTTCGATTGCATTTTTCTGAGCGATTCGGGTGGACGGACCAGTTGGTCCGGCGGAGAAGGTTGGAAGGGGTCTGGTGTGGCAGGGCGTGTGTATATAAAGGGGATAGAGTTATGCTGAAGCTTCGGAGGCCAAGGACTTATCATAAAGGGAGGGGTGTGGATATATCTATATGATGGTGTACATTTACCCGGGTCGACAGTTTGTCCGGTAGGGATGGTAAGGGAAATGGTACGGAGTCGGCCTGGGGGATGGCCTGTTGCTGATGCATAGTAATGGGAACTTTTTGTCAAGGTTGCTATTTGTGGGGTGTTTCGGAAATGCCTGGTAGCGGGTGGGTTGGAGAGTCCGTTATTTGCCCCACACTCCTTCTGCATTGGGGTGGCCATAGAGGCTGCCGGATGTGGGTTGGATGGGGCTGCTGTGAAGAAGAATGGGAGGTGGGAATCCAGAAGTTTTGGGTCTTACGTGCGCCCACACTTGTTGGTGGGAGGGTTTTAAAAAAAAAAAAATACAGAATGGGGAAAATGGGGAACTGGGTATGGCACAACGGGTGGTCAGTTTCTGGTGTTGGTAATTGTTGTTTGTATTGCTTCCTTATGTCCTTTCAGAAGGAGGTCACATACGCCTCGTCTGGAATCTAGGGCATTCTTCTCTCTTTTTTTGGGGGGAGCCAGGAGAGCGGAGGTCAGGACAAGCGGCAGTCAGCTTGGGATTTATTGCAGAGAGGCAGGCATCAGGTGGTTGGGTAACCCTGGATAAGCTGGAACAGCATAGTGCCGAAAAATACAACAGGTTTTTACTGGGATGGTAATGGGGGGGTCTGATACAGTCGGGTAAACCTCTTGGCGGCTGGCGGAATCGGGGTTGGGACCCATACAGTTTGCTTAACGGTGAACGGGGCTCTGGGAAGTTTGGTGACTAGTATTGGGGATTTGTTATTCGGCACACGGAGTTGGAGGTTAATGTGAGAGTGTCCCAACGGGGGGATGGAGTGCCTTATCTGCAGTGGGTATTGAGGATGGCTTTGGGCAGGACGGGATCACCAGGGCACTGTGGGGGTGGGGGGCCCTCAAGGCTAAGGGGGTCATCCTTGCGGGCTGTGGCGGTGCCTTTGGTCTTTGATGGTGGCAAGAAAACAGATGTGATGGAAGTGGTGGGGGGCTCATAGGTGGTAGGTGCCCCCCTTTGGTGTATTCCAGCGGAAGGGTAGGCTGGAATACGGGATTGGTTGCACTGCGGGAAAGGGGGTTGTCTCCGGGCTGATAAACGGCCGGAGGCCTGGTATGGTGAAATTTGGTCCCGCAGTGTACTGGTGGAAAGTGTTAAGTGGATAAGGTGAAGTCGGGGTACCGTCAAAGACCAACAGACTGGGAGTTTCGAAATTGTCGTTACAAAAAGGTGTATATATATTTAATTGAAGTTATTTAAGTTTGGTTTTATGATTGGTTAATAAAGGCTGCTATGGCCATTTACACTCCAAACTCCGTGTGGTCTATTTATTAAGGATAAGAGGTTGAAGGTAAAGGGGTAATAGGTAAAAAGGGGTTGGAAGAAGTAAAAGGTTATTAGGCGGAAGTTGGGGATATCTTGAATACATTTGTCAAGGTCATCTTCTCTGGCCAGACCTGCTTTCCCAGGAACTCCTCCTTTGTCTGCTTGGACTTCTGCTTGAGGGCCTCCTGTATCCAAGATCTCCTTCCTGCTCTTGTGGCTTTGGGCAACCTTTTTCACTCAGTTGGCGTGGATCCAGGACTGGTAATTTTCCACTAGCATGGCTGTTCTGGTCACTGCAACCACTGTGGTGGGAGATCCAAAGGGATACTCTTGCTTCTTATTTCTGTTCAGCTGTTGGACCACCACGGTGTCTTCCTCCTTGAAAGGGTGAGTAGCTTCCTGTGAAGAAAAAAGAGAGGTGCGAGTATCTCTCAACTGTATCCAACGTTTCAACCAGTTTCCTTACCCTCCTTTTGAAGTACAACCAAGTGCCAGAAGACAGCAACACATCCAATTTCCAAAATTCTAATTGTCTTACAGTGAACTGGTCAGGATTAGTGGAGAATAGTAAACAGTTAATGAGTCTGTGAAGCTTCTAGCCTGAATCAGCAGGAAATCACCCAAAAAACATCAAACTGTGCAGCACACACAGAGCTCTGGCTAAATAGCTGAGCTGAAATGGTTAACAGCCAGCCATGTGTGACCTGTCACTGGACACAGAATGCCGGCCGGCTGCGGGGTCTCCCAGAGAACTGAAAAGTACGGAGCCAGACAAGAGGGAGGGGAGGCTGATCGGTAACTTGCACACTGCCCAAAAGGCATAGATTTCTGGATGACACCGGCGGGTGTCCTATCGAAAATAGTCCCCCATCGGATAGTGTCCGCCCATTTATGGGTTATGGG
This sequence comes from Lithobates pipiens, assembly GCF_037356315.1. Classification (NCBI taxonomy): domain Eukaryota; kingdom Metazoa; phylum Chordata; class Amphibia; order Anura; family Ranidae; genus Lithobates; species Lithobates pipiens. The sequence continues at coordinate 314,510,257 of NW_027507784.1, read as the reverse complement.
TGTAATATTACTGCTGGAGGGAGTATGGTTGTAATATTCCTGCTGGGGGAGTATCAGTGTAATTATTCCTGCTGGGGGGGTATGGGTGTAATATTCCTGATGGGGGGGAGTATGGGTGTAATATTCCTTCTGGGGGGGGTATGGGTGTAATATTTCAGCTGGGGTGGAGTATGGATGTAATATTTCAGCTGGGGGGGAGTATGGTGTAATATTCCTGCTGGGGGGTATGGGTGTAATATTACTGCTGGGGGGAGTATGGGTGTAATATTTCTGCAGGAGGGGAGTATGGGTGTGATTTTCCTGCTGGGGGGTGGGGGGGGGGGTGGTATGGGTGTAATAGTCCTGCCTGGGGGAGAGTATGGGTGTAATATTCCTGCTGTGAGGGTGTATGGGTGTAATATTCCTGCTGGGGGGTATAGGTGTAATATTCCTGCTGGGTGGTATAGGTGTAATATTCCTGTCGGGGGGGTATAGGTGCAATATTCCTGCTGGGGGAGTATGGGTGTAATGTTCCTGCTGGGGGGGGGGGGTGAGTATCGGTGTAATATTTCTGTTGGGGGGAGTATTGGTGTAATATTCCTGCTTGGGAAGGGTATTTGGTGTAATATTCCTGCTGGGGGAGTATTGGTGTAATATTCGCATGGGGGGGGGGGGGGGTATGGGTGCAATATTCCTTCTGGGGGGGTATGTGTGTGATGTTCCTGCTGGGGGGAGTATGGGTAATTTTCCTGCTATGGGGGGGGGGAGTATGGGTGTAATTTTCCTGCTATGGGGGGGGGAGTATGGGTGTAATATTGCTGCTGCGGGGAAGTATGGGTATAATATTCCTGCTGTGGGGTGTATGGTTGTAATTTTCCTGCTGGGGGTGGTATGGGTGTAATATCCCTGCCGGGGGGGTAAGGGTGGTATATGGGTGTAATATCCCTGCCGGGGGGGTAAGTATTGGGTGTAATATTCCTTCTGGGAGGGTGAGTATGGGTGTAATATTTATGCTGGGGGGGGATATGGGTGAATATTCCTGCTGGGGAGTATGGGTGTATGTAATATTCCTGCTGAGGGGGAGTATGGGTGTAATATTCCTGCTGGGGGGGAGGGTATGGGTGTAAAATTCGTGCATGGGGAGTATGGGTGTAATATTCCTGCTGGAGGGGGTATGGGTGTATTATTCCTGGCTGGGGGGAGTTTGGGTGTAATATTCCTGCTGGCGGGAGTATGGGTGTAATATCCTGCTGGGGAGGGGAGTTGGGTGTAATATTCCTGCTGGGGGGGTATGGGGTTTAATATTCTGTTTGGGGGGGGGTATGGATGTAATATTCCTGTTTGGGGGGGTATGGGATGTAATATTCCTGCTGGAGGGGATATGGGTTTAATATTCCTGCTGGGGGGAGTATGGATGTAATAATCCTGTTGGGGGGGGAGTTATGGGTGAATATTCCTGCTGGGGGGGGGGGGTGTGGGTGTAATATTCCTGCTAGGGGGGTATGGGTGTAATGTAATATTCCTGCTGGTGGGATGTCTGTACAGGGAGTTCTTGTCGTATGATGGACACGGCGAGGCTCTGTTCACACCTAGGTGTTCTGGATTCCCGAATCATCGCAAAACACGACACACGCTTGCAATCCCTTTCCTTCAATATAACCCCAGCACGCCTGTGATCCAAAAGGCCTAGGTGTCATCACAGCCTAAATGTCTTCTATCAGTTGCTTGGTTCACCTTCTATGAATTCTGGGGTAACATTTTCTTACTCAAACATTCCACACATTTGTTTCATTCTTTATTCCACCGCTAATATATAATCTGCATTGACCTTGTATATCGCTTTTCTTTCTAGGCCTCTGAGTATTGGAGATGATGTTGGCCGGGAATTGAACCCGGGTCAGCTGCTTGGAAGGCAGCTATGCTCACCACTGCACCACCAACACAAAGTAGCATGTTTTTGTAGTGGGAGGAAACTGGAGTACCCGGAGGAAACCCACACAAGCACAGGGAGAACATGCAAACTCCATGCAGATAGTGTCCTGGTCAGGATTTGAACCATGGACCCCAGTGCTGCAAGGCTAACACCTACGCCTCTGTGCTGCCCATATTCAGCCTCTGTTCTCTAAGGCCCGCCCCCGCTGAGCGGGGTACATCATATGTCCACTTAAAGCGTCGCCAGAAGACATCCAAACTTATCCTAAACTACAATCTATATATATATATATATATATATATATAAAAAGGTTGGTGAAGAAACTGCGCTACAGTGTAAATTATAGGTAATCTCGTGAAAGATTAAATTAAATGAAAGCTGCGGTTTTATTCTGTACCAAAAATACAAAATTAAATGAAGTAAAAAATTATGAGAACTGCGCTAACCCGTGATAAAGTATTCTAGGTTGAGGAATAACCTCACTAATTGGGGCCACGCCCCCTACCAACTATAATTGCTCTAAACAAACTATAGTGGTAATTGATGAAAAGCATTAGTGTCGTAAAGTGAAAAATGAACACTAATCAATTATCTCAAAAATACTGAAAAAATTTGTGACCAAAGCTATAATGCAAAGAATGATAATATATGTGTATGAATTACAAACCTGTAAATGAAAAACATGACTAACAACACATACTAAAGTCCTCTGAAATAAAAGTCCAAAGAAAGATATGTGCACCACTTGTGACCATAAGTGTGAAAAATTCAAATGAATGAATAAATGAATAAAAGTCCATCCACAAAAACCTTCTATTGTTGTGAGCCGTGTAGAATCCACCACCACCTATGTGAGAATTGGCTTCTTACCAGAACATTCAGACCCCAAAGGGGTCAGAATTTACCGGAATGGGGATGCACAGGTGTTCTCAGCATCCCGTGTAGGCAGTCCCATTGCTGTCAACTGGGGTGCAGCGGCTGTACCCAATGTGACATCTGTGTGGGTGCCGGTGCACGGCCCCGAACGCACCCAGGGTGCGTATACGCAACTGCACTCACATGGATGTCCTTATTGGGGTTAACGCAGCCCTCACAGGGTACAGATTCATACACCTTGTGTAAGGCCTTGGACTTCTCCACGAAGGACTTCATTGGTGGGAAGAGTTCTCATTTCCCCAACAGAGTAAGCCTAAAGAAAGCTGGAAAGACTCCTCCCACCTGTGAAGACAAAAAGAGTTCCAACCTTCCCTCATAGCCGATCCAACACACACCTCAAAAATATACCGGCCTCCAACCTTCCCCTTATAGCCGGTCCAACACACGCCTCAAAAATATAAAAAAGTGCCTGAGATGTTGGTGGTAAACAGGCTTCTAGGTTGGTGATTCAAAAGCTCCGAAAACTAAAATGGAGGTCAGATTGGAAAACGCTGCAGTTACTGGAGTGGCAGCCGCCACCAGTGTAGGGACCTGTGTTGGTACAGCCATACCTGGTCCCTTGGAGGGTTCCTTAGACTTTTTGTTGATTCGTCAACAGCCAATTGTCTTGTTTGTCCAACTGCATTGATAGTTGGTGATTTAGAAGCTGCAGAAGCATGGGGCCTCGGATCCCCCCAACCCACAGTGTCCCCCTCTGTCAGAGTGTCCCCCTGTGTGTGTGTCCCCATGTGTGAGTGCCCCCCTCCATAGAGGTGCAATATCACCTCTATGGAGATATTGCAGGTCCCAGCAATTTCTACATACCCCAGCATGCTTTCCCCACTTCGCAGGGGGTACTGCGCCCCCCCAGTCCTGACACCCCACCCTCTCCCCTCCCCAACAGGCCCAACCGGCCCACCCTTCCCCAAATCACCCCCTATGTGTGTCTCTCCCCCTGTGTGTGTCTCTCCCCCTCTGTTGTGTGTGTGTCTCTCCCCCTCTGTGTGTGTGTGTGTGTGTGTGTGTGTGTGTGTGTGTGTGTGTGTGTGTGTGTGTGTGTGTGTGTGTGTGTGTGTGTGTGTGTGTGTGTGTGTGTGTGTGTGTGTGTGTGTGTGTGTGTGTGTGTGTGTGTGTGTGTGTGTGTGTGTGTGTGTGTGTGCGAGTGTGTGTGTGCGTTCTCCCTCCAGTTTCCCCTTGTGTGCTCCCCCCGTGTCTCCCTGTGCAGGTGTGGCGCCAGAGGGGGCCCCATGAGCTTCTATTGCACGGGGGCCCCATTAGTTGTCAGTCTGCCCCTGGGCTCTGAGGAACTACAACTCAGGCTCTGAGGAACAGTATGCACTGCATAAGTAAAGGGGCTTCTGCTCCTAGCCTGGAATAAGATGCTACGGGACTACATATCCCAGCATTCTTTTTTCTATGGAGATATTACAGGTCCCAGCAATTTCTACATACCCCAGCATGCTTCCCCCCCTTCCTCAGGGGGTACTGCACCCCCCCAGTCCCACCACCCCACTCTTCTTCACCACCCTCTCCCCTCCCCAACAGGCCCAACCGGCCGACCCTTATCCTGAGGGGGAGGGGACCCGCCACCCTTAGTGGGAGAAGAGTGTGGGGCGCAATCACCCCTGGGGAGGGGGGGGGAAGCCGGCTGAAGTATGTCGAGATTGCTGGGACCTGTAGTACGTCTATAGAAAAAAAGGTGGCAGGTTCCCCAGATACTTCCTTCTGTCTGTTTTATAAGCTGGTGGATATGCTTTAATGGCTCTCTGATGGTGCTGGAGATGAGGCCATTGGTTGCATCTTCAGACTTTCGCTGATGTAGGAAAAGCCTTTAAAGAACTCTTGCTCCCAAGTCATTATCTGCATATCATCGTTGTTGCATTTCAAACATTCCGCTATGTCTATTCTTCTATGTTTCGGTTCCATGGCAAGCTGAAAAGGGAAAAATACATTCATCAGTGATTCTGATTTATACGGGAAATGGTAATAAAGCTTGGTGAACCCAACCCCCAATGGCAGTCAATTACCCCATGAAGTCTCCTTCAACCACATCTCCCTCTATTGGTCAGAAGAAGCCTTACACTGCATTATCACACCCAAGGACCAAAGTGTCACATATTCCTGTGAGGTCCTTAGATGTGGGGGCTGCATTCGCTCTCTTTGTTTCTTTCAGGCTAAGTGTAGGTACAGAACAATACCTGTTAATCCTGTCAGAAATACAGAGCCTTCCCTACTGACAGAACACAATGATCGCTGCTGGTGGCTATAGCCGATTGCAGTGATTGCATGCAAAATATCAGACAGGCTGTACCCGATTGATGGATCAACTTCAGTACCATCAGCCTGCCCATAGATGGATCGAAGCTGGTCCTTGCTGAATCGACCAAGATTCGATCCATCGAAGGCCGGCCTAAGTTCCTGTGCACTGAGCTGAGATCTCAAAAATCGTTATCGGCTTTCTCATCTATTGTCTGCAAACTACAAAGCAGGACCACCCTATGCAATGGATATAAGGAGAGGTGCAGGTGTTTTTAGTTCTAATCAGGAAGGCAGGCTACGGTGACAACACTTCTTCTCCACAGATGCTTCGAGTGTGTTGTAACCCTAGGACAGGAAGTGGGTTAGTGGCAGGATCACCATGTAAATGAAAGGTCTAAGCTGTGTGCCTGACACATACACAATTATTACCAAGAATGAACAGAATTAATTCAGACAAGTTCCTAGACCATGTGATTATCCCCAGACCATGTGACTGTGCAGCGGCCGCAAAGTCACAGACAAATGTGAGGATTGTGTACACAACATACATTTTATATGTATGTGAAGTAAAGAAGAACCTGGGGCTGACACCCCATCCCCCCCCCCCCCCCCCAATATACATGGACTCCTCCATTATTCATATACTTACCATATCTGGTCTAAGCGTTGATGGTGATTTTCCTTTCTCTACCTCCGTCCAGTCGATCGGGTTGTAGAATGGGAGCAATTGGAGGTTACATACTAAGACTGCGCGTGTATCTGCGTCATACTGTAAGAGCTGTAAAGGAGAAAGAAATATGATAAGAAACCACGAGAGAGCAATAGAGATATGTGAACAATACAACCCCCATTTTAATATTGGATTCTGACAGTGACATATTTCAATTCCTGTGATCTTGCTTTTAATCCCCCTACTATGTCATGCTTGGATCTGGTCGTAGCATGGTACCTTATTGTGTAATATTGGATCAGGAGTTTTTAAAGAAAAACTGAGTATTTCACAAAAAATAAAACAGATATTTGGCAATGAATTGTTATGAAGAATATATATAGAAAAAATGATCTTTCACTGCCATTCACTGTGCTGCACCTGCGGGTCAGTGTGATAGCGGCCTAATAGTTATTATCCCTGTTATAAGTGCTAATATACCCATTGTATGTGTTGTTTAATACACTGCCCTCTCTTTTCCTCTTCCAGCTTATGCTGGCATCGCTCTCCAAGCTGCTAGAAGGAGGAGTGCACTTGGGATCACTCTGCCTGGGACCAGGGCCACTGATAAGGCAGTACAGCCATCCCTCCTGTATTGGGCCTGGGCATCATCAGTTCAAAAGGGGGGCCCAGGCACCTGCCGAGCTGGAGGGCCGGCTGTACTGCCTTATCACTGACACTTGTGGCTCTAATGTAGCTGAAGCTTGCAGAGAAAGGGATGAATCTTTGTCCTCAGTCCCTTTCTATATCTCAAATGTGAGACATCAGGGGTCTAATTATCTGCTGCCTGGGCACTCCACAGTCACAATGGGGCGTGTATATGTTCGGCTGCAGGATGGGATTGGCCCCAACAGGCAGTTTAAAAAAAATTTAAAAAAGAAATAGAATTCTAAAAACAATGTAAAATTCTAAAGAAAATCATTTTAAAAACATTACGAACTTGTTCAAATGTTTTATATTGGAAAGGTAGGAGTATGCAGTGGTGCTTGGAGAGTGGCAAGTGGAGTATATAGGACAATATAAATGTCAATATGTGTATCTAGATGGCTCATGGATGATGATACCCAATGCCTAATATATTAAATACATTAAAGCGGTTGTATTGTCCGCTAGGTAATTTTTACCTACAGGTAAGCGTATGATAAGGCCTACAATAAGGCTTACCTGAAGGTAAAATGAATATCTCCTAAACTGGTATGGTTCATGTGGCTATGACCCATATGGATGTCCAATCATGTTTCCTAAAATCCTAACAAGGTGTATATAACCTGGAAAGGGTTTTGTGTGTTAAGAGAAGGTAATACTCACCCTATATATGAGTTCCTGAATGGGAGTCGTTCTGTTCCGTATAAAATAAGGGATGAATGTACGGAGTGCTGTACTAAGTATTCTCACGTTCCAAATGTATTCACTATAAGGATGAATTCCTGTGGCCATCTCGTGTACTATCACTCCCAGGGAGAAATAGTCTGCCACATTGTAGTACGGTTTACCTGAGAAGACCTGTAGAAACATAAGAAAGAGAAAGAAAGATGAGTTAGTTTGTAGGCCAGGCAGAGGACAGAGATGACTCCATATATGATCTATGAAGCCTCCTAAGAGTCTGAAAATTGACATCACACTAAGGCGGAGCTTGTGAATTTTGGAGGAGGGGCTTAAAGTTTACATATAGTTGTAACTTTTTTTTTACGTTTTGGACAGAGTACAAAAACAATTGAGTACTGTCCATTTATTTATTACTGTTTTTTATAGAGTGCCACCAGTTTTACGCAGCGCTTTACACATATATATTGTACATTTACATTCAAGATACCTTTTTTTAAATTTGCGCTAACATCCACATTTTCAGGACAAGCTTTTGGGGTGTGGCCCCTCCTTCAAGGCCCAAGAGTACTGTTTGGGGCAAAGAAGGGGTCATCCCCCAAAAGCTTGGTGGAAATAAAAAAATAAAAAGGTATCACAGACAGTACTCAATTGTTCCTGTTGCAAGTGCGCTAATACGGCTACAACACTTCAAGCAGGATAGAGTACAGAAAGGTTAATACCCTGCCACTTTGTTTTTGCTGTCTGTGTACCATTGGGGAAAGTTCACTTCTTGTTCCAGGGATGTAAGAGGAAGTCAAAGGAAATCTCCCATTCTACTCTTATGCCACGTACACACGATCAGACTTTCCGGCGGACCAGAGTCCGTCAGACAATTCGATCGTGTGTGGGCTCCAGCGGAATTTTTCTTCCCAAAAGTCTGGCGGACCTAGAAATAAAACATGTTTCAAATCTTCCTGACGAAAGTCCGCCAGACCCAGTTCCTGTCAGGAAGTCCGCTCGTCTGTATGCTGGTCCGACGGAACTACAGCACCTGCCCGCGAGAATGTGGATGGAGGGCCTGGATCTGGGGGCCCCTTATTAAAGGGGGCTCCCCAGTTCTTATAAGCCCCCCGCACGCAGACCCCGTCAACCAACGGCCAGGGTTGTTGGGAAGAGGCCCTTGTCCTCATCAACATGGGTACAAGGTGCTTTGGGGTGGGGGCGCCCCCCTTCCCCAAATCACCCACTCCCCCATGTTGTTGAGGACATGCGGCCTGGTACGGTTCAGGAGGGGGGGGGGCGCTCGCTCATCCCCACCCCCTTTCCTGACCGGCAGGCCTGCGTGCTCGAATAAGGGTCTGGTATGGATTTTGGGGGGTTCAACGTAGGAGGTTACCCCTAAAATTCATACCAGGCAACGGGGCTCGCAAGGTGACAATCTCGCCGATGAAGACTTCCAGCAAGATTGACTTCCTTCTCTAGTCCTGTCGTACCTGGAGTCACGTTCAAAATGAACAGACCTTAGTCCATGTGTGGGCAAGTCCGTTCATTTGGAAAGTCTGTCAGACCTCCGCCAAAAGTCCATCGGGACCTAGTCCGCCGGAAAGTCTGTTTGTGTGTGTGCAAGTTCACTCGTTCGGAAAGTCCGGCGGGCCTCGGCTGCAAAGTCCGGCGGATTGTCTGCCGGACCAAGTCTGCCAGAAAGTCTGACCGTGTGTACGCGGCATTAGAGTCTTGTACCCACCATTGGAAGACTTTCCCTCTATTCCTGTTCTGGGGACAGCTCTAACATTTTGCAATTCCCTTCATTTTCTCGCTATCAATGGTCAAGAGTAAAAATAAAGAGTGAGACTCCCCCTAATGAGCACTCAGACACCAAGAAACACCTAAGAGAGGGTCCAACCCTTGCCTAGAGGTAAACTTAAATTGTGCCTATTACAGGGGGCAGATAAAGGTTTACTGACCCCAATAGCTCAATGTTCACAAGCTCTCACCATGGTAAAGAGAAGGAGTACAGCAGGTGAGCAGCTCCAGGAGCTTTTATCCCATTTATATGTGTGAATTGGGCAGGATAGAGCCATTCATCTACACCCAGCCTCAATGTCCTCCACAAAGAAGATCCAACACTGCTGCAACTCAGAACTTCCCATCTTTTGTTGGATATAGTGCCAGCCTGGAGACCCACTGAAAGCAATTGGGGCCGCAGTGGAGGAATTCTCCATTTAATTAATGAGAAGCTCTTCTTTATATCCCATAATAAGCATTACAACTAAGTCTAATATCAGGAAATCACCAATCTTACCTCTGGAGCCATGTATCTTATTGTACCCACACGCGGTCCTCTGATCTTATTGGATTTGGAGACTCCCATCTCAGACAAGCCAAAATCAGCTATTCGAATGTGACCGGCGGCGTCCAATAGAATGTTTTCTGGTTTGAGGTCTCTGTGAAGAAAAAGAGTGAACAGTTACATTAAGCAGAATATGACATAAGCAGGGAGACTTCTACAGCAGATGGAATGAGACTTTTTTACAGGAGGCAACACAACTGGGAACTCTGGTGGAAAGTCTTCCTGATTCATCATAAATTATCAGAAGCCAAGGGGTTATTGTTAGTCAGATTATCCAATACTTACCTATGGATGATCTCAGCAGCATGCAGGTACTGGAGTCCACAAATGATCTCTGCAGTGACACCTCTGAAACAAAAAAGAAAAATCGGAATTAGCAGTCAAAATCATCACAGACCAAAAAAATTTAAAGCTAAGTGACTTCCCCCCTATAGTACATAGGGTTGTGGATGGACTCAGTTGAAGGGGCCTGGCTGCGTCACTGCCTGTTCTCATTGGCCAGCCACCCCTGACACCGTCATGGTCCTGTCATTGGACTTACCTTATGATGTTCTCCTCAAGTGGTTTGTGAGCCACTAGCAGTTTCTGAAGATCCCCTCCACTCAGGTATTCCATTGCTAAGAACAGATGAGTCTGTGTGAAAATAAGAGATAAAGGTTACATTTGAGACAATAAGATTTCACTTTGTGGAGGAATATAGGAAGACACACAACACACACCAGCAGACAGTACAATGTGGGATGTTCCTTTTAAGAGTTTGGGAAAATCAAACAGAGAAAATACAAAGGCAGCCATGGTTGGACTATCCTGATCACAATACTAGTTTTGTCTGGATGTTAGTGACTTCAATATTTTGGTCACCAGCATGGAAGTCCCATGTAGATCAGGAGGCCTAACCTCTCCTGTCCTCCTAGCTGGCAAAATTTTGAGGCCAGGGGTAGCCAGGTAACTAGCAATTTCCAAAGTAGGTCGGCAATGGCAGCCTCTCAGTAAATGGTTTCTGTAAAGAAATCTTCTACTCTGCATAGTTTACCGAACCAACCAAGTTCTGCCCTTACCTGTACTGCTTCCCCAACTGCAGCCGCAGCACTCAGAAAACCTGGTGTGGGACACAAGGTGAAACTCCCTTCCACCTCCTCCAATTCAGCACTCAATGCCTATAGGACTAATTGCCAGACCTGAAGACAATCATCAGGGGAAAGGGGATGCTTAACCTTGTATACCTTTCAACTCCCAACAAGGTTGTGATTTGAATAACTATTTTGGGCGGTCTGATCAGTAGTGGAGCGCAGTACAGAAAAGAGATGAAAAAATGGAAGATGGAAAGACTTACCTTTGTCTGGAATGATCCATATAGATGGGTGATAAATGGATTGCTTTTGAGGTTGATTAGTATGTTACGCTCTTTCTTGGCCATGCCGCGACCTTTATTATGTAGGTTTTGCTTCTTTATGATCTTCACCGCCATCTTCTGTTGAATGGTATCATGGGAGGCCAACACCACCTTCCCAAAGGCCCCCTGTCCAAGTATTTCATGGAAAGTAAATCTTTCCAATGAAAATGTGCATAACTGTTCCACCATAACAGGTCTGGACGGAACTAGTGGAGATGCCCCATGGTCTCTGTATGGAGGCGTTCCTGGTGTATGCTGATTGTTTAAGGAGAGGCCTACTTGAATTGACTGATCCTTGGTGTGTGGATACACCTGTGTTTCGGAGTTCTTGGTGATTGGGGTCACCTGTATTTCCTGGTGCATAGTACATTTAGGCACATTCTCCTGCACTCTCCTGTTCCTCATGGATCTTGTAATCTGCATTCCCTGCTCTGTGGTGGATGGTGACATATATCTTCCCTCCTTCTTCACAGTGGCTATTATCACTTCTACTTCCTGGCCTTTGGTTGATGGAATCGTGATCACTTGAACTTTCTGACTCCTGGAATATGGAATCACTACCACTCGTGCATCTTTGGCCTGGGTGGATGGAATCACTACCACTCGTGGTTTCTTATGGGTGACCTGTCTTTGCTCATCCTTGGTGAATGACATGAAACGTGTTTCTTCCATGGTCTTAGCATTTGATGATTTCCCAGCCTCTGTGGTGACTGGAACAACTTGGGTTTCTTCACTGATGGATTTAACCAGTAGAATGTGTCCCATTTCATGGGGGGCTGGGTCATTGTATCCATCTGGGGAGAGAAAAAAAACAATTATTTTTCTATTCCTGCTATTTACATTTCATTTATTGATGTCACACAGAATCTTTGGATGTTGAATGGGTTTCCTTTAACATATGTAAGTGAATGTTATCTGAGTTATGGAAATGATCTTGTGTGACGCGTTTCTCTATATGGGACCTCTATATAAACATGGAGGATATGGGGGTTCTCAGCCCTGGGAGTGAATTCTCAGGGTACGGCTTTCTGTGCTAATACAAGTGTAAGTTGGAGTCCCTGTGGAATCTCTAACAGCTATTCACCCCGAATACCCAGACTTCAACCTTCTGTCCACCAAAAGGTAGAAATCCTAATGGGAGCTCTCACTGGGCTGAGATCTTGGTGTTATAGAGTGCCGATCTGTTACATTACATATGCATGTATGTATACATATTACATTACATATGCAGGCTGTGCTGTCTGCTTGGTAGTGCTTGTGATTTAATCCAACAGGGCTGCTGTTAGGAATCATGGGGCCCCAGTCCATATGCACTGCTGTCTGTTCCACAAAGTCCGGTCTAATGATTGCCTTCCATCAAAAAGTTCTGCTGGGGAATCAGCATTGAACAGTACATGAAACCAGTGGCTGCAGCGCTGATCTGTGTATTCCTGGGGGAGTCTGTTGGACTATAATAAGCAGAGGACAACCCTACAGTTCTATCACATGTGTGGGTGTGGGGATCTGTCAGGTTTTTTTTTTTACCATCTAACAGTGTTGAATGAAATAAAACTGCACATGTATACCGAGCTTATCTCTTCCTCCCCCTCAATGCCATCTCATTGTTCTGCTTATCCTAACTAATAAAGATTTCAATATTTTGTATTTGGTTTTATCTCAGCGGTTACATAGTTACATTGTAGGTGAGGTTGACACAAGTCCATCCAGTCCAACCTATGTGTGTGATTATATGTCAGTATTACATTGTAAATCTCTGTATGTTGTAGTCCTTCAGGTGCTTATCTAATACTTCTGCAGGAGTAGGGGGATGAGTCTTGTGGGCAGTTCTGATCACTATAGGATAAAATGGAAGTAAACATCTTACAGAGCCCAGAACATGACTGTCCACAATGATTACTCCCCATGATGGGGGTGACAGTGATTGGGGGTGGAGCTCTGTCAGCCTGCCATGTGCAATCCTTTACTTTTACAGTTGGGCTGCCTGTCAGGTCTGTGCGTCTCCTCCACACCCCATACCTCTCACCTCACTCCTGATTGGCTGCCCAACGGTCACCTGAAGAGTCAGCCAAATGTCACATGCTGGCTGCTAATTACAAGTTAGTTTAGTTTCTTTTTAGCCCGCTAATGGGAAGGGATATTTCCCTTTATTATCTGTTCTGTAATCACAGCAAGAGGGATTTTTTAAGGCAATAAAACATTTGGCTATTTATCATTAAAATTGTAGAAAAACTGATACAAAAATTTCAATAAATTATTTTTTATAAAATTCAAATATCAGTTTTTTGAACAATTTTAATGATACAAAATTTCAATAAATGATTTTTATAAAATTCAAATGCTTGGTGCATTGTGGGTAGCTGTTCTATTTTTAGCTGGGTTTGTGGCTAACGGCTGGTGATGTTACCATGGCAATGGCATGTACATGCCAGGCTGGGCTCACCAACTGGCAAAAATTCAAATCTGCCAGCTGGAGACTAATTACAGCAAGACTTTTTTGGAGGGATTTTTTAAGACAATAAAACATTTGAATGATCTCACTCTCTATCCTAGACCATTGTCCCCATCAGAATATTTCCCTTCTATTCCTGTTCTATCTCCCTACTCTATGCAGTGACCCTGGTGTATATAGTATATACAGTATGTGGGGGGGAGGGGGCATTCAGTATATGATATTCCTCTATTATATCACTTACAAAAATCCTCCTTTGCTGATCTCTCTTGGTTGCTGTTCAGAGGTTCAACTCTATTTTCTGAATAAAGCTGCCTAGCTGGCCCAAGGACACCCCTATGTGGGGCAGTAACCTGGGGCTGTACAGCTGACTGGGGGACCTCAGCTGAGGATCCCCCGTGTTCCTCTGATGATCCCTCTTGGTTGGTGTTCAGAGGGGGAACTTTTGTCTTTTTTTTAAAAAGCCGCCTAATTGCCCCAAACACACCCCTACGTGGGGCAGTAACCCGGGGCTGGACAGCTGGCTGGGGGACCTCAGCCGAGGATCCCCCGTGTTCCTCTGATGATCCCTCTTGGTTTGTGTTCAGAGGGGGAACTTTCTTCTTTTTCTTAAAAAGCCGCCTAATTTCCCTAAACACACCCCTATGTGGGGCAGTATCTGGGGGCAGTGCGGCTGGCCGGCACTCTTCCATTGGAAGTCTGGCTCTCGCCTGTGCTGGCTGATCTTTCATTATTTGCACTGAATTATCTCTGAATGGTTTAACCCACTTCAGCATTTTCAATACGATCCGTTAGATTGAAGAGAAACACAAATCGCTTCCTTCTCTCTCAGAGCACAAATACTCTCTGAGCAACGGCTGGTGAACACCTCCCTTTATAGGACCTCTCTCTATGACATCATCACAGTGATATGCAAATGAGGTCACATGACTCTGGCTTGGTGCATTGTGGGTAGCTGTTCTATTTTTAGCTGGGTTTGTGGCTAACGGCTGATGTTATCATGGCAACGGCATGTACATGCCAGCCTGGACTCACCAACTGATAAAAATTCAAATCTGCCAGCAGGAGGTAAACTACTCTTTTTTTTTTTAAATGAGAATTTCTGTGGCTTACAATAAAGATTATTAACCATTTGATGACCAGAACTTTGTTAACATGTGTAAATAATGCATTTAAATTGAACTAAACCCACTCAAGTTTTAGTCGACTAAAATAAAATCAATTGGTGACTAAAATATGACTCAAAGTAAATCGAAACTTGACATCAAAATGCACACTGGTGGTGGGGAGTGTTGGGGGGTTGGGGGTTTCTGCAGGAGCAGGTGGATGAGTCTTGTAGGATAAAATGGAAGGAAACTTCTTACAGAGCCCAGAACATGACTGTCCACAATGATTACTCCCCATGATGGGGGTGACAGTGATTGGGGGTGGAGCTTTTTCAGCCTATGTACCGCTGCCCATATGCACCGCTGTCTGTTCTACAAAGTCCGGTCTAATGATTGCCTTCCATCAAACAGTCCTGCTGGGGAATCAGCATTGAACAGTACATGAAGCCAATGGCTGCAGCGCTGATCTGTGTATTCCTGGGGGAGTCTGTTGGACTATAATAAGCAGAGGACAACCCTACAGTTCTATCACATGTGTGGGTGTGGGGATCTGTCCGTTTTTTTTTTTAATCATCTAACAGTGTTGAATGAAATAAAACTGCACATGTATACCGAGCTTATCTCTTCCTCCCCCTCAATGCCATCTCATTGTTCTGCTTATCCTAACTAATAAAGATTTCAATATTTTGTATTTGGTTTTTATCTCAGCAGTTACATAGTTACATTGTAGGTGAGGTTGACACAAGTCCATCCAGTCCAACCTATGTGTGTGATTATATGTCAGTATTACATTGTAAATCTCTGTATGTTGTAGTCCTTCTGGTGCTTATCTAATAGTTTTTTTAAACTAGACCACCGCCCGTGGAAGGGAATTCCACATCCTCACCGCCCTTACAGTAAAGGACCCTCTACGTAGTTTAAGGTTAAATCAAATTTCTTATTTTATTGAGTGGCCATGTGTCTTATTAAACTCCCTACTGCGAAAAAGTTTTCTCCCCATTGTGGGGTCACCAGTACAGTATTTGTAAATTGAAATCATATCCCCTCTCAAGCATCTCTTCTCCTTGTTGTACAACAAGGGTGCTACCTGAACTTTTCTGATGTTCTGGTCACTGAAATATGTATAGTGAACTCATTAAAATGATATACTTAAAAAATATAGATTGGGGGATCAGTGTTAATTTCGTCAAAGAAAATATTTTTGTTGACTTAATACTATTTTAGTCTAATAAAATACAACAAAAATTTTGAGATGATGAACATAAGGAGACTTTTTCTGAATATGCAATCCCCGGCTGATAATGTAGGACAGAGGGTGCTGCTTTTACTGGATGCTATAAAGGCTTTTGATAGCATTGAGTGGATGTATCTGTGGGGGGTTCTCCAAAAGTTTGGCTGGGTCCGCTTACTTTATTGTCACCCGCAGGCAGCTATTCATGCTTCGGGTAATATGTCACATCATTTCAGTCCTGGGCAGGGGAACAAGACAAGGGTTTCCGTGTCACCCTTGCTCTTGGCACTACCCATTGAACCCCTGGTAAATAAAATCATAGACCACCCGGGTATTACTGGCTTTCATTATGGAGACAGACAGGAAAAAGTGATGCTCTACGCGGATGATACAATGATTCTGCTTGGAGATGTTGAAGGCTCCTTTATGGAAAATATGTCCACCATAACGGACTTTGTCCAGTTGTTGCTCATTTATGTGGAGGGAGCACCTTCCAATGCAAGCTCCATACCAATTGTTAAATCCTTCAGGTACTTGGGGGTCCAGGTGACGCCCAGTATCCGAGATTATGGGATTTTAAATGTTTCCCCACTGTTACAAAGACTCCGGGTTCGGATTGAAACATGGAATTCACTCTGTTTGTCAGTAGCTGGTAGGGTGAACATGATTAAGATAATCCTAATGCCCCAGCTGCTCTACGTACTGCACAACTCACCAGTGGTGTTCCCCCTTAAGACAGGATAGTGAATTCCCTATATTGCACATTAATATGGAAGAATCAGCCCCCCTAGACTCAAACTTAAACAATCACAGCGCCCTAAAGACAATGGGGGTCTAGCTTTGCCAAATCCCTGGCTGTATTATCTAGAACCTGATAGGAGTGATGGGTGTGGAGTGTGTGTGGTGTGTGGAGAGGGGCGGCGCCATTGGCAGCTCTTCTGAGACCAGGGGTGAGTCAGTTCCAGTGGGCCTTGAGGCTTATAATCTTATTAAAATAAAATAAAATCAGATATCTGCAGGGGGTGAGTGGATACATGGAATTTAGTCCAATCTGGTCAAATGGAACCTACACTGAAATTGCTAAATTGCAACATGGGGCCTGATGGAAGCGGTATGAGGGTGCTATATATTAGACAAATTTTCCACAAGGGAGTACTTTTGTCATTTGAAGCTCGGCAGGAGATGTTTGGTCTGCCCCTTTCCAAACCCTGTTTGCTTAATTTGCTGGAGGAGTCTGAATGGGAAGAGTGTACTACAGTAGCGCTTGTCAGAACCCTATTTTTGGCTCGTAAATTAATAATGATACATTGGAAGTCAGAGAATCCTCCTACGATTAAGGAATGGATCACTGCAGTGGGAAATACGCTCCGGACGGAGAAAGTGATATACCAACACAGGGGATGCACCCAAAAGTTTGATAAACTCTCGGGCCCATGGCTGGATGTATCCGGGCTTGCCCCGGTGGATCTGGTTATGGACAGGTTACGAGGCACGCATGCCGGTTGAAACTGATTTCAACAATCTTGGAAGGGGAAGCATTGGTCCGGGGGGGATAACTCGGAAGGGGGAATAATAATCTCCTTTTGAAACATATTAGGGACATGGCTATGTTCACTTTTATGTGTGTTTCTGTTTACTATGCTGTGTAATTGGTTACATGTGAAGCCTTGAATTGTATTTATAGGTTTACATTATTCAACTTTTTTCTTTGGATATATTTAATATAAATAATGCATTAAAATTGAACTAAACCCACTCAGTTTTAGTCGACTGAAAAACAATTGGGATAACTAAAATATGACTAAAAGTAAATCGAAAATTTTACATCAAAATGCACACTGGTGGTGGGGAGTGTTGGGGGGGGGGGGGGGGTTGGGGGGTTCTGCAGGAGTAGGGGGATGAGTCTTGTGGGCAGTTCTGGTCACTATAAGATAAAATGGAAGTAAACATCTTACAGAGCCCAGAACACGACTGTCCACAATGATTACTCCCCATGATGGGGGTGACAGTGATTGGGGGTGGAGCTCTGTCAGCCTGCCATGTGCAATCCTTTACTTTTACAGTTGGGCTGCCTGTCAGGTCTGTACATCTCCTCCACACCCCATACCTCACACCTGATTGGCTGCCCAACGGTCACCCGAACAGTCAGCCAAATGTCACATGCTGGCTGCTAATTACAAGTCAGTTTCGTTAATTTTTATTCCGCTAATGGGAAGGGATATATCCCATCATTATCTGTTCTGTAATCACAGCAAGACTTTTTTGGAGGGATTTTTTAAGGCAATAAAACATTTGAATTTTATAAAAATCATTTATTGAAATTTTTTTATCATTAAAATTGTAGAAAAACTGATACAAAAATTTCAATAAATAATTTTTTATAAAATTCAAATATCAGTTTTTTGAACAATTTTAATGATACAAAATTTCAATAAATGATTTGTATAAAATTCAAATGCTTTATTGCCTTAAAAATTCCCACCAAATGAGGACATTCTCTAAAAATGATATATTGGGATGATGGAAAATTGTGGGTGTAATCTTTTGAGTTTATAGATTTCAAATCACAGCAAGACTTGGGAAGAAATCTCTCCAATGTGATCTCACTCCCTATCCTAGACCGTTGTCCCCATCAGAAGATTTCCCTTCTATTCCTGTTCTATCTCCCTACTCTATGCAGTGACCCTGGTGTATATAGTATATATAGTATGTGGGGGAGGGGGCATTCTGTATATGATATTCCTCTATTATATCACTTACCAAAATCCTCCTTTGCTGATCTCTCTTGGTTGCTGTTCAGAGGTTCAACTCTATTTTCTGAATAAAGCTGCCTAGTTGGCCCAAGGGCACCCCTATGTGGGGCAGTAACCCGGGGCTGTACAGCTGACTGGGGGACCTCAGCTGAGGATCCCCCATGTTCCTCTGATGATCCCTCTTGGTTGGTGTTCAGAGGGGGAACTTTTGTCTTTTTCTTAAAAAGCCGCCTAATTGCCCCAAACACACCCCTACGTGGGGCAGTAACCCGGGGCTGTACAGCTGGCTGGGGGACCTCAGCCGAGGATCCCCCATGTTCCTCTGATGATCCCTCTTGGTTGGTGTTCAGAGGGGGAACTTTCTTCTTTTTCTTAAAAAGCCGCCTAATTGCCCCAAACACACCCCTATGTGGGGCAGTATCCGGGGGCAGTGCGGCTGGCCGGCACTCTTCCATTGGAAGTCTGGCTCTTGCCTGTGCTGGCTGATCTTTCATTATTTGCACTGAATTATCTCTGAATGGTTTAACCCACTTCAGCATTTTCAATACGATCCGTTAGATTGAAGAGAAACGCAAATCACTTCCTTCTCTCTCAGAGCACAAACACTCTCTGAGCAACGGCTGGTGAACACCTCCCTTTATAGGACCTCTTTCTATGACATCATCACAGTGATATGCAAATGAGGTCACATGACTCTGGCTTGGTGCATTGTGGGTAGCTGTTCTATTTTTAGCTGGGTTTGTGGCTAACGGCTGATGTTA
This sequence comes from Lithobates pipiens, assembly GCF_037356315.1. Taxonomy (NCBI): domain Eukaryota; kingdom Metazoa; phylum Chordata; class Amphibia; order Anura; family Ranidae; genus Lithobates; species Lithobates pipiens. The sequence continues at coordinate 314,491,114 of NW_027507784.1, read as the reverse complement.
CCATGGCAACGGCATGTACATGCCAGCCTGGACTCACCAACTGACCAAAATTCAAATCTGCCAGCAGGATGTAAACTACCTTTTTATTTTTTTAACTGAGAATTTCTTTCTGTGGCTTACAATAAGCATTATTAACCATTTGATGATCAGCACTTTGTTTACATGTTGAAATCAGCATTTTTTTTTTTTATTATTATTATTTAGCAGAAGCCATAGATAATAAATGGTGGCCATTGCAATGTTTTATGTCATGTGGTATTTGCGCGACATTTTTTCAAACACATAAAAAAAAAGAGACTTTCAAAATTGTTTTTGGTATTTTTTATTAAGAAAATGTTTATTTGGTTGAAAATAAGCATTTTTAACCATTTGATGACCAGCCATTTTCCCGACACTTATGTTTACATTTAGAAATTAAAAATTTTTTTTTTTTTGCTAGAATGTTACCTGTAACCCCCAAACACTAACTATATATATATATATATATATATATATATATATATATATATATATATATATATATATATATATATATTTATATTTATATTTATTAGCAGAGGCCATAGAGAAAAGAATGGTGGGTTGTTGCAATTTTTTATGTAATGCGGTATTTGTGCAACATTTTTTTCAAACGTAATTTTTTGGGAAAAAAGATACACTTTAATGAGTTTTAATGAAAAAAAAACACAATATAATACCCAATTTTTTGGTGAAATATATATAGATATATATATATATATATATATATATAGATATAGATATATATATACAGTGTCCCCATCTTCTCATGGCTCTTTCCAGCAGGATAGTGCACCATGTCAGAAAGCTCTAATAATCTCACCACTGGACAATGAGGTCACTGTACTCCAATGGCCTCCAAAATCACCACATCTCATCCCATAGAGCACCTTTGGGATGTGGTGGAACCGAGATTGGCATCATGGATGTGCAGCTGACAAATCTTCAGCAACTGTGTGATGTTATCATGTCACTATGGAGCAAAATCTCTGAGGAACGTTTCCAACACTTTGTTGTATCGATGCCACCAAGAATGAAGGCCAAAGGGGTCCAATCTGCTACTAGCAAGGGGGATCTAATAAAGGGAGTCCAACCCGCTACTAGCAAGGGGGACCTAATAAAGGGGGACCAACCCACTACAAGGGAGACCTAATAAAGGGGGTCCAACACGTTACTAGCAAGGGGGACCTAATAAAGGGGGACCAACCCGCTACATGGGAGACCTAATAAAGGGGGTCCAAAACGCTACTAGCAAGGTGGGGCTAATAAAGGGGGTCCAACCAGGGCCGGACTGGGAATAAAAACCAGCCCTGGAAATAATTTCATAGCAGCCCCAGTGACGTAGTGTTGGTTGTCAGCACCCAAGGTAAGGCAAGTAATTTGCACCCCTAACCGGCGGACATTTAGCGCTCCCTGAGTCTCTTCCGCTCATACTGTATTAAACCCCTTATGGTACATTTTAGGATGTACCAATCCTTCTCTTTGTTCTCCTTTATTTCCCCTTTATCTTTCTCTATCATAATTTCTTGTTTTTTTCCCCCATCTCCCTTATTATGTCTCTCCCCTTTTCTTTGTCCCTCCCCCTCTTTTCCTCTCTCTTCCATGCATTCTCTTTTTATTTATTCAGTCTCTTTTTTTTCCTCTCTCAGCTCCTTTCTTGCCCCCCCCCCCCCATTACCTTTTATTCGTGTCCAGTCCACCAGTTCATAGGAAGAGTCCCTTCAGTTCTCCCATAAAAGAGGAATGTATCTCCCATGGTTTAGACACAGGATCTTTCATTCTTTTACTAGTGTAGAACCCACTAATTAAGGAGTACTTTGATGCAGTAAGTGGGCTGCGATATAGTGTGACCAAATCCCCATATTTTTTGAATATGTTCAGGTGTTTTTAAATAGCCTTGCAGGATTTAAAATGCCATTTTTGTATATGTGTAAGACACTACAAGAGATGGTCAGAGATTGTGAACATGATACAAGAGATGGTCAGAGATAGGGATGGCCGAACTGTTCGCCCGGCGGTAGTTTCGCGGTGAATTTTGCGTGTTCGCGATTTGCCCGATCGGCGGACTATTGTCGCTGTTCGCCCGGCGGACATATGTGTTTACAGTGTGAAAGAACTTTGACCCATGATGACACATCCATCATGGGGTACAGAACAGCCAATGGAGACATTTCAGCACATGGACAATTGGACATTCCCTTTAACTTATAAATAGACCTGATCTGGCGGCCATTTTACATTCTTTCTTGTGTCATTATAGGGAGAGGTTGCTGTGTGGAGCAGGGACAGACTGCAGTGACAAAAATCGCCAGCTATTAGGTCCACAAAAGTCCTTTTAAGGACTGGTATGGTATAGGTGTAGTACAGGATATAGGGTTGAGTGCACTGCTGTGCTAGTGATTGTTGCAGCAGCCTGTCTTTTGTCAGTGTAGAGAGGGACAGGACGCTGTGTGCAGCATGGACAGTCAGTTTAATCACTAGCTGTTACTATTAGGTCCACAAAGGTCCTTTTAAGGACTGGTATGGTATAGGTGTAGTACAGTATATAGGGTTGTACACATATAATATACTTTCTTCCAAATATAGAAAGAATATTACACTTGACTGCTGCCCTATTCTGCAGCGATCCTTTATCAGTGTAGGGATTGGGGTACAGTCTGCACATCACCAGCTACTTGGTTCACAAAGGTCCTTGTAAGGACTGGTATATCTGTACAATATATAGGGTGCTGGTGCACTGCTGCTGACTGCTGCCCTATTCTGCAGTGGTCCTTTATCAGTATAGGGACTGAGTTACAGTCTGCACATCACTAGCTACTCAGTTCACAAAGGTCCTTGTAAGGACTGGAATAGCTGTACAATATATAGGGTTGTGGTGCACTGCTGCAGATTGCTGCCCTATTCTGCAGTGGTCCTATATCAGTATAGGGACTGTGTGGATGATGAGCAGGAGCCTGGCCACCACACCGCTTCCAGTTTAGTGCAAATGGGGGCCTTCATGCTCCAGTGTTTTAACAGGGACCCCTGTATAAAAAGCATAAGGGTCAAGGACCAGTACTGGGTGGCAACGTACTTAGACCCCCGGTACAAACACAAAATGGCGAAAATGTTACCACCGTCACAGAGGGCTGTCAGAATGGAGCACTTCCAGGCCTTGCTTCAAGAAATGCTGCATTCTGCTTTTGCGTGCAATGGCAGAGGAGCAATTCCCACTCCCAGAGAAAGAGTTGTGGGTACCAATCCAACAGCGACTGCAAGAAGAGGGCGGTTTGAAGATGTGTTGGTGACTTCTGATATGAGGTCATTCTTTCAGCTGACCCATCGACAGGTCTCATCCGGATCCAGCATCAGGGAACGCCTAGACCGACAGGTGTCCGACTACATCGGGATAACAGCCGATGTGGACGCTCTGAGGAGTGATGAACCCCTGGACTACTGGGTGTGCAGGCTTGCTTACCCAATTTGCAATGGAACTGTTGGCTTGCCCCTCGTCCAGTGTCCTGTCCGAAAGGACGTTCAGCGCAGCAGGGGGGATCGTGACCGATAAGCGCACTCGTCTAGCTCACGACAGTGTTACACATTTCTGAAAATGAATGAGGCATGGATCGTGGAGGAATTCAACACATGTGACCAGTAGACCATGCATATCTCTATAAACAATTTATTTAATCGAGCACACATACCTTTTTTCTACATTTGGCTCACTTCCTTGTACAAAAAAAGCACACCGTACTATATGCTCGTACCCGCCTGTTTGAAGAGGTTGAGCGGTGTCATATTTTTGGGGCCCAGCGGCGAGTTGCTGGTATCAGTGCTGCGGTCAGTGCTCTCTATCTCGGTGCTGGTGTCAATGCTCTATATCATGTTCCTGGTGTCAGTGCACTCTATCAAGGTGCTGGTGTCAGTGTTCTATATCACGGTGCTGGTGTCAGTGCACTCTATCACGGTGCTGGTGTCAGTGCACTCTATCATGGTGCTGGTGTCAGTGGCTGCATTTGATGGCACAGTGGCAGCGTTTGATGGACGCAATGGCTGTGTTTGATGGACGCAGTGGCAGCAATTCATGGGCACAGTGGCTGTGTTTGATGGGCACAGTGGTTGCATTTGATGGGCACAGTAAGGCTGCAATTGATGGGCTTTTTTTCAGTTTGTTTGCGCAACCCCAAAAAATTTTGAGCACCAGCCGCCACTGGAGTCAACAGTAACCAGCTGATGGAACTTCATGAAGGACAATGGTGAGTCATAAACAACAGTAAACATCTGATGTAACTTCAGAAAGGGCAATGGGGGTCATAGACTACAGTAAACATCTGCTGGAACTTCATGAAAGACAACGAGGGGTCATAAACAGTGACAAACGGCTGATGGAACTTCATGAAGGAAAATGGGGGGTCATGGATAACAGTAGACATCTGATGGAAATTCATGAAGGACAACGGGGGTCATATACAAGAGTAACCAGCCGATGGAACTTCATGAAGGACAACAGGGGAAGGGGGGAGTCATAGATAACAGTAAACATCTGATGGAATTTAATGAAGGACAATGGGGGGGGGGGGGTCATAGACAACAGTAACCAGCTAAACTTCATTAAGGACAATGACCTTGATGAAGGAGCAGTGATGCCCAAAACTGTTGTTATGTTCTTGCTGATGTACCAATCCCCAGTGGAATAATTGACACAATGGGCTCAATTTAGAATATCACAAGAATTCCCTCAGCCACCACAGATTCTGACTGTATTTTGCTCTTAATATGTTGATTTCCTATGATCATTATCAACATCTATTGGACATAATGCAGTATTTTACAGCTTCCTGTTCATTCACCAACTGAAGCATAGGAAATACAGTTTCCTATGCTTCAGTTATGAATGAACACAGTGAGTGAGTGTGTTCACTGTTTTCACTAGAAAAGGAAGGAGCCGGTAAATGACATATTTTCTAACCTCTTCCCCCTTCTCCAAATCGAAATATCCCATGTAGCAGCCGGGAAGAGAGGAGGGAAGCTAGCAGCACTGTAGGGGGGGGGGGGGGGCTAACTCATGCACTAGGGGAAATCTTCACTGCTATTTTATATTCCTGATATGTGTGTGTTGTCCCAAGTACTGTACTTGCATGAAAAAAATATTTGCTTCTTTTATGTCCTGAAAACATATTTCCTTCCCCAGCCACCTACCCTCCTCCACAGCCTTACATATAATCTGTTTTTCTCTGTATGGGCTTCTTTTAGTTTTTCTTCAAAAACTGAAAGGTGAGAAGCTACAGAATCAGTAAAAGAGCCAGGCAATGAGCATTTTTTTAGGAGTAGTCAGCAGTGGCTTCCCTCATTTGTATTTTAAGTAAAAAGGAGTTGAGAGCAGGAAGGTCTATGAGAAGAAATAAATAACAGATCCATGTTTCATTGTTGATATTATCCTGGGAATTACTAAACAAGCCTCGGATTTCATAGCCCGCTCTGTAGGGTCGGATTAGTCACGTCACGATAACTGCTATTAATTGCCTTAAAAACCACATATATCAAATGTGAATGTCCCGCCGATGTTCTGGGTGGTTGTTGTAGTGGAGGGATTTTCAGGACAAAATACAGAAGGATCATATATAAAGGAGGGCAATGTTTATTACTTTAGTGCTAAATAGGAATCCTAACTATAAACCATAATTTCTTCTTAAAGTTTTCCCAGCAATACTAAAGTATCCAACCAACTACAATAATATATCACCGAAAGTGAAAGGAAATCCTAAATTTTGGGCTGCCACCAGAACAGGAATAAAAGGGAAGTCTTGGAATAAGGACACTAGTTGGCAGTTAGGGATTCCCTTACTTTGGAGGGATTTCCTCCCACTTCCTGTTTTGGATATGGAACGGGAAGTAAAGGGAAATATCCGCAATTGGACACAGATTGCAATCCGCAAAAAAAACAAATAAAAAAAACTGATGGGGATATACAGTAACTCTCCTTAACTCTATTGAAAATGGGGGAAAAAATGCCTTTTTCTAGTTTCCAAAGAAGTAGAAACTTCTCTACAAAGAGAATTCTCTTTACCATGAATCCTTTGGTGTCTTCTTTGGAAGATTTCACCTATATTCCTGATCTAATTACTTCTTAGGCCTCTTTCACACGGGGCGGACTGTGGCTGCGACCTGCTTGTTCAGCAGGGGATCTGTCCACTGATGTCCACTGTGCACAGATCCTTGTCCATTGTGCTTATGCACAAGCCACTCTCCTCTATGGGCGGTCAGATGTAAACAGTCCGCCTGTCTGTTTATACCCAACTGCCATCCGATCCTCTGGACAGAAAGGGAACAGATCCCCATCTGTCTCTTTTCGGCAGATCAGATTGGATGTCGACATGTGTCCATTTACACCTGCTGCTCCATAAAGTAGAATGGAGGTTCTAATCGGGTCCATCTGAAAAGCTGACAGGGGGACCCGATCGGAACGTCCGTGTGAAAGGGGCTGTAAGAGAACTAACGGAATACGTCCGGCCTTCACACGTGCGCATGCATGCACTCACAGGCGACTGCAGATTCCTATAGGCACCAATGCGCATACATGACGGACTGCATGCACACCTGGGAGCGTGTCTCTAGTCCCAATTGGCACCAGAGGGCCTATTTAAAGGGTGCCCTGACTCCTGATCAATGCTGACTGGTCATCAGCTGTTTCCTGATACCCTGAATCCTGCTTTAATCCTGCTTGATACCTGTTGCTGAACTTGGCGTTCCTTGACCCTGCTTCTGGACTCTGGTTACATGGTTGATTACTGGTTCTTGATCCTGCTTTCCTACTGAACTTGCTACTGCCTAATGCCTTGGTACCTTGCTGCCCGCCTGCTACTGAACCCGGCTATTTTAGTGACCTTGCTCCTATTCCCTGCTTGGCTCAATGCTGCCTCAGAGTGCCTGTGCTGGCTACCCTTCATCCCAGCTCCATTGGGTCTAGTGTACTTCTGTCTCCAGACTACAGGAATTTCCAGCAAGCCACGTATCCTGAACCTGCAAGCTGGTTGGAGTTCCCCTTTATCCTCGCCTCATCTATCCAACATCATTCCAGTTCCTTACCTGATGCTCTGCCTGAATCACTGAGCCTACAACTCCTGCTGCAAGCTCTACAAACAACAGGCTCTCTTTTTCCTGTTGACCCTAGCCACCATCTGTTCCACCATCAGTGGGGCCTGGGTTGGAGATACAAGAGAGGCCAACCTCGTCACTTCAGTCTCCTACCAGATACATGACAGGGACCTTAACTACAAATTTTAGGTTATGAAATACTATTTGGGGGTAATTAGGAACCACACCCTTATAACTTTGAAAACACACAGAAAGAACATGGGTTTTTACGGCACCATAAAAAGTAAAATTCCCATTAATCCCATAAAATTATCTCTATATTCATAGTATCTAAATTAAAATGTACACATATGAATAATTTAGCACACAAATAAAAGCAGATTCTGATATTTCATTGTCATGCTCATCACATTATCATCTACCCCAGACATTAAGCATGCAAAAATAACCAATCCAAGATAAAAGATGTCACATCAATTGTTCCCCAAAGTACATTTTTGGAAGTCCTGGAGAGAAGAGGAGCAGAGGAGCGATACTTCTCTACACGTTTCACAACCAAACAGAGCCTTGTTAACAGTAGCACAGCATTGCCAATTGCAGAATCTACAATTTAACATATGTGATGAGAAAAAATAAACACAAAAAAAACTATGTAACTATTACGTTTTAACACAGTAGTATCTATGCCAAATTTCTTTTTTCTCAATAAAGGTTTATTTTGTAAATGTAGATACAGTAACGTAGACATTCTACATTTATATTAGATATAAATAATGTATAAACATTGTTTATAAACAATGGTATGAAAGATACCAGCTGTAATAACAAATTGTACAGTTCAATCAAGTGTAACATCAAATACGGACACAGAAAGGAAAAAAAATAAATATGGTTAGCAAAGAGATAAATCATTTGTAGTTTTCCAGGGGTAATATCATTGTGAGATGTGGGCTGGGTAATATTTGTGGTAGTTAGATAGGTAATGGGGTTAGTAATTTTGGTAGTGATGGTTAGTGCCGGTTCACACAGGGGTGACTCAGATCCGACTTCAAGTCGCCCCAAGTCACCTCAGGTCGCACAACATGTAGAAATCAATGTAAGTTAATGAGAGCTGTCTTAATGCACACTACTAAAGTCGCTCTGACTTCAGAAAAGGTTCCTGTACTACTTCAATCCGACTTGTAGGCGACTGGTACCCATTGATTTCAATGGAGGTCGCCTCCAAGTCAGATCTCCGTCTATACAGAGGTGACTCTCAGAGAATTATCAGCTCTCAAAAGGAATTCCCCCCTGAGAGCTCATTCTCTGATTGGCCACGGCAAGTCGCCTGGCCTGGGGCGAGTAGTGTTGTAAGTCGCGTCCAAGTCACGCCAAGTCACGCCAAGTCACGTCACGTCAAGTCACGTCAAGTCACGTCCAAGTTGCCTCCAAAAGTCGTGTTGCCCCTGTGTGAACCGAGCCTAATGGTAGATCGAGAAGATATGTACCAGTAATATAGCTTTTGGCAGAAAATATTTCTATTGAAATTCTCTGTATGACTAAGGTTGTCCTACTGTGTTTAGTCTGTTGTTTGGTGATCTAGAATATGTTGTTAAGGTTCCATTAGATTCTTGAAGGAATCTGAGAGGGTGAATAAATTCCAGAGCCTCCGAGTTCTATGGAATTGCATTGTGTTTTCTAATTTAACTTTTATGTTTTTTAATGGTGATTGTTTCTTCCATCTGGTAAATGGAATTAACTTTTGAAAGCCAATCCTTTATAGATGATGTATCTCTTGTCTTCTATAGCGGTGGTATTAGTGCTTTGACCACGTTTAGGAGGTGACGTGGCAGGGATTTTTTTGTACTTTCTGTAGGAGGAGTTATTCACATTAAGTAGACAGCAAGCTATATCTAATTTGAGTTGTGTATTGGTAATGTGTATGATCCATGATTTAATTTGGTTCCAAAATGTCTGAATCTTTTCGCAAGTCCACCAAATGTGTAGGAGGGTTCCTTTACTTTTATTGCATCCCCAGCAGACGTCCGACTTTTGGGAAGACCAGCTTTTTATTTTAGCTGGGGTAATGTACCAAAGAATATGTATTTTATATGAGATTTATTGGATTCTGGTACTCAGAGAACATTTAAGAGTAAAGACCGCGGCCTTCGCACATTGTTCGTCTGAGATTTGGGTTTGAAGCTCTTCTTCCCATAATTTTTTTCATTTATCTGGTGAGTCGGAGGTCGGCTAAGTGCAATTGTAAGACATTGAGGTTACTTTTCACATAGGCTTTTGTTCATAGCATCATTTTTTCAAATTGTGTGAGAGCTCTTTTCAGAAAGTGTTTTATTTTATTGTTCTGGATAAAATCGTGTATTTGTAGATATGACCAAAAGGTTAAAGTGTTATTATCAAGTTATTTTCCTAATTTTTATATTGCCTTTTATATTTATATATTTTTCTATATTTATATTATATTATCCTAATTTTATAATTTTTATATTGCCTCTTTTTATATTGCCGCGTACACGTGATCAAATTGACCGGCGACTTAGTCCGCCGGACCGCATTTCACTGGACAATCCGATCGTGTGTGGGCTTCAGCTGATTTTTTCAGCGTAAAGTCCGGCGGACTTGGATTTCAGCGGACAATACGTTCGTGAGTATGCTAGTCCAGCGGACTAAGAATGACGCATGCTCAGAAACAAGTACGAAAAAGAAGCTATTGGCTACTGGCTATTGAACTTACTTTTTCTAGTCCCGTCGTACGTGCTGTACGTCATCACGCTAGCAATCGTTGGACTTTCCGTGTGTCCGTGTGTGGCCAAGTCCGTTCAGTAGAAAGTCCGCCGGATTGTTTGCCGGACTAAATACGCCGGACAATTCGATCGTGTGTATGTGGCATAAGGATAAAGTGTTGAGCTAGCAAAGGGGAGCTTACTTTTTTTAGGGTATGCCAAAATTCTTACCCAGATTCTAGTGTGGTAGTACAAATGTGATAGCTTGTCCGCCACTGCCTACCAAGGCCTCATTCTGACCAACCAAAGAGGCAGACCACTGGAGCAAACTGGGCCTGCAGCGTACACCAGAACCCTCAACTCACCACATTGTCACTTGTATGTAATTTGCTCCATTGGTCTGCTTCTTTGGGTGGGCAGCAGCTTGGGCAAGGTGAGGCCTTGGTGGGTGGTGGCGGACCAGCTATTGCATTTGTACTCCCACATATGAATTTGGGTATGAATTTTGGCATAGATATTATTATTGTTTTAAATTTATTGGTTACATAAATTATATATATTTTCTATATTCGTGATAATTTTTCTCATCGCATATGTTAAATCGTAGATTCTAAAAATGTTGGACTCCTGATGAAGTGCCTAGTTTTGGCTGTGAAATGCGTAGAGTAGTGATGTTGCTCCTCTCTCCAGGACTCTAAAAAAATGTACTTTGTGGGAAAAATTGCCATACCATCTATTATCTTGGCTTGGTTATTTGCTTGTATGCTAAATGTCTGCAGTATTTGATGAGGGGAGCATGACCATTAAGTATCAGAATCTGATTTTATTTGTGCACGAATGTATTTGATATGAGTGCATTTAATTTGTATACCATAAATCAAGACACTATTGTATGGACAATGAGAATTGTGTTTTCTATGGTGCCTTGAAAACCCATGCCCTTTTTGTGTGTTGGTGCTTTACCTACTAGATTTTGGTTTTGCTCTCACTTTCTATCTTGGTGACAATGGCCACCAAGACCAATAGTCAGAGCGAATCTCCCCAGCTTGGACACAGACAACAGTAAAAAAAAACTAGTAACCTAGTCCGCTTCCAATCTTATAAAACACAAAAAAAAGTTTTGGCTTTAGATACACTTTAACCACTTTCTGACTGTGCTATAGAGGGATAGAGGGGCTGCGCTATAGCTAGTTCAGAGACAACGTCATATGATGCCGTGGGGTGTGGAGGGGGGGGGGGTGCTCTGTGATTGATACTGCTGATCACATATTGAGGTAAATATTCAATCAGCGGCTCTTTATCACATGATCAGCAGTGTCCAATCACAGCTGATGTCAACAGAGGCCGGTTTTAATGGCACTCCTTTCCTCATGCTGGCAGCATGAGGATCGGAGAAGAGAGCCTATATCCGGCTCCTCTAAAAGGGACATCTACACTGATAATCAGGGCACTGTTTATCAGTGCCCTGATTATCAGTGCAGTCCCAACAGTGCCCACCAGTGCTGCCAATCAGTACCCACCAGTGCTGCCAAACAGTGCTCACAAGTGCTGCCAAACAGTGCTCACAAGTGCTGCCAATCAGTGCCCATTAGTGCTGTCAATAAATGCCCATCAGTGCTTCCTCATCAGTGTCATCTATCAGTGCTGCCTACCAATGCCCATCAGTACCACCTGCCAGTGCCCATCAGTGACGCCTATCAGTGCTCACTGCTCACCAGTGCTTCCTATCAGTGCAGCCTCATCAGTGCCCAACAGTGCAGCCTATCAGTGCCCATCAGGGAAGGAGAAAAATTATCTGTTTGCAAAATTTTATAACAAACTATGAAAACATTTTTCAGTTTTCATTTTGGTCTTAATTTGTTTATTTAGCAACAAATAAAAAACTCAGTGGTGATTAAATACCACCAAAAGAAAGCTCCATTTGTGTGAAAAAAATATGATAAAAATGTCATATGGGTACAGTGTTGCATGACCACGTAAATGTTATTCAAACTATGACAATCTTGAAAGCTGAAAATTGGCCTGGGCAAGAAGGGGGTAAAAGTGTCCAGTAGGCAGGTGGGTAAGACATTGTTTCAGACCTTTATGGCAACAAACAGATGAATAATTGTCAATGTTTCACTGTACAGCAGGCTTTGTATAGAGAGAACACAGGAGAGGACAGGAGAAGAGAACACTTTCTGGCGAGTCGGGGGCCATCATAATGACTTGAAATGAGTTTTCCTTTACTGGAGTTGCTCTTTGATAAGGCTGCTTTTGATCCCGAGTAATGATTAGTTTGACAAATGAAGCTGTGTGGGATTCCTGACATTCCTGGTGATAATATTTTCCAGTGTGTATATATAGGAGGGATATCTGCAAAACACTTCACAGCTAATTAAGTTGAATTGTTGTGACAGGGCCAGATGTGTATTATCGGTTACATAACACAGGGCACATAGGTACTTCATGTAGAGTAAATGGGAGATGATTGCCAGGAACAGACTGAAGAAGGATTATATGAGTAGTGAGGGGTTCAAGTAGAACTAAAGGCATTTTTTCCCATTTTAAGAGAGGGTTGTAACCCCTGGCAGTTTTTATTTAATTCAGTGTCCCTTTGGGGAAATTTCTCTTAACTTCCTGTCCCATAGCCAAAACAGTAAGCAAGATGAAATAGCAACTCCAAAGTGAGAGTATCCCTGGTTGCCACCAAGGTCCCCATTGGAAGATTTCCTCTTTATTCCTGTTCTGGTGACAACACAAAATTTGGGATTTTCTTTTACATTCACTTTTAATAATAACCCTAAATAGGACAAATAGGCTTAATCTTCTTAAAGGGGTTGTAAAGATTTGTGTTTTTTCACCTCAATGCATCCTATGCATTGAGGTGAAAAAACACCTCGCTGTCATGGGCCCCCCAGCCCCCCATTTTACTTACCTGAGCCTGTTCACCTGCTGTGCGTGTCCCCTGGCGTCCTCTTCTCCACTGAGTCTGGCCATCGATTGGATAGATTGATAGCAGCGCAGCCATTGGCTCTCACTGCTGTCAATCACATCCAATGAAGCTGCCACCAGGGGGGGGGGACCAAGTCATATACTTGGCGTCTATGGACGCCAACTGTATGACACGGGAGCGTACCCGCAAGCTAACCCCCTCAGGAAAGAGCTTCCCAGAGGTGGTTAGCTTTAGTGGGGAGGAGCCGAGACACGAGCTGTGGGACCCTAGAAGAGCAGGATTGGGGCCACTCTATGCAAAACAAACTGCACAGTGGAGGTAAGTATGACATATCTGTTATTAGAAAAAAAAAAAAAATCGAACCTATACAACCCCTTTAAAAGGAGCACAGACCGCAATAAAAATCCGACGGATGATCCAATCTCTCTCCACTCTATCCAAATGAAAAGTTAAAAAGTTTTGTCTTTAAGTTGTACTTTAACCACTTGCTGACTGCCCAATAGCAGTTTTACTGTGCACCGAATCACATATATATATATATATATATATATATATATATATATATATACATGATCCGGCTCTTCCGGGTAGGGGGTGCGAATGCGCGCTGCCAGCGGGAGATGATCAGCGAGTATAGTGGACTCGATGTCTGCCAGCACCCACCGATCATCCTGCAGAGAGACAGAACTACTATGTAAACAAGGCAGATCTCTGTTCTGGTAGGAAGGAAGGCATGGATCCTGTGTCTCTGCAAAGCAGGAACTAGGATCCGTGTCTTCCCCTAGTAAAAGTACCTCCCCCACAGTAGTAAAACACTGGCTAGGCACATACTTAACCCCTTGATCGCCCCTGATGTTAACCCTTTCACCCTGGCCATGTACAGTCCACAGAGACAGGAGGTGGTTACTGGACTGCTGGATGAAACTGCTGAAAAATGTTCTCTGGGGGCCAATTTGTCTAACTTTTTTGGTTCAAATCTACTTCAACATGTCGTTATGGAGTCCTACAGTAGTATTCCTGTTGACATTTATTCAGGAGTTAATCTAATTCAGGGTCTCGTATAGATAGGCGTCAAATGCAGCCTTTACCATTCAGGTTGGGTTCACACTATGCCCTTGTACACACGGTCGGAGATTCCAACAACCAAATCCGTCGGATTTTGTCCGAAACTGTTGTATACACACATTCAGACAAAGTTGTCGGAAAATCCGACGTGATGGCGTTATTTCGTTACGACGGGACTATGTTCACGCCAGTAGCCAATAGCTTTGATGTAGGAATTTGATCTGAGCATGCGTGGCACTTTGTCTGATCGGAATTCTCTACACATGATCGGGGTATGTCCGATCGGAGCATTTTGTCAGAAAATATTTCCGGCAAGTTGGAAAAGTTGGTCCGACGGATATTCTGACAGAAATAGTCCGATGTAGACCACACATAGTCGGAATATCTGACAACACGCTCCGATCGGACACATTCCGACGGAATCTCCGACCGTGTGTACAAGGGCTTTCTTTGCATGCAGCTCACAGCAGGTTCCGGTGCATTCCCATAAAACAAAGATTACAACCGCGCTCTCCCATATAATAAACCCTAATGGAATTCAGCCACCATCTACTATGACTGCCAAAAATTTGAGAAGAAAAGTAATAATAAGCAAATAAAAATCAATTGTGATACATATACAAAATTAGTGCATATACAATATATAAACAGTTTCACTCAAATAAATAAATATTAAATATTAAAAATTCATTGAAATAACAAATAGATTACATGTAAACATAAATAAATTTATATAATTAACCACTTGCAGACCGGACCATTTTGCTGGTCAAAGACCAGACCACTTTTTTCTGATTCGGCACTGCGTCGCTTTAACTGACAATTGCGCGGTCGTGCGACGTGGCTCCCAAACAAAATTGACGTCCTTTTTTTCCCACAAATAGAGCTTTCTTTTGGTGGTATTTGATCACCCCTGCGGTTTTTATTTTTTGCGCTATAAACAAAAATAGAGCGACAATTTTGAAAAAAACGCATTATTTTTTACTTTTTGTTATAATAAATATCTCCCAAAAATATATAAAAAAAAATTTTTTTCCCTCAGTTTAGGCCGATACGTATTCTTCTACATATTTTTGGTAAAAAAAATCGCAATAAGCGATTATTGATTGGTTTGCGCAAAAGTTATAGCGTTTACAAAATAGGGATAGTTTTATATCATTTTTATTAATAATTTTTTATTATTTTTTTTTTTACTAGTAATGGCGGCGATCAGCGATTTTTATTGTGACTGCGACATTGTGGGGGACCCATCGGACATTTTTGACACATTTTTGGGACCATTGTCATTTATACAGTAATCACTGCTATATAAATGCAGTGATTCCTGTGTAAATGACACTGACAGTGAAAGGGTTAACCAGTGGGTGGCAGTGTAGGGGTTAAGTGTTCCTAGGGGTGTGTTACTAACTGTGGGGGGGTTGGGCTTTCATTTAGTGAACACTGATCTCTGCTCCAATCACATGGAGCAGAGATCAGCGTCACTAGTTGCTAGGCAGAATGGAGAAATGTTGTTTACACAGCATTTCCTCCATTCGGCCGCTCCGTGAGACGACCGGACTCACGGGGGTCCCGACCAGCGCGGGAGCGCGTCGCCGGCGGCGCGCTCCTGATGGCAGGGCGGCATTGAATATTGGACGTACCTGTACGCCAATATGCCTGCCCGTGCCATTCAGTCGACGTACATCGTCGTGCGCTGGTCGGGAAGTGGTTAATAAACGTATAAAGTGCTTAAAGATAGAAATGTGTAAACGTCAAATTAAAAAAATAAACACACGTGCCCAATAAAGTGCTCTCAGAAAAAAGAAAAATAAGTGCAACAGTCCATTGGATTGAAGATATTCCTCCAGTTAAACTCTGTATAGAGTATAGGCTTCCTTCACCACCACTGTGCTGGTTAACAATCTGAATGCAAGCTTACCAAACCATAAAGAAATCTGAGCATATATCATTAAGATTACCAAGGGACCATCAAATCAGGACAGCATCAAACCCTTCCAAATGACCTCCAATAGCAGGATCGCTCATAGAATGTAGATAAAAGAAACTCCCATAGCGTAAATCCGCATACAAAACGTTTTATTAGATCATAAGAAACATACTCACAAACAAACCGACTAAAACAGCGTTAAATGCCGGCCGGCAAAACTAGTCACGTGATAGCGTCAACATGTCGAGACCACCCAATGGTGCATTCTTGCTCACCATTTCAGGTCCGATTTCAGCCCGAATTTTGGGCTGAATTCGGAGCTGAAAAGGATCAAAAGATGCACAGGGCTCCTGTGCAAATTCACACCGGCTCCCTAGAGAGCCTGTCAAAATCTCCTGCTAATTGGATGCGGTTTAATGCAAATTGAATGCGGAATTCCGCATCCAATTTGCAATATTGTAAACCCAGCCTTAAATCAAGTACTGCTCAAATATATGTGTTCAAAAGCAAAATGCAGCAATGGATAAGAAGAGGCTGCGATTCACCTATATAGTGGTAATACAAATGCATCTCAATAGGATGTGCTGAGTCTGATGAAATGCAACTCAAATCAAGTTCTGTGGGGGGAGAACCTACAGAAGAACGAATGGGAGGTGTTTTGAGCGGTGCTATTTTTTACATGTGGCCTTCCTTGTACACCGCCATCCTTGTGTCTGCTGCTTAGTTCCCGGGTAGAGTTGCCACCTCATCCCTTTAAACCCAACCACATATTTATTACACAGGTTCTGAGGCTAAACTATTGTAAATAGGGCACCAAGTAGGTTTAACCACTTGCCGCCCATCCTATACCAAAAGCACCGTGGCATAGTGGTTTTAATATCCTGACCGGACGTCATATGACGTGATGAGGATATTAAGCCTCTGCGTGCCCCCGGGGGCGCGCATCGCGGCGATCGTTGTTGCGGGGTTTTAGTCTGACACCCCGTAACTACGATCTCATTAGACGGAGACTCTTTACCACATGATCAGCCGTGTCCAATCACGGCTGATCACAGTATAAATAGGAAGAGCCGGTGATCGGCTTTTCCTCACTCGCGTCTGTCAGACGCGAGTAGAGGAGAGCCGATCGGCTGCTCCTCTGACGGGGGGGAGTCTGTGCTGATCGATTATCAGCACAGCCCCCATGAGGATGCCCCCACTGGACCACCAGGGACACCACCAGACCACCAGGGGATGCCCAGAACCAGGTATGCCCCCCTAGACCACCAGGGATGCCAGCCAGTGCCCATAATGAATGCCAATCAGTGCCCATAATGGATGCCAATCAGTGCCCACAATGGGCATTACTGATTGGCATGCATTATTGTTTGGCACTGATTGGCATCCATCCCTACAATACTTTAAATTACAATGCCGCCTATCAGTGCCCATCCATGCCGCCTATCAGTGCCCATCCTAGCCGCCTATCCGTGCCCATCTGTGCCGCCTATCCGTGCCCATCTGTGCGGCCTATCCATGCCCATCCGTGCCGCCTATCCATGCCCATTTGTGCCACCTATCCATGCCGCCCATCCATGCCAATCCGTGCCACCTATCCATGACAATCCGTGCCACCTATCAGTGCCTATTTGTGCCACCTATCAGCGTCTATCTGTGTCGCATATCAGTGCCACCTATCAGTGCCGCCTATCGGTGCCACTTTATTGGTGCCACCTCATCGGTGGCCATCAGTGCCGCCTTATCAGTGCCTGTCACTGCAGCCCCATCAGTGCCCATCAGTGAAGGAGAAAACGTACTTATTTACAAAGTTTTGTAACTGAAACGAAAAAAAAAACATGTTTTTTTTTCAAGATTTTCGGTCTTTTTTTATTTGTTTAGCAGAAAATAAAAATCCCAGAGGCGATCAAATACCACCAAAAGAAAGCTCTATTTGTGGGAACAAAATGATAAAAATTTAGTTTGGGTACAATGTAGCATGACCGTGCAATTGTCATTCAAAGTGAGACAGCGCTGAAAGCTCAAAATTGGTCTGGGCAGGAAGGTGTATAAGTGCCCAGTATTGAAGTGTGTTCGGGTTTAAAGGGATGAGGTGGCAACCCTATTCCTGGCTAAAGGGGGCTTTATTATACATACCTCCAAACTTTCTGATATGATAACGAGGGACACCTATTAGAAAAAGTATATAGGAATAGAGCACACCCCTTGCAATGCTCCCCTTATATGAGAATTGTACAAAAAAAATTATTGGTTAAACCCACAAGTGGTACTATTCCTTTATATTGGCTTTTCGAATTAACAAATGCAGCAATTTATAATTTGGATGAAAGGTTTAGCACTTGGAAACACTTTTTGAAAGATAAAAAGTGCATTTTTTATACAACAAATGAGGAGGAAAGAGTAACAGAGGGACTTTGTTACAAATGAGGGACAGTCCCTCGAAATCAGGGACAGTTGGGAGCTATGGTTATATGCAGAGTTGACCGAGTCTTAGCCATGACCCACCTGCCCCAACCTTGACATGATAGCTTCATGATGCACAAACATTCTGAAATTGTATTTTGCTG
Source organism: Lithobates pipiens (assembly GCF_037356315.1). Classification (NCBI taxonomy): domain Eukaryota; kingdom Metazoa; phylum Chordata; class Amphibia; order Anura; family Ranidae; genus Lithobates; species Lithobates pipiens. The sequence goes on along the minus strand of NW_027507784.1, from coordinate 314,472,811 downwards.
CGCCGTGCCCATAACCTCACTGACGGTAATCAGTGCAAGCATTGGAATGAAGCTCCAGGGTCAGACCACAGGCTGGGAATACAAAGTCCATCTGTGACGGTCCTGGAATGTGTCCCTGGTTGGACACTGAGGCATTAGGACATGGAATCTGTTTCTGCAATCAGCCCTCAGTAAACAAGCCTACCTCCACCACACACCCAAATAAACACAGCACAGGCGTTCCTGCAATAATCCAGATAAGCACAAACACAGGTGTGTGTTATATTTCCTGCAGAGTACAGATTGTATCAGGTCAGCTGGAATATGGCTGATCACATCCAGCCAAATACAGTGTCATAGCTCCCAACTAGGGATGAGCCGAACACCCCCCGGTTCGGTTCGCACCAGAACTTTCGAACGGACCCCAAATTCGTACGAACTTTAGAACCCCATTGAAGTCTATGGGACTCGAACGTTTGAAATTAAAAGTGCTAATTTTAACGGCTAATATGCAAGATACTGTCCTAAAAAGGGTTTGGGGACCTGGCTCCTGCCCCAGGGGACATGGGTCAATGCCTAAAATGTTTTTAAAAATGGCAGTTTTGGCGGGAGCACTGATTTTAATGACGATTAAAGTGAAAAAAAAGTGAAATATTCCTTTAAATATGGTGCCTGGGGGGTGTCTGTAGTATGCTTGTGAAGTGCCACGTGTTTCCCGTGTTTAGAACAGTCCCTACATAAAATGACATTAAACAGAAATAACATCATTGAAAACTGCTTGTGGTTTTAATGTTATATCTGGTTCCTGCAATATGGTTGAAAACCATTGAGAAAAATGGCATGGGTAGCCCTCCCTGCCCATTACCAGCCCCTTTGGGTCTTGTACGCATATTAAGGGGAACCCCGTACCCATATTAAAAAAAAAGGAAATGTGTGTGGCCCCCAGGCCCTATATACTCAGAACAGCAGTATACAGGAGGTGCAAACAAGACAGGGACTGTGTAGGTTTGTTGTGTTAAGTTGAATCTGTTTGTAATTTTCAACTGGTACATTTTTAAAGTGTAGCTCCAGTCAAAAAAACTATTTTTAAGCTTTTTGGAAAACATAGCTTTACATACACTTTAAAACAGGTTATCACCCCTGTATAATTTGTTTTGTCGTCCATCTTTTTTCATCTCACTTGCTGTTGTCTCCTTCCGTTTGCAAGTAGGAGATGTTTGTAAGTTGGATGTTTGAAAGTAGGGGCCTGCCCTATATGCTCTGCAGAAATGGCGGAACAAGGTGTTGGTTTTGCCACAACATTGTAAGCCCTCAAAGTGACTCTTGGTGGGCGCTGGAGCGCCCTGCTGTGAAAGATTATATCAAGAATTGTAATTACCTCCTTCAATGGCATTCGCTTACTCTAACATGGTTTGGTCGCTGCAATGCCATTAAGATGACCGCATTGCCTAGAATACTATATCTACTGCAAGCCCTTCCCATCCGTCTGCCTCCGTCTTTTTTTAAGCGAGTTGACTCGCTGTTCCGCGGCTTTATTTGGTCACATCAAAAACCGCGTATTAGACTGCAAATCCTCTATATGACTAAACAGAGGGGAGGAGTTGGTCTTCCGGACATTAGAACGTACTACAGGGCAGCTCACCTTACCAGACTGGTCGACTGGTATTGCCATGCAGAGGCCAAGCAATGGGTAACGATGGAATTGGAGGACTCAGAGGGTATGGCCAGGAGCTGGCCATGGATCGCTACCCCGCTGCCGCGGGGCCTCAATGACCATCCTACTCTTGGCAGTACCTTGCGGGTAGTCAGGGATACAATACGACGTTCCTCGGTCTCCCCGATGCCCTCCCCCATGGTGCCAATTTTGGGTAACCCAGACTTTCTGCCTGGCAGGCAGAACCCCATTTTTGGACGGTTGGCAACCGCAGGGCGGTTTCATTTTTATGATTTTCTTGGCTCAGACGGCCAACTTGCGATTGAAGCGGGAGTATCCGCGTTGGACCCCCCAATGGACTTCTGGAGCGGTCTACAACTGCGTAATTTTTTGCGCAGATGTGCAAGGGTGCCTGGCATATCGTGCCCACTCACGGAGCTGGAACGCATTTGCCACCGCAGGGAACCGATCCGTCACTGTTTATCTTTACTCTACTCCTCCCTGATTTCTCCAGTGGAGGGGTACATCCCCCCCTTTCTTACGAAATGGGAGGCGGACCTAGGCGTCCACTTTACTGACTCTCAGCGAGAGAGGATACTTTATTTCGCCCAGAGGTCCTCCATTGCCACCAGGATCCAGGAATCCTGCTATAAACTGTTGACTCGATGGTATAGAGTGCCCGTTTCTCTGCATTGTTTTTTCCCACAGGTCCCCAGTACCTGTTGGCGCTGTGGTGTGGAGGAGGGAACGATGCTGCACATTTTCTGGGACTGTCTCAAAATTAAACCTTATTGGGCGGAGGTGACGAGCACGATTGAACACCTGACTGGTGTATCCTTGGGGGGGGACCCCGCGGCCTGTCTACTGCACCTCTCTAAGCTCTCCGTTAAGAAATACAAAGCCTCTCTTACCATCCATCTTTTGAACGCTGCCAGGGCATGCATTCCCTTGTGCTGGAGATCGGAGACCCCACCTACTAAATCTCTGTGGTTTGCCAAGGTGAACGACATCAGAAACATGGAAGATCTTACTGCCACTCTGCGTGGGCGGGAGGAGGCCTTCCGGGAGACATGGCGACCATGGCAATACTACATCTACACGGAAGCTTACCTCCGCGAGGTTGCTTTGCATGATTAGTCCTTGTAGCGTGAATTACCCTCTGGCCGGGAGGCTCCGCCACTTTCCCTTCCTGTTCTCTCCCCTATCTTTCCCACCCTGCCTTTCCGCTTTCGTTGTCCTCTTTTTTTTTTTTTTCCCTGAGACACCCCCCAGCCCTAGGCCGGCCCTTCCAGATCCTTTGCATATCCTGCTTTCTTCACTTTACCAGTTATGCCAGTTGGCCGGGTCTAGCTGGCTGTGGGACGATCCTCCTTGGCAGGTTTAAGTAAGTCCTTCACAGAACTACCCTGGTGGCTCCACTGGTAACAGTGGGTCGCTGGGGCTACGGTCTGATGGCTCTCCCCAGAGTGGTGCACGGTTGATCATGCTGTTTAGTTTCATCCCTTTGTTTAGTTTACTGAGTGCACGACCCGGGGTTGGGTTGCATGCTATGTAATATTTGACGATGCTGTTATCTCATCGAACTGTATTTTATTTCCTGTCTCTGTTTTTATTTTATCTTGAATACTGTCATTTTTCTTTGAATTGTGAAACTGTTTCATTTGAAAAAGTAAATAAAGGAATTACAAAAAAAAGAATTGTAATTACATGCCATTGTTGAACAGTGGTAGAAAAATTGACCTTTGGTGGTTGTGGTGCTGGTGCCACAACACTATAAGTCCTCAAAGTTACTCTGGGTGGGCACAGGAACGGGCCCTCCTGTGAAATATTATATCAAGAATTGTAATTACATGTCCCTGTTAAACAGGGGCAGAAAAATTAGGCTTTAGGCACTGGTGCTGGTGCCACCACACTGCAACCTCTCCCATATACTCTAGTTTTATTGCAGGAATTAGCCCTGCTGCAAAGCATTGCATCAAAAATTGTACTTAAACGCCCATGTTAAACAGGGGCAGAAAAATTGGGCCTTAGGCACTGGTGCTGGTGCTACGACACTGCAACCTCTCCCATATACTCTAGTTTTATTGCAGAAATTAGCCCTGCTGCAAAGCATTGCATCAAAAATTGTAATTAAACGCCCCTGTTAAACAGGGACAGAAAAATTGGGCTTTAGGCACTGGTGCTGGTGCCACCACACTGCAACCTCTCCCATATACTCTAGTTTTATTGCAGCAATTAGCCCTGCTGCAAAGCATTGCATCAAAAATTGTAATTAAACGCCCCTGTTAAACAGGGGCAGAAAAATTGGGCTGATGGCATCACCCAGAACCAGAAATGTTCTTCCAACATATCAGCGGAGGAGGAAGAGAATAGACAATCAACATAACAGGACAGTCACTCAGCATCAGCATAGGCAGTCTTGAAGGGATGTGATATTTCAAAAAAAATTATTCGGTTACATCAGCTTCAGGTGCTTGGTAGCTGTGGGTGATCCAAGACTGATTCATCTTGATGAAGTCAGTCGATCAACTGATTCGGTGGACAGGCGCACCCTGTGATCGGTAACAAAGCCACCAGCAGCACTGAAGGTGTGTTCCGAAAGAACGCTGGATGCAGGACAGGCCAGTAGCTCAATTGCATACTGTGCAAGCTCTGGCCAGTGATCCATCCTCAAGACCCAGTAAGCCAGAGGATTTTCGGTGGGAAAGGTGTCCAAGTCTGACCTTGCCCCTAGGTATTCCTGCACCATGTAAATCAGACGCTGGCGATGGTTGCTGGAACCGATCATACCTTGGGGCTGCGGACTAAAAAATTGTCTGAAAGCATCAGTCAGACGGCCACCTTCTCCACCGATGCCTCAGCAACACGTTGTCCAGGACCAGGAATTTGTAACCTCCCAGTCTCTGGGAACGCATTGCACAGACCTTTCTGCAAGGCCTCCCGGAGATGTCTCATCCTCTGCTCCCTCTGCGATGGCAAGATAAGGTCGGAAACCTTACCCTTATACTGTGGATCAAGGAGAGTGGCCAGCCAGTAATGGTCCCTCTCCTTGATCCGAAGAATACGAGGATCCTTCCGCAGGCTTTGCAGGATCCTTTGCAGGATCCACGCAGCGTATGCTCCAAGAGGTGGACAAGAGGTACAGTGTCACTGATGCATGCACTGTCACTGCTCACCATCCTTGTGGCCTCCTCAAACGGTGACAGGACAGTGCATGCATCCCTGATCATGCCCCACTGGCGTGGTGAGAAAAAAACGAGCTCCCCTGACCCTGTCCTGGTGCCGTAGTCGCACAGGTACTCATTGATGGCCCTCTGCTGCGTGTGCAGCCGCTGCAGCATGGCCAGCGTTGAGTTCCACCTGGTGGGCATGTCACATATAAGGCGGTTCTTGGGCAGGTTCAACTCCTTTTGGAGCTCAGCCAGCCGAGCACAGGCATTAAATGATCAGCGGAAATGCACACAGACTTTCCTGGCCTGCTTCAGGACATCCTGTAAGCCCGGGTACCTGCCCAAGAACCGCTGCACCACCAGGTTAAGGACGTGAGCTACACAGGGCACATGGGTCAGTTGTCCCTGTCGGGGGGCGGAGAGGAGGTTGGTGCCATTGTCACAAACCACCATTCCTGGCTTATGCTGGCGTGGTGTCAACCACCTCTCGGCCTGCCCCTGCAGAGCTGACAAAACATCCGCCCCAGTGTGGCTCCTGTCCCCGAAACAAACCAGCGCAAGCACGGCATGGCATAGTTTTGCCTGCGTACTTGCGTAGCCCCTGGATTGCCTACGGAGCACCGCTGGTTCTGAGGACAGAGCACTGGAAGAGGCCATGGAGGAAGAAGAAGAGGAGGGGGTGGAGGAGAGAGGTGTGTCACAACCAATAGTAGAATTTTGGAGGCGTGGTGGCGGAACAACCTCCAACACTACTGCACCTTGTCCTGCATCCTTCCCAGCTGCCAGAAGAGTGACCCAATGGGCCGTGAAAGACAGGTATCGTCCCTGTCCATGCCTGCTGGACCATGAGTCAGCGGTAATATGCACCTATCCAGCGAGGCAAGGACATTGCCTTCCACATGCCGGTAGAGAGCTGGAATCGCTTTCCGTGAGAAAAAGTGGCGTTTGGGGACCTGCCACTGAGGAACCGCACATTGTACAAACTCACGGAAGGGGGCCGAGTCTACCAACTGAAAAGGCAGCAGTTGAAGTGCTAGCAATTTAGCCAAGCTAGCATTCAACCGCTGGGCATGTGGATGGCTGGGAGTGAACTTCTTTCGCCGGTCCAGCAGCTGGGGCAGGGACATTTGCCTGCTATAATTGGACGTGGGTGTACTGCTAGCAGAGTGCCCGGAAGCACTTGGCTATGACACACCTAATTCTACACCTTCATTCCTCTCAGAGCAGGTTTCAGAGAGGACTGAAGGTCTAGTGGGGTTGGAGATGCCAGCTGATGAGGAGCAAGGAGAGGTCCGCTTTGTTCTTTGGTGTGGGTCTTTGAGGTACGCTTGCCAACGAGCTGCATGGCAGGTCAACATATGTCTGGTTAAGCATGTGGTGCCCAAGCGGCTGATGTTTTGGCCACACGAGATACACTTGAGACATATGTTGCAAATAGCAGCGGTGCGATCTGATGCACTCGTTTAAAAAAAGGCCCACACCAAAGAACTTTTAGAATAACGCGCAGAGGCAGCGCCCTGCACAGGCGGAGCTCTGCGGTGTGATTCAGTCGGTGTGCTGCCCCTAAGCTGGCCCCCGGAGGGCATCCTGCCTCGTTGGACATGTGCCTCATCCTCCTCCTCCTCTCTCCTACCAGGCACCCACGTGGAGTCAGTGCCCTCATCATCCCCTCCCTCTTCATCGCTGTAGCAAACCTGGCAATATGCTGCAGCTTGTGGAACATGACTGCCAGATTGCTGTCCTTCTTGAGCATCCCCTCTCTCTGCGCTCACGCTACTGCCTTCCTCTAGCTGAGTGTCATCATCAGAGCCTACAAAACACTGGGCATCCTCCTGGAGCATGTACCCAACACTGTGCTCAAAGAGTTCAGGAGACTCCTCAGGAGGACGTGGTGGGTCTAGGGAAGGAGTCACTGATGATGACATTGAGAGGAGGGAAGACGATGCGTTGGCAGCTGCTTTGCTAGTACCCTGAGACTGGGTGAGAGAGAATGAGGAGGATGAAGAGGGCTTGGTCATCCACTCTACCAAGTCGTTGGCATGTTGCGGTTCAACATGTCCAGCTGCCGAAAAGGACAAGCGTGTCCCATGGCCACGTGCTGATGACAATGCAAGGCGTCCACGACCAGCACTGTTGTCTCTAGACACAGAGCCTGCTTGCCCTCTTTTATCGGCTCGCGCCTGTCTGCCTCTCCTTGCTGGCCTTCCAGACATGGTAATGGCCTGAAGGGAGTTGGGTAAAACAGCAGTTGGGTAGTGTATATTGTGCTGGAGGAACACAATACCCACTAACTCCTGCAGATGCCTTTATTATAGAACACCAGAGATAAAGGGGTATACTGTAATGGAGTCACACAACACCCACTAAGCCCTGCAGATGGCTCTATTAGAGAACAGCAATAAACGGTAGATACAGGTGTATATTGTGCTGGAGTCACACAACACCCACTAACTCCTGCAGATGCCTTTATTATAGAACACCAGAGATAAAGGGGTATATACAGATGTATACTGTGCTGTGCTGGAGGCACACACAACTTCCAATAACTCCTGCAGATGGCAAGTGGGCTCAAATAGAGAAGAGCTATGTAGGTGGATATAGCGGTGTGTACTGGGTACAGAGCACGCAGACAGCACGCACAAGCTCCTAACACTACTGACTGCAAGCTCTATTATAAAAGATAGATCACTAGCTATATAGGTGAGGTGAATATAGCGGTGTATACTGCAGTCAGGGCAAGCAGACAACAACCACTACAGAAGAGCAAGATCGAAAATCGGCCGATAACGATCGGTGTGTACTGTGTTGAAGGTACACAGAACACCCACTAACTGCTTCAGATGCCAACACACTACACAAGGCCGCCGCGCTGGCGGCCTTATATAGTGTGGGGCGTGTACTACACAGCCTGAGCTATGATTGGCCACAGGCATCCTGCCTGTGGCCAATCATGGCTCTCCTCGCTGCTGGCACTGTGATTGGCCAAGCATGCGGGGTCACAGTGCATGCTTGGCCAATCATGAGTCAGCAATGCACTGCGATGACGCAGTGGATTGTGGGCCGTGAGCGCCACACGAATTTGGCGCGAACGGCCCATAACGTTCGGAATTCGCCGAACGGGCGACCAGCCGATGTTCGAGTCGAACGTATGTTCGACTCGAACACGAAGCTCATCCCTACTCCCAACTGTCATTGATTTGGAGCAATGTCCCTCTTTCCTCCTCATTTGTCCCCTCATTTTGGTCTGATCCATATAGTTGTATATAAAATGCACTTTTTATCTTTCAAAAAGTATTTCCCAGTGCTAAACCTTTCATCCAAATTCTAAATTGCTGCATTTGTAAATATTAAAAGCCAATATAAAGGAATAGTAGTGGTAAAAAAAAGCCCTTGTGGGTTTAATTAACCTTTTTTTATTGGTTAATTCTCTTTTAAGAGGGTGTGGCAGGGGGCATGTCCTATGCCTACATACATTCTCTAGTAGGTGTCCCTCATTCCTATCTCAAAATGTTGGGAGGTATTCTAGTGTATGTATATATATATATATATATATATATATATATATATATATATATATATATATAGCTTCTGGTTATTTTTGGGCTTACCGTTACCTTCCGTTCTCCTTGTTGCACGTCTAGGGGATGTCTCGTGGTAGATGACCCAGTAAGTTGAGACTGACAATAGATCCACTTGAATGGATTTTATTTGCAAACTTCAACCATTGAACAGTTTTTAACTTGGAATCAGAGGGTTGGAAAGGAAAGTTCAGGTACTCTCAATGTCAAAGTCAAAAACGTTAAGGAACTTGCTTACTTTGACTGCATCCAGAGAATCGCCATTCGCAGCTGGATGATCACCCAGGTTGGACAGTCCCTCTCTCACAAGGCCTAGCAGCCAACAAGGTGTTTACTCAGGAACAAAGTCTTTATCACCGACGTTGTTGCAGAACACATAGGAAACTAAGCTGTAGAACACTTGTAGGATACCTGGATCTTTCAACCAGCTTGGTGATATCCGCAAGTCTGGATTCTCTCGGTTACTACAGCCCTTCCAGGCTCTTGTTAAGAAGACCAAACTCACTCATGGTGTTTTTCTAAAGAGTCCTCCCCTGGAATGCTTGAAGTACAATGGGTCTCTCCGGAACCGGAGACGGCACCCAACTACCTCAGAATCCTCCTTTAGTTTCCTTGTCTTGGACTAGCCAGCCTCGAGGCATTAAAGTCGGGTGGATCCGCACCCCAGGCCATAGCGTTCCCAGGGGCTGGTCAGGAGGACCAGGACCAAGTACTCAACACTTCATATTGGACTGAAACCCTGAACCACGTGACGTCTGTGCCTTAAATACCCTCTCCCAGAAGGCACAGCGGGAGAGCCACACCCACTGACCTGACTCCGAAAAAGAGAGTAAACAAACGCCTCACTAGACCATAGTTCCATGCCTGCCACCAGAGACAGCGCCCCCCTGTGGCCAGACTGAACATTTCACAGCCCAGTCAGACTGACACAAAAGTCTAATTTAGACAAATAGGCCCAAACCAAACTGCAGTCTGGGTAAAGTTTTAACTTTGAAAAACATAGCGGGTGCTCTTCAGGAGCCCGCCGCTACATATATATATTTAATATAGTTAATGCATATAGTACATAGTCATCAATTTTCAGTGGTAGGCCTGGGGATGTGTAGTACAGATAACTCCTTTATTCGCCAACGGCCGCGCTGCCCTTCTTAGGACAGGGGGTATTCTTAGAACTGTAAAATAATAGCAAAAGAAGGGTGCACCGACCTAGCATGTTACTAAAATACATGTTTTTATTTTTAAAAAAACAACAATGGTTGTACTCATGTACAAACATGTTATATAGGCATATCACAGGAAAACAGATGCAAGCAGTCACGCTTAGGTCAGATGTAAAGAACCGGTAATGCTGGAAGACTAGAAGTTGTTTGGAATGGCTGATGTGTTTCGAGGGTCAACCCTCTTCCTCAGAGCCAAAGTGATGGAGTGCAACTTTGATGCGAGTTTACACAAAGTCACATCAAAATCAAATCAAGGTAGTGCAGGAACATTTATGTGTCCAAAGTTGCTAGGGTTAGGGTCGAGGGCTAGGGTTAGAGTTAAAGTAAGGGTTAGCGGTAACCATTAGGGTGAAGGTTAGTGTTCCAACCCTAACAATTACAGCTAACCCTAATGATTATCGCTAACCCTAACCCTAACGATTACTGCTAACTCTAATGATTACCGCTAACCCTAACCCTAATGATTACCGCTAACCCTAACCCTAATAATTACTGCTAACCCTAATAATTAAGGCTAACCCTAATGATTACTGCAAACCCTAGTGATTACCACCAACCCTAAAGCCTTGTACACATTGCGACACTATAACACTAGTTTATTTTCAGGCTGGATGTAAAAACAACTGACAGCTTAGGTCAGAACTACTGTACTAACAAACTGATGTTAGTACAGTGATCTCCCCTGCTTCTAACTCTAATCCTAATCCTGACATTTAACCCTAGCCCTTAACACTAACATGCAACTTTGGACACATAAAGATTCCTGCACTACTTTGATGCGACTTGAGTGCCAGAGAGTGTCACATCAAAGTCGCACTCCATGAAGAGAGCTGTCATACTTTCCTATTAGTAAAAAAAAAAAAAATGCAAAATGCACCAAAAATTCTTGTGCTTTCGGTGCTGGGCCATTGAAGTCTATTACACGCAAAGTCTATTTTCCTGCAATCTGCTGTGGGGAAAAAAGTCCCTGACCCAAAAAATGCACCAGCTCAAATTGCACAGATGTGAACTAGATCTTTAGGTAATCATGTTAAATGGACTGTAGTGCCTTTCTGCAAAATGCAAAACACACTATAAAATGCAAGTTGTATATATAGTTGTGAAAAGAAGGATGAGTCAAGGTGTGAAGTTTGGCAGCTAAAAAGGTAGAAACTGTCACCAATACCTAAAAAATACAAATGGAAGAGGAACGGCGCCTTCTAAGTGCAGTAAAACGGTCAATTTTTATAAAATTTTAAAAATCAATACACTCACAAAAGTGGTTCATAGATGGGCATTGTAATAATTTCAGCATCCGCTAGTCGCCGTCAGAGAGGAGAGGCCATCAGCTGTAAATCCAGCAGAGGGATAGATGATGTGGATGGTCCCAGGCCTGGAAACACCACTGGATACAATGTTTCCGGTGGTCGTGGAGCGCAAACACTAGGCACCAGCACTGGCGGGGATCAGCGTCACTTCTTGTTATTTCTTGTTTCTTATGCTGCTATGGTAACAATCACGTGACCTGGGGGGTATAAAAGGACCTTATCTACTTCCTGTTTCTTATGCTGCTACTTCCTGTTTCGTATGCTGCTATGGTAACAATCACGTAACCTAGGGGGTATAAAAGGACCTCTTCTAAGATGGCCACTATAAAGCCTGAAGAAGGGACACGCATGTCCCGAACGCAAGCTCCTCCCCGCTAACCCAGAAGTGATCCCCGCCAGTGCTGGTGCCTAGTGTTTGCATAGTTGCCAACATTGTAATAAAAAAATCCGGGACACTTTTTTGGCAGTGGGCGGAGTCATGGTATAATTAGGGGGTGGGGCATGCATTTATAGGTGTGGCATAGGAAAATGTAAAAATGCGGCGCGGTTTACGTAAAATAGTGAGCGTGGCTTACATGGGGCGTGACTCAAAGGGGTGTGGTTAGAGTCTGAGATGAATGCGGGATGGAGAGGGAAAGGAGGGGGATGGAGAGAGGGGGGGGGAGGGAAAGGAGGGACAGCAGCCCCCCGATCCTACACCACAATAGCAATATGTGTTTTCCAGAGTTTGACAATCAGCAGATAAAGATACTCCAAATACCTGGTGTTGGCGCTTTAATCATCCCGGCGCCATGATTGTTATGGTGTCAGGATGATTGAAGCGCATTATTTCTATTATTACATTGTAATATAAAATTAAGTCATTCAACTCACCATAATGCAGAATCAGTGGTAGCCATGCGCGCGTCACTAGCCACGTTGCCTGCCACCAGATGCCATCAGGTGTCCCAAGCGGAGTCTGTCCTTACATCAGGTGCCCCATCAGAGGTACCTTCCTCACATCTGTATCCATCAGCGGAGCCCCTCCTTACATCTGGTGCCCCTCTGACATCCACAGACCGCCCCCCCCCCACATCCTGCACAGACCTGCCCCCACATACTCCACAGACCGGCCCCCACATCTCCAGACTGGCCCCCGACATACCACTGGCCCCCACATTCACAGACTGGCCCCCGACATACCACTGGCCCCCACATTCACAGACTGGCCCCCGACATACCACTGGCCCCCACATTCACAGACTGGCCCCCGACATACCACTGGCCCCCAACATCCACAGACTGGCCCCCGACATACCACTGGCCCCCACATCCACAGACTGGCCCCCGACATACCACTGGCCCCCACATCCACAGACTGGCCCCCGACATACCACTGGCCCCCACATTCACAGACTGGCCCCCAACATACCACTGGCCCCCAACATCCACAGACTGGCCCCCGACATACAACTGGCCCCGACATACAATTGGCCCCCCACATCCACAGACTGGCCCCCACATCCACAGACTGGCCCCCCACATCCACAGACTGGCCCCACATCCACAGACTGGCCCCTACATCCACAGACTGGCCCCCCACATCCACAGACTGGCCCCCGACATACCACTGACCCCCACATTCACAGACTGGCCCCCACATCCACAGATTGGCCCCCGACATACCACTGGCCCCCACATTCACAGACTGGCCCCCCACATTCACAGACTGGCCCCCCACATTCACAGACTGGCCCCCCACATTCAGACTGGCCCCCGACATCCACATACCATGACTGTCACTGGCCCCCGCCCCGACATCCACATTGACAGACTGGCCACAGTTGCCGTGCACAGACATTTAACTGTGGCGCCGCCCACCGCCCTTTACACTGACACAAACACACACTAGCAGCGGGGGGGTGTGGCGCTACAGGTGTAGACCAACTTCTGGTCTTCTTAAAAATGGCGGCCGGAGGAGACATTGTCTCCGCCGGCCGCCGACCTCTAGCGGCCGGCTGCAAAAAAACGGGAAATTCAATTTCCCGGGACAAACCAAATTTCGCGGGACATTTCCCGGGACAAAATTAATTCGGGACAAATGTCCTTATCGCGGGAATGTCCCGTGAAATTCGGGACAGTTGGCAACTATGTGTTTGCGCTCCACAACCACCGGAAACATCGTATCCAGCGTTTTTTCCGGGCCTGGCACCATCCACATCATCTATCCTGCTGGATTTACAGCTGATGGCCTCTCCTCTCTGACGGCGACTAGCAGATGCTGAAGTTATTACAATGCCCATCTATGAACCACTTTTGTGAGTGTATTGATTTTTTAAATTTTATTAAAATGTACCGTTTTACTGCACTTAGAAGGCGCCGTTCCTCTTCCATTTGTCTTTTTCAGAGCCCTTTTTACATTTCTACTCGGAACTGGCAGCCCCTTATGGACAGTTTCTTTTTAATTATTTTAACTATTTTAATTATGTTACCATATACTTCATGGACATTACCAACTGTAACAGCCCATTGTGGTCATTAATACTATTTATACTCTATGTTCATTCCCATTCAACACTATATGAGTTTGTTTACTAGTCATATTCAGTGTGCGCTGTATTATGTTTTGTTTTTATGTCACCAATGCCTGCTGACTCCTAAGCTGAAAAGTCAAACTCAATATAATGAAAGCATAGTTGGCAACATTGTAAAAAAAAATTTTCAGGACACTTTTTTTGGCAGTAGGCGGAGTAGTGCTATAATTAGGGGGCGTGGCATGCGGTTATAGGTGTGGAATAGGAAAAGGTAAAAATGCGGCGCACTTCGCTTGCCGTGGCAAAATATGGGCGTCATTTACGTAAAATAATGGGTGTGGCTTACATGGGGGCGTGGCTCAAAAGGGTGTGGTTAGAGTCTGAAATGGATGTGGGATGGAGAGGGAAAGGAGGGGGGGAGAGGGAAAGGAGGGACAGCAGCCCCCCCGGTCCTACACCACAATAGCAATATGTGTTTTCCAGAGTTTGACAATCAGCAGATAAAGATACTCCAAATACCTGGTGTTAGCGCTTCAATCATCCCGGCGCCATGATTGTTATGGTGTCAGGATGATTGAAGCGCATTATTTCTATCATTACATTGTAATATGAAATTAAATCATTCAGCTCACCATAATGCAGAATCAATGGGAGCCATGAGCGCGTCACTAGCCACGTTGCTTGCCACCAGATGCCATCAGGTGTCCCAAGCGGAGTCTGTCCTTACATCAGGTGCCCCATCAGAGGTACCTTCCTCACATCTGTGTCCATCAGCGGAGCCCCTCCTTACATCTGGTGCCCCCCCACATACTCCACAGACTGGCCCCCATATACGCCACAGACCGGCCCCCATATACGCCACAGACCGCCCCCCACATACTCCACAGACCAGCCCCCGACATCCACAGACTGGGCCCCCACATACTCCCCAGACTGGCCCCCGACATCTCCAGACTGGCCCCCGACATCCACAGACTGGCCCCCGACATTATCTTACCACTGGCCCCCGACATCCGACTGGCCCCTACATCCACAGTGACAGACTGGCCCCCGCTCCGACATCCACAGTGACAGACTGGCCCCCACATCCACAGTGACAGACTGGCCCCCACCCCAACATCCACAGTGACAGACTGGCCCCCGACATGCCACCGTTGTCGCGCGGAGGCTTTGAACTGTGGCGCCGCCCACTGCACTTTACACACACACACACGCACACACACACTGGCAGCGGGGTTCTCTATTGAAGACCAACTTCTGGTCTTCTTAAAAATTGTCTCCGCCGGCCGCGGACCTCTAGCGGTCGGCGGCAAAAAAACGGGAAATTCAATTTCCCGGGACAAACCAAATTTCCCGGGACATGTCCCGGGACAAAATTAATTCGGGACAAATGTCCTAATCCCGGGAATGTCCCGGGAAATTTGGGACAGTTGCCAACTATGTGAAAGCTGTGGCTATCACTGCTCTCAGAGTCCCCTCTCAGAGCCAGAAGAGGAGGCAGCACTTTTGCAAACAGGACAGCGCTGGATCGGTAGAGTCAGGTAAGTGTTAAGGGGGTGAGGGTGGCCAAGTAGTGGTGTGTTTTTTACCTTTATGCAGGGAATGTATTAAAGTAAAACATATTTAGACTTTAGAATCACTTTAAATACATTTCAGGTTTTAGGAACCTTTACCCAAACTAGTTCATCAGGGGTCAATAGGAAAAATGCCCCTTACGTTGGTGGTCTGTAGTAGATGTTGTTGGAGTGATGGAGCTGCTGCAATGGTGCCTAGATCATGATATACCTGGGGAAAGGATAGGGGAAGTCAAGCTCAAGGAACCTCTAGCAACCTCTTTGGCCCCTTTCACACTGGGTCATTTTGCAAGCGCTACAGCGCTAAAAATAGCACCTGCAAAGCGCCATGAAACAGCCGCTGCTGTCTCTCCAATGCCCTTGCAGGATGGTCAAAAAAGTCCTGCAAGCAGCATCATGATATCGATGGGGAAAGGATAGAGCCCCTGCAACGGCGCTTTGCGGGCAGTTTTAACCCTTTTTCGGCTGCTAGTGGCCGAATAGCACCACTAAAACTATGGTAAAGCAAAGCTAAATATAGCGGCGCTTTACCGTCATCGCCCGCAACACCCCATTTGAAAGTAGCCTAAAGGAACACAAGTGTTTTCTGCAGAGCTATTGCATTCGACTTTCGGGGAGAATTCCCAACCAGCAGAACACAATAATCAGTGTCACTACTGGCAGCCATGGGCGTCCGCAGAACTTTTATCGGCGGGGGCATGATTTTAGGGTCACCCCCTTTTCGACAATGTCATTATCACATTGTCATGGTCAGAGACAGCAGGCGTAGTACAGTCCCTAGGATAAGTAATGGATAATGGCCGACATGCCTTCTTACCAGACCCAGCGAAACTACAGCAGTGATCCCTCCTGCTGAACCATCGCTCACTCTGGGTTACCCAGGGGCAATTCTGGTCAGTCGTGTAGCATGTCTGTACCCTGGCAGTGGCTCAGTCTCTCTCTCTCTGGTGGCGCTGGGCAGCATGGCTCTCTCTGGTGGTGCTGAGTAGGGTGGCTCTCTCTGGTGGTGCTGGGTAGCGTAGCTCTCTCTGGTGGTGCTGGGCAGTGTGGCGCCCTCTCTCTAGCTTCCGCCCAGCACACGCCTTTCTTCTGTAGCATTCACTTCCTTTTTTCCAGGCTGCAGTCTACATGTCCCATGATACTCTCCTCTCCTGGTCTCCTTTGATTGGCCCTCAGTTATGGCCAATGGGGAAGGAACAGAGCAGGCAGGAAGCTGGATGGGGAACCTAGTGAGAGCCACCGTCTCTTCTCCCTGACAGGAGAAGCGGGGGCAAACCTCTGACAGCCTGCAGCTCACTTTTCTCCTGACACAGCGCCGCCGAGTTCTCCACTAGACTGAGCAGGGAAAAGAGCCCGCAGTCACACTACACTGATCGGGGGGCTTGACAAGACCTTGATGGCATCAAGGTATGGTTGCTTGCACCCCCATAGTGATGCCACTGTGCTGAATGTGCCAATTCGATCCCTGATTCGGGGGGGCACTTGACCCCCCTTGACCCTACCTGCGGACGCCCATGCTGGCAGCTATAGCTGCCGGAAGTGATTGCATACAAAAATCTGAGAAGCTGGTTGTACTGAAGTTGGTAGATGGATTGACTTCAGTAAAATTGGTCTGCCCATAGATGGACTGAATCTCAGCCATTTTGATCCATCTATGCCAAATTTAGTCTTGATGGATAACCCTTTGGAAAGATGTTACCTACAGTATTGCCTTTCACTGTTCTCCACTCAAAAGATAATGGGCTATCATCTCATAATGTACACAGCGTTCTCTTTCTGTTTCTTAGAAGATTCCAATTTGCAGTAAAGATTCTCTTCTCACAGAACAAATGATGTGGATCATCCACCCACTTTGTGTTTTCTGAGTGGCTGAGATAATTTAACAAAAACCCCTACCAACATATAATTTGCAGAAAGCCAGGCTTCAAGTCCAGTGCCTCTATTTTCTTTTCATTTTATCTTACAAGCCCAATTGTGTCTAGTTTTCTTCAAATTCTTTTGGAGATCAGCAAGCTTTTTTCCATCATTCACTTACACTGTTCATTATAGCTTCTTCTGTCTTTAGATGTTGACTAGTCTCATTCACAACAGGAGCGGATGGTCATGTTAATGTGCAGTGCTGTAAAAGAAATATAATGCTAAAACTATGCAGTTCATGTAGTTAAAGAAGAATTCCAGGTATGGCTTTTTTGGTATGGTCCAAACTGGTCCAAGGTAGGTATGTATGTGCCATACCTTTGGGATTCCTCTAAAAGATGGAAATCAATGTAGTAGACACCCCTACTCCAGTGATTTCCACCGGCTACAGGGTTTCATGATGAGATTATGTCCTACTGCCTTGAAGACAAGAGGTTGGCCACTCAGCAAGGGTGCCATTCAGAAATCACTTTGCATTTTCTTTGGCATCATAATCTCCACCTTGTCCAATCAGGGAATGCTTTGCATTTATTGAGACAATTCAAAGCCCTTTCTGAATGGCACCTGCACCCATAGGCCGACCTCTTGTGCTTGCAGTGCAGCCATTCAGCATGGAAATGAAAGCTAGTGGAGTTTACTGGAGTAGTGGGGTCTACTGCAGTGACATCTACCTACTAGAGAGATCCTAATGGTATGTAGCCAAGTGTTGGCTATATCGCATTGCTATCATGTGGCATTCCATAACAAATATTACAATGAGCCGTGTTCCCTCTAGTTCCCAGCATGGGGATTATGTCATAATTTCCTGATTGTATAGGAAAAAAACACTACTGAATGCAGAGGACTGTGAGATATGTAGTCCAAGGGCCAAGAGTTCTATGGACCTGCTGCTGCTGCAGACTACAAGTCCCAGGTAGCTGGAGAGAGAATGAATTCTGTGTGAGGAGATAAATAGAATGGTCCAGGAAGAGGCTCACTCTCTAGCGACCATGGCCTACAGCTGCAGAACAGGGGCCAGGCCATTCTGGTGGATGTGAGTGGGTGCCATGGCCTGAACAGCACTGCTCAGTGCAAAACCAACTGCACAGAGAAGGTAAGTATAACATGTTTGTTATTTTTTTTTATTTTTTTTAAACAAGAGTTTACAATCACTTTAATGCTAAAGTTCGTAATAATAATATTTACATTTACAGTCTTCTTTCTTTAGTTGATTCAAGAACATCTAGTACAGTGATTCTCAACCAGGGTTCCTTGGAACCCTGGGGTTCCTCCAGAGGTTACTAGGGCTTCCTTCAGCTTTGGGCCATTTCTGCCTCTCAGATAAGTTCCCACTGACACCATTGATCTTTTTAGCTATCTGTAAGGAGGTAATTCTTCCCAATGACCACAAGTGTAAGGACCATTCTTCCCACTGACCATCACACTAATGTATCATGAGTTGTAGATTTCTACTTTTTAGCAGGGGTTCCTTGAGACCGGAGAACTATTTCAAGGGTTCATCTTGGTTGAAAAGGTTGAAAAAGGCTGATCTAGTAAAATACCCATTTGCCATTTCTATTGTTTCTCTGGTGTATTTTTCAAGTGTATTCTCTCTTTGAATTATGTCAAAACCCAGGGTGTCAGAGGTGTCGGAAGGGCTTGCAAGGTCAGGGCAACCCTTAGGGGCCTCTGAAAGATGACTGTCCTTAACGGTGGTGGCGCTACAGGTATATGCATAGTTGGTCCAAGTAGGACCAATGTAACTATGTAAAAAATGCCATACCTGGAACTCTTTTTTAAAAGGACAGTCCATTTAAAAGTGATCATGTATTTATTGGTGAAGCCTAGTGGGCTGGGTCAGCCCCTGGCTTCTTTTATATCTTGAATACTCCAGCAGTGAGAGCTCCCTGTCATAATGCCTGACTCTGCTCTTGGCCACTTGGAAGTTTTGGACATTTCCACTTAACTTTGTGTGTTTTAGCTTCTCCTGGTGGGAAGCACTTATACAAAATGTGGTTGGACTGACCATTTAGGAATGTCCTGCTTTTATGTCAGATGCATGCCATTCATCTGGTTTTGAAAATTTGCAATTGTAGAGTTACTGGAGGCACTGCCCTACTTTATGTTCTGTTAACTTTCATCCCTTTGTAGTTGAAGAAATTTACAATAAATTACTGCTCCAGCGAGGAGGTGGATGCAGGCTTATCACTAGTAATGCTTTTACATTTTACATTGTACAGACGCCTTGCCGTACCTATCTCCCGAAATGCTCCACAGTCTATCACTCTCAAAAGGAAAAGCGTCACCTAGGCTGGTATCTTCTGAAAAGCTTTTAACAATCCCTATACACTTTGCCATCCAGTGATTTTCTAATGTGGACCTAAACTCAAAGTATAATCAACTACAGGCACATGGGAGAAGGGGGGAGGGTGTATGTAGGGTTATTACCTTGAACATAACCTTGCCTGTCTGATATGAATATACTATGCCACACAACTGTGGTTCTTGGTTATGCAACCTAAAGCAATCAAGCAGGTTCAAAAATATACACCAGCTGCTATTGTTGGCCTCCAAAATTAGTAGCATTGGCTATGATTAACATGGGCTATGATTGCTGCCTCTCCACTGATGTAAACTTTCTAGGTTATCATGGCCCCAGGTGAAGTCATTAATCGATGTAACATATTAGATGATGTGCATTCCTTTTCAGACAATTCATGAGTGTTATTTTGTGCTTAGAAAAAAAAATCAACGCTTTTACACCATTGAAGGATTTCTGATTTAGATTTTTTTTTTTTTTTTTTTAAGATCCTGCAGTCCTGGAAGAATATTCTGATTGTCTCCAGTGATCAGGTTCTATAATTCCAACAAATTGTTTTCCTAGTTTTTAAACTGAATGGGGAAGAGTTAACCTTTTTTTTTTCTATCTGTGACCCCAATGGGGAAAATTTTCCTTCAATTTCTGGCTCTTTGATACCAGCAGAAAAAGGGACGTGGGGTGGTCACTGTATCAATAGACACAGGCAGCAATAAAAATGTCAGAAGTTCTAAAAATGTGGTTTTGCCTGTGTCCCAATTGTAAACATTTCCTGTAACTTCCTCTCCCTGGCAAGAGTGCGGGATATCCTGAGGCGGGGGCACAGGCAACAATAAAAACCCAACAAAGACTCTAACATTTCCTTTCTCCATCTGCAATAGCAGCCGTGAGTTGTTTTCTTACTTTTTAAAGCGTAACTCCACTTTTGTTGCGAAGAAAGCATTCCCACCAGGGTGATCTATATACAGTGCAAGGATTATAACAACCTTTGTTGAAGATTCCTACCTTTTGTTATTCTGAAGAAACCCCTGTGTGTTTCTCTGTTCCTCTGTACTGAGCGGGTCTAATGGGAATAGTTTCACAATTAACTGTCAGGTGTGAAGCTGCAGAGCACTAATGAGGAAAGCTGCTGGGCCTGCATCCCTTTAGATGTGTTCCTATTGAAAGTATCTCTCCATAAATTACATTTTTGTTGCAGGGGATGCCTGAAATCTAACTTGTATCTTAGGCAGACTTCTGGGGAAATTGGTGAGCCAATCACACAAGCAGGAAATTATGTTTCTGGGGAGTGGTCAGTAAACATTCTGTGTACAGAACAACTCCATGTAGCCATATTGCAATGCATTCTCAGAAAATTACAGCAGATTGAAAAGGAAAGGTAATTTTTTAATAACATTCAATTACAATATGTTTAGTGTTGCAGTTATATGTGCTATATTATTTTTTCTTTATTTGCTATTTTTTTTCGCTTTGAAAGTGGAGTTACCCTTTAAGCAAGCTGAGGGCTATATTGTAGAAGCAATCCTATTGAATATTAACCGCCCAACCACTTTTTGCCCTTGTACACACGGTCGGAGATTCCGACAACCAAATCCGTCGGATTTTGTCCGTCGGATTTTGTCCGAAACTGTTGCATACACACGGTCGGACAAAGTTGTCGAAAAATCCGATCTTTCAGAGCGTGATGACGTAATTTCATTACGATGGGACTACGTTCAGGCTAGTAGCCAATAGCTTTGACGTAGGAATTTGATCTGAGCATGCGTGGCACTTTGTCCGATTGAAATTCTCTACACATAATTGGAGTATGTCCGATCGGACCAGTTTGTCGGAAAATATTTCCAACAAGTTGGAAAATTGGGTCCGACGGATATTCCGACGGAATCAGTCCGATGCATACCACATACAATCGGATTATCCGACAACACGGTCCGATAGGACACATTCCGACGGATTCTCCGACCGTGTGTACAAGGGCTTTTATGTGCAAAATCCCCCCACCCCTGGTCACCAGGCTCACCTGCTCCTCCTGGTACCCTGGGACCAAAAAAAGATAAATCAGAATAGGGAGTGCGGAAACACAGAGAAACTTACGTTCCTCCTTCTCTTCTGTGAAGTATGAACGTTGTAGTTTTCAGCTCTGAGCACTACCGGGTTCAGAGCTGTTAGTTCTTGGATAGGATTTCTAGGCGAAACAAGCATATCAGGGATGCTGTGTCCTCAATCAGAGTGCAGGGACCCCCATCACAGGCCCCTGATGTCTCCATAAAGAGTACCTGTCACTCAAAAAGAGCTATTACATAGGGGGACATATCATCCCTCTTATAACAGCAATAAGGTTAACTAAAAATAAAACTAGAAAATTGCAAAATGAATAAAAAAAAAAAAAAAAAATGTAAAGCCCCTTGCACACGCGCTTATTTTTTTATTTCAATTACTTATATAGCGCCATCAATTTATGCAGCGATTTACATATACATTGTACATTCACATCAGTCCCTTCCCTCAAGGAGCTTACAATCTAAGGTCCCTAACTCACATTCATACATACTAGGGACAATTTAGACACCCCCACGCAGGCACAGGGAGAACATGCAAACTCCAGGCAAGTAGTGTCGTGGTTGGGATTCAAACCAGGGACCCTTCTTGCTGCTAGGTGAAAGTGCTATCCACTACACCACTGTGCCGCCCTACTTGAATGCTAGCATACAGCTTACCCATGTACTATATGTAAGCAATGATTGCACAACATGCGTTGGGCATCGCCAGGCATGCTGGTGTGAAAGAACTTATTCTAGGGCCATCATGTATGGTTATGCAAGTTGATGACTTGTAAAGCATCTCCTATAAACAATTTTGGGTATCAAAGTTTGTCGCTGGTTTGCGGGTGTGCACAGTATTGAGTCTTCACACTTTTGGTATCTATTTACTTGACTCTGTCTCATCATTTATATTTTACAAAAATGTTTTTGTTTGCACTTAAATGAGTTTCATTGTATTTTTGCTGAAAATAAAGGTGTGCTAAACAGATTGGCAAATATTGTAGAATATGAAATTGCAACTACTATCATTTTATTCTATCGTCTTTCTGATTTCATCCAAAGTCCATGTGTGCTTTTCTTTAGCCCATTGTAACCTTGTATTTTCCTGTTTAGGTGTTAATGATGGTTTTCGTTTGGCTTTTCTGTATGTAAATCCCATTTCCTTTAGGTAATGTCTAATGCTCCGTACACACGATCGGACTTTCCGACAACAAAACCGTTGATTTTTGTTCGAAGGATGTTGGCTCCAACTTGTCTTGCATACACACGGTCACACAAATGTTGGCCAACAATTACAAACGTAGTGACGTACAAGATGTACATGATAGCTCCATTACGAACGCTAGCTATATCTCCAGCTTGTACTTGATTCTGAGCATGCGTGGACTTTTGTCCGACAGACTTGTGTACACACGATCGGAAAGTCTGACAACAAACATTTGTTGGAGGAAAATTTGAGAACCTGCTAGCCAACATTTGTTGGTAGAAAGTACGACAACAAATTTTCAATGACGCATACACGCGGTCTGACTTTCTGCCAACAAGCTCACATCCAACATTTGTTGTCGGAAAATCAAATGTGTGTATGGGGCATTACAGTTCGGTCACAGACATTGACTCCAGTTTCTGACCATTTGTTCCTCATTTGTTTTGTTGTGCATTTTCTATTTTTAAGGCATATTGCTGTAAGTTTTCTAACTTGACGCTTCGATGTCTTCCTTGGTCTACCAGTATGCTTCCCTTTAACAACCTTCCCTCCCGTTTGATTTGTATGAAAACCATCATTAATACCTCAACAGAAATAACAAGGTTACAGTGGGCTAAACAAAAGCAATCATGGACTGTGACTGGACGAAAGTGATATTCAGCAATGAATTACGAATCTGCATTGGGCAGGGATGATGCTGGAACTTTTGTTTGGTGCGGTTCCAATGAAATGTATGAAGACGACTGCCTGAATAAAACATTCAAATTTCCACAATCATTGATGATATTGGGTTGCATGTCGGGTAAAGGTACAGGAGAGATGACAGTCATTAAATCTTTAGTAAATGTACAAGTTTATATCGCGATTTTGGACACTTTTCTTATTCCATCAATTGAAAGGATGTTTGTTGATGATGACATTATTTTTCAGGATTTAATCTGATACATATGTTAGTTTTAGAACTGCAAAGTACATAGTGATTCCATAATATTGTAATAATATTGTCCTCTAAATTGAGCGATTCCATATTTATTCTGCTTGATCTGCAAAAACAGTTGCAACGGACTACAGTTTTCTTTATTTTTTCATTTTATTTTTTTAACTGTTTCTTAAAGCCAGAAGGGTGAAATGTTAAATGAAAATAGTTTGGAGGCATATCTGTGATTAGTTTCCTTTCTACACAATTAAACAATTGAATGAAAATGTCCATACTTTTTGGCAGGGGTTATACAGTATATGTATATATATGTATATATATATATATATGTATATATATATATATGTATATATATATATATATATATATATATATATATATATATAATTTTTTTTATTATTATTATTATACAGGATTTATATAGCGCCAACGCAGCGCTTTACAATATAAAAGTAGACAATACAGTTACAATACAATAAAATACAAGAGGATTAAGACGGCCCTGCTCAGAAGAGCTTACAATCTAATAGGGTGGGGCAGGTGGTACAAAAAGTTGTAACTGTGGGGAATGAGCTGATGGAAGTGGTAGGAGATTAGTTGGAGATGTAATAGGCTTCCCTGAAGAGATGAGTTTTCAGTGATCACCTGAAGGTAGCGAGAGTAGAGGATAGCCGAACCAGTGGAGGTAGTGAGTTCCAGAGGATGGGAGAGGTTCTGGAGAAATCCTGGAGACGAGCATGGGAGGAGAAGACGAGAGAGCTTGAGAGTAGGAGGTCTTGAGAAGAGCGTAGGGGACGATTTGGGTGATATTTGGAGACAAGATTGGTGATGTAGCTCGGGGCAGAGTTGTGAATGGCTTTGTATGTTGTGGTTAGTATTTAGAATTTAATTCGCTGGGTGATTGGGAGCCAGGGTAGGGATTGGAGGAAAAGGTTGGCAGACACTGAGCGGTTGGTAAGGTGGATAAGTCTGGCAGCAGCATTCATGATAGACTGAAGAGGGGATAGCCTATGGAGAGGCAGGCCAATGAGAAGGGAGTTGCAATAGTCAAGGCGGGAGATAACAAGGGAGTGAATGAGGAGCTTGGCGGTTTCATTTGTTAAGAAGGGGTGAATTTTAGAGATGTTACAGAGGTGAATTCAACAAACTTTTGACAACGACTGGACTTGGGGCTGAAATGACAAGTCAGAGTGTATGATTACACCTAGTACGTGGCTTGAGGGGAGGGCCTGATGGTTGCATTGATTTTGATGGAAAAGTCATGGAGGGGGGTGCAGGCGGAGGGGAATATTAATAACTAAGTTTTAGAGAGATTTAGTTTAACCACTTGCTTACTGGGCACTTAAACCCCCCTCAGTCCCAGACCAATTTTCAGCTTTCAGCACTGATGCACTTTGAATGACAATTGCGCGGGCATACAACACTGTACCCAAATGAAATTTTTATCATTTTTTTCCCACAAATAGAGCTTTCTTTTGGTGGTATTTAATTACAGCTGGGAGTTTTATTTTTTGCTAAACAAACAAAAAAAGATGCAAAAAAAATAAAAAAATCACGTTTAATAGTTTGTTATAAAATTTTGCAAACGGGTCATTTTTCTCCTTCATTGAAGTGCGCTGATGAGGTGGCACTGATAGGCTGCACTGGTGGGCACTGATGGGCTGCATTGGTGGGCACTGATAGGCATAGTTAAGGCAGCACAAATAGGTACAGATAAGGCAGCACCGATGGGCACAGATAAGGCGGCACTGATGGGCAAAGATGGGCACATAAGATGGCACGGATGGGTGGCACAGATGGGTGGCACGGATGGGTGGCACGGATGGGTGGCACGGATGGGCACTGAAAGGTACCACTGATAGATGGGACTGATGGGCACTGATAGGTGGCACTGATAGGTGGCTCTGATAGGTGGCACTGCTGGGCACTGATGGGCGGCACTGCTGGGCACTGGTAGATGACACTGAGGGGCACGGATATGTGGCACTGGGGTGCAGCACCTTTGTTAAGGCAGATTGTGGGCACTGCTGGGTGGCACTGTGGGCACTGCTGGGTGGCACTTCTGGGTGGCACTGTGGGCACTGCTGGGTGGCACTGATGGCACTACTGGGTGGCACTGTGGGCACTGCTGGGTGGCACTGACGGGGGGCACTTACTTTTTTTAATGTGGCACTTGCAGGGGGCAGGTGGGCACTGGCAGGGGGCAGGTGGGCACTAGCAGGGCTGGGCGTGATCTGGACTGATGTCCCGATCACGGCCGCCGGTGATCGGCTGTCAGCGCGAGGAGGAATAATAGCCGATTACCGGCTCCGTTATATCACATGATCAGCTGTCATTGGCTGACAGCTGATCACGTGATAAGGGGTCGGGATCGACCCCTTGTACGGATTGGTGATCAGGCGAGTCTCGTAGACTCGCCCTTCAGGGGGCGCGCAGGCCGCTCGTGCACGGGACGACGTCAATAGACGTAGTCCCGGAAAAGGAGATCCGCACTGTAGCCGTCATTTGACTATAGCGCGGATCTCAAGTGGTTAAGGAAGTAGTGCGACATCCATACTGATATGTCAGTTAGTAAGTTAGTAATGCGATAGGAGACTGAAGGAGTGAGGTGAGGTACAGACAGATAGATTTGGGTGTCATCGGCGTATAAGTGGTATTGGAAGCCATGGAGTTGTAGGTTACACTGAAGGAGCACTGTGATAGATAGGCAGAGAACCAGGATAGAGCAGAATCTCGGAGGCCAAGGGAATTAAGTTTGTTGAGGAGAAGCAGGTGGTCAACAGTATCAAAGGCCGCAGAGAGATCAAGTAGTAGGAGTATGTGTATATATATATATATATATATATATATATATATATATATATATATATATATATATATAGATATATATATACACTTTGGGGGTTCAGGTGTATTTTTCAAGTAGAAAATGTGCTTTTACTATGTGAATGCAACATTTAAAGAAATAACTCTGGCAGTGAGAGGGCTAATGGGGACCTGTATCTGTGAAATATACAGGCTGCTGCTTCTGGCATCTGCTTACATAATTGCTATTCGGCTGATCTTAAACCTGCAATTCTTTGGAATCAGTCACTTGGAACAAGAATGTAGATCTTACTCTGATATAAGTAGTCTATATGCTTTCCCCAAGAAAGAGACATAAAAATATATTGATGTTGGAGACAACCAGGAAACTAGATAAAGAAATGAATGGGCTGTTTTAAAGTAAATGCAAAGGCAATGTCAGGAACGTGCTGGCCATAGCGCAGCTGCAGCTCTGAGGTGCATGCAAATGCTCAGATGCAGGCCTGTTGGGCCCATCTTACTGTGCTCAGGTGAACGCAGTCAATGGCTGGTGGCAGGTGGTCTATATAGGTGCAGCAGCTCTTGTATCTTATTCTGCAGACTTCTGTGTTTAACCCGGCTTGCTCCTGACTTCGTTTGAACGATTCCTGCCCTGACCTTGGCCTGTCTCTGGACTTTTCTCTGCCTTCTGCCTGTTCTCATGTTGCCAACTTCTGCCTGTACCCTGACGATTCCTTGCCTTGCGTCTACACCTGCGTCTGACTGTCTGTTAATGACCTGGCTTGTCTCATCCCGCATCCAGTTGATCATCTGCCCTGCCTGCACCTGCCTAGCTTCCTCTGAAGCTCCTTCTACTGTGGGTCACCAGTCTTCCTGCTACCAGCTGCTGTCCAATGCTGCCTTCTGTTTACCAGCCCAGGGTCTGCTGTTCCTGTTGTGAGCTACTGCTCCAGCTATCTGCCAACTCTGGTGACGCACCTGCTATGCATCACTACGTCCAGCGGGAGACTACAAGGGCACCCACACCTCACTGCGCTCTCACGACCACTGTCACAACATCAGTGGTCCCCAAGCCAAGGCTGTACGAGAGTCCTTCGCTCTGCATGTCAGACTCAGGTGTATGGTACATGACAGGCAATACATTTTTTAAGTTTTGGGTTGCTACCGGCATGTGGTGAAAATTTTATGTCAATAGCACCTTCAGAAATATATTTAACTCGAAAAATGGTGACGTGTTCTTTTTTTTTTTTTTTTTATTCTTTATTTAATTTTTTCCAAAACAATTAAAAATGCAATCTTTAATCAAAAACCCCTCCTCCCCCCCGTGCACAATATCTCTATCCTATATAACAATCGGACCACTCTCTTCCATTACTTTTCTTATTATTGTCCCAATTCCCCTCTTCCCCTCCGATCTCTGTAATCTATATTCTGATTTCTTTGAGTTATCTCCCACACATATCTCTAAGAAATTTTAAAACTCTCCCACTTTTTCCATTTATCCTTCCGCTCCTCCTCTACTTCCTGATCCTCCTCCCCATCTTTCTCCCACTCTAGCTTTTGTATAATATTGACTCGAAAAATATCCAATCACGGATCATGGGACTTTCTGTTTTCTGCCATTTTTTTGGAATTAGTCCCTTTGCTACATTAAGTAAAATTGGGATTAACAAGGCTTTGTATTGTTTCACTGATCTGTTTGTCCCATGGAACAAACAGATCCATGGATCCAGTGGGATAGTTTCGCCAGTTATTTCCTTTATAAATTCAATAATCCCTGTCCAGTATTTTTTTATGATGGGACACTCCCACCATATATGGAATATTGTACCTCTAGTTTTACACCCTCTCCAGCACTCCAAAGAGCTCTCTGGTTGAAAACATTCTATCCGGGGTAAGGTACCATCTTGCCAGACATTTATAATTTGTTTCCTCCGTTTTAGAATCTAATGCTGACTCATGTGTCAATCTCCATATTTTTTCCAACCTGTGTTTAGTACAACTCGTTCCATGGTACGTGTTCAATACTTATTTTGCCCACTGTAGGTACATACACTATTTTACCATAAGTATTGGGACAACAATTTTAATGGCATCTCAGTAATAGTATGTGGGGCTCAATATTGAGGTGGTCCACCCTTTGCAGCTAATTGTCCCAAATGTCTTGGTGTGCTGATACTTTAAGCGTTCCCTTTACTGAAACTAAGGGGCCAAGCCCAACCCCTGAAAGACAACGCCACACCATAACCCTCCCTCCACCAAATTATTTGGACCAATGCACAAAGCAGGGTCCATAAAGACATGGATGAGCGAGTTTTTTTGTGTTGGAACTTGACTGGCCTGTACCTCAACCCGATAGAACACCTTTGGGGTGAGTTAAGCTGGCCATACACTCATGCTCCTCCCATGAACTTCCTGATATAAGCCATGTCTCTGCCCTTCCTCCTTGCCAGAATATTGTGCTATCTCCAGCCTGTATCTCGCTCCTGTCTTCCCTGCTGCTGTTTATATTTGCTACTGCTCGTTATCGACCCTTGGCTTGTTCCACGACCACGTTCTGCCTGATCCCAACCTGCAACAACTCGTTACCGACCTTTTGGCTTGCTTACTGACCACACTTCTGTTTGATCCTTATCTGCTCATCCGCTACTGAACCCCAGCTTGCTCACCTCCTGGTGGGGCGATCCTGAGGACCGCGACCTGGTACTAACATGCAGCTAAATCCATCTCCACCATCTGGAGCTCTGGTGAAAACCGGTTAGTACTTAGACTCCGCACCTCAGGTGAGCCTGTGTCATCTGCCAGGGTGACTGCCTGTGTTCCTATCCTGCTGGTTAGTGGTAGTCCTGCAACTGCTATAGCAATTGGTCTTCGAGCCTGACCCCTGATCGTGACAGAATATTCTGGCCCAAAACATGGAGGCCGCTATAGCAAATGCTGTGGCTCCATTCAGGCAGCAAATTGCAAAGCTGCAGGAGTTCGGTGTCGCTTACCAAGAAAAATTCTCCGTACTGGAAGGTGTGGTGAAGGAGCAGCACGAAAAGATCCGTGCTCTGACAAAACAATTGCTGGATCTGAGATGATACTAACGCACATATGCCTCACCCACCCAAGTTTAATGGCGACCGCCACCATTACAGAGGTTTTCTTAACCAGTGTCGCATCTATTTCCAAATGAGACCCAATGCATTCATTTCTGAAAGACAGAAGGTAATGTTTGTTATCAACCTCCTGACTGGGGAAGCTCTAGCCTGGGCTTCCCCCTATATCGAACAAGACACTGCCATGCTGAATAATTTCCACACTTTTTAGGATGCAATGAATCAAGTTTTTGATGATCCCAACTGCTGCGCTATGGCTGAAGCAAAGTTGCATAGTTTACGGCAGGGTAAATGCTCTGTTGCTGAATACACGGCTGAATTCAGACGCTGGATGGCAGATACCACTTGGAACCCAGCAGCGCAAAAAAGTCAGTTCCGCCAAGGGCTTTCTGAACAGGTAAAAGATGAGCTTGCCAGAGTAGAGACTCCTAATGATCTTGAATCCTTCATCCAACTATGTATCCGAGTTGATCAGAGGCTTACAGAAAGGAGAAAGGAGAGGCTGGGAATGTTTGGAAGTAATGGTGGCATGCGTTTCCCTGCTAGTCAATTTGTTCAGAAGGATCCAAGAGTTTCTCCAGATTCTGACACAGCTGAACCTATGCAAGTTGATGCAATTAAGAGATCCATTTCTTTTCAGGAGTAAGAAGACGTTCGGAGAATCTCTATCTATATTGTGGAGACTCTGGGCATTACGCAGTTAACTGTCCTAACAAGGTTAGAAGAACAATTGCGGCGACTGATGTGATCCTGCCTGAACAAATAAACTCTATTACCCAGTCTATCTCCCCATTGATTCTCAAAGAAAATAAAGTAAATTCTCCACTGTCTCATTTTGTCATCCCTATTAAGCTTATTTCTGAGGGCCGTGAAATCCCCTGCTCTGCTAAGCTGGACTCTGGGGCTGGAGGAAACTTTATGGACATAGAGTTTGCCCACCGCAATAACATTCAAGCCAGAAATACATCTGCTCCTATTGAGATGGAGACGGTTGATGGTTCACCCTTGTCCTCGGGACCTGTTACCCATAAAACAGTTCCTCTGGTAACCCAGTTTGAGGCTGACCATCGTGAGACCATCAGCTTTCAGTTGATCACATCACCCAAATTTCCCGTCATTTTGGGCATTCCTTGGTTCTCCACTCACAATCCCTCTATCAACTGGGGAACACGGACCATAGATTTCACATCTTCCCACTGCAAGGAACACTGTAGGGAATCTTACCAAACAAGTTCTCTGCTGGTCAAGGAGTTGCAAGTTGGTGTGGTAACTACCCAGTCACATCACAACTTGCCTCCACAATACCATGCGTTCCGGGATGTCTGTGATAAGAAAAATGCAGATAAATTACCTCACCGCCCATACGACTGCCCCATTGAGCTGCTCCCAGGGGCTGAACTACCTTTCGGCCGCCTTTTTAATCTGTCAGAACCTGAATTAAAAGTGCTCAGGGAGTGGCTTGATGAAAATTTAGAGAAGGGTTTTATTAGACACTCAACATCTCCTGCAGGAGCAGCCCTATTCTTTGTTGAAAAGAAAGACTCCACCTTGCGTCCATGCATTGATACAGGCACATAAATAAGGTCACTATTAAAAACCGTTATCCACTCCCCTTGATCTCGGAAATGTTGGAAAGGCTTCGTTCTGCCAAAGTGTTTACAAAACTTGACCTACCAGGGGCATATAACCTGGTCCGTATTCGTCCAGGAGAGGAATGGAAAACCGCCTTTAGAACCAGATATGGACATTTTGAGTCCTTGGTCATGCCTTTTGGTCTCTGCAATGCCCCTGCGACCTTTCAACGCTTCATAAATGATGTTTTTCGAGATCTGTTGGACCAATTTGTCATTGCTTATCTGAATGACATCCTTATTTTTTCCAATAACCTGGAAGAGCACTGTCTTTGAAATATTAAAGTGGTAGTAAACCCGCAATTTTTATTTTATTTTTTTAAACCTGCAAAGCAAAAGGCATAATGAGCTAGTATGCACCGCATACTAGCTCATTATGAAATACTTACCTTAGAACGAGGCCCCGACATCTGGCCCGATCCACGCCGAGGGAGCTGACATGCTCCCTCGGCGTTTCTTCCGGGTATCGCGGCTCCGGCGCTGTGAGTGGCCGGAGCCGCGATATCGTCACTCCCACGCATGCGCATGGGAGATTTCATTCTGGCCGGCCGGCCACTGCCGGATTTTCAGGCCGAGAATCCCCTTGTGCGCATACGCCGCTGCAGTCAGCGGCGCATACCGAGGGGAATATCTCCTAAACCGTACAGGTTTAGGAGATATTTTTTTTTACCTACAGGTAAGCCTTATTATAGGCTTTCCTGTAGGTAAAAGTTAAAAATTTGAGTATACAACCACTTTAAGGCAGAATCGACTTTACATCAAACTGGGGAAGTGTGAATTTGAACAAGCCCAGATCCAGTTCTTAGGGTATATTATTTCTCCAGATGGAGTGAGCATGAATCCCGAGAAGATTAAAGCAGTGGTAGATTGGCCTGCCCATGGAAACATTAAGGAAATCCAACGATTTGTCGGGTTTGCCAACTTTTACAGAAAATTCATAAGGAACTTCTCTAAGGTGATAGCTCCAATTACCCAACTAACAAAGAAAGGGGTGCCCTTTGTGTGGTCATCTGAGGCACAGGTTGCTTTTGGAAAGTTAAAAACTCGTTTTACTTCTTCACCAGTATTGGCACATCCCAATCCTGAATTACCTTTTACAGTGGAAGTGGATGCTTCGGACTCTGCTGTAGGAGCTATCCTCTCTCAACGACGTGGTGAAAAGATGCAGCTTCATCCTTGAGCTTATTTCTCTCGTTTAATGTCATTAGCTGAAAGAAATTATGATATTGGGAATAAGGAGTTACTGGCAATTAAGGAAGCCTTTTTTGAAATGGAGGCATTTGCTGGAAGGTGCTAAGCATCCTGTGACCGTTCTCACAGATCATAAGAATCTGGAATTCATTCGTTCTGCCAAGAGATTGTCTTCTAGACAAGCACGTTGGTCATTGTTCTTTTCCAGGTTAAATTTTATCATCTCATATCGACCTGGGTCAAGGAATGGTAAGGCTGATGCCTTATCACGAATGTTGTCTGGACCTCTCCAGGAAAACAACTCTGAATACACAGTCCTGCCTCAAAAGAACTTTCTAGGTGCCACAAGTTCTAAAGCACTCTTGAGTCTCCTCAAGGAAGGGTATGAGAATGACCCACTCCTCAAAAATCCTCCTATGGACATCATCCTTGAGTACAAAAATGGCTTCTGGGCTCAAGCACATCGCGTCTATGTACCTGAAGTTGCTTGGGTTGAAGTCCTCAAGTTGGTTCAGGACTCCAAACTTGCTGAACATTTTGGAGTTTCTAAGGCAGAGCACCTTTTATACCGTTCCTTTTGGTGGCCTGGGTACAAAAGAGATGTCAAAGGTTATGTAGCCTCGTGCCTGGTCTGTGCTCGCAATAAGACACCCCGAGCTTCTCCTCTGGGGTTTCTCCAGCCACTCCCTGTCCCATTAAGACCATGGGGATCAATTTCTATGGACTTTGTAGTCAATTTACCCCCCTCTAAAGAAATGACCATCATCTTGGCTGTTATTGACCGCTTCACGAAGATGGCTCACTTTATACCGGTCAAGGGGGTACCCTCTGCAGAACAAACTGCGGAGTTGATGGTTCGAGAAATCTTTAGACTACATGGAATTCCAGAAGATGTAGTTTCTGACAGAGGAGTACAATTCACTTCAAAATTTTGGAAAAGCTTTTGCTCAGCTCTAGGAGTAATAATCTATCTTCTGCTTTTCATCCTCAGTCTAATGGTCAGACCGAGCGGACCAATCAAACGTTAGAGCAGTACCTTCGATGTTTTGCTAATTATCTTCAGGATGACTGGGTGGACTATGTTCCTACAGCGGAGTTTGCTTATAACAATTCTAAACAAAGCTCCACCTCTCAGACCCATTTTTTCCTAAATATGGGTATCATCCAGTTTTTATCCCTGATCACCCTATCTCAACTCCGATTCCTGCTGTTACCAACATATTAACTGCTTTACAGGAGATCCAGGATAGGGATGGCCGAACTGTTCGCCCGGCGGTCGTTTCGCTGTAAATTTTGCGTGTTTGCGATTTGCCCGATCGGCATATAGGGTTGTGGTGCACTGCTGCTGACCGCTGCCCTATTCTGCAGCGGTCCTTTATCAGTGTAGGGACTGAGGTACAGTCTGCACATCACTAGCTGCTCGGTTCACAAAGGTCCTTGTAAGGACTGGTATAGCTGTACAATATATAGGGTTGTGGTGCACTGCTGCAGATTGCTGCCCTATTCTGCAGCAGTCCTTTATCAGTGTAGGGACTGAGGTACAGTCTGCACATCACTAGCTACTCGGTCCACAAAGGTCCTTGTAAGGACTGGTATTGGTGTACTATTTGGTGTGCAGTATATAGGGGTGTAATACACGTATAAAATACTTGCACATATAGAAAGCATAGTATAGTGCATTTCTACTGTGCCGCATTGTGACTGCTGAGCGGTTCTGCAGCGATACTACAGAGAGCGACAAACTCAATTAAAAAAAAGTATTATAACTGGTGTGATAGACCAGTGGCCCCCAAAAACAACAGATTGAATCAGGGTGTTATATACCTTCTTCCACATACATACTGCACTTCTCTAGAGACTTTTGTCACAGGGTCATTTAAAAAATGACACTTAGAGGAAGAGGCAGGCCCTTCCGCAGGGGTGGTTGGGGTAGGGCAGGAGCAACAGACTTGAGCCAAAGTAGCAAATTGCAGAAGGTGCGTGCGATTACGTCAAAGGATGCACCAGATTTGGTTGAGTGGCTCACTCAGCCTTACTCTTCTGCACCCTCCTCATCCTCTCGATCTGCACCCTGTTCTTCACTCTCTGCTATGTGCACCCCCAAAGACACTACCACCACCACCATATACCTTCCGCTTGATTCACAGGAATTATTTTCTGATCCATATCAAGCCACTCTTGGCATTGGATCAGGAAGAGGAGGTAGCAACAACCGCCGCTCAGCAGTCTGACAACAGCACCCAGATCAGCCCAAGGAGGAGGTGTGTCCCTGCTGTTGCTGCCTACTCCGAGATCTCTAATTATAGCGGTGGGGAAGGTGACGTCGATAATGACGTGTCTAGTGATGTCACGTGGGTGCCCACAAGAGAGGAAGAGGAGGAGAGTTCAGAGGGAGATATGGACCAGCAGATAGGGAGGAGAAGCAGGAAGAACTTAGATTGCACAGGAGGGACAAAGCAGAATGCGAATGTATCAGGAACGAGTCATCAACCATGTACGGTCACATCTGGCGCTCCCAGGACGCCGGCATATGGCTTCGCAGTGTGGGCTTTTTTTAACGTGTCCGCTAATGACAATAGTGTTGCCATCTGCAATCTTTGCAGTCAACGCGTAAGTCACGGTAAGCCCAACACTCACCTAGGGACGACCACCTTAAGAAGGCACATGAGCTGCCATCACCGAGCCCAGTGGGAGCAACGGAACACACAAAGCCACACTCCAGACTCTCACCGTCCAGCC
Organism: Lithobates pipiens; assembly: GCF_037356315.1. Classification (NCBI taxonomy): domain Eukaryota; kingdom Metazoa; phylum Chordata; class Amphibia; order Anura; family Ranidae; genus Lithobates; species Lithobates pipiens. The sequence goes on along the minus strand of NW_027507784.1, from coordinate 314,437,950 downwards.
TTGTCTTCTACTTCTCCTTCTCCTCTCTCCTCACAATTGTCCTCCACTCCACCTTCCATCATGCCATCCTCACGTTTTTCTGCAAAAAGGCAGGCTTCCGTGGGTCAAATGTTAGAGCGTAAAAACATGATGACGCCGGATAACCCTCTTGCCCAACGGTTGACGGCTGGCTTGTCAGAACTCATAGCCCGCCAACTACTGCCATATAAACTGGTGGACTCGGAGGCCTTTCAAAAATTTGTGGCCATTGGAACACCACAATGGAAGGTCCCAGGAAGAAAGTATTTCTCACAGAAGGGCATCCCAGAGCTATATGGCCATGTTCAGCGGCAAGTGAATGTATCTCTGACACACAGTGTCGGTGCCAAGACACATCTGACCACAGACACGTGGTCTAGCAAACACGGGCAGGGAAGGTATATAGCTTTTACTGCCCATTGGGTGAACCTTCTGACGGCCGTCAAGCATGTAACCCATGGCACCCGTGTAGATTTGGTTTTACCGCCACAGATTGCATGCAGGCCTGGCTCTTCTTCTCCTCCTCCTCCTACTTCATCCTCCTCCCTCTCCTCCTCGGCTGATTCCTCCTTTTCCGCTGCTAGCGTCTCTTCCGCTGCGCCGCCCAAGCTTCCCAGAACCTATTCAACATGCCAGGTGAGACGTTGCAATGCCGTGCTGCGTCTGTTGTGCCTGGAAGCCAAGAGCCACACTGGCCTGGCACTACTTTCAGCTTTGCATTCACAGGCAGACTAGTGGCTAACACCGCTCAATTTGACAGTTGGTAAAGTGGTGTGTGACAACGGTGCCAATCTGCTTAGCGCATTGAAACATGGCAAAATTACACACGTGCCATGCATGGCACACGACTTAAACTTGGTCGTGCAGCGATTCGTTGTCAAATACCCTGGGGTCCAGGACATCTTGCGGCAGGCAAGGAAAATCTCGGCCCATTTCAGAAGATCTTACATGGCCATGGCTCGCCTTGCTGAAATTCAGCGGCGACACAATCTGCCGGTCAGACGTCTTATTTGTGATTGCCCGACGCGATGGAACTCAACCTTCTATATGCTTGATAGGCTGCTCCAGCAAAAACGTGCAGTTAACGTCTACCTGTATGAACTCTGCGGCAGAACAGGTTCTGGGGAGCTGGGTTTTTTTCACCGCGCCAGTGACTGCTCATGCACGACGCATGCAGACTTCTGCGGCCATTTGATGAGATTACCAAACTGGTCAGTCGCAGCCATGGTGCCATCAGCTACATGGTACCTTATGCCTTCTTTATGGAGCGTGCATTGCGTCATGTCATTGATCAAGCCATGGAGGAGCAGGAGCGGGAAGATGAGGAAGTCGCAATGCAGGATGAATTCCCAGGGGGGCTACTCTATCTGAGACAAGTCAACAACAGGAGTCTGAAGAGGAGTCAGAGGAGGATGGTGCCGGGGCAGATGAGGAGAAGCAAGAAGAGCATGCTTTAAACCTTTCTGGGATCCCTGTTGATGTGTGTGGATGGGGAGAGGAGAACGAGGAGGACGACATTATCCTGGATGATGAGCAGGAGCCAGGCCACCACTCCGCTTCCAGTTTAGTGCAAATGGGGGCCTTCATGCTCCAGTGTTTTAACAGGGACCCCCGTATAAAAAGCATAAGGGTCAAGGACCAGTACTGGGTGGCAACGTACTTAGACCCCCGGTACAAACACAAAATGGCGGAAATGTTACCACCGTCACAGAGGGCTGTCAGAATGGAGCACTTCCAGGCCTTGCTTCGAGAAATGCTGCATTCTGCTTTTGCGTGCGCTGGCAGAGGAGCATTTCCCACTCCCAGAGAAAGAGTTGCGGGTATCAATCCAACAGCGCCTGCAAGAAGAGGGCGGTTTGAAGATGTGTTGGTGACTTCTGATATGAGACCCATCGACAGGTGTCATCCGGATCCAGCATCAGGGAACGCCTAGACCAGGGGCGGACTGACCATTGGGCTACTCGGGCACTGCCCGAGGGCCCCATGCCACTAGGGGGCCCCATCAGGGTTGCCAGCCTCAGTAAAACCAGGGACAGTATGTAAATCCCGAGATTATAGCTGCCCCACCTCTCCAGTACCTTCTCAGCCAATAGAAACATGTCTGTGTGTGTGATTGTATACTGTGTGTGTGTTTGTGTATACTATGTGGCCCCATAATCTCTGATTGCCTGGAGGCCCCATAATCTCCTATTGCCCGGGGGCCCCATGAGTTGTCAGTCCGCCCCTGGCCAAGACCGTCAGGTGTCCGACTACATCGGGATAACAGCCGATGTGGACGCTCTGAGGAGTGATGAACCCCTGGACTACTGGGTGGGCAGGCTTGACCTCTGGCCAGAGCTTGCCCAATTTGCAATAGAACTGTTGGCTTGCCCCTCGTCCAGTGTCCTGTCCAAAAGGACGTTCAGCGCAGCAGGGGGGATCGTGACCGATAAGCGCACCCGCCTAGCTCACGACAGTATTGACTACCTCACATTTCTGAAAATGAATGAGGCATGGATCTCGGAGGAATTCAACACATGTGACCAGTAGACCATGTATATCTCTAGAAACAATTTATTTAATCGAGCACACAGACCTTTTTTCTACATTTGGCTCACTTCCTTGTACAAAAAAAGCACATGCTCATGCACATGCTCGTACCCGCCTGTTTGAAGAGGTTGAGCGGTGTCATGTTTTTGGGGCCCAGCAGTGAGTTGCTGGTATCAGTGCTGCTGTCAGTGCTCTCTATCTCGGTGCTGGTGTCAGTGCACTCTATCATGTTGCTGGTGTCAGTGCACTCTATCACGTTGCTGGTGTCAGTGTGCTCTATATCACGGTGCTGGTGTCAGTGCGCTCTATGTCACGGTGCTGGTGTCAGTGTTCTATATCACGGTGCTGGTGTCAGTGCTCTATATCACGGTGCTGGTGTCAGTGCACTCTATCACAGTGCTGGTGTGAGTGCTCTATATCACGGTGCTGGTGTCAGTGCACTCTATCACGGTGCTGGTGTCAGTGCTCTATATCACGGTGCTGGTGTCAGTGCACTCTATCTCAGTGCTCTCTATCACGGTGCTGGTGTCAGTGCTCTATATCATGGTGCTGGTGTCAGTGCTCTATATCACGGTGCTGGTGTCAGTGCACTCTATCACGGTGCTGGTGTCAGTGCACTCTATCACGGTGCTGGTGTCAGTGCTCTATATCCTGGTGCTGGTGTCAGTGTTCTATATCACAGTGCTGGTGTCAGTGCACTCTATCACAGTGCTGGTGTCAGTTCTCTATATCCTGGTGATGGTGTCAGTGCTCTATATCACGGTGCTGGTGTCAGTGCTCTATATCACGGTGCTGGTGTCAGTGCACTCTATCATGGTGCTGGTGTCAGTGCTCTATATCACAGTGCTGGTGTCAGTGCTCTAAATTGTGAGGATCAAAGTATAAGAAACCAAGATGGTTGACAGTATGTTTCACTAAATGCTTATCTTGTCTGTTTCATTCTTAGTATCTTAAAGACACCTCATCCTTAAGTCCGGGTGGGTGCAGTCACGTACACATTAGAGGAAACCTTATCTTAAGGACCATCTGCCACATCAGCTCTAAAAGCAGAAGACGCCTAGAGAATTGCCTTTTATGGAAACTTGTTGTTGTGTTTCAACATTCCTGAAGCCTGTCTTTTGTGTATATAAAGACCTGTGTTAATAAAGAGTCTCAGAGTTGGGTGCAGTCTTCTGAGCAGAAATACTGAGAACTTCTTTCCGTGTCTCTTTGCTTAGATAAGAACTCTAATAATAATTGGGAAACGGTAACATAACTTGATGAGTAGGTGACTTGCTGTAGTCACACCTAACATTTTGGCGCCCGAACAGGGACTCGCTGAAGAAACTACAAGAGGCGAACGAACATAAGGACGGAACGAAGAGGTCGGGCACATCAGGAACCACAGACAAAACCTGCGCAGGTAAGAAAAGCTTTATTTTCTTATAAACTCTGTGCTTCTTAGATTTGTGCCCACCCGATCTGTCTGTATTGTTCTTCAGGTAATACCAACCTCTGTAGTAAGCGAGTCTTGAATTTAATATTTGACTTATGTTACCGTTGTTTCTTGTCTGTCTCCTTGTCATCTGTCTGTTGTGACTGAGATAAGCCCTGTTTGTATGGTGTGAATTGAAACATATATCATCCCAATGAGTAACGGAATGCGCCTTTAACTCGTAAGAGTACTTTGGGGGTCCGACACTTAAGTTTGATATACGCTTTTTGATTCATGAGCCTAAAAACGGGTTGAAAGTATAAGTCCTGACTGCCTCGATAAAGCAGGAATAAGAAACGAATGCTGAGAGATTCCATGGTAATGGGAAGGGAATAAGGTCTCCACAAAGTCCGGAGATCTAGTTATATGTGTTTGGCCACCAAAAGGAATGCTTGTATATGTTGTAGCCGTCAGTCTGGTCATAATATTTGTCAGTTGGCTAGCATATAAAGTAATTCGATTTCAGAAATCTCATCCAGGAGAGGTTTTTAGTATTTTGGCACCCTAGGAGGAGAAGGCAACGAGACACTTAGTAAGTGATCCAAACGTCACCTAGGCAGGACTGTCAAAATGGGCCAGACACATGGTAAACCCCAGGAGGAATCTCAGAAATGTTATGCTGTTAAAGACATAATTACAATGTTGTATGGGAAGGACAAGGCACAGGGCACGAATAGAGTTCTCAAGAAATTTGGAATGGATGGGGAAAATGGGCTAAGTGTAGAAGGTTGGGAGAATATAAAGAGAGACAGACAGGGAGAGGTCCTGCAGAACAGATGGGTATCACAAATACAATGTTTAATTAAGGTTTCCAACAGGGCTAAAGAGGAGGGATGGAAGTATTATCATGAACAGGGTGGATGGGATATGAAGGTCCGACGCAAGAGTCTCCCTTCAGCTCCCGAGGATGGAGTAGAAACGGAAGGTACTCCACCTCCTTATAGCACTACCAAACCGGGTAACGAAAGACCAAAACTTTATCCTTCCTTAAAAGGAAGAGGATGGGTATGCCGAGTATGCGGTACCCAGAATACAGACTGGGCACAGGAATGTGTACATTGCGGAGCTCAAAGACCAGAGCCCGTAGCTCCAGTCCACAGTCGGACTAGGGTAATACAAGTAAATAATCCAAATGCGGGTCAAGCAGGACAGCCACCTACAGTGACTCGACAAGTCGTTCTGAGGACATGGACACCTTGGTCGGCTGACACTCTTATGGCATTAATACAGAATGCTCCTGATCCCGTAGCAAAACCTGCCGCATTCTGTAAATTCGTGACACAATTACTAGACACACATGAAGCAGCTTGGCAAGATGGGGAAGATTTGTGTAGACATAAAATGACACTGACGATGTTTAATCAATTTATGAATGAAATTGCTCCACATAGACCACAAGGGGATCCAGCGGCAGATCCACCAGGAATACACCCCCGTCATATAGACTCTAGACCCCTGTTTATTAATCAGTTACGAGAATTTTGCCAAGGGAAACAGCAGGAAAGGGGTTCGACAGCGCCCATAAAACAGGCCCCAGGTCAGACTGTTACAGAATTTTACCTCAACATGGAAAGCATGATGGCTGACGAAGGTCTAGATTTAGCCTTACCCGTCACCATTAGGGCTTTCAATCGACAGTTTATGGAAGGACTAGTACCCCAAATAGGTGACAAATTGAAGGCATGTACTCCCGAATGGAGAGCCATACGGGACAGAGGAACATTGTTGCAGAAAGCACAAGGCATAGAGGCTGATTTAGCAGAAGCTAAACACAGAAGGACACCGGGAGTTAACACTGTTGCCCGGGTCAATGAAGGAGGGAATTCCTCCCGTAAACCTCTTACCTGTTATTACTGCAACAAGGTGGGACATATAAAAAGAAACTGTAGGAAAAGAATAAAGGACGAACAGGAAGGAAATACGGACAGAGACACGAGGGACAACAGACAGAGGCGTACCGACGATAGGGACGATCTGACAGCATGACTTGCCCCAGTCCTAGCTGAATCAGAGAATAAAATGCTCCACATGTTGATGAAGGTGGAAGGTAAACATATTCCTTGTTTAGTTGACACAGGAGCATCACGCAGCTTATTATCTGATTCAGTAGTCCCTCCACACATGACATCCCGTGACACCATACCCATAAGTGGTTATGACGGTCTTTTGTCCGATGCCCCACTGACTAAACCTTTAAAAGTAAAAATAGGGAATCACATGTTTTTGTCACGCTTTTTGATTTCCAGAGGAGCCCCTACTAATTTATTAGGAGCAGACATTCTTCAGAAAATAGGAGCAAACATTACTTATCATCCAGATAGTATGGTCACCCTAGCAATAGGAGATGACCCAGAGGGTATAGAAATCTGTAATAAAATACAATGTTTGGAAGAAGAACCAGAACCGTCCAATACGCCCTCGCCGGAAATAGATCAAATTCTGTCTAGCCTTCCGGAAGGGCTATGGGAAACACATCCAGCAGACGTTGGGCTTCTGCCCATACCCCCGGTTACTCTACAGCTGATTCCAGGAGCAGTTCTCCCTCAGCAGAAACAGTACCCACTCAGTGCGCCCCAGGAAGCAGCTATAGAACTACAAGTGGAGGCTCTACTCAAAAGTGGAGCATTAAAAGAAATACAGTCACCAGCCAATACCCCATTGTATCCAGTCAAGAAAAAGACATTGGGGGATGGCCCAGTAAAGTATAGAATGGTACAAGACCTAAGGGCGGTAAACAAAATATTGGCCCCAATAACGCCACTAGTACCAAACCCGCATACTTTACTTTCAGAAGTACCATCAGATAGCTCCTCATTTACTGTTATAGACTTGGCTAATGCTTTCTTTTCTGTACCCCTGGCGGAGGAATGTCAACCGTGGTTTGCGTTCCGTCTCAAAAACCGCCAGTTGACCTGGACACGCCTACCGCAAGGGATGGCGCATTCGCCAACTCTATACTCGCAAGCCCTACAGACAGTGTTGGGGGAATGGCAACCACCTGACACTTGTGTATTGTTGCAATATGTAGATGACCTATTGTTATGTTGTCCGGATAACGATACTTGTTTAAAAGCCACTCTATCATTGTTACAATTCCTGGCTGAAAAAGGGTGCAAAGTGAATAGAACTAAGTTACAGGTATGCCAGAAAAAGGTTGTCTTTTTGGGCCACTGTATATCCCAGGGTACTCGACACCTCACTGAAGAACGAGTCCAGGCCATAAGACAAATGAATGTCCCACGCAACTTTAAGCAACTTCGTATGTTTCTGGGAATAGTGTCATATTGTAGACAATGGATACCACATGCCAGTTCTCTGATGCAGCCATTATATGATTGCTTGAAAATAGTACCCTATGTACTCACAGAAGCAGGTCATAAATCTTTTAGCACCTTAAAAAAGTTACTAATTTCGGCACCTGCGATCGGGATTCCTGACTATACCAAAACATTTCATTTGTACATTGCTGAAATCACGGGACACGCAACAGGGGTGTTGACACAACAACACATCAAACAAAGGCCGGTAGCATACTTCTCAGCGGCTCTCGATCCTGTCTCTAGAGGATCACCGTCCTGTGTACGGGCAGTCGCAGCAGTGTCAATTATCATTGACAAATCCTCAGAAATTGTCTTAGACAATCCTGTAGTGGTACATACCACACATGACATACACGCCATCTTGTCACAGGTTCAGCCAAAACACATATCAATGGCGAGGCAGCTGCGTCTGCAATGCACCTTGCTCCTACCTCCCAATGTTACCTTCCAGCGATGCACTTCTTTTAACTTAGCACAACTTTTACCCTTACAGACAGATTTGACAGGGGGGAGTAATGGTGAAGGCACAGCACAAGAAACTCAGGATTCTGACACACTTTCATTTCATGACATAACATCTGATGAACACGATTGTTTTCAACTTATGGAACAAGAGACCACAGGGTTCCCACATGTCACAGACACACCCATTGCAAATGCAGAACACACACTGTACATAGATGGTAGTAGATTTGCCGATGACAAAGGTAAATATCACACAGGTTATGCTGTGGTAACGGACACACAGGTAATTGAGGCAAAGTCATTACCAGCACACATGTCTGCACAAGAAGCGGAACTAACAGCTTTAGAAAAAGCCTTAGAACACTTAGAGGGACAAGAAGGGAACGTTTACACTGATTCTGCATACGCCTACGGTGTGGCACATGATTATGGCCACATATGGAAAGCTAGAGGTTACCTTACAGCAGCAGGCACACCTGTTAAACATGGTGAAGGAATCAAAAGAGTCCTGAACAATCTTCAAAAAGTTAGAAGAGTAGCCATTATGAAGATAGCGGCACACACGAGCGCAAAAACAACTGAGGCAAAAGGAAACGCATTTGCAGATTTAGCTGCAAAGAAGGCAGCTCTAGGGGAAGTAAGCCCTGAGACCTTAGCCACGGTACAGGTGAGTATGCCCGAAACCACATGGCAGCAGCTGATCGAACTACAGGAACAAGCAGGGACTACTGAGAAGGACCGTTGGGTTAAGGAGGGAGCTGCACCAGGCCTTGACAATGTATGGAGAGAGGGAGAAAAAATATGTCTACCCGCCTCTCTATACCCCGCAATGGCAGCGGCTGTCCACTTGCCCACTCATGTCAGCTCCAATTCTATGTATAGGATTATAAGCCAAGGATGGCTAGCCCCTGGATTCAGTAGTACTGCAAGGAACTACTGTGCTGCATGCCAAATCTGTCTGTTAAATAACCCAGGACAGAGAGTGAAAACCCCACGTAAACATCAGGTCCGGGCCCAATATCCCTTTCAGAGACTGCAAATTGACTACATACAAATGCCTAAGAGCGGCCCTTTTGAATTTGTTCTCGTGTGCATCTGCCTATTTTCAGGCTGGCCAGAAAGTTATCCTGTGAAATCAGCTACGGCAAAAGCCACCGCCAAGAAACTGATTACTGAGCTGATACCTAGGTTTGGTCTCCCAGAAACAATAGAATCGGATAGGGGGACACATTTCACGGGAGAAATAATGCAAAATGTGATGGCAATGTTAGGGGTTCAACAAAGTTTTCACACCCCTTACCACCCACAGAGTTCAGGATCAGTAGAAAGAGTAAATGGGACAATAAAGCTAAAAATACAAAAAGCCATGCAAGAGTTAAATAAACCATGGCCTGAGTGTCTACCCTTAGCTTTGTTCTCTATTAGGTACACTCCAACAGGAAAAACCGGGTTATCCCCATATGAAATACTTTTTGGGAGTGTACCCAGATTAGGTTTACCGTATATACTCGAGTATAAGCCGAGATTTTCAGCCTCTTTTTTGAGGCTGAAAGTGCCCCCCTCGGCTTATACTCGAGTCATCGCCGTCTGACTGCTCGATCAGCGTATCGAGCAGACAGACGGCGGACATACTACAATTTGAAAGCCGCGCCTCCTTCTCCGCCTCCGCCTGTGATAGGCGGAACACTGAATTTCCCAGCAGCCTGTGTTCCGCCTATCACGGACATCGTCTCATCCTCGTCCGTAGTACGAGGATGAGACGATATCGGTGATAGGCGGAACACAGGCTGCTGGGAAATTCAGTGTTCCGCCTATCACAGGCGGAGGCGGGGCTTTTGAATTTTAGAATGGCCGCCGAGGCGATCCTGGCAAGGCACGGGACGGAGGCAAGGCAAGGCACGGCACGGGACGGGACGGAGGCAAGGCACGACACGACACGGGACGGAGGCAAGGAGGCAAGGCACGGCACGGGACGGAGGCAAGGAGGCAAGGCACGGCACGGGACGGAGGCAAGGAGGCAAGGCACGGGACGGAGGCTCGGGACACAGGTAGGCTGGACACACACACACACACACACACACACACACACACACACACACACACACACACACACACGGACACACACACATGGACACACACACACAGGGATGGATGGATGGATGGAGACACACACACACAGGGATGGACGGACACACAGGGACGGACACACACACAGGGATGGACAGGCATGTCTCACTCTCGGCTTATACACGAGTCAATAAGTTTGCCAGTTTTTTTGGGGGTAAATTGGGGGCCTCGGCTTATATTCGGGTCGGCCTATACTCGAGTATATACGGTATATTTTCCTCAAAGTATGCAATTGCAATGTGATAGTTTAACTACATATGTGATACAATTGCAACAGCGTCTAACTAAAATCCACAAGAGTGTGTATTCTTCTCTTCCAGACCCTAATTCTGTCACAGGTACTCACGACTTACAACCGGGAGACTATGTGTATGTAAAGAAACATACCAGGAAGACACTGGAACCAAGGTTCGAGGGTCCTTTCCAGGTGCTATTGACTACAGCAACCTCAGTGAAATTGGAAGGGAAACCTACCTGGATCCACGCTTCACACTGTAAAAAGGAGCCAGTTGGCAAATGACAACATGTATCTTTTTATTCTTTTTGTTTCAGTAATCCTGGTCAATAGTTTGGTTACCTCACAGAATGAAATTCGCAAGGATGAAGGATTTTCTAAAAAAATGTTATTACTGAAGTTTAAATATGCTTATGCTCGGAAGTCAGGATATGAGAAATGTTGGGTTTGCAGTAAATTACACCCCAGCACGGCTAAAATACCACTGATGGCAGTTCCTATAAATTATACTGATCTTGCTAACAGTAGCATTAACATAATTGGAACAAATACCAGCAAGACAGTAATGTTTAAATCAAATGGCCTCGCCTTTCCCCCTGATTGGTGTTTCAACCTAGGGAACACAACGGGAGGAAATAGAGAATGCCAAGACAGCAAGTTTAACTTGTCCATTGTCGTATTAAATGGAAGCTTCTACCCCAGTAATACCAGTACACACCAGACATTATCTGACTTCCTCACTAACATTGTGGATAATAAGGTTAGGTGGTTAGTGTCCAACCTTTCCCTCTATGGATACACCTCTCGTTATAGACGTAATATCAGTTCAAGTCCAGTAGCCTTAGGAAACAATATATACATCTGTTGTGGGGATAAGTGTTATACCTGGATACCTAGAAGGGCCCAGGGATGGTGCTACCTCGCAAGTTTGGTACCAGTAATGGGAGTAGTGGGTGATGAACGAGGTGATCACCTACTAGAAGCTAGTATGCACCCCAGATATCCCCTCAGATAAGTTGGATAAGATGGGTGGATTTAGTTTCTTGACATCACCCATCTTTCAGAAAGGCCACTCTTCCTGAATTTTAGATGTTGGTACTATCCAGGGGGATGGGTGTATACCCCTCTGACAACTCGCGGTCAGGGAGAGTACTTTGGACATAGGCCGACTAGAACTTGTTCAGGTGGACCCAGGGTAAGAGGGAAGGGTGATGTCAAAGGGGGAAATTGTGAGGATCAAAGTATAAGAAACCAAGATGGTTGACAGTATGTTTCACTAAATGCTTATCTTGTCTGTTTCATTCTTGGTATCTTAAAGACACCTCATCCTTAAGTCCGGGTGGGTGCAGTCACGTACACATTAGAGGAAACCTTATCTTAAGGACCATCTGCCACATCAGCTCTAAAAGCAGAAGACGCCTAGAGAATTGCCTTTTATGGAAACTTGTTGTTGTGTTTCAACATTCCTGAAGCCTGTCTTTTGTGTATATAAAGACCTGTGTTAATAAAGAGTCTCAGAGTTGGGTGCAGTCTTCTGAGCAGAAATACTGAGAACTTTCCGTGTCTCTTTGCTTAGATAAGAACTCTAATAATAATTGGGAAACGGTAACATAACTTGATGAGTAGGTGACTTGCTGTAGTCACACCTAACAATATCATGGTGCTGGTGTCAGTGTTCTATATCACAGTGCTGGTGATAATCTTCTGCACCCTCTTCATAGCCTACCCTGACCTTTCCTCTCCTCCATTGCCTTCATGCGCTCCTGAGTCCTGAATTGTCAAAATTTCACATATAAAAAAAAATGCTGTAGTTGTCGATCCCAGATTCACTTCATACATATGTCAGTGGCCATGTGGTGGGACTATGTGTGCACAGCTAGTAATTATTTTGTGGCTGGAAATATGACCTGTAGGTTTTCAAAGTTCGCCTGCCATTGAAGTCAATGGGGCCCACCGCGAACTTTGCGGTTCGCGAACTGCCGACCGCGTTTGCGAAACGCCCCGTCGGAAGTTCATCCATCTCTAATCCAGGATAAATTGATCAAGACTTTGAGGGAAGCTCAGGAAAGTTACAAAAAGGCTGCAGATGGACATCACAGAGCACTTCCTACCTTTCCCAGCGGACGTCCTGGGAGGAGGGGAGTACTGTCGGGACCTGGACTTTAACCCGGGACCTCAGCTGTGTCTGGCAATGAATCTTCTCACTGAGCTATCTGAGATACTGGACAGTGCCTTGTCAGATCCTTTAGACCAGGGGTCTCAAACTGGTGGCCCTCCAGATGTTGCGAAACTCCAAATCCCATCATGCCATTGCCTTTGGGAGTCTTGCTCTTAACTGTCAGCCTTGCAATGCCTCATGGGACCTGTAGTTTTTCAACAGCTGGAGGGCCACCAGTTTGAGACCTCTGCTTTAGACAACCCTGCCTTGTACCTTGATTTCAGCTGAACCTTGAACTCTTTGCTCCTCCCATGAACTTCCTGATATAAGCCATGTCTCTGCACTTCCTCCTTGCCAGAATATTGTGCCATCTCCAGCCTGTATCTCGCTCCTGTCTTCCCTGCTGCTGCTTATATTTGCTACTGCTCGTTATCGACCCTTGGCTTGTTCCTTGACTACGCTTCTGCCTGATCCCAACCTGCAACAACTCGTTACTGACCTTTTGGCTTGCTTACTGACCATGCTTCTGTTTGATCCTTACCTGCTCATCCGCTACTGAACCCCGGCTTGCTCACCTCCTGGTGGGGCTATCCTGAGGACCGCGACCTGGTACTAACACGCAGCTAAATCCATCTCCACCATCTGGAGCTCTGGTGAAAACCGGTTAGTACTTAGACTCCGCACCTCAGGTGAACCTTGTTTAATCTGCCAGGGTGACTGCCTCTGTACCTATCCTGCTGGTTAGTGGTAGTCCTGCAACTGCTATAGCAATTGGTCTTCGAGCCTGACCCCTGATCATGACATATCTATTGTTTGGGGAGATTTGAAATAATCTTCAGGCCTAAAAGGCGCATTCAATGTGTGGGCCAGCACAGTAGCTTAGCTGTCTTGCAGCACTGGGTTCACTGGTTCAAGTCCCAACCATGACACTACCTAAATGGAGCAATATGTGTAGGCGTGTGAGATAAGGACCCTTAGATTATAGGCTTCCATTGACTGATATGAATGTTCAATATACACTTTTTCAATCTACAGTATATAAAGTTCTGTATAAATTGTCTGCGACTGTAATACCAGTAATAACTAAAACATTTAATAGCTCCGGCAGTGAAAGGGCTAATAATGGTGCCTAGTATGGTTGTGTTAGCCATGTGGGTTTAGATCTTAGTTCAAAAACTGAAATTGATTATAGTCTAGTAAGCGAAATAGGGGTAGCCTCTGTAGTCAATAATGAAGGTAAAAAGTCACAATATGTACCATCATCCAGAATTAGGAAATAAAGGGATCGGGAGCTTGGTCCCCAACCAAGCTTCCCAAATTGAGAAATGGGGCAATTGGGCTATCTCGGTACGGTGAAGCAAATGCATTAAATTGTGCTGGCAGATGTATAAAAGTTAATACAAAAGTAATTACGTGTTAAAAGCATGATAACAATCCATATATATCACTAAGACAATGATCCCCCGAATAGAGGAGATCGCAATGGGGTAGTTGATCACAGATAGCATCTCAACTAGTTTCGCTGACTATTGCCACTTCATCAGGAGGGTATCTGTAATTTGATTAACAGATGATCAAGAACGGTATAGTTCTACCAAAGACAAAATTTGATGCAACATGTCAATTAAATTAAATATTGTATATAGAGGGGGGAGGAGTGAGACCCACATCCTGGCAGGCACAAGGAGGGAAGCGAAAAAAAGGGTAGATCCAAAAAAAGAGAAGGGAAGGGGGAAAGGAAGGAAACAAGAAGAAAGGGAAGACATGCAGGTAGGTTAATTGGCTTCTATCCAAAATGGGCCCTAGTATATGAATGGGGACCTTGGTTTGTGGGCTCCTTGAGGGTAGGGACCAATGTGAGTGTGCAATGTACAGGGATAGGGACAATTGTAGACACTCACTCAGGTGTAACTGGATGGACTGGTGTCTTTATTCAACCTTACTAACTATGTAACTATATGAAGGGGAAAAGGGGGGGGGGGGGAGTGAAAAAGTCTATTAAGCGTTAATTCAATTTTGCTCTGTTCTAATGGAGTCTCTTCTGATGTGATAGCCCTCACAGTGAAGGATGTGTAGGATAACTGATGAAGCAGCAAACTTGATGTTATCGCAGCTGCTCAGACGGATCCATCGGAGGGGAAAGTGAGACGGGAAGAGGGTCAGATACAAGTTGTCAGGGTCAGACAGGAGACGGGGGCCCCAACAGTGTCAGCCATGCATGACAAGAGAAAGTTCAGCCTAAAAATAGACAAAATTTATTTGGCTGAAAATATACTTTACCAGAGCACAGGTGATGAATTGCTAATGGCTTTTCTTTCGATTTTTTGTTTTTTTTGTTTATATAAGCAAAAATTGATTTTTGGAGTGCAGTAGTAGACTTTAGAAACCATTTGAAAATCTTTTTTTATAGATCTCGTTGAACTTTCAGAGTTAGTATAATTGTTAATCTCCATTGTTTATTATTGAAAGACATAAAGAATATAAGGCGACGTTCACATCTAAGCGTAGCATTGCTTTGTGTTTTGCATTATGCATTTCAATGCGTTTTTGGCATGACAGTCTACTTACTTGGATGGGCTATTTGTCATGCGACAGACTTGAAGTTCCAGAACCATTTTTTTTGCTCTGAAACAATTTCCAGTTGTCACACGTGAGAAGGCATCTGAAGACATGACCACTAATATAAGAAACATTCCTCCCACTGAACACCAATGTACAGTATCTCACAAAAGTGAGTACACCCCTTACATTTTTGTAAATGTTTTTCTATATCTTTTCATGTGACAACACTGAAGAAATGACACTTTGCTACAATGTAAAGTAGTGAGTGTACAGCTTGTATAACAGTGTATATTTGCTGTACACTCAAAATAACTCAGCACACAGCCATTAATGTCTAAACCGCTGGCAACAAAAGTGAGTACACCCCTAAGTGAAAATGTCCAAATTGGGCCCAATTAACCATTTTCCCGCCCTGATATCATGTGACTCGTTAGTGTTACAAGGTCTCTGATGTGAATGGGGAGCAGGTGTGTTAAATTTGGTGTTATCGCTCTTACTCTCTCATACTGGTCACTTAAAGTTCAACAGAGACTTTATATACACTGCGATCACACACTATATATCACTATTCTATGTAGAACAGATGGTGTCTGTACACCAGTTGCATTTATTGTATTACAGACATTTCTGCACGCCGCTGTATTGGTTTTTATATGGGCGACCCGTGTGAACAACATGAGTTAATTATAGTTTAGGAGGGAAGGGGTTAAATTAAATTCCCCCCCCCCCCCTTATTAATGTTTCTTCCTTTACTCGCCCATTAATCGTAATATTTATGGAACATTCAAGTAGATGGTTGATTGCTTAAAGTATACGCCTCATTTGGGTGCATTTACTGTTTTAGGCACTTGATTGAGGCGTCTATGCTTATTCTAGTGTCCGTGAGGGTTCTAAAAGGTTTTTTGTTTTTGTTTTTTGTTTCTGTTTTTATTTAACTATCTTACATGTTATATTTGTATATTTGTGTGTTTTTATAGTGGTAGTTGCAGGTACATACTTTATTTTATGCATTGATTGGTGTATTTACATTCATTTACACATCGATAAAAACACGAGATTGGTTGGTGTATGTACAACTTTAGAAATATTTGGCAATTGTGATCTGCTTCTGAATCTTGGATTTTGCATGCATGCATACTACTTGTCATCGAAATAAGTCCATCAATTGTATAGTTTCATATTGGTTCTTTTATTATTATCCTTTTCTTTTTTCACCGACAGTTCACATAAATATGGCCATCAATCCGATGTGACTTTGTTTAGTGCATGTTCATCCCTGTCACTTTTATATCACAGTTTATTCTCTAAATATTTGAGTTTATTTACATACGTATAAACATTCAATACTGTTTCACTTTGAATTGTATGACATTTATTCATATTCTTTATCTATGCATTAAAAGGTTACTCTGCACTAGTGCACAATTACAAGTATTTTTATCACATTTACACCAATATATTTATATACACACATTTATACACGTCTATATACATATATATATTTTTATTTTTATTTTCACACTTTGTTATTTTCACTTTTATATGTATATATATATATATTTTTTTACATATTTATACTTTTCATCAAATCACGTATCAACACACAGATATGTTCACCCTTTTCCCCTTTCTTCCTTTCCCAGTTATTTTCACCAACCAACAATTGGGTGTGGAATGCATGTGTGGAGAATCTATGATGATAGCTTTATCAGCTGTCATGGTTTTACCTCAAATTTCACTGTGGTGTGCTTATACATGAACAGTATATATTTGTTTGTCATTCAGAACATAAGCTAGCTATGAGTAAGCGCTGTTTGTAGCGTGAAACGCGTTAGACATTTTATTCAAAAATCCTTTTTTGTTCCCTTTTTGCTGTGACGTTTTGTTCAATGGAGTTTTGCACTTGCATTTTGAAGAAATAAAGGCATCTAATTTTTACACAATCCGGAGTGCGGCTATCCAGAGTTTCGTTCTGTTTCTACACAAAGCTGACACTGTCCCTGCCTATCCTGCTCTCTCCCTGAACACTACACTCACTGTAACAGAGCTATCTAAAGAAGTAAAGCACAGCTGACACTGTCCCTGCCTATCCTTCTCTCTGTGAACGCCGCAACACACTACACAAGGCCGCCGCGCTGGCGGCCTTATTTAGTGTGGGGCGTGTACTAAACCCCCTGAGCTATAATTGGCCACAGGCATCCAACCTGTGGCCAATTATGGCTCTCCTTGCTGCCGGCGCGTTTATTGGCTAAGCATGCGGGGTCACAGTACATGCTTGGCCAATCATCAGCCAGCAATGCACTGCGACTGGTGCAGTGCATTGTGGGCCATTCGTATCACACAAATTTGATGCGAACGGCCCACAAAGTTCTGTTTTCGATTCAAACATGGGTTCGAATTGAACACCGGGCTCATCCCTACTAACAACCAATATATAGAACATTCTTATCACTCACCACCAATATAAGGAACATTCTTCCCACTGGCCACTAATATAAGGCACATGTTTTCCACTCACCACCAATATAAGGAACATTCCTTTCATTGACCACCAATGTAAGGAGCATTAGCTATAATTATTTTCAGGATTCCCTGAAAACAGAAAGTTATGTTAAGGGTCTGTGCATGTTAAAAAGATTGAAAAAGTTTTCTGTACTCACTGTTTCATGAAATATCTAATATTTGTCTGCTCAAAAATGTTGGAAAAGTTAACTGTTCTCGTGGGGTGTATTTACTTTTTCATACAACTGAGTATGTATTACATGTAATTTAAATGTTTTCCTGGAAGTCAGCTTAAACAACGTGCCTGGAGCCGCCTGCTTAATTGGCAATACATTGTAGATCTATAAAATTTCCATTACCTTTTTGTGTAATATACAAATAGAACCTGCGGCATGGAGAAGGAATATGTCTTTCCGCGTGCTACATATTTATGGGGCAGCTCTATTCATTGTAGTAAACATAATTACACCCCAGATGGCCAGTTTATGTATTCCCTTACTAAACAGTGCTATTTTGTTTTCCACAAATGTATGTTTATTATGGACGAGTGCTAATACCCATGCAATCATTTTAACACAACCCCCCTGCTGCTCTCTCGGCTTATAACATCCCACCAGTATAATGGCAGGGTTCGTGCAAAGAGCTGCCACCATGTTACCTCTCAGCGTATGAGTGGAGGGGAAGGCGGAGGAATGCCGAAAAGGTCATAAGCCATTACATAATTGGCAGTTTCATAGAGCGGCAGTGGGATTTTTTTTGTGTACCTAGAGCTGGTTAATAACAAATCAAATTGTCCCAATTAACATGGCACATTCAGATGCCTTGGATGGAGTTTGCCACGTTAACCCATGATGTGACGGATTTGTGCTTTGCAACAGGGGATGTGGTGAATCCATGCGCTTTTTAATTAACAATGGTCCTGATTTAGTAAAGCTAGGCATAAACATATCTAATTTTTCGAATCTAACTGATTCCTCCATCCAGGTTAAACAGTATGAATAGGAAAACATAATGTATTCTGACAGCTGGTACCTGTGGGTGTCTGAATTCCTGAACAGTGACTGTTTCTGATTGGATTTAGTTGCTGTTTGATCCACACTGTTCACTGTTCTGGCTTCTTTGACAAAAAGTGGATTGAAAAATCGACTTTTGCCATGCAGGTGCTATTGATGATGCAAGCTGTCTTTGGCAGCCTTAACACTTGCATCTGATTGATATGAATATCCAGCACCTGCTGGTGAGGGCAGGTAGAGTTCTAACTACTCAAAAACAACCAAAAAAATAGTACACATGTCCGCATCAGTTTTGGTGTATTAGGGTGCACTTCCAGCCCATGCTTGCTTCATGGTCAGGGCAAAAATTATACCCATTCCTGGTGGCAGTTATTGCTCCGTCTTTCCACCTTTCCAATCAGAGTATGTTTCGTATCCATTGAGAAGATGCAAAGCGTTCTCTGAATGGTGCCAATGCTGATCAGCCAACCTCCTGTGTTCAGAGTGCATTAGGAAGCAAGTAGAGATCATTAGAGGAGCAGTATGGGGGGTCAAGATTCTATATTGATGAGTTTGTGTGGTCCAAACCTTCTTCCAAACCCAGAAGTTAGCTGTCATGAGGCCAAATTAGGCTACTATACAATGAGAGTCCTCACCCAGCTGGATGACAGGGGAACCTCTTGCCTGCAGCCCATTGGTCCACCAATCGCACATCATTGGTCCACCAATGACAGCTAACGTCCTGGTTCGGACTAGGGACAAACTCAGATCCTAATTCAAGTCCACCTGAGCTATGCTGCCAGAAAACATTCACTATACACCGCCAATCATAAGTGGCCACGACATTCCTCACCCAGCAGCCACACATATACAAGGGGACATGGATCTGAACATGCCTGAGATCATTCTTGGTTCAGACCAAACCCAAACTCATCCCTAATAGACCTCAGTAGAACATCATAACCAGGGGGGCCTCAAGATCAGTCTTTCTCAACCTTTTAGCCCTTGTGCACACAGTCGGAGATTCCGACGGAATGTGTCCTATCGGACCGTTTTGTTGGATATTCCGACTGTGTGTGGTCTCCATCAGACTGTTTCCGTTGGAATATCCGACGGACCAACTCTTCCAACTTGCTGGTAAAATTTTTCGACAAAATGCTCCGATCGGACATACTCCGATCATGTGTAGCCTACTCCGACGGACAAAGTGCCACGCATGCTCAGATCAAATTCTTAGACCAAAGCTATTGGCTACTAGCCTGAACGTAGTCCCGTCGTAACGAAATAACGTCATCACGTTATGTACAATCGGATTTTCCGACGACTTTGTCCGACCGTGTGTATGCAACAGTTTCGGACAAAATCCAACGGATTTGGTTGTCAGAATGTCTGACCGTGTGTACAAGGGCTTAAAGTTGGAGGAACCATTAAAATAACTTTTCTAAATCCCTGCTAATAATTTCTATATCTACAGATAACCGTACATGGTACATGGGAAGAATGTTCCTTGATGTGGTCATTGAGAACATTCCCCCCTTCCAGATAGCTAAAAAGATCATTGGTGTCTGTGGTAAGTGGGAAGAATGCTCCTTACATTGGAGGTCAGTGGGAAGAATGCTCCTTACATTGGTAGTCAGTGAGGGCGCACCAACCTAGTGCATTATCCTAAAACCATTGCTTTATTTGATACTAAAGTGGTAGGTATTATACTCACAAAATGACAATAGAATCCTGCCACTTGGTATGATGTACCGTGGCTTGGATTATGCTGTGCTATGTGATGAGCTTGATTCTATTGTCATTTTGTAAATATAATACTTACAACATCACTAAAGCGATGGTTTTAGGATAATTCACTAGGTACGTCCTCTCTTTCTTTTTTATGGTTCCAGTTGTTCCAGACTTCTCCAGTCTTATGAGAGCAGCAAGACAGGAGTTAGCTATACAAGCCAGGATGGACATTTAGCCTACTTGCATTTTGTGGGCCCACTCCCAAGCACAGGAGATTCTTACGTCTGTGACTATTGGTGATTAGTGGGAAGAAAGCTCCTTACATTGGAGATCAGTGGGAAGAATGCTCCTTACATTGGAGATCAGTGGGAAGAATGCTCCTTACATTGATGATCAGATGGAAGAACGCTTCTAACATTGGTGGTCAGTAAGAAGAATGTTCCTTGCATTGGTGGTCAGTGAGAAAAATGCTCCTTACATTGGAGGTCAGTGGGATGAATGCATCTTACATTGGTAATCAGTGGGAAGTGCTCTTCTTATATTGGAGGTAAGTGTGAAGAATGCTCCTTACATTGTTGATCAAGGAGAAGAATGCTCCTTACTTTGGTGATCATTGGGAAGAATCCCCACTTATAAATAGCTAAAAAGAGCATTGGTTTCATGCGGTTGCTTATCTGAAAGGCAGAAATTGCTCATTGCTCGGGGAACTCCTAAGAACCTCTCGAGAAACCTTAGTTGCCAGTGGAACCCTGGTTGACAAATGCTGCTCAAGATGAAGAATCAGACTCAAATAACAAGAAAAAAAACCAAATAAGGTGAAAATGATGAATATTTCTTCACTAAGCCCACACAATTATAATGATTTAGGACTAAATATTCAGTTGTGCATAGAATATTGATAGCTGGTAGCAGTCTCAGGCACAGTTAATCTGCAGTCAGTGGTTACAATTAATATGTATGGAGTACTCCCCTAACATTTTATGTTGTGCCTCTTGAGAACAACTCTCATTTCAAAATGATTTAATAATAATACAAGTAATAAACAGCATTAATCCAACCGGCTTTATTAATAAAGTTCCTTTTTATTAATTTGACACTCTCACAAGCTTACCAATGAGAAGAGAACCAGGACTACAGATCTGTGGGGGATGAGAGTAGAATTTAGTGGTAACAATTCTTCTCCTTTGTGACTGGGCCTGCATTCACAGATTCAAAGATCTGGGAGATGAGCACAGCCAGCACAGGTGCTGAACGGTTGTCTTGATCATTGGGCAATAGATGATATACAGTATTTAAGTCTTTTTTTTTTTGGCATTCTGGTGTGGCTAAATTCCATCTCTGGACACAACACTACGCGCTATGATTGCATACCATCTGGATGATTAGCTGCCTGCGGCTAGTTTGTATACAGCCAGAATCGCCAGCCATAAACTGAAAACCATCTGCATCCAGGGTTGACCAGAGTTCCCGATCACGTATAACTGCTGGTATAGGGTGATACATGAGAACAGCAATAGCATTGGCCGTTATTTTGTACAGGGCACAATTCTGTCCGTGCAGCTGCTGGCCGCAGCTGTTCACATACATCGTTGGGCTCCCCACCAGCAAGAATTGCAGATGTTCACCTCCACCCCTGTGTGTGAGCCCCTAATGGCATATTCACATTGAAGGCTGTGTTTTATGGTGCATATAATGTGCATAGGCCCCATGTTCCCATCACCAACAATCCTCTAGGCAGCGCCACACTTTCTGACATACCTGGGCTTGAAAGACAAGGTCATTTATTTCGGAGATGAGCCCAGCAGAGCAAATCATTTTGATGGTAACAATGAATAATA
Organism: Lithobates pipiens; assembly: GCF_037356315.1. Lineage (NCBI taxonomy): Eukaryota > Metazoa > Chordata > Amphibia > Anura > Ranidae > Lithobates > Lithobates pipiens. The sequence goes on along the minus strand of NW_027507784.1, from coordinate 314,415,999 downwards.
GCAAATAGCAGTTGCAATAATAACAATTTACAAACTCAATATTATCAAACTCAATTTTACAGGGTACACAAAACCTAGTTCAACGGTGCAAAGTTCATACCTCCTAGACTCTGACTTATAGGAGAGCCCTAAATATGGGATGTATACACTCCTTCTTATCCCTTCCCACTGGACATCAGTATAGCTGTCAGTGGTGGATATTGGGGCCCAAGACTGTATTGGAACTTTCTTAAACAGAGTTTTTGTAATTCCAACAGAAGAGGGAATAGTCCTCAAAACTAATCTCTGGCCTTCCCAAACTTGGGTGATGGGGTATAGTAAGGATGGTGGCCAACAGCCTTTCACAACTCTGAAGTTTGCTGTTGAGACTCCTCTCTTGTGGTCATCAAAAACACTAAACCCACAATCAGGGTCTAACCTGAAGTCTAGGGGGGGATGTGTGACCATCAGGCTACTTTCTCTTCTACAATGGAAGTGTCTCTCTATGGGAGAGCTCCTCACCTAGTACTCAGTGGTCGGCTGTGGCTGATCATGAGGGGAGGGGTCCACCAGGGCTTTTGGCTAGGGGGACCCGAGTCTGCCTTACCCTTGTAAGGAGCCGTGATCATTCTGGGGGTCAGGAAGGGGTCCTACTTCTATGGGAGATGGACCAGAGACATTTTGGTTCACTTTCTGGTGTTTCATTTTAAAGTTAAAAAAAAAACACCTCATGATCAGGCTGCCTCCTGCGGTCTCCGAAAGCCATGGCAGCAGCTCTGAACATGGTTGCTGCAGTCTCATGTAAAGCCACAGACATTCTGGCTTCAGATATCCTTTCCCACAGCTGGTTGGGTCCTTCTGGCTCAGTGGTCTCTGGCAGGTACAACAGTCCTGATCCCAGGCACTGGGAGCACTGGCACTCAGTAGCCTTAGCAGCCTCCCCTGGCTCTCCATGTGGACACAGTTCTAGAACTAGGGTTTCTAGTTCCTTTCCTCCTCCTGACCTGTACTCCCACACAGTCCCCTCTGTACAACACTTCCTCCTTTGGGGACTACATTTCCCACCAGTTCCTGCAACTCCCACAGTTCTTCTCCCGCTAGAAGGGCTGGCTGTACCTTTTTAAGTTGTGCCTAAAGCAAATCACATCTCCCCCATTCTCCCCCACTCTCTTTTATTGGCAGTGGGCAAGGCCTCTCCAGCAGCTCCAGCTGCAGCTTTTCTCAGGCACCATTCACACTTTGCATGGCAGAAACCCTGCAGGAATTCCACTTATGTTTTTTTTTTGTGCATTTCTCACATTGTGTATAAGACAGCCCATTTACTTGAATGGCCTGCCCCATACACAACAAACACGCCAAAGAAGTTCATGTGCCAACTTTTGGCACAGAGCTAGGCACGTTGCCCTGAGTACCTGTGGCCGGGTAGAGAGGCAAAGCAGTCTTTCACAGTGGGAATTAGAAGCTGCAGCAAGTCAGATACCCTGACTGAAGGACATCCAGTATTATCTCGCTGTTTCCTCCCCGGCCTGACTGCCCCTGGCCCACTCTTTTCATTGTTTGGAATTCAGATCTTTCAATCATAAAGGTTCAACATCACACATGGGTGAATGCAAATATACACTACCTAGGAATGCCCATTCCTCCAGACTGACACCCGCCCATCGAGACGTTTTGATATTTGCATAACGCCTCCCAAGCACTAGTCCATTATTTGCATCAGATCTGAGGGCTCTTGAGAAGAGTACTGAGACAGGGTGCTGTGATGTTTTCAGGAAGCTACGTAAAGCACCTTGCCATCCGCTCCCACCACCCATGATCTTCCTGCTCTGCATAGAGAAGCAAAGAGACCCAGTGATGATATCACACAGTCTACAATAAGGTATGTAATGAAAATAGAAAGGTTGTATTTAATTAGCATGTCGATGGAGTCAGGGAGGTAGGAGGAGAGAACCCAGGGAAAGCTAAATATAAGCAGATTAAACTCCAGCTTTTAAACATTTCCTTCTTCTACGGGAGAACAAATATGGGTAGATGGGTGGAGGTCTCAGAATTAGTAAAGAGGAACAGCAAAGTGCCTTGCGGCAGGAGGTGGGCTCGAGAGCTCCAGCAAGCTGTTTTTGATTAGAGATTGTAGCAGATTTCACATCAGCCCAGCCAATAAATGATACATTCCATATGTTGTCGAAGAAAGCGCGGCTTGGAGCGGATGTATTGATGTCACCCCCCTACTAAATATCCACTGAACACAGGCACGGTGGGACCCTGTGCGATGGGAGGCTGGATAATTAGATTCCTGTCTGAATTTAATTTGTGAAAGCGGAAACATTTTTTATTTTTTTTTGCTTCAAACATAAAACATAGAATTGAGTTCATATGTCCGGGCCTAGTAGGTAATGCAACAGGACTTCTATTCTACTGCTAAATTTAGGTTTGTAGACAACATTCAGATCATAGCAAGCCTCATGCATTTATGCAGGAATTTTTCTCCTCTCATTTTCAAGCATACACATGATATTTTAGGACTTAGTGCCACAACCTCAGAACTGTGTTGTTTCGCCATGAGGTGCCTATAGGGGGGCGAAGGAAATGGTTAGCTACTGAGACAGCATAGAACCGGCCTAATGAGCTTAGATCTTCTGTGCTGAAATGACATGGGGCAGAGATGCTGGTGCGCTGTTCAAAAATTCATCTGTTTTCATTGAAGAAAACAAATGCATTGAAAAGCCCAACTCTGAGCTCATTCCCCGCCAGGTGGTCATCCAATACCATCCTTTTTTTTAATACACTTACTTTTTTCCGTGGAACCCTGGAGTTTGTTAGAAGTTTTTTGAGCTGTGGCTTATTAACCTTTCATTTGATGGTGCCTACGTCATTCCAGAGCCAACACAATCTTTTCAGTTGTCTGTGATGGTGGCATTCTGACCACTAATGTAAGGGCCATTTTTTCCCACTGACCACCAAAGGAATGGACATTCTTCCCATTGACCACTAATGTAAGGGGCATTCTTCCCTTTGATCACTAATTTAAGGGGCATTATTCCCACTGGCCACCAATGTAAGCGGCTTTTTTTCCTAATAGTCAGCCACCAACGTAATGAACATTGCTTCCAATGGTTACCAATGTAAGGGGTGTTGTTCCCACTGGCCACCAATGTAAGGGGCATTTTAATGAGCATTGCTTCCAATGATCACCAATGTAAGGGGTTTTGTTCCCACTGGCCTCCAATGTAAGGGACATTTTTTTCCAATGGCCACCAATGTAAGGGGCATTCTTCCCACTGACCACCAATGTAAGGGGCACTCCTCCCACTGACCACCAATGTAAGAGACATTCATCCCGCTGACCACAGATGTAAAGGGATTTTTTTTCCTAATGGCCACCAATGTAAGTGGCATTGTTCCCACTGGCCACCAATGTAAAGGGGATTTTTTCTACTGGCCACCATTGTAAGAGGCATTGTTCCCATTGGCCACTTATGTAAGGGACATTGTTCCCATTGGCCAGCAATGCAAATTATTTAAAGGGTTCATCTGGGGTACAAAAGATTAAGAAAGGCTGCTATCCTTTTTTAGTCTTGGAAACCCAAAGATAGCTTGAGGCAGAGACTAAGTACTGTGGGAGGGTGTCTTATTATTGTTAGGATTTACCTTTTAATTTTAGTTATTTCGATGACACATGGAGGGCATATAAATAAAAGCTATAGGAAATAAATAAATAAAAAATAATAATAAATATATGTATATATATATATATATATATATATATATATATATATACATAGCGCTGCCAAATAGGAGCTGCTGCATTTTGGATCCTCTTAGTCTTTCACATCATCCAGGCAACATGCATTTTTCACTCTCATTCAGAGACCAGGAATCAGTCCATGGGCTTGTTTTTTGTTATTTTACTAGGGTAAATAGGGTATATTTTACTAAGGGTATAGGGATTTTGGGATGATAATGAGGACAACTTCCTTTTCTATGCACATCACAAAATGACAAATCCTTGTCTGCATTCCCTCTGGAACAGCAACAGTCTTCCTAGACTTGGCAATGGTAATCCCCTTCAAGTGGAGGGCCACCCTGAAAAAAAAAAAAATCATTAATATTCTTGAAAAAAAAAAAATGTTTTACCTTGTCAGAAATCCCTGTTGGTAGGCAGTCTTCCTAATCTGCCTTCTTCCTGCTCCTCTGTGATCTTCGTCTTCTCTCCTCGTCACGTTGTCTTCTGGGTAATGGGGCACGCTGTGTTCTGGGAACTGTGTGTTCCCTAACACAGCGCGTCCCATTCACAAAGCGCCACATGACTCGCGCATGCGCAGTAGGAAATGGGCAGTGAAGCTGCAAGGCTCCACTGCCTGTTTCCCTTAGTGAGGATGGTGGCGCTGGGACCCGAGAGCCGAGGGACATGTCAGCCTCGGCGGTCGACATCGCAGGCACCCTGGAAAGGTAAGTCTCCTTATTAAAAGTCAGCAGCTACTTTTTTTTAGCTGCTGTATTTAACCACTTGGGATCCGCGCTATTGCAAAATGACGGCAATAGCGCGGACCCACATTTCCGGGACTACGTCTATTGACGTAGTCCTGGTTACGAGCGGCCTGCGCGCCCCCTGAGGGGCGCGCGCGGCGCGCTCTGTGATCGGCGAGTCCGTGAGACTCGCCTGATCACCGATCCGTGTAAGGGGTCGATCCCGACCCCTTATCACGTGATCAGCTGTCAGCCAATGACAGCTGATCATGTGATAAAACGGAGCCGGTAATCGGCTAGTATTCCTCCTCGCGCTGACAGCGCGAGGAGAAAAAAAAAAAGCCGATCGCCGGCGGCCGTGTTCGGGACATCAGTCCCGATCACGGCCAGCAATATAAAAGGACACCTGCCCCCTGCCAGTGCCCACCTGCCACCCGCAGTGCCATCCTGAATAAAGTAAGTGCCCCCCTGTCAGTGCCACCCAGCAGTGCCCATAGTGCCCACAGTGCCACCCAGCAGTGCCCACAGTGCCACCCAGCAGTGCCCACAGTGCCACCCACAGTGCCACCCAGCAGTGCCACCCACAGTGCCACCCAAAATCTGCCTCAGGTGCTGCACCCCAGTGCCGCCCATCAGTGCCCAGCAGTGCCGCCCATCAGTGCCCAGCAGTGCCGCCCATCAGTGCCCAGCAGTGCCACCTATCAGAGCCACCTATCAGTGCCACCTATCAGTGCCCATCAGTCCCATCTATCTGTGGTACCTATCAGTGCCCATCCGTGCCACCCATCCGTGCCACTTATCCGTGCCACCCATCCGTGCCATCTTATCTGTGCCCATCTTTGCCCATCAGTGCCGCCTTATCTGTGCCCATCGGTGCCGCCTTATCTGTGCCTATTAGTGCCGCCTTAACTATGCCTATCAGTGCCCACCAGTGCAGCCTATCAGTGCCCACCAATGCAGCCCATCAGTGCCCACCAATGCAGCCCATCAGTGCCCACCAATGCAGCCTATCAGTGCCGCCTAATCAGCGCACTTCAATGAAGGAGAAAAATGACCCGTTTGCAAAATTTTATAACAAACTATTAAAACATGATTTTTTTTTTTTTTTTTTTTGCATCTTTTTTTGTTTGTTTAGCAAAAAATAAAACTCCGAGCTGTAACTAAATACCACCAAAAGAAAGCTCTATTTGTGGGAAAAAAATGATAAAAATTTCATTTGGGTACAGTGTTGTATGACCGCGCAATTGTCACTCAAAGTGCATCAGCGCTGAAAGCTGAAAATTGGTCTGGGACTGAGGGGGGTTTAAGTGCCCAGTAAGCAAGTGGTTAAAAAAATGTCAGCTGAAACACCACTTTAACAGGAGCTATGTGTCTCAGAGTAGAATGCTAGCAAAACCCCCACTTGCAGGAGCCTTAGGCCCCCTTTCTTGAAAAATACCAGTCCTCCTGGCTGCTTAATGAAATGTCCAAGGACAAGGGATTGGGTCACAGCCTGTCTAGAAGAGAAAAGCTTGCTGGATGTTGCATCTGGCAGCTTTAACCGTTTTTGGCCCCCAGGGGGTGTAGCGTATGCACACTGTCCCTGGAAATCCTGCTGCTTCAGAAAAGACTACTGTTTAGGCCTCTTGCTGTCCAGGTCCTTCCATGCAAGCCAGGGGTCTCCTAGCAGAGACGGTGGGGTAGTGGAGCCTGGAGCATGGAGACAGAGCCCCCCTCTGCCCTGGGGTCCCCTCTCAGGCTACACAGTACAGCTTGCTTCACTCCATATTCCACCTGACTGCCCCTTGCTGGCCAGGCTTCACAATATTTAAAGTGTTACTAAACCCACAGCAGTATAATCAATCGGTGTATGCAGTAAAGCATGCTTGTTATACTCACTGTGGAACCTAAGGGGTTAATCCTTTTCATTCTGTAAAAAGGCTGTTTGATCTTGTCTCCTCTGATCCTCCCCTTCTTCCACTATCCCCAATCTATCTGCTGATAAAACAGAGCCTTGGGAGAAAACTACAAATGCTGTTTGGGGTGTATTGCTAGAGAGTTTTTCTTTTTCTTGGAAGAGTGCATGTGATCAGCACAGGGCTAATCAGCACTGTCCAGACAGAGGGTCAGGGGTCCTGAAGCTTCATAGGACAATCAGAGGTCAATGAAAACCTCCTACAAGCTTTAACCAGGCACTGATAGGAGTCAAAAGACTGCTATATACCGCTGATAAGAAAAGGTATTTAGCAGTGCATATTTACTAAAATAATTGCATTTCCATTTCTATGTACTGTGGGAGATCAGATATGGTATATGCAGTGTCCTGGGTTTAGTAACACTTTAAGGGCTGATCCAGCTACCCGGCCAAGCCTCCTGCCTCAGAATTAGCCAGATTTCCATAAATATGCAGATTAGCACCGTTTGGCCTCCACCCACTAGCTTCCATAAATTTCTCAAAGTTTCTAGGAAAAGGGGGAGGTACCAGAGGCCTGACCAGTAGAGCCCTCCAGCCTGACGTACAGTAACCCAACCCAATTAACAGACTTGGTTTGGCTTTAAAGTAGAACTAAAGGCAAACATTATTTTTTTCATATTGGATAGAGTAAGGGGAGAGGGTTATATCCCCAGTCTGTTGCTATTTACCATCTGTGATCTGTGTCCCTCTGTGAGATTTCCTTTCACTTCCTGACCCATAGCCAAAACAGGAAGTGAGAGGAAATCCCTCCAAAGTGAGGGAATACCTGGTTGGCCACAAACCTAATGAAGATTTTCCCTTTATTTCTGTTCTGGTAACAACCAAGTTTGGGATTTTCTTTCACTTCTGGTGATAATGGTAAAAAGGACTAATAGGGTGAATCTCTAATGGGAGCCATGCCTAAAGCATCAATTAGGTTGCCCATATGACCTGGCTCAGGCTTCGGCTCAAAGCAGGTCAAAGAACACCAATCTTCAAACTGTCAGTCCACCCAGCAACGAAAACCATGTGAGGAGTTCAAGTTCCAAACTACTAGACAAGCTGCTGCTCCTCAAACTCTGCTAAATATATCATTGCAATCTTTTTTTGTAGTATCTGTTTGACAAGTGCAACAAAACACCTGTTGATCCTGCCAGAAATCCATTGCATCTAGGCATTCTGCAACACAGCGGTTAGGAGGTCACAAGGACAGCCTTACTCTATAATCAAACCCATTAACGCCTGTCATCAAACAAGCAAGATCTGTCCACTGGGGACATAGATTTCTTACTCCCCCCCCAGTCTAAATTATTTTTAAAAATGGAACATTGGAAATATTTAAATGTTTGTTTTTTCAATTCCTATACAAGAATGGAATTAATTTCATCTGTCATATTTAATAAATGATGTTTTTGGAATAATTATTTGGCATTCATGTATGCTGTATAGCTCGTTTGTCTAATTATAAGATTACCGGTATATCTTGTAGCGGTTAGGCTGTGCTACAAAGAGAAACCAATCTTATCAAAGGAAACTCCAGCGCGGTCTGTGCGTCTGTGATTGGTGTGGGTCTGGCTGTGATGGATGGGATGCTGGTATTTGTACAGCGGCCTCCATCCCAGGCTGATTCAATTTCAGGTGACAGGCGGTGATGGATGGGCCCGTTGATGGTGGAGCTTGTCCCGCCTCATGCCTGTCCCCCATCATGTTGTTATGTATCCATCTCTCTTCAGCTGCTGGCACTCTCCATGCTTTTCACTTTCCACTAATCAGATCTCTTTTATGTACATACTACATGCTCAATACTTTTTTAGGCATCTCAGACTGCCTCCCACAAATATCCAAATATTCCCTGGTGAGAAACCTTGAAGATTAAATCACCAAGACGACACCAGCTCTAAAACGAATTCTGTAATAAGAACGCAGTGTTGGAGAATGGACTGAAGTACTACCTACCATAGCACTAAATCTAGCCGGGCTGGATTTGTGGAAAGGAAACTCTCTCTGTGCAAGAGAAGCAATGCAATTACAGGAAGCTTCTTGTTCTTCATTATCCTAAACATTGAGTGTAATATATTGGCTTTTAATTATATACAGGGATTTATTTTTTCTTGGAAAATTGGTGCAAGAACTCAACCTCAACTGCCTAAACCCAACACACACACACACGCCAGACCGCATCAAATAGTGGGTGTGCACTGCATACAGAGTGCAGAGTTTAGGTGTGCACTGCATACAGAGTGCAGAGTTTAGGTGTGCACTGCATACAGAGTGCAGAGTGCAGGTGTGCACTGCATACAGAGTGCAGAGTGCAGGTATGCACTGCATACAGAGTGCAGAGTGCAGGTGTGCACTGCATACAGAGTGCAGAGTTCAGGTGTGCACTGCATACAGAGTGCAGAGTGCAGGTATGCACTGCATACAGAGTGCAGAGTGCAGGTATGCACTGCATACAGAGTGCACAGTGCAGGTGTGCACTGCATACAGAGTGCAGAGTTCAGGTGTGCACTGCATACAGAGTGCAGAGTGCAGGTATGCACTGCATACAGAGTGCAGAGTGCAGGTGTGCACTGCATACAGAGTGCAGAGTGCATGTGTGCACTGCATACAGAGTGCAGAGTTCAGGTGTGCACTGCATACAGAGTGCAAAGTTCAGGTGTGCACTGCATACAGAGTGCAGAGTTCATGTGTGCACTGCATACAGAGAAAAGAGTTCATGTGTGCACTGCATACATTCTGTTTACATTCAGCCTGTCTGCAGTATGCACTATAACTGCAGACAAGGAGCCATCATTAGTGGTTTGGAATGCTTATTCAGCAACTAGACAGTTTATACACTGCAAATTGTCATGAATTATTTGTAGGTTAAAGCCCAACTGCCAGTTTTGGATATTTGAGAAAAAGAAGAGAAAATACTTCTATAAAGTTGTGATTTGTATGACACCGTGGGGGGGGGGGGGGGGGGGGGGTTTCTCCTCCCATCTCTCCTCTCCTCCCATGTCCTATACTTCTCCTCCCCTGCCTATCCTTCTTCTCTTTTCTCTCCTCCCCTTCTTTTTATTTTTTTATTTTATTTATTTTTTATTTTTTTATATCTTCTCTATTTTAGCCTTTTCTTTCCTTATCTTTTCTATTCTCCCTTTCCATATCACCTGTCCTTCTTTTCCATTTCCTTCTCATTTCTTCATCTATTCTCACCCCTTCACTCATTTCCCTGTAGCACCCTGATGTTTAGGCAGAGTTGCTATTATGTTTAATTGCCAAGTGATAGTTGCCTTGGTCAATTGTTAGGAGGTCATTTGATTTTGCCCTTATTCTGGAATTGCTGCAATTCTCTCTTCTGTCACTAGATGGCCGGGTATCTGGTGACATTAGATAAGACAAGGGCATTGAAAGGACAGATTAGGAATGCATGGGTTGTCTCAGCCAAAGGGCAGGGTTTTCCTTGGGTCTCTTGGCCTGCTGGGAGAAAATATTTATTTGGGTGGAATCAGGTGATCTGTGCCACCTGGATGGCTGTCTGGGTGGACGTGTGTTGTATTGCCCCGGTCTGCTAGGCCAGAAACCTAAGGCCTATCCTGGGGACATCTGGCTGCTAGGCTGTCTGAGAGCTTATACAGAAATAGAGCAGGACTGGGACTGTGGGCTTGTAGTCCAACCAGAAGTATTGGTTTCGCCGGCTGGGGAACCAGTCATGGTTGGAGGTAGAGGGGTAGCTGCCGCCACAAAGGGACCATCCACCTTGCTACAGAAGACCATTGTGAGTAAGCTGAGGCCAGTACCAGAGAAGACTTCTCGCCAACTGGGGACTTCTACCTAAGGGTGTCCTGGCCCTAAACCTCTAAAGAGACAATAAATCTCTTTGCATTTAAAAAGTATCTGGCGCCTACCTGTTCATCTTGCATTACACCCACCATGCCTTGTAACCCACTCTACACTGAAGGATGTCAGCTGTCCTTAACTGTGGAGGTCACCAGTGGTGGAATTATAGGGGTTGCCGAGATCGGCATTGCTGCAGGGGGCCCTTGAGGGCCCCCTGTACTCTTCGATTGGGGGGGAGGCTGAGAGGAGCTCCCCGATCATTAGCCGAACTGTAATCAGCACTGTGCGGGGAGCACCTCACATTAGCCTAAGTGAAAGCACAGTGCTGTGCTCTTTGTCTCCCCCTACAGTGCAGTACCTGGCAGGAAGAGCCAAGGTAAAGCACTGACGTTTTTTTATAGGACGATCTACTCCTGTATTTGTGTTTATATGTGTGTGTATGCATGTGTGGGTGTGAATGTATGTGTGTGTGTGTGTGTGCATGCATGTGGGTGTGCGTGTGTGTTCATATATGTATGTGTTTGTGCATGTATGTGAGTGTGCATGTATGCATATGTATGTATGTGAATGTGCATGTGTTTATCAGTGGCGGTGCATCCAAGGGGCACACAGGTGCCGCCTTCTCTCTCCAGCCACCCCCTCTATGACCAATGGATAGATTTATGCATAGCATAGCATGAATCTATTCATGGTCACCGCTGCCACCCCCATATATAGGTGTCCGGTCCCTTTTGGGGCGCCTGAATTACAGCAGCGGAGGGGGGGGTGTTTTTAAAGCACCTGATTAGAGCCATAGGCTCTAATAAGCTTCAAAATAGGTGAACTGCGAGCGCTATACTTGACGTTCACAGTCCACCCAGGTGTGTTAGAAAAGTGAATTAATATTCACTTTCCTAACACTGAACCGCCTCTCCGCCAATCAGGTGTGCAGGTCTATTACCCATCACCTGATTGGCTGAAACGATAGGTGCAGCTATTGGACGCCTATCAGGAGGAGAGGACAGGAGATGAGGATGGCAGGAGACACATGGAGGGCCCCGCTCGTGGTCGTCATCCGCTGCCCCACCAAGACAGGCTAAGTGCTGGGCAGACGGCGATCGGGAGGTGGGGATTCACCGTGGCAGCATTTGATGGCACACTGGCAGCATTCAATAGGCACACTGGCAGCATTCAATGGGAACACTGGCAGCATTTAATGGGCACAGTGGCAGCATTTGATATGCACAGTGGCAGCATTTGATGGACACAGTGGTGGCATTTGAAGGCACAGTGGTGGCATTTGAAGGCACAGTGGCAGCATTTGATGGCACAGTGGCAGAGCTTGATGGGCACAGTGGCAGCATTTGGGCACAGTGGCAGCATTTGATGGCACAGTGGCAGCGTATGATCGGTACACTGGCAGCATTTGATGGGCACACTGTTGGCATTTGATGGGCACAGCAGCAGAGTTTGGGCACAGTGGCACCATTTGATGGGCACAGTGGTGGCATTTGATGGCACAGTGGCTGCAATTGATGGGCATAGTAGTTGTAATTGATGTTTTTTTTCTGAATTTTTCAGTTTGCTTGCGCCCCCCTAAAATTTTTGAGCACCAGCTGCCACTGGATTTTGTGCGTGCATATGTGCATTTATATATATATATGTGTGTGTGTTTTTTTTTATATATGTGTGTGTGTGTATATAGATAGATAGATAGATAGATAGATAGATAGATAGATAGATAGATAGATAGATAGTATATGTGTGCGTATTATGTGTGTGTGTTTACATGTATGTATGCAAATTTTATGTAAAATGCTGTTCCTCTGAAAAGCGATCTATGCTCAGATCGCTTTTCAGAGGCATTTGACAGCCAGTAGAGAGGCAATATGTTGCTTACTGACCACCTATTTTAACCCCTTGAATGCATCATCACTATGCTGCAACTGCATGCAATGCGCACAGTTGCACGGGGGTTGGAATGCAGCCCCATTCACCTAGGCTTATACTTCAAGGGTGCCCTGACTGGAAAAAGATTGTGAAACACCGACATAGAGGAACCATTCTCTCCATTTTCCTCCTGCAGTTGCTGAATGGTTGTGGGAGGGAGAGGAGGAGAAGCGGGGGGAACTGGAGAAATCGGTTCCTTTATATGCAGCCCCCCACTTGGGACCGGGCCCTAGTGTTCCGCCATCGGGCTCAGAGGAAAGAGCTTTGGTGCCGGAGGTCAGGGGGGGCCTCCATAGTTTCTTGCATCGGGGCCAGGAGGGTTCTAGTTATGCCACTGGAGGTCACCATTGGGCTTCAGGGGCCCCAGGACTTTGCTACATCACCTCCACTTCTGTCCTCTCCTCTCCTCTCCTCCCCTCCTCTTCTCTCCACTCCTTGTCTCTTCTCATCTCTTTTTCATCTCTTCTCTTCCATTGGTACCTCATCTATTGCTTTCCCATCACAGAGTACTCACAGGATCCTGATGTCCTCAGGCATGACAAGATAATGGCTGTGCAATGGAGAAAACAAGCAGCTTACAATCACTGTTCACTACCACTGGATAAACTTCCCCCTCCTTTCTCCTCTCTTCATTTTCTTCCCTTCCCTTCCCTTCCCTCATCTTCTGGCTTGTCTCTTCTTCTCTTTCCTTCCTTTCCCTTCCATTCAATATTCTGGCTCTTCCCTTCTTTTCTCTTCACTTCTCACAAATGCATGTAAGCAGTAAAAGATTGTAGCACTACCCCCAAAGGAGCTGCTGGTTAGATTTGGGCTTACTGTTACCTTCTGTTTTACTCGTTTCACGTCTAGGGGTGTCCCGTGGTAGATGGCCCAGTAACTCGAGAGACTGACAACAGATCCGCTTGAATGGATTTTATTTGCAAAAACGTAGACAATGAACAGTCTCCCAAATTGGGGTCAGAGGGTTGGAAAGGAAGTTCAGGTGCTCTTAGTGTCAAGGTCAAAATGTTGAAGAACTTGCTTACTTTGACTGCATCCAGAGAATAGCCATTCGCAACTGTATGTTCACTCAAGTTGGACAGTCCCTCTCTCACAAGGCCTGGCAGCCAACAAGGTGCTTACTCAGGAACAAGTCTCTGCCACAGACATTGTTGTAGAACTTACAGGAATACGTCTCTGCCACAGACGGTGTTGTAGAACACATAGGGAAACTAAACTTGAAGAACACTCATAGGATACTTGGATCTTTCAGCCAGCTTGGCGATATCCACGAGACTGGATTCTTTTGGGTACTCCAGCCCTTCCAGACTCTTGCTAAGAAACCAGCCCGTACGTGGTCTTCTTCTGAAGAGTCCTCCCCTGGAATGCTTGAAGTCACTGGGTCTCTCCCAAACCGGAGACGGCACCCAATCACCTCAGAATCCTCCTTTAATTTCCTTGCCTTGGGCTAGCCAGCCCCGAGACATCAAGATCGGGTGGATCCGCACCCCAGGCCATAGCCTTCCTGGGGGCTGGTCAGGAGGACCAGGACTATGAAGTCAGTACATCATTCTGGACCGGAACCCCGAACCACGTAATGCCCGCATCTTAAATACCCTCTTCCAGAAAGCACAGCAAGAGCGCCACTCCCACTGGGCGGGTTCCGAGAGAGAGTAACTTAAGCACCTAACCAGACCATAAGTCCATACCTGCCAGGAGAGACAGTGCCCCCTGTGGCCAGGCTGAACATCTCACAGTCCAGTCAGACTGATACTAAAGTCCAAATTTAGACAATTGTACCCAAACCAAACTGCAGTTCAGGCACAACTTTAACTTTGAAAAATGCATAGCACGTGCTCTTCAGGAGCCGCCGCTACAAGATGAAAAATAAAAGAGACATTAAAGTTAAGAAACGAGAAAGTCCAGCCTCAGCATCCTTAATACTTTACAATTTCCTCTGAAACTTGGCTTTTCATGGTCACAGCAGGAGGCTCTGGAATGCATTATGACTCGAAGTACAGGCGCATATAATGAAACATTTCTGATGTTTAAAAGCACACATGTCCCACCAAAGTATTATTTTTGTTTAGAGGGAAAAGGTTATCTCAGCAGCATACCCCAGATACATGACTCACTGAGAAAATCAGATATTTTGTTTCTTCCATAAGCCAATTATTTTGGATTTTCTCTCTTATGTCTCAAAAGTAGGCTGCATTGGGATATTAAACTTTAAAATGAGGACGGAAGGCAGCTCTCTGCTGAAAGGTTCCAAAATCTCATTTGCACCAGAAAATGTATATCACGTTCACGATGAGATAGATCGATGTGTATTTTTGCTGCAAATTGTATAGTATTTTTTATATAGAATTGCGACTTTTGTTTGTGTCTTGCAAACTAGGAATCAATAGGGTTTACAGCTTTCCTTGTAACACACATTGTGCTGTGAAATGTCCGATATTTTGACACGCCAATACAGTGCATAAATCTGTTTATAGCAAAAAAAAGGTTGCCCAGACCTAGCTGTTTGTTGGTGTCACCTATAGGGTTGTAAATAACAATATGAACATGTGAAACCAATGACATCATATTGAGGTTGGAAGTCCCAGATTCAAAATCTATTAGATCTCATGGAGCAGAGTAAAGTCTATTGGAGCCGCTGAAGACTATGGCTGGCCATAGACAGTTCGAAACGTGTAGGGGCAGGCTGATTGATTCATCAACTCGGATACAACCAGCCTGGTGGATCTTACATGCTTTAGCCACTAGCAATAATCACTGTCTTCTCCCGATGGGGTTGGCTTCCCCTGCCCCCCTGCAGGAGGAATTACCCTGTCAGCACTGTTTGTGATGATGGGGGAATCGTGCGAACCCATGGTTGCAGAAAATACATTTGCACTGTCTCTCTCTGGCTTGCTTTAGGCTTAGAGCAGGGGTCTCCATACTATAAAGATTGGGCAAGACTTGAAGAGGTAGACTGCAGCCAATGTCACTTGGGGTAAACAATGTCTCAGGCTTGGTCGCCAGCAGGAATTAAAAAATTACTTAGTGCCTGTGGTCAGTAGAGGAAGATTCGTGCCCCATCATTTGTAGTAATGGGAGGAATAAGTGCCCCATTGTTAATATCAGTGGGAGAAATAATGCCCCATCCTTGGTGTTATTGGGAGGAATTATGCTCCATTATTGTTGTCACATGGAGGAATAGTGCCTCATTGTTGGTGTCAGTAGGAGGAATTATACCCTACTGTTGATGTCAGTGGAAGGCATTATGTCCCATCATTGGTGTCAGTGGAAGGAATGGTACCCCATCATTGGTGTCAGTGGAAGGAATGGTACCCCATCATTGGTGTCAGTTGAAGGAATGGTACCCCATCATTGGTGTCAGTGGAAGGAATGGTACCCCATCATTGGTGTCAGTGGGAGGAATGATACCCCAAGGTATGGATAAGTCAAACAAAGGGCTGCATCTATCCCACTGGCTGAAATTTGGAGACCACTGGCATAAAGTAATAGATTTAACTTGTAACCCAATAGAGTCCAAGATCATCTCTTATCAACTGGCACCACTGAGTACATATAAAGGGGGTTTGCCAGTACTCCCGAAATGTGTTGGCTTGTCTTTTTGGATTTTTATGAATAAGTATGCTCGGAACCTCAGCAATCGGTGTGGTGCTCTCCTTCTCCTATAACTGACTTCACATCATCCAACATATTTTACAGATGACACCTGGCAGATGAATGTAAGCCTGAAGGTTAGACATCAGAATGAGAAAAAGGTTTTGTTTTTTCCCTTAAATTTGCTCTTTTTGTGATGGGAAGAGGGGTATCTTATTTTTACATATAGGCTGGAGTCCTGCATTAAAGAGGAAGTAAACCCTGATGGGTTTACTTCCTCTTTGATTCCCTGCAAAGGTAAAGCATAATGGACTAATATGCATCACATAGTAGTCCATTATGTGTCACTTACCTGACACAGGAGCCAGCGAAGTCACCACTGTCCCCTGTAGTTCCGAGCGTCCATCTTCTTGGTGGGTCTCCGTGGATCTCGCTGCTCCGGCGCTGTGATTCGCTGGAGCAGCGATGATGCCACTCCCATGCATGCACACGGAAGCCAACACTCGTGGCATATTGCAGCGATCTGTGGCTTACCCAGTGCGCCTGCGATCCGCTGTCTATGGCGCATGCGCCGTAGACAGCGGTGCCCGTCTTCAGGTAAATATCTCCTAAACCGTATAGGTTTAGGAGATATTTCTTGGACCTACAGGTAAGCCTTAATCTAGGGTTACCTGTAGGTCAAAGTTGGTTGTAAGGGTTTACAACCACTTTAAAGTTAAATTATGAGCAAACAGCTTAATGTGATAACCCTCACTTTAAACTCTTTCAACAGCAATTTAGTTACCTATGGAGTATTTTAGAGACAAATGCTCTGCGCAATGCCTAAATGTTCCAACCAAAATAATTTAATATAATAAACTCAAAACACCCTTTGTTGCTACTCACATTGATATGTGACTCCAACACCTGACAGAATAGGTGTGAAATATTGCAGCATATCTTCATAGGTCCAGTGGAGTCCATGCCTCAATGGGTCAGGCCTGTTTTGGAGGCAAAAGTGTTAGGTGGGTGGTCATAATGTTATCACTGATAACTGTTTATGAGAGCTGTATTACCTGCCAAAAGGATCTGTATTTCTGTCCATCCAGTCCTGAGATTTACCCAGATCGGATATACAGCACAGCCCTGCCTATCATGGGAAAGGAGCCAGATTTTTCTCTGCTCCAGCTTCACTTGAATTTACAGGCCTCCACCCCACTCCCATTTTATGACTAGACAGAACATGGAGAAGCAGCAGACACATGAGCTAATTTCAGCATTTGCCTTGCACATTGTAAAATACCTGACTGGCTCCTTGTGCTGCTTCTCCCTCTCCCAGTCTAAGCTTTGCTGTATAGGGCTACAAGTAGCTGCTACCAGGTCAAATTCGCATACCTTAAAAAAAAAAGCTGTATTAATTTATGCAATTACTTTTCTAATGGGATGATCACACTTAACTAAAACTCATTAAAATGACAAATCCATCTCTCCTGTCCTTAAGAGATGGTAAATATTTCTTCCCCTGTCAAAGACAGCAATTAGCAAGAGCCCTTTTAGTGAGAAAATACACATTGTAGAAAGCCTCATGTAATTATAATCACTCCGTATTGTACAAGAAGAATATATGACACGACAGTAAGAAAATAAGGTGTGGATCCATCTGGATGACAGTCGATGTGTTTCATGGGATTATCAGTGCGGCTTCTGACAAGGAACAAAGCAAGCAATAATGAGAACAAAGCATATGATGTAGAAAAAGTTGCAGCTTTCAAAAATAAATGAAAGAAAGCTGACTAGCTTAGTCAGACTAAGTATGACAGTTCTTCACAGCACTAAAGGAAAGAAAGGTCAATATAGGAAAGAAAGGTCAATATCATCAACTAATACAATCATTCAAGTTTGCATTAGTTGAGCTTTTAAAGTTGTATCCCATAATATATGAACCTCCCTTTCAAGGTACTTCCCCAGTATTGACAGCCATGTGGACTAATATAGTACAGAATGGAGGCCACGTGCAAGCCTGCATAAGGGACTGGTTGGAAATTTAGGAGGAGCCCTACACCATTTGTTTCCTGATGTTTATTGTGTATTGTTCCTTTAGGAAAAAATGGCATGGCGTTTACCGCAAAATTCAAACCTGAACTTTATCCAGGCATGCAGCCTGGGTGACCAAGAAAGAACGTGCTCCCCCCTCTTCCTGGACCAGAGCAGGACACATGCCATTCAACATTTGAAGGTTACCTTGCAAGAGAGGACAGTGAAGTCACCATTCTTGCAAGGGGAGTTTGTAAGGGACACTTATAGGAATCTGGAAGCCTATAATCTATAATAAGGGGTCCCCAGACTATTGCCTCTTACTGGGGAATGAGAATAAGAGTAATGTACTCATTGCCCATCCCTACAAAGAGAGTACAAGTAAAAAAGGATATCCGCCTTGTGAAAAAGGCCTTTTGTCAAAAATAAATGTAGCGCTGGCTCCTGACGAGCAGGCGCTATGGTTTTTTGAAATGTTTGCCTGAAACCACAGTTGGGTTTCGGGCTTATTTCTCAAAATTTCTGGTTTCAGTACCAGTCCAGCTGGGTGGCACTGGGTTCTCCTTGACCGTAGGTGTCCCTGTCACCGCCGGCAAGAGTAGAAACGCAGTCTAGCTGGGTGCATTGAATTCCATTATTCTCTCGGGAACCAGCCCAATGGGAGTGTCTTCCCGATGTGCATTCTAGGGGTGGTATTTAAGGTACCGACGCCACGTGCTTCGGGGTTCTATTTTTGGTTGTCTGTCTGTTCAGTTCTGGTGGTCCTCCTGACCCAGCCCCATGGCCCTCCTGGCCTGGGGTGCAGAAACATGCATCCTAAGTCTCGGGGCCGGCTGGCCCGAGGCAACGCAACTGCAGGGACAGCCCCGAGTGGATTTTGGGGCCTACTGATCCAAGGGTGGTCCGGTGCCATCTCATCTGAAGGGAGAGGCCCAGCAACCGAAGAACCCCAGTGGAGGACTCTTCAGGAGAAGGCTGTGCGCAAGGCTGGCTTCTCTGAAGGAGAATGCTTAGTTAAAGGACGCAACCCGGATCAACACTCATACGGTATCGGATTGGCTGACAGAACCTGGTACCATATGTTAGCTCTTTAAATTTATTTACGTCCCTCAGTAACGCTCAAGTGTACATCACAAGTCTGTGGCAGAGACTTTGTCGAGCATCCCACCGGCTGCTTGGCCTAGTGAGAGGAGGTCTATCTGGGGGTTGTTAAATCTAGTTGTGAAACGGTTGCTAGTCTCTGGATTTTTCTCTAAAGACTTCCATTATTGCAATCTAAGTACCTGAACTCACTCCTAACCCTCTACCCTTTATTGAAAGACTCTGTTTCTGTTCTAAATAAATAACCCAAAAGAAGATTCAGTGTCAGTGTCCACATTTTTTGGGCCATCTACCACGGGAACTCATAGATGGAGAAGCAAACGAGGAGGTAACGGTAAGCCCAAATCAAACCAGCAGCTCCTTCGGGGGTCAGTGCTACATAAAAATTAATTTAAATAAATCCCCCAAAGTAACTCTAATGTCGGTCAAATAATCTAGCCATATTCATTCACCGTCCACCTGTAATGTAAACTATAGCCCTAGGGATCTTGGGTGATGACATTGACCAAATATGGTCATAACAACCAGCACCAAGTATGGCTGTTCACTAAACCACAAACCGGTTGGGTTCAAACCTCAGATTCAACCTAAATCCAAATTCCATCTCTACTGGTAACCCAGAATAAGGAATTTTGTAGGACTTTCAGTCCTGGTTATAATGGTCACCAGTAGAAATAGAGGGGTGAATCTTCCCAACAGGAACGCAGACAGAAAAAATAATCTCTTTCATATTCTATAAACAAAATCGCTTTAGATACACTTTAAAGTGTATCTGTGCCCAGACTAAACAAAAGCATATACATGTTCTGAACAAGCTGTAAAAAGCATGTTATAATAATCCATTTACTGCTGTAGGTGTAGGCATTGTGGAGAAACTTTCAAAATTCACAAAAGAGGCACTGAAATGCTACCTCCTTGGCTTTTAAATTCTATTGCAGTAGAATCTTGGCAGCCTGATAACTCTCTAATGAGCTAAAAGCTGACTTTAGGGTCTTCATTGTTATCTCCAAGGATGAATTACTCTACAACACAAGCATGTTTTAAAGGTAATTTACTACTTGGTCAAGAATATGTAAATACTTTAATCCCATCGTCTTAGCATGGGTGCATTTTAAAATAACTGTCACTTACCCGGTAGAGGCCGAACTAAATAGAGGGCTTTCCATTATACCTCTAGTCCTGCTCCCTCCCCCCACCCCGGATGATGACAGGGTGTGCCATGTGGGGAGGTGTAGCATGTAGTAAACACTCAGTCAGAGACTTATCAAGAAATGAGTGGGCCTGAGTGCAAGAAAGATAAAAAGTGGGCTCTAGTGTGCAGCCACACAAAATGGGCGTGGCTTAAAGTGCGCTAAATGTTGGGCGTGGCTAAATAGTGTGTTGTTTAATAGAGTCTGAGATGATTTGCATAGTGCAGAATGTTAAATAGGGAATGTGCAGTGCTGAGTGTATGATGGTGGGTAGTATGTGCAGGAGAGCAATGGTGTGTGTTTGGTGGTGGGTAGTATGTTCAGGAGAGGAGTGCGGAGTGTATGGTATAGAGGTGGGTAGTATGTGCAGGGAGAGGGGCATGGAGTGTATGGAGATGGGTAGTATGTGCAGGGTAGGAGTGCGGCGTGTATGGAGGTGGGTATAATGTGCAGGGAGAGGGGTATTGAGTGTATGGAGATGGGTAGTATGTGCAGGAGAAGAGTGTGCCATGTATGGAAGTGCATAGTATGTGCAGGGAGAGGGGTATGGAGTGTATGGAGAGGGGCAGTATGTGCAGGAGAAGAGTGTGCCATGTATGGAAGTGCATAGTATGTGCAGGGAGAGGGGTATGGAGTGTATGGAGATGGGTAGTATGTGCAGGAGAAGAGTGTGCCATGTATGGAAGTGCGTAGTATGTGCTGGGAGAGGGGTATGGAGTGTATGGAGATGGGTAGTATGTGCAGGAGAGGAGTGTGGCATGTAAGCTCCACCTATGAATCAGCCAAAGTGTGGAAAAATGCACATGTTGTTTCCTTACGTATTCTAGTGTTCATAAACATATGACTGTGTTGCACACTGTGTACCATAGCCTCATTCACTTGGGTATGGTCCTTTGGTTCCTATTGGTATAATCTCATTCTTTTTTACTCCTTTTACTTAAATCTTCTCACTGGATTTGGTCGTCACCTGGTTCACACCATCATTATTATATGCAAGCTCTGTGTAGCATACCTTCCTTTCTTTTCACAGGCTCCCTTGGAGCCTTACCTTGTGTTACCACCCACACCATATGGAGAAGAACCTTTCTGGGGAGTGTGTTTGTGTGGCTGGCTTCCTCAGCTCTTGGACCAGACAACTCATTTCAGTGTCCCCCCCCGGTTGCAGCTTTACATACCCCTGTTTTTTCAGTCCCATGTAAGTAACAAGACTGTAACAATTTCAATTGCCTTACCAGAACTTACCGGTATTTATATTTATTTGTTTTACAGACTAATGGATGCATCCATTCCTGATGAAGTGTCTTTACACAAAACACGTAGATAGGGTGCAACCTCATTTTCGTTATGCATCTTTGTAATTATCAACCCCCTTATTATTTGCTATTCTCTTACACGGAGTATACACTCCATATATTGTTAACTGGAAAGTGCTGCCATTTTGGTTTTAAGGTTGTATATACATGAATTATCTGTTTTATATGTAATTTTCATATGTCTATGAACTGTACTTCTTTCACACTTACATTATATAGTGACTTTTATTGTACTGCATACTGAGTGTGATTCTATACCCTCTTTTATTTGAATAAAGTAATTTAGTCACTATATATATTTTGTCTCGTTTAGCCGCCACTTGCCTCATACAAAGTCCCAACTTCCTTTCTATTATTCATTTGAATCAGGGATGGAGGCACATATTATCATATGTATACCGCATTTAACCACTTGCTTACTGGGAACTTAAACCCCCCTCCTGCCCAGACCAATTTTCAGCTTTCAGTGAATGACAATTGCACGGTCATATAAGACTGTACTCAAATGAAATTTTTTTTCTCCTCAAATCACAAATAGAGCTTTCTTTTGGTGGTATTTAATCATAGCTGGAGTTTTTCTTTTTTGCTAAACAAACAAAAAAAGATGGAAAATTTTGAAAAACAAATAATCATGTTTGATAGTTTGTTATAAAATTTAGCAAACAGGTAATTTTTCTGCTTCATTGATATGCGCTGATGAGGCGGCACTGGTGGGCACTGATAGGCTGCACTGATGGGCACTAATAGGCACAGTTAAGGCAGCACTGATAGGCAGAGATAAGGTGGCACTGATGGGGACAGATAAGTCAGTACTGATGGGCACAGATAAGGCGGCACTGATGGCCACTGATAAGATGGCACTAATGGGCTCTGATGGGTGGCACGGATGGGTGGCACAGATGGGTGGCACTGATGGGCACTGATAGGTACCACTGATAGATGGCATTGATAGGTGGCACGGATAGGTGGCACTGATGGATGGCACTGGTAGGTGACACTGATGGGCACTGATGTGCAGCACTGTTCTCAAGGCACTGAGTGTGGGCACTGATAGGTGGCACTGTGGGCACTGACAGATGGCACTGTGGGCACTGACAGGTGGCGCTGGTGGGCACTCGTAGGCAGCAATGTTGCCTACTGCTAGGTGGCACTTATAGGGGGCACAGGTGGGCACTGAGGAGCTGGCGGCAATTCGCATTGATCGGACTGATGTTCCTCTCACTGCCACCGGTGATCGTCTTTTTTTTACTTTCAAAATTTTTATTGATTTTACAAAAAACTTAAAACATTTACATTGTAACAGGCGTTGGAGGTATAATACACAGCCGATAATCAAAGAAAAGGCCGCTTAAATGACGACAGAATGACAAAATCCTATGAGGCTGGTATAACGCTTCTCGACCCTCTCGTCTCCTCCATGGGATGCGTTATATCAAGCACCTACCGGGCCTCACCTGCACCCCATCTGGGATCATACTGTGCAGGGTGAATGCCTTTCAGTGACCCAGCCTCCCCCATCTGGCGGGAGGCCCTCAAATTCGGTGGATGAGCCAGATTCCTCGGGGTGCACAACCTACTCTCCAACGCCTCAGCCCTCCTAGGAAATCTGGAGACTTAGAAGGATTCGGGGAGTGTCCCCTGGGGACAAGGGGTAGGACGCAGGTGAGAGGTGGGAGAAGGGGGACGGGGGATGGGGAGGGGGGAGAAGAGGGGGAAGCATGTCAAATGACGAGCAGCACCCAGACCAATATCGCACCGGGGGGGCTAAGGACGCCCTTCCGGTATAAGGGATATGCCCAGGTAATGGGCCCAGGGCTCCCAGGTAGCTTCAAATTGGGCTGCGGAGTCTAGTAGAATACCGGTAAGCTTCTCTTGTAACATTATCCACGATATTTTCTTTATCTGCTTTTTTTTTTTATCCTCACGCTATTAGCGCGAGGAGAAAAAATTTGCCGTTTACTGGCTGTGTTGACATCACATGATCAGCTGTCAGCCAATGATCGACCCCTTACTCCGATCTGTGATCCAGTGAGTCTCATAGACGCACTGATCACAGAGCACACCGCGCACACCGGTCAGGGGGCACACAGGACGCTAGTGCACGAGACGACGTCAATAGACATAGTCCCGGCAATGCAGGTCCGCGCTGTAGCCGTCATTCGGCTATAGCACTGATCTCAAGTGGTTAAAGTCCCAAACCATTCCCCTGCCTTCTTTTTGTTAATTATCTAAAACTCCATGCATCCTTTGTTCATGTCCCAGCTTCCGAGATGGGTTATTTATACATCAACATGTCAACCGCATATGCCGCGATCTTATGTTCCTCTTCCCCTACTCACTCCCCTCCTATGTCTCCATTGTTCCATAAGGTCGCAAAAAATGGTTCCATCGATAATACATACAGGAGTGGCGAGAGTGGGCACCCCTGTTTTGTTCCGTTATACATTTCAAAAGACGGCGACATTTTTCTATTAACTTTAACCATCGCAGTAGGTCGATTATACACATTTTTAATACATCATTTTGGGTCCCAGTCCTAAGTGTTGAAGCATATCTACCCTGTCAAACGCATTTTCTGCATCAATTGACAGGAGTAGTACTTGGGATCCCCTATTTTTCTCCTTTCGCAACATTTTTGTTTTTATGCTATTATCTCTATCTTCTCTGCCAGGTATGAACCATGTTTGATCTGGGTCCACCCACTCAGTTTTTTTAATCTTGAGGCCAGAATTTTTGCATAGATCTTTGTATCCACGTTCAATAAGGCTATAGACCTATAGTTAGAGCAGATGGTTTTATCTTTTCCCATTTTGGGTCATATTGTAATGTGGGCTAATAATGACTCTCGCCTTATTTCTTCATCCTCCCCTATCTTGTTCAGATAGTCGCACAATTTTGGGGTCAATTGGTTTTGAATTTTTTTGTAATATTTAATCGTGAACCCATCTGTTCCTGGGCTTTTCCCTATAGGAGTTTCTTTCAATGCCATTTTAATTTCATCTGGCTTAATTCGTTTTTCCAACTCAATCAATTTTTCCACTTGGATTTCTGATAGTTTGGCCTTCGTTAAGTAATTTTGTGTATTCCTTTTTCTTATTTCTTTTTCATCTTGTATCTCTTCGTTTCTTATTGCATAGAGTGCACTATAGTATGATTGGAAGGCCATTGTGATGATGAGTTAATTAAAGGCTTTAGCAATCTTTGAGGGCTGTTGACTAATTGGATAAATTGAATTGCTTTTGTTTAAATTAAAAAACAATTACCAAATTAACCAAACAGTATGCACTATATCAAAGACTCGGCATTACTATAATAAAAAATAATGCAGACTAATAGCAGACATTACAAGGTTGTGGCTCACACATTCTCTCAGCTCCCCTGCAGGGCTGAACAATGCATTGTAGCGCTACCCCCGAAGGAGGCGCTTCGTAATTTGGGCTCTCTGTTCTGCACCTTGATCCAGGGACAACCTTAAGCCCTCTGACATACCTGGTTGAATGAAAGTTACTGGAAGCACTTATAAGAACACAAGTATAAATATCTTTAACTTGGCTGTCAGTTAGTACCAGGAAATAGACACAAGACCGTTTACTGGTAAATTAACTCAATATGTTGGTATACATTAGAATAACTGGTGATTTGAGCATAAATGAGCACACAGAATGGTAGAATAGAGTTCTGTACCACTAGACTGAAATCCACACATAGATCAGCAAAGTCATAAACAATGCATAAGCAATGCTGCAATGTGAACAATACTATAACCAGTCTAGAGCGAACTCTAGGAGAATGGCTAGGATATGGTGCAATGTCCCCACAAGGTACCTCTTAGCATAAGCAACAGGTAAAGGTCTGTGTAGAAGCTGTAAAGGGGCAGTCTTTAGTCATAATTCATAGGTGGTTAGCGTTTGGGCCCAAGTTGTACTGTTGGTGCACGTAAGACTAGTCCCAGTCTATGCAGGCAGCAATAAAGCTACTAGATGGTTGTATGGTCAGTTCCTAAAGGGCTCAGTCTCTATAGCAGTGGTTAGTAAATGTCATTCTCCACAGTGGCAGCTCACCCATCCCAGCAATATTACAGCTTACCATCCGACCACACACAGCAATCAGTCCACTCTCTGCTCTGCACCCAGGTGACTAACTGTCAGCAACCCCAAACTCAGCACTCCGGATCCCGCTCAGGCCGTCAACATGCAACAGTGATGGTGCACACTAGACAGCATGTGTCTTCCTGGGGGCCAAAACTTCCTGGGGGCCAAAACTGAAGTTCTGTCCTTTACAGATTTAAATAAAATTACTGCACATTGAATTCATTTAGGTTAAAATTGGCTTTTCAGTGACTTTACAAATCTACATCAATAAATTCCAAACATGGCACAGTATAGAGCAACAAGGTCATTTTCTAAAAAAAATCCTTCCTTTATTGTTAAATTGCCAGGTGAGCAATCAGGTGAATTTGCCTAGGCTTTGCCTTTGAGCGGCAGGCACAAAGTAGCATTTGCTCATTCTTTTCTCCCACAGTGATTTCTCAGACTCTACATTGTAACTTTGGAGTAAGACACAAGTTGGGCTAAACCGAGTCATTTGTGAACAAAGACAGGAACTGCTGAACTGGGCTGGCACCATAGACCATTGAGTAGATGGTAACCTTGGATGATGCCAGAACACAGATGACTCCATCCTCCTGGAGAGGAAAACAGATAAAGGCATTGTCAGAGGGAGTACTGTGATCTTTCTGAGAGGTAAAACATGCCTGGAAGTGTGAAGCTGGCCATACATGACCCAATTTTCTTTCATTCACTGAAAAAAAGGTATGTGTGGCAGAGGTGTCAAGCGAATGACTGCCTGTGGTTATCATGCAGGGGGAAGCCATTTGCACAGAACCCGGAATATGGTACCAACTACTACAGTGATTTTCATCATCTCCACCCTCCCTTCAGATATTATATATGGATAATTACATCGAGTCAAGCTGAACCAAGGTAAGTTTGTAAAAAACATAATACCTGGCTTTCCAATTGAAGAAACAAAATCCTGTGCAATAATAATTTTGAACTATATATAATATATAAAGTAAAAGAATAACATGTTTTAAAGTACAACTAAAGGCACAAATTTTGTTTTGGATGGAGTGGAGAGGGATTAGAACAACTGCCAGGTTTTTATTGCTGTCTTTGCCCCCATTAGGGAGATTCACACTCTTTATTTGTCCTGTTTACCATTATCATTAAAAGTGAAAGTAAAATCCTAAATTTTGAGTTGTCCCAGAAAAGTAATAGAATGGAAATCTTCCAATGGGGACACCAGTTCTGGTCACCTGGGGGTTCCCCAGGAATTCCCTTCATTTGCAGAGATTTCCTCTCACTTCCTGTTTGGCTATGGGACAGGAAGTAAAGGGAAATCTCTACAATGGGACACGGTGAAAAAAAATCTGACGGGGTTATAACTCTCCCTTGCTCTATCCAAAATAAAAAGAAAAGTTTTGCCTATAGTTCTACTTTAAGTCAACCTGAACCACAATTGTGGTCGCAACATTTCACAAATACACATTGGTCCTGTGTTTTGTGTATTGACTAATTTATTTATACAGATCTATTTATCAGCAAGTATCAGTTGTGGAAGACAGAACAATGAAGACTTTTGGGTCCTAAAGAGGCCCAGTAGTGAGGTAAACTGGCCATACACAAATAGAGTTTCTTTGAAAATTTTCATTTTTGGAACATTCGTATGTTTTTGTAATGGTTCGTTTTCGGCCATTGTGTTGAGAACAATTGAAGGAGCGGGTTGGAAAATTTAAGAATGAATGAAATGCTAATGGTGAATGTGATTTCAGTTGGGGAAAAATCATGCATATTGTAATGAAACTTGTTTAATACATCTGAAATGTGATTCAAGTAGCAGGTCCAGGAAAAATTTTAACGGCTTTATAATTAGTTGATTTTATTGATCAATGAATCAAGAAAGAGAAGCACGGATTATGAATACAATGATATAAGGAGTGCTGGACATGACAGTGTGGATGAGGGACACAGAGGGTTAAGCTTTATGGGTGGAGTTCAGGAAAAGGTTTGCAGGAAACAAGTTCAGTGTAGGGGAGGGGTCACATAAAAGGGAGAGGTGTGGCTTTAAGGAATCATTCGGAGCCCAGTGTGACACAGAGGAGGCAGTTTTTTCGCTGCTCCTCTGCTATGGCGGACCTCGAGGGACTCTTCGCGCGGCTGCGACGGGCGGCGGAGGTGCACGGTGCGGACTGGCTGCGGGAACGTGTGGGTGACCTGACGGACGGCGATGTGGACGGCGGCGGGACAGGTGAGGTTCCACTGCGCGCGCGGAGGTCTCGGCCTCCGGCGCGTTTTTCTCCTGGGCCTACTCCTCGGCCGCCTCGTGACTCCCGGAGCCCGGGGGTGGACCGATCGGTCCCCCCGGCAAAACGACAGGTTATCGGCTCCCCCCGGTCCGGGCGGTCGTTACGCCGCCGAACGGAGGGGGGCGGGGCTTCACGGCCGCATGAAAATGGCGCCGGGACCGCACGGGGCCCGGTGGAGGTGGGGGGGAGTGTGGATGGCTCTGGGTCGGCAGGCCAAGGGGGGGGGGTGCACGTGGCGGGGGATCTGCGGCAGGCTGGGTCTGGGGCCAGCATCCGCGCGGTGGGGGGGAGGGGGGCGCTCCGGGGGGGTCGCATGCCGGAGGGGGGGGAGGGTGGGTCGCAGAAGGCTGCCAAGGTGCCTGGCAGGGCTGGTTTTAGACGCCGGCATGCCGGGGGCGGCGGGGGGAGGAGGACATTGCCTGCAGTCCCGGATCGCAGGGACCGGATGGACCGCGCGGAGCACAGGGGGATTGCCGCGTCCCCGGTGCGCGTTGGAGAGGTCGGTTCGGAGAGCGAGCTGTCCCAGGAGGAGGAGGGGTCCTTTTCTACATCCGGACCGGTACCGGTCGCCGAGGCCCCTGGGGGCCCGGGTAAGTTGCGGGAGTCTACATTGCTGGCGGATGCCTTGCGGGATCTGATGGGGGTGGCGCAGGGGGGTGCGGTGCCCACGGGATCCCGGGATGTATTGGGGGGGGTTGTGGCAGGTTCAGCGCAGGGGGCGGGGCCTGTGGCCCCGGGGGGGCCGTCAGGTCAGTTGCAGGAGCTGTTGGGGGGGCTGCAGGCCCTGGTGGGTAAGTTTGCTGGGGGCTCCGGGTCGCCTCAGGTGGCCCCCTGGATGGGTACTGTGGGGGGGGCCGGGGGGGCGGAGGTCATTCCTGCGCGGGATGCACCGCCTGCCGCGGTGTCGGGGAGCACGGATGCGGGGGCTGTGGGCCCGGGGGTCCCCCCGGTGCCCGCGGACCCGGGGGCGCGGTCTGACCTGGTTAGGATCGCGGATGCTGCCCGGTGCGAAGTCTATGTTTGTTTCGAAGGCCCATTGGGGGCGCATTTGAAGCAGGAGGTGCGGGACAAAATCGGCAAGGGTGAGTATGTGGAGATTTTCTCCTTGCTCCCCCTCGAGAAATTTAATTTGGACAGGGTTAAGCCGGACAGTTCCAAGAAGGACGACGAGGAAAAACGTAGGTATCGGCTGATCCCGCGCACATTTGCAAATTGGCTTCAGGCGTTCGCTATATTGGCTAGCGTGATAGGGGAAAAGAACCCCGAGCATTGCTCGGCGTTATTTTGTTACCTGGACGCGATTGGGGAGGCTCACCGAGTGTATGGAGGGCTGGCTTGGCTGCGCTATGATGAGCAGTTTCGTCAGCGTAAGGCAGTGCGGGCTGACCTGCGGTGGGATCACAAGGACATAAGCCTCTGGATGAGGCTTATGTCTGCTCCGCGGGCCCCCACTCCGTTTCTTCAGGGGGGGGCCGGGAGTGCGTCTTCCTCGGGACTGCCGGCCGGAAAGAAGTGGGGGGTGTGCTGGCCCTTTAATGAAGGGGCTTGTAAATTCGGAGGCGCGTGCCGCTTCAAGCATGAGTGCTCCGGGTGCGGCGGCACCCACCCCCTGTCTCGCTGTTTCAAAAAAGGTCAGCGTGCCGGTGCCGCCGGTCACAAAAGGGATGACGCCGGTGAACCTGGGAAGGATGCTTCCTTTCCTAAATAGGTATCCGGATGGTGCGGCGGCGCGTGGGTTAATTCTGGGTTTTCGGGACGGTTTTAGGATTCCCTGTTCTTTGGGAGGGGTGCCGCCGTTGGCCAGGAATTTGCGATCGGCTTTAGATCACCCGGGGGTTGTGGATGAAAAATTGGGTAAAGAGGTGGCGCTGGGCCGGATGGGTGGTCCTTTCGAAGTGCAGCCGTGGGGGGACCTGGTGGTCTCCCCGTTGGGTGTAGTTCCTAAGAAGGAGCCGGGGAAGTTTCGCTTGATTCATCACCTGTCTTTTCCGAAAGGGGGGTCGGTCAATGATTTCATTGACCCGGAGGCGTGTACGGTTTCCTACACTTCTTTTGACGCGGCGGTACGGTGGGTCAGGCGGTATGGTCGTGGGGCTCTTATGGCCAAGGCGGATGTGGAATCGGCGTTTCGCCTTCTGCCGGTCCACCCGGACAGCTTCCGGCTGTTGGGATGCCATTGGCGGGGCAAGTTTTATGTGGACTTGTGCCTGCCCATGGGTTGTTCCATTTCATGCGCCTATTTTGAAGCTTTTAGTTCATTCTTGGAATGGGTGGTGAGAGATGTTTCGGGCCTGGAGTCGGTCATCCACTATTTGGATGATTTTCTGTGCGTGGGCCCGCCTGCCTCCAGTGTGTGTGCGATTCTTCTGTCCACGTTGCAGCACATTGCGGGCAGGTTCGGGGTGCCGTTGGCGGGGGATAAGACGGAGGGCCCGGTGACGGAATTGAGTTTTCTGGGAATCGTGATTGATTCTGTGGCAATGGAGTGTCGATTGCCAGAGAGTAAATTACGGGATCTGCAGGCGGAGTTGGCAGGCATGCAGGGCCGGCCGAAGGTTCAGCTTCGGGCCCTGCAGTCCCTGTTGGGCAAGCTGAATTTCGCTTGCCGGATCATCCCTATGGGCCGTGTGTTCTGCCGACGGCTGTCGGGGGCCACTGCCGGGGTAACCGCCCCTACCCACTTCGTACGTTTGCGAAGGGAACACCGGGAGGACCTGCGGGCTTGGCATGAATTTTTGGAGTCGTATAATGGGCGGGCTATGTGGATGTCGGGGCCAGTGAGCAACTTCGATGTGGAGTTGGTTACTGACGCGGCTGGCTCAACGGGTTATGGGGCCTTTTTCCGGGGTCGGTGGAGTGCGGAACCTTGGCCACGCTCATGGGAGGTTGCGGGGTTGTTGGGCAATTTGGTTTGCTAGAATTGTTCCCGATAGTGGTGGCATTGGAGTTATGGGGGGCGGAGTTTCGTAATTTGAAGTTGCGCATCAATTGCGATAACATGGGGGTGGTCCAGGTCCTCAATCGGATGACTGCTTCTTCCCCCCCGGTCATCCGGCTGCTGCGACACCTGGTCTTTCGATGTTTGCGGCTCAATGTTTACGTTTATGCTGTGCACATACCTGGGGTGGAGAATTCTTTGGCTGACTCGCTCTCTCGTTTTCAGTGGGACAAGTTCCGGCAGCTGGCGCCGGGAGCGGAGGAGTCGGGGGCGCCATGCCCCGGGTGGATGTGGGAACTTCCCTTGGAATCGCCGCAGGTTGGTTAAAAAGGTCGTTGAGTGAGGCTACATGGTCTGCTTATTCTAGAGTGTGGGCGGAATGGTGGGCGTTCCTGCGGGAGGTTGGAGTGGCTGGTCGGGGCTCCGACCGGCGCTGGGTGGTATTGTACTGGGTTGCCCGGAACATTGAGACGGGCCTGTCTCCCGCATCTATTGAGCGGAAGCTGGCGGGGTTGGCCTTTTTGTTCAAACTGTGGGGGGAGCCGGACGGGACGAAGGATTTTTGGGTGAGGCAAACGTTGAAGGGGTACAGGAGGGATTGGAAGGGTAGGGATGCGCGCCGGCCGGTGTCATTTGACAATCTGGTGGCAATTTGTTCTCGGCTGGTGGACGTTTGCTCGTCTGCTTACGAGACCGTCCTGTTTACGGCAGCGTTTTCGCTGGCGTTTTATGGGGCTTTTAGGATTGGGGAGTTGGTGTGTCGCTCAAAACGGGTGGCTGGGGGTCTGTTGGATCAGGACGTGCAGGTGGTTGCGGATCGGGTGAGTATACGGTTGCGTAGGTCTAAGACTGATCAACGGGGCAAGGGAGTGGCGATTACGCTGCTCGCCCTGCCGGGCTCGGTAGTGTGCCCGGTGGCGGCGGTACGGGTTTTCCGGGCGGTACGGCCTGGGAGGGCGGGCCCCTTTTTGGTGCACGAGGAGGGCTCTTTTCTATCCCGTTTTCAGTTTGTGTCGGTCTTTCGGCAATGCCTGAGGGCGGTGGGTTTGGATGAGCGGGACTACGCGTCCCACTCTTTTCGGATTGGGGCGGCCACGGAGGCGGCTCGATGTGGGCTGGAGGAGGCGGTGGTTCGCCGGATTGGTAGATGGGAGTCCCGGAGGTTCCGGTCCTATGTCCGGCCGCAGTTGCTACTGGGGTAAGGATGGTGCGGCTGGGGGTTGTTTTGCTGTGGGATTTATGGGGGGGAGGACTGTGCTTGTAACATTCCTTTGGTTGTTGTGTTATTTCTCTTGTTTTCATTCCAGATGGAGGTTCTCAACGCCTCGTTTGGATCCTGGGGCATTCGTACGTCTGCTGGGGGGCCAGGAGAGGTGATTCTCTACCAGCAGGCAGGCAATTAGGTATCCCCAGGGAGGTAGCTAGGGTGATGTGGTTGGGTTTCCCGGGCATGAGGTGGGAGCGTGTCATGAGGGAGGTGGAGCGTTTCGCTTTGAGGGATAGGCCCCCGGATGTGCTGGTCGTTCATGCGGGGGGCAATGACCTGGGAGTTCGAAAAGTGAAGGACATTTTGGCGGATATCAAGGCTGATGTGTTGCGCATGCGAGTCCTTTTCCCGGGCACCATTTTGGTGTGGTCAGACATTGTGGCCAGAACGGTGTGGCGGGGGGCCAGGTCTTTAGCCAGCCTTGAGAAAACCAGGATTAGGGTTAATAAGGTTGTTGGGCGGTTTGTAGTGCAGAACGGGGGCATTGTGGTAAGACACAGGGAATTGGAGGTGAATGTAGGGCTTTATCTCAGGCGGGATGGCGTTCATCTATCTGATGTGGGGATTGACCTCTGGTCCTTTGGCTTACAGGAGGGCATACAGAAAGCTCTTCGGGTGTGGGGCGGCCCTCAAGGTTGAGGGGGTCACCCTTTCGGGCTGTGGCGGTGTGTTTTCTGGTGGTTTCTGACGGTAGACAGGTACTCAGAAGGGATCTGAGGGTGTGGGGGGCTCATCTAACGATCGGCCCCTCTGGGTATTCCTGAACGTTGGAGGGAATACGGTTATGTTCACTGGCGGAAGTTGTCTCCGACCGGTCACAGGTGGAGGCCTTTGGGAAGTTGGTCAGGTGTACCGCAGTGATTGGGTATTGGCTTAAGTGTGGTCACCGTCAGAGATCACCAGAATGGGCAGTTAATGTTAATTTAAATGTGGTTTAATGTTAATAAAGTTATTTATATTTATATATTTATATATATATTTATATATTTATATATTTTCATATTACAAGTTATTGGAGTAATTTTGAGTTATGTTTAATAAAGGCTGTTGTGGCCAGTTTACTCCAACCTATGGTGTGGTCTCGTTTCTAATAGATAAGGAATAGTATAAGGGGAACATTCAGACTACACTAGTCAAGAGAAGCACGGATTATGAATACAATGATATAAGGAGTGCTGGACATGACAGTGTGGATGAGGGACACAGAGGGTTAAGCTTTATGGGTGGAGTTCAGGAAAAGGTTTGCAGGAAACAAGTTCAGTGTAGGGGAGGGGTCACATAAAAGGGAGAGGTGTGGCTTTAAGGAATCATTCGGAGCCCAGTGTGACACAGAGGAGGCAGTTTTCCCACCCTCCCGCCCTATTGTTATGTGTTTGTTTTGTGGTGTTTTGTTGCTGGTCTTTTTCTTCTTTTGCAGGTTTCATCGGTTGTCACGGCAGCTGAAAGTTTTTCGTGTTGGCGGTGTGTTTTCTGGTGGTTTCTGACGGTAGACAGGTACTCAGAAGGGATCTGAGGGTGTGGGGGGCTCATCTAACGATCGGCCCCTCTGGGTATTCCTGAACGTTGGAGGGAATACGGTTATGTTCACTGGCGGAAGTTGTCTCCGACCGGTCACAGGTGGAGGCCTTTGGGAAGTTGGTCAGGTGTACCGCAGTGATTGGGTATTGGCTTAAGTGTGGTCACCGTCAGAGATCACCAGAATGGGCAGTTAATGTTAATTTAAATGTGGTTTAATGTTAATAAAGTTATTTATATTTATATATTTATATATATATTTATATATTTATATATTTTCATATTACAAGTTATTGGAGTAATTTTGAGTTATGTTTAATAAAGGCTGTTGTGGCCAGTTTACTCCAACCTATGGTGTGGTCTCGTTTCTAATAGATAAGGAATAGTATAAGGGGAACATTCAGACTACACTAGTCAAGACTGTTCTGATGATCAACTTTTCACAATTTATATACAAAATTTCAGATGAAAATCAAAGAGCTCTTAAACACAGGCATTGAAAATAGGCGGTTGGGTCATGTTTTTAGTGGTTCCTGACAGCCTATCAATGGCACTCAAAATTGGTAAAATAAGGAGTGGATGGAGGTGTTCACATTGCAGTGTTAGCATTGCCTTGCGTCATGTTGAGGCAAAATTAAAGTGATTGTAAAGGCAGAAGGTTTTTTTTATCTTAATGCATTCTGTGCATTAAAATAAAAAGCCTTCTGTGTGCAGCAGCCCCCCTAACACTTACCTGAGATCCCTCTCTGTCCCGCAATGTCCACAAGTGCCTCAGCCATCCAGATTCTCCTTCCTGATTGGCTGAGACACAGTAACGGCGCCATTGGCTCCTGCTGCAGCCAATCAAAGTCGGCCAATCAAAGTCAGCCAATCAGGGGGAGAGAGGGGGTTAGGCCAGGTCGGGGCTCCATGTCTGAATGGACACAGGGAGCTGTGACTCAGCTCGGGTGCCCCCATAGCAAGCTGCTTGCTGTGGGGGCACTGAACAGGAGGAAGGGGCCAGGATCACAGAAGAGGAACCCGAGAAGAGGAGGATCCGGGCTGCTCTGTGCAAATCCACTGCAACAGAGCAGGTAAGTTTAACATGTTTGTTATTTGTATAGGAAAAAAAACAAGCCTTTACAATCACTTTAACACTGCCTACTGAGCTCGGAAGGTATTGATGCTTTTCAGTCTCCTCTATTCATTTTTATTGAAATGCACCACAAGCTTGCCATAAACGCACTGCAAACAAACCTATGGCATTAAAATATAGGCTGCAGCTCTAAGTGGGATACACACACTGGAATAGATAAAAGAAAATTTGGAGAGCTGCGCCAGTGACCCTATGTATACATAAACTAACTGCGTGAATAAAAAGTCAATGAGGGGTTAAATGGCATTCGTACAAATTGAATGTTTGCTGCCAATAGCACTCACTTATTATACATAAGACAATCAAGAAAAATGTTTTTACACAAAACATATAATCAATATATCATAAAACAAAGGAAACTGTGGAAATAAGAGTGAAAAATAAAGTCCAATAAAGCGATCCAATGTAGCAACGATTATCGAGTCACCACCGTGAGTCCACACAACTGCAAATCTGTGCCCGTCACCAGATAAGTGATGCGCTTACCAGATGTAAAAACAATAACAGCCTTATTAGTATTTATCCGAAGCAGGTTACGATTTTAGTAGTGGAACATTAGATCATGGTTCTTGCATCCAGATAGCACTTATCGTAGGTGTATGGCAATACCCCAGCCTTTAAAGCTTCAGTAGTCAATGGTCACATATATCACCGGTAACAACATCAAAGAAAAAGAGATGCCTCCATAGCGTAAAACCAAAGTTAGTTTATGTATACATAGGGTCACTGGCGCAGCTCTCCAAATTTTCTCTTAAACCTATGGCATTCACTGTGCATTTAAGGTGTGGTTGTAAAGCGTCAACAGTTATCATTTTTTAATTAAAGTGGTTTTATATTTATTTATTTTTTAACTTTTACCTACAGGTAAGCCTATAATAAGGCTTACCTGTAGGTAAGATTAATACCTCCTAAACCTGTACGGTTTAGGAGATACTGTATCTACTTTTCATGTAGGCGGTGATGTCATGCGACACATGCGCTGTTAAGGCCTGGCTGAAGGTCCGGCAGAACTGCCAGACCTTGCCGGGAAAAGACTCCTGTGCATGTATCGTGGGATTTGGCCACTCACATCGCCGGAGTCGCGATACCCAGGAGATACGCCGAGGCAACATGTCAGCTCCCTCGGCGTGGATCAGGTGAGATACCGACGCCTCGTTTTAAGGTGAGTATTTCATAATGAGCTAGTATGTGCTGCACACTAGCTCATTATGCCTTTACCTTGCAGGTTTTTTTTTTTTTTTAAGTGCGTTTTTACTACCGCTTTAAGTCTTGTACAAATAACAAAAAAAATTAAAAACACTTCTTACAGGGCATTTGAGGAGCTTTGCTGACGCAACATAAATGTCTGTGCAATGCAACCAAAAATGCTCATTAACGCTATAGGCACCTTAATGCATGATAAGGCTGCCTGTAGAATTCAATGTCTGTGAAAGAGTCCAAACCATGTATGGCCATCTTAATGCATGTGGAGTATAGGCAAGGACATCTCTCTCCAGCAGCCCGGGTCAAGTCCAACCAGACTAAGCCCTTGTACACACGGTCGGACATTCCGACAACCAAATCCGTCGAATTTTGTCCGTCGGATTTTGTCCGACGGATCTTGTCCGAAACTGTTGCATACACATGGTCGGACAAAGTTGTCGGAAAATCCGATCTTTGAGAACGTGACGACATAATTTCATTACGATGGGACTATAGTCAGGCTAGTAGCCAATAGCTTTGATGTAGGAATTTGATCTGAGCATGCGTGGCACTTTGTCCGATCGGAATTCTCTACACATGATCGGAGTATGTCCGATCGGAGCAGTTTGTCGGAAAATATTTCCGGCAAGTTGGAAAAGTTGGTCCGTCGGATATTCTGACGGAAACAGTCCGATGCAGACCACACACAGTTGGAATATCCGACAAAACGCTCCGATCGGACACATTCCGACGGTATCTCCGACCGTGTGTACAAGGGCTAATTCTTTCTTCTTTTCTGTATATTGTCTGACAGACTTGCGCTTCTTCTTTTGTATTTTGGCGAATCCCCAGGTGGTTCCTCTCAGGGAATTTCCAACTGTGAAAGACTTGTCCCGACAAGATGTTTTCTATTTTATTTCATAAAAAGTGTGAGGAGGGTCGGCTGCTTCAAACAACAGCATAGGTAAGTGTACTGTCTGCTCAAACATCACTCAGCATGGCTTGTTTTTAATCCGACGCTGCAAGAGAAATATTTTCTGCTCACGAAAAGAACATCTGCGTGATTCTTTGCTTGTTCAACGATGAAAAAAAAAAAACAACATCATTTATTAATTGGAATGTTCAGTCATTTGTTCAGGGATTATGTTAGAGATAAACTGGTCATGCATGGTTTGAATTTTTGGACAATTCTTAATGAATCAGCTGCGATTGGAGCGCAGGATTGCTCTGACGGCACCAACCACTGCAACAAATTTCAATTGAAAAATACAAGAAGAAGTTAAGAAGCAAATTGCTAGCCAAATGTCACTTCATCCAATAAAACAATAATCTGCAAGGAAGATTCCTCCATCCACATTGTGTGGAATAAACAAGAGCAATCTATGCATACATGGTTAGCCAAAACACAGTACCCTCTGGTCTAGGACACACAATCAGAAAATTGGATGAAAAATAGGGCAATGGACACGATAGTTCAATAACCACAGTTGTATTGAACACCTCAATAACGGCTCTAGTTAACACTTATGCCGTGTACACACGACCGGACTTTTAGACGGACTAGGTCCGAAGGTCTTCCCGAAGGACTTTCGGTGGAGGTCCGACGGACTTTCTGAACGAACGGACTTGGCCACACACACAAACAGAGTAAGTCTGTTCGAAAGTCCATTCGTTTTGAACGTGATGATGCAAATGGGACTAAATAAGGAAGTTCAGTAGTCAATAGCTTGCGTCGTATTTGGTCCGTCGGACCAGCACAGATGAACGGTTTTCCAGATTTTTAGTCCGTCGTATAGATTTGAAACATGTTCTATTTCTAGGTTCGTCTGATTTTTTTTAATATAAAATGGTAGAACTAGCCCCCACACGATCGGATTGTCAGATGGACTGATCCCGTCTGACCTAGCCTGCTGAAAAGTCTGGTTGTGTGTACACGGCATTAGGCTACTTTCACACTGGGGCTGCCAAGCGTTATTGCTAAAGCGGCCGAAGAAGGGGATAAAAGCACCCATGTTCCAAAGTGCTTTTCCTTCATTTCAATGGGCAGGGTGTTTTAAGGGCGCTCCCAAACCGCCCTAAAGACCGCAAGAGCACCACCCCAGTGTGAAAAGTCACACTGAAATTGCTAAAATGCCTCAGTGTGAAGCCAACCATAGGGAATTATAAACTACTTACGCACTGCACACAATTTGAAAGAGTAAGCAATGGTAACACAAATGAATAGCAACGCTTAAATAATGTCAGCAGACTGTCCATACCCACCATGCATCAATGATGCCAGTTGAGAGTGCAACACTGGTTGTCAGGGAGAGGCTTAAAGTGATTGTAAGTTTTTTTTTTTTTTTTTTAAATAACAAACATATCATACTTAACTCTACTTTGCAGCTCATTTTTCACAGAGTGTCCCTGAACGTTGTCTTCTGGGGTCCCTCGGCGCCTCTTGCGGCTCCTCCCCACATCAGATAACCCCCTAGGAGAAGCAATCTCCTGAGGGGGTTACCTTGCGGACGCGCTCCCAAGTCCAGCATTCGGTGTCCATAGCCGCCGAATGTATGACTCAGCCCCGCCCCCCAGCACCCGCATCATTGGATTTGATGACAGCAGCGAGGGACTGGGGGGGAGGGGGGCAGTCACTGCCAGGTTTTTTTTCACCCTAATGCATAGGATTCAGTAAGGTGAAAAAAACATGAAGGTTTACAACCCCTTTAAGAAAATCAC
Source organism: Lithobates pipiens (assembly GCF_037356315.1). Taxonomy (NCBI): domain Eukaryota; kingdom Metazoa; phylum Chordata; class Amphibia; order Anura; family Ranidae; genus Lithobates; species Lithobates pipiens. The sequence goes on along the minus strand of NW_027507784.1, from coordinate 314,377,539 downwards.
CAGCTCCCTTGTAACCATTGGTGCAACGTAGTAGAACAATGAGGGTGACCTTTTATTGACAATTATATACAGGGCACCCCCTTTAAATAAGCAAAGGAGTAGTTGTGAATATGGAATGGAATCCATCCAGAGGTTAGGAATAGTATCTTTAGTATAGTATCTTTAGCTAGCAGCTAGGGGCCCATTAAAGGTGAAGTGTAATGAAGTTTGACAGAGTCAGATCTACATACAGAATTAGGGTTACCTTTATACAACTGGGGAAAGAGAAAGATGGGCAGCTGCCCTCTCACCAATCTTAGCATAGATGTGGTCTCCAGCACTTCGAAATGAGCTGAACAGTTCTTTTTAATGCCACAGGAGTGGCAGCGGTTGCACAGCAGGCTGCTGGTGCGCTGAAAGCCATGGTGGATGATGCTGAGAGGGCCTGTCAGGATTGCTGTATAGTGGAGAGTGGCTGTGCACAGTTGGTGTGACGATCTGTGGTGTAGCTATGGAGATGAAAGAGCTGTACATCACTACCGCCGGCTGGGCCAGTAAGGCCAGATGCAGCTGAATGCAGAACAGCAGCCTCCATCCGACCAGGGTTGCCAACCGCCAGTAAACTTACTGACAGTTTGTAAAAATCTGTGATTTTTTTTACAACTGCCAGTAAATATCAGGGGCTGATCATTTCATGCTGTGTTGACTTTTTAAGTGTAAGGCCTCTTTCACACTGACGTGCCGTTCAGGCCCGCCTGTCAGTTTTTCAGGCGGACCTGAACGGGTGCTCCATAGAGCTCTATGGAGCGTCGGATGTCAGCGGTGACATGTCCGCTGACATCCGACCCGCTCCGATCCGAAAAAGTGTAACGGAGGAAAAAGCTATTTTTCCATCCGTCTGCGGATCGGATCGGGTGACGACGGGCACTGCGGTCCGTCGTCATCCGATCTCCCATAGGGGAGAGCGGCGCTGTGACAGGTCCGTCCCTGCGCAGTGTGCAGAGACGGAGCTGTCATTTCCCTGCTCAGCGGGGATCGGCGGAGTGATCCCCGCTGAGCAAACGGATATCCACGGGGCGGATCAGAACTGATCCGCCCCGTGTGAAAGGACCCTAAATCAAGCAAATTACTTTGTTATAGGTACTGTCAGTGTTTTCATATCATGTTTATACTGTTCAATTATTCACTGGATTCGTTTTCAATAGGAGTTCCTTTAATTTCTCAGGTTGCCAGAAAAAAATGTGCTCCGCCAGTAAATCTTCCATATTTTGTCATTAAAAAATACTGCAGGAGGTTGGTAACCCTGCAACCGACCCATTTGATGTCCCTGGACCAAGAGGGCGAGACTTTTAAATATATAAGCTCTCCCATAATCCTCTGTTGGATCCGTTTTCCAGAATTCGTAGTTCCAAAGAGGCTCCAGAATACAGTGAGAATTGACTGTAGAATTACAGGTCCCAAGATCCTCCGCTCCACCAAGAACAGCTCTCCTCCTCTATAGGTAGGATGTGATGTAACGATCTGGGTCCCTGACATTAGGAGGGATCTAGCTAGTCTATGATTCTGTTTGATGATATCTTCTCAAATCCATTTAGCAGATAGCCAGCACATGGCTACACATTCAAGAGGTTGCACGAAGTATGCGTCCCAAGTGTCTGTACAGGCTGAATTTCCTGAGGTGTGATTCTCTAAGTGAAAGATGCTTTCCCGAACCCAGCTGCTTGGTGGTCTACCTTCCGCTATCAGGATACAAGGTGTATGGCCAGTGGCCTTCTCTCCTTCGTGAGCCCCTTCTTCAAAGTTGTTAAACGAATGTCTGCACTGTCCCACCTCACCTGGAACTAGGGTTGCCACCTCCCCCCTAAAACCCCAAACTCATATGAATTACACAGGTTCTGAGGCTAATTTAATGTAGATAAGGCACGAAGTGAGTTTAATTACCACCTGAAACAGCCACAGAACCTGTGTAATTAATATGTGTTTGGGTTTAAAGGGATGAGGTGGCAACACTAATCCCAAACCCTGATCCCGAATCCTGATCCCTGACGCTGATCCCAGACCCTGATCCAGAACCCTAATTCCAGACTATGATCCCAGACCCTAATCCCAAACCCTGATCCCGAATACTGATTCTTCACCCTGGTCCCAAACCCTCATCCTGAATCCTGATCACAGACCCTGATCCGGAATCCTGACCCAGAACCCTAATCCCAGACCATGATCTCAAACCCTGATCCCAAATCCTGATCCCTGACCCCTGACAGTGATCCCAAACCCTGATCCCAGAACCTGATTCCAAACCCTGATCCCAGACCCTGATCTCAAACCCTGATCCCTGACCCTGATCCCAAACTCTGATCCCTGACCCTGATACCAAACTCTGATCCCAGAACCTGATCACAAACCCTGATCTCAAACCCTGATCAAGAACCCTAATTCCAGACCATGATTGTGAATCCTGATCCAGAATCCTAATTCCAGACCATGATCCCAAACTCTGATCCCAGACCCTGATCCCAGACCCTGATCCCAAACCCTGATCCCAAACCCTGATCCCGAATCCTGATCTCAAACCCTGATCCCTGATCTTGATCCCAAACCTTGATCCCTGATCCCAAACCCTGATTCTAAAACCTAATCCCAAACCCTAATCCCAAACCCTGATACCAAATCCTGATCCCAGATCCCCATCTAGGGTTGTTCCTCCTGAGTTCCTGTTTTTGTCTCTGACTTTCCACACTGCGGGGATCCAAAAGGGGATATATACTATATATCCTCTCTGTGTTCAGAAGGACAGCCAAAGTCTCAAGAGAACCCTATATCCAATTAGACACTGTTTTTTTTACAAGATGGCCCCCTGGCAGAAGACACATTAGTCCTATGTCAGCCCCCCCCGACACCAGTAGAAAACAGTGGCCATGTGATTGCCTGGTTTACTAGTGTTAGTTTACTAGCGATCACTGAATTGCCACATTACATCTCGCCCTGCTGCCAGATGGAGCATAAGCACCACTCTTCAGGTACAGCAGTGGCTGTGCTGCTCACCTGCCTAGAAACTGATTTAACATTTTAGTTGGTGTGTTCTATAGAGGATACATGTGTCCCTGTCAAGGAATAAGGTGTTCAAATGACACAAAATGTATAACGCTGGCAAAACAAAAAGTTGCTTGTAGTTTTGAAGCCCAATTAAAGTTTTCAGCCAAATACATTCCAGTTACATCAAAACAAAAAAATTTGCAAAGTCTTTCAGTTTATTTTCTGTTGAAAGCAGATACAGCCTGAGTATAAAGCCTGTCCCCTGCCAGCATGCTGCAGAGAAGGACCCTTGCTCTCTGTGTGGAAGCAGTGCTTTTACTACAGAGGCCTGACACACACCTCCTACTGTGTCCGACCCATAGCTGTGCAATTAGAACAGCTCGTGCTCCCTGCTGACTGAAGAACTAAAACTCTAAATAAGCAGGAGGCGTGCTGGACCTCTGAAGAGAGACCCCTGATTCCACAAAGAGAGCAAGGGTCCTTCTCTACAGCACGTTGGCAGGGGACAGGCTTTTCCATTCAGGCTGTAGCTGCTTGCTAAAGAAAACAAACTGCAATACTTAGAGCTGATTCTGTTTTGATGAACCTAGAATGTATTTAAGCTGATTAGAACTGAAAGTTCATTTTGTACTTTAAAGAGATGCTGTTATCCCCAAAAAAGCTATAAAATTAACGTTCCTTCACCAGCCTCCAACACCTTGGTTGATTGCCTGATATGCAATGGTCCCATACTTTTGAAGTGCTAAAGCTTGCTGTTACCCCTACTTCCCTCTACCTTGGTTGATCACTATGATGGGTTACCTCACTTGTAGGCAGGTGCAGGCTACTTTCTCCACTCAAGGTGGCGCTCATCCACAGCCGCATTGCAGTTAGAGAAGAAGTCAATAGGAACATGGTTCAGTGGGTAAGATATCCAATTGGATGCTGCCACCCCATGTGACTCACCCCATGTGACTCACCCCATGTGAAGCCATCTTGGGTCAGGAAAAGCCTATTTTAGGTCCTAGCTCCCAGCCTTGGTGCACATTTTTGTGAATGGATGGAGTAGGGAACAGGTAACACCGCCTGGTAAGGACAGAAGTAGCAGCAGGGAAAGATTCCTGCCGAGGAGTGAAAGCGCAGGGCTTCTCTGGACATCATCCTGCTTGGGCACAAGATGGCCGAGCCGCATTCTGTCCCTCCTAACAGGTGCTATCAGCTCAATTGAAACATGCTCTCTACACACTACTGTCCTGTGAGTGGTCCCGGTTGGGTTGTCTTCCTACCGGTTTTATTGTGGACTTAGAAACGTGGATTATTTTAATAGTTCAAAAGTTCTTTCATTGCACTTGGACTGTGCGTGTGTTACTGCCACCGCACAACACTGCACCCCACCTACACATTAACTAATAAGAATGTTCAGAAAGTTGCCAGCACGTTCTGCCAATATCCTTCCCATTTCTCATGTGACTGCACTGGTTCTAGGAGATTGGCCCAGCACTGTTACATGAAACAGGAAAGTCCTCAAGCCTTTATAAGCTCTAACCTGAGCTTACATAGGCTTTCCTTTCCTAACTCCTGGTCGATGAAAGGAGCAGCAAAGCAGCAAAGAGAAGATGTGCTGCTGGGGAGAGGGGAATTAAAGAAAACCTGGGCTTTGCCCATGCAATAGGGCTTTAAGGCACACACATTACAACCAGGTTCAACACTATATTGTCCTCATTAGTGAAGTATAAAACTCTTTTTGCTTAATCAAGAAATCTTTATTTGAATCTGCTAGAGTTCTTTACATTTTACATTATTGTTCAACATACAGAGAAGAAAAGAACAACTCAGGGGGTACTTAGCCTTCAGCTATGCAGTTTGAATAATAGAGTTAGTTCTGCTTTTTCATCAATAGATATGCTCTTGAGATACTTCACCTCCTACTATCGCAAAGACTTTTTCATTTTAGTACCTATTCTTTGAGGATTCCACAGAGGAAAGCCTTGAGAGCATGTCAGGTAACATTAGCGTGTGCTAAGCCCCTGATACATCCAAGGACCATAGATAGCAGATTGAGGATGTCACTGCCTGGTGAAAATAAGTGGAAGCAAAGGCTATTTAGCTTCCAAAGAGAATTAAACCAGGAGAAGAAAAAAACAATGCAAAAATAATAATAATTAAAGTGATGTTTTTCAGTAGGCTAGGAGCCTCCAGCAATGCAGCTTGAGTAGTACAGTATGGGTTCTACTGTCCTTTCAACTAGTTATCAACTCCAGCTTCCACTGTCTCAAAGACTTTTAATTTTTAGAACCTATACTTTGAGGATTCTTCAAAAGTCAGCCTTGAGGTCTCTCGGTGAGGTGCAGCTCCCGGCTAAATCTCATGCCATGTTAGGTTGGGAGAGGGAGGTTGGTTTTGAAATATCCCCAGAGGAGTGGGTGGATATGATTACAAATATGCGAAAATGTACGAAATCTCTGGCAGTCAGGGAAACTGCTTTAAAACTACACACAAGATGGTATTACACCCCCTCTAGATTACACAAATTTAGCCCGCTGGTCCCGGGAGTTGCTTTAGTGGATGTCCAGAGGCTGGTACTTTCACCCATATCTTTTGGAGCTGTGGAGTACTCCAGCCCATTTGGCAGCAGGTGGCTGAAAAATTGCTCCAGGTTACGGGAGCTAGTATTGATATCACATGCCGGATGGGCCTCTTATTCGCCGACATCCCGGGGCTAGCTCCCCCGGCCCAGAAATTAGCCCATACACTTATTAGTGCTGTTCAATGGACAGTAGCATTACACTGGCGATCCCCAGTAGTCCCCTGGGAACAAGTTTTGCAACGCATGGAGTCGATCAAACTCATGGAGCGTTTACACCACACTTTGATGGATTCCATGCATATTTTTGATGGCAAATGGGCCGCGTGGTCGTCTCTTCAATGGACGGCCCCCAGACCGGACGGTTTGGTTGGGCACACTGCCTAATGGCGGGGTCTGTGAACCTGACTGGTAGCACTCACTTGTGGTAGAGTTTTTGTTATCTTTTGGTCTTTTTTTTTTTTTTTTCTCTTCCTACTTCTCTCTCTCTTTTGTTTTTTTCTCAATGATGTACCTCTGCCCACCATGCTTTTTTTTATATCACCAGGATGAGTTTAGCATTTCAGCTTTTTTTTATGCATTCATTGCTTTACTGAAGTGTCTTTGTATGCTATTCTCAATGTAAACATTTGTACACATTGGCCCTTTTCTTGTATATGTCTTTATCTTTTCTAATAAAAACTTTTGTAAACAAAAAAAAAAAAGTCAGCCTTGAAAGTGTCCTAGATAGCATTAGCGTGGGTCAAGCTCCAACTTCATGCAAGGAACACGGAGAGCTGATTGGGGATGTCACTGTCAGGTAAAATAAGTGGGAAAATAAGTGGGATCAGAAGGGATTTATCTCCCACATGCCTGCACCTACTTCTGCCTTTTCATTAGCATTCATCAACTTCAGCTCCCATTGTCTTAAAGACTTTTCAACTGTTAGTATCTCTTCTTTGAGCATTCCCCAGAGGAAAGCCTTGCGAGTGTGTCCCAAGTAACATCAGGCATGTACTGGCCATCGGGACTACCGGGAGTTTCCCGGAGGGCCGATGGCTCAGTGGGCCACTCTGATGTAAGGGGGCTGCTGATGGGACACTCTGATGTAAGGGGGTGCTGATGGGATGCTCTGATGTAAGGGGGCTGGTAATGGGACACTCTGATGTAAGGGGTGCTGATGGGACACTCAAAATGTAAGTGGGCCGGTCTGGAGGAATTCCAGGGCCAAATTTCTGTCCCAGTCCAGCCCTGGGTAACATTAGTGTGGACTCAACTCCAATTACATTAAAAAATATATAGATAGCTAATTGGGAATGTCACTGTCTGGTGAAAATAGAATTGGATGTACCTCTGGATTAAATAGGACTTTGGTGAACAGTAGCAACACACTGTACATTACCCAGCGCTAGATCTACTCTAGAAAGTGACCCATGGATAAGGGATTAACATGTATATTGGTTCATATCAGAGTTCTTGAATCTCCAAATATCTCCAAATATCTATCAGGTCCGTCTCCCATGATCGTGATTAAGTAACTGGCTGCCCAACAGCACTCTAATCAGTCCCAGGTCTGTCCTATAATACATCTATGACATTGTTGAAATCAAAAAGAACAATGGTAGTTAGGTCTCGTTTCTTTTCGAAAAATATGAAAATTGTTTAAATACATGGAATCTTGAGGAGGGATATTGGCAATAATAGAAAGAGGAACCCCCACAGTGGAATGTAAAAAAATAAAACATATCTAGCAGCCTCATCAATTTGTATATGCCTGCAAGTGACTACTTTTATGTTTGAGAGTGCTAACGCCTCTCAAGTATTAGGTGTGGCACAGTGGCAGGAGTGTAAAGTTAATGTTATAATGTGATCTGCAAATGAGATTCATAATATCTTTTGTCAAATGTGTCTCTTGCAGGCATAATATAGCTGGCTGGTAATGTGGCAATACAGAAAACAATGTTTTCCTTCTAACTGGTTCATTTAACCCTCCTACAACCTAAGAGTTTAACATGAATGTTTGTGTCCCTGTTCTTTGGCATGATCTGAGGTAGCTCGGGGGCCAGGCGGGGGGTGGGTGGGTGGTAACAGCCAGCAGGTTTGGTAAAAGCAACCAGTTTAATATTTGAGTAACAGATGAGCAAAAAAAGAACCTTCTTCAGCCAAAACATGAAAAGAGTTAAAAGTCCTGGTACATCCATTTCTACAGCCGGTGTTCTGGCAGATAGTGTCCTGCCATCATATAGTATCTGCCCCATACTGCACATGCGCAGTAGGGAGCAGACGAAGCTTCGGAAAATCTCCGAAGATGAACGGCGCCTGCGCAGTGAGTGGAGGTGGTAGCCCCACCATCCAAGCGGACATAGGGTTGGGAAAATTAGAGGGCCCCTCGCGGGCTCGGCCTCGCTGCGCTCGGCTCGTTTATATTCCAACTCTATGTCCATTTGGATGGTGGGGATAGAACCTGGACTCACGGCGCAGGCGCCGTTCATCCTCAGCTATTTTCGAAATGTGTGTGTGCTGTGTACTGCGCATGGTAGATGACACTCATGCGACTCTGCACTCCTGCGCTTCCTGTTTTCCCCATCAGGGGCCTCGAGCCAGAGTTGTAAGAGAGGCCTCCCTCTGCATACCAGACTCTACCATCAGGTATGTGACAGATATTCTATAACCGGAGGGACAGGGACGGTATCTAACACCCAGGCAGGGTAATGATGCTGCAAGGTTGTGCGGCAGGATTAACAGCAGAAGCTCTCTTCTCTGCAACCAAATACACTATATTACCAAAAGTATTGGAACACCTTGATTTGGCCCACCCTTTGCAGTCTTAACAGCTTAAACTCTTCTGGAAAGGCTGTCCACAAGGTTTAGGAGTGTGTCTATAGGAATGTTTGGCCCTATCTTCTAGAAGGGCATTTGTGAGGTCAGGCACAGATGTGGACTCGCTCATCCATGTCTTTATGGATCTTGCTTTGTGCACTAGTGCACAATCATGTTGGAACACGAAGGGGCCATCCCAAAACTGGGAAATTGTTCAAAATGTCTTGGTATGCTGACATCTTGAGAGTTCCCTTCAGTGGAACTAAGGGGCCAAGCCCAACCTCTGAAAAACAACCCCAAACCATATTCCCCCTCCACTAAATGATTTAGACCAGTACACGAAGCAAGGTCCATAAAGACATGGATGAGCGAGTTTGGGGTGGAGGAACTTGACTGGCCTGCACAGAGTCCTGACCTCAACCTGATAGAACACTTTTGGAATGAATTAGAGCGGAGAATGTGAACCAGGCCTTCTCGTCCAACATCAGTGCTTGACCTCACAAATGCGCTTCTGGAAGAATGGTTAAACATTTCCATAGACACACTCCTAAACCTTGTGGAAAGCCTTCCTAGAAGCTGTTATAGTTGCGAAGGGTGGGCCAACTCAATATTGAACCCTACGGATTAAGACTGGGATGCCATTAAAGTTCATGTAGGTGTAAAGGCAGGCATACCAATACTTGCCATAATATAGTGTTAATGGACACTTGGCCAAGCCCCCGAAAAATTTCGAAAACTCGAAACGCATTTTCTCCATTCTTTCTCCACATTGGTGACCCGCCATTGAAGCCAGCAGCAGGATGACAGCAGTAAACTATCCACTTTAAAAAAAGCATGGCTGCAATGAAAACCTCCATATTGTTATGCTACCTGATTCACTTTAAGTGTTTTTGCCAATTTTGTTAACAAGAGGAAAGGGATGAAAGAGCTGCGTTCCAAAGATTCTCCCACTGGCAACAATATAACCAATTATATTACCCGTCACCTGTGTTCCAGGGCAGCTGAGGGGATTGATTAGCAGAAAAGTCATCCTAGATCAAACAGAACTTTTACTGATCACAGGGATTCGTTGTACACCCGGGACCAGCACTTAGGCTGCTAATTCATTAATATGATGAATTATTTCCCCAAAGGACACCAGCTGCTCTGTCAGGCAGGGAACAGATGGCATTCAGTGGAAGAATTAGGAGATAATACAGCAGGTACATTCACCCTGACTTCACACGGGTCAGGAAAAGCTGGTTAGTGCTTAGATGACTCACGTATGCCCACAGCACTATTCATTTTTCTCATCCTTGAATATTGTCTATTTTTAATATTTTTTAACTATATTACAATGGTTAAAGTGATAAAATTATGGACAATGCATAGGACAACATGATAGTAATTCAGAACATATGGCAGTCTGGGCTCCACCCCTTTGTGTTTGATAAGGGGGTATAATTAACAACCAATTCATTTCCTTAATAGCATTTCAATGCACCTATGCAGAATAAACAAGCCGAACTACACTTTACTGCAAAACATCGTACACATAGAAAAATAGAAAAATAAATAGCCTGCCTCAACACAATGCAGTTGGAGTCTGGTGGGTTGAGTGACATGGTTTCTTATGGTTTCTTATGGTTTCTAAGCCCTTATACACACGGAAAATGTCTGATCGGATCGCGTTATCTAATAATCCGACTGTGTGTGGGCTCCATCGGACTGTTTCCGTCGGAATATCCGACGGACAAAGTTTTAGAGCTGTGCTATAAAACTTTTCAACAACATGATCCGATCGGACTTTGTCCGATTGTGTGTAGAGAATTCCGATCGGACAAAGTGCCACGCATGCTCAGATCAAATTCCTAGACCAAAGCTATTGGCTATTAGTCTGAACGTAGTCCCGTCGTAACGAAATAACGTTGTCACGTTGCGTACGATCGGATTTTCCACCAACTTTGTCCGACCGTGTGTATGCAACACAAGTTTCAGACAAAACCTGTCGGACAAAATCCGACGGATTTTGTTGTCGAAATGTTCGACCGTGTGTACAAGGGCTTATGGTTTCTTAAAGCTCTTTGGATGGGATGTCCAATCAGTGGCGGATGGTGCTCAATTTACTTGGGGTGGGGGGCTGCCCGCGGCCCCCCCAGCCAGCCAGCCGCACACCCCCACACCAGCCAGCCAACGGAAAATTGCTCTGCTCAGGTTTGAATGGGGCCTCCACATTCATTCTATTGCTTGGTAAAAAGGAAGGGAATAGTTTGCAAATGCGAGCATAGGCAGCTTGCCCATTTCCACTCTTCTCTCAAACTTAAAACAAAAGGCTATAGTTGAACATTAGGACTGTGATTTTTAGACATTGAATTCACCTACTAGCAATACTGCCCTTGCTAAGCTATATGACTAAAGTTTGTGGACACCTGATCATTGCACCTAGATGAGGTTGCTGGACATCCCATTCCAAATCCAAGGACATTAATAAAGAATTTCCTTTACGTTGCAGCTATAACATCCTTGACTCTTCTAGATTTTAGTCTGTGGGACTTTGTGCTCATTCAGCCAAAAGGGCATTTGTGAGGTCAGGTACTAATGTTGGATGAGAAGACCTGGCTGTTCCATTTCATCCCAAAAGTTCATCCAAATTCATCCACAGGTGCTCAGTAGGGTTAAGATCAGGGGTCTGTGCAGGCCATTCAAGTTTCTATATCATAATGAACAAACCATGTATTTATGGAGCTGGCTTTGTACATGGGGTTCATGGTGCAACAAAAAAGAGCCTTTCAAAACGGTTTGCACAAGGTTGGAAGAGCACAATTGTCAAACATCTGTTTTATGTATACTGTAGCATTGACAGTACCCTTCACTGAAAACAGCAGAGCTCAAATATTTGGAAGAGTGTCAACCTTTAGACATATACTGTATTTTCAGGAAATTTCCAATTAGATTTTTACAATTGCAGGATCCAGGACTGTCAAGGTGTTCCTCCTGATCACACCACACAAAACACAAATTTAATTTAAAGAATAACTTCACTTTTGGTGGGAAAAAACAGGAATTTTACATAGACTTATTAGCAGATTACTACCATTTGCCGATCTGAAGAAAAAGCTGCTTGTTTTACCATGTCCCTAGCAGAGCAATTCTGCATGGGAAGGCCTGGCTCATTATAATCTCCTGGTGCACTCTCAATAGAAATATTTAACCTTTGAGAAGTGTGACGAACCGCCTGGCACCAAGCCTGGGTGCCCCTGTCAAGATACAGCTTCCACCACTCTGGAACCAGGTACCAAGTATTATAGTTGTGCGTTGCACCCAAGAACTAGACGGCACTAGCTTAGATGCAAACTGGAACTGACTTTATTGTAAATTCACACAGAATATATACCACACAAAACCAGGTAAGAGCTTGATTACATTACCCTAAACAATGCAAACTGTAGACAGTATATCTAATGAACAGCCAACATAAACAGTAAGCTAATTAAACAGTAAGTTAATTAACAACTAGTCACCTAGACAAGCCTAGGTGACTCAAGTCACTGCCCACCCAACAATGCTTTGATTACCCCACCACAGACACAGTCTACAACAGTCTATGAGACAAAACTCATAACATTTTCCAGCAGTCTGAAAAAGTGGAATTATTTATCTTCATAGATTTCTTGAGGGATATTAAGGATAAATATTTCTGTCCGAAGTGGAGGGGCTTCTCAAACCCAGTCTGAACCATATTTCCTCTGACAAATAACCAGTACAAGATTAATATTACAACTTTCCATCCACTCCAGTAGGGAAGTTTTATTTTCCTTATTCTGAGAATTAATCCAAGCCTCGCTATCAGGGTTCATCACGTTATTGTCCATCATTACAGAATGGTCTGCTCTCTCCAGGGAATCAGAGGCGGAACTGACTTCTTTGACATGCTCTGACCGGGAGAAGCAGACAAAATCCCCGGTCTCCTCCATGGACCATATACAGTGGGTAGGAGGCTTGCCTCTAGTCCCCTCCCAAAGCCTCTGTCCCAGTTGAGTTTGTCACAGTAAGTATCTTACCAATTTAAAATTCCCATTGCTGGCTGTGCCAAAAACTTGACTCATATCTTAATGCAAGGTTTGGGGAAATCAGTAAATCACACAAGCAGGGAATGACAGTTCTGGGGGGAAGTCTGTACACAAACCCTTTAAAATGTATCTAAACCCAAAACCAAAAATGTTATAAATTGCAGCTTACTATTTCTTGTAGTGGTAGCTGCATTAGTTTTCTTTTTTTCAAGTGCCTTTTGCTTTATTGAAATTTGGTGATTCTACAGATAAAACACTTTCTGTCCCTAGTTGGTTACACTCACTTCTCCACTATATATACTGTATGGAGGCAGGTCATCCTTCATCCATCATCCTAGTCTGTTCTACTGATATGGACTACAAACATGTCCTTATCTATTCATCTACATTGTACAATCTTATAGATTGATGTAGGTAGGTCCAAATTTTGCTGAAGCACCTTTTAAAGCAGTTGTATAGTCAAATTGTTGACTTTAACCTACAGATAAGCCTATAATAAGGCTTAGTAGTAAGAAGAGCCGGCAACACTGTAAACCTTGAAGTGTCGTTTATTGGTACATCAGAGTGACAGTAAAACAATAAAGTTGACGCGTTTCGGCAAAAACCTTTGTCGTATAAGGCTTACCTGTAGGTAAAATGAATATCTCCTAAATCGTACAAGTTTAGGAGCTATTCCCCTCGCAATGAGCCGCTGACTTCGGTGGCGCATGCGCACAGGGGATTCTCAGCTGAAAGTCCGGCAGACCCCAGACCTTGCCGGAAAGAAGACTCCCGCGCGCATGCGTAGAAGTGACGACATCGCGGCTCCGGCCACTCACAGCGCCGGAGCCGTGATACCCGGAAGACACGCCGCCAAGGGAACATGTCAGCTCCCTCAGCGTGGACAGAGTGAGATGCTGGCTTCTCGTTTTAAGGTAAGTATTTCATAATGAGCTAGTATGAGGTGCATACTAGCTCATTATGCCTTTTCCCTTGCAGGTGTGAAAAAAAGTCAGCGGGTTTATTCCCGCTTTAAGTGGTGTATTACTCATAACAGCCAATCAGTTTTTGCCTTCCACTTTCCTTTACTGTGCTGGTTTAGAGAAAGGAAAAACTGATTGGTTGCTATACACAATGCAGGTTGTCTGAGACTGTTATTCTTTCATATACACTATTAAACGAGACCCAGTAATCAACCACTCTCTTAGTGTAATACATCACAATTTTCAATCTGGAAAGAAGCAGCATCATATAATATGCGATAAGATATACTTGGATTTTTAAGGTTAATCATGGGATTGCAAGTATTTGGCATTAATCTCGAAATGTTAAACACGGCTGTGATAAAATAACGATGCGGCTCGTTATTCCTCCACAGAATAGAGCTCAGGTTGGGCAGGAAGGTCAGCCAATTAGTTAGTGAGCCCCTCGCATCGTAACCGGGCTAAATTGATTTTCTTACATCTGTAATCAGTGAATTGCATGCAGGACGGAGGTGGTGGGAAATGATAATGAAACACAATTTACTACTAATAAAAATATACATGAGGTTGTCTAACAAGTGTGTTGGTCAGGTGTGTGCTGCTATCAACAATCATGTTCAAGGATGGAAAAATCTAGGACATAATCCAGGGATCTTGTACAATTGTCCCTAAGAGGCATTTGATGGAATAAAAAACAGCTCTCACCATAATACTGTCCCCTGCTGTACCTCTTCTATACCACAAGAGGTGCTCAGCCTCAGGACTAAGCACATACTATGAGTGCAGGGCGTCATGGACCCGCCCCTTAAGGGGGCATCACTACCCTGCACTAACAGTGTAATGATGCAGAAAGCAGTGCTGGCGTTATCACATCAGCGCTTTTCTATGCATCAGTGAGGACTGCCACCACTGGGAGAAAATCAGAAGGGAAAGAAGTCCCCCCCCCCCCCCCCCACACCCACGTTATGTGACTGGCATGGAGACCTTGAGGAAAGGTAAGAATAACAGTAAAAGCAAAAATTACAACAGAGAAGAGGACCTCCAAGGGGACCAACCAGAGAGGCCGAGCCCAGAGTTGGACTTTAAAGTGAACCTATACTTTGCACGCTCCCCCCCCCCTTCTGTTCTTAATTAGCTATCTGCACTCCCCATCACCCCATTCACCCACTAGGACCAGGTGAAAAAGCCCTGTGTAAGTTCTAAGTTGGCTCATTTGGACCTTACACAGGGCTAGGAACCTGCCCCACATTGTTCAGGCGCTCAGTGCAGCAGCCATTTCACCTAGCTCCAGTGGGTGCAGAGATTCTAAATATGTATGGGCAGGCTGAATGTAGCATGTTGGATTTTGGGCATGCAATTATTTCCATTGGCTATAGCTTCTCCCAATAATCACTGGGTTCTCCTGGCAGAGATGGCTCCCTGTGCCCCCCCCTCCCCCACTAGGAGGTCACGATAGATCTACTGGAGGGATTCCCACATCAACAATGATTTTGTTGATGGGGGAATCATGCGATTTTCTTCTCTGCAACCTGTAGTTGCCGGAAAGAAAGTCACCCCATCTATGGCCTGCCTAAGTGAACCCTTTACCCTATGACACTAGGCACAAGAGATGCTGTACTCATCACAGGTCGAGCTACCACCACAGACCAATATCCTTTTTGATCTTGCTCCCAAACCTTGGTGCTCAACGCTATGTATCCATCATGCAATTCATTGTGAAGAGCGAGGAATTGAGGGCATGTATGGCTTGTTACAAGACTCGCTTTAGCAGCTTGAGAAAAAGTGAGGGTTCACATAAAATGGTGTAGATCGCATGTTTTTATAGCCTTTTTTAATAAGCCTTGGTAGGGTTGAAGTGAGCCATGAATTATTTTCCCCTCTCTTTATGATGGAATTTCGTAGTCAAAAACATGTGCTGTTAATACCTTGGAGCAGGGGTCTCCAAGCATTCTATAGAAAGGGCCAGTTTACTGTTCTTCAGACTTTATGGGGACTGGACTGTGCCCAGTTAGAGTAAAAAATGCTCAATCTTTGGTATTAGAGGGAGAAATAGTTGCTGTCACTGGGAGGAATAGTGTGGCATTTTTTTCGTCAGAGAAAAGAATAATGCCCCATTGTTTGTGTCAGTGGCAGGAATAGTGCCCCAAGGGCTGGATAAAGGCAACGAAAGGGTTACAGTTTGAAGACCACTGTCCTAGACCATACATATCCCAACATTTCAAAAAGAAAAAAGTTACACCTGGCCCAAGGAACCCACCACCCACCTTCCACATAATTAAACTGTAGGCATAACCAAATGTCCTTTATATAAAGAGTCTACAATGATGCCAAACTTTTAAAACAAAGGGCCAGTTTACTGTCCTTTAGGGGGGCTGGACATTGGTGTTAGTGGGAGGAATAGTGCCTAATCATTAGTAGTGGGAGAAATAGTGACCCATCATTGGTGTCAGTGGGAGGAATAGCAACCCATCCTTGGAGTCAGTGGGAGAAATAGTGCCCCATCGTTGGGATCAGTGGGAGAAATAGTGCCCCATCATTGGTGTCATTGAGAGGAATAGTGCCTAATCATTAGTAGTGGGAGGAATAGTGCCCCATTATTGGTGTCAGCGGGAGGCATAGTAACCCATCGTTGGTGTCAGGGGGAGGAAAAGTGCCCCATCGTTAGTGTCAGTGGGAGGAATAGTGTCCCATCATTGGTGTCAGTAGGAGGAACAGTGCCTCATTGTTGGTGTCAGTGGGAGGAATAATGCCCAATCATTGGTGATAGTTTGAGGAATAGTACCCCATCACTGGTTTCAGTAGGAAGAATAGTGCCTCATTGTTGGTGTCAGTAGGAAGATTTATGCCCCATAATTGATGTCAGTGGGAGGAATAGTGTCTTGTATCAGTGAGAGGAACAGTGCCCCAAGCGCCGGATTAAAGGCGAGCAAAGGGCCACAGTTTGGAGACCCCTGCCTTAGAGAAATGTACACTTACAAACAAATGTTTCTGGAGCCTTTTAGAATTTCTGTAGAAATTGCTCTGACAATGTGTCATGATAATCAGCTAAGTCACATTAATAGACAAATATATTCTGCATAATGTAATAACAAAAATGTCATTCTTTCATCTCTTTATTGAAAACACTGTTTAAATATTCACAGCGCAGGCTGCAAACTACATACATGTCCTTGTATTCAGAAATAGAAGCTCCTTAAGCAGCAATAGTCATCAGCAGACATTTCCAGTAGCTGAATAATGGACTTTGGTTAGGAGGAGAACATTCCTCTTTACTAAACTGTTTTATTCCACTTGTAGGCATTTGCCACTGCAGGTGACGCTCAACCGGAACAGCAATGCTCAAGGGGAAGAAAGTAGTGAGGAACTTGCAGTCCCAGAAAGACAACTGTCCAACTGGATACTGGTACCTCATGTGACTCCAGTGGCTATCTTGGGTCTATTTAAGACTCCAGCGCCCAGGTTTGGTGCATATTAAGTGAGTGGCTAGTGTAGGGACAGGATCCCTGTCTGTCAGAAAGTGTGCTTAGAGGTAAGGGAAGGTTTCGGTTGAAACCATGTCTGCTCAGGGCGGAAGGAAAATGGCGGCGGCCACCTCCAGGTCACGGTCGGTGCCTGGGAGTACCAGTCAGGTTGCTGCGTGCGCTGATGATATCAGGAGCAGAGGAGGTCGGCGGCTGCGGGTGGATCAGCAGCAAAGGATTCCTCTGTGACAGAAGGGAGGAGCGAAGGGCCTGCGGAGGCTGTGGACCGGTCAGATGTGGATGTGGAGGACAGCAGCGTGGAGGAAGGAGAACTGGAGGAGGACGTGCAAACCACAGAAAGGGAGGCTGGACCTGTGGCTGGTGAGGGTTCCTCTTCTTTTTTACCTTTCATTTGCCCTTCATTACTTACTGGGGCCAGAGGCATGGGATAGGGATGTGCTACATGGACGTGCTGGCAGGCCTGCGGGAACTATTGCAGAAGTTGGAAGGGGGTGTGCTTCAAGGGGGGGTCTAAGGTCACGGTGCGGGACCGGGCGGAGGCACCGGAGGAATCGGCGCTTGGTGTCCCCCCCCACCCTGGTGCTGAGAGAGTCAGGGACAGGGCCGCAGCAAAGGCAGTGCAACCGAGGGGGAGGAGAAGTCCAAGGATGGGGACAAGGAGACGGACAAGGTGAGATTGGCGGATTCCGCAAAATGTGAGGTATATGTTTCCTTTGAGGGGCCTCTGGGGGCTTACCTCAAGCCAGAAGTATGGGAAAAGATTTGGAAGGAGGAGTATGTAGAAATCTTTTCCTTACTCCCCCTGGAAAAGTTTAACCTGGACCTGGTTAAACCGGATGATAGCAAGAAGGAAGATGAAGAAAAGTGTAGATATCGCCTCATCCCAGGCACGTTTACCAATTGGTTGCAAGCCTTTGCAATATTGGCAAGTGTGATTGGCAAAAAAGAACCGGAGAGTTGTTCGGCTATATTCTGATATTTGGACGCTATAGGAGAGGCAAATACGGTCTACGGCGGAGTGGCATGGCTCCGTTATGACGAGCAGTTCCTGCAGCTGAAGGCCATTCGGCCCACTATTTGATGGGATCATAAGGATATCAGGCTCTGGATGAAACTACTGACACCGGCCAGAGGGGGGAGCCAGTTTTTTCCAGGAGAGGCTGGCGGCACCTGCACCTCAGGTACATTGGCCTTACGAAAAAAGGGGGTTTGTTGGCAGTTTAACGACAGCTCCTGCCATTTCAGTGGGACCTGACTCTTTAAACACGAGTATCCCGGATGTGACGGTAGATATTCCCTTGCGCGCTACTTCAAGTCTGGAAAAGGCCAAGGGGGTGATACGTCTTGAAAAAGGGAGGACTCCGGTGAGAGTGAAAAGGATGGCTCCTTTCCTAAGTAGGTACCCGGATCAAGAATCTTCACGGCTCCTGGGAGAGGGTTTTGAGGAAGGTTTTCATATCCCATGTGCATTGACAGGGGTGCCACCCTTGTCCATTAATTTACAGTGAGCAATCCAGTTCCTGAAGGTGGTGTCGGAGAAACTTACGAAGAAAGTTTCCCTGGGCAGAATGAGCAGACCTTTTTCCTCTTCCCCATTTCCGGGCCTGGTAGTGTCTCCCCTGGAGGTTGTTCCCAAAAAAGAGCCAGGCAAGTACCGTTTAATACATCATCTGTCCCACCCGAGAGGGGGCTTGGTCAACGATGGTATTCACATGCAGGCTTGTGCGGTCACCTATACTTCGTTTGCGGTTCATTGTTGGCCAAGGCAGATGTGGAGGCAGCGTTTCGCCTGCTCCCGGTTCTTCCGGACAGTATACACCTTTTGGGCTGTCGATGGCAAGGTTTGTATTTTTTCGATCGTTGCCTACCTATGGGGTGTTCCATTTGCTGCGCTCTGTTCGAGGCCTTTAGCTCCTTTGACGATTGGGTGGTGCGAGATGTGTTGGGTCTGAATTCCATCATCCACTATCTGGAAGATTTTCTGTGCATCGGTCCACCAGCTTCCAACGCATGTGTGGTTTTGATGGAGACGTTACAACATATAGCGGACCGTTTCGGCATCCTTTTGGCCCCAGACAAAACGAAGGGACTGGCGACCGAGCTGGTTTTTCTGGGGATAACAATCGATTTGGTGGCCATGGAGTGCCATTTGCCCAAGGACAAACTGGGGTCTTGCGAACATAAGTGCAGGATTATTCTTATGGGTAGCATTTTTTGCCGCCAACTTTCCTTGGCTACAGCGCCCCGCGACACTTTGTTAGTTTGACTAAGGACCTACCTTAAGATTTGGGACACATTTTTAGAGGCTTACAATGGAAGATCCCTGTGGATGGCTAGCCCTGTTAGCAACTCTGATTTGGTCCTGCTTAGGGACACGGCAGGATCGGTGGGAGTAATGGAGTGCAAAGAGCTGGTTGAAAAATCTGGTGCTGTTGGAATCTGGGGGGGATGCATTTTGGAATAAGAAGGTGGGCTTGCATTGTGACAACATGGGAGTGACGATGTCTATTAATAACATCTCAACTTTGTCAGAAGTTTAAGATGTTCCAGCCAACATTACACAGGAAGACAGCTGGTAGGGTATTTATTAACCCTTTTCTTTACTGTCATGACTTTTGTAGCGCTTACTCCCTGGGGAGCCGCTTGGTATGATGGGTTCTCTGTTCTGCCATGACTTTTTGAACTGCTCCCCCCCCGACACACCAGGTTAGATAATGGTTAGATAGTGGGATGCAGCAGACATCTGTTTGAGGTTAAGGGTTAGTTTACTACCACCATTGTATTAGCATATGGAACTAGACGCTAGGAGAATTGATTGTAAATAGAGTAAGTATATTATTACAATGAAAAATAAATGGCAATACTTAAACGCGCTAATGAGTAAACAAATCTGTTTGACTGCAATTAACTACCGTAAATGACATAAATACTAGGCTCTAATATGTCAGTTAATCAAAACCACAGTGGTACTACACAAAACCTAACTAATACCAGCAGCATTAATAATATTAACTGGACAAACAATTAATCTTATAAATAGAAAAAGCATAAACAGTAATGAAGACTCTCACGATAACTCCACTGTTATAAGTGCACTCTGTATATATCCCCCTAGCAGTAGGTATGGATATACAGTATCTCACAAAAGTGAGTACACCCCTCACATTTTTGTAAATATTCTATTATACCTTTTCATGTGACAACTCTGAAGAAATGACACTTTGCTACAATGTAAAGTAGTGAGTGTACAGCTTGTATAACAGTGTACATTTGCTGTCCCCTCAAAGTAACTCAACACACAGTCATTAATGTCTAAACCACTGGCAACAAAAGTGAGTACATTAATGGCTGTGTGTTGAGATATTTTGAAGGGACAGCAAATTTACACTGTTATACAAGCTGTACACTCACTACTTTACATTGTAGCAAAGTGTCATTTCTTCAGTGTTGTAACATGAAAAAATATAATAAAATATTTACAAAAATGTTAGAGATGTACTCACATTTGTGAAATACTGTACATATGTGTGGGCTACTCCTGGAAGGTAACTTATGGTTCTGTATATGGTGCCTGATCTGAGGCTTCAGCCAGTTAATGGTGGGGCCTAACCTGTATGGTAATGCACTTTTACCATCCATTTAAAACTGCATGCAGTGAAGTGTTTTGGGTCTTCTAGTCAAATAGGCAATGTCCTGTAGTACTGAACTGCTAAACAATGGTAAAGTAAGCTCAGCTGAACATGCTCCCCAGTCTTGGCACATAGCGAACCTTGTTCTGGGCATTCGGTGAGCAGTCTGCAGAACATAGTCCCCAGTAACTCAATACTCTTCATCAAGTCCTCTCATCTGCAGTTTCTTAGCACCCTGATCCTCAGTGGCTTGATTCTAGTACTTTGATCGCATGGCATACAGGTGTTAGCCGTTTGGTCCTCACAGGCTCAGTTTTTCTGTGTAGGCACAGGCAGGTACAAGAAACAGGTGTGTACCATTCCAGGTCCCTGCACACACAAGACCCAGACAGCTCACTCCTCCTTTTGCAGGGTCTTTTGTCTCCTGCATTTCATGACTGTATTTAATTCCTCAGTTCAGTGTTCTCTGTGAACTATGCTTCCTTTAATGGGCATCCGCAGACCTTTTTTCGGGGGCGGGGCATAATTTTAGGGTTACCCATGCACCACCCCTTTTTGACAATGTCATTATCACATTATCATGGTCAGAGACTGCAGACATAGTACAGTCCCTAGGATAAGTAATGGATAATGGCCGACAGGCCCTCTTACCAGACCCAGCGAAACGATAGCAGTGATCCCTCTGGCTGGATAATCGCTCACTCTGGAGTCCCCGGTTGCGATTCT
The DNA here is from genome assembly GCF_037356315.1 of Lithobates pipiens. NCBI lineage: Eukaryota > Metazoa > Chordata > Amphibia > Anura > Ranidae > Lithobates > Lithobates pipiens. The sequence continues at coordinate 314,356,314 of NW_027507784.1, read as the reverse complement.
GGTCAGTAGTGTAGCATGTCTTACCCTGGCAGTAGCTTAGTCTTTCTCTGGTGGTGCTGGGCAGCATGGCTCTCTCTGGTAGTGCTGGGTAGCGTGGTGCTCTCTCTGGTGGCACTTGGCAGCATGGCGCTCTCTCTGGTGGCACTGGGCAGCATGGCACTTTCTGGCTTCCCCCCCAGCACACACCTCGTTCTTTGTCCTGTAGCACTCTCTCCCTCATTTTTCCAAGCTGCAGTCTCTCAATCTCTCTTTATCGAGCTATAGCCTCCTCCCTGTGGAAAATGGGGCTGCCAGTCTTTGGGACTACATGTCATATGATGCTCTAGTCTACTTTGATTGTCCCTCAGTTATGGCCAATGGGGAAGGAATGGAGCAGGCAGGAAGCTGGGAGTGGGGAACCTAGTGAGAGCCGCTGTCTCTTCTCCTTGACAGGAGAAAGGGGGGGTGAGCGGGGGACTCCTCTGACAGCCCACAGCTCACCTTTCTCCTGTCACAGTACTGCCAAGTTCTCTGCTGGATGGAAAAGGGAAAGAGCCCGCAGTCACACTACACTGATGGGGGGGGGGGGCTTGACAGCACCTTGATGGTGTCACCCCCCTGGGTGCGGGCTGCCCGGACTCATATAGTGACGCCACTGTGCTAACAGTGCTGATCCAATCCCTGATTCCGGGGGGGGGGGACACTTGACCCCCCTTGCCCCTACCTTGCCCCTACCTACGGATGCCCATGCTTCCTATGATCCCATGCAAGTGCATCATCAAGTCCTATCAGTTTTTCAAGTCCTTGATGCCTAGTGGCTTCTTCTGCTGGAGGGATGCTAAACAGCATTGAATGCCAGCACAAGTGTCTTGTAGAGGCACACAAAGCAGCTTTAGCTCAGGGTCTTTATAGTTCCTCTCTCTCTCTCTAGTCAAGCTCTGGGTCTGGGCTACACTTTGATTTTGAGTTTTAGAAATGTGCCAGCACCACTTTAAGATAGACCATCACTGCTTATACAGGGGACTCTGAACCAATACCAAAAAAACAGTGTTGATCTCACAAGGCTGAACGCAGATGTATTTTGCATTAACAAGACTTGTTTAAACTAAAAACTGTGATATGGCTCTCCTCTTACCTTGTCATTGCATTCCTCTGAAACTCCCTACACATATTTGACATCAGCAGCTGTATCTTGTATACTGGATTGCCTCCCCTGAGAATGGCAATACAGTAATATAGTAATCCGGGTGCTTGTACAGAGGATGTGAAAATGTCCAGATCCTTTAGAACATTTTTCTTAATGACTTATAGCTTTCGTAGTGTCACTTCCCCTCCGGGCTAAAAATAAGATTCTCATCAGCCTGATATTAAAGAAGACACATGCTGGGGGACTCGAACAGTGTTTATAAAAACTGAATGACCTTTACATGTGAAATGCTGTATGATTTTATTTCTCATAACTTACAAACCCCCTCTGTGTTCCTTGTACCATCCAATAACTTCAATGTAAAGGAATAGTTGCATATTTTTTTTTATAAAAAAATAAGTCCAATGAAAGCTTTATATTTTAACAAGGAGATACAGTCAGGTTGGCTTGAAGAAGATTTGGACCAATGTACTTATGCATATACCATACCTGTGGGAACCCTCCAGAAGCTGGAAATCACTGTTATAGACATCGCTTCCCTAGTGATCTCCAATAGCTGGGTACCGTGCCAAGAGGGTGATCCTATTGGCTTTGAAGGAGAAGGGAGGAGGAGGGAGGAGACGCGCGGCCACCATGATGCCAAGGAGGAGACGTAGGGGAAGCCGCCTCCCAGAGGGAAGCGCTGCCCATGCCATAGATGGGGTAAGTGTGGGGCTGAGGGTGCGGATGACCCAGTCGACCCCCCGGGGTGCACGGCCTGGGTGAGTGGCTGTGGGTGCATTGTTTGCCGCACCCTCCCCCACCCAAAAAAATATACCACCAGCCGCCACTGTTGGCCAGGTTATTATAACTTTCCTACTTTATCCAAAAGTAAAAAACATTGTGGCTATGTTAAGCAGACCTGTGGTGGCAGCACACCAGTGATCCAGACTTCTTCCCTCAACAGAGTGTAAGAGTCCTACAGGCCTCACACACAGTGCTCCAATCAATAGTGCTGCTCAGAGAGCATGAGTATTGTCTATTGGAGCACTGTAAAAGAGGTGTGTCAGACTATTTGAGACCCCCCCCCCCCCCGTGGATCACTTTCTGTGCACTGGTTCGCAGTCATGTTGGAACAGGAAGGGGCCATCCTTAAACTGTTCACACAAAGTTGGGAGCATAACATTGTCCAAAATGTCTTGGTATGTTGATGTCTTAAGAGTGCCCTTCATTGGAACTAAGAGGCCAAACCCAACCCCTGAAAAACTACCCCACACCATAATCCCCTCTCCACCAAATGATTTAGACCAGTGCACAAAGCAAGGTCCATAAAAACATGGATGAGCGAGTTTGGGGTGGAGGAACTTGACTGGCTTGCACAAAGTTCTGACCTCAACCCGATAGAACACCTTTGAGATGAATTAGAGTGGAGACTGCTAGCCAGGTCTTCTGGTTCAACATCATTGCCTGACCTCACAAATGCACTTCTGGAAGAATAGTCAAACATTCCCATAGACACACTCCTAAACCTTGTGGACGGCCTTCCCAGAAAAGTTGAAGCTGTTATCGCTACAAAGGGTGGGCCAACTCAATATTGAACCCTACGGACTAAGACTGGGATGCCATTAAATTGCATGTGTGTAATGGCATGTGTCCCAATACTTTTGGTAATATAAAGCATATATATATATATATATATATATATATATATATATATACACACAGTATCTCACAAAGGAGAGTACACCCCTCATACATACTAGCTCATTATGCCTTTTGCTTTGCAGGTTTAAAAAAAAAAAAAAGTTTGCGGGTTTACTACCGCTTTAAAAGTCAGCAGCTACAGTGTTTGCAGCTGCTGACTTAAATTTTTTTTTTTTTTTTTAAACTGGCCCTCCTTTTTAAGATGGTGCTGCCTAACCCCTGGAAACAAGTTTTTTTAAAGTTTCTTTAAACAGTAAGTAATATGCGATTTGGACTGGATTACAGTGGCTATAGTCTGATAATTACTTATTATAATGGACCAAATGAAGAGAAGCATCAGAGTGGGAGAGCTTACTTCCTCTTTAACAGGACCGGTTCCAATCAGAACAGGCCTCGCCATGGTCGACCAAAGAAGTTGAGTGGACGTGCTCAGCGTCATATCCAGAGGATGTTTTTGGAAAATAGACATATTAGTGCTGCCAGCATTGCAGCAGAGGTTGAAGGGGTGGAGGGGTCAGCCTGTCAGTGCTCAGCCCATATGCCGCACACTGCATCAAATTGGTCTCCGTGACTGTCATCCCAGAAGGAAGCCTTTTGTAAAGATGATGAACAAGAAAACCTGCAAACAATTATACAAGCTGTACACTCACTACTTTATATTTTAGCAAAGTGTAATTTCTTCAGTGTAGTCACATGAAAAGATAGAATAAAATATTTTAAATATTTACAAAAATGTGAGTGGTGTACTCACATTTGTTAGATACTATATATATATATATATATATATATATATATATATATATATATATATATATATATATATATATATATACACACACACATTAATATTCTAAATGAGAACCATTGTTGCACAGATATCCATGATCAGTAAAGCGATATGCAGAGCGGGGATTGTCACATGACCCGGCCGAGCACAGATTGTGTGATAAGAAGCGGTGTGTATTCCACAAAGGAAATCCCAGTGGAAGAGGAAGTATGTGGAAAGCAAAGGGCATCGTAAACCAGTCTATTATACAGGAAGATATAAAAAAAAATGAATCCCGTCTCTTTGTCATGCTTTATTACTGATCCCATCCATTAGAGGCAATGGAGCGGGACCTGTGGTGGGAAAACCACGTGAAGCATGAACAGGAACCGGTCAGGCGTTGTTCTGGTACAAGAATACAAAAAGTGAATATATTTCCATAAAACCATAAAAATGTTCTTATGGGAAAATAAACTGAACAAATGCAAAACAAAAGTTTGATGAAATTCAGTTGACATCCATTATATAACTTGTTCTTGAGGATTACAACGGGGAAGAAGTTATTAAGCTGAATGTTTTGTGACCTTAAAATGCAAATTTGACTATGTAAGAAAAGCATTTTTTATTCATTGTTAGAGTTGGAAGCTGGGAAACAAATATACAAGCACAATCCTGTTAAGATTGAAAAGAAAATATATGTAAACCCAACCACTTAGTGCCCGTTCACACAGGGGCGACGCGACTTGCAGCGCGACTCACAGACGCGACCTGCACACGACTTCAGCGGCGACTTGCAAAATGACTTCTGTATAGAAGTCAATGCAAGTCGCCTGAAGTCGCCCCGAAAATAGTACAGGAACCTTTTTCTAAGTCGGAGCGACTTGAGTCGCTCCTATTAGAACGGTTCCATAGTACAGAACGGAGCGCGACTTGTCAGGCGGCTAAGTCGCCTGACAAGTCGCGGTAGTGTGAACGGGCACTTACTGTAAATCTCAACTCCAGACAGATACAAAGACACCAATTAATGCAGCAATGTATTCATTAATACATCAGTATTGATTTTTTTTTTCTGTATGTTAGAAATGCAAGCTGTGTACATCATTGTGGCACTGGATCAGCTTCTTGGAGTTCCTTTACATTGGAGTGTGAGAGGAAGAAGAAGCACAAGGAGCAAAACAGTTTATGTGCTGACAAGAAGCATATTGATAGGAGCAGAGGGCAAAGTGACATGGAGATGAACTCATCAGTGTGCTGCTTCTCCTATCACTGTCCAGTTAGTGGTTGACGTAGGTCCAGGATGACCTAGGCTCAGAGGAACTGGGAAAAATTATGTTGACCATCAGACTTATGACATCTAGTGGTGAAAATGATGTGCTGCTGGAGACAGCTCTGAACCCTTCTGACAGCTCTTTTAACTTTTTAACTTATGGCATACGTCAGCAGCAGTGTGGGGTGGTTTACACACTTTCCAGGCTGCTAAAAATCTGACAAGTTGGTGGAAGGAATTGGGTAGCTGTACAGCATAGACATATGCACACTGAAATATTTTGTTTCGGAATTTAGTTTTCGTCCGAAAAATGAATTTATTTAGTTACTCCCGCAATTTGTTTTTATTTATTTTGTTTCGTAAAGAAAAATGCATTCGTCTGAAAATCCGAAATAATTAAGGTCTAATCTGTCATTGAAGGCTTATGGTGTCTGAATGTTCTAAGAAAATCTGATGGAGCAGCTGAACTGTACAACGCCGCGATCGTACATTTCCGGTCGAATGTTCCGCCTACAAGCTATAGTAGAATTCTAATGTTGTATGACACTAGTAATAATTATATTTATTAATTATTATTACTATACAACCAACATTAGAATTCTTCTATAGCCTATGGGTGGAGCATTTGACCATAAATATTCACTCCCAGTTACTGCTTCGTCAAATCTTCATGTCGAATCTTTTCTCTCTATGTCGAAAAATCTTGGACTAATAGAGTTAGGTTAGGCACATTCAACCTTTTTTTGCTATTGTCTCTATAATGTCGAATCTTTTCTCTCTATGTCGAATCTTTTCTCTCTATGTCGAATCTTTTCTCTCTATGTCGAATAATCTTGGACTAATAGAGCTAAGGCTAGGCACATTCGACCACAGGTTCGATGGGCACAGATCGCTATTGTCAGCATCATATCAAATCTCCTATCTATATCGAACTGTTGTCACAACGAAAACGAAAATAAAGCATTTGTTTATGTCGGATCTTTCGGTTTTCAGATGCGGACAAAAACAAATGCACATGTCTAGTACAGCATGCTTCCTTGTACCCCCGGAGAATTCACCCTACACACACCCTCACCACCTTACACATACCCTCACCACCCTACACATAGCCTCACCACCCTACACACACGCTTAGCACCCTACACATACCCTCACCACCCTACACACACCCTCACCACCCTACACATACCCTCACCACCCTACACATACCCTCACCACCCTACACACACCCTCACCACCCTACACATACCCTCACCACCCTACACACACCCTCACCACCCTACACATACCCTCACCACCCTACACACACGCTCAGCACCCTACACATACCCTCACCACCCTACACACACCCTCACCACCCTACACATACCCTCACCACCCTATACATACCCTCACCACCTTACACACACCCTCACCATGTGTTCCCACTTTAAAGTGTCGACTATGAAACATTTTAGTTCCCGAAGTTCATCATTGTTTTGCAGCGCACGCAATTTTTAAGACTTGACGTGTTTGGTATCTATTTACTCTACACAAGTTTATCCTTTATATTTTACCGAAACTACAAGTATGTATTGTGTTTGTGTGCCCTAAAATGAACTTTAACTGAAAACTTGTGTTTGATTAACCGTTACATTAATATTGTGCAACTTAAAAATCGAAAAACTACCACCAATTTATTTTTCAGGGAAAATTTACACTGTTTGGGGGTTTAGGGTCGGCTCACGCCAAAACACAGTGCAGGAAAGGTGTGCTCCATGTTTGTTTCCCGCACTGTGTTAAAAACGCACTGCCTTTGCCACCTGCTGTAGGTGCCAAAACATTGTTAATGGCATACCAACCACAGATCACAATCGCACAGTGTTTGCGGATGCCAGATCGAAAAGGTACCATGTGATTTGGTGGGTTCCAGTGCAAAGTGCAGCCCTTCCAAATGAATGGGCTGCAAATCACACTGCAGGGAAACAAATCGCACCAGAAGTAGACTGTGTTGCTGTGTGATTCTGTTGTGAACCGGCCCATAGGTTGGGTTCACACTTGTGGGTTTCCCTGCATCCAATTAGCATGACAGGAGACTGTGGCCAACTCTCAATGGAGACGGTTCACACAGCTTCGGGTGGCCGCGGTCCGCATTTGGAAAGGGTCCTGTGCATCCTTGGCTGCATTTCAGGTGCAAATTCAGGTGAAATTCAGACCTGATTCACACCTGAATCGGTGTACAGGGATGCACGGGACCTCCACTGGGACCCACAGCGGCTTCAGAATGAACCCCGCCTTAAAAAAATCTTTAGACCTACAATCAGTTTTTAATCACTTCCAAACCGGCCTATTGTAAAATGATGCTCTACTGCTCTGGTGAGAATATGTAAAAAAAAATTGTGAAAAGGACCCCAATTTTATTTAAATTCCTTTATTTTGCAAAAAAATTGTGCCAAAAAATTATAACTTCAAAATACTCACCATGCCTCTTACTAAATACCTTGGATTGTCTACTATCCAAAAAGGGGTCATTTGGGGGGTATCTGTGCTGTCCTTACATTTTTGGGTCTCAATAAATGAGAGGCGACAGTAAATCAGGATTGATCAATTTTCAAATAGATATACCGGGCTTTCGCTGCCTTTTTTTTAACCCCAGAGTAACCCTAAAATAATTTTCAGGTCTCAGAAATCTTGTACTAAATGTAATTCTTGGGTAGTTAGTGGCCAAAATGTCACTTACATTGGTGGTCAGTATGAATAATGTCCTCTGCCAGTGGTGGTCAGAAAGCCACCCTAAAGCCTTGTACACACGATCGGATTTTCCGCAGACAAAACCTCTGAGTTTTGTCCGCAGGCACGTGACTGGATTTTGTCTTGCATACAAATGGCAAGGAATTGTCAGTCAACAAATGCAAATGTAGTGACGTACTATGTGTTTTTTCAGCTCTTTAGCGCCATCCTTTGGGCTCCTCCTGCTAATTTCGTGTTAGTAGAAGTTTGGTGAGTGTTGATTCGCGCTTTTCATTTAGCATTTTTCATTTAGCACTTTTCAGTTTGTTTCTGAATGGCCGTTCGTCAACCAGACATGTTGCGGTATCGGAGGAAATAATGTGTTATTTATTATTGGCCTTGGAGTTATTGCTTTGACCCAAGTCCAGTCCAGGAACAGGAGGACGAGGAGTTCTTGGACCAAAAATTGGTTGCTTTATTAATTGTGACCAATTATGTCATATGCCTTTGCTGTGGGAGCTCCAGGAGAATAATCCAGATGATTTTCGGAATTATCTCCGGATGACGGACCCCTGCTTTCACCAACTCTTGGCATTGTTGACCCCTTATATTATGAAGCAGGACACATGCATGAGGCTTTTAATTTTTGGTTGAATAATGATTTGATTTGTTATATTTTCTATATTTTTGGATGCATAGAATATACTTTTTGGTTAAGTTCTATTTGCAGATAGCATGTCTAATTTTTTTTTTTATTTTTTTTTTTAATGCACAATAAAACAATTGTGGAGAATAATACTTGGCTATGTGTTTTACTTCAAATGACAGTTTGGGAGTAGCAGTTACATTTAAAAAAATACAATGTAAAATTGACAAGGGACACCAACATAGTTGTATCTTTGATCTTAAAAACGACGGGATAATGGTGTTGTGGTAACTTGCCCAAAAAAAAAAAAAAAAAAAAGCCTTTGAAAATTCGTTTGCAATAACTCCATCAGTATCACCAGCAAAGCAGCTTCATTATTATCCCATTAAAGAAGAAGAGAATGTGTGCTATATTTTGAGATTTCATAATTTGCCACGTCACGAATGTGAATTCTCCATTACGATCGCTAGTTTACAAGACCAACCGATTCAGGCTCATCCTTGCTTCCGAGCATGCGTGTTTGTACGTTGGAATTTTCTCCGATGGACTTGTGTACACACGCTCAGCAAATCTGACAACAGACATTTGTCTGCGTAAAATTTTAAAGCCTGCCATCCAACATTTGTCCACGGAAGATCCGACAACAATTGTCCGATGGAGCGTGCAAAAAGTCAGATTTTCCACCAACACAATTCCCGTCGGAAAATCTGAGGCTTTACAGAGAGCTAAAAAGATAATTGGTACCATATTGCTGGCATTTCCAAGTGGCTTTGTCATGGCAGACACCATTAAATGGGAGATCGATCAGCCAGAGCTTAAGGTACCCCTAGAAATCTCTGGAGAAACCCTGGTTAAGACTATCTGATATATACCATAGGTCAATTTTTTTGTTCTTTTTGATATATACCCTAATTTGTAGACTCCATAATTTTCACATAGGCTAAATAATATGCACAGATTTGGGTTATTTTTACCAAAGTAATGTTGCAAAATAGTGACTTAAATTTATGAAGATATATATATATATATATATATATATATATATATATATATATATATATATTGCAACATTTTATATCAGAAACTAAAACTAACTAACTTGTTTGTTTGCAAATTTTAACCTCTGGCCGACCGCCTACTGGCAGGCTGGCTCTATTGCGTGGAATGCAATAGACAGCCGTAACACGTGCGCCGATTAGACAGAGGGAGAGCCAATCACCCGGCCACCCTCGATCGTTCTCTAGAGAGACAGAACAGCGATCTGCCTATGTAAATAAGGCAGTTTGCTGTTCTGACAGGGGAGAAAATAGAGATCTTGCAGATCTCTGTATTCACCCACTCAGACTATCCCCCACACAGTTAGCAAGCACCCCCCTTGGGACCCACTTAAGCCTTTGATTGCCCTTGATGTTAACCCCTTCCATGCCAGTGTCATTAGTACAGTGGCAGTGCATATTTTACTGTTTACTCACTGGTTCCCAAAAAAAGTGTCAAAAGTGGCAGTTAGGTGTTCGATTTGTCCGCTGCAATGTCGCAGTCCCGCTATAAGTGGCTGATCGCTGCCATTACTAGTAAAAAAAAAAGGCAAAAAAAAAAGGCAAAAAAAAAAATCCCATAGTTTGTAGACGCTATAACTTTTGCAGAAACCAATCACTATGCGCTTATTGTGATTTTTTTATTTTTTTTTACCAAAAATATGTAGCTGAATACATATTGGCCTAAACTTATCAAGAAACTTATTTTTTTATTTTTTTTATTTTTTTTATTTTATTTCTTTTATAGCAAAATAGTTTTATTGGTGTACAACATCGCATGACCACGCAATTGTCAGTTAAAATAGCAATTCCTTACACCATAAGAACAATCATAGTGGCTGTTCCACCGCTTGATCGTTCTTATGGGCGTCGAGAGGGGATGTCCCCCTCCCCCTCCCCCCTCTGTTGCTTCTACGGACTCATCGCTTCCATCGGTGAGTTGGAGAACAGATTGCCAGCCCCGGATGCTTACCATAGAGATTTCTGCGCGGACCAGATAGTCACCGGAGTCTCTATGATCGTTCGGAAGCCGGGCACGGGCATGTTATGACATCACGCCCGGCCTCTGCATTTAAACAAATGGCACCGCCATGGGTTGTTTATTTTTATTTTTTTATTTCAAGCATCCCAGCCTAGAGGTGAGATGTGGGGTCTTATTGATCACATATCTCACTGTAAAGAGGACCGATCATGCCATATTTATAATACAAGGGATATTTACATTCCTTGTGATAGGAATAAAAGTGATCACATTTTATTTGTATTTTTTTTTAAAGTGTCAAACTAAAAAAAGAAAAGTAAAATTAACAATAAAAAAATAAAACTAAAAATTTTAAGCGCCCCTGTCCTCGTGTGTTCGCACGCAGAACCGAACACACACGTAAGTCCCTCCCACACATGAAAACAGTGTTCAAACCCCACATGTGAGGTATCGCCGCAAACGTTAGAATGAGAGCAATAATTCTAGCCCTAGACCTCCTCTGTAACTCAAAACATGTAACCATTAAAAAATTCTAAAGCGTCGCCTATGGGGATTTTTAAGTACTAATAAAACCACTGTGCAGACTCTTCAAAGTTAGAGTTAGGGTCTGCAGGATACAGGGTGCCTTGCCGTGGCCTGCAGCTTATGCATGCATTTGCAAATGTGTGCAACTAAACCCCTGTTTTTAACGCATACTGTTATGCCTTGTACACACGGTCGGAAATTCCAACGGAAAAGGACCGATCGGATTATATTGTCGGAAAATCCGATTGTGTGTGGGCTCTATCGGACTTTTTCCGTTGGAAGTTCAGACGGAAAAAATTTGAGAGCAGGATCTCAAATTTTCAGACAAAAAAATCTGATCAGACTTTTTCCGATCGTTTATTGTAGAGAATTACAATCGGACAAAGTGCCACGCATGCTCAGACCAAATTATGAGACCAAAGCTATTGGCTAGTAGCCTCTATGTAGTCCCGTCGTAATGAACGAACGTCATCACGTTCCGAACGATCAGATTTTCCAACAAATTTGTCCGACCGTGTGTATACAACACCAGTTTATGACAAAATCCGACGGATGTTGTTGTCGGAATGTCCGACCGTGTACAGGGCATTAGACAGGTTAATTCGGTTGGTCGCAGGCTGGTTGGTAAGTTGAGCTTGGAAATTCTTTGTTTTTATTTTACATGCTTTTCTTAAGCCGCGTACACACGGGCGGACTGTCTGGCCAACTAAGTCCGTCAGACAATCCGACGGACAGTCCGTCCTACTTTTGAATGAACGGACTTGACCACACACAATGAACAAACAGTCCGTTGAAAGCTTGCGCGATGACGTGTACAGCACGTACGACGGGATTAGAAATAGGACGTCCAATACACAACAATGCAACACCGTGTAAATCCTTTCTGAGCATGCGCCATACTTAGTCCGTCCAACTAGCCTACTCACGAGCGGACTGTCCGCTGAAACCAAAGTTGGACGGACAATATTACGGAAATTCCGAAATACTTAGTCCGCCAGACTGCACGCTGAAAAAGTCAGCTGAAGCCCACACACGAGGGGACTGTCCGCTGAAATGTGTTTCGGCGGACTAAGTTGGACAGACAGTCCGCCCGTGTGTACGCGGCTTTAGGTGTCTATTTACTCGGCGTAACTTCATCTTTCACATTATGCAAAAAAATTGGGCTAACTTTAAAGTTTTTTTGTTTTTTTTTAAGCATGAAAATTTTTTCAAAAAGAAAGTGTTTGAAAAATTGCTGTGCAAATACCGTGCAACGCCCGGCATTGTATTCTCTACTGTCTTTGCTAAAAAAGCATATATAATGTTTGGGGGCTCTAGGTAATTTTTTTAGCAAAAAATTATGAATTTTACACGTAGGAGAGAAATGTCAGAATTGGCCTGGGTGGCAAGTGGTTAATCATAGTCCATGATTAACCACTTAAGACCCGGACCAATTTGCAGCCAAAGGACCAAGCCCCTTTTTGCTATTCGGCACTTAACTGACAATTGCGCGTTCGTGCGACGTGGCTCCCAAACAAAATTTTTTTTTCCTACAAATAGAGCTTTCTTTTGGTGGTATTTGATCACTTCTGCGGTTTTTATTTTTTGCGCTATAAACAAAAATAGAGCGACAATTTAGAAAAAAATTCAATATTTTTTACTTTTTGCTATAATAAATATCCCCAAAACATATATAAAAAAACATTTTTTCCCTCAGTTTAGGCCAATACGTATTCTTCTACATACTTCTGGTAAAAGAAATCTTAATTAGCGATTATTGATTGGTTTGCGCAAAAGTTATAGCGTTTACAAAATAGGGGATAGTTTTATAGCATTTTTATTAATATTTTTTTTTTACTAGTAATGGCGGCGATCAGCGATTTTTATTGTGACTGCGACAATATGGCTGACACATCGGACATTTTTGACACATTTTTGGGACCATTGTAATTTATACAGCAATCAGTGCTATTTAAATGCACGGATTCCTGTGTAAAGGACACTGGCAGTGCAGGAGTTAAACACTAGGGGGCGAGGAGGGGTTATGTATGACGTTATGTGTTTTTTTATTGTAGGGGGTCGTGGCCTGGCATGTGACGTCACTGATCGTCTTTCCCTATATCAGGGAACAGACGATCGGTGACAGCCACAGTAGGAAGCACGGTGAGAGGTTTGTTTACACAGACCTCTCCTCGTTCTTCAGCTCTATGACCCCAACGCGGCACACCAGCGGCGATCGGGTCCGCGGGTCCCGCGGCCACGGTCATGGAGCTCAGGACCAGGTCGGGAGCGCACCGCCGGTGGCGTGCTCCTGACCCATGGCTGGGCACTTAAAGAGCAACGTACAGGTACATGTTTGTGCCCAGCTGTGCCATTCTGCCAACGTACATCGGCGTGAGGCGGTCCTTAAGTGGTTAAGCACCAGTAATAGTGGTGTGAAACGAGTCAGATGATTTTTATCCAATGTTTATATGTATTATGTTTTCAATAAAGGTATTTGTTTGGAGTGTGGCCAACTGGACATTTTTTGCTCTCATGTACTGATGGATTGCACATCCCAACCACGAGCAGCGGTTTTCAGCCTTGGATAGCAACACCAGCATTAGCCCACATACACACAGTCGGAGATTTCGGCAACCAAATCCGTCGGATTTTGCCCGTCGGATTTAGTCCGACGGATTGTGCCCGAAACTGTTGCATACACACGGTCGGGCCAAGTTGGCGAAAAATCCGATCTTTCAGAACGTCATGACGTAATTTCGTTACGATGGGACTACATTCAGGCTAGTAGCCAATAGCTTTGATGTAGGAATTTGATCTGAGCATGCGTGGCACTTGGTCCGATGAAAATGCTCTACACATGATCGGATTAGGTCCGTCTGGCCCAGTTGGTCGGGAAATCTTTCCAACATGTTGGAAATTTGGATCGGACGGAGATTCGGACGGAATCAGTCCGATGCATACCACACACAGTTGGATTATCTGACGACGCGGTCCGATAAGACTCATTCCGACAGATTCTCCGACCGTGTGTACAAGGGCTTAGAGCTTGGGTATTGTATTCAGTGAGCCAATACTTTTAACTGTTTCCTTTGCTAGACAGCTTGGCCTGCATGGAATTGTGCAGAGAAATAAAAAGGCATGTGATATAAAAAAAAAGGAATTAATATGCTGAAAACTATAATTTGAGCATTATCCAGAATACAATATAACGGTCCTTTAATGGATACACACAGCATGCAGTGAACACAGTACGATGATATCAGCCAGTGACTGTCCCCTTTAAGAACAGCTACACGCACAATTCAACAGCCATCATGCACTCAAAATGTGAACATAATGAACACCGCAGGGGTAATAAAATACAAAAACAACTTCAGCTTTATTGAGATGCTTGAAATTATGCATTCACGTTTGCCTTTCCACACCAATAAATAATATATACATTACGCCTCATTTCACAAGTGAAATTCTTTGTAATGGTTGCTGTATATACAGACATTCAGATCAATAGTTTCCTGTTTACTCAATACCAGACAATAAAAGTGCCCCAGTGACATTACACAGTTTAACCTTTCCTTTTTATGAGTTACTCGGATACAAAGCGCAACAGCTAACCACTTCACCACTTCGATGCCAGAGGGACAATAGCACTGTGGGGTGCTTTGTAATAATGCTGTTCTTAGATGGACCAATACATTTTTTTTTAACCATCAATTGAAAATGATAAACTTTTATCTTTACACAAACTAATTATTTTTTCATATTAAATTGTGTAGTTTTTAAAAAAAAATCACATAGCTGTTCATCTATTGAAACTGCATGTAAAACCGTTCTTTGTGGATAGGGCAAAACGGAATGTTCTCAGGCTATATGCTGTGCAATGTGAATGCAGAAAATACTATGGTATGGCCACTAGATGGTGCTGGCTGCCATAGGAAATAAGTATGCCCCTCTATGCCCCCTAGTGGCCCCAATGCACTATTTTCTGTGTTTTATCTAGTTTCATACTTCCAAGGAACTAAAGATGAAACCTGATTGGGTAATACTGGTAACAATGGTACTATTATTCCTATTTTAATTTCTTTGGTTTTAAAGATAGGCCCTTGTTAATATGGGATATAGAGATGGTCCCCTGACAGTCCGGCTCAGACATTAAGCTAAATAAATGGAAAATGGTAACATTTCAAACACAAGCCAGTACATTTCCAATAGTCAAAGATTTCACATTCTCGTATAAGCTCAACCATGGGGTGGTTCTTTTTAATGTCCTACTCTATTCTTGTGTGTATCCATAAAATTAGCATACTACACAAATTAAGCTGAGGGTTAGCTGTGATAGCAACAACTCAAATTCTGTATCCTAGATCTGTGGGCCTCCAAACTTTCTAAACAGAGGGCCAGTTTACTATCCTTCAGACTTTAGAGGGTCCAGACTGTAGCCAGTAGGAGTAGAAAATGTCCTGACGTTGGTAAGAAAGCCTCATCATTGGTGTTAGTGGGAGGAATAGTATGCTATCATTGGTGTCATTGGTGAGAGGAATAGTATCCCGTTATTGGTGTCAGTGGGATGAATAGTGTCCCATTATTGGAGTCAGTGGGAGGAATAGTGCCCTATCATTGGTATTAGTAGGAGGAATAGTGTCCCATCACTGGTGTCAGTGGGACTGGGAGGAATAGTCCCCTATCGTTTGTGTCAGTGGAAGAGATAGTGTTTTATCGCCAGTGTCAGTGGGAGGCATAGTGCCCCACTGTTGTTGTCAGTGCTAGGAATTATGCCCCATTGTTAATGTCAGTGGGAGGAATAGTGCTCCAAGGGCAGGATAAAGGCAAGCAAAGGGCCACAGTTTGGAGACCACCGTCCTAGACCATACAAATCTCAACATTTCAAAAAGAAAAAAGTTAAACCTGGCAAATGGAAGCCAATACAAACCTTCCTCATAATTAAACTGACCCAATGTCCCTTATATAAAGGGTCTAAATTGATGCCTAAGGTAAAAAAAAAAAAAAATTATGATATTATTTACAAATGAAAGAATAACTTTTAAAACATTTATGTAATTTAAAAAATATAAAAAAGTGCTTATTTATAGGTAATATTAAACAGTGAGCCCTCTGGAAAACTATTCAAAAAACTCTTATTTCTACAAGCCTGGTGACGTTTCTCAACTTTTTTCAACTAGAGGAGCTTTGGAAACTTGTTTCAGGTCTCTTGGAACCCCTGCTAAAACCAATTCATTGGGGGTCAGTGGGGAAAATGCTCTTTATATTGGTGGTCAATGGGAAGAATTCCCCCCTCTTACAATGGTCATCAGAATGTCACCCTTACAGGCATATTAAAAGATCATTGGTACTATTGGTGGCATTGAGCCTGAAATATGCAGACACCATTAAGCAAAGGTCAAGATTAAGGGATCTCCAGCAGTCTCTGGAGGAATCCTAGAGTTCCAGAGAACCCTTGTTGAGAATGATTGGTCCAATCCTAGAATGTTGTAAACTGTGGGTCACAGTTTAAGGAACCTCCTGCATCTTTTGGAGAAAGCCTAGAGTTCCAGAGAACCCTTGTTGGGAATGATTGGTCCAACCCTAGAATGTTGTAAACTGTGGGTCACAGTTTAAGGAACATCCTGTATCTTCAGGAAAAAGCCTAGAGTTCCAGAGAACCCTTGTTGAGAATGACTGGTTCAACCCTAGAATGTTTTAAACCACAGATCACAGTTTTAGGGACCTCCAGCAGCCTCTGGGGGAACCCCAGACTTCCAGAGAACCCTAGTTGAAAGTGTCTGCTCCAACCCTAGAATGTTTTGAACTGTACATCACAGTTTAAGGGACCTCCAGCAGCCTCTGGAGGTTCCCTAGAGTACCAGAGAACCTTTGTTGTGAATGACTGGTTCAACCCTAGAATATTTTAAATCGTGGCTCACAGTTTAATGAATCTCCAGCAGCCTGTGGAGGAACCCTAGAGTTCCAGAGAACCCTTGTTGAGAACTACTGGTCCAACCCTAGAATGTTTTAAACTACGGATCACAGTTTATGGGATCTCCAGAAGCCTCTGGAGGTACCTTAGAGTTCCAGAGAACTCTCATTGAGAATGACTGGTCCCACCCTAGAATGTTTTAAACCCTGAATCCTGCATACTACATGTAAGCAAAAGCAAAAATAGGATTAGGAATCTGGTTGGCTGCTATGGGCAACACCAACAGCTCTGCTTTTGAACACTTTCATTGTCAATGCATTCACCCTATCATGAACTGTAGCCTCCTCGCTTCAGGCTACAACCTTTTGTTCTGCTAAAAAAATCTACTATTGGCTGCCACTAGAGGGAGCTATCAGAAGACAGGAGGCAGGCTGGGCGTTAGGCTGAAAAAAGCCCAGTGGTGGAAAAAGGAGATGCATTGATCTCTTTAAGTAAAGTACACTTTTTTTTTTTTTTAGTTGAGTAACCTTATGCCTGCTAGGGGATGTGCACTGATGCGCTAGTAATCCTTTAAATTGGGCATTGGCTTTTCACGGTTTAGTTGTCAGGGATGTGATTTTTCTGCAAGAGGTCATAAATGGACTTCAGATTATGCTCCTGACTAGAGAAGAGGTTTGGTATATTTCTATAACCCCAGCCTTCCTTTTCTTAATTTACTGTCACATCATGTTGAGAAAAGGCCCAAAGGCCATACAAGTGGTTTTTAGAAACATCTTTTTAGAATTTTCTTACTTGGACACACTCCGTTGCTGCAGGAATAGCTTAACCTGCACATCAAGAAGTCCAGGGCTTTCATTAATTGTATAATTTTCTGGGGTCACTTGCAAATAAGTAAATCCACAAAACTTTCCAGTGCATTATGCACAATGACCAAACTTTTCTTTTTTAGAAAACTGAGACCTCTAGTGGCTCAAAAAGAGACAGCACAAACTTATTTTTTTTGCTCTTGGGCTATTTAAACAAAGGAGCGTTCCTGAGATAAAACAGTGGTCTGAGAAACACAAATTCTTTTTAACCCATGTGTTCCTAAACCACATAGATATTTAATAAGGCAAATAAAAAATGTGCAGTAGGCTATGGCAATACATGAGAGGTCATCATTAGCCAACTGCTTTTAGAAAACCTAAAGGGTAAGTTCACCTTTTCACGAAAAATGAAAAAGGTGAACTATAAATATCCTGACCAGCCCTCTGGACCCCACTGGACATAACAGACGTAATGCCTCAAGTGAATCGTACAGTGCAATAGGCAGCCCCTTAGTGGGTATCCTTGCACTGGCCATCGCTCATTGGTCAGTGCAGCCATGTGCCATGCTGATCAATGAAAAGTGCAACTGAATCATCTCCTTCCAGTAAGGTGTCCCAGAAGAAAAAAATGACTGACCAATGAGCATTTGCCATTACAAGCATTATGAGGGGCGCTACAACGGCAGCACAGGACATCACTGCCGCTATGTGCAGCGGGGTGGCCAGAATATTTGGGGTTATTTCACATTTTCATTTTTCATAAAAGGTGAACATACCCTTTAAATGTGACTGGTTCTTGTGGACTATTTCAGCAAATCATGACCATCTCAAAAGACAAGACATAGGTTCTGTGCACAGCGTAAACAATAATATTAATACAGCTATTTATATAGCGCCAAAAATGTAAGCAGCGCTTTACATACTATACATTCACATCAGTTCCCGACCTCCACATTTTTAACACACACATAGTACAAAAAAGTTCCTTTATTATTACCCACAAGACAAGAGTATAAAAATCCAGAGTTTTTATATGGAAAATACAGGACCAATAGAAAGCAAGTATATGTAATTGGAAAATATAGGCTTATATAGTTCCATAGCCGGTAAGGTTCAATAAAGACACCAGTCCATTCAGTTCAACCTATGTGAGCGTGCGCATGCATTTATGTCTCTACCACTTACCATATCCCTTGATATTGTGTTCGCTAAGATGCCCATCTAAAAGTTTTTTTAAATTATCCAGCCACTGACACCACCGATTGTGGAAGGGAGTTATACACCCTTACCATTCTAACTGTAAAGAACCCCCTATGCAGTTTACATGTCAATCAAAATTCATCATTCTTTGCGCCTTCTCTTGTGATCTCCATTATCTTACACAGTCATCTGAAAATGTTAAAAATTCCAGCAGCTAGTAATATTTTCGTTGACTGGTTAAAAATGTTTTTCTAAAATAACAGGTTTATGAGGAAGCTATGATAACAAAGAAAACTCTTTTATCGAGCAGTGAAAACCTACCTATATTACTAAGGCCCCTTTCACACTGGGGTGGTGAAGGCGTCAGCGGTAAAGCGGCGCTATTTTTAGCGCCGTTTTACCGTCGTTTTAGCAGCAGTATGCACCTGCTTGGATCGGTTTAAGAGCGGTGAATACACCACTCCTTCACCGCTCCAAAGATACCGCTAGCAGGAATTTTTTCACCATCTTGCCAGCGCACCGCTCCAGTATGAAAGCCCTCCGGCTTTCACACTGGAGTGAAAGGGGCCATTTTTTTTCAGGCGCTACCTGAAAACCACCTCTGTGTGAAAGGGGCCTAAACAGGAGTGGCCTTAGGCTGAAGAATGTGACTTTATAGGGGGTCTATTTATATAACATTTAGACAAATTTGTTGCAAGTTGAACAACATTTTACCATATGTTTTCTAATAGTTTAATTCCTACATCATCAGCTCTAACTAGTAACCAAACTGCCATATAGTTTTCTGAAATTCCACATTGAGAAAATATACCATACTTTGTCGACTAGATGGAGTTGATGATACAGGAGTTACGTTACCCCAACATTGCACATGGTTGATATGTGCCTGATTTACCATGTACTTGCATTAAAAAGTTTTCTGTTCTCTTTGTATTACTTCTTTCGTGTGAAATACTTGGTGACCCTGGCAGTGCTCCTGCTCTCCTATTTCAAACTGACCACATAAGGCATGAGAGCACATGCATCCCACTGTGGTCAGTTTGGAAAAATAGCCTGCCTGCCCTCACAGCCATTCAAAGGAAAGATCACTGTACTGCTGTCTCTCCACCTCAAGAAATCTAAGTCCCTTATGCAGCTGAGTACAGAGATTATGTGATTAAAAAAAAAAAAGAAAGAAAAAAAAAAGTATAAATACATTTTTGCAATAAATAGTACATGCAATAAATGTTAGTGCATTTACGCCACTGTGTTTGGGGGGGGGGGGATATATATATATATATATATCTATCCATATATCTCTATCTATCTATCTATCATATATATATATATATATATATATATATATATATATATATACAGTAACTCTTAGTGACTTGACTCCACAGTATCTCTTTTCAGACTTAGATAGCTCTAAAGAGAATGGCCTGCCACTTGCAAGAGGCACATGGTGGTCCACTTGGGGAGGTGGAGCTGTAAACATGAGAGACAAAATATGACCCCCGAAGCTACAAGAGGATCAGCAATCTGATACAACTAATCCATGCAATGCAGGATTTATTACCCTTGTGTATGTAACTACATTTTGTTTTGTTTTTTCACAATAAAATTGTCCATTAAGGCTTTGCAATGCCATTTTGCTCTCTTGTACTGTTTTGAAGGTTCACTAACTATCCAAAAATAGGAAAACAAGGCTACAATGAGCTTAGAATCAGTAAAATATTTAAATTTGACATAAAAATAATTTTACATTGTATTTTTTATTTAATTTTATAATCCAAAGGAAAAAATATATAAAAATTAAATTATACATATTTCAGTGGCTTATTTTTGGTAATGGTGTACCCTGGAGAAAGCTCATTTGAAAAGAGAGTAATGACAGCTTACAATATTTCACTACATAACATTCTTCATTGTGTATTACCTGTCCCTCTGGCATGAATAGTGATTTAGTACCCAACACGATATAGACATACGTAGCGCACACATTAGTATGGAAATGCAAAGTGTATTTACATCACGATGCAGCATCCACTGCACAGATGTTTAAATCTGACCATGAGCCAGATACTTTGTGTTTCAGTGGTAATTGCCCTCAGAAATAGCTAGAAGTGAATTGACTGTCAAGTGGTTCTCAATGAACCTCTGTGGGCACATTGTTCTGGGATGGGGGTGGGGTGGGATGGTTGGATAATGCATAGAACATGAGAGATGAACGTCATTATCGAATGATGGAACCAGAAGTTACATTTTTATAAATACAATATAATCCTTCAAAGGCTGCTGAGCTCATCCAGTTTTAAGCAGACCTCATCAAGAATCCAATGCCCAATCCATGAATAGGTGAACGGATTTGCCTCAAGTTCTCTGTGGCTGTTACACACCAAAAGAAGGATAACATTCAGACCTTGCTGGTTTGCATATGCCCATTGAACTCTGAGTTACGAGATGTAAGCATGGTCTCCTGTATTCTACTGCTCTTTTCTTGTCGGTTCTCTGTCTGGTCTGCATCCTTAATGCCATTGCTCTTGCGAAGGCAGAGGACCTTCTGAAAGCTCTGCTTGAAATTGTCCGAAAGAAAACCATAGAGGATTGGGTTGGCGCAGCTGTTGGCATAGGACAACACGACCACAAAGAAATACACCCCAACATACGCTGGCTCCTCCGGCACTATAAAAGTTAAGTTGACGATGTTGAGGATGTAAAATGGAAGCCAGCAAAAGACAAACACAGCCACAATTATGACCACCATTCTTGTTACTTTGCGCTCTGATCTTCTACGCCTGGTGGAGCCTACGCGAAGTCCAGTAGACTTCACCTTAATGACGATTAGAAGGTAGCAAAGGCAAATCACCAGCAGAGGTCCAAAAAAGCCCAGCACCGATGTGTAGATAATAAATGCAGTAGACCAAATGTTTACTGGTTCTGGCCAGTTTATGTTGCAGGTGTTCAAATATTGCTGGACATCCGAGAAGATGATGACTGGTAGGACCACCAAAAAGGAAACAGTCCAAACAGTGACACTAATGAGTTTCGCCACTCGTGGTCTCCTCCATTTGGTAGACCTAATGGGGTGAACTACAGCCAAGTAACGGTCAATGCTCATGACGGTTAGGCAAAAGATGCTGGTGAATTGGTTTATACCGTCCACAGTCATCACCAGTCTGCAGAGGAAAGTACCAAAGGGCCAGTAGGAGATGGCATTTTGTGTTGCGAGAAAAGGCAGTCCCAACATAAACAGGACATCAGCCACTGCCAGGTTCAAGATGTAGATGTTGGTCACAGTCTTCATCTTGGCATAACGGAGAACAACATAAATGACTAAGGTGTTACCACTGAGCCCAATGGCACAAACAAGCAAATAAATAATCGAGATAAGGACAGAGCTCATCCGTGAAACTGAAGGCTCCACCAGTGTTGCATTATCAGTGAAATTTCGATATGAAGTTAGATTGGGCTCCTGTGTCCCAGGCTCCAGGACAGAAGCAATTGGAAGAGAAATAGGGTCCATTTTCAGGCTGTAACTAGCGTTTCTCAGGACAGGAAAATGATTACATCCACTGATGTATTTTGCTCTGAAAGACAAAAA
Organism: Lithobates pipiens; assembly: GCF_037356315.1. Classification (NCBI taxonomy): domain Eukaryota; kingdom Metazoa; phylum Chordata; class Amphibia; order Anura; family Ranidae; genus Lithobates; species Lithobates pipiens. The sequence goes on along the minus strand of NW_027507784.1, from coordinate 314,334,088 downwards.
CACAAGTAGTTAGTACTAAAGCCATCCACTGCTAGTACACTAACTAGTAAAGGAAATGTTAAAACATGTCAAATGAAAGTGGAACAAAACCCATCAATTTAACAATAAAAAAAAAAAATTGTTAAATTCCCGGAACATGATGAGAATAAAAACAGTCACATTGGTTGTGCTTTTTACCAAACTGTCAAACCATCAAATGGCTGGTGTCATAACTGATCACATGTGCAGCATCATGGCAGCTGAAGATCAAACAGAGGCCAAGATGGCAGCTTCCTTGGCTGAAACCAATAGGAGAATTTAGTTCCACTTTAACAGATAAAGCAAATCAAATAGGTGGACAGGTGATCTTGTTGGCCAAGTCAAAGTGTTAAAAATGTTGCTGCTCTTAACATAGATATTGAATAAATAAGTGTCCATTAAGTGGGAACAACTGGTGCTGTTCTAAATAGTGCAGGTGAATACCTTAGCGAGTGTAATTGATGTACGTTTTGATCACCCAAGTGCATCTCCACCAAAATTGATATAAAATGCCTCCTTTCCAGAGGTCTAGACTCCAAATTATAAGAGCCTAGACAGGCGTGATATGCAAGTATAGAAGATCCAATCAGCTTCCTCTATTATAGTGCAGGTGGTGGTGCTGTCATGGCTGATGGCAAAGTTTGCTCCATAGCAGGGCCAGAAATCTAATATAAAACCAAGGGGTCCATTTTCTACACCACGCGAATATATACTGTCCAAAAGTTGGCCTAATTTTGGACAGTATATATTTGCGAGGTGTAGGACATGGAGTCCATGTCCGTGAGGTACCATGCACGCCAACCCTGTATACCAGTCAATCAACTTGTAGGATGTGTTGGCTCTATTAATGCTCATTTTGTACCGGATTTCTGCCCTACTATGGAGTAAATTTTGCCATCAGCCATGACAGTACCACCACCTGCAATGTAATAGTGGAAGTTGATTGGATCTTCTATATGTGCATATCAGCATATCACGCCCGTCTAGACTCTTATAATTTGGACTCTAGACCTCTGGTAAAGAGGTGCAATTGGGAAATCAAAACGCACATCAATTACATTCGCTGTTATTGGATGTTTATCAAGGAATTCAGCTGCACTATTTATAAAAGTACTAGGTGTTCACACTTTAATTCATTTAATATCTATGGGGGTTATTTACGAAAGGCAAATCCACTTTGCACTGCAAGTGCACTTGGGAGTGCAGTCGCTCTAAATCTAAGGGGTAGATCTGAAATGAGGGGAAGCTCTGCTGATTTTATCATCCAATCACGTGGAAGCTAAAATGCTATTTTTTGTTTTCCTTGCATGTCCCCCTCGGATCTACAGTGACTTTACTCCCAAGTGCACTTTTAGTCCACTTTACAGTGCACTTGCAGTGCCAAGTGGATTTTCCTTTAGTAAATAAATAACCCCCTATGTTTAGTGCAGCAACATTTTTAATTGTTTCACGTTGGTCATGATTGATCCTGTTGTTGTTGCCAGCAGTTTGCACTTTTATTTGTCTGTAAACCTGCACAATATTTATTTACATTTTTTGAATAAAATAAGAACAAAGGTAAAATATTTATACAAATATGACATATTGCAAATCATATTATGCAACCTTTTATTCAGCCAGTAGATGGAGCATTAGTCTCCTTTTCACATATTCAGCTATTTCAGTTTCAGCTTTGCATAAAAGCTGTTGTTAATAGAACGCAAATGAGTTATGAGAGCAATGACTCCTCCTTTACCAGACATCTTAGTTCCAGATTTCAATCAGACAAAAAGCTAAAAAATTAGGTGATCTGCTGTTCCATCTCTTCGGGTGACCCAAAGTGCTCTGGGTATCCTTTGCCATTTAATAAATATTTAAATAGATAGGGATAAAGAAGATAAATAATAACAGGTTTAATATGCCATCTTTAGTTGCTTGTTAGGTTAAACATAGATGTTTTTTTCTGAATAACAATCTACCACCCTGCTTTTTTATTTCTCCATGATTATGTGTCATGGACACAGTTCTCCAATAAAATCACAAATCTCACATTACATTACAACTGCCGCCTAGTAAGAGTGACTTTAGTATTCCAGAAAAAATGGCACCAAGCTAAGAATGTCTGATTAGCTCAAATTTATTTCACTCGCATCCACTGCACAATGCACATGACGCCTGATTTTACTCCAGCCTGGCTCAATATCAATTCTGGCAAATAAATCCATACATGATCCTAGCGAGTTATATTGTTATGAGTGACATCTTGGAAAGAGGACATGCTAGAAAACATAATTACACCAATAGACTTTGATTTGTCAAGGGCACCTTGGGAGGCTCCTGCCCCGCGCCTTCAGCGAGCAAATTTCCCAATTTGTATGCGTGGTTTATTGCATAAGCCAACACCTGATTGCTGAACTCTCTATGGACAGAATAATAGCATGTGTCGTGTCTTGTATCAACTGTAAAAATGATTAGACAACTTTTCTGACTATTGTTTACTGGGAAATGTCACTTGGAGATTTTCCTTCTTTATTTTTTCTTGGCTGCCTTTATCCACAGAAAATGTGCCTATCTTCTACAGAGAGTTTGGTCTATATTGTATATTTTAAGACACATCTCACCCTGAATAATTATCAATATATAATGTTGTGCTGTGTAAAAAATAAAATTCTCCAGGTACAATTTTCCACATTTTCTGTGCATTGGCAGCCTGTTCATTATGAATGGACTGTCTTAACACAATGTTATATTAACACGTCAGATGTCTCAAGTTATCACACATGTAGTGCTGCACTCCCAGCACCGTGGGGCCAGGTCTATGACACCCTGTACTCACAGTAAGGCTTCAGGCTTCCTTGTTGAATGAAGCCCAGCACAATCACAGTGTGGAAGACTGAGGACATCTAGTGGTGGAACTGAAATAATGCATGAGCAAGTGCCAGAAAGGAGGGGACTAAAGTAGATAAAGCTGTTTTAAAAAAAAAATAATGTTGGGTATCCATTCATTAAAAAAAATAGCCCTAAATTTTAAGAAAGCGTGTAGACAGATATAACATCAGGGCCGTTTTTAAGGCAGGGCAAAAGGGGCAGCTGCCCTGGGCCCTGTCATTGTTGTGGGGCCCAAAGCAGCTGCTTCATACTTGCCAACTATGCTGGTTTAAATTCCCTCGCCCCTTGAGGTTTTAGTCCTGTGCTGTGTCCCAGATGACTCACCTGCAGACCTTGTGTTTACATGTAAATTACTGCCATTCATATGTAAATAGAGGTGGCCGGCAGCATTGATGTGTATACCCTGAGATCATATCTATTTATTGTATGTCTCAGAGCAGGTGGAGAGCGAAACTGTATGGGAAGAGGGCCCCCAAGAAACGTTTTGCCCAGGGTCCAATCAATATTAAAGACGGCCCTGTATAACATACTAGCACTCACCCCAGTTTTGAATTAAATAACAATATTCCTAAGGGCTCTTTTATACTTGCTTAGGCTTCAACACACATTAAAGCATCTAACGCTTCAACGTGCTTTTATGATGTGTTGTTGATGCTTCGGGGGTGCTTCGATGATGCTTCAGTGATGCTTTCGTAAGGGCTCATTTACACTTGCTTCGGCTTCAACACACATTAAAGTGCCTACCACTTCAACATGCTTTTTTGATGTGTTTTTGATGCTTCTGTGATGCTTTTTTAAAGCTTTAAAAAGCTTAGCAAATGCCCTGTTTGTTGATTTTCTATTTGTTTTAAAGGGGTCCAACAGATCCCCAGCTCAGTTCTGCCCCCACTCAGCAGATCCCCAGCTTATTAGTACCCCTGGTTCAGCAGAGCCCCAGCTTATTAGTACCCTCATTCAGCAGAACCCCAGCTTATTGGTACCCTCATTCTGTAGATCCCCAGCTTATTGGTACCCTCATTCAGCAAATCCCCAGCTTATTAGTACCCTCGTTCAGCAGAGCCCCAGCTTATTGGTACCCTCATTCAGCAGATCCCCAGCTTATTAGTACACTCATTCAGCAAATCCCCAGATTATTAGTACCCTCATTCAGCAGAACCCCAGCTTATGGGTACTCTCATTCAGCAGAACCCCAGCTTATTGGTACTCTCATTCAGCAGATTCTCAGCTCAGTAGTAACCTCCAGCTCTGCTGATGCCCCATTCAGTAGTAACCTTCAGCTCTGCTGATCCTCCAGCTCAATGGTAACCCCCAGCTCTGCTGACCCCCAGTTAGTAGTAGCCCCCAGCTCTGTTGATCCTCCTCTTTCTCTGGACCCAGCTCAGCTCCAGCTATATTGCTCTCACCCTGTGTACCATGTGTGACATGCTAGTTTTTGCTGCTCTGGGCCCCCAGCTCTGCTGATCCTCTGTTGCTCAGTCCTCTCTCTCTATGTTGCACACCACGTGTGCCATTTGCTAGTTGAAGTCCAGACTTTTCTGCTGCCCCAAGCTGCACACCAGATGTGACATCTGCACCAGACACTCCCAGAATATATACACATGAACCGGAAGTGACTTCTGATGATGATGCATATCCTGGTTTACTTGTTGGTTTCCCAGTGCATCCTGGGATATCTCATGCCTGCAATACCTACAAAACAAAGTGAATCTTACTCTGAATAAAAGCCTTACAAAAGCTGCAGGTGTTGTTAGGGAGCATTGAGATAGACTTCTATGGAGGTTTTGGACATGCTTTGAATCACCAAGAAAGTTACATAGGGTGCATTTTTTGAAGCGAAGCAAACATAACATGTGAACAGGACTGTACAGTAACCATTTTATTTAGTGACAGGAGCTTTGATTCAGTGCGTTTTAAAAAAGCACGTCCAATGCCACATTTTGAAGCAAGTGTAACCGGGCCCTAAATGTATTTTCAAATAGCCTCCCTTTATCTTCATCTCCTGTAAGGATTATACACAGCACTATGGGCCATTCAAAATGTATTGCTTCTGACAGTGCTGTCTGATAGGACAGAAGAGAACTCAGGGCTGACCTCATCAGTGTCTTGCTTTCCTTTCACTATCCAATCAAAGGCTGAGGCGGCCCTTGACTAAACTGCTTTACTTTAACTGCAACAGACAACTGTGAAGTCAGATCTTGGCAGTGCTGTCTGCATTAGAAAGCTGGAGTGAGACATTTCACACTCAGGGGTATATTTAAAAAATATTTCAGAGTTGTGTGTTCAATGAAGGCCTTTGTAAAAAAAAAAATTTGTGTGAATGGGGGCAAATTGAATGTCATTAGCCTATTTTCTCTCCAAGTTTATTGTGCAATTAGGAAAATACTGCTTTATGGCCAATAGATGGAGCAGACAACCATAACACATAGTACACAAGTATTTATTCCCTATTTCCTATGATCGGCTTCATCTAGTGGCCATTATGGCTACTAGATAGAGCAGACGCCCATAACACATAGTACTATAGTATTTATTCCCTAATTCCTATGATCGGCTCCATCTAGTGGCCATAATTCGGTATTTCCCTGATTTACATGTAGCACCCTGATGTTTAGGCAGGGTACTCTTAAATGTATCTGCCAATTGATAGTTGCCTTGGCCAATTGCTAGGTCAATTGATTTCACTCTAGTTCTATAATTGCTGCAATTCTCTCTTCTGTCGCTAGATGGCCGGGTATCTGATGACATTAGATAAGACAACGGCATTGTGAGGACAGATTTGGAATGAATGTGTCCCAGCCAATGGGTAGGGATTTTCTTGGGTCCCTTGGCCTGCTGGCCTTGGTTGGAGTCAGGTGATCGGGGTTCTGTGCCACCTGGATGGCTGTCTGGTGGATGTGTGTCGTATTCCCCCAGGCTACTAGGCCAGAGACCTGAGGCCTATCCTGGGGACATCTGGCTGCTAGGCTATCTGAGGGCCTATGTAGAAGCAAGAGAGCAGCGCAGGGTTGGGATTGCGGCTTGCAGTCCAATCAGAAGTGAGAGTTCTGCCAGCCGGGAAACCTGTCATGGTCGGAGGTAGTGGAGAAGCGGTTTCCACTAAGGGACCAACCACCTTAATACCAGGGACCACAGTGTGTAGCTGAAGCAAGTGCCAGGGCAGTATTCTCACCAACCGGGGATGGTGAAGAATTGGAAAACTTCAGCAGATGTCAAGCCAGGGACCCAACCATTGGAGGTGATGCTTGCAGAGCATTATTGTGTGCCAAGCCAGGGACTGAGCAGGTCAGTGGGGTGAAGCTTGAAGAGTGTCTGTGAGTGCCAAGCTAGGGACCCAGCAGGGACACGGGGGTGACGCTTGAGGAAGATACTCAGTGAGAAGATTGGAAGAGCTCAGGAGATCCATTGGCAGTGGATCAGCGGGTCTAAGTGATAGACTGGGAGCTCAGTTGAGTGAAGATCTAAGCCCTTGTACACACGGTCGGAAAATCTGTCGGAATGTGTCCTATTGGACCGTGTCGTCGGATAATCCGACTGTGTGTGTTATGCATCGGACTGATTCCGTTGGAATATCCGTCGGACCCAATTTTCCAACATGTTGACAATATTTCCCGACCAACTGGGCCGATCGGACATACTCCGATCATGTGTAGAGAATTTTGATCGGACCAAGTGCCACGCATGCTCAGATCAAATTCCTACATCAAAGCTATTGGCTACTAGCCTGAATCTAGTCCCGTCGTAACGAAATTACGTCATCACGTTCTGAAAGATCGGATTTTTTCGCCAACTTTGTCCGACCGTGTGTATGCAACAGTTTCGGACAAGATCCGACGGACAAAATCCGACGGACAAAATCCGACGGGCAAAATCCGACAGATTTGGTTGTGGAAATCTCCGACCGTGTGTACAGGGGCTAAAAAGGAGGTTGTGGAGGAAGTGAAAGAGTTCATTACAACTTTTGTTACAAACTGTTCAAGATTGTTTCCATAGGAGACAGTGTGTCTACACATGCAGATGTGATATCCGGCTGGGTGCCTTTCCCTGCATTGCTGTCTACCTGTAGAAGTCTTGGAGTCTGCTAATTAACATTGCAACTACTAAAGGGTGTCCTGGCCCCAACCCTCTCTCCCACTGTTCTGTTTAAGAGAAATTAAATCTCTTTGCATTTGACAAGTGTCTGGCGCCCATTGAGTGCTATGAACAAGGCTTATCACCGAAACTAGTCTGCTGCTGACTGTACTCACTGTGAAGGCTTGAAAATAAATACTCTTGATGTTATGGCGTTGCCGGCTGCTTCTCTTATTCGATGACCGCTTGTCTGGCGCCCATTAATCTACCTTGCATTACACCCACCATGCCTTGTAACCCACTCTACACAGAAGGATGTCAGCTGTCCCTAACTCTGGCGGTCACCATTAGGCCTGGAGAGGCCCGTGACTTGGCTACATACACATTTGACCTGGAGAAACAATAGCCTAATAACATTTGATTTTGTCCATATTTGCACAGAACATGCAGTTTCACAGGTCAAATAGCTAAGTGTTTGTTTTTTTAAATAGACCCCTAACATATTTCAGCTGTAAATTTAGCTTTTTGCCTTCACTTTTATTTTTATATCTTTTTAGTATCCTTCATATTGATTAGCACTATGTAAAGATGTCATGGCTACAGTGACCGTTTCTTTCTTACACGTTAAACTTCTCCATTATCCCACAAGGGAAAAGTTGGTCTCAATTACACCGCGCCGACATCAGTTACATAACAACATTTGCGAGCGGCCAGGGAGAATCTTCTCGCCTCATTCTGTGCGGCTCTGTTACAGTCTACGCTAATTGCTGCTACCAGGCTCATCGGTGACCCACAGCTTACGGCATGCCCTGCCAAGTCATCCTATATGTTCTTGTGACTCATCAGGATTCCTGGAGATAATCCTGTCGAATTCTGAGCGGCGGGAAGCATCTGTCCGCTGGTTCGGTCAATAGAGTGCCTAGGATTGGGATCCAGACGTACAGATTAGCTCCGTGTAGAGGACATCGCCCCATACAAAACAGAAATCTGGGACTTTGTGAGATGAGACATGGAATGCCTACTGTGAAAATCGTTACAGATCTTCGCAGACGATGTTGATTATGGCACCAAAATTAACAGCTTAGAATGATATTGTTGTTTAAAGTCCAGCCACACACGTGTTTAAAGTATATAAATCCAACAGAACAGGAATGCAATATATTGCAGCTTGCAAGTCCTTAGATGTGGCGGCTGTATTAGTTTTCTTCTTTTTTCTTTTAGGCTTTTTTTTTGTCCTTTGTTTTCAACTATGATCCAGTAACACTGGATCCTAAGGCATAGCTCCCAACTGCCCCTGATTTCAAGGGACTGTCCCTGATTTCAAGGGAATGTCCCTGATTTCAAGGGACTGTCCCTGATTTGGAGCAATGCCCCTCTGTCCCTCATTCCTCCTCATTTTGGTCTGATCTATATAGATGCATATAAAACACATTTTTTGTCTATCAAAAAGGGTTTTCCAGCACTAAACTTTTCATCTGATTTCTAAATTGCTGCATTTGTAAGTTCCAAAAGCCAGTATAAAGGAATAGTAGTGGTAAAAAAAAGCACTTGTGGGGTTTAACCAATCTTGTTTTTTTTGTACAATTCTCCTTTAAAGGGGTGTGTCCTATGCCTACATACTTTTTCTGATAGGTGTCCCTCATTCCCATGACAAAAAGTTTGGAGGTATGTCCTAAGGTGACAACGCTCACTCACTGTACAGTATCTTTGCAGCGTTGTCACCATAGGACAGGAAGTGCATTAGGTCATCAACAGAACACCTCCCCCTCTCCTACTCTGCATAATATGGTGGCTGGTTGTTCTGTAATTCATGGAAGAGAACTTGGAAAGGCTGATAACTTTGTCTGAGATTGTAGCTCGGTGCACAGGATGTTGCAAGGACAATGGATTTATATTACATTTTCTGTTATTGGCTTTAAATACACGTTAACAAAAAATCTTTTATTTATATTTAGATTCTATTCTTAAAGTGGTTGTAAACCTCAGATGTCAAATATGAACAAAGCATATCCCTCTATAGTGTTTACTTGTCTCAAACCAGAGCACTAAGTGTCATTTCGGTCGGCTGAGTCACTTCTGACAGGTTTTCCTGACACCAAGAGACAAATGGTGACAGAGGACGGAGCTCCAGCACACAGTCAGTGATTGACAGTCTCAGATCTGTTCCTGTGTGCTGTGTGAAGGGGGTGTGTCCCTTTCCTCCAATCAGCTCTCAGAGCTCTCCTCGCAAAGCTCTACAGAGTGTAACAGCTCCCTGCTCCCTTTTTTATGACAGCTCAAACAAGCGTTATATGTTCTGGACTTTTTTTTACTAGTAATGGCGGCGATCAGCGATTTTTGTTGTGACTGCAACATAATGGCGGACACATCAGACATTTTTGACACATTTTTGGGACCTTTGTAATTTATACAGCAATCAGTGCTATATAAATGCAGTGATTCCTGTGTAAATGACACTGGCAGTGAAGAGGTTAACCAGTGGGTGGCAGTGTAGGGGTTAAGTGTTCCTAGGGGTGTGTTACTAACTGTGGGGGGCTGGGCTTTCATTTAGTGAACACTGATCTCTGCTCCTATCACATGGAGCAGAGATCAGCATCACTAGTTGCTAGGCAGAATGGGGAAATGCTGTTCACAATGGCATTTCTCAGTTCAGCCGCCCCATGAGACAATCGCGGGTATGCCCGCGGCGATCGAGTCCATGGGACCCGCGACCGGACTCACGGGGGTCCCGACCGGCACGTGAGCGCACCACCGGCGGCACGCTCGTGATGGCAGGGAGGCATTAAAGATTGGACATACCTGTACGCCAATATGCCTGCCCGTGCCATTCTGCTGACGTACATCGTCGTGCGCTGGTCGGGAATCGGTTAATTCACATACTAATATATGGTATCTATTGAGCACAAAGTTATATATATATTTTTAAACATTTCAATCGGCTGCCCTACCCATGAGAAAAGTGGGGAATGTTCCCAACCTTTTTGTAAAATAGCGCTACATCCCATCACATGGTGCTGTCACATTATAAACGCTCACGTGGGAGTGCCATTAACAATAAATGGCACCCTTGCATATCTCCTAAAAAGAAGACCATGTAACTATGTAAGATGTAGAAGGAAACAATTAGAACAGCTTTCATGTTGCTTTTTCAGCCTGTGTCCCCTCCACAGAGATGTCCCTTCACTTCCTATTCTGGTGGCATGTGTGGAATTTCTCATCAGGCCACCAGGACAAATACAGAGGTTAAATCTGACCTGTGAGGATACAGACTGCAACAAAATCATGACTTCTAACCCAACCCTACTCTGTTCAAACCTGTCCAAACCTGGAACCCTTTAAAGCAGCTAGGGCTGCAACTAACAATTATTTTCATAATCGATTAGTTGACCGATTATTGTTTCGATTAGTCGATTAATCGGTTAATAACCTTAAAAAAAAAGTGTGGTGTATAATTTAGTTAATATGTAAAGTTTTTAAAAAAAAGGCAATTTATTCTTAAATATCTCTATATGCAGTGGTAAATATAAATAACTATATGGTTAGGGAGCAAAATATCTAATCCACTCTGAGAATAACACACAGAAGAGATATACTGTATATATTAGAGGGGATATATACTGTATATACTATTAGAGGAGAGAGATACTGTATATACTATTAGAGGAGAGAGATACTGTATATACTATTATAGGCTATATAATGTATTTACTATTAGAGGAGAAATACTGTATATACCATTAGGATAGATATACTGTATATACCATTAGAAGATATATACTGTATATACCATTAGAAGAGATATACTTTATATAATATTAGAGGAGAGATATATTGTTTATACTATTAGAGTGTATATAGTGTATATACTATTAGAGGAGATATATACGGTACTTTTAAAGGGTCAATCTGGTAAATATCATTAGACTCATTAACTTTAACCCCATTTTGTTACTGGCCGATTAATCGATTATGAAAATAGTAATCGATTAATTTCATAATTGATTAGTTGTCGATTAATCGATTAGTTGTTTCAGCCCTAAAAGCAGCGTTCTCCAAACTGAGAACTGGGGGCTGCATTCGACTTTTTGCTTGCCCTTATCTGGGGGTGTCATGGTCAGGGGTAAGGTTTGTAAACCAATAGCTATAACAGTAGAGAGGCTCCCACTGACCAGCTGGATAAGTACACCAGCAGGTCGACCTGGCTGATGTCACCTGAGGTGCAAAGTCTGAGCACTAAACAGTGTTAACCAGAACTCCTGATAGTGGAGATAGTGTTTGCTGCGTGTTAGTACCAGTTTGCAGTCCTCAGGATCACCCCACCAGGAGGGGAGCAAGCTGGGGTCCAGTAGCAGTTACAGCAGGTGAGGATCAAGCAGAAGCTATGTCGAGGAAAAAGCCAAAGATTGGTAGTGAGTGTTTACAGCTTGGGAACAAGCAGAAGTATAGTTGAAGAACAAGCCAAAGGCCAGTAACAAGTAGAAGTGATGACACAGACAGCAGCAGGAGTGACAAGAGCAAGATATTGGCTGGACAGAGCATAATGATCTTGCAAACAGGAAGTACAAAGGAATGGCTTAAATAGGAAGTTCATGGGAGGAGCAAAGGGTTCAAGAGAAACAAGACACAGAGCCAGATTGTATAAGGAATCAGGCAAGGAACTATCCAGCATCTCAGGTGGCTCAGCAAGAGGAGATATTGGCAGACACAGCAGAGGTTGCAGGTTCAGATCCGGGATCCTGACACTAGTTGTAAGGTCAGTCGGCACCCCTCCTTCCTTCACAACCATGCGACAATACAGCTAGAAATGAGATGGCTGTTTTACACATGGCACTTTTCTCCATCTTCAAGCACTTTCCCACAACAAGCCTCTCATAAGGAATCATAAGCGAAGAGGGACTTGTCAGCTATAATGTTCAAGGCACGCAGGCAAGTGCCATCTAACAAAGCAGCCATCTCCTTGCTAGCTTGCCTTAGACAGCACATAGAAGGATGGGGCAAAACTAGGCTGACAACCCACCTATTTGATAGTAATCGCTTGGTGACAGGTCATCATCAGGGTTCTGTTAGACCTGCACTGAGCCTGAGTAGATCTGGGGCTGAAAGTCCCAATATGCTGCCAACCCTGCCAAAGCCAGAAAGAATCTCAGTTGCGAACCCAGAAGTGTTTAGAATTGGGCACTCCGGGATTCACTGCACACAAAGAGGAGCATGGAATGGATGCTCATGCTCAAAATCCTAAAACGATTTCCAGCCCTCCCTGCTGCCCATCCCAAAACTTCTGAGACACCAGTCGGAACCTTCATCTTCATACCCCCAAGCTTCATCTTGCAGCGCCCAGTGTGCTCTCCAAACAGGGGGCATCTTAGACTCAACTCAATCCTCTGTAGACTTCTCTGCTTCTATAACAGCCAGGCAACAAGCATTGTCATATGGAGGTCAGAAAAAAGGGACCCCTGTACTTCTCACGTGTATGAATCAGTAAACATGCCACACCAATGATCATAGAGCCCAAAAAGCTTTTTAATAAATAACAGCATACGAGAGCCAACATGTTTCAGGAGACACTCCTCCTTCATCAGTGACTAAAACCTGTAAATGTCTTGACTCTTATACTGTATTCTATTATTTAAAAAAACAAAAACATATTCTGGGCTTTATTACCATTGCTGCTTTTTTCTTACATATTCAGACTTATCCTTTCTTGGGGGTTCTCTGGTATATATATGTGGGCAGACTCAATGAGGGAGTCTGTCTTATCAATGAGCTAGTCATTCACAGCATTGGATATCATTAAAAGGAGGTCTGTTCTAATCTGGTGCCTCTTATTTGTGTACCCCATAATTCTCACCATAGGTTGACTTTAATTGGGTTTTTTAAACGTGTTGAGGAGGCTCTAGTAATTGAACTGCCTGTGCCGTGGTTTGTCCATGTACTCATGATGAAGTAATTATGGGATCTGTAATAGAAACTATAAATATCTTTAGGAAAAGCTTTCAAATGGAATAATTGCGATGTATGAATAGTCCGTACTGTAAAAGTACGCTTCATTGCACTTCGCCAGCCAGAGTTCAAAGATGAGCAACCCGAGACCAGGAAGATAGGACGGAAGGAAAACTTTACTGAAGCAGAGACAGAGAGCAAAGTGCAAATAAAGCACGACCAGGGACGCTCAGCTAATTTTACCTTTGAAAGGCATGGTGCACTGCATGGCAGACTAGAATACGTGACTAACATGGAATTCAAAGCTAATGTGATTAAACTTATCATAATTACACGTGTTTATGCTATTAAAATGCACGTGTGGTTTATGCAGGTTCCCATGCATCACATGTAGGGTGGCCCACTCATTTCAATTCCCTGAGCACATGAATCACGGAAAAGGAGTCCTTGACACATGTTTGCAGATGCGTGGGGGTACCATTAACTGGCAACTTTGCTAAAGTGCAGTGCATTATTCTGCCTGTGACCCTAGCCTTAGGCTACATTCACATGGACACCTCTTGATGCAGCAACTGGTGGCGCTATGGCTGGCGATTGGCCACGGACAGCCACCTCCTCTCACCCTGAGTTTCTCCACTGTGCAACTTCAGCAGCAGCTCTGTATGAAGATCTCTCCATCCCCCCTCCCTCCTGGCATGCAGCAGCGGTGGACCAATTGGGGGGGGGGGGGGGGCTGGAGGAGCATCATGGGACATGTAGTCACCTTGGAAGTACTGCCCACTGAAAGTAATAGGGTCTAAACTACAGCCCTCATCAGACCTGATGGACAAAGGAAAACAGAGGATTTTATTCCCAAGCAAATTCTGCTATGGGGAGCATTGCATTGTGGAACAAGAGAGTGAGAGAAACTTCGACTCTGTGTTGTGGGACCATCCTAGAGGGCAGAGAGAAAGAGATAGAAAGAGAGGGACTGAGCCATCACTGCATCTATATCCGAGGAGCACCTAGTGCACTGAGGGACTATGCTTCTTTTTTTTTTTCTCTTTTATTGGTTGACCTAGATGGACTTGCGTCTTCTTTCAACCTGACTAACTATGTAACTATGTAGGTGCCAGGATACAGTCCCTGTTGTGCTGAGGACCGCAGTCCATCAGGCAACCAAGATGTGAGCAGACAACCAGAGGGACCACTGCTGCTGTGCCACTGGCTCTACTAAGAGGGCCTTGTGGCCATGATCTGTTGCCACGAAGTCCCGGTACAAGTCCTGCTACAAATCAAACAGAGAATGAAGATTCGCAGTCCAAGGACCACGGCTATGGAACGCTCTACCCACTAACATCCGCATGGAAGAAAACAATTGGGCCTTCAGGAAAAAACTCAAGACCCACCTCTTCTAAGCCCCCGTACACACGGTCGGACATTCTGCCAACCAAATCCGTTGGATTTTGTCCGACGGATTGTGTCCGAAACTGTTGCATACACACGGTCGGACAAAGTTGTCGGAAAATCCGATCGTTCAGAACGTGATGACGTTATTTCGTTACGACGGGACTACGTTCACGGTAGTAGCCAATAGCTTTGATGTAGGAATTTGATCTGAGCATGCGTGGCACTTGGTCCGATCAAAATTCCGATCGGACCAGTTTGTCGGAAAATATTTCCAACATGTTGGAAAATTTGGTCCAACGGATATTCCGACGGAATCAGTCCGATGCATATCACACACAGTCGGATTATCCGACAACACGGTCCGATAGGACACATTCATGTGTACGGGGTCTAAGAAGCAGGACAACACAGTATTGATAAAGCGCCTTGAGGCGATTCAGTTCACATTTGCAGAGCTATACAAGGTATTCATTCATTCATTCACTAAAGAGTGAGGCCTTAGAAACCCACTACACAGCTGCCTTACAGCCCAATTACTACCTGCAGACCTTATTGTGACTGTCCTCATGCACCCTAACGGTATCTAGCACTAGCTGGCTTAAGAGTAAGGACTACAGATGGCCCCTTTACAGTTGCTAGACAGAGACCTTTGCCCCTTTTCTTAGTTTCGAAGGTACCACTCAGTGGACGCTGCACCATACCCTTGCCATTCCCTTACAGTACACTCTAACCCAGTTGCAGTATTATTATTCACTTTGCTGTTTATGTTTATATGCACTCTTTATGATGATTTTGCTGATTCAAGCGTTGATTCCAATCTAGTGCTACAGAACTCTATTCTAAGTTACTTTGGCATAGCTATTATAGCTATTATACTGTTCAAATCTACCTTCTGTGTGTTCATAAATGAACATTTATGCTCAACTCACCATTTATTCTAATGCATTCCAATACACTGAGTTAATTTACTACTGAACAGTCTTGTGTCTATTTCCTCGCACTAACTCACAACCAAATTAAAGGTATCTATTGTGCCTTGAAAAAGTATTCATACTCCTGGAAATTTTCCACATTTTGTCACGTTACAACCAAAAACATAAATGTATTTTATTGGGATTTTATATGATAGACCAACACAAAGTGGCACATAACTGTCAATTGGAATGAAAATGATAAATGGTTTTCAAAACTTTTTACAAATAAATATCTGAAAAGTGTGGGGGGCATTTGTATTCGGCCCCCTGAGGCAATACTTTGTAGAATTACCTTTCGCTGCAATTACAGCTGCAAGTCTATTTGGGGATGTCTCTTCCAGCTTTGCACATCTAGAGAGGGACATTTTTGCCCATTCTTCTTTGCAAAATAGTTCTGTCAGATTGAATGAAGAGTGTCTGTGAACAGCAATCTTCAAGTCTTGTCACAGATTCTTAATTGGATTTAGGTCTGGACTTTGACTAGGCTATTCTAACACATGAATATGCTTTGATCTAAACCATTCTATTGTAGCCCTGGCTGTATGTTTAGGGCCATTGTTCTCTGCCCCAGTCTCAAGTCTTTTGCAGACTCTAACAGGTTTTCTGCTAAAATTGCCCCTTATTGGGCTCCATCCATCTTCCCATCGACTCTGACCAGCTCCCTTTGCTGTCACCTCAAAATAACTCAACACACAGCCATTAATATCTAAATCACTGACAACAAAAGTGAGTACACCCCTAAGTGAAAATGTCCAAACTGGGCCCAAAGTGTCAATATTTTGCGTGGCCACCATTATTTTGCAGCACTGCCTTAACTCTCTTGGGCATGGAATTCACCAGAGCGTCACAGGTTGCCACTGGAGTCCTCTTCCACTTCTCCATGACGGCATCACAGAGCTGGTGGATGTTAGAGACCTTGCGCTCCTCCACCTTCCATTTGGGGATGCCCCACAGATGCCCAATAGGGTTTAGGTCTGGAGACATACTTGGCCAGTCCATCACCTTTACCCTTTGCTTTTGCAAGGCAGTGGTCGTCCTGGAGGTGTGTTTGGGGTTGTTATTGTTATCATTGGAATACTGCCCTGTGGACCAGTCTCTGAAGGGAGGGGATCATGCTCGGCTTCAGTATGTCACAGTACATGTTGGCATTCATGGTTCCCTCAATGAACTGTAGATCCCCAGTGCTGACAGCACTCATGCAGCATCAGACCATGACATTCCCACCACCATGCTTGACTGTAGGCAAGACACACTTGTCTTTGTACGCCTCAACTTTCTGCCGCCACACACGCTTGACACCATCTGAACCAAATACGTTTATCTTGGTCTCATCAGACCACAGGACATGGTTCCAGTAATTTATGTCCTTAGTCCGCTTGTCTTCAGCAAACTGTTTGCAGGCTTTCTTTTGCATTATCTTTAGAAGAGGCTTCCTTCTGGGATGAGAGCCATGCAGACCAATTTGATGCAGTGTGCGGCGTATGGTATGAGCACCGACAGGCTGACCTCCAACCCCTTCAACCTTTGCAGCAATGCTGGCAGCACTCAAACGTCTATTTCCCAAAGACAACCTCTGGATATGATGCTGAGCATGTGCACTCAACTTCTTTGGTTGACCATGGCGAGGCCTGTTCTGAGCGGAACCTGTCCTTTTAAACCCCTGTATGGATTTGGCCACCGTGCTGCAGCTCAGTTTCAGGGTCTTGGTAATCTTCTTATACCCTAGGCCATCTTTATGTAGAGCAACAATTCTTTTTTTCAGATCCTCAGAGAGGAGGTGCCATGTTGAACTTCAAGTGATCAGTATGAGAGAGTGAGAGCGGCAACACCAAATTTAACACACCTGCTCCCCATTCACACCTGAGACCTTGTAACACTAATGAGTCACATGACATCGGGGAGGGAAAATGGCTAATTGGGCCCAATGTGGACATTTTCACTTAGGGGTGTACTCACTTTTGTTGCCAGCGGTTTACACATTAATGGCTGTGTGTTGAGTTATTTTGAGGCGACAGCAAATTTACACTGTTATACAAGCTGTACACTCACTACTTTACATTACAACAAAGTGTCATTTCTTCAGTGTTGTCACATGAAAAGATGTAATAAAATATTTACGAAAATGTGTACTAACTTTTGTGAAATACTGTATATTTTTATTATGACCACCCAACTAATATTCAGTAGGTCCCCCTTTTGCTGCCAAAACAGCCCTGACCCATCCAAGCATGGACTCCACTAGACCTCTGAAGGTATGCTGTGGTATCTGGCACCAAGCTGTCAGTGGCACATCCTTTAGGTTCTGTAAAGTGTTAGGTGGGGTCTCCATGAATTGGACTTGTTTTTCTAGCACACCCAAGAAATTCTCGATTGGACTGAGATCTTGAGAATGTGGAGGCCAATTCAAGAACTCAAAGCACCTTCTTCTATTCCAGTTCTGATGCTCACATGCCCTTTGTGGGCCCTTTTGGCTGTTGACACAGGTCAGCATGGGGACCCTGGGTTTAGTAACACTAAGGCATGGCCATTCATGACAGTGTCGCTTTTCTGCCAGTTTTCCTTTCCTTGGACCATAATTGGTTGGTCCTGACCACTACAGGAGCAACATCCCAATTCCAGAGTTGTTCTGACCCAGTCTCCTAGCCATTACACCTTGGCCCTTGGCAAAGCCGCTTAAATCCTTATGCTTGCCTATTTTTTCTGCTATCAACACATCAACGTCAAGGACAACATGTTTACTGGCTACCCAATATATCTCAACCACTTTCAGGTGCTTCTGTAATTAGATAATCAATGTTATTTCTTTACCTGTCATGGTCATAATGTCATTGCTGATCAGTGTATATCTCAGCTGTACATTTAGTTGTTTGCTTGCTCCATTGAAGCTTCAATAAATGCTGAGAGTAAATATGGACTTAAACAGAAAAGGCAAACAAATATGACTATGTAAACTGTGGAAGATTGTAATAGTTAGATTTCCATTTAAATGACGCAAATCCACCGATTATTTGTCTGTGATCTTCTAAGCTCCATGGTATGAAGATTCACATCTGTTTGCCTTGAATGGCATTCTGTAAAAGGCACATCAGAGGGTACGTTTTAAAGATTAACTCAGGGCACAAAAACCTTCATTTAAATATACAGTATATTTTAGTAGCCACAAAGAATATAAATCCACTTTGTGAGCACCAAATGCGTTTGCAAACCCAGATATTACCTTGTGACATCATCACTGTGCTGTACATAGCCTGTGCAGACAGCAGACTTGTGGGAGGGATGCAGGAGGCTCCACCCACTACAGGCTGCCTGCAGAAAACTACAGGAGGGGCCGGAGACAAGACCAGTCATCCTGCACAAAGAGAGACAGCAGAGCTGTGGGAGGAACTCAGCAGGCTCCACCCACTACAGGCTGCCTGTAGAAGACTACAGGAGGGGGCGGAGACAAGACCAGTCATCTTGCACAAGGAGAGAGAGAGAGAGCAGAGCTGTGGGAGGGACTATGCAGGCACCACCCACTACAGGCTTCCTGCAGAAAACTACAGAGGGGGGCGAAGACAAGACCAGTCATCCTGCACAAGGAGAGAGCGCAGAACTGTGGGAGGGACTATGCAGGCTCCACCCACTACAGGCTTCCAGTCATCCTGCACAAGGAGAGAGATCAGAGCTGTGGGAGGAACTCAGCAGGCTCCACCCACTACAGGTTGCCTGCAGAAAACTACAGGAGGGGCCGGAGACAAGACCAGTCATCCTGTAGTAGGAGAGAGAGCAGAGCTGTGGGAGGGACTATGCAAGCTCCACCCACTACAGGCTTCCTGCAGAAAACTACAGAGGGGGCGGAGACAAGACTCTGCCCAGAGTCTTGTCTCTTCCCAATGACCACAAGTGTAAGGAGGTAATTCTTCCCAATGACAACAAGTGTAAGGAGGTAATTCTTCCCAATGACAACAAGTGTAAGGAGGTAATTCTTCCCAATGACCACAAGTGTAAGGAGCATTCTTCCCAATGACCATCATACTAATGTATCATGAGTTGTAGATTTCAAATTTTTAGCAGGGGTTCCCCCGAGACCGGATAACTATTTCAAGGGTTCCTCTGTGATGAAAAGTTTGAGAAAGGCTGCTGTAATCATTAATAGATCATTAAATATATATATTTTTAAAACCCAAGCAGTGTAAGTACCTGAATGTGACCTGATTTCAGCCCCTTGCAGTTACTGTACTGCAGGGCATGAGAGGAAGAAACAATTAATCAGTTCAAATGTCAGCAAGAAGCTGATAGGAGGAGAGAGCAATGTGACAGAGAGATGAGCTCATCACTGTGCTGCTTCTCCTTTCACTGTCCAGTCACAGGCTGGACGACCTGGGACTCAGAGGAAGTGGGCTGAATGATGGTAGCCATCAGACTGAGGACATCTAGTAACAATAAAGTACTACAGTGGAACCTCAGTTAGCAAGCGTTTTGAAAGACGAGCAACTTTTTTTATTCTGACCCAGGTTTACTAGTGTTGTCATGCAAAACGAGTAGAATTCAAGCTAATGAAGTATGCAGTACTGCATTTGGCCAGAGGTACGGGGGAGCCGGCGGCACTCGGAACGGTTTGGAGCCGTTCGGAAATACTCTGAATACAAAGACTACAGGTAGCCCGTTTCTTTACCCTCATCTCACACTGATGGAGAACAATGACAATTACTGTCATATTATTCACGTATTGGATTCATGTCATGGAATTGGGAAATTCATCTCTTCCCCCAGCAGGACAAGAAACTCTGATCTTTATTCATGGTTGTGGATTTGGCTCCATACGATCGCACCATCCCCACAAAACTACAGGACATAAACATAATACAGTTTGGCTTAGCTTTACAGGTTGTTTTTATATGTTTAAAGCTGAACTCCAGGCAGATAAAAATGCACAGATTAATGCAGCTCTGGACTTATGAATTCATCATAAAAAACAGAACTCTAAACAAAAGTTACAAGATAAAAAGGAATAGCCCATTAAAAGATAAATTAGCTCATCTCTCTGCCACTCTGCTTTCTCCTCCTATCAGCATGCTTCTTGTTAGCACATAAGCACAGCAGTACATTGAATTGCAAGGGGCTGATATCAGGGTACTTACCCTAGTTTACTTACACTGCTTGCATTAAAAGTATTTTTTCCTTGTCAGCACATGAACTGATTGTCTTCTTGTGCTGCTACTTTCTCTTAATCTACGGTGCCTAATTATTTATATAATTTTTGCTATTTATTTTATTTTATTTGTATTGGCCGCTACATAAACCAATAATACTAATAGAGTAGAAAACACTTTAAGCACTTCAGCCCCGGAAGATTTGGCTGCTCAATGACCAGAGCACTTTTTGCGATTCGGCACTGCGACACTTCAACTGACAATTGCGCGGTCATGTGACACTTCACCCAAACAAAATTGACGTCCTTTTTTTACCACAAATAGAGCTTTCTTTTGGTGGTATTTGATCACCTCTGCGGTTTTCGTTTTTTGCGCTATAAACAAAAAAAGAGCGACAATTTTGAAAAGAAAAACACAATATTTTGTACTTTTTGCTATAATAAATATCCCCTGTTTATAAAAAAAAAAAAAGCATTTTTTTTTTCAGTTTAGGCCGATATGTATTCTTCTATATATTTTTGGTAATAAAAATTGCAATAAGCTTATATTGATTGGTTTGCGCAAAAGTTATAGCATCTACAAAATAGGGGATAGATCTATAGCATTTTTTTTATTATTATTTTTTTTTACTAGTAATGACGGCGATCTGCGATTTTTATTGTGACTGCGACATTATGGCGTACACATCGGACACTTTTCACACATTTTTGGGACGATTGACAATTAAACAGCGATCAGAGCTATAAAAATGCACTAATTACTGTATAAATGCCACTGTCAGGGAATGGTTTAACACTAAGGGGCGATCAAGGGGTTAACTGTGTTCCCTGACTGTGTGTTCTAACTGTAAGGGGGAGGGGACTGACTATAGGAGATGACCGATTGTGATTCCTAGCTATTAGGAACTCATGATCTGCATCTCCTCTCAGTACAGGACAAGGATTTTTGGGATACACACACACGTCCGTGTTCTGCCTCTCCTGCCCGCGTTCGGTCGTAGCCGGCAGTCATAAGCATGGGCACCCCCGTGCACCTTCTATCCCGATTAAAGGAGCCGACTTATAGCTACGACGGCTCGCGGGATTGCGCCGACCTGCTGCAGTATAATGACGGCAGCTGATCGGCAACTGGTTAAAAATTAAAAAAGAAAATTAAAAATCAGCAGAGCTAAAACTGCAGCATGCTACATTTAGAAAAGGGAGGGGCCAGTAAATGACATTTTGATTAGTCCCTTTTGCCACTCTCCATCCTGAAACATCCCCTACAGCAGCCAGGGGGGGGAGAGGAGAGGACGGAAGCCAGCAGCACTGCGGTGGGGGGCACAACATGGGGGGAAGCCCGGGCAGTAGGGGGAATCGGCACCGCACAGAGTGATTAGGGTGTGCATACCTCCCAACATTTTGAGATGGGAATGAGGGACACCTACTAACAAAGTATGTAGGCATAGAAAACGCCTCCTGCCACACCCCCTTAAAGGAGAATAAACCAAAAAAAGGATAATTAAATCCACAAGGACTTTTTTTTACCACTACTATTCCTTTATATTGGCTTTTAAAATGTACAAATGCAGCACTTTAGAAATTAGATGAAAGGTTTAGCCCTGAGAAAAAACTTTTTGAAAGATAAAAAGTACATTTTATATACATCTATATAGGGACAGAGGGACATTGCTCCAAATCAGGGACAGTCCCTCAAAATCAGGGACAGTTTGGAGGTATGGGTGTGCCCAGGCATACCTGGCACACCCCCCGCGCATGCCTAGGCTGTTCCTGGTTTTCTGTTTCAGGGTGGCTCCTTTGTCGCGCAGCACCCCATGGAGCCACCCTTGCATGCAGTGACTAGAGTTGTATCGCCCTACATTGTGTGCATCAATAGATACACACAACCCCATAACCTAGGATGGCAAGGCACGCCGCTGCTCCTCCCTCCCCCCCCCTTCTCCAAACTAACAGACTGGCTGGGGACTGCACTGTCCACTGTTATCTCTTTTCCTTAAAGACCTAAAAGCAGCACTGAGAGACAGTGGCGTCTGCTCCATTGGGGGCGCAGGGGCGCTGCCCCCCTAATCCATGTGCCTGGCCCCTAACCTATATGCAGAGCGCCAGATGCATGGATTTCAATGGGGTTTTTGTTTTTTGTTTTGAAGTACATGATTTAAGCTTAAAGCGGTGTTCCGCCCAGAAATGGAACTTCTGCTTTAAGGGAGGTTACCCCCTGACATGCCGCATTTGGCATGTCATTTTTTTTGGGGGGGGGGGGGGGGTGAGCGGGTACCCTCTCTTCAGAGGGTCCCCACTCCCACTTCCTCCTGGTGCACTGCAACACCAGAATGGAGATCTCCTCTCCTCCCTCCCTCTCGGCAATCATCTGGGATACGTCACAGGTCCCAGATGATTGCCCAGCCAGTCACAGTCACGCGCAGTGGGTGTGGGCACCCACAGTTACAATTCCGGCGCGCAGAGATGAGAGGGAGACCAGCGGGGCTTCATTCCCCCGCATCGCTGGACCCTGGACAGGTAAGTGTCCGATTATTAAAAGTCAGCAGCTGCAGTATTTGTAGATTTTTTTTTTAAGCAGAACTCCGCTTTAAAGCTCTGATTGGCTTCAAAATAGGGTGGGCTTGGGGCCTTTGTCTCACTAATGCTGAGAACAACTGATTTAGGGCATTTTAGTACCTAAACGTTGCAGGAAATCTGTCTCCCTATTAGAATTTTTACAGATCATTTCATTTTTACTTTGTATAAGCAAGATAGTTTGTTTGCACGGACTGATTGCAGGCGTCTTCAGTGTGCAAAGCACTGCCATCTACTGGTTGTTGATAGAATTACAGTCATGTATTTTTAGTGCGTTTCACACACTGTAGGTGTAGAAAGTAAATCAATTGCCAAGCAACCCCAACCGCCAAACAACTGATAGTACACTTCAATTGGCATTATGCAAATAATGCGCTGGTTCGAATGCACGCAACATTTGGGCGAAACACCTTTCACATCAATAGCCTATGGGGAGACTAATGCAGAAGGAACCAGGAGCTGTTAAAAAGTATTAGGGTACATACATATTTAAAGCGGTATTAAACCTAAAAAAGAAAACGTTTATTATATTGCAGCTGACCAATTCTTAGATGTGATGGCTGCATTCATCTTTTTTTTAGGCTTTCTTTCTTCTATTTTCATCTGGAGATCCAGCCAGTAAGTCTGTTGATTTTAAACAGAAGGAGCTTTTCTGCATAGTAGCAGTTTAGAGTGTTGAGACAAATCATTTACCAGTGACAGGGGAGCTCGCAATGATCAGCTTTTATTTTTTCATGTAAAATCTTTATCCCAAAAGAAAAAAATGTAGCTGTAACTGCAGCTAGAATTTGGCTTCAATTTGTTAGCGTATCTAAATCTGCTAGTATATCTAACACCCCCCCCCCCAGGCTGACAATGCTGCTGTCAAATGTGCCCCCTGTGCTTGTTCATCCAGAGTGGGGTTACTGGCCAAATCACCAGAATAAATAAATGAAAAAAGCTTAAAACAAGAAAATGAATGCAGCCACCACATCTAAGGATTGGTAAGCTGTAATATATTATGTTTTTGGTTTAATACCACTTTAAGTGTTCCATTGCAGTGTGGTTAACGTACTTCACAACATTATGTTAAGTCAGCCTGTTCATTAGGAATAGAATTCAAAGCCACAGCTAAAAACAAAACAAACAACCCCCTTTTTTTTTATATATCAATGCAACACACTATAGTGCTGCAACAGAGGCTGATCTGTCAGACTTTTGTGAACACCGACAAGAACCGCACAGGCACCAGGATTCACATGCCATGGGTCACCTCTCAGTTGGCATCTCAGTCCAGGAACTGGATGGTGACCCTGGATGATGCCTAAACAAAGATGGCTCTGTCCTTCTGGAGAGAAAAGCAAATGAAGGCATTGTCAGGGGAAATACTGTGATGTTTATGAGAGATACAAGGAAATGTTACAGATTATCTGATGCCAGGTTCACTTTTATGTCTGCCTTTAGTTACTTAGAGAGATGAAATATAAACAGAAATCTTAATGGAAATCACTGGAACCGCATGCCAGCCGGGGATCAGTCGCCATCATTCTCTGTGACTCAGCCAGTGTAAAGCACAGGGAAATGTTTGTTCCCTTTTCTATGCATAAAGAGAAGGATCAGCAGTCGGTCACATTGATTTTCCAACCTGTCAGGAAACAAAAATCTATATACATGTGACAGCATTTGTATCATATGGTCCGAAGAGGTTTGTGATTGGTCCAGAGTTAAACTGCAATTGTCGGAGGAAATACTTAAATCAAACGCATCGGTTTCTTTTATCTGATTACATCAAAAGGAGGAGAAAGGCCGGGCACACGCTTGGTCCCACTACAAACTTTAGCCCTTTTCTGCCACTTTAAAGTCTATAGAAAACACGGTATTGATGTGATACATTTGTCGAGCCATTTCCAGACTCATGAATAGAGTGATAAGCAGGGGATGCATTAGTCATTTTCCTCACACAGATTTGTATCTTTTGCTCCTATTAAAAGACATTACAAACAGTTTTCAATTAGTCGTTCTTTTTGTATGATATTGCTGATAACATTGGGCAAGAACCTGGACTCACAGCAAATGTAGAGGGGAGTTCCCAGATAACCATCAGCATTAACCTCCTGCAAAGGTCAGGGCAAGCAATAACTCCCAGCACTGCACAATAATAACCTCCAGCACGGCACAATAATAACCCCCAGCACTACACAATAGTAACCCCCAGCACTACACAATAGTAACCCCCACCCCCTACACAATACTAACCCCCAGCACTGCACAATAATAACCTCCAGCAGCAGACAATAAAAAAACAGCACTGCACAATAATAACCTCCAGCAGCAGACATTAATAAGCTCCAGCACTGTACAATAATAACCTCCAGCAGCAAAGAATAATAACCCCCAGCACTACACAATAATAACCTCCAGCAGCAGCAGCAGTGAATAATAAGCTCAGCACTACACAATAATAACCCTCAGCACTACACAATAATGACCATCAGCAGCAAAGAATAATAACCCCCAGCACTACACAATAATAACCCTCAGCACTGCACAATAATAACCTCAAGCGGCAAAGAATAATAACCCCAAGCACTGCACAATAATAACCTCCAGCAGCAGACAATTTTAAAAAAAGCAACACTACACAAAAATAACTTCCAGCAGCAGACAATAATAATCCCAAACACTACACATTAATATTCTCCAGCAGAAGACAAAAATAACCCCCAGCACTACACAAGAATAATCCCCAGCAGCAGACAATAACAACCCCTAGGACCAGACAATAATGACCCCCAAACATGTCTCTCTGTGAAACAAAACCACTGCAAAAGCACTGCTCTGTGCAGTGGTTTTGCACAGGACAGCCCGGATCCTCCTCCAGCTTACTATGGGGCACCCGAGCTGAGCTGCAGCTCTGTGTCCATTCAGACACAGAGCTGCCATTCGGGTACGCCCCCTCTCTCTCCCAATTGGCTAACTGACTTTGATTTACAGCCGTGGGAGCCAATGGTGCTGCTGCTGTATCTCAGCCAATCAGGAGGGAGAATCAGGGATGGCCGAGGGGCTCGTGAACATCGCTGGACAGAGAGAGGGCTCAGGTAAGTATTAGGCCTCATACACAGGGACGTTTTACAGAGGAGTTTTTCAGCTTTTTTTGCAGCTTAAAAACCCCACTCTATGTAAGTTAATGGCATCATACACACCATGGAGTTTTTGAGCTGTAACAGGCATTGGCGTTTTTAAGCTCCAAAAAAACCCAGGACCAGTGCGTTCTGAGGCTCCAGCACTAGAGCTGTAAAAACGCCAGATGCCGGTAAAGGGTGTTAAGCATGGTTTAACGAGGCTTAACGCTGTATACACAGTAGAGCTGCAACTAACGATTAATTTGTCTGTCGACTAATCTATCGATTATTTTTTCAATTAGTCAACGACTATCCGATAATTTTTTTTATTTTTATTTTTTTAATGAATCTAGTGGTTTTTTTTTTGATTAGCTAATTAATCCTTTGGATAACCTTGAGAGTATTGTATGGGCAGAGTATTATATGGGCAGAGTATTGTCGGGGCAGAGTATTGCATTGGCGGGGCAGAGTATTGCATTGGCGGGGCAGAGTATTGCATTGGCGGGGCAGAGTATGGCATTGGCTGGCAGAGTATGGCATTGGCTGGCAGAGTATGGCATTGGCTGGCAGAGTATTGGCATTGCAGAGTATTGCATTGGCATTGCAGAGTATTGGCATTGCAGAGTATTGCATTGGCTGGCAGAGTATTGGCATTGCAGAGTATTGCATTGGCTGGCAGAGCATTGGCATTGCAGAGTATTGCATTGGCTGGCAGAGTATTAACATTGCAGAGTATTGTATCGGGCTGGGTATGGAGGGATGGCTGCTTCCATCCGACCTCTTCCCTCCACTGCACAGATCAGTACAGAGAGGGGAGAGAAGCCGGTTTGTTTACAAGTGATCGCTCCGTCGGAGCGATCACATTGTAAACGCCTGGGTGTAGAAAGATGGCCGCCGCTTCGGAGCTAGGCGAAAGCCGCGGGCTCTCCTAAGGCCGAGACCGTGGAGCGCTCGGATCACGGATCGGTGGCGATCCGTTGCACCCCTAGGGACAGCGGCACGGAGGGGGGGAAGAGAGGGGGGATGGCGGCACGGAGGGGGAGAAGAGAGGGGGGACGGTGGCACGGAGGGGGAGAAGAGAGGGGGACGGCGGCATGGAGGGCAGCGGTATATACTAAGCACTGCCACCACTGTGACGCATCGACGCCCTGCACGCACGTCAACATATTTTCCTAGTCGACATAGTCGATTACGGCGACGCGTCGTGGCAGCTCTAATACACAGCGTTAAGCCTCACCCGGCATTTCTCTGCCTCTATTCAAAATCAATGGTTCCCTATGGGAGTCCATTGATTTGAATAGAATTCGCACCAGAAGTCGAATCAAGATGATCCGAATGTGCTGAGAATCTTGAAGGGGAACCCCGCCCAAAAATGTAAAAATAATTAGCGTGAGGTTCCCTATTTTTTGCAAAATACACCAAATCCTCAATAGAAAGCACGGCCCCATTTTCTATACCTTACATGTGTGAAACTGTACCTGCCCGCCCCCACCAGATTTAAATATGAATCTGAAAGTGAAGCTCCACTCTAAAATATTTGAGTTCAACGCAAGGCCTCAATGTGTTTTGAGGGCCACTAATCAAACCCCTTTATCAGGGCTTGTGAAATTTAGAGATCTGTATGTGCAGACTCTAGGAATGATCTTGCTCTGGTCATGGCATGTTTGTCCCGATAAATTCAGTACCGGTTGAATTTAGCAACTAGTTGGATCATCAACCTCAACAGCGCGCCGCCACAGTGATGAGGTCATCTTTTGATCCATCTGAGAATGCCTTCTTTACAAAGCAGTGACATTCCTCTGGAAGGAAGCACAAATTGTATTGTATTCCCCTATTATGTGAGTAGATGTTCAAGCTAAGCTACCAGACTGGACCACGCCGAAGACAGAAGTCAATCAAGAAGCGTGTAATGAGACACGTTCTTCTACCGGGAAGGGGAGCGGCAGTTGACGCTTGGTTGCTGGAGAGATTGACTTCATTCCCTGCAGGTTTCCATTGACAGAGATTCTGTGTTACCAGGCTACTGTCCAAGTGCTGAAATAATACAAGAGACCCCCCTCCCCCCCACCACCACCACCACCACCACCACATGCACCGCCTGCCTCTTCTCCTGCGTCTACTGACCCAGCTCCAGCAATCCCCCAATATTTGCTTTGCTCTCAGCCACAGAAAGTTCATCTCATTATTCAAGGCAGCATGAATTATTAACCCAGATAAGAGGTTTGTCCTGTACAGATGCTGGCACAGATTCAGAGGGAGATGAAGCTGCTGATTGGCTCAGGGTTACCTCTTGGTGCTTCAACTTCAAACATTTTAAGAACATTCCAGTGCTCGGATGGGTCGATTGTATATGAAGGCATTAAATAACATCCAAGCTTTTCAATAGTTTAATTCTGGATTGAGTGGGCAAAGGTTGAGCTGGGTATACACTAGTAAAATTGTGAACGAAAATTTGTGCCATAATTATTTTTTTTTTTTTTTAAAACAAAGTTTATTGTTTAAAGAAGAAACTAACAAATTAGTTAAACCACGCTCTCTTACAAAGTGCAAGTGCATAAACAACAAAATGGTTAAAACAAAAAAAAAACTAGGAAAAAATGCCAACAATTTCTGACACCATAAGCCAGGGGTGACCAACCTTTTGAAGAGCGAGGGCCACTTAAGCGACTTGTGCAATGCAGTGTACCTTTGGCTTTCCTGCAGTTTGCAATAGACTTCTATTATATTCTGCAGGCTTGCTGCACTTTCAGAAAGCTCACCAAACTCGCAGGTAATAATAGAAGTCTATGGCTCAGTGCAGGTAACCCGCAGGTAAACTGCTCTGCACCTGCGGATCAGTTTGAAAGCCTCCCGTGGGAGTCTATGCCCAGAAGTGGGTGTAAATACCTGTCTTTGACAGGTATCTGCACCCCCCTGAAAGGTGCCAATTGTGACAACGGAGGTGGGGGAGGGTTTCCGATGAGCGGAAGTTCCACTTTAGGGTGGAACACCGCTTTAATACCGTCCTATTGGACAAAAGGCATTGGGGAGGAGACATTAGTGCTGACGTTAGGCCACTGTCCGATACCAGATCAGCAGTGGCACCCATTGTCATATGTTTTTATGATTCGTTTTATTTTGGCTTTTAAAGCGGTAGTAAACACGCACATTTTTTTTTTTTTTTAAACCTGCAAAGCAAAAGGCATAATGAGCTAGTATGCACCGCATACTAGCTCAATATGAAATACTTACCTTAGAACGAGGCCCCGACATCTGGCCCGATCCACGCCGAGGGAGCTGACATGCTCCCTCGGCGTTTCTTCCGGGTATCGCGGCTCCGGCGCTGTGAGTGGCCGGAGCCGCGATATCGTCACTCCCGCGCATGCGCGCGGGAGATTTCAGTCCGGCCGCTCGGCTGCTGCCGGATTTTGACAGCGAGAAACCCCTTGTGCGCATGCGCCGCTGCAGTCAGCGGCGCATACCGAGGGGAATATCTCCTAAACCGTACAGGTTTAGGAGATATTTTTTTTACCTACAGGTAAGCCTTATTATAGGCTTTCCTGTAGGTAAAAGTTAAAAATGTGGGTATACAACCACTTTAACATACAAATTCAATAAATACTACACTATGGAGACTTCATTTGGCTCCCGGTGAGCTTTATATACCACAGCTACATCTGGATGGTGCGAGTTGCTGAATAGCCTTCCTCACAACAGATGGCGGAACTACACTGATTGTGTTTTTGCTGCTGTAATGGCAGCCGACTTTTCCGGTGAGTGTCCATTTCACAAGGGTGCGGTGGATGATTCTGGAACACTGTACTGGATCACTTCTTCACTTTTCAAGTCACCACCAATTTTTTATGCACATCTTTTCCCTGAACTTTG
This sequence comes from Lithobates pipiens, assembly GCF_037356315.1. Classification (NCBI taxonomy): domain Eukaryota; kingdom Metazoa; phylum Chordata; class Amphibia; order Anura; family Ranidae; genus Lithobates; species Lithobates pipiens. The sequence goes on along the minus strand of NW_027507784.1, from coordinate 314,304,158 downwards.
TGCTTTCACCAATAACTTTATATTTCTGATCCTATCATGGGACTGTGCATTTCAATCTAGATTTTTTGCAATATTGATTTTTTTATTGTTGATTTTCATTCAAGATTGGACTTATATATTTATATATATTTTTTCACTTTAGTATTTGGACTTTATTTCAATGCGCTGTCCATTTTTACACATTATTTGTATTTCATTGCTGTTCAATTACGTTTGGCGCTACACACTTTTTCTTATGAAAATTCTCAGAACATTCCCATTTGGGTGATTGGAGAGGAGCGCCCGGGACACGGGGCACTCCTCTCTAATCACCCAAGTGTTCTCTGCGGTAACTGTCCCATTGTCGATATCAAAAAGGTAGGAGCTCTAGACCCCAACAGAGTCTATCGCCTACCACCTATAATTGGGATGCAACCCATTGGAAACAATTCCCATTAAACCGTCCATATAGAAACCTCCCATTAGGCAGCCTCCAGTGGCACCAGACCAGCTCTGTCTTTCACCCAAACTTGAGAACATTCGCATGCCCTTCGGAAGTAGATTTTTTTTTACTTTTAACATTTCATTTTGGAATCAATGGACTTTACCAAACTAAATTACATACACTGTTAGAAACTCGTACGTTCCAAAAAAACTTTCCATCCTGCTCATCTGAATTTTCTCATCATTGGGGTCAAAAACTACTGTCGATTTGACCCCAATAATGATCAGCAAAACAATTGAAAATTTTTACAACATTCTTTATTCAAAGAAAAATATTGAATGACATTCTACTAGTGTATACCCAGCCTTATGCCTCGTACACACGAGATTGGACTTCCCGCCAACAAAACCGTGGAATTTTTTCTAAACGGCCTTGGCTCAAACTTGTCTTCCATACACACGGTCACACACATGTTGGCCAACAATTACGAACGTAGTGATGTACTACGTGTTTTTTCAGCTCTTTAGTGCCACCCTCTGGGCTCGTTCTGATAATTTTGTGTTAGAAGAAGTTTGAGTGTTGATTTGCTCTTTTCTTTTCGCGCTTTTCATTTAGCGCTTTTCAGTTTGCACTTTTCAGTTTGTTTCTGAATGGCGATTCGTCAACCAGGCATGTTGCAGAATCAGAGGAGATAATGTGATATTTATTATTGGCCTTGGCGTTATTGCTTTGACATTATTTTTTTGGGTTGAATAATGATTTGATTTGGTATATTTTCTATATTTTTGAATGCATAGAATTTTTGGTCAAGTTCTATTGACAGATAGCGTGTCTAATTTTATTTGTTTTCTTTTTTTTTATGCACAATAACACAATTGTGGAGAATAATACTTGGCTATGTGTTTTACTTCAAATGACAGTTTGGGAATAGACAGTTACATTTAAAAATAAAAAAATGTAAAATTGACAAGAGACACCAACATAGTTGTATCTTAGATCTTAAAAACGACGGGATAATCCATAGGGCATAGAGAGGGTGGCTGAAGGGGGGGCAGTGCCCGTGTGCTCTTGTGGATGCACCGCCACTGTGTGATAGTGAGGGCGCACTACATGTGGGTGGCCACTGGTGTGGTGACAGCTCTCAATGGTGTTCACGTGTCTCCATGTCTCAAGCTGTTTCGCCGAATGACAGCGGCGGAGCTGCGAGACCCCACCGACAACATGGATGCGCTGGACTACAGGGGACAGCAGTGACTTCGCTGGCTCCTATGTCAGGTAAGTGACATATAATGGACTACTATGCGATGCATAGTAGTCCATTATGCTTTGCCTTTGCAGGGAATGAAAGAGGAAGTAAACTCATCAGGGTTTACTTCCTCTTTAAAGCGGGAGTAAACCCGCTGACATTTATTTTTTTTTCAGACCTGCAAGGGAAAAGGCATAATGAGCTAGTATGCACCGCATACTAGCTCATTAGGAAATACTTACCTTAGAACGAGGCCCCGACATCTCACCCGATACACGCAGAGGGAGCTGACATGTTCCCTCTGTGTGTCTTCTGGGTATTGCAGCTCCGGCGCTGTGAGTGGCCTGAGCAGCGATGTTGTCACTCCCATGCATGCGCGCGGGAGATTTCTTTCCAGCAGGGTCCGGCACCTGCCGGGCTTTCAGCTGAGAATCCCCTGTGCACATGCACTGCTGCAGTCAGCGGCTCATTGCAGGGGGAATATCTCCTAAACCATACAGGTTTAGGAGATTTTTTTTTTTTTTTTACCTACAGGTAAGCCTTATTATAGGCTTACCTGTAGGTAAAAATAAAAAAAAAGACTATACAACCGCTTTAAGGTTATATATATCACCTTATTGACAGCAGCTGTAGGATAGGCGTTTAGCACTGACTATTTTTGTTGCACATTGTTTTTGTTTTTCTTGAACATTCCAGCTTAGAACTCCAGAACCCAATGGTTAAGACTACACTGGTCATTGGGGTTTGGAGAGACTGAAGGACCTTTTAGCTTCCAGTACTTCTCCTTTAGTTAGGACCCCCTAGGTTCAGGGTTCAGGTGCAGAGACACTTAGGTACTCTCATTGTTTGTGGTGGTGTACAAATGTGTCTAGTGCCGCGTACACAAGACCGGACTAGGTCCGGGCGGTCTTTCCGACGGAGTTTCGGCGGAGTTCTGACGGACTTTCCAAATGAACGGACTTGGCCACACACAATCACACCAAAGTCCGACGGATTCGAACGTGATGACGTACGACCGGACTAGAATAAGGAAGTTCATAGCCAGTAGCCAATAGCTGCCCTAGCGTCGGTTTTTATCCGTCGGACTAGCACACACACAAACTGATTTCTCGGTCCGGCGGAGTTCCGGTGGAAAAATTTAAAACATGTTCTATTTCTAAAGTCCGCCGGATTTTTGGCAAGCAAAGGTCCGATGGAGCCCACACAAGATCAAATTGTCCGACGGACTCGTTCCGTCGGACCTTTGCTATCAAAAAGTCCGGTCATGTGTACGCGGCATAACTGTTGTTGTTTATTACTATTGGCATTCTGTTACTGCTCCTTGTTGGGGGAAAGGAAAGACTTCTCGGAGCTGCTTGGAACTATGGGAGATATAGTCCCAAAAGACACCTTCTATCAAGCCAAGCATTGTATGGGCCTACAAGTCACAGAACAGTAGAATACGGCAGAAGGAGGAAAAGTAAAGAAGCCTGGGCTTGGGGCAGTAAGAGGGATGTGAAGGGAAATTGGGTATATTTTCTAAATCAGCCTTGGTGTTATTAAAGCAGCCTTTTTCAACCAGGGTGCCTTGAGATTTCTTCAGAGTTGCCTTGGTAAAATGCCTAAAAATTGATAAAAAATTGTATACAAGCCAGCAGGTGGATCAAGCCTGCCTTTTGTTTACACAAAGCCACAGCTTTACATCATGCAATCTAATCTAATCTCCATGTGCTGCCCCCTAATCTCCATGCAGGGTGCCAGACGCTTAGATTTCGACTAGTTTTTTTTTTTTTTAAGCACATGATTAGAGCCTGAGGCTCTAATTGGCTTCAAAAATGTTGGGCTTGTTTCATAGTTTGTAAGGTTGAATAAAGACACCAGTCCATCCAGTTCAACCTGAGTGAGTGTCTACCCCTATCCCTGTACATTGCACACTCACGTTGGTCCCTACCCTCAAGGAGCCCACAATCCAAAGTCCCCATTCATATACTAGAACCAATTTTGGACAGAAGCCAATTAACCTACCTGCATGTCTTTAGAGTGTGGGAGGAAACCAGAGTACACAGAGGAAACCCACGCAGGCAAAGGAAGAACATGCAAACTCCAGCATATCTTAAGACCGGATTGGCCGGGAGGAGAAGCCAGGGAAGCTGGCTATGACTTTGTAGACACTGGCATCCTAACAAACAATGACGTCATCAGTTAATAAGGAGGATGTCTGTTGCCTCCACAGCATCCTTGTTTGACCCTCCTCTGCCCCTCTCCCTTTAGAACTGGGGTCACATTAGCTGACTGATGGAGAGAAATTAAGGGAGAAGAGAAAGATTGGAATACTGGTCAGTACCACTGTGTAAAGGTAGATTAGCTTTGGAAGAATAAATCACCTCTAACATTGGGTGTCGTAGTGGATATTGCTGCATTATGTAAAGCTGTTAGAATATTTCTTTACATTTGAGAATGGGGTGCCATGAGACTGTCCATAATTTGCCCTGACTGAAAAAAAGATTGAGGAACACTGCATTAGAGGAAGGATAGCTGTCATCCGGAAACAGGGGACCAATACACCAGTAGCTGCTACAGGGGTAAGTGCTACACAGGAAATAAAAAAATCTCTTCACTTCCTGCTTATATAACAAGAACAGTCACTGATAGAAAATCGCCCATTCCCTGCTTATTTAGGCTCGGTTCACACTGCTACGATGCCAGAACCTAAATCCAGTACGGGTTCCCGCATCGCATACAACTCACAGGCAGTCAGGGGCGGACTGACCATTCGGCATATTGGGCGCTGCCCGAGGGCCCGGGGCCAGCAGGCTGCCCACTTCTGACTGTTGCCAAACATCCAGAGTGGGCAGAGAGAGAGAGAGAGAGCTCTGCTGTCTTTCGGCATATACCCCGATGTGCAGGTTCCCCGGATAGTGCATGCACACTGCAGTGCTGACTCTTCTCTCCCTCCAGCACTACTTTGGGCATAACTACAAGAGCCATGAGTACCCCGCTCTCACACCAATCCAGCCTGTTACTGTCTCTTGTAGCCCTGCAGCCACAGTACAGATGACTCTGTGATCTTTCCTGCGCACTCCCCCGTGATAAACGAAGGAGGTGAAGTCTGTTCCGGCCACCTACTGTCTCTTCTGGTCTCCTGGGAGTCCCAACCACTGCACATCTCTCTGTGTTCCTTCCTGTGCTCTCCCACTACTCTTCTTGGGCTTGATAAGAGGTCACTGCACTGGTTCCTTCTCAGCATTCCAGCAAGCACATCTCCGATTAAGAGCACCTGTCTTTGCTCAGCAGTAGCTTGGTCTGTCATTACAAATTCTGTCCCTGCTACCTGCACTCTGCTACAGGTGAGCAACAAGTACATCGGCTCCCTTGCTGGCCTGGCCACAAGAGGAAAGGAGAGGAGAGCTGATAACCAGGTTCTGTAAAAGGGACATCTACTGTACACTGATATGTGCAGTCCCAACAGTGCCCACCAGTGCTTCCAATCAGTGCCCTCCAGTGCTGTCAATCAGTGCCACCTACCAGTTTTTCCTTGTCAATGCTGCCTCATCAGTGGAGCCTATCAGTGCCACCTATACATTTTTCAAGTGCCCATGAGTGCTGCCTAGCAGTGCTTCCTTATCAGTGCCACTCATCAGTACCACCTATAATTGCCCATCAGTGCTGCCTATTAGAATTACCCATCAGTGCCACCTATCAGTGCCCATCTGTGCAGCCCATCACTGCCACCCATCAGTGCCACCCATCAGTGCCCATCTGTGCAGCCCATCAATGCCACCCATCAGTGCTCATCAGTGCCGCCCATCAGTGCCACCCATCAGTGCAGCCTATCAGTACCGCCTATCAGTTCCCATCAGTGCCTCCTATTAGTGCCACCTCATCAGTACCACCAATCAGTGCCTCCTAATCAGTGCAGGCTATCAGTGCTGCCTCAGCATATCAGAGCAGCCTATCTGTGCTGCCTATCAGTGCAGCCTATCAGTGACGCCTATCAGTGCCACCTAATCAGTGCCGCCTCATCAATGCCTATCAGTGCAGCCTATCAGTGCCCATCAGTGCAGTCTATCAGTGCAGCCTATCAGTGACGCCTGATCAGTACCACCTATCAGTGCCTCTTAATCAGTGCCGCCTCATCAATGTCCCTCAGTGCAGCCTATCAGTGCAGCCTATCAGTGACGCCTATCAGTGCCTCCTAATCAGTGCAGGCTATCAGTGCTGCCTCATCAATGCCCATCAGTGCAGCCTATCAGTGCAGCTTCATCAGCAAACATCAGTGAAAAAGAAAAATTACCTGTTTGCTAAATTTTATAGAAAACTATGAAAAAAGTATTTTTTCTTTTCATTTTTGGTCTTTTTTCCTTTAGCAAAAAATAAAAACACAGCAGTAGTTAAATACCACCAAAAGAAAGCTATATTTGTGTGAAAAAAATGATAGAAATTTCATATGGGTACAGTGTTACGTGACCACGCAATTGTCATTCAAAGTGTGACAGCACTAAGAACTGAAAAATGACCTGGGCAAGAAGTGGGTAAAAGTGCCCAGTAGGCAATCGGTTAAATAGGGGCACCCTGAAGGAGCGGAACATAAGGGGGCACTCTACAGGAGGATGTAAGGGGTCACTTTGAAGGTACAAACTCCTCCAGAGTGCCTCTTAGCGCTTCTAAAGTGCCCACTTATTTCCTCCAGAGTGCCCCCTCCTTTCCTGTACCGCTGGCAGAAGCTGCAGGTAATTGTGTTTCCTATGCTTCAGTTCATGAATGGGCAGGAGCCACTTCTGTTAATTAATTTGCAGTGCAGACAAGGCTACAGAGGAAGGGACAGGGGACGTGTCCTCGGTCCTCTTCTCTGTCTCAAAAATGAGACTTCAGGGTTCTACTTAGACCCCTGATACTTCATCAAAGAACAGGACGTGAGAGAAAATCTCCCTGACTCCTATCTATTTGCTGGGTGTTGGACAATATAGGCAATGAGAGAACACCGTGGTGTCTTCTGTTACTACGCTTAGACCTTTTCAAACACATTTAGGCCCTTTTAGATGCGTTCAGGTGCGTGAAGTATTTGGATGTTCTCTCGGTCTATGTGCTGCTGAACCCCATATTGTCTCTGCTTATCCCAAGAATATTGAAAACGAGTCAATTACCAGCACAGGGGTTCAGGGGGGGTCACCAGTCATGTAGACTAGAAAGTCAATATAATTAAACAATAAAGCCATTAAAGCAGCAGGGCAGCCAGGCAAACAGCATTGTCAGAAGAAGTCTGCTCCTGAATCCTCTACGTCTATTCAAATCTGACATGGAATTTAATGCGAAGCGAGGATTGGGAGATGGTAGAAGGTGCATACACATCCAGTTCTAGGATACGGCTTCATCAAAGAGCTCCAGGTTACCGGCACAACCATTTACTGGTCCACCTTTGTACCCACCACTGGGCAGACGCAGCACAGTGATCACATATATACATATCCATAATGCACTAATCAACCACACACATACTTAATGCACTAATCACCAACACACACACACACACACACACACACACATATACAGTAGTGTATATATATATATATATATATATATACACATGACACAGATCACAAATACACACACAGTACAAAATTCACACATATACAAAGTATACACTACAAATCAGCAGTACAGTCATAACATCAACTTACACACATATCACAAACCACATACATATACAAAGTATACACAATATATCAGCAGCACTGTCATTATAACACAATACAACTTACACACATAGCATAAACCACAACTACAGTATACACTACGTATCAGCAGCACAGTAATTATAACATAGCATAATTCACACACATGACACAAATCGCACATCACACACATATACACACAAAGCACCAATCACACACACATATACAAACACGCATAGCACAAATCACACACATATACACACACAGAACAAATCACACACATATACACACATAGCACAAATCACACACATGTACACACACAGTACAAATCACACACATATACACACATAGCACAAATCACACATAGCACAAATCACACATATATACACACATAGCACAAATCACACACACCTATACACACACAGCACAAATCACACACACATATACACACACACACAACACAAATCACACACACATACACACACAACACAAATCACACACATATACACACATAGCATCAATCACACACATAACACCAATCACACATATATACATGGTCAACATATAGTCAACACAATATAAACATATACACTACATATAAGCAGCACAGTCATTATAACACAGCACAAATCACACACATATACACACATGACACAAATCACACACAGTACAAATTCCACACAGCACACATTTTGGATTGGAATTTGTGCGCTGCGGACACCTCCCTATTCCTATCCATGTCTAACCATTGCAATATCAACCCCCCACTCCCATCCACAGCTTCCCCATCAGACAGATCATAATTAACATGATAAAAGACTCCCAGGGGCAGCCAATGAGAAAAAAAAATAGAAGGAGAGATTAAAAAAGCTGATACATGAGCCCCAACGACAGGCGATATAAATAAAGTATAATCATCCAATCGCCAATTTGTCTTCATGATGTGGGAACAATAAAAGGCTTACCATCATCAACTTCCCTGACAAATATAGTTCTCTGAATACCGATAACGGCTGAATTAATTCCCTAACGCACGCATCGATCAGAGCGATAAAACTAAATTAGGGCTCAGCCACATGTGAGATTCCACGCCATTTAACCCCTCGCTGCCAGCTTCCTCCTACAGAAATCAGACAGGTGGCAGAGGAGGTACTTTTCAATGAGGGGGTTTTATCTCACCAGGGTTTAATATCATGATGACTGGAAAATAAGGGTCTCCCCTACAATGTACTGAGGAGTCCTAGGCGACTGTCGGAGATTATGAGGTATAGAAAGGTGCAGGTCCACCATGAAGTAGTTGGTCACTTTTACCTGAACTTGCTCTGTAATGCTGAGACTGTGTAAGTTTACATTGTACAACTACAATTGTCAGCATGCCCTGAAGATGCCCATACACCTTACGATCCAACTGGACAATCTTTTTGAGATGTACCAACAATTATGTCCTACTAGATTCTACCTGGTTAGTAGGGATGAGCCGAACACCCCCCGGGTTCGGTTCGCACCAGAACTTTCGAACGGACCCCACGTTCGTTACGAACGTTAGAACCCCATTGAAGTCTATGGGACTCGAACGTTCGAAATGGAAAGTGCTAATTTTAACGGCTAATATGCAAGATACTGTCCTAAAAAGGGTTTGGGGACCTGACTCCTGCCTCAGGGGACATGGGTCAATGCAAAAAAAAGTTTTAAAAACGGCCGTTTTGGCGGGAGCACTGATTTTAATGACAAATAAAGTGAAAAAAAAAAGTGAAATATTCCTTTAAATATGGTGCCTGGGGGGTGTCTGTAGTATGCCTGTGAAGTGCCACGTGTTTCCCGTGTTTAGAACAGTCCCTGCACAAAATGACATTAAACGGAAATAACACCATTTAAAACTGCTTGCGGTTTTAATGTTATATCTGGTTCCTGCAATATGGTTGAAAATCATTGAGAAAAATGGCATGGGTAGCCCTCCCTGCCCATTACCAGCCTATTTGGGTCTTGTACGCATATTAAGGGGAACCCTGTACCCATATTAAAAAAAGGAAATGCGTGTGGCCCCCAGGCCCTATATACTCAGAACAGCAGTATACAGGCGGTGCAAACAAGACAGGGACTGTGTAGGTTTGTTGTGTTAAGTTGAATCTGTTTGTAATTTTCAACTGGTACATTTTTAAAGTGTAGCTCCAGTCAAAAAAACTATTTTTAAGCTTTTTGGAAAACATAGGGAAGGGTTATCACCCCTGTATAATTTGTTTTGTCGTCCATCTTTTTTCATCTCACTTGCTGTTGTCTCCTTCCGTTTGCAAGTAGGAGATGTTTGTAAGTTGGATGTTTGAAAGTAGGGGCCTGCCCTATATGCTCTGCAGAAATGGCGGAACAAGGTGTTGGTTTTGCCACAACATTGTAAGCCCTCAAAGTGACTCTTGGTGGGTGCTGGAGCGCCCTGCTGTGAACGATTATATCAAGAATTGTAATTACATGCCATTGTTGAACAGTGGTAGAAAAATTGACCTTTGGTGGTTGTGGTGCTGGTGCCACAACACTATAAGTCCTCACCGTTACTCTGGGTGGGCACAGGAAGGGGCCCTCCTGTGAAATATTATATCAAGAATTGTAATTACATGTCCCTGTTAAACAGGGGCAGAAAATTTTTGCCTTAGGCACTGCTGCTGGTGCCACCACACTGCAACCTCTGCCATATATTCTAGTTTTTTTGCTGGAATTAGCCCTGCTGCATCAAAAATTGTACTTAAACGCCCCTGTTAAACAGGGGCAGAAAAATTGGGCCTTAGGCTGAGGTGAATATCGCGGTGTATACTGCGGTCAGGGCACGCAGACAATAACCAGAAAACAGCAGAGATAAAGGGGTATATACAGATGTATACTGTGCTGTGCTGGAGGCACACACAACTTCCAATAACTCCTGCAGATGGCAATTGGGCTCAAATAGAGAACAGCTATGTAGGTGGATATAGCGGTATGTACTGGGTACAGAGCACGCAGACAGCACGCACTATCTCCTAACACTACTGACTGCAAGCTCTATTATTAAAGATAGATCACTAGCTATATAGGTGAGGTGAATATAGTGGTGTATACTGCGGTCAGGGCACAGACAATAACCACTACACAAGAGCAAGATAGGAAATCAGCCAAAAACGATCGGTGTGTAACTGTGTTGAAGGTACACAGAACACCCACTGCTTCAGATGCCAACACACTACACGAGGCCGCCTCAAAGGCGGCCTTATATAGTGTGGGGCGTGCACTACACAGCCTGAGCTATGATTGGCCACAGGCATCCTGCCTGTGGCCAATCATGGCTCTCCTCGCTGCTGACGCTGCGATTGGCCAAGCATGCGGGGTCACAGTGCATGCTTGGCCAATCATGAGCCAGCAATGCACTGCGCCATCGCAGTGCATTGTGGGCCGTGCGCGCCACACGAATTTTGACGCGAACGGACCAAGAGTTCGGATTTCGCCGAACGGACGAACAGCCAATGTTCGAGTCGAAACGTACGTTCGACTCGAACACGAAGCTCATCCCTACTGGTTAGATACAAGAGTGGATTGTTTAGGTGTGACGCCTTCTACTACGTCGTTTTGGTAGATCTAGATCAGACTTTCTCATCCTTTTCAACACGGAGGAACCCTTGAAATAACCGTTCGGGCTCAGGGAACCCCTGTTAAAAACGGCTATATCTACAACTCATGATACATCGGTGGGATGGTCAATGGAAGAGTGCTCCTTACATTTGTGATCTTGGCGAAGAATTTACCCCTACAGATAGCTAAAAAGATCATTGGTGTCACTGGGAACCTATCTGAGAGGCAAAAATTGGTCAGTGTTTAAGGAACCCTGGTTGAGAAACCCTGATCTAGATTGAGGCTGGATTCACACCTTTGTGTTTTTACTTGGTGAGTTTCCAATATAGTCAAGGCAAAACTTTAAGGCTGGATGCACACCATTGCGAATTGGATGTGGTCACCGCATCCAATTCGCAATAGCAGGAGATTTTGACTGTCTATGGAGCCGGTTCACATATCTCCTCAGGTGCGTTTTGTACAAAAACGCTGTGCATCTTTTGGTCCGTTTCAGGTCCGAATTCAGCCCAAAATTCGGGCTCACATCAAACCTGAAATGGTGAACCAGCACACACCTGACCCCTGCTGGCAGCCGCATGCGGCTCATATGTGAACCGAGCCTTAAGCACATATCAATGTATGCGTTAAGATGTTTGTCAATAAGTTTCAATAAGTCAATAAGTCATGACACACATCAACGTTATGATACATGTTGGAATTAGGGGACAAAATAGATTTCCGTGTTCGTTACTGCAGTGCCATTACCTACATTAGTACGTTGTGCTGCCATTCATTTTGAACGCACTAACGCAATACAGCTCCAATGTACATGAGTTGCAGCGCACCACAATGCTTGGTAGGGTAGCTAATGGCTAATCACCCCACTGACCAATTGCTCACTCATTGTAACCAAAGCCACACCCTTCCTTATATAAGAAATACACAACACATGGGGTGGGTATAAATGGCCGAAAATCAACCTTTTAATAAAAATAGTTCACACCAGTGCTTGCAGTTCCAGTGAGTTCCAGTTCCAGAAAAAAATAGAACATGCTGCATTTTTCCTGCACTGGACTGTACTGGAACTCTGTAAAAAGCATCAAAAACTCACGAGAATGCACCGGAACGCACCTAAACGCACCAAAAATGCACTAGAACACTCATGTTATTATTTAAGGCTAAGGAAAAATGCACTGGACTGCATGAAAAACGCACTGGAACACATCAAAAACGCGCATTCAAAAAAGCATCTGGAGCGCATCTGGACTGCGTTTCTATGGTGTGAACTGGCCCTTAATTCAGAGATCTTTGACAGTCAGAGCTGGTGGGTGCAAGGATTTATGACACCCTAAGCGAAACCTCATTTTGCTGCCCCCTGGCTCCACCCCCTTCCCCCTGCCCATGTAAACCCAATTTTTTAATGAAGCGCCCATCAAATACAGCTTCACCAGCGCCTATCAATGCATCTTCACCAGCACCTATCAAAGCAACCTCACCAGCGTCCCTCAATGCAACCTCACCAGCGCCCATCAATGCAACCTCACCAGCGCCCATAAATGCAACCTCACCAGGGCCCATCAGTGCAGCCTCACCAGGGCCCATCAGTGCAGCCTCACCAGTGCCCATCAATGCAACCTCACCAGCGCCCATCAATGCAGTCTCACCAGCGCCCATCAAATTAAGCCTCACCAGCACCCAACAAATTCAGCCTCACCAGCGGCCATCAATTGCAGCCTCACCAGCGCCCATCAATGCAGCCTCACCAGCGCTCATCAATGCAGCCTCACCAGCGCCCATCAAATGCAGCCTCACCAGCACCCATCAAATGCAGCCTCACCAGCGCTCATCAAATTCAGCCTCACCAGCGCCCATCAAATTCAGCCTCACCAGCGCCCAACAAATGCAGCCTCACCAGCGCCCATCAAATGCAACCTCACCAGCGCCCATCAAATGCAGCCTGCCAGCACCCATCAATGAATGTTTTCTTGCTTCCATTCATTCGGGAGTCGGGGCACAGACACAGTTCCCTGATGCAGAGACTTAATTGCTTGCTGCAGAGAGAAGAGAGTAGTAACACCAGTGGCTGGGTGCCCTAGGCAGCAGGGTGTCCTAGGTGGCTGCCTAGTTTGCCTAGTGGTAGCATTGGCTCTGTTGACGGTACCATATATACTAACATTTTTGTGTCTGAGGCATCAGCTAAGCTGAATTGCAACCCCAGCCGCAACCTATTGACTCAGGGCCTAAACCCAACTGACCTTAGCTACCCAGGGTTCTTAAAAATACCCGGTCACTACGCAGTGAGCCATTCCCACTCGAGGATACCATACCTCAGATGGTTCCCCACCGTTTACCCAATGACCAGACTTAGACCTCCGTCAAGGACCCCAAAACGCCAACACTGAAAGTGAAACAGCTATAACTAGCATAACCACATGAAGGGCGGGAGGGAGGGATTTTCTTCCACCGATTACTACTCTGCAACTGCTGAAGCCCCACCTAGCCAGCCACTAATACCACCTAAGCCCCCCCCAGCCCCCCTTCTCCTCAGCCAATAGGTAAGAGCCTACGTTTAAATAAAAATGCTCTATGTTAACCCCCCCCCCCCCCCCTCATTGACTGGATACCCTTACCACCCTGTCATGTATCCCCTCTGCTGAATGCGTGCCTACTCTGCTCCGTTTCTGTCGCTTGTTTCTGTCGCTTAACGCTTGTTAATCTTTTTTCATCTCCACTGGCATCCCTTTTAAAAAGTATTAAATGCCGGAGAGCAGGAAAGATTGTCCAGTCATCTGTCACTGTGACTGGCTGTCTCATTGGTCACATGATCCGGGGCCGGTCCTGCCAGCTACCGATCATTATCTGGAACAAGAGCTGTCTTTCACAGCTCGGTCTCTGTGCTGGGAGTGCGCAGTGGGTGCCCAGTGACGCATGTGTGGGCGTTGAAGCCCACCCCAACATATGTGTTATGTGGGCGGCAAGGGGTTAATGCATGAAAACAATGCATGATAATGAGCGTGCAGTAACGCACATGAGTTTGTTTAATGCACAAGGACACTAATAAAGGGGTCCGCAATACAAAGTGTATTGCAACATGTGTTGAAAACTCATGTTAACCTTCCTTGATGTGCGTTTTTATTGCATTTCCAATGATTTCAGATGAAAATACATCGGAGGAAAGGCGCATTGATGTGAGACCAGCCTTTTAGCACAGCTGGGAGGTCTACTCATTGGCTTCGCTAGCTGTTGTGGAACTACAAGTCCCAGTGGATTTTGCTAGTGTAGTCACATTCCATATCTGTTGATAATCTGCTCAAGCCTGCATTCAGATTCCCCCATCCAATGTCATTGGGCTTCTTTTCTGAGATTTGTAGTTCCACAGCAACTGAAGGGACACTTTAATCCACAACAGACTCATTTCAGAAAATACATTTCAGAACATCTTTCATATTTTTCCCCTTTATTTTTAATGGAAGACTACAAGTCCCAGAATCAGGTGCCCGCTAACTCGCAGGTATGCTGGGACTTGTAGTCTCCAACCCTCTAATCTTATATTTGTTACCATATCAGTTATGTAGAATTCAGCCTCAGCAAAGCCTGCTCACCTGCCTTCCACTTGGAGAACTACAAGTATCTGCATGTACTGACACCCTATGGCTCTGCGTGGCTTGCACAATAACCTACTTTTGGGATTACTGCACTTTGGAAATAGACATTGCATGGCTTTCTAACACCAGCCCATTGTCATGCTGGGTGTTGTAGTTCCACCGAAGCCTGAGCTGCACACCTATTCACTACATGTTTTGCAGAATCCACATAGAAAAAATGCTAAAATCATAATTCCTTCATCCTAGTTCTGTGTTCTCGTTCCTAACTGTTGACTCATAATACAGCAACCCGCAGCAATCAAGCAGAATTCCCCCTGATTGGTTGCTGTGTGTGTGTTGGTACTTATGGGGATAAGATATAGGCTGCGCAAAGAGCGGTGATGATGTTCCAAGCATCCAGCCAGATCACTGTCATTCATGCTCATGCATTGTGGTGCACCCTAAAATTGAATGAATGTCAATAAGCCCTAGAAGCCATTCCTTTCCAGAAGTGCAACGAGGTTCCACAATAACATTTCCATTTGTTTTTGCTATGGGGCTCCTTCACATCTGAGCAATATGCTGTCACTGATCATGCCATAGAACTACGGGCACTTCTTTGGGGCAGGATCTAGTATTTTTAGTCCTGTGGATTTCAAGTGGAGCACCTGAAAAAAAAAGCTTTACGTGTGTTTATTGCACATTTTTTGCTCCTAACAGACCATCTACTTCTTCTAGTAACCTGCTCCACATTGGTCTAAACTGAAATGCTTATGCCTGAAAATGCTTGTAAAAGCACACTTTAAAAAAAATGCTTGAAGAAGCCAATACTCAAGTGTGAACCTAGCCAATGAGAGACCTCTGCTAAGTTGCTATGTGTCCCTACCTTTTGCACACCATCCCTGCCCTTTGCATACCCTCCTTTCCCTTCGCACACCCTCCCTGCCCTTTGTAAAACATTCCTTCCCTTTACTTACCCTCCCTGCCCTTTGCATACCCTTCCTACTCTTTGCACACCCTCCCTACCCTTTGAACACCCTCCCTGCCCTTTACATACACCCCCTACCCTTTGCACACTCTCTCTACCCTTTGCATACCCTTCCTGCCCTTTGCATACCCATCCTGCCCTTTGCACACCCTCTCTACCCTTAGCATACCCTCCCTGCCCTTTGCATACCCTTCCTGCCCTTTGCACACCCTCTCTACCCCATTCTTGCCATCCCTGCCCTTTGCACACCCTTCCTGCCCTTTGCACACCCTTCTTGACAATTGCATACCCTCTCTGCCCTTTGCATACCCTTCCTGCCCTTTGCACACCCTCTCTACCCCATTCATACCATCCCTGCCCTTTTACACCCTTCTTGCCCTTTGCACACCCTTCCTGGCAATTGCATACCCCCCCCCCCCGCCCTTTGCACTGCCATAACAAAAAAGTCAAACACACACAATGAACTATTATGCCAGCTCACTTCTGAAAACTATAACCTGACGGACCTAGCCTATGAGAGACCTCTGCTATGGGTCCCTACCCTTTGCACACCCTCCCTGACCTTTGCATACCCTCCCTGCACTTTGCACACACTCCCTGCCATTAGCATACCATCCCTGCCATTTGCACACCGTCACTTTCTTTTGTACACCCTCCCTTCCCTTTGTATAACCTACCTTCCTTTTACATACCCTCCCTTCTCTTTGCACACCTTCCCTACCCTTTGTACCCCATTTCTTCCCTTTACATACCCTTCCTGCCCTTTGCATACCTTCCCTTCCCTTTACATACCCTTCCCACCATTTGCACACCCTCCCTGTCCCTTCCATACCCTCCCTGCCCTTTACATACCCTCTCTTCCCTTTGCATACCCTTCCTACCATTTTCATGCCTTTCCTACCCTTTGTATACCCTCCCTACCCTTTCCATACCCTCCTTGCCCTTTACATACCCTCTCTTCCATTTGCATACCCTTCCTACCATTTGCATGCCATTCCTACCCTTTGCATACCCTCCCTACCCTTTTCATACCCTTCTTGCCCTTTACATACCCTCTCTACCCTTTACATACCCTCTCTTCCCTTTGCATACCCTTCCTACCATTTGCACACCCATCCTACCCTTTTCATACCCTCTTTGCCCTTTGCACACCCTCCCTGCCCTCTGCATTCCATCCCTGCCCTTTGCACTGCCATGCCAAATAAGCCAAACACACTTAATGAACTATTATGCTAGCTGACTGCTGAAAACCTGACCCTGAACTTACCTGAGGGTGTTATCAGCCCCCTCTTTGCATTGAGCATTTTTGTTTCCTATAATTTTTGTTGGATTCAAATCCATCTGTAAGAAACACCAACACTTGCACCCACCTTTCATTTCCCCTGAAAAAATCAGTATTTATTTCCCTAAGCAGTGATCAGAACTTGTAGCTTAGTAACATTAAAAGCAAATACATAATAAAGCAGCTACAGGATCAAAAATAAACTCTCAGAGTTTGAGAGATTTGGAGGGGGGGGGAGTTGCCTGTGATTTTTATTATTATATTATTTTTATATCAATTTAAAAAAAAAAAAAAATATTAGAAAATTTACTATATAAATTTCTTATAAAATCTCTTATGTAAAATTCCTATAAAAAGTCATATATAAATTTCGAAAAAAAAAATCTTAGAAAATTTCTTATATATATTTCTTATAAAATCTCTTATGCCCCATACACACGGTCGGAAATTCCAACGGGAAAGGCGGAAAATTTGAGATTCTGCTCTCAATTTTTTTCCGTCGGAATTTCCAACGGAAAAAGTCCGATAGAGCCCACACACGATCGGATTTTCCGACAATATAATCCGATCGTGTGTGGGCTCTATCGGACTTTTTCCGTCGGAAATTCCTACGGAAAAAAATTGAAAGCAGGATCTCAAATTTTCCGCCAAACAAAATCCGATTGGACTTTTCCCGATCGTTTGTAGAGAATTCCGATCGGACAAAGTGCCACGCATGCTCAGATCAAAGTATGAGAGCAAAGCTACTGGCTACTAGCCTCAACGTAGTCCCGTTGGAACGAACGAACGTCATCACGTTCCGAACGATCAGATTTTCCGACAACTTTGTCTGACCGTGTGTATGCAAACACCAGTTTAGGATAAAATCCGTTGGGAAAAAATCAGACGGATTTTGTGGTCGGAATTTCTGACCGTGTGTAGGGGGGCTTAGATACATTTCTTCTAAAATCTCTTAGATAAATTTCTTCTAAAATCTCTTATATTTATTTATTTTATTTATTTCAGGTACTTATATAGCGCTGTCAATTTTCACAGCGTTTTACATATACATTGTACATTCACATCAGTCCCTACCCTCAAGGAGCTTACAATCTAAGGTCCCTAACTCACATTCATACATACTAGGGACAATTTAGACAGGATCCGATTACCCTACCAGCATGTCTTTGGAGTGTGGGAGGAAACCGGAGTACCCGGAGGAAACCCACACAGGGCACAGGGAGAACATGCAAACTCCAGGCAGGTAGTGTCTTTAAAAAAAATCTTATAAAATGTCTTGTATAAATTTCTTATAAATCTCTTACATACATTTCTTATATAAATTTCTTTAAAAAAAACTTATAAACTTTCTTATAAAATCTCTTAGATACATGTCTTATAAAATCTCTTAGATACATGTCTTATAAAATCTCTTAGATACATGTCTTATAAAATCTCTTAGATACATGTCTTATAAAATCTCTTAGATACATGTCTTATAAAATCTCTTAGATACATTTCTTATAAAATCTCTTAGATACATTTCTTATAAAAGAATCCCCTCTGTGATCCTACAGATGATCCTGGCTTACCTGACTGCGTTCCTTCCTCCGTGGCTTCCAGTAACTTTCCCATAGCTGTTCCATTAATCTGTAGATAGAACGGTGAGCGCCCGAGCTGCGCTCAGTCGGCGTATTGCTGCCAAGCACCTGTTATCGCCGAGCTCGACAGCGACAGACTGATCCCTTTTCAAGTCTTTGAGGCTGCTTTATAATCCAGTCCCATAGTCTGAAGTTATTGTCATTGCCTCTCTGGAAACAAAGCAGCCTTCACATTGTCCGTGACCACAGGAGTGTGGCGGAGGGCAACCAGCTCGCCGCTTTCTTTTTTTGTTTGTTTTATAGACCTCTAACAGCTCCGATAGGATTTCACGCACCTCCCGGCAGCAGTCCAGGTGCGCTGCTCCTCTGCTGACATCCCAACGCTGGCTGCTTCCTTAGCAGTGGCTGATATAGGTGTCAGTTTCTTGTGTGATGTGAATATGAAATGTTTCATGTCCCCCCCCCCCCCTCTCTCTCTCCCCTCCCTTCACGGTGAAGCTGCACATACATGCACAGCAGTAGCGCCTGGCTCAGCCCCGTCCGTCCTGTGTCAAGCCAAGAATGAGACTGATCTGGCCACAGAGCAGGGAAGGTGGATTATGGATTTCCATTATCAGGTCCCTGCTAATCCAAACAGTGAAGGGTTGAGATTAGAGGAACGTTGGGTGGCCATACTGGACGGACCTGGAGAGGAACAGTCCCAATATCTGCTCAGCTTCAAGGTTCTCCATCATTTTCCATAAAAAAAACGGAACGCTGGAGGACTTTTTGGGGTGTGTGCCAGTCTTCGCCAAGGTTAAAGTCAACTTGGATGTGACTTTCAGATTCAGAATACTTTATTAATCCCAAAGGGAAAGTATTGTGATACAAAGACAACACAAGATCAGAATAAGTCCATTCACACAGGGGCAACTTTGGATCCGACCTCAAGTCGCCCCTAGTTGCCTCAAGTCGCGCTACATGAAAAAATCAATGTAAGCGAATTGATCCATCTCAATGCACACTACTGCAGTCGCTCTGACTTCAGAAAAGGTTCCTGTACTACTTCAATCCGACTTCTAGGTGACCTGTGCCTATAGAATTCAATGGAAGTCGCCCCCGAGTCAGATCTCCATCTATATTGCAGCAACTTTACAGGAAAAGTCGCCTCTCTAATAATAAAAACCGGCATGGGTTCCCCTCCAGGGGTAAACCAGGCCCTTAGGTCTGGTATGGATTTTAAGGGGAACCCCCTACACCGAAAAAAATGGCGTGGGGTTTTCCTCCAAAATCCATACCAGACCCCTATCCAAGCATGCAGCCTAGTCAGGAACGGGGGTGGGGACGAGCATGCACCCCCCCCCTCTCCTGAACCGTACCAGGCTGCATGCCCTCGACTTGGGTGCTCTGGGGAAGGGGGGCCGCAGGGGGGGGCGTAGGGGGGTTCCCCTTAAAATCCATACCAGACCTAAAGGCCTGGTATGCTCTTGGAGGGGAACCCATGCCATTTTTTAATTAAACATTTGCCATGGAGTTCCCCCTCGAGAGCTGATTATTCTGTGATTGGCCACGGCCAAAGTCGCCTGGCCTGGGGGCGACTTGGAGTCGTGTTGAAGTCGCCCCAAGTCGCGCTGTGATTCATACTCAAGTCGTGTCCAAGTTGCTGCAAGTCGTGTTGCCTCTGTGTGAATGGACTCTGATGAACAGAACAAGACACAAGAAAAATACCAATAACAGCAATCAGTGCCAAATAAAGCAAAATTCTTAGGTTTAATGTTCACCGGACGTTTTGAGACCTCTCCTGAACGACTTATAGTGATTGTAAAGGATCGTTTTTCATTTTTACATTTTTATGCCTCCAAACGCCTCTGAAAGTTTATGTGTGTATGGACACACAGGGGGTTATTTACAAAAGGCAAATCCACTTTGCACTGAAAGTGCACTTGGAAGTGCAGTCGCTGGAAATCTAAGGGGTAGATCTGAAATGAGGGGAAGCTCTGCTGATTTTATCATCCAATCGTGTGCAAGCTAAAATGCTGTTTTTTATTTTCGTGGCATGTCCCCCTCGGATTTACAGCGACTTTACTTCTAAGTGCACTTGTTGTGTGAAGTGGGTTTTCCTTTAGTAAATAACCCCCATAGGCTAACATTAAGGGGCATTTAGAGGCAGTAAAAAAATAATGTCAGATGCCCCTAACAGTAGCTGTAAAAACGTCCTTTGTGCGTGAGCCTTACTTGCTCTTCAACGTTGTACTGACGTAGACCTGCGCTCTCCTTTATCATAGTGTTCCTCACCCCTATCTTTACCACACATGCAAATCTTTTTTTTTGTTTTGTTTTTTTTTTTAACATTTTTTTTGTACAAAATAGATTTCACCTTTCCCTCCTGGGTGAGGATAATGTAGCCCCAGCTACCTGCAGCCCCCTGAGATACTAATGACATACAAGCCTGTAGGCTTCAGGGCAATTTGCACCACACTATGCATGTCCCGGACAATCTGCACCACATTCTGAATGTCCCGGGCAATCTGGACCACACTGCATGTCCCGGGCAATCTGGACCACACTGCATGTCCCGGGCAATCTGGACCACACTGCATGTCCCGGGCAATCTGGACCACACTGCATGTCCCGGGCAATCTGGACCACTCTGCATGTCCCGGGCAATCTGGACCACACTGCATGTCCCGGGTAATCTGCACCACACTCTGCATGTCCCGGTCAATCTACACCACACTCTCTATGTCCCGGGCAATCTACACCACACTCTGCATGTCCCGGGCAATCTACACCACACTCTGCATGTCCCGGGTAATCTACACCACACTCTGCATGTCCCGACAATCTGCACCACACTCTGCATGTCCCGGGTAATCTACACCACACTCTGCATGTCCCGACAATCTACACCACACTCTGCATGTCCCTGGTAATCTACACCACACTCTGCATGTCCCGGGCAATCTACACCACACTCTGCATGTTCCGGGCAATCTACACCACACTCTGCATGTCCCGGGCAATCTGCACCACACTCTGCATGTCCTGGGTAATCTACACCACACTCTGCATGTCCCGACAATCTGCACCACACTCTGCATGTCACGGGCAATCTACACTACACTCTGCATGTTCCGGGCAATCTACACCAAACTCTGCATGTCCCGGGCAATCTACACTACACTCTGCATGTCCGGGCAATCTACACCACACTCTGCATGTCCTGGGAAATCTACACCACACTCTGCATGTCCCGGGCAATCTACACCACACTCTGCATGTCCCGGGCAATCTACACCACACTCTGCATGTCCGGGCAATCTACACCACACTCTGCATGTCCCGGGCAATCTACACTACACTCTGCATGTCCCGGGAAATCTACACCACACTCTGCATGTCCGGGCAATCTACACCACACTCTGCATGTCCCGGGCAATCTACACTACACTCTGCATGTCCCGGGCAATCTACACCGCACTCTGCATGTCCGGGCAATCTACACCAAACTCTGCATTTTCCGGGCAATCTACACTACACTCTGCATGTCCGGGCAATCTACACCACACTCTGCATGTCCTGGGAAATCTACACCACACTCTGCATGTCACGGGCAATCTACACCACACTCTGCATGTCCCGGGTAATCTACACCACACTCTGCATGTCCCGACAATCTGCACCACACTCTGCATGTCCCGGGTAATCTACACCACACTCTGCATGTCCCGACAATCTGCACCACACTCTGCATGTCCCGGGTAATCTACACCACACTCTGCATGTCCCGACAATCTGCACCACACTCTGCATGTCCCGGGTAATCTACACCACACTCTGCATGTCCCGACAATCTACACCACACTCTGCATGTCCCTGGTAATCTACACCACACTCTGCATGTCCCGGGCAATCTACACCACACTCTGCATGTCCCGGGCAATCTACACCACACTCTGCATGTCCCGGGCAATCTGCACCACACTCTGCATGTCCTGGGTAATCTACACCACACTCTGCATGTCCCGACAATCTGCACCACACTCTGCATGTCACGGGCAATCTACACTACACTCTGCATGTTCCGGGCAATCTACACCAAACTCTGCATGTCCCGGGCAATCTACACTACACTCTGCATGTCCGGGCAATCTACACCACACTCTGCATGTCCTGGGAAATCTACACCACACTCTGCATGTCCCGGGCAATCTACACCACACTCTGCATGTCCCGGGCAATCTACACTACACTCTGCATGTCCCAGGAAATCTACACCACACTCTGCATGTCCGGGCAATCTACACCACACTCTGCATGTCCCGGGCAATCTACACTACACTCTGCATGTCCCGGGCAATCTACACCGCACTCTGCATGTCCGGGCAATCTACACCAAACTCTGCATTTTCCGGGCAATCTACACTACACTCTGCATGTCCGGGCAATCTACACCACACTCTGCATGTCCCGGGCAATCTACACCACACTCTCCATGTCCCGGGCAATCTACACCACACTCTGCATGTCCGGGCAATCTACACCACACTCTGCATGTCCCGGGCAATCTAAACCACACTCTGCATGTCCCAGGTAATCTACACCACACTCTGCATGTCCCGACAATCTGCACCACACTCTGCATGTCACGGGCAATCTACACTACACTCTGCATGTTCGGGCAATCTACACCACACTCTGCATGTCCCGGGCAATCTACACCACACTCTGCATGTCCTGGGCAATCTACACCACACTCTGCATGTCCGGGCAATCTACACCGCACTGTTCATGTCCGGACAATCTACACCACACTCTGCATGTCCGGGCAGTCTACACCACACTCTGCATGTCCCGGGCAATCTACACCACACTCTGCATGTCCGGGCAATCTGCACCGCACTCTGCATGTCCCGGGCAATCTGCACCACACTCTGCATGTTCCAGGCAATCTGCACCACACAGAGCATGTGCCAGGCAATCTGCACCACAATGTATATTTGCTGGGCAATCAACAACACAATGTGGACGCACTGGGCAATCTACACTATACTGTGCAAGCACCAAAATGCCAGACAATCTACACCACAGAATGCATGTGCTGGGTATTGCATACCTCCCAACTTCTTGAGATGGGACCGGGGGACACCTATTAGAAAAAGTATGTAGGCATAGGACACGCCTCCTTAAAGCGGAGGTCCACCCTAAAGTGGACCTTCCGCTCATCGGAACCCTCCCCCCCTCCGGCGCCACAATTGGCACCTTTCAGGGGGGAGGGGGGTTCAGGTACCTGTACAGTACAGGTATCTGCACCCACTTCCGGGATAGCTCTCTGCGGAAAGGGGCGTAGATTACGCCCCTTTCCGAAAGTCCCCCGCTGCCTGCTGGGAAACACACAGATCCCAGAGGCAGCGGGGACCGTCCTTATTGCGCAGCGCGACTCGCGCATGCGCAGTAGGGAACCTGGAAATGAAGCCAAAAAGGCTGCACTTCCTGATTCCCATACCCAAGATGGCGGCGGCAGCACCCGAGAGACGATCGAGAAATCGGCTTCGGGTGCCGACATCGCGGGCGCGCTGGACAGGTAAGTGTCACTATTATAAAAGTCAGCAGCTGCAGTATTTGTAGCTGCTGGCTTTTAAAGAAAAAAAAAAAACGCGGAGTCCCAGCGGACTCCCACTTTAAAGGAAAAATGCTGCAACGCATCAATTTAGAAATCGGATGAAAGGTTCAGCACTGGGAAACACTTTCTAAAAGATAAAAAGTGCATTTTATATCCAACTATATAGATCAGACCAAAATGAGGGACAAATGAGAAGGAAAGAAGGACAGAGGGACATTGCTCCAAATCAGGGGCAGTCCCTCAAAATCGGGGACAGTTGGGAAATATGGATAATGTACACCACACTGTTCATGTAACAGCAATATACACCACACTATGAATGTGCTGGGCAATATACACCACACTATGTATGTGCTGGGCAATATACACCACACTATGTATGTGCTGGGAAATATACACCACACTATGTGTGTGCTGGGAAATATACACCACACTATGTATGTGCTGGGAAATATACACCACACTATGTATGTGCTGGGAAATATACACCACACTATGTGTGTGCTGGGAAATATACACCACACTATGTATGCACTGGGCAATCTACACCACACTATGTATGTGCTGGGCAATCTACACCACACTATGTATGCACTGGGCAATCTACACCACACTATGTATGTGCTGGGCAATATACACCACACTATGTATGCACTGGGCAATCTACACCACACTATGTATGTGCTGGGAAATATACACCACACTATGTATGCACTGGGCAATCTACACCACACTATGTATGTGCTGGGAAATATACACCACACTATGTATGCACTGGGCAATCTACACCACACTATGTATGTGCTGGGAAATATACACCACACTATGTATGCACTGGGCAATCTACACCACACTATGTATGTGCTGGGAAATATACACCACACTATGTATGCACTGGGCAATCTACACCACACTATGTATGTGCTGGGCAATCTACACCACACTATGTATGTGCTGGGAAATATACACCACACTATGTATGCACTGGGCAATCTACACCACACTATGTATGCACTGGGCAATATACACCACACTATGTATGTAATACAATGCATCATCAGAGGCTAAGCGCAGGAACCAAAAAAAGACAGCTGGCCCCTAAAGACAATACATTGCCCATTGTGCGATGGCGGATTGCACCAGACAACATTGGATTTGTTGGGTTTATTATTATAAGTATAGAGATTTGTAGATTAAACACTGGAAGGAGGTCTCATTGACTAATGACAGTTCTGTCTTTATCTCTCTCTTAGCCCTGGTTCACATTGGTGTGTTTTGACATGCGATTTGACATGTCAAAATGGTGGCAATTACCGGCCCTAATCCGTGCGAGACTGCATTTGTGGCGCCGCCACGATTTCAAAAAGTAGTTCCTGGCCTACTTTTTGCAATTTTGGGGGGGGGGGGGGGGGGGCGATTTCCATTGACATCTTTGCACAAACCTGCAGAGATGTCTGTGAAATTGCAGCCGAAATTGAGACTGACAAATCAGGAGAATTCAGCTGAACTCGCACGGCTTCATTCCCGCAGCTCAGTGTGAACCCGGGCTTAAAGGACATGTCAACCCTAACAGTGAACTTCTCTTCTTTGATGGCTTTTGGTCTGTTAAAGCTGAACTCCGGAACGTAGACAAGCTCTCTCCTTGCAGTGGGCCCAGTGCTGGTCTCTTCCACCCAAATTTCCAGGCCATGGAAGATCCCCCATCATCTTCACATAGAGCGCAGGGCTATTATCCCTACATTGTACTCGAGGAGGATAGAGGGAGCCAGCAATAAGGTAAGTATTACAACTTATCTCTGGCTCCCTGGACTAAACAGGCATTTCTTTCCTAGAGTTCAGATTTAAAGATAACATTGAAGGAAATGTGTTATTTCAATTATATAACAGCAAAAAATACCTGTTGATCCTGCCAGAAATCTTGGCAGGTGTTTTTTTTTCTTTTGTGTGTTCTTTGCATGTGCTGCATTCTTATCAATAAAATGTTACCCATGCATTTCTGTGAACTACAGAACCCCTCCAATCTTTGATATGGAGATGAAAAGATGGGGGAGGTGTTCTGTAGCTCTTACTAGGTTAACAGCACTGCTCCTCCATAAATACAGTACAGTGAGTAAGCGATGTCACTCCAGGATAAGAAATGTGTTCCTGCGTGTGGAAATTAGTAATAAAAGTTCATCCCTTGTATAGAGCTGTAGAGCAGGAAGCGGTCACTGCTTATGTAATGAACAAATGTGAGCGCCCACCGTGTATACACAGAATTAGAAAGGACACCCAGAAAAACATTAATGTATTCCGGTAAAAGTATTTACATTTCTTAAAGATCCACTCAAATGCCCACTTCAATATCCCATCTTATACCGGAATGAAGACAGCTTGGACCCAATTACCATGGACGGGGCACACTTCTTCCATCACCCCCTGTACACCCTTCCTATATAATTACCTGTGATACCAATATGTCCTCACATTTCTTTATATTTCAGATTATCTAAGCATGGCTGACTAATTCCACAGAGGTAATGATACACACATTTATTATCATCAGCCGTCTCCGAGAATGATGACAAGTCCTCTATGATGGGTGCTGGAGGAGTACAGAGAGGAGAGCGGGTCTTCCTAATGAGTCCTTCTAATTGATGTCTACAGATTGGATGTAATCACAGTTGTCATCCGCCGGCCTCGGGGTGTTCTGTCTTCTACAAATAGGGATTTATTTATAGGGAATGTCATGTACAGTATACATAATATATATTATTCATCTATCTTTTCATTCATCTATTTACTGTTAAGATCTATGTTCCATCCCTCTTCTCAACCATCCATCCCCCTTCTCACTCTTCCATCCCTCTTCTCACCCATCCATCCCTCTTCTCACCCATCCATCCCCCTTCTCGCACATCCATCCCTCTTCTCACCCATCCATCCCCCTTCTCACCCATCCATCCCTCTTCTCAACCATCCATCCCCCTTCTCGCACATCCATCCCTCTTCTCACCCATCCATCCCCCTTCTCACCCATCCATCCCCCTTCTCGCACATCCATCCCTCTTCTCACCCATCCATCCCCCTTCTCACCCATCCATCCCTCTTCTCACCCATCCATCCCCCTTCTCGCACATCCATTCCTCTTCTCACCCATCCATCCCCCTTCTCACCCATCCATCCCCCTCCTCACCCATCCATCCCTCTTCTCACCCAACCATCCCTCTTCTCACCCATCCATCTCCCTTCTCACCCATCCATCCCCCTTCTCACCCATCCATCCCCCTCCTCACCCATCCATCCCTCTTCTCACCCAACCATCCCTCTTCTCACCCATCCATCTCCCTTCTCACCCATCCATCCCTCTTCTCACCCATCCATCCCCCTTCTCACCCATCCATCCCTCTTCTCAACCATCCATCCCCCTTCTCGCACATCCATCCCTCTTCTCACCCATCCATCCCCCTTCTCACCCATCCATCCCTCTTCTCAACCATCCATCCCCCTTCTCACTCATCCATCCCTCTTCTCACCCATCCATCCCTTTTCTCACCCATCCATCCCCCTTCTCGCACATCCATCCCTCTTCTCACCCATCCATCCCCCTTCTCACCCATCCATCCCTCTTCTCACCCATCCATCCCCCTTCTCGCACATCCATCCCTCTTCTCACCCATCCATCCCCCTTCTCGCACATCCATTCCTCTTCTCACCCATCCATCCCCCTTCTCACCCATCCATCCCCCTCCTCACCCATCCATCCCTCTTCTCACCCAACCATCCCTCTTCTCACCCATCCATCTCCCTTCTCACCCATCCATCCCCCTTCTCACCCATCCATCCCCCTCCTCACCCATCCATCCCTCTTCTCACCCAACCATCCCTCTTCTCACCCATCCATCTCCCTTCTCACCCATCCATCCCTCTTCTCACCCATCCATCCCTCTTCTCACCCATCCATCCCCCTTCTCACTCATCCATCCCTCTTCTCACCCATCCATCCCTCTTCTCACCCATCCATCCCCCTTCTCGCCCATCCATCCCCCTTCTCACTCATCCATCCCTCTTCTCACCCATCCATCCCTCTTCTCACCCATCCATCCCTCTTCTCACCCATCCATCCCCCTTCTCGCACATCCATTCCTCTTCTCCCCATCCATCCCCCTTCTCACCCATCCATCCCCCTCCTCACCCATCCATCCCTCTTCTCACCCAACCATCCCTCTTCTCACCCATCCATCTCCCTTCTCACCCATCCATCCCCCTTCTCACCCATCCATCCCCCTCCTCACCCATCCATCCCTCTTCTCACCCAACCATCCCTCTTCTCACCCATCCATCTCCCTTCTCACCCATCCATCCCTCTTCTCACCCATCCATCCCTCTTCTCACCCATCCATCCCCCTTCTCACTCATCCATCCCTCTTCTCACCCATCCATCCCTCTTCTCACCCATCCATCCCCCTTCTCGCCCATCCATCCCTCTTCTCACCCATCCATCCCCCTTCTCACCCATCCATCCCTCTTCTCACCCATCCATCCCCCTTCTCGCACATCCATTCCTCTTCTCACCCATCCATCCCCCTTCTCACCCATCCATCCCTCTTCTCACCCATCCATCCCCCTTCTCGCACATCCATTCCTCTTCTCACCCATCCATCCCCCTTCTCACCCATCCATCCCCCTCCTCACCCATCCATCCCTCTTCTCACCCAACCTTCCCTCTTCTCACCCATCCATCTCCTTTCTCACCCATCCATCCCCCTTCTCACCCATCCATCCCCCTTCTCACCCATCCATCCCCCTTTTCACCCATCCCTCTCCCTTCTCACCCATCCATCCCCCTCCTCACCCATCCATCCCTCTTCTCACCCATCCATCTCCCTTCTCACCCATCCATCCCCCTTCTCACCCATCCATCCCCCTTCTCACCCATCCATCCCCCTCCTCACCCATCCATCCCTCTTCTCACCCATCCATCTCCCTTCTCACCCATCCATCCCCCTTCTCACCCACCCATCCCCCTTCTCACCCATCCACCCCTCTTCTCACCCATCCATCCCCCTTCTCGCCCATCCATCCCTCTTCTCACCCATCCATCCCTCTTCTCACCCATCCATCCCCCTTCTCGCACATCCATCCCCCTCCTCACCCATCCATCCCTCTTCTCACCCAACCATCCCTCTTCTCACCCATCCATCTCCCTTCTCACCCATCCATCCCTCTTCTCACCCATCCATCCCTCTTCTCACCCATCCATCCCCCTTCTCACTCATCCATCCCTCTTCTCACCCATCCATCCCTCTTCTCACCCATCCATCCCCCTTCTCGCCCATCCATCCCTCTTCTCACCCATCCATCCCCCTTCTCACCCATCCATCCCTCTTCTCACCCATCCATCCCCCTTCTCGCACATCCATTCCTCTTCTCACCCATCCATCCCCCTTCTCACCCATCCATCCCCCTCCTCACCCATCCATCCCTCTTCTCACCCAACCTTCCCTCTTCTCACCCATCCATCTCCTTTCTCACCCATCCATCCCCCTTCTCACCCATCCATCCCCCTTCTCACCCATCCATCCCCCTTTTCACCCATCCCTCTCCCTTCTCACCCATCCATCCCCCTCCTCACCCATCCATCCCTCTTCTCACCCATCCATCTCCCTTCTCACCCATCCATCCCCCTTCTCACCCATCCATCCCCCTTCTCACCCATCCATCCCCCTCCTCACCCATCCATCCCTCTTCTCACCCATCCATCTCCCTTCTCACCCATCCATCCCCCTTCTCACCCACCCATCCCCCTTCTCACCCATCCATCCCTCTTCTCACCCATCCATCCCCCTTCTCGCCCATCCATCCCTCTTCTCACCCATCCATCCCCCTTCTCGCACATCCATTCCTCTTCTCACCCATCCATCCCCCTTCTCACCCATCCATCCCCCTCCTCACCCATCCATCCCTCTTCTCACCCATCCATCCCCCTTCTCACCCATCCCCCTTCTCACCCTTCCCCCTTTTCACCCATCCATCCCCCTTTTCACCCATCCATCCCTCTTCTCACCCATCCATCTCCCTTCTCACCCATCCATCCCCCTTCTCATCCATCCATCCCCCTTTTCACCCATCCATCTCCCTTCTCACCCATCCATCCCCCTCCTCACCCATCCATCCCTCTTCTCACCCATCCATCTCCCTTCTCACCCATCCACCCCCCTTCTCACCTATCCATTCCCCTTTTCACCCATCCATCCCCCTTCTCACCCACCCCCCTTCTCACCCTTCCCCCTTTTCACCCATCCATCCCCCTTTTCACCCATTCCCCTTCTCACCCGTCCATACCTCTTCTCACTTATCCATCCCCCTTCTCACCCATCCCCCTTTTCACCCATCCATCCCCCTTTTCACCCATCCATCCCCCTTCTGACCCATCCATCCCTCTTCTCACCCATCCATCCCTCTTCTGACCCATCCATCCCTCTTCTCACCCATCCATCGCCCTTCTCACCCATCCATCCCCCTTCTCACCCATCCATCCCTCTTCTCACCTATCCACCCCCCTTCTCATCCATCCATCCCTCTTCTCACCCATCCATCCCTCTTCTCACCCATCCATTCCCCTTTTCACCCATCCATCCCCCTTCTCACCCATCCTCCCCCCTTCTCACCCATCCATCCCCCTTCTTACCCATCCATCCATTCCTCCATCTATCTGCAGTATAATTCCTAAACTGACCACCGTTTTATGCAAATACTAATTAGTGATCAGTAAACAAACACTTAAAACCTACATACAGTATATTGTAAATGTTAGGATATGTGTGAAGTTTATGTTTTGCTCCTATGCTGTCTTGATATTTTTTTTTCTGTTCAGTCCTCTCTATTTTTCTATCTATCTTAGATTGGGCAACCTGCACCACACTATGTATGTGCTGGGAATTTTAAGGGACGATGATGCCTGTTGTTTGCGTCTGTGTCATGATCACTCAAATGCCCTACTTCCTATCTTATTCTCTGTGTGTCCATCCATCATCCTTCCCCACATCCGTCCCTCTATCCATCATTCATCCGTCCCTCCATCCATCATTTATCCATCATCCTTCCCCACATCCATCCATCCATCCATCATTCATCCGTCCTTCCATCCATCATTTATCTATCATCCATCCTTTCCTCCATCCATCATTCATCCGTTCTCCCATCCATTATTCATCCATCATCCTTCCCCACATCCATCCCTCCATCCTTTCCTCCAACCATCCATCCATCATTCATCCATCATCCATCCTTTCCTCCATCCATCATCCTTCCCCACATCCATCCCTCCACCCTTTCCTCCATCCATCCATCATTCATCCATCCCTCCATTCATCATTCATCCATTACCCATCCTTTCCTCAATCCAT
Organism: Lithobates pipiens; assembly: GCF_037356315.1. Classification (NCBI taxonomy): domain Eukaryota; kingdom Metazoa; phylum Chordata; class Amphibia; order Anura; family Ranidae; genus Lithobates; species Lithobates pipiens. Next base: position 314,272,843 of record NW_027507784.1, on the reverse strand, counting down.
CCATCCATCACCCTTCCCCACATCCATCCCTCCATCCTTTCCTCCATCCATCCATCATTCATCTGTCCCTCCATCCATCATTCATCCATCCTTTCCTCAATCCATCTATCATCCATCCCTCCATCCATCCATCATTCATCCATCCCCCCATCCATCATCCTTCCCCACATCCATCCCTCCATCCATCCATCATTCATCCATCCTTTCCTCAATCCATCTATTATCCATTCCTCCATCCTTTCATCCATCCATCCATCATTCATCCATCCCCCCATCCATCATTCATCCATCCCTCCATCCATCCATCATTTATTCATCCCTCCATCCTTTCCTCCATCCATCCATCATTCATCCATCCCTCCATCCACCATTCATCCATCCCTCCATCCATCATTCATCCATCCTTTCCACAATCCATCTATTCATCACCCATCCCTCCACCATCCCTCCATCCATGCATCATTCATCTGTCCCTACATCCATCATTCAGCCATCATCCATCCTTTCTGCAATCCATCCTTCATCCATCCATCCATCATCCAACATCCTTTCCGCAATCCATCCTTTCTGTAATCCATCCATCATCCATCCCTACATCCATCTTTCCATCCTTTCCTCAATCCATCCACCATTCTTCCATGTCTCCATCCATCATCCGTCCTTACATAGACCCATCATGAATCCATTCCTGCATCCATCATTCATCCATCCTTTCTGAAATACATCCTTCATCCATCCATCCATCATCCAACATCCATCCTTTCCTCAATCTATCCATCCATCCCTCCATCCATCATCCATTCCTCCATCATCATCCATCCCTCCATTCATTTATCCATTATCTATATATCAGCATTACATGAGTAGTCTGGTTGAAAAAAGACACAAGTCCATGTAGTTAAACCAATAAAAAGGGGGGAATATATATATATATATATATATATATTCCCATATACACAATCCTATACCCACAGGTGATCCAGAGGAAGCTGAAAACCCCCCAGCAAAGCATGATAGAATTTGTTCCAGTAGCGGAAAAAAATCCTTCCTGATCCCCTGAGAGAGTTATATTATGTGTATCTAGGAAAGAATCCAGGGCTTTCTTAAAGCAATCCACTGAGCTTGCCATCCGTGCATCACCCACCGCCATCCACCCATCCTCCCCTCCATCTATCCATCATCTATTAATTTATGCATCATCCATCCTCCTCTCCATCTATCCATCCATGCATCATCCATCCATCCATCTTTCCCTCCATCTATCCATCCATGCATCATCCATCCTCCCCTCCATCTATCCATCCTCCCCTCCATCTATCCATCCATGCATCATCCATCCATCCATCTTTCCCTCCATCTATCCATCCATGCATCATCCATCCTCCCCTCCATCTATCCATCCATGCATCATCAATCCATCCATCCATCCTTCCCTCCATCTATCCATCCATGCATCATCCATCGTTCCCTCCATTTATCCATCATCTTTCCATATGTGCACCATTCATCCATCCACCCATCCATCCTTCCCTCCATCTATCCATCCATCCATGATCCATCCTCCCCTCCATCTATCCATCCATGCATCATCCATCCATCCATCGTTCCCTCCATTTATCCATCCTCTATCCATCCATGCATCATCTATCGTTCACTCCATTTAGCCATCATCTATCCATCCATGCATCATCCATCCTTCATCCCTCGACCAATTATATATCCATCATCCATCCCTTCTTCCATCCAGCCATCCTTCTAGCTGTCATCATCCATCCCTCTATTCATCCATCATCTATACATCCATACATCATCCATCCCCATCCATTACTTTATCCATCCCTCCATCTATGCATCGTCCATCCATTATCCATCAACCATCCCTCCAATCATCCATTCATCACATAGTTCCTAAACTGACCACATTTTAGTGCAGCCTAACAGTGTAAGTGGATGAATCTGCAGTGCTGGAGATTGTATTCTGACACCCGGAACAGACAACTGTTAGAATACCTGAACAGCACATTTGGATGCAGCCACTATTCTGCTGACAATTTTCTGCCAGGCTTCCTTAATTCTTCCATCAAGGTATGTGGGGCAGGAGGGAGCTGACAGGGGCACCCACAAAGTGAATTTTGTCTGGTTTATGAGGAACGAGAAATTGTCTCAGTGTATGGCCAGCTTAAAGGATTAGATAGATAGATAGATATATAGATAGATAGATAGATAGATAGATAGATTATACAATAAAAAAATTGCTGAGCACCACTAAAGTGCTCGGGTTTGACTTGAAGAAAAGGTGGCAGCCCTAAGAGAGAGGAGGGTGCAGGGTATTAGCTCGCCTTTTCATTTTTTTCCAAAAAATGTAAACTTACACTTTAAAGCAAAACTAAACCATCCTATCCTTTACAGCTTGTAGCTGTTTTGGAAAAAAGTTAAAGAGGTAGTAAACCCGCTGACATTTTTTAATTTTTTTTTTTTTTTTTTTTTTTAGACATGCAAGGGAAAAGGCATAATGAGCTAGTATGCACCGGGCTTTTAGCCCAAAATCCCCTGTGCGCATGCGCCGCTGCAGTCAGCGGCTCATTGGGAGGGGAATATCTCCTAAACCATACAAGTTTAGAAGATATTTTTTTTACCTAAAGGTAAGCCTTATTATAGGCTCACCTGTAGGTAAAAGTAAAAAAAAAAAAAAACATTATACAACCGCTTTAAATGGGTTTAGTTCGGCTTGGAATCCTGTTGCATTACACCTTCTGACCAGTAGATGGTGATAGAGAACCAATCTAGCCTGCACTGGGTGCTTTAGCTTTTAGCTCTTTGTAGATACTTATTGAGTTCTTGGTATGGGGTGAGACAAGAAGGTAAGTAAGGTTTGTTAGGACATGTACAACCCCTGCATTTTGTGCACATATATAAGCATGCAATGTTTTCTTGGGAGATTAAAATGGATTTCTGACACTCCAGGGATGATCCCAATGATTCATTCATGAAACAACCCACAGTGATTGTGGAAATAATTCCATACAGCCCATTGACCAAATTACTTCTCCGCAGGCGCAGTCATCTCTGACCTGCAGGATGCCTCTATTCGGCCTGACTGCATGTCTTAACCAAGGTTACCTGCTGGCTCTATAGACTTGTTAACATTGCTCATAGATGACAGCATCAGCAGTATTAGAGAGCATGCCCTCCAGTGTATTTTAGGATATAAAATATTTATTATAAAATTTTCCTGCTCAAAATCTATAAATAATGAGTTCTGTAATTCATTATGAATAAGGATGGTTGAAAAATAGTTACATTTTTAAAGCTTAAGTGTAATCCAGCTATATTTTGCCTTCGCTGTTTCCTCCTTTACCCTATCATCATCAACATATTAATGGCATTTTACATAAAATCTTTCCATTTTCATTACATACCTTATTTTAGATCTAGTGACATCATCACGGGGTCTCTGTGCTTCTCTATGTAATGTAGTCATATCCGGAGTGATGGGAGGGGCCAGCAGGGTACTGTACATTACTTCCTGAGAACATCACAGCACCCTGCCTCAGTACTTCTCTGATACAAGCAGTGGGCTGGCTCTTGGGAGGAGTTATGCAAATATTAAAAATACCTTGATGGGTGTGTCAGTCTGGAGTAGTGGGCATTGCTAGGTGGAATGTATTTGCATGCAGACCACCTTAGGTAATGACACATGTACAGTAATACCTTGGATTACGAGCATAATTCTTTCCAGAAGAATGCTTGTAATCCAAAGCACTCGTATATATCAAAGTGAGTTTCCCCATAGGAAATAATGGAAACTCAGATAATCTGTTCCACAGCCACTGCACTCCACTCTATGCAGTATCGCATGTAGCCCGAGGTGCAGGGGCGCCAGAGACACTCGGGAATGGAGTGTTTCTGAGTGTCTCAGAATGGCTCTCAGCACCTCCAAGTGTCACCGGGCGCCCCCTTGCACCTCTGGCCAAATGCGGTACTGCACACCCCAGAGGCTTGAATCCTGCCCATCTTGGGAGACAACGCTCACAAAGCAAGTAAGGATTTAAAAAAAAAAAAAAACTTGTATTTGGAAATGCTCGTGTAGCGGTACCCCCATGGGGGTTGCTGAATTTGTTCATTACCTTTTGTCAGATGACTCCGCTCCCAATCCCCCATGCAAGTACATGACACCAAACAGTCCGAAATCTGGATTTTATAATGATTTATTCTGGGTATAAATCAGTGGGCTAGGCAATAGAGTATATGAGATGCCCCATCCGACCCCAGTTTTAGGTCAAAAGGGTACTAATCGGTAGCCATAGCACTTGTTAGTTAAATCCCTTTTAGCGATCCTTTAGCAATCCTTTTCTGGTTCCAATTTCTATCTCAGGTTGCACTTCCAATATGGACAGATAAGTATCACTCTGAATAATGCAGTGGATGTTGACCCCGAAGTCACAGGCCACACTGCCTATTTCCATGACTTGTGTTGTCAAACTTCCCTCAGTTCTGGAAAAGTGCTTAATACTGTGGTTCTTGGATACACAGTATGAAGTTACAGGTTAGTCCTACAAGGTTGCACTCCCTTTGCTCTCTCCCAATCAACAGTCCATGTTCTACTCACAGAAAGTCGATTCCCAGTTTTCTCCTTCCGCGTAGTCCCTACTTCCTCCTCCTCCTCTGCATGGGACGCCCGGTCTTCCTCCAGCACTACATGATGACTTCTCCTCCAGGGGCCAGACATCGGCCTCCCTGGACTCGCCTCCGGCTATCCGGCTCTTTGATCTCCTCTGCACCCCCCGGGATCTCTGAACTCCTCGGACTTCAAGCCTCATCCCAGAGACTCCGGGATCTCTGAACTCCCGGGCCTCTGGTCCTGAACCTCTGGACCTCAAACTCTTCTCCTAGAGCATGTGACACCCCCTTTTTATGAGAGGCCTCCCATTGACCATAGAAATTAACCATTGGTCAATTCTCTCACATGGGTTTCCTGCAATCAGGTCTCAGTCCATCCTCTCTTTCTAGCAGAATCTACTGGTAAGCAGAGGAGGTATCCCTGAGCCCAAGTGTAGGCAGCCACACCCCCTTCTACTCTAACACTCCCTTCCCAAAATAAACAACCAGGCCTAGTAAAGAGTAGGACCCTGGCTAAATGTACCTGTCTCTGTATTCTACACTGTCAAAAAAACACCACTAAGCACCTACCAAAAAGTAGAGGGTGCTACACTCGTAAACCGCGTTACTCGCAATCCAAAATTCCATTTTTATGGTGAGCCTCCATGATTGGAAGAAATTAAATGTTATAATTCCAGTCCAAATACAGGTTCCTTTGAGTCCATTTAAGCCCTTATTCCATTCTTCCCGAGGAAGGATGAGTTTTGTTATTTTGCCTAATATTATAATGCTCAGTACAGATTTTTTTCTTAGCCCTTGGTGCTGTGCACAAAAACGAAAAACACAAAAAGTGAAGAAAGAGAGTGCATGGGAACACTCACATAAAAGTGAGCTTAGGGTGTGTTGTATGGTCCCCTCCTGAAGAAGAAGGACCCTTCTCTGACCCCCAAGGGCTTTAGATGCATGACACATTAAGGTTCACTCAGGTCCACCTAGCCAAAAGGCCCGACAGGCCCTTAGTCTCATGATAAGCTGAAATTATCCAACGAATCCTAGGTTGGGGGTAGATGCATGCAGAACAGAAAAATTTGTTTGTTTCGGATACATTCATTACGTTGATGTAGCCGAGAGCGGACTATGGCTATCTGATGTTTGCAGACTGTCTCTTACTATTCTAGCCTTGCTCCTATGTCCCTAGGGTTGCCACCTGTCCAGGATTCACCCGGACAGTTCGGGTTTGGAACCATGTGTCCGGGTTTCAGACTGCCTGAAACCCGTACACATTATTCAGACTAAACTATGGCTTCCCAGCAGGGTTGCTGTCTGCAATCTAAGCTGAGAGTCTCTATTACACTCTCTTTCACACTGCACAAAGCCAACACTAACAATCCCCCCCAAACACACACACAGATGGGAGAGGAGAGAGGGCTCGATTTGCACCTCTTACTCCTGCCCCTACCCCTCTGTGTCTGCCCACACTCCATTCCCCGGTGCTGTGCCTCAACGGGGGCTGGAAATTTGAAGTCCAGCAGCCTCAGATACATCTACATGCTGACTGCCAAGGGGTGAGGGAGCACACCATCCATCCCTGTCTATGTCATCCCCGTCTATGTCTTCTCCCTTCTCTTTCCTGCCTCTGAGAGTGTACATTAAACTAAATCAGGGTTCTCGGAGCACCCCTTAGATCAGAGTTCCCCTTTACACCAAAGGGCACAGTGTTCCCCCTTACATCAAAGTTCTCTTCGTACATCATAGTTTTCAGTGTTCCTCCTTAATTCAGGGTTCCCGGAGCATCCCTTATGTTAATGCCCCCAGAGTTCTCCCTTACATCAGAGTCAACAGAGTCAGTGAAAGGGAACTCTGCGAGTTCAGATGTAAAAGGGGAACACTGTGGACTCTGATGTAAACGGGAACTCTTGTTATTAACGTCATATGATTAGAAATGTTATTAAATAGCAAAATATATGCATAGTTTATACTATAAAAAATAATTGCTGTGTGCCACTAAAGTATTTGGGTTTGACTTGAAGAAAAGGTTGCAACCCTATATGCCCCCCTAGTGCTGGATCTGAATCACTGACATCATCTCCTGAAGTACAGAGAAAGGCATTGTGGGAGATGTAGTCCTCTGATAGGCATTGCTGATCTTGCAGAAATTACTGTGAACTGCATCTCCCAGCAGACTGTCTGCTCTGCAGGGGAATTGTGGGAGAGACTATATAGGGATCTGCGGACCAGGCCCATGCTCTCTTTCTTCCTGGATCTCACCGTGTGAGCACCACTCCACCACTGTGCAAAAAGATTGCGGCCTAGCATACGATACACAGCTCACCGCTCCAGCCCCAGCAGGTCCAGCTGTCGCCCGCTAGCAGATAGATCCCTGTCTCTGCCCATCTGTAATAGGAAGAATTGTTTGTTGGTCCCACCGGGAAACTCCGATGTTTACCATGATTGGTCAGGGGACTTGCGCCCCCAGATCTCATTGCTCTGCTAAGTACTACACCTTCAACACAGTGCACATGTGACATTCGCTTGGCTTAAAAATAGTATTGCTATCAACCAGTGTTTGCTATCTTGCATTGTTCATCATCACTTTGCTGCAGCCAGGAATCTTTGTTCTTTGAGCTCCAACGTTGCCAGTGAAGACAGTGCAAGGCCTTGCATTTTTTGTAAGTATAGGCTGATATTAAGCATCTGTGAAATTACACGCATAATTGTTAAAGCTACACGTGTCTTACTATTGTATACTATATATTTACATCATAGAATTCCTATGACCCAAATGGCATAAAAATCTCAGAAGGACCAGTTTAGGTCCGAAACATGTCAGGTGTATCCGCCAGTATGCAATTTTGCTAGCCCACTCACTCTCTAGGGGCAGCTTGCTTTACATACAGACGCATGTATTTGGGTATATTATTATTTTTTTTGTACTGATGCATTTTATGATGTTAAATATATGTTAAATATAATTATGATGTTAAATATAATTCTGCATAACCTGAGATATTGTCCGTAAGGGATACTGTTAATAAGAGGAGTCGGATGGAAGCTACTAGCATGTAAGAGGGTGTTCCCTGCTGTCTCCTTTCGATATAGAGTAGTGTTAATATTCCCATCACCTTTAATCACAACTGTAATATCCAGGAAGGGAATGGATTTCTTACTTTGATGCATGGTAAATTTTAAATGAAATGCATTCTGATCTATGTCATGCATGAATTCAACTAGATCAGTGGTAGAACCAGTCCATAACATCAAAACGTCATCTATATACCTATTCCACATCAGGATGGAAGCCTAATAATTGGCGTACCTGAGCAAAGCGCTTACATTCTCACCCCCCCAGGTACAGGTTGGCTTACGATGGGGCACACAAATTCCCCATCACAACCCACTGCACCTGGAGGTAGTGGGAATTGTTAAAGGTAAAGACATTGCCTGTAAAAATGTGCTCTAAAATAGAGAGGATACATTTACTTAAGGACCATGAGTCCTGAGTTCTCTCCCCCAAAAGGTCCTCTATCACAGACAGACCCAAAAAGTGTGGAATACTGCTGTACAGGGCTTCGATATCAATAGCTACTAAAATAGTATCCGCCGGGACCTAAATATTTTCCAGACGTCATAAAAGAAGAGGAAGAACCCTTCCTTGACCCCCTACAGCGTAAGGCTCATTACAGTGTTAAGACACTCTCAGGTCCACCTACCCAAAAGTCCTGGCAGACCCCTTATCTCATAATCAGTTGAAGCTGACCAATAAGTCCTAGATGGAGATGCTCTCCTGAAGAGAGACCCCCCAGGGCAGTGGAGGAAGGAACCTAATGGCCACACATCCTTCCTCCAGGCTTTAGGGTAGACCGTAATACAGCTTTTGGCCCCTCCCAAAGAGGAAGAACCCTTCCCTGAACTCCTATGGCATAAGATTTGTTACAGGGTTAAGGAAAACTCAGGTCAAACTAGCCAAAAGACCTAGCGGGCCCCTCATCTAATAATCAGTTCAAGCTGACCAATGTAGTCCTAGGTGGGAACTCTACTGAAGAGAGACCCCCTCAAGGCAGAGGAGTTAGGAACCTAATGGCCACACATCCTCCTCCTAGACTTCAGGGAAGACCTGAATACAGATTTTCCAGGTTTTTTGGCCCCTCCCGAAGAGGAAGAACCCTTCTCTGACACCCTATTCATGAAAAGGTTAGGGCACACTCAGGTCCACCTAGCCAAAAGGCCTCATGGACTCCTCATCTCATGATTAGGGAAGCTGACCAATGAGTCCTGGGTGGGGGCACTCCTGAAGAGGGACTCCACCAAACCAGGGAAGGACCCTAATGGCCACACATCCTCCTCCTAGACTTCAGGGTAGGCCCAAATAGAGCTTTTTAGGCTTTTGGCCATCATCAGTGCAGGGGAACAATGGCTTCTACATAGTGGGACCCAAATGGACAGTCTGGCAATACAGGTTATGGTGATAAGGGACTAAAGTTGAGGTTTCCAAACTATGGCCCTCAGGCCACATACGGCCTGCTACATGATTTTATCTGGCCTGCAGCTATGGTCAGTGTTGTATACTCAGTGCACACTGATGTTTTTTTTTGGCCCAAGAATATTTGTAAAATATAAGATGTGGCCCTTGTACTGAAAAGTTTGGAGACCCTTGGACCAAAGTAATCAAAAAGGCCTCCAATCGAATCAGTGCGCAGCACAGTAAAGCTTTCTGTTCTATGAAAGCCTTATTGTGCCATGAAATGTTCTTCTGTTCTGCTCTTTACTGTTTTAGAAGGTGATAAATATTTAACAGATCAGAGAGCATTATTCTCAGAGTGCAACTAATGGGATTTTTTGAGAGCTGAAAATAAAGTGATAAAATGCAAGATTATTAAACAGTTGAACCGTGGGTCCTCATTTTCTTTCATTAGGTAAATTCACAGTGTGCATTGTGATTCTGAGATGTCAGCTGTGCTGGAAAAAAGAACATGTATCCTGGTGCCGAATAGGTGTATCTTCTGGCTTTAATGGGCATTGTAAAGGATTACTTAGAGTACAGGTCCATTCAGCAGAATGTTGTGTACAAAGAGAAGGAACCTGCAGCAACCAATTAGAACATCTTTCTTTATGACTCATCTAAACTGACAAATGGTGCATTCTGATTGGCTGATGTGGATTACTGCTTTTATAGGTTTTACAGAAAATAATCTTTTGATTTTTATGTGCTACCTGGAGCACCATCTAGTATAGTCCTTTTCAGCTAGGGTTCCTCCAGAGTATGATTGGGGGTGCTTCGGAGTAGGGATGAGCCGAACAAACACCCATCCCCCGTCTCTCCCCCCGTTCGGTTCGCACCAGAACAGGCAAAAAATTTGTTTGAACACGAGAACACCGTTAAAATCTATGGGAAACATGAATAACCAAACGTGCTAATTTTAAAGGCTTATATACATGGTATTGTCATAAAAAGTGTTTAGGAACCTGGGTCCTGCCCCAGGGGACATGTATCAATGCAAAAAAAGTTTCAAAAGTTTTTTCGAGAGCAGTGATTTTAATAATGCTTAAAGTGAAACAATAAAAGTGTAATATTCCTTCAAATTTCGTACCTGGGAGTGTCTATAGTATGCCTGTAAAAGGGCGCTAGTTTCCCGTGTTTAAAACAGCAAAATGAAATTTCTAAAGGAAAAAAAAAGTAATTTAAAACTACTCGTGGCTATAATGAATTGTCGGTCCGCAATACACATAAAAGTTCATTGATAAAAACGGCATGGGCATTTCCACACAGGGGAACCCCGAACCCCCAAAAAAATGAGTGGGGGTCCCCCTAAATTCCATACCAGGCCCTTCAAGTCTGTTATGGATATTAAGGGGAACCCCGAGCCAAATTTTTTTTTTTAAATGCGTGGGGGTCCCCCTCAAAATCCATACCAGACCCTTCAAGTCTGTTATGGATATTAAGGGGAACTCCGCAACAAATTTTTTTTTAAAAATGGCGTGGGGTCACACAACCTGTCAGGCAGCAGGAAAAGAGGGGGGGGCGAGAGAGTACCCCCCCGAACCGTACCAGGCCACATGCCTCAACATTGGGAGGGTGCTTTGAGGTAGTCCCTCAAAGCACCTTGTGCCCATGTTGATGGGGAGAAGAGCCTCATCCCCACAACCCTTTTCTGGTGGTTGTGGGGGTCTGCGGGTGGGGGGCATATCGGAATCTGGAAGCCCCCTTTAACAAGGGGACCCCCAGATCCTGGCCCCCCATGTGAATTGGTAATGGGGTACAAATGTGTCCCGACCATTTCACAAAAAAAGTGACAAAAAGGTTAAAAAAGACAAAATACAGTTTTTGACAAGTCCTTTATTAAATTCTTCTTCTTTGCGCCTCTTCTTTCATCTTATTTCTTCTGGTCTTCCTTCGGTGCTGTTATTCTTCTCCATCTTCTTCTTCATCTTCTTGTCCCGCATCTTGCTCCGGCATCTTCTGAAGGGTCTGGTATGGATTTTGAGGGGGACCCCCACGCCATTTTTTTTTTATTTTGGCTCGTCGTTCCCCTTAATATCCATACCAGACTTGAAGGGCCTGGTATGGAATTTAGAGGGACCCCCACGCATTTTTTTGTTTTTATTTTGGTTCGGGGTTCCCCTGTGGGGAAATCCCCATGCTGTTTTTATCAATGAACTGTTATGTGTATTGCGGACCGACAATTCATTATAGCCACGAGTAGTTTTAAAATTACTTTTTTTTTTCCTTTAGAAATGTCATTTTGCTGTCAGACTGTTCTAAACACGGGAAACATGCGCCCTTTTACAGGCATACTATAGACACCCCCCAGGTATGAAATTTAAAGGAATATTACACTTTTATTGTTTCACTTTAAGCATTATTAAAATCACTGCTTAGATTAGAAGTCAGCCACCACATCCTTAACAACCGATGACTCATCAGCTGTCAGTGGGCTTCCCCACTGCCAGCTAAAATTTAAACAAAACAATGCTGGCAATACAAAAATGTTTAAAAAAAACAGTGTTCAATCCATAGCAGGCCCTTCTGGCCCCCACCCCAAAGCACCTTTTCCCTATGTTGATGGGGACAAGGGCCTGTTCCAGACAACACTGGGCGGTGGTTGTGGGGGTCTGCAGGTAAGAGGCTTATCGAAATGTGGAAACCCCCTTTAACAAGGGGGCCCCCAGATCCTGCCACCCCCCCATATGTGAATGAGTAGGGGGTAGCGGGATTATACTCGGCTCCGCTCAAGACTGTGAGAGGACCCCAGAGCCTCCGAGAGGGCCCGAGAGCAGCTGAGAGGACCCGAGAGCTGATGAGAAGACCCAATCGCCGCTTTTTTTTAAAACTTCAAGACTGCAATGACAAGGCTGCAAATGACACTGGGGCAACGCTGCAAATTACAAGACTACACTGACAAGGCTGCAAATGACACTGATAAGGCTGCAATGACACTGACAAGGCTGTATTTACACTGACAAGGCTACAATGACACTGACAAGACTGCAATGACATTGGACAAGGCTGCAGATGGATGGGCAAGGCTGCAGATGGACACTGATAAGGCTGCATTGATGGGCATTTAAATGTAAGCTTTTTCCTTAAACTTCCCTCCTAAAAGTTTTTTTCCTTAAAATTCCCTCCTAAATTTGGGGTGCGTGTTATACGACAGCACGTATTATACGCCGATAAATATGGTAATGTATAGAAGGTAGGGCCCAAAAATGACTCAAGCCCAGGGGCCCCCACCACCCTAAGTCCTGCCCTGATGGCAGAGTATGGTTCGTTATATCCACCTAGTGCTCTGATTAAAAAATCTGCAGTGTTGACGTCTCTTCAGAAGTATTTAACCCCTGGGGTGTATCTAACCCAAACCAAATTTCATATTGCAGGTGGTCCCTAAAATTTGATTTGTATCTTAGTGTAGACTTCTCAGAATATCAATGACTTTGAGCCAATCACACAACCTTGAAGTAATATTTTCAGGGGCATTCTGTAAGCAATGTTGTAGAGAACCCTTCCAGTTTGCCATATTGCATTGAATTTTGTGTCTTCAGATTAAAAAAGAAAAGGTAATTTTTAGTCACAATAAATTACAATATGGCTTCTTTATCAATTGTATATGCTATAATATATATATATTTTTTTATTTGGTATGTTTTTTTGGAGTCACCCTTTAAATTCATGGTCCCCGGCATTTCAATAGAGTTTAACGATGTAGTGGGGAGTTCTGTTTCTTTTAGCATGAATAGCCTTTTAGACATTTTTAAAGCATAAAATTAAGCATATCAAGTATAAAGTCAAACTTTCCCCAATAACAGAAAAAAACCACCCCTCCCATCTTGGTTTAGCTCCTCCACCTGCTCTGTATGACTGATCTCCCACATGAAGAAGCTCAGACTCTCCTCCGTCCTTCTCTGACCTCAGGTCAGAAAGGTCTTCCCACAAGAAGAATGGATTTAAATGGTTTCCCCAATTGTCTCAATTAGAACCATTCCTTCAGTAAGAAATACACAGAGTCAAATCCATGCTCCAGTATGTCAGATAGCGGGCTCTGGGGGAAGCTTTGAATTAGCTTTAACCACCTCAATTTCCATTCGGTTCTCCCTGTTCTGTTCTAATTCTGCCACAGTTTTCATCCACAAATCGAACAAAAATAATCCCAATTGGGCAGACATCAAACGATCGGGGAAGGAAATAATAGTCTACTCCTTTAATGGGTCAGTCAAATCAATTCTGAATCAATCTTTCTACCAAATATCATTATGTGTATAGTTGGAGGTTTCATATCTAAGAAAGTCATTAGATCATAAACATATACCATATTTTATTTATTTTTACCATATACTGCCATAGTTGATGGGCATGTGGGGAGGTGCGGCGTGGTGTGACAACAGTAAACACTCAGACTCCAGTTGCAGAGAACAGAACTTGTATGAATGTAAAGGTTCAGCAGTTTATAACAAGTCCAGCAGGAAGGTGCCGACTGGAAACACTCACAGAAAACAGTAACAATGTGTAGTATAGCAGGTCTTGTCGTGCCGACAGCATCTGTCTTGAGAGGTGGAATGAGGCCTGGCCGGTCCTTACCCAAATGAGGAGATGTCCAGAAAGATGGCATGTCCCTGTCACCTGGAACCTTTCCCTGCCACTAGTCACTGTCCCTGTCAGACAGGTGACCTGTCCCTACACTACCCACACACGAAATGCATGCCAAGCCTGGTAGCCAGGGTCTTAAATTGTCAGGGCTGGCTTAGCCCTTCCTTCTCTGGGCTGGCTGCTCAGTTGTTGGCTAATTGCCAGCTCTTATCTCTCTCCACAGTTACCCAGCTGCTCCTGATCATGCTCGTCTGACCTGCCTACTTAAAGTTGTCCAGCTCACTTCACCTCTGCCTTCGCCTTGGTCACATCACAAGAAACCATCTCCTGCGGTTCTGTTTAAAGACTGGCTTGCTGACATCCCTTCTGGCTCCTTATCCTGCTTGCTGTTGCTCCACTTGGATCCCTGACTTCTGGCCTGGCTGATTACCCGGTCTGGTTATTGAACTCTGGCCTGGATGACTACTCGATACGATTACTGGACTCTAGTTATGCTTTGACTATGCTTACTCTATTTACCTTTTTAATTTTTTATTAATAAACAAGTTTGATTTAATTGTACTTCTGTCTCGGTCTGGTTCATGGTTTCTGACATAAATAGGCTCTGCCTGACCCAAGATGGCTGTCAGAGTCACATCAGGTGGCAGCATCCAACTGGACAGCTTCCCCAGTGACCCAGAAAACCATAGAGTAACCAGGTCCCTCTTGACTTCCTCTGCAGTGTCGCTGTGAACGAGCGCTACCTACAGTGGAGAAAATAGACTGCACCTGCCTACAAGCAAGCTGATACGCAATTAGCTAACTGCCATTTAAGGAAGTGAGTAAATACAATACAAGAGGGTTAGATGGGCCTTGCTCCTGAGAGATTGCCATCTATTATGCTGCAGTTTACTGGCCTTTACATGTGGTGGCTGCATTAGTGTTCATTGTTCAGGTTAAGAACATTTTCAGCAAGTAAAGAAAATACTAGATGATCTTGCCAGAAATGTCAGGTCCTTGTCACTTTCTGTGAGCTGGACCAAAATAACAGAAAAAAATGTTCTTCAGTTAACTAGTGTAGGGTAAGAGCATGGAGGTGCCCAATGTAGTTCTCCAAATTGAGATGTTGATTTGGAAACCCTGTAGTGAGAGTAGGCAGTGTAAGTGCCTAGGTAGCCACTAGAGGTCCCCAGATTAGTGAGTGGGGTGTACCTAAGATAGTTCAAAAGTGCCAACCCTGCCCCTGCATCCTTTGTAGAGAGCTCTATATAAAATAGTTTGGTGGGAGCCCATCTGGTGTGAGTTGGTCATTAAAAGCAAAGCAAGGACCAAGGCAGCAATAATGTAATATTTGGGCATCTAGGTTCTGTGAGCTTGCCCTTTGAGGAAAAGCAAGGAAGAAGAGGTGTAAGACTTATAGGACTACTCATATCATGGAATGTAGGACTTTAGTGGACCCCTAAAATATAGGCTGCTCTTAAGCCTAACTCTTATCTCTGCTGTTTTACTGTTTGCCACTAAGGAATGTGGCTTCCCCATTGGGGTGATTGAAAGGCTGTAAATGTGTAAATCAATTGTGTCCAGTAAAAGAATTAAAAGTCTTCCAGTGTGTGGGTTTATCTTCCTTCTAACCTCAAGATGGAAACCCATCTGGTGTGAGTTGGTCACGGGAAACAATGCAAGGACCAAAGCAGCAATGGTGTAGTCTTTGAGGATCCAGCTTCTGGGAGCTTGCCCTTTGGGGAAAAACATGGAAGGAGAGGTGTAGGACTTATTGGAATACTCACATTATGGGATGTAGGACTTTGGTGGACCCCTAAGGTATGGGCTGCTCTTAAGCTCAACTCTTAGCTATGCTGTTTTACTGTGCAACTAAGGATTAGGAATATTCCCTCCCCATTGGGATGATTGAAAGGATGTAAATATGTAACTCACTGCGTTCCAGTAAAATAATTAAAACTCTTCCGTTTTGTGGGTTCGTCTTTCTCCTAACTTCAAGTTCGGAACATCTTCTGGAAACAAAATTGTTCTGGTGAGGCTGCTATTGGGGTGCAATACTGTGAGACCAGAGGAAAGCATAGGACAGACTACTGTTGATGCTGGCTAGGCAAGGCTAAGGGCCTTCCTGAGGGATGCCTCCGTCATCATGCTCAGGTGAGGAACCCATGTCCATAGTGCCTTTAATCCAGTCCTCTGATGTAAGATGGACTTTGACAGGGACTCTGATGTAAGAGAGCACTTTTATGGGGATTCTGATGTAAGGCCAGATCTAGGGGGTGCTGGGGTGGGCTATGTCCCCCCAGTTGTGCCCCCCCTAACTGTCATGCTGACCTCCTATGCTTTCCCCTGCTGACCCCCTGTACACTGCCCTATTGACTTAATGTACATTGCCCTGTTGACCCCCTGCACACCGTTGTACTGACCCACTGGACACTGCCCTTCTGACCCCTGTACACTGCCAACTTTCCATCCTCTGCCCCCCTCCCATTGCCCTTCTGACCTTCTATTCTTTCCTCTGCTGATCCCCTGTACACTACCCTATTGACCCCCTGTACACTGCCCTGCTGCCCCCTGTACACTGCCCTAGTCACATTTTTACTGCACTTCCATATCAGACAGGAAAGATCCAGCCCTGCTCTGATGTATGGGGGTCTCTGATGGAGACCCTGATGTGAAGGGGGACTTTGATGGGCTAAAGTTTATTTGAAATTTCTTGAATTTTTATTTAACTGTCATTTTTCTCTCTGTTGTTCTAAATCATAGAATTCTTACTACAAAAAAATAAACCTCAAAGTAAAATTTTCTTTCATGCATTTACATTTTTTCAGTCCACAAAAATGTATACAAAAATGTATACAATATACAATGTGGCTCCTGTACTGAAAATTCTGGGGTCCCTTGGCCTGGGGGACCAACCTATGCTGGGCAGGTGTGGGTTAAAGAAGAATACAGTTGCTCCACCACTATGAAGCTGTACACATGGAAGGCATGCAGCCCTACTAATATCCCCCCGTAGAGAAGATGAACATATTTGTAGCCCAGCTAGAATGACAACCATGGTTCTCTCTGTGACACCCTGTATTTCAGGCAGGGGGCTCCTCACAAATGTAACTACCAGGAGTAGTTATCCTGGTCGATTGATAGAGATCTATTGATTTCTCCCTAAGTTTGGCCTTGTTGCGCTTTTATCTTCTACCACTAGGTGGCTGGATACTTAGTGCCATTAGATATTAGTTTATGGGTATGTGGAGTATTTCAGCCAATGGGCAGGGGTTTTCTTGAATTCCTTGGCCTGCTGGGAGAGCCTATATATTCGAGTGAAGTCAGGTGATCTATGTTCTGTGCTACCTGGATGGCTGTCTGGAAGGACATGTGTTGTATTGCCCGGGCTGCTAGGCCGGAGAGTGGGCCTATCCCGGGCATATCTGACTGCTAGGCTCTCTGAGGCCTATCCAGAAGCAAGAAAGCAAAGCAGGGTTGGGATTGCAGCTTGCATTACAACCAAAAGTGACGATTCTGCCGGCCGGAGAACTTGTCCTGGTCAGAGGTAGAGGGTAAGCTGTCACCAGGAAGGGACTATCCGCCTTATTGCCAAGGACCACAGTGAGTAACTGAAGCAAGTACCGGAGGAGCATTCTCACCAGATGGGAACGGTGAAGAATCGTGGGAATCAAGCCAGGGATCCAGCCAGTGGAGGTGACACTTGCAGAGCAGCCATGTGTGCCAAGCTAGAGACCGAGCGGGTCAGCATGGGTGAAGCTTGAGAGGAATCTTGAGTGCCAAGCTAGGGACCCAGCAGAGAAGCGGGGATGACTCTTGAGGAAGATACCAACGTGAAGATTGTAGGAGCTCAAGGGATTTAGTGGCAGTGAATCAGAGGGTTTAGTGAGAGACCGGAAGCTCAGTGTATGGAAGAACTACAAGGAGAAGTTGTAGTGAAGCTGAAAGAACTGTTATGCTTTGTGTTAGGAACTGTTAAAGACTGTTGCCATAGGAGACAGCATTCCTGCACATGCAGATGTGGCTTCTTGCTGGAGGCCTGTCCCTGCATGGCTGTCCTCCTACTGAAGTCTTGGAGTCTGCTATTTAAATTTGCAACTAAATTTGCGTCCTGGCCCTAACCCCTTCTTCCCCCAAAAATACAAAAAGGACTTTTAAGAGAAATAAAACCTTTTTTACATCCAACAAGTGTCTGGCGCCCAATGACTTTCACCATCTTTGCACCCACTATGCCTCACAACCCATTACATACAGCAGAATGTCAGCTATCTCTGGCCCTGGAGGTTCTCATTAGACCGAAAAAGGCCTGGGACCTTGCTACTTCTCCATAGATACAGTAGAGCAGTGAGCGTAGCCACCCTGGGGCAGGAAATGTATTTGCAGGATTGCCAGATAAAAATAAAGGGTGGAGGAAAAATAGAAAAATAATATAGTTACTAAATCTAGGGACTTAGAAGCTGCAATGTATTATGTTTTTGGGTAGAGAACCTGCAATGGAAGGTAGACTATAGCTGGTTTCTATGGACAGCATTAGCAGTACTAGCTAGCTTCATTTAAAGCCCCATACACACTATCAGTTGTTTTGCTGAGTGTTTCCTTCAGGTTTACCAAAACCATGTAGTAGAAGGGCCTGGCTGATTGTATACAAATTGAAACTCCTAAGGTTTGACCTCATATTATATGGTTTTGGTAAATCTTAAGGAAAAACTCAGCAGAAAAACTGATAGTGTGTATGAGGCTTTAGGTTAATAAATGAAGACACCTTTGGCAAGTCCAGGCAACAGTTAAGCTTTCAGTGACAGCACGTCCATCTGGTGGGGGGGGAAGGAGTTAATCATTAAAGCCATCGTTTGTGCGTAAAACCTGAAAAATCCATTCTTTGGCAGCTCCAAATATTGAACTTCAGGCTGAACAAACGTGACCTCTCTTTGTCCGCCAAACTAAACTCACAATGACGTCACAATGACATTTTCGATGGCAAACCGCTCGGGGTCAAAGAGTGACACTGTGCCCTGAGCCCTCAATGAAGAGCCGCTGAGATCTCCGATTGATCAATCCAGGCAACAACATTTGTTAGGTTGTCAATGGACAGTCTGCACCTACAAACCAGACTGTGATAATCACAGAAAGGTGTCAGGCTTGTGCAGGAGGGAAATCCAAAGTGCAATCATCCTAAGGCTCCATGCACACTGAAGCTCAAAAAAGCTATTTCTGGACGCCAGATTGCTGGCAGAAAACGCTGGTTGAAAAACCTGCTTTTAACAGCGTTTTATACTAGCGTTAATGAGCGTTAATGAGCATTTTACAGCGTTAGCGTTAATGGGCGTTTTTTATAAAAATACACAGAGGACACTCCAAAAATCCCACAATGCATTGAAAAATAGAATGCCGAACACTAATGAACGAGCGTTAATGAGCGTTAATGAGCGTTAATGAGCGTTTGTCGTTTTTTGCCGCTGAAAAACTGCACTTTGAACGCGAATTTCTGGCGTTCAGAAAAAAGCCCATAAACTCCACTGCTCATTAAAGCTGAAAAACGTCCATGTGTGCATGGACACATAGGCTAACATAGAGTGGAGTTTATGGGCTTTTACAAAAAACGCCCAAACGCCAATAAACTGCAGTTTATCAGCTTCAGTGTGCATGGAGCCATAGCGCTCATCAGCAGAAATCATTTCTAATTGGTTGATTGGGGCTGCTGCACCTCCACACTGTTCATTATGTTGTCCTAAAGCAAATTTAAACCCAGTCACAAAAAAATCATATAGGCTTTAATTAAGTATTAGGCTGGGTTCACACTGCTGCGGGGGGAGATCCGGATGTGATTCGCACCGCAAATCACATCCGATCTCCGTAGCGATGCGAGTTCAGCCATACAGATAGTATGGCTGAATTCGCATCGCTCCCGCAGCAAACTCGCACAGGACCCTTTTTTTGGTCCGCAACAGAATCGGATCGCATGGGGGTTCACACCATGCGATCCGATTCCTGTGCGAGTCGGCAGATCGCACTGCGATATGCGGACGGATCTGGGGGTGTCATTAACATATCATTGACACTCCCAGCCGTCCGCATAGGGCAGTGTGAACTGCCGGCGGGAGTAATGCGATGCGGGAAAACGCAGCGGATTTGCGGCGTTCCCGCATCGCAGTGGTGTGATTTTAGGGCACTTCCAATCTTTTTAAATCTGCAGTTTTCGTTAAAAGAATACCTGCTGATCCTGCCATGAAGGTCCTTGTTCAGGCACTTGTTATAAGGTGATCGTCACCCAGCTGTGCTTCTGTGTTGTCACTCTTTCACATGATGGAGACTACAAACAGGTGGGAGCAGCTGAAGTTGTCTTTTGAACCACTTCAGCTCCAGAAGATTTTACCCCCTTTATGACCAGGCCATTTTTTGCAATATGGCACTGCGTTACTTTAACCACTTGCCTACCGGGAACTTACTCCCCCTTCCTGCCCAGGCCATTTTTCAGCTTTCAGAGCTGTCGCACTTTGAATGACAATTGCGCAGTTGTGCTACACTGTACCCAAACACATTACTTTTTTATCATTTTTTTCACACAAATGGAACTTTGTTCTGTTGGTATTTAATCACTGCTGTTTTTTTTTACTTTTTTTCTGCATTTTTCGCCTTCACTGATGTGCACTGATAGGCTGAGCTGGTGGGCATTGATGAGGTGGCACTTATGGGCACTGATTAGGTGGGACTAATATATGGCACCGATGAGCACTGATAGGTGGCACTGGTGAGCACTGCTAGGTGGCACTGATAGGCACTAATAGGCAGAACTGGTGGACACTGATAGGCGACACTGTGGGCACTGATAGGCAGTACTGATGGGCATTGATGGGTGGCACTGATGGGGGACACTGATGGGCATTACTGATGGGCATTGATTGACAGCAGTGATGGGCATTGATGGACAGCACTGATAGGCAGCACTGATTGCCAGCACTGACTGGTATTGCTAATGGGAACTGATTGGCAGCACTTGTGGGTAGTGGTGGATACTGATTGCAGCCACTGGTGGGCACTGATAGCTGGCATTGGTGGGCAATAGTGGGCACTGATTTGTGACACTATGATGACCAGTGCCCTGATTACATTCCTAGATGTCTCCCCGCGTGGAGATGCCGCTGATCGGCTCTCCTCGCCACAAACTCTGTCAGTGTGAGGTAAGGAGCACAGATTACCGGCACTTCCTTGTTTACATGTGACCGGCTATGATTGGACACAGCCAATCACATGGTTAAAGAGCCGTCGACTCGACTCTTTCCAGAAATCAGGGTCGCGGCGTGTATATTGATTGGTTTGCGCAAAAAGTATAGCGTCTACAAACTATGGGATATTTTTGTTTTATTTTACTAGTAATGGCAGCGATCAGTGACTTATAGCGTGACTGCAATATTGCGGTGGACAAATCGGACACTGACACTTTTTTGGGGACCAATGACATTATTACAGTGATCGGTGCTAAAAATATCGACTGCCACTGTACTAATGACACTGTCAGGGAAGGGGTTAACATCAAGGGCAATCAAAGGATTTATTGTGTGCCTAGCTAATGTTTCATTGTAGTGGGGGGAGGGGTGCTTTTACTATTGGACGACATGGATCGATGTGTCTGCTTTACAGAAACACAGGATCCATGCCGTCTGTACTCACAGAATGACAATCTGCCTTGTTTACATAGGCAGACTGTGATTCTGTCATTGTACCGAATGATCAGCGGGTGCAGGCAGACATCGGGGCTAGCGGCGATATGCACACGCCCCCAAAATTCAAACGTGCAGGCTCACGTATATAGGAGAAGAATTGTCTGATTAGACGCTGCTGCCCTGAATGACCTGACCATCTTTAGTGTGGACAGTGTTGATAAATAGCCTCTGGTTGGCGCACATTTGCAAAGTGGCTATGTCAGGGACAGGAACCTTCTGGTCAGGGATGGTGTGTCTAGCGCAGGGAAAGTTGTCTGCCGGTTATGTGCACATGGGTTGTGCGGTATACTGATTGAGATTTGGTGATCGGTGACTTTTTGTATTGGTTGAGGGTCATCCAGACTCCAGACTGTGATAATTGTGGCGTATCCTTTCTGTTATAAAGCACCCTCTTGGAAGAGTTTTATGAGCAACTATCCTACATATCCTAGATCAATAGATCACAGCCTTTTTGACCCCAGACTGCAAAGCTGAGGGTCCATTGTTTCTGGTGAGTGGGGTCAAGGAAGGAGTGTGGCACTTTGCAAGTCTGGAGCACCGTTGCACTTTTTTCCATTATTATACAAGCACCAAGCACTTTACAGATTTGTGTATATTATATAAATTTTTTGTTGCATTTTGATTTTGTATGGCAAACAAACATATTGTTTTATATGGCGCTAACCATGAATTGTATAGAATAATATATGCTGCCAGCGCCGATAGTCCTCATAGTTCCAGAGGAGGAGGCACAAAGTAGGTGTTAGGAAATACAAAATATACTCAGGTGCTTAGTTACAGTATGCACAGACAGAGAATTCCTTAGCCAGACCCTTTGCCAGGAAAGAACATAGTTATGTGCAGATAATTTCTGTTAGCCAGAGCCATGCTCCTACGAATGCGAGCATACATGTGCTGACTGGCGCGCATGCCTTCCACCAGATTGCCGCTATTTAAACACCTCTGATGCATTAGGACCTTGCCTTATGGTCTACAGCTTTCTGCTACTTGTTGCTGTGCTTAATCTTCTGTTGCCATTCTGCTATATGTCTGACAATGTGTGAACTCAGCCTGAACTGACCCTTGCTTGCTCTTTGACCACATCCCTGCCTTATCCTTTTGCCTATCTGCTTACTGTTACCAACTCCAACCTAAACCTGAATAGTCTTCTGTCTACTGATCTGTTACTGACGTGCCTGCTAGTTACTGACTGGGCTTGCCTGACCCTGCTCTGTGTCCAGCCAGTGGAGGCCATCCCTACTCCTGCAGCCTGCCAAGTACCTGCTGTACTGCCTGTGACCTGCCAGCCGCCAAGTGCCTGCTGACTGTCTTTAAGCCTGCTGCCCTGCATCACGATCAAGCCTGCATCCAATGACAATGGCCTTTCGTCTGCAACCACCATCACCAGAATTGCCAGGTACTCATGCCACTCCAGGTTCTTGTGCTTCCTGTTACTTTATCAGGGGTACTGAGCTGGAGGTGTAAATGATCGCCTTCCTCTCCACGTCAGGCTCCATCACCAGGTACGTGACAGAAGGGACTGCTCGCCCATGCCACCAACTAGGAGCCCTTCTGCATCCAGGTGCCTTGTTACCAGACCGCCTTCCAGCCACCTCCTCTGTCAGATGTTGCTGGCATCATAAGTTGCTTTTAGGAATCCTCTGTGAACTTTCTATAGGTGCTGCCCTGCCAGTCCGGCCATGCCACAAATACGCTGCCACCACCTTGCTGGAACTTTTATGTTAATAATTGTTACTGCAATCCTTGGTCTCCCTGTGCATTCTCTCCACGTACCAAACACTTGGCGTCGTTGGCAGGGTATGCCCCACTCAATGGTTGGCATGGTCAGGAGATGGAGGGCCACCATGGTGCCATTAGGAGTGACCTTAGCTCCGGTGCCTAAATTTAATGGTTCTAATATCTAACTGAAATCCTTGGTCCCCATGTGCACTCTCCTCTCTGGGTACTAAACGCCTGGCCCCACCCACACATGTATACTGTCCCCTTGGCTACATTTGGCATTCTAATCTAAAGGAAAGATTGGTTTTGTTTTTTCCGAATGCTATTGACAGCTGCTAGAATAACTGTGAAAAACAAAACAGGCAAATTGCTTGTCTGCCTTGTTAAAACACAGCCCCTAGACTTCAATTATGTCCATTTTTTATTCTACGGAACATTTTCTTTTGCCAACAGAGCGAGAAGAAAAGTGATATTTGAGTACCGCAAAGATGCATCACTCTCTGAAAATGAATTATGGGAATCCAAATAAAAGCTCAGAGAGAATGAACCTTGCGGTTTTTCCTTTGGAATGCCTAAAAATTGCATGCACGCCATGTCCCACAATGCCATTTCCAACCAGCTCAGAAATATCTCCTGAAACAAAGGCAATGAGCATGAAATTTAAATGCATTCATAATTACATCAAGTTAATTATATTTAATTTGGAAACGAACACAAGAGACCTCGATGAATGTTCTACAAGACAAGGTATTTTTAAGTGCTTGTTTTAATTTAGAAAGAAAAAAAACATTTCTGGTGGCAAGATAAGAGACGCAGCCTACAATTTCTATTTTTAACATGTTTTATAGATATAAATGCGAATGAGATTAGCGCAATGTAAATTTTATCAATGTTGTGAATGCTTGTTTCTGTTAATAGTTTGTAATTTACATGTATGCAGGGGCAGCCATATTTGCTTATTACATATGCATCTGGGCAGGTTGTATACAGTATATTAGCTTAGCTAGAGAGTGGGCTGGCCCAGGCAAGGGAAGGGTTTAATGTCGTGCTGCTGTTCCCAGGCTTTTTGGACCCAGCCTACCTGCCTGTGACATAAATAAGGGGGAAGTCGGGTTTTGGATCTTCAGCCTGCTCAATCAGGGAAACCGAGAGTCCGAAGATCTACCAATTCCTGGAGAACACAAAGCATGGACTACTACCTTGTGGAGGTATGCCTGGGCAGCCAAGTAGAGATAGTCAGGAAATACTCTATTGCAATTGTTCACATTGTACAGCATTGCCAAAGCGTTTCAGTAAAAGTTGCATCAACTGTTCTAAGCCTGGTCTGAAGTAATTTAAAGGGGTGCATGATGGTTTCTGGCATATGAAAGAACTAGAGCGAAAGAAGAGTGAATATGGGGTATGAAGTAAAGCCACTACAAAAGGTCTACTTGGCAAGTCAAACAGAAGTAATGCAGTTGCTATGGGTAACCAAGTACTAGTGCAAGATACATCACAGCTGTTCATATAGCATGGTACCTGGTGCAGGTGATGGGTCCTCCCCAGCAATCAGTCTCCCATAGCACCCGGTATGGAACCTGCTTTACAGAGACTCATAGCCTGGCTGCATGGTACCGGAAGAAAGGAGTTAACATTTGCATGCATGAAGTCCATGCTAGGTGCACAGAGGGATCCGATTCTGTTATGGGGAGTGAGGTGACAGAGGTACATTAAATATGCATATTTGCAGGTTGTCTACAGTATGTTAGGTAGACAGTTGTCTGGCCCAGGCTGGGGAAAGGGTTAATGCTCTGTGCTGCTGTTCCCAGGCTTTTTGGACCCAGCCTACCTGCCTGTGACATAAATAAGGGGGGAAGGATTCTGGTTCCGGAGCTTCGGCCCGCTCAAGAGAGAGAACGACGGGATTGCTGCGGAGGAGGACTGCTGTACCTTGCAGTCTATCAGGGGTACCAAGAGTCCAGAGATCTACCAATTCTTGGGGAAAACAAAGCATGAACTATTACATTGTGGAGGTATGCCTGGGCAGCCAAGTAGCAATAGTCAGGGAATACTCTGTTGCAATTGTTCACAATGCACTGCATTGCCAAAGCGTTTCAGTAAAAGTTGCATCAACTGTTCTAAGCCTGGTTCCTGGCATTTGAAAGAACTGGAAAAGTAGAGCAAATGTGGGGTATGAAGTAAAGCCACTAAAATAGGTGTACTTGGCAAGTCAAGCAGAAAAAGTAATGCAGTTGCTATAGGCAACTAAGTACTACTGTAATGCAAGGTACATTGCAGCCGGTCATGAAGCATGGTACCTGTTACAGATGAAGGGTCCTCTGGTAGCGAGGGGTCAGTGATCTGGCTTCTTCACCAGCGGTCCATCTCCTGTAGCAACCAAGACCAAACCACATTATGGAGACCCATAGCCTTGCCGCATAGTATGGAAAGGAAGGAGTTAACATCTGCAGGCATGAGGTCTGCGCTATGTGCAGGGCGGGACCCCATTATGTCACTGGGAGTGAGGTGACAGAGGTATGCTGGACTGGTGGAGAGGGAATGGGCTCAGTGGTGTCCCTCCTAAATGCATCAAATATTAAGCAATGGTGAGTAGTGACACGGGACGGTAATTTTTCCAAAGAACTCTAAGTCGGGGAACCACAATAATATATGACTTTCACATGACTGTGGTCCCTGCCTGGTCCCAGGCATTGATGAGTGTGTGCATGGTGAAAGGTACCCACCACGTGCAGGGCAAATGGCTCTGCCAACATGCAGGCCCTGCTACCTACAGTACTTAGCAATCCTTCTCAATGATTGTGCCTTACTGTGCCTTTCTCAAGCTACAAATTGGTTTGGGGTCATTTTTTTAACAATGAGTTAGCTAAAGAGACATCCAGAGTTCAATTACTTGTGTGTGAGCTTGAGCTATTGAATTCTGCAAACAACTGCCTTGTTATGATTGGTTGAAAGAAAATAGAGAAAAAAAAGTCCAAAAGGGTTGCATCTGAGTGTCATCTGCTGGCTGGATAGAAGACTAAGTACTATTTATATGTAATCTTTGTTTTAAGAAACAAATGCCTTTATCGCCTTGTGATGATAAAAATGATATTGTATTTAAAAAATAGTCATCTGGTTTATTCAAATGCCTTAAAGTGCCTGTCACAAAAACATTGTTTGGGGGTATGCGTAAGCTTCCTCCAAAACATCGGCATCTGCCCTGACACTCTATGACAGGGATATGCAATTAGAGGACCTCCAGCTGTTGCAAAGCTACAAGTCCCATCATGCCTCTGCCTCTGGGTGTCATGCTTGTGGCAGTCAGAGTCTTTCTATGCCTTATGGGAATTGTAGTTCTGCAACAGCTGGAGATCCGCTTATTGCATATCCCTGGTCTATGGCGATAGGATTAAGGTGACTGAATTACCTGTGTGGCTATCACAGTTGGGGTATGTTTGAATCCCTCATTAGAAGCAAAGAATTTGCATTAACAGCAAAACATCTTCAACATTGTAGATGGAGTCCAGTAAAAAATGTACCCAACTACTACTAGCTAAAGTATAAAAGGTATATACTGTATATATGCTTGATTAGAATGATCAAGATAAAGTTGCTAAGGTTATTTAAAACAACGCATTCTTTTAATAAGAAGTGTGATGTGCTTGAAAAATACTGTTTAGTGTAATAGGAAATGAAGTATCTTAATGACACACCTGCTCATTGAATTAACAAGGAGATAATCAGTAATCAGTGATAATAGAACAAGTATGCCAAGTAGGAAATCTCTCCGTCTTCAAATATCCCCCCAGGACTTCCGGAAGGTGTAAAATCACTGGAAACGTGAATGAACAGAAGAAGGCATTCATGCTATTAACTGATTACAAACACGGTGATGGAGTTTTATGTTGTTGACTAGAAGAGAATTAAGAAAAGACCAAGCACCTCCAGACATTCAAGAGCTTTAAATACACTACCATGTATGATGTCCCATCCTGTCGCATGGGCTTGTAACCTGGTATTATGGGGTGGCCAAGTAGCTAATGAAAAGCCTCTTCTAGTGGTAGTCATATCAAGGCAGAGACGGCTTTCTTGCTCAGGCACCTTCCTATCCACACCATTTAGTTCCCAGATGGGTCTCACAAACACCAGGGCCACACTTTCCATTGACGTGCCTCCTACATCTGCATGCTTCTTTTCTCTCTCTATGGGACAGAACCCCATTTGCATTCCATCATTTTGCTCTCACCTTTTTAGGGCTACAACCTCCGCTCTTCTAGGAAGGTTTTCCATAAGATTTTGCAGTGTCCCTATTGAAATGTTAGCCCATTCAGCCAAACGATTTGAGAGGTCAGGTATTGACATTGGACGAGAAGACGGAGCTCAAATTTGGAGTTCCATCTCAACCCAAAGGTGTTTAGTAGGGTTGAGGTCAGGGTGCAGGCCACTTGTTTTTTTTTTTTTTTTACAACAAACTCATCAAACCATGTCTTTATGGATCGGCACCTGACCCCTCCAAAATCTTTTACTTGCCTATTTACATTCTTGCTACTGTAGATAGTGTACTGTTAGAACCCATCGGGAGCCGCACAGCCATCACTGCAACTCAACCAGCCAACTTCATATTCTATACAACACCAAAAACAATAAGTAGCCATGGACTTTTGAGAACATATAGGTAAAGACAATACATGAAAAAAATAAGAAAAAAATAGAAAATCTGCGCTTAGTAAAAAAAATTAAAAAAATTAATTAAATTAAAAGTCAGCAGCTGAACACTGTAACCAAGATACTGGGCTCAACAAAACAGAAAAGACAAAAGTGCAGCGCTTAACCTCTGAGTATAAATGTGACTTATTAAGAAAATTTATAAATTTTAGTGAAAAACTCAATAGTAGGGAACTGTATATTGTGAATCTAAATGATGTGAAATCGTTTAGTGCAAGATACAATCAAAAATCAATCTTCAAAAACTTTCAAGAAATCAATCATCAAATAAGGAACATTAATCTGTAACTCAAATGTCCAATAAATTTGAAAAACCAATAATCATAAAGTCAAAAAAAATGTGTATAATGGTGCAACACAGTGTAAAATATCCCATGTGACTGTACAACAAAAATGTAGTCGATCTTGTTTTTTCAAACAAAAATAGTGCTTGACCACGTGGACCCTTCAACTCTGTAAATCAATAGTGAATGGAGGCTTACCAGATCACCGGTCGGTATGCGCAGATACGAACACTCAGGCGTTACGATGCAGAAAGCCGGAGCCGGGCCACCTCTTCGGATATATCGTAATCCTCGAATTGGGTCGAATCCTCTCGTAAACCGATGTGCGCGGATGCGAGCATGTAGGAGTTTCACTGCAGGAAGCCGGAAAACGACCAACTATCTCGAATGTTTCGTAATCACCAGATCAGCTCCGATCCTCTCGCAAGCCTCGAAGCAAATCACCAAAAAACAAAAGTGCGCCAAATCGTGTGATAAAGTTTGAACAAATTTATTCTTATTCAACCGAGTGGTTTAGGCGCTAAAAAATGACTCCACCGAGTCGTACAAAAGTTAACGAATCGTTTAAAAATCAACAAATTGCTAGCAAAAAAATAAATAATAAAATAAACAAACGCTGAAAGCACAAAGGGTGAGCGTGGCTACCCGACGATCGTTTCGTCAAAGTCTGACGTCATCAGAGGTACGACAATACATATACTGTATACTGTATTTATAGTTTATTATACATCAATTTTTTTTTTTAATCATGTATATAACACATGTCTATTGTGAGGGTCCACACATTGCATCCAAACAACTCACATACGTTTCAATTGATCTTCTTCAGGGGTACATGTGAATGATACCAATATAATGGAACCCAATCTAAAAAATCAAAGGCATGCATTGTCTGCTGGAGCCAACTTAGTGTGAAGCATTTTTTACCCAAAAGGAGGGTGACAGAGGGTGGTAAAATATCATAGAGCATCAGATCCCTACCCTGGGGGTGCTGTCATAATCACACAGCCCTTTCCTGTTCCAATCTCCAGCAAAGTAATTCTTCAATTTTTATTACTAATCAAGTGGTAGTATATTATTGTCCATAGGGGGTGCAGGGTAGATAGATCCAAATCCAAGTAACCAAGTACAATGTATCCAGTCAGCATACTCCCAGCAGACTGGAGGATTTCTAACTGGGGGCAACATTATACTACCAGTTGATTGGTATTATAAATGGGAGAATTACTTTGTTAGAGATTGGAACAACACAGGGCTGTGTGTTTATCTAGGAGCCCCCAGGGTGGGGATCTTTTCCCACCCTCTGTCGCCCTCCTTCTGGGTTAAAGATGCTTCACACTAATACCGGCCATACACAGTTCGAATTTCTAAAGAATTTTTTTTCGAAAATCATATCTAAGAATTTCGCACCATTAGTGGGCTGCAGCAACAGCCGATTTTTGTGCGCCAATCAAATTTGAGGAATCGGAAATTATGTAAATTTTTGGAAAAACAAACAATTTTCTAATCAATGATGGGAGAATCGTGCGAGAAATGTAATAAGAAAAAAAAAATGCGCATGTGCAAGAAAAAATTAAATTTACGGAGAGAAAAGAAGATTCCCGGCCACAAAAATTATTTTCTGTAGCAACATGAGGTGAAATTGAAGACTTGGTCAGCCGAATTTCGAAAAATCAATGGTGGCACCATGGGATCACAAAAAAAATGAACTTTCTGATTTTGAAAAGAAAATTTGTTTTAAATTCAACCATGTATGGTATGCTTAAGTTGGCGCCAGCAGACCATGTATGCCTTTGATTTTAAAGCTTAGGTTCCATCATATTGATATCAAAGAAAATCAATCGCAATGCATTGAGTCCAATTGCTTGGATGCAACAATGTGTGAACCTTCACAATGGACACGTGTTACAGTATATGTGATTTAAAAGAAAAATATGTATAATAAGCATTATGTTTTCATACATGTAGGGCAGGGGTGTCCAAACTTTTTTAAAAGAGGGCCAGATTTGATGAAGTGAACATGCGTGAGGGCCGACCATTTTGCCTGACATTCTTTGAACCATTAAAATTCGATCTAAGTGTGTTTGTTCGAACACTAATACACGGCCCAACAAGAATTCTCTTGCCTTTGTGGCTGTGTGTATTGAAGAGATGAGCTCGGGCGTGTTATTTGGATATACCGTATTTATTGGCGAATAGCATGCACCTTCACTTTAAGAGGGAAGTTTCAGGAAAAAAACATAACATTTTAAATAAAGAACTGTGAAGCAAAATAAGGGTCAGTGCCCATCTGCACGCCCACCATTGCTGGGAATGCAGCCCCCACCATTGCCAGGAATGTAGCCACCATTGCCAGGAATGCAGCCACCATTAGCCAGGAACGCAGCCACCATTGCGGATTTCACTCACTATTGCCAGGAATGCAGCCACCATTGCCAGGAATGCAGCCACCATTAGCCAGGAATGCAGCCACCATTAGCCAGGAATGCAGCCACCATTAGCCAGGAATGCAGCCGCCATTAGCCAGGAATGCAGCCGCCATTGCCAGAAATGCAGCCACCATTGCCAGGAATGCAGCCACCATTGCCAGGATTTCACTCACTATTGCCAGGAATGCAGCCACCATTAGCCAGGAATGCAGCCACCATTAGCCAGGAATGCAGCCACCATTAGTCAAGATTTCACTCACTATTAGCCAGGAATGTACTCACCATTGCCATCAGTGCAGCCTGGGAGGGGACACGGAGGGGGCAGGACGAGCGCCAAAGAACAGGAGAATCTCCTGTTTACACAGCGGCCTCTTTAAGAGAAAGTCCCGCCTCCTTTGATGGACAGAACAGTCGTCCAATGGCGGAGACGGGACTTCCTATTACAGAGGCTGCCATGTAAACAGGAAATACTCCTGTGTGCACGGCACTCGTACCGCCACCTATCTCCGAGGCAGCCAGAATGAGCCTTTATATCTTTTGTGGCCCCTGGGAGATCGTCGGGGGCCACAAAAGATATATATGTTTAGATAACCGCGATTGGCCCGCGGGCCGGACTTTGGACATGCCTGATGTAGGGTCTTTACCTATACGCCCTCAAAACATCCATGGCTACTTATTGTTTTTGGTGTTGTATAAAAAAAAAAAAATAGGGATTGTGGGCATATAGGACATAGAACTTGTGTCAAAAACACTTTTGAGAGCCTCATACTACATTCTTTCTTACAGAGAGGACTTCTTTAGTGTGTTTAAACCATAGATGGTCTCTTCATTGGAATATATTTTTACAGGTATACCCAGAAAAAGCTAAAGGAGTGCTTTCTCCACAGGGGCCACAAAGCATCTTGATCTTGCAGGTCACGCAGAGGTGAGTATAGGATTTTTTGGGGGGGTGCTGGTGGGTAGGGGTCAGTTTAAGAATAATATCCTTTAACCGGGTGGAAGTTTTTGGGTGAGTTTTGCATGCCACAGGCTTTAAAAAAAAAAAAAAAAAAATAATAATAATATCCTTTAAAGAGGAAGTAAAGGCAATTTTTTTTTTTTTTTTTAAAACACACCCTGTAAGGCAAAGGCATAATGAGCTAGTATGCATAGCATACTAGCTCATTATGAATAACTTACCTGAGAACGAAGCCCCAGAAGCGGTCCTCCGTCTTCCTCTTCGCCGCTGCCATGGATCCCGGAGTGACTTCTGGGTCTCACAGCGCCGGAGCCGCGATGACGTCACTCCTGCGCATGCGCACGGGAGCCGACACTCGCGGCATATCGCCACGATCTGCGGCCGGCCCAGTGCGCCTGTGCGCGGTGGCTGTCTTCGGGTAAATATCTCCTAAACCGTATAGGTTTAGGAGATATTTCTTGAATCTACAGTGCGACTGTGCGCGGTGGCTGTCTTTGGGTAAATATCTCCTAAACCGTGTAGGACCTTGGACCTACAGGTAAGCCTTAATCTAGGCTTACCTGTAGGTCAAAGTTGGTTGTAAGGGTTTACAACCACTTTAACATTGCTGCATGGCCATCCCTCACGCCAAGCTTTTTCCTCTCATTCAATTTCACGTACGTCCCTCCCTCTTCTACTCATCAATTATCAAAGCAAGTACTCCTATTGCAGGCCTGATTTTCAGCTTTCATTTGTCATCTGGCATCTAAGTAGTAAACACACTTCACGTCAGGCTACAAGAATATAAAAAAGGGTCGTTGACCCAGTTTACTGCCTTTACATTGTAATGATGCAACACCATGACCTTTAAACATGACACTCTACCTATATAGGAAGGCCCTAGAATGGATTGACCTTATCACACTCACCACTTTTGACGATCCTACTACAAACCAGCTACACATTACACCTGAGGACAGGTCATCATATATTAACCACTTCAAAACTGGGCACTTTCCCCCCCTTACTGCCCAGGCCAATTTTTAGCTTTCAGAGTTGTCACACTTTGAATGACAATTGTGTGGTCATGCAACACACTGTACCCATATGAAATTTATATATATATATATATTTTTTTTTTTTACACAAATATAGCTTTCTGTTAGTGGTATTTAATAACCACAGTTTTTTTTTTTTTTTTTGCTTAATAAACAAAAAAAATAAATGAATATTGTGAAGAAAACATGTTTTTCTTTGTTTCTATTATAACATTTTGAAAATAAATAATCTTTCTTCATAAATGTATTAAGAATATATTCTGCTACATTTCTTTGGTGAAAATAACCCAAAGCTGTGTATATTGACTGGTACTGACTGGTGACAGTGTGTAAAAAAAAAAAAAAAAGTAATAATGTTTTTACATTTTTTTTTATTACATTGTTTTATTTTTTTTATTTTGTAGCGGATGACATTTGGGATCAAATGTCACACGCCTGTAAATGTAGTTTTTGGCCTCAGAACAGTAAAGGTTCTGAGGGTTAATTGTGTAGGCTGGCCTTAACACCAGTCTGGCCAGGCTATGTTTGGAAGTTCTGCCTGGTCATGTGAACGGTGAGGTGCACATGACAGGCCAGAACCAGGTGTGATTGGATGTTTGGGTATCGGCCTTCTCGGAGCCAATCAGTGGGAGTGTCGGGGCCCGCTGAGGAGTCTGGGAGGGGGTACTTAAAGTGGAAGTAAACCCATGGATTTAAACAGTTACAAAAAAAAGGCATGCCGGGAATGCTAACTGCACATTGGCTGTGCTCTCAGACAAACTATCAAACCATCTAATGGCTGGTGTCATAACGAATCACATGTGCAGCACTATAGAAGTTGAAGATTAAACAGAGGCAAAGATGGCAGCTTCCTTGGCTGAAAACGATAGGGGAGTTTACTTCCACTTTAAAGGGGTGTGGGTCACGTGGACGGGGTTCCGGAGTTGTTCGTGAGACCCATGTGGTCTGGTCTGGTTCCAGGTCCGGGGTAGCCCCGTGAGGGGTCCCAGTCACGGGGTGTTCGACATCCTGCAACATGTTCCTGTCAGTGGGCCCTGATAGACCTGCTTTGTCTGGGGTAGGGATCCGTCTGTTCCCGAGTCTCAGAACCGGCTGGTCCGAGATGCAGTAACTGAGGGAGGATTCAAAGTGTCCGGGTGTGCTCTTTTTGGCTTGGAGGGACACTGCAGCTTGTGGAAGTGACTGGGGGAGGACTCTTCGGAGGAGGGCATCCTGAGAAGTGCCTGGTTACTGAGTTGAGAAGGATATTGACGAATTCATACTTTTCCAGTACCATAAAGGAGACGGGAAACATTCCAGGTATGGAGGAAAAAGGTTCCTGTTCACCCTTAGTTGTTTTGTTCAAGTTCGAATCAACGTGCTGACTGCCATGATCTCTGGCTAGAGATCTGTTCAGCCTTGAAGTACCCAGCTGCGAGTGGCTACTCTCTGGGTGGAAATAGAGGCTTTGCTAGACCTGCAGTTCAAGGTGCCTGAGTTCTTCACCCGTGCCCTCTGTGTTAATTGAAAGTTCTATTGCAAAATAAAACCTTTTTAAAAGGACTTCATCTGTGTCAGTGTACAAGTTGTTGGGTATCAACTCTGGGAACCCCTAGAAGTGGAAGAGCAGGCCGAGAGAAGGTAACCGGTAAGCCCATTAAGTCAAGGCCGCCCTGCAACGGGTTATGGCCGCTACCATTTTTTTGCCACACTGTGACCTGTTACCATAGTAACACTGTACTACTCTGGGGAAGTGATCAGGATTTTTTTTCTTTTTTTACACATTATGATTGTTTGCACCTGTGAATTTCACTTGTATAAGCAACCATTTTTACTGAACGAAACTGATTCATTCAGTGTGTTTTGTTGTGATTAGCTGTGATTAGCCACAGCTAATCACATGGTAGAGATGGGCTGTGATTGGCCCTGTCTGTACCATGTGATCACTGTGACCAAAGAAGCCATCCATGAAAGAAAGCCTTCTATTTTTTTACAATTGTCATGTGATCTGCTGTGATTGGTCACAGTGATCACATTGTACCGGTGTTCTGGCAGATAGTGTCCTGCCATCATATAGTGTCCGACCCGGGGCAGAAGAAGCTTCGGAAAATCTCTGAAGATGAACGGCGCCTGCGCCGTGAGTGGAGGTGGCAGCCCCACCATCCAAGCGGACATAGGGTTGGGAAAATTAGAGGGCCCCTCGCGGGCGAGCTTCACTCGCCACGCTTCAGGCTCGGCCTCGCTGCGCTCGGCTCTTTTATATTCCAACTCTATGTCCACTTGGATAGTGGGGATAGAACCTGGACTCACGGCGCAGGCGCCGTTCATCCTCGGCTATTTTCGGAATCTGTGTGTGCTGTGTACTGCGCATGCGCAGTACACAGCGGACACTATTTGATGGGGGACCATATATAATAGGACACCGGCAGCAGGCCGGTGCACTGATTAGTCATCAACTGTGTCCAGCGGAAACACAAGGCCATATGACATCCACCCAGAACAACGACTGTCCTGTCCACTTGACAACTTGACAATAGGCTGGGCAAAAACTGGTTAAAGAAGAATTCCAGATATGGCATTTTATACATAGTTACATTGGTCCAGCTTGGTCCATTGTAACTATGCATATTCCATACCTGTGGGATCCCTCTAGAAGCTGGAAATCAGTGTAGTAGGCACTACTACTTCAGTGATCTCTATTAGTTTCCGTGTCATCTTCTGGGCGCCATTCAGAGAATGCTTTGCATTTTCTCAATGAATGCAAAGCATTCCCTAATTGGACAATATGGAGAGTGTGACGTCACGGCTCATCTCCCCACTTTGTCTAGTCCTAGAAGGCTTTGCATTCATTGTGAAAATGCAAAGCATTCTCTGAACAGTGGCCATGCTGAGCAGTCAACTTCCATAATGCACGAACCCACTGTTTGATGCAGTTCGGAAAGGGGCTGAGGTTGAGTTCCTGCACTTATTCTCTGAGAAAAAAAATCCCTGGAAAAATGTATATAGTCTTACAGATACAACCAACCCTTTGAGGGCAATCATGATGCTGATGCGGCCTGCAATGAAATTAAGTTTGATACCCCTGTCCTAAAGTCATCCCACAGCTATGGTATTGGTATAGCCACATTGGTCTATACCTGGAATTCTTCTTTAGCATAAAACTGTATAGGACTTAGTACAGGAACTCTGTTACTTACCTGGTGGAGATTGAGCTGTAGAGAGGGCTTCTCCTGCACCTCTTGCCCAACACCCCTGGTAGTGATGACAGGAATGGCACGAGCGCCGGTATAACAGGCAGCTGAGGTTTTTCAGGGAACAGATGGCCGAGGATCACCAGTCAGGAACCAGGAACTGGAACATGGTGAAGCTTGACCAGCAGGCAGCAGCGTAGCCGGGACACAAGCTGAAAGGTCATCAACAGCTGGGCAGCAAAGGTACAGAAACATAAGACGGAAGCAGAGTCAGGATACAGGCTGGAGTCGGTACAAAATCAGGGCAGCGAGGCACAGAAGTACAAGACAGGAGCAGAGTCAGAGTACAAGCCGAGGTCACAATAGGCAGGCAGGAATTCAAAGATTGGTCAAGGGCAAGCCGGGTCAAGCATGGGTAGGCAGTAGGGTTGCCACCTCATCCCTTTAAACCCGAACACATATGAATTACACAGGTTCTGAGTCTAAATTAATGCAGAAAAGGCACCAAGTGAGTTTAATTAGCACCTTAACCACTTAAGGA
The DNA here is from genome assembly GCF_037356315.1 of Lithobates pipiens. Lineage (NCBI taxonomy): Eukaryota > Metazoa > Chordata > Amphibia > Anura > Ranidae > Lithobates > Lithobates pipiens. The sequence goes on along the minus strand of NW_027507784.1, from coordinate 314,236,623 downwards.
CGGGAAGGATATTCCCCCTAATGACCAGGCCATTTTTTGCAATATGGCACTGCGTCGCTTTAATTGACAATTGCACAACGTTCTACCCAAACAAAATTGACATCCTTTTTTTCCCCACAAATAGAACTTTCTTTTTCTTTTGCGCTATAAACAAACAAAGAGTGTCAATTTAGAGAAAAATAAAAAATGTTTTACTAGTAATGGTGGCGGTCTGAGATTTTTAGCGGGACTGCGACATCGCGGCAGAAAAATCGAACCCCAAATGACACTTTTTGGGGGACCAGTGACATTATTACATTGTTCAGTGGTATAAAAATGCACTGATCAATGTAAAAAGGACACTGCCTTGGAAGGGGTGAACACTAGGGGGCGATCAAGGGGTTAACTGGGGTTCCCTGGGTGTGTTCTAACTGTGTGGGGGATGGGCTGCCTGGGACATGACACTGTTCACTGTTCCCGATCACTTGTTTACAAAGGCAGATCCCCATTCTGCCTCTGTATTAAGCGCTCACGGGCCGCCGGCAGACATCGAGTCTACCCGACCCGCGGGTACTCTTCCGCAATTGCCCGAATCGCTGTACAGGTAAGGCGATTCATGCAGGAGAGCCAACTTGCCAGAGGATAACTGCGGCGGCTGGTCCTTTAGCGGTTAATCAGCCGCAGAACCTGTGTAATTACTATGTGTTCGGTTTTAAAGTGATGAGGTGGCAACCCTAGTAGGCAAATATAGCAGGTCAAGGGGCAGGTAAAACAGGAACCAGCTGAAGACCTCTCATAACGCACATGTACATATTGTACATATGACAATTCTTCTTCTAATATGTTTGCTCCTGCGCTAATGCCCGTTCTGTATTGAGCCGCTTCTCATAATTATGAGTATGAACATGTAATGGCCTTATGATTCCAACTGAGCTTCTCTTACAAACTCGACGAGGAAAGCACTGACCCTCACAAAAGCTGCAGTCCATTTCCATCTTACCATGGTGGGATGCCAAACACTTGTCTGTATTCAGCTGTGCAGGTCAATGCCAAGCCTCTGCGCTAAGCTCCAGGGAGTGCCAGGAACAAGCTCTGAGTGCTCCATCTTGGCACTGGTGTTCACCAGACAAAGGTCTCTCTGTAGGCAATCTGCATTTAATAAATTTCAAGCTGTCAAAACATGCGAGTTTTGCTTTACCTAAATATATCCTGTTGCTTTGTATTTTTTATTTTTATTTTTTTTTCCTTATTTATTTATGTATTTGTTTATTATTAATACTGCACATCTAGCGCTTCCTAGGGGCCAAAGAAAAAAATGCATGTCACTATTAAAACACTCCTTTAGGCCTGATTCACACCTATGCATTTTTAGTGCTTTTTGCATTTTTCAGATTTGCACTGCAGTCCATTTAACATGGTTTCCTATGGAACACGTTCTGTAGTGAAAATCTGCAAAATGCAAAAAAGCACTAAAAATGCATAGGTGTGAATTGGGCCTTAAAGGGAAGCCTATTGTATCTTTTTAGTGAGTGCAATTTTTTTTTTTTTTTTATGATGTTTGCAGTATTTACCTTAAAGGGGTTGTAAAGGTTCAAGTTTTTACAACTTATTACATCCTATGCATTAAGGTGAAAAAACACCTGGCATTGACCGCCCCCCCCCCCCCCCCCCCCCCGTTTTACTTATCTGAGCCCTGGAACTTGACCCTGCGGGGACGCGCTGTCTCTCTGCCTGGGGTTCTCGGCTCTTGATCGAATAGATTGCTAGCAGTGCAGCCATTGGCTCCCGCTGCTGTCAATCGAATCCAATGATGCAGGGGGCGGGGCCGAGACATACATTCGGCGGCTATGGGGACCCGGGAAGGTAACCCCCCCCCCCGGGAGAGCACTTCTCCTAGGGGGTTATCTGATGTGGGGAGGAGTCACAAGCATGGCCGAGGGACCCCAGAAGAGCAGGTTTGGGGCCACCCTGTGCAAAATGAGCTGCACATTGGAGGTAATTTATGATATGTTTGTTATTTAAAAAAAAAAAAGAACCCTTACAATCACTTTAGAGTGTTTGCAAAAGCCCAAGCATTTTTTTTTTCTCTTTTTTTTTTTAGTTAGAAGGAATATTTTTCCTCTTATGGGACAAAGACAGAAAAAAAAAGGTCTTAACCATCCCCCCAATCTATCCCAGACTATAAAATGAAGTTTTGCCTTTGGTCAAGCTTTAAATTCATTTTATTTAAATTCATTTTGAATGATTTTTACACGCTCGCTTTTATACATTTTTATTACTGCGCTAAATGTAAGAGATCTAGAGATTGCCTAACAGGTGCAGAGTCGATTACTCGCCACATTTATTCTCCTTTACTTCTTAACAACTGCTGAGATAAGATATCAGCCATTCCGGGAGTGCATTGTGTTTTAAATGTGAAGGTTGATTCATAGGGGTCTATATAAGAAATACATTGTTGCGTGTTGCGTGGAGTGGATGTGACAAACATCTGCCTATCGGGAACGAAAGTCGCTGTATTTTCTCTAATGTATGCAGTTCCTATATAATCAGCACCACCTAGTGGCCATAATGTGTGTGTGGTTTTTTTTTTACTTTTCATAAATACCTCAGAAAAAAAAAGCATCATGGCCAGTAGGTGGCACTGAAGAGGTGGGAACTTCATACATTAGAGAAAAGGTAGCGATTTTGGTTGAAGATGTTTGACACATTCTTCCCTCCTACACAGAGCAATAATGCGCACTGGGTGATTAGGGAGTGCCCAGGCACAACTGGCAAACCCTGTGCACACGCCTATCACAAGTCATATGTAAGTCGGATGTATGTAACGCAGGGACTGCCTGTAAATGAAAGATTAACCACTTAATAACCGCCCTATAGCCGAATGACGGCTTTAGGGCGGTTTCTTAACTGTGGGAGGCCGTCATATGACGTCCTCCCAGAATTCCGCTCTCGCGCGCCCCCTGGGGCGCGCACTCGAGAGCGTCCGTGACCGCCGGGTCCACAGGACCCGGCGCATCACGGATCGCGGTAAACGGCCGCTCGTCGCGGCCGTTTACCACGTGATCGCTCCGTCAAATGACGGAGTGATCACTTGTAAACAAACCGGCGTCATGTTATGACGCCGGTTCCTCCCTCCCCCTCTCTGTACCGATCGGAACAGCGGAGGGGGAGGAGATCAGTGTCAGCAGCGATGTGGGCTGCATCTGCAGTGCCCACATCGCTGCTCACCGAAATTAACCCCTCAATTCCCTGCAAATACTCTGCAATACCCTGCCATTACTCTGCATTACTCTGCAATACCTTGCATTACTCTGCATTACTCTGCATTACTCTGCATTACTCTGCAATACCTTGCATTACTCTGCATTACTCTGCATTACTCTGCAATACCCTGCATTACTCTGCATTACTCTGCAATACCCTGCAATACCCTGCATTACTCTGCAATACCCTGCATTACTCTGCATTACTCTGCATTACTCTGCAATACTCTGCAATAGTCTGCATTACTCTGCAATACTCTGCAATACCCTGCCATTACTCTGCAATACCCTGCAACACTCTGCAATGCTCTGCAACACCCACCAATACCCTGCAACACTCTGCAATGCTCTGCAACACCCGCCAATACCGTGCAACACTCTGCAATGCTCTGCAACACCCTCCAATATCCTGCAATGCTCTGCAACGCTCTGCAACACCCGCCAATGCCCTGCAACACTCTGCAATGCTCTGCAACACTCTGCAATGCTCTGCAACACCCACCAATACCCTGCAACACTCTGCAATGCTCTGCAACACCCGCCAATACCCTGCAACACTCTGCAATGCTCTGCAACACCCGCCAATACCGTGCAACACTCTGCAATGCTCTGCAACACCCTCCAATATCCTGCAATGCTCTGCAACGCCATACTCTGAGATACCTAGCCATACTCTGATATACCCAGCCATACCCAGCCATAGTCGGTGATACCCTGCAATACCCAGCCATAGACACCCCCCCCCCCCCTCCCGCCGCCCTCCGGTGCTTCTACCGACTCGCCAATACTATCAAATCCAGAATCTTTTTTTTTTTTTTTTTTTTTCAGGCTTCCCAGCTTAGAGGTGAGATGCGGGGTCTTATTGACCCCACATCTCACTGTAAAGAGGACCTGTCATGCCATATTCCTATTACAAGGGATGTTTACATTCCTTGTAATAGGAATAAAAGTGATCAAAAAATTTATTTTTGGGGAAAAAAAATGTCAAACTAAAATAAATAAAGTAAAATGAACAATAAAATTATTTTTTTTTTTTTAAAGCGCCCCTGTCCCCATGTGCTCGCATGCAGAAGCGAACGCATACGTAAGTCCCGCCCACATATGAAAACGGTGTTCAAACCACACATGTGAGGTATCGCTGCGTACGTTGGTGCGAGAGCAATAATTCTAGCCCTAGACCTCCTCTGTAACTCAAAACATATAACCAGTAAAAAAAAAAATTAAATCATCGCCTATGGGGATTTTTAAGTAGCGACGTTTGGCGCCATTCCACGAGCCTGTGCAATTTTGAAGAGTGACATGTTAGGTATCGATTTACTCGGAGTAACTTCATCTTTCATATTATGCAAAAATTGGGCTAACTTTACTGTGTTTTTTTTTTTTAAGCACAAAACTCTTTTTTTTCCAAAAAAAAGCATTCGAAAAATTGCTGCGCAAATACCGTGTGAGATAAAAAGTTGCAAAGACCACCATTGTATTCTCCAGGGTGTTTGCTAAAAAAACATATATAATGTTTTGAGATTCGATGTAATTTTCTAGCAAATAAATGATGATTTTTACATGTAGGAGAGAAATGTCAGAATTGTCCTGGGTGCTCCAGAACGCCTGATGGCGCTCCCTGCATGTTGGGCCTCTGTATGTGGCCACGCTGTGTAAAAGTCTCACACATGTGGTATCGCCGTACTCGGGAGTAATAGCAGAATGTGTTTTGGGGTGTAATTTGTGGTATGCATATGCTGTGTGAGAAATAAACTGATAATATGACAATTTTGTGAAAAAAAAAAAAAAAAGTAAAAAAAATCTTGATTTTGCAAAGAATTGTGGGAAAAAATGACAACTTCAAAAAACTCACCATGCCTCTTACTAAATACCTTGGAATGTCTTCTTTCCAAAAAGGGGTCATTTGGGGGGTATTTGTACTTTTCTGGCATGTTAGGGTCTCAAGAATTGAAATAGGCCGTCAGTACTTCAGGTGTGATCAATTTTCAGATATTGGCACCATAGCTTGTGGACTCTATAACTTTCACAAAGACCAAATAATATCCACCAATTTGTACTTATTTTTACCAAAGATATGTAGTGGTATACATTTTGGCCAAAATTTATGAAGAAAAAATTACTAATCTGCTAAATTTTATAACAGAAATGAAGAAAAATTCATTTTTTTACAGAATTTTCTGTATTTTTTCTTTTATAGCACAAAAAATAAAAAACCCAGCGGTGATTAAATACCACCAAAAGAAAGCTCCATTTGTGTGAAAAAAAGGACAAAAATTTCATATAGGTCCAGTGTTGCATGACTGAGTAATTGTCATTCAAAATGTGAGGGCACCGAAAGCTGAAAATTGGTCTGGTTATTAAGGGTGTTTAAGTGCCCAGTGGTCAAGTGGTTAAAATGGTAATAATTTAAAAATAAAAATAAAAAATGAACTTCATATCAGAGTCGTTTTCACATCAGAGTCCCTCCTTTCACATCAAAGCCTCCCAACCTCCACATCAGAGCCCATCTATTCACTTCAGAGTCCCCCCTTTTACCACAGAAGTGCCCTTTCACATCAAAGCCCCCCCCCCCCCTCACATCTAAGCTCCCCCATCCACATCAGAGCCCATCTCTTCCACATCAGAGTTCTCCCCTCCACATCAGAGTCCCTCCTTTAACATCTAAGCCCCCCCATCCACATCAGAGTCCCTCCCCATCAGAGCCCATCTATTCACTTCAGAGTCCCCCCTTTTATCAAAGAAGTGCCCTTTCACATCAAAGTCCTCCCTTTCATATCAGAGTCCCCCTTCCACATCAGAGTTCTCCTCTCCACATCAGAGCCCATTTATTCACTTCAGAATTCCCCTTTCACATTAGAGGTCCCCCCCTCCACATTAAAGTCCCCCCTTTCATATCAGGTCCCTCCTTTCACATCAAAGACCCCCCTCCACATAACAACCTATCTATTCACTTCAGAGCCCCCCCCCCCCATTTTACAACGGAAGGGCCCTTTGACATCAGAGATCACTTTTCACATCAGAAGCCCCCTTTCATATCTGTCACCCCTTTCACATCACAATCCTCCCTTTGACATCAAAAGTCCCCCCCTTTCACATAAAAGCCTCCCCCTCCACATCAGATTTTCCCCTTTCTCATCATAGCCCCCCCCCCCCCCACATCAGAACCCATCTATTGACTTCAGAGTCCCCCGTTTTACCACAGAGCTCTTTTCAAATCGGAGCCCCCTCCACATCAGAGCACATCCTTCAGAGTCCCCCCTTTTGCAAAGTAAGTGCCCTTTCACATCAGAAGCCCATTTTGATATCTAAGTCCTCCCTTTCACATCAGAAGCCCCCATTCATATCAGAGTCTCTCCTTTGACATCAAAGTCCCCCCTCCCTTCCACATCAGAACCCATCTATTCACTTCAGAGCCCCCCTTTTACAACGTAAGTGCCCTTTAACATCAAAGCCTCCCCCACTCCACACCAGAGCCCATCTATTCACATCAAAGATTCACATTTTCATATCAGAAGCCCCCTTTGGTATCTGAGTCCTCCCTTTCACATCAGAAGCCTCCATTCACATCAGAGTCCCTCTATTCACATCAAAGCCCCCTCCACATCAGAACCCATTTATTCACTTCAGAGCCCCCCCCCCCCCTTTTACCACAGAAGTGCCCTTTCACATCTGAAGCCCATCCTTTCATATCTGAGTCCGTCCTCCCTTTCACATCAGAGTCCTCCCTTTCACATCAGAGTCCTCCCTTTCACATCAGAGTCCCCCCTTTCACATCAGAGTCCCCCCTTTCACATCAGATTCCCTCTATTCACATAACCCCCCCCCCCCCCCTCCACATCAGGGTCCTTCCTTTCACATCAAAGCCCCCCTCCACATCAGAGCCCATCTGTTCAATTCAGAGCCCCCCCCCCCCCCTTTTACCACAGAAGTGCCCTTTTACCTCATAGTCAGTGGCGTACTAAGTAGGGGGCGGGGGGTGCGGTCCGCCCCAGGTGCCACACATTAGGGGGGTGTCAGGCGGCTCCCCTGTATGAAGCAGTGAGAGTGGGACAGGCTTGATAGTGCAGCCGATGTGACATGCTGAGCAGGGAGACCTCAGGCAGACTGACCCATTGTCACAATGCTCTCACTCTCTGTTTAATGAATGAATGAATGAAATACTTGTATAGCGCACAATGCGAACTGAATCGCCTCTAGGCCCAGTGAGTGAGTACAATTCCCCCCCCTCCCCTCCACAGAGATGGAAGAGTCTGCCTTAGCTCTGCCCCCTCTCTCCCCTGCGTGTCCCATCCATGCTCCGTGCAGCCTGTGTGCTGAGCTGCTCTGAAAGGAATGTGGGGGAGGGGACATTTAAACAGTGTGAGGAAGAACATCCAAGTAAGTTATCAGCACTGTCCCTGTGTCCAGACTCTGCCCTCTCTCTCTCTCCCAAATCTCATTCACTCCCCCTCTTTCCTCTGTTGTCCTCCAGTATCTTTCCATCATGTCCCCATCATATTCCCATCATGCTCCCCATCATGTTCCTTTACCAGGGTTTACACTACTGTGTTCATAGACATTGCATGTGATTCGCACCGAATTGCTGTGCAAATCACATGCAATGTCTGTGCGATGCAAATTCAGCCATACAAACTGTATGGCTGAAATCACATTTGCACCAAAATGATGAGGGACCCTTTTTTTTGGTTGCACTGGAATTGGATTGGATGGGTGTTCACACCTATGCAATCCGATTCCTGCACCATTTCACAGTTCTCACTGCGATTTGCAAACCGATCTGGGGATGTCATTCATTTTACATTGACACCTGTAGCAGCTTGCAAAGGACAGTGTGAACAGCCAACAAGCAACATGCAATGCAGGAATCTGCACTGGAATCTCACCGATTCCTGCATCGCATCGCATATATGTGAACCAGGACTCAGGTGGGTTCACACTGATGCGCTGTGGTTCAGTTGCCTCAATTTTCACTACAGTCCCACATACTTCTATTAGGTTACACATTTTTGCACCATTTTCTGAAAGCGCACAGAATGTCCTCTATACTGAATCTTTCAGAAAACACAGTAAAATTACACAAGCTAATAGACGTCTGTGGGACTGCAGCTAAAAATGAGGATTATATGCAGAAAAACTGCATATACCCCAACACTACGACAAACTCCAAGACACCAGTGTGAACCCAAAGGCTTCAGGGTGCTGTGTAATGTAAAGGGGTCCTGAAGTGCAGGGGGTTGTGTAATGTAAAGAGGTCCTGAGGTGCAGGGGGTTGTGTAATGTAAAGGGGTCCTGAGGTGCAGGGTGCTGTGTAATGTAAAGGGATCCAGGAGGTGCAGAGGGTTTTGTAATGTAAAGGTGTCCTGAGGTGCAGGGTGCTATGTAATGTAAAGGGGCCCTGAGGTTCAGGGGGTTGTGTTATGTAAATGGTTCCAGAGGTGCAGGGTGCTGTGTAATGTAAAGGGGTCCAGGAGGTGCAGAGGGTTTTGTAATGTAAAGGTGTCCTGAGGTGCACAGTGCTGTGTAATGTAAAGGGGTCTAGAGGTGCAGGGTGCTGTGTAATGTAAAGGGGCCCTGAGGTTCAGGGGGTTGTGTAATGTAAATGGGTCCAGAGGTGCAGGGTGCTGTGTAATTTAAAGGGGTCCAAAGGTGCATAGGGTTTTGTAATGTAAAGGTGTCCAGAGGTGCAGGGGGCTGTGTAATGTAAAGGGGTCCAGAGGTGCAGGGGGCTGTGTAATGTAAAGGGGTCCACAGGTGCAGGGGGTTGTGTAATGCAAAGGGGTCCAGAGGTGCAAAGGGTTTTGTAATGTAAAGGTGTCCTGAGGTGCAGGATGTTGTGTAATGTAAAGGGGTCTAGAGGTGCAGGGTGCTGTGTAATGTAAAGGGGCCCTGAGGTTCAGGGGGTTGTGTAATGTAAATGGGTCCAGAGGTGCAGGGTGCTGTGTAATTGAAAGGGGTCCAAAGGTGCAGAGGGTTTTGTAATGTAAAGGTGTCCTGAGGTGCAGGGTGCTATGTAATGTAAAGGGGTCCAGAGGTGCAGACTGTTTTGTAATGTAAAGGTGTCTTGAGGTGCAGGGTGTTGTGTAATGTAAAGGGGTCTAGAGGTGCAGGATGCTGTGTAAAGTAAAGGGGCCCTGAGGTTCAGGGGGTTATGCAATGTAAAGAGGTCTAGAGGTACAGGGGGTTGTGTAATGTAAAGGGGTCTAGAGGTTCACTGGTTTTGTAATGTAAAGGGGTCCAGAGGTGTGTAATGTAAAGGGATCCAGAGCTGCGGGGGGCTGTGCAATGTAAAGGAGTCCAGTTGTGGAGAGGGGGTACAAAGTAGTGACAAAGAGATATTGGGGGATGCAGAGGTATGCAGGGGACACAGTGCAGTGTTTTTACATTTTAAAGTGAGGGGGGGTGCCAGATATAGGAGTCGCCCCGGGTGCCGAATGCTCTAGGTACGCCCCTGCTCATAGTCCCCCTATTCACATCAGAGTTCCTACTTTCACATCAAAGGCTCCCCCACTCCACATCAGTACCCATATATTCACATCAGAGTCCCCCCTTTTTTTAAGATGTGCCCTTTCATATCTGAGTCCTCCCTTTTACATCAAAAGACTCCATTCACATCAGAGTGAAAGCCCCACCTCCACATCAAAATCCATCTATTCACTTCAGAGTCCCCCCTTTTACAACAGAAGTGCCCCTTTACATCAGAGTCCCCCCTTTCATATCGGAGGTCCATTTTCACATCAGAAGCCCCTTTCATATCACAATCTTCCCTTTCACATCAGAAGCCCCTGTTCTCATCAGAGTCCCTCATTTCACATCAGAAGTCTCCATTTACATCAGAGTCTCTCCATTCACATCAAAGCCCCCCCCCCCCCCCCTCCACATCAGAGCCCATCTATTCACATTAGAGCCCCCTTTTACAATGGAAGTGCCCTTTCACATTAGAGTCTCCCCTTTCACAACAGAGTCCCCGCTTTCACACCAGAGGCCTCCTTTCACATCAAAGCCTCACCCACTCTACATCAGAGCCCCTCTGTTAATATCAGAATCCCCCTTTTACATCAGAGTTCCCTCTTTACATTAAAGTCCCCCTTTTTACATAAGAGTCCCCACTTTCACATCAGAAGCCCCTACTCACATCAAAGTCCTTCCTTTCACATCATAGTCCCCCTCCCCACCTCAATTCCACATCAGAACCCCCTTTAATATTAAAACCCCTCCCCCTCCACTCCCATCACGTTAGAGGTCCCCTTTCACAGCAGAAGCCCCCTTTTATAGCAGAGTCCCCCCTTTCACTTCTGTGTCCCTCCCCTTCACATTAGAATCCCCTCTTTCACATCAGAAGCCAATGTTTACATCAGAGTTCCTCCTTTCACATCAGAGTCCCCCCTGCCCCTCCACATTAGAGTCCCATGCTACACATTAAAGTCCCCCTTCCAACTCAGAGTCCTCTACTTCTGATCAGAGTCCCTCCTTTCTGATCAGAAACCCCCCCCCCCCCCCATCTCATCAGATCCCCTAACCATCTTCCATCAGAGTTCCTCTTTTACATCAGAAGCCCCCATCACATCAGAGATGCCGCAACTTGAGTAAAATCTGGATGGACAGGGCCCTGGGGCCCCAATGTGGTACTGGTGCCGTAATTTGCATTAATATTGAAGATGTTTAAAAGAAAGCGACTTGAAGTGAAGCCCTTCCCCCCCAGTTCAATCATCTGCCCAGAGCGGTAGCTATAATAATAATCGATCCGACCCCATTTTGTACAGGTATGGTCTGTCTATTAAATAAGAGCAAACTTTTTTTTTTCCTTCAATAAGACACAAACGGAAGACTGGAAATGATGGACCTCTGTGGCTCAACATTGTATTCGCTGCGGAAATTATTTTTGACAACTCCTGTAAAACGCTTCACAAAAGGTCAAAGTGCAATAAAAGGAAACTACGGTTAATTTTCAATTATTCCACATCCTGAGTTATTCCTGTGTACAGGGCCGTCTTTAAGGCAGGGCAAAAGGGGAAGCTGCCCTGGGCCCTGTCATTTTTGTGGGGCCCAAAACAGCTGCCTCATACTTGCCAACTATCCAGGTTTAAATTCCCTTGTCTCTTGAAGTTTTAGTCCCTTGCTGTGTCCCAATATCTCAGGGTGAAGTGCTGGTTCTAATGCCGCCCAGTTCTGCCCTGTTGATGTGTACAGATGACTCACCCGCAGACCCTGTGTTTACATGTAAATAACCGGCATTCGTGTGTAAATAGCGGCTGCAATACTAAGTAAATAGCTGCGGCCGGTGGCATTGATATGTAAATAAAGGCGACATTCATATGTATATAATGCTACCCTGCAGTGAGGAGATGATGTGCTGTAACCTCTAGCAACTAATCAGTGAGCCGCAATGTGTGCTGTAACCTCTAGCAGCCAGTCAGTAAGCAGTAATGATATGCTGTAACTGCTGGCAACCAATCACAATTGCTGCCTGATCTGATACAGTAAACTGATTTTAAGTCTAGCTGCTATTTATTGTATGTCTCAGAGCAGGTGGAGAGTGAAATTGCCTGGGGGAGGGGGGGGGGGGGGGGGGTGCCCAAGAAAATGTTTGCCCAGGGCCCAATCAATATTAAAGACGGCCCTGCCTGTGTACATAACTTTGATGTGAAAAAAAAGAAAAGAAAATCTCTTTCAGGTCAACTAATATTATGTGATGAAGACTTTACCAAATTTCGATTTAGATCCTTAAACTTTATGTTTATGTTTGTTATGTGTTCCAATACTCATAGCATGCCTAAAGCTTCTTTCACATTAGCGGTGCTGCTTACTGCTTTCTAAAAAGTGATCCAATGTGGATTACTGATCAGAGGGAGTATAGAAGCAGCTGACTGACGTTCAGGAGGCGCTATTGCCGCCTGCAAAACGCCAGTTGTTGTTTTTTTTAAGCTTATTTTTCAGGAGCGCGCCACAACAGCGAGCTGAGCATTTGGCTTGCAGATACGGTGCAGCTCCAATGAATAAAAAAGCTACAGTCACAAGGCAGAGAATCGTTTTTCTGTCACATGATCACAATGTCAGCTAAGCTGTTATGAATGAATTAAATTCATTACCAAACAAATAAAAACACACACAGCTCTACTGAACACAGTGAGCCAGCACAAAATCAAACTAATCCTAATCCTAGAACTTTTCTGCTACAGTTCAAACAGCATAATCGGTATCCTTTTTATTGTTCATAAAAGTGTTTTCCGGTGTTAAAAAGTGCCAAATGTTCTAAATGTCTGCATTTGTAAATTTCAAAAGCCAGTATAAAGGAATAGTAGTGGTAAAAAAAAAGAAAAAAAAAACACTTTAACAAATCATTGTTTTGTATAATTCCCCTTTTAAAGAGGAAGTAAACCCTTCCAAACAACTTGGACCTATAGGTAAGCCTAGATTAAGGCTTACCTGTAGGTCCAAGCAATATCTCCTAAACCTATATGGTTTAGGAGATATTTGCCCGAAAATGGGCACCGCTGTCTACGGCGCATGCGCCGTAGACAGCGGCGCGCAGGCGCACTAAATGCGGCAAATCCAAGAATGGATTTGCCTAATTTGTCGACTCCCGTGCGCATGCGCGGGAGTGACGTCATCGCGGCTTCGCCGTATGGCAGCGGCGGAGCTGCGAGACGCGACTCCCGTGCGCATGCGCGGGAGTGACGTCATCGCGGCTGCGCCGCTGTGATTCGTCGGAGCTGCGAGACGCCACCAGCAACATGGATGCGGCGGACTACAGGGGACAGCGGCGACTTCGCTGGCTCCTGTGTCAGGTAAGTGACACATAATGAGCTACTATGCGATGCATAGTAGTCCATTATGCTTTACCTTTGCAGGGAAAAAAAGAGGAAGTAAACCCATCAGGGTTTACTTCCTCTTTAAATGAGAAGTATGGGAATGCAAAAACAGGTAGTACATGCTACCTCAAACCCGCATTGCATTTCTTTCTTTCCCCAGTCGTTTCGTTTTTGCAGAATAGTCTTTTGAAGATCCCAGAATCAGCCTCTAACAGGTTCTTTCTCAGTTCAAAAGTTTCCAGGGGGTGGAAACCTTTCCACAATCCAGCCCCTCCTTCACTCTCTCCTTCATGTGGGTGTGTTTGGTGAAGAGGTGCACACCCAGGCTGCTTTCTAGAACGAGCACGTTCTTCACATGCCTCTGTTTCCATGAGAGCGTGTCCCCAGCTAAAACCCGGAAGCAGAGAGACCTTGTGATACAGACAGTGAAATCTGCAAGCTCTCCTCTGAGAGACTCCAACACCTCTCCCCTGAGTTTTGATGTCCCTGTGTCCTCTGAATTCCCCCTCTCCTCACTTACACAAAGTCTGTATCAGTGTCTCCTCCAGCCGATGGGCGGAGGGGGGAGAGTCACTTCTCATGTCCAGAAATGAACACAGGTAATCTCTCTACATACAGCACTGTGTTATATCAGAAGAGGAGACATGGTGAGGAGCATAGTGACCTGTGCCCTGGTCTGTTCTCTGAAATGTACACCGTGCTATGTGTAGAGAGCATACCTGTGTACAGTACATAGGAGAGGAGACTGACAACTCCCCCACATCTAAAGGGATCCCAATATGTCCCCAGAGTCTCCTTTATTGTACATACAAATCATCCCTCTGTCACCGTACTCCTATACAACATTTGATGGCACTGTACGGCATGTGATGGCACTGTGCGGCATGTAATGACACTGTACGGCATGCGATGACTCTGTACGGCATGTGATGACTCTGTACGGCATGTGATGGCTCTGTACGGCATGTGATGGCTCTGTACGTCATGTGATGGCACTGTATGTCATGTGATGGCTCTGTACGACATGTGATGGCTCTGTACGGCATGTAATGACTCTGCATGGCATGTGATGGCACTGTACAGCATCTGATGGCATTGTACAACATGTGATGGCTCTGTACGGCATGTGATGGCTCTGTACAGCACGTGATGGCACTGTATGGCATGTGACGGCACTGTACAACATGTAATGACTCTGTACGGCATGTGATGGCAATGTATGACATGCCATTGCTCTGTATGGCATGTGATGGCGCTCTACGGCATGTGATGGCACTATACGGCATGTGATGACTCTTAATTGCATGTGATGGCACTGTACAACATGTTATGAAACTGTACGGCATGTGATGACTCTGCATGGCATGTGATGGCTCTGTACGGCATGTGATGGCTCTGCACGGCATGTGATGGCTCTGTATGGCACGTAATGACTCTGCACAGTATGTGATGACTCTGTACTGCATGTGATCCTGTAATACTTTATTTACAATGAAGGAAACATTCTTGCTATAGGGGTACTAGATAAAACACCAGTTATGGGGGAGCAAAGCTGTGTCCATGTCTGAGGAGCTCTGGGCTTCAGTATGAAAACACAAGTAGATGTGAATGGAAGGTTTCATAGTCTCATATAAAAATCCAGATAGTCAATAAAAGGTTTCATTCACAATGTTAGCTCTGATTTTATTTCATTTTACTATACCAGTAATGCATGGAATGTCTGTGTGCTGTCACATTGATATTTGTATTCTGCTTTACAATAATATTGTTTTCACTCTGGTAGATATAAATGTGTAGAGGTGATTTACATACACAGCACTATCAGTGACTTCTCTTACCTTAGTCACTGACTGAAGTGCTCTTATCTATGCTGGCTCTTCTGACCATTGAAACATGTGGAGAGAGAGAGAAGGAAGGAGGGAGGGGGGAGCAGCTACACTCTGTGAAGTCTCGGGAATGAGCAGAGAGCAGAGAGAGGACATCAATCAAGCAAAATGACAGGAAAGTGGGTAGATCCAGACTCCAGAGCCAGACCATTGTTGGTATTACACTGTATAAAAGTCTACAGACTCAATCACAGGTATATAGATTGATTTTAACAGAATGGGTCACTTCTGAGAGGGCTGGAAAGATTTTTTTAGATATCAGCAGCTCACATAGAATAGATGTAAGCAAAAAAACGAAAAAAAACCCCCAAACTTAACTTTTAAGGGGGCGTAACAGGGGGTGTGTCCTATGCCTTCATACTTTTGATAATAGGTGTCCCTTGTTCCCATCTCAAAAAGTTGGGAGGTATGCATACCCTCTTCATCTGGGCCCAAGACTGAGTCCTTGGTCCCGTCTGGACAATCTATGGAACTTACAGGGGTTACTGGACAGTTGATTTGCTGTACTGGGGCATCCTGCTTCTGAGTCTGGAGGGGCTAGAGGCTCAAGCAGGAGAGGAGGCAGATACCATTCAGTGGGGACCTCCTGTACTGGTGGTATGTACGTAAGGTTGAATACTTATCGGTCTCCGGCTGGTTTGGCGTAACAGTCACCAATTAGCACATATGTCTCTTGACAGGATTGGTTCCTTCTGAGACCATGTCATATACTGGAGTTGGCGGAAAGGGCTGTCTTTCTACCACATGCTCCCACTTGGGCTCCTGCTTACTGCCTTGCTAATTTTTGGTATTTTTCACCAACACCTGGTAAGTGCTTGGTCCTCAAAGGTCTTGGAGAAAATGATGATATCATCCAAGTAGACTAGCGCAGTCTCAAAGTTGATGTCCATTAAGCGTTGAAATGTGCTGGGGGCATTACTCAGCCCAAAGGACATGCAGTTAAACTTGAACAGTCACAGGGGTGTGACAAAGACTTTCACAATCTTGATCTCTCACTGGGATTTGCCAGTAGCCACTTGCAAAAGTCAAGGGTGGAGAAGCCCTTGGTTTGACCCAATGCCATAAGGGATTCCTCCTGGGGTAATGGGTAAGCTTCCTGGTGGGTACAGGCATTTAACTTGTAGTAGTCTATGCAAAACCGCAGACTCTTGCCTTTTCTTTTGCATCAAAACCATAAGAGCAGCCCATGCGCTACAACTTTCTTGAATCACCCTGCTCTGTAACATGTTGCAGTGAAAGTCCTTGACCTCCTGCCATAAAGCTGGGGGAATATGATGGTATCACACTTGAATAGGTGGAGCTTCCCCCGTATTGATTGGGTGATCAATGGGCTCAGTGAAGCCATAGTCTTTCAGGCTGGCAGAAAAAAATCAGTAGATGCTTTTCAAGCAGTTGTTAAAGCAGCCTTTGATGTGGTGGAGGATAGTCCCATGTGAGGGGATGTCCAGCTGTTGTAACAGTATCTTGTATTGTGTCTCCTCCAATGAGGACACGGCTGCTTGTAGTGGGGCACAAATGGCCTCTACCCTGGGTTGAGCCCCTGTGACTGACGGGGCATTATGTAGAGGTCTACTTAGGTGGTATGGCTAGGGAGAGAAACTGGGGTTCTCCCCAGTTGCACCAAAGTCTTTACTTTGTGTACCTTGGACAAGGTGCATGCAACTAGCTACTCCCCTGGCACCACTGGGTCTTTACAGGGTTCCAATTACTGTAACTCCTTAAAGCTTCTTCTTGGCCCCTGATTGGAAGAGGCCAAACTACCTCTCAGTAGAGTCGTATTTGTTTTGGGGATGTGCGGATGACTCCCACTTGTTCACACTATTTTCTCACTGCCATTTGGTGAGCTTCAGAGTTCCATATCATGTTGAGCATGTTGGCCAGCAAGTGGGGCAAGTCCAAGTCTTTTAACATGTTCATGCCCAGAACAAGAGGCACTGCTGAGCTTACTGGGCAGTGAGTCAACACTATCCTTTCTCTGTCAGCCACTTGATCATAAATCTGAATCAACACCCAGGTGACACCTTCTACAAGGGTGAGCAAATTGTTGGCCGCCTTGAGGGATAGCCAGGAGGGATCCTGTTGGTCTTGTGTCCCAAACTGCTGGGCATAGAAGTCATACTCTATGATGATGTCTAAATCGGGCATCAGACCTCTTGTCCATTCACAAGCGGAGCCACCACGGGGTGCGACCATAGACTCTGGTTTGCTGGAACCTTGTGTTGACTGTCCTGAGGGTTGTCCCTCCTCCCCGGGAGCCACTAGTTTTAGATTTGCATGAGATTTTGAATTCAGGTTCTTTTTTACATTCCCAAAGAAGATGCACCAGCGGCATTTCCGGTCCTCCTCCGGGTCCCTTCTAAACAAATTCTAACCCTTAGGGGAAGGGGCGGAATATAATTTCAGAGAGGACAGTTCTTATTCCAAGGAGGTCACGTCCAGAGCGAGTTCCCTTATTGCTGTGTATAACAAGAGAATACCTTTTAGGGTTGGGACTATGAGGGCACTATCCAAAAAGCATCAGGTAATGATTTAAAAATGAAAAGATAATGTTTAGTAATACATGAATGTATGTATTACTAAGCGTTCTCTTTTAATTTTTAAATTATTACCTGATGCTTCTTGAATAATGCCTAGTCCCAACCCCAAATGATATTCTCTTGTTACTATTTAAAAGGGATGTTGGCCCAATGCGAATGTAGGCCAGCGTTTCCTATCTATTATGGTTGTGTGTATGGCTGACAGCAGTTCGAGGGCTATAGCTTCCTATTTCATATGCGTCAGATCATACTTTTTTGCCACTGCCACAGTTGCTTCTGCATCTTCCTGTTAAAGCTCAACAGCGTCCACCACCACATGATTTTAACCTCCAATCAAAGAATGACTTATATTTATTGAGAAAAATACAAGAAAGTTTCAACCAGATAGAACATCTTTGGGATTAATTAGAGTGGAGGCCTTCTCATCCAACATCAGTGCCTGACCTTTACAAACACGCTTCTAGGAGAATGGTCAAACATTAACATAGACACACTCCTAAACCTTGTGGACGGCCTTCCCAGAAGACTTGAAGCTGTTATAGCTACAAAGGGTGGACCAACTCAATATTGAACCCTACAGACTAAGACTGGGATGCCATTAAAGTTCATGTTTGTGTAAAGGTAGGTGTCCCAATACTTTTGACAATATAGTGTATGCTTCCATGGAGGGGCACTTAAAGTAGAGTTGCCACCTCATCCCTTTAAACCCGAACACATATTAATTGCACAGGTTCTGTGGCTGATTAAGGTGGTAATTAAACTCACTTGTTGCCTTATCTGCATTTAATTAGCCTCAGAACCTGTGTAATTTATATGTGTTCAGGTTTAAAGGGATGAGGTGGTAACCCTAATTTAAAGGCAGAAAAAAAAAAACTCCTATAAATCAGGTGTTTTTGAGCTGCAGTGTTCATGGGTATTATGTGTATTGATGCTGCAAAATAGTTTATTTTGTGATCTATCCTCACTTGCCAGTCCCTTGTTTGTTATACCTTAGTGCTGACGTGTTCCTTTGTACAGATTGTGCTAAAGTGGTTGTAAACCCCTACATATACCCAGTGAAGGGACTATTCTCAGGTGGTGCACAGAGATAAAACAAATCCTTCTATGTAAGTTTTACCTGTTTATCTACTGTCTTCTCTTCTCTAAATCTGTTTAAAGTCCAGTATTTATAAAGCGTGTCTGAGCTTTCAGAAAAAGGGGGAGGACAGCTAAAGTTACTCTGCAGAGCTCAGCAAGGAGAGCTCTGAAAGCTGATTAGAGGGAAGGGTCACCCCCCCCCCCCCCCTTTCACACAGCACACAGGAACAGATTTGAGGCTGTCAATCAAAGGCTGTTTGCTGGAGAGCTGGAGATCCCTTATCTGCCCCCTTTTTTTCTCTTGTTATCATGAAAACTTGTCATAAGCAGTTCATTCTGATAGCAGAGGCAGCAGACAGAAGTGACACTTAGCGCTCTGGATTCAGACGAGTACACACTATAGAGGGAGATGCTTTGTTCATATTTCATGTCTGAGGTTTACAACCACGTTAAGCTATTGGCGCAAATTGGTCTACCAGCACCCACTTCCCAGTGCCAATAACCACCGATTCCACACCCTCCTCCTTTCTTTATAAAATTGGAATCCTGCATGTGTCTTTTAACGGAAAGCTTGACGTGTCAGAGAAATATATTTTTGACTTGCTGCCGCTCATTGCTATGGTAATTACATTCTTCACCATTGATCTGTCAAAGACATCAATAGCGGCTTCAGATCTTCAGAGGAGAGCGGAACCAGGCCAGGACACTTTAGAATTAAATTCCAGCCCAAAACCTTTAATCCCTCCTCAATTATCCAGGTGTGTTGTTTACACAGCCCCAATTACATATACCTAAAGTGGTTGTATAGTGGATTTAAAAAGCTTTTAGATATACAGTTTCTGTAAACAGGATTAGATTTTTCTAAAAATCCTTAGATGGGGGTTTAAAACGACTCATTTCTCTCTGGCAAAATTTGCAAAGAAAAAAAATATAGTTGCTCCTTTCAGGTTTGACCAACTAAAACCAACAGGCTCCAGTGTATGCAGATCATACCTGGGAACGTTAGAAAACGTTCCACTGAACACAAGAGGATTCATCCACACGGCGGCCATCTTTTAGTAGCCCGCTGGAAGTGACTCCGCCAATGAAGTGCCTGGGCAGCCCCTATGGACGGGCTGCCACTGGTATAGGGCAGGGTATGAATGGGAAATAGGCTATCAATGGGGTGAGCATTTCTTCATGTGCATGGGGCTAGTGGTTCCCTGAGACCCGAGAGTTGGCTCAATGCTTCCGTAGTAAAATAGTTGAGAGGCTGTTCTCCTATATGGATCTCCAACACACTCCTCCTCACCTCCATTGCATAGGGAGGAGTTGTTTTGTAATCTATGGAAGATAACCAGAAAGGCAGATAAAGGCAATGACTCTGGGTTTCTTTTAGGATCAATAGGTATTTTTTTCTGAATTTGCAGTATAAGTACCTAGCCTGAAAAAAAGAAAACTACTGCAGCCATCACACTTATAACAGGTAAGCTGCAATAGATTTTTCATTTTTGTTCTATGGTTTAGAAGAAAGTTCCAAAACCTCCAAGGTGCCAAAATCTGAGTATCTAAAAACACAGACAGCATGAACGCACACTATATTCAATTCAACACAGCACACAATTCATCTTTAAATTATGTTTTAGTAGCAAAGCAAGCGTGTGAGCTAATAAGTGACATAATCTATGCCACCAGTCACTTTGATCCTAAGTGGGGCAGGTCTCCTTGGAGATGAAGGATTTGCAAACTTAAAGTGTTTTCTTATGTTCTTGATGCCGTTCCCTTTGAAGAAGCAGGAAGAATAGAAATGAAAATAAGTAAATATTGAATAAACACCTAGAATTTGCACTGTTAACTAAGCTCCATTTACCCATGTCATCTATTCCAGCCTGACCTAATACAGATAGGCGCTAGCAACAAAATTGCCTGAGCGCCCATTGTGCGTGATTGCTCATCCGGGCCAGCTCTCTACCCGCCATAAATTGTAAGTGTCAGGCACACTGCTGGGTGACGTGAGATAAGGCTGGCACAGGCCGATAGACAAGAATTCTATATGCTTACATAGTGTCTGGTATTGCTGTTTAGCAGGATTTATTAATTTATTCAGCAGTATATATCACACGACAAACACAAGATAAAGAAAATTATTGCTAAATTACTTAGAAAACACCTTTGAGGAGTCATTTTTTTTCTTCCTATACCTATGTGATGACTAAGAGGCTAAATGTGTTTTAAAAGATACATATATTTAAATGCCAGTTTGAATAAGACCGGCATTATATTTGAGACATTAACTTCTTCAGATCCGCGCTATAGACGAATGGCGGCTACAGCGCAGACCTACTTTGCGGGGAGTACAACAATAGACGTCCTCCCGTGCCCGAGCGGCCTGCCCGCCCCCTGCAGGGAGCATACGGCGCACTCTGTGATTAGCAATTCTATGAGACTCGGCTGATCCCAGATCGGAGTAAGGGGTCAATCCCGACCCCTTACCACATGATCAGCTGTCAGCCAATGACAACTGATCACGTCATGTAAAAAGAGCCAGTAATCAGCAATTTTTTCTCCTCGCGCTGATAGCGTGAGGAGAAAAAAAAAAGATCACCGGTGGCTCTCAGGGGGACATTGGTCCCGATCAAGGAGAGATCCCACCAGCTCATCTGTGCCCACCTGTGCCACCTGCCAGTGCCACCTACCAGTGCACAACATTGCCGCCTACCAGTGCCCACCAGCGCCACCTACCAGTGCCCACAGTACCACCCATCAGTGCCCACAGTGCCACCTTTCAGTGTCACCAATCAGTGCCTCATCAACAGTGCTGCTCATTAGTGTCACCTACCAGTGCCCATCAGTGTCACCTATCAGTGCCACCTATCAGTGGTACCTATCAGTAACACCTATCAGTGCCACCCATCAGGGCACATCAGTGCCATCTTATCAGTGCCCATCAGTGCCACCTTATCTGTGCCTATCAGTGCCCATAAGTGCAGCCTATCAGTGCCCACCAGTGCAGCCTATCAGTGCCCACCAGTGCTGCCACATCAGTGCATATCAATGAAGGAGAAAAATAACCTGTTTGCAAAATTTTATAACAAACTATGAAACATGATTTTTTTATTTCCATCTTTTTTTGTTTGTTTAGCAAAAAATAAAAACCCCAGCTGTGATTGAATACCACCAAACGAAAGCTCTATGTGTGTGAAAAAAATGATAAAAATGTAAGTTGGGTACAGTGTTGTATGACCGCGCAATTGTCATTCAAAGTACAACAGCACTGAAAGCTGAAAATTGGTCTGGGCGGGGGGGGGTTAAAAATATAGCAAACCAGATCCCCCCGAGAAAGACACTTGATTAGCCCTGTGTCGTCTCATGTAGGGGAGGGGCCAGGACAGTGGTTTGCGCAAACTACTGACACACAAGATTTGAAGTCAGTTGGGAAAGGATTTTTGTACTTAAAGTGGATGTAAACCCACTCTCATCCTTTCTAAACTACTGTAATATTGGTTATCTAGAAGGATATACATGCCTTCTGCATGTATACTTATCTGTCAAATGTCTCCCCTCTGTCTGCTATGAGAAAAAAAACTGCAGAATTTATGGGCGGGTCTGTTGTCTGGAGCTCAGTGGGTGGAGTCGTGATGTCAGTAAACTCCCCGCCCACCTCTACACTCCCCTTATCAACATGCATTTTCTCCTGTCTATTTCTTACACTGAACTTCTGCTATGATCTGTAACATCCAGTCAAAACCAGAAAAGCACCCACATGACTTCAGCATCACAAATCATGCTGAGGTGTCGAACAGCCAATCCTTGCAGAGCAGCAGAAGAAAGGAGTGGGAGGGAATTAAGAAATAATGCATGTCTTAGGCTAGTGCACGAGATATGTAAATCACCTGTCACTCACAGCAAGGGGGAGGACCTGACAAAGTTTTTCTCTGTTTGTCAAGATTTATCTCACTGAACAATAAAAGAGGATTGCTCAGAGCTGGATTAACTCTCTGTGGCAAGACTGGGCTCAAATGATAGGAAATCTTATACTCTACATTATTAGTTATGGGGAAGCCTCAAATTTAAGCAAGATACCATCGTCCCAATTAAGGTATAGAGAACAAGAACGAGCATAAAGCTCAACAATGGGAAAAAAACTCCGGGAGAAGATTTCCTGAGATCAGTGGGAGCAGTAGGGACTATTGCGGTATCAGATAGTATTCAATAATGAAAATTAAGATTAAAAATTGAATGAAATTTTATTTTAAATAACTACACAAAAATAGTAAAAAGAAAACATACAGACATGGGTCAAAAACAAACAACAAGATAATCAATCCGTAAGATGGACAATGTCGTACAAAAGATGATTGAAAACCCCAAACAAGAGGGTTTTTTTACATAGATGTAGAGTAGACGTATGGCTCGACCGGTTTCGCGGCACAAAAAACGCTGCTTCCTCAGGAGATGTCACCTACAAGTCCCAGGACTTTTGTACCCCTCAACACAGAGACGACAAACTTTGGGTGCCCCCCCTGGGGGCGGGAACGGGGGGTGAGATATGTGGGAGGACACACTTTGCGCCCAGATTTGCCAAGGTAAGTATAGGGTTAAGCATGGAGCATCACACTTCACTAAGCTTTGTATGGCCAGACATATCTTCAGCACAGAGCCCCAGCGAACTCCAAAAGAGTTACTCTTCAAAACGATAGCAGAGTGCATGTGTGTCTCTCTCCTAGGCGCCGCTCAGACATGACATATGAAAAAATAAAACATTTCTGGTTTACATCCACTTAAATTTTTTTTATAGTTTGGTGCGCTGGAAGCACCAATGAAAATGTGAGTATCCTAATTTTACAAACAAAACAATAATGCCCTATCCAGCCTCTTTCCTACTTTTAACATTGAGGATTTCTTCTCTGGATATCACTGGGGTATCCTGCTGAATATATTTCTACTCAGAGCCCAGGAGTGGCTCAAAAGTTTATGTGGATCAAACTTAGTTGTGCGGGAGCACGTGTGTAAAGTCACCCTCGTATGAACCAGGATTTTTTCATCACAAGAGTCACTTTATGGAATATTTTTACACATATATCTGTAGATTTGAAGATTTTTGAGGACTTTTTTTGGACACTTGCTACTAATGCAAAGAAGAAAAAAAAAAAAAATTTCACTGTGAACTTGCTTGTTACACAAAAAATAAAAATATTCATTTATTTTTTCTTTGTTGTATTCTATTAATATATTATGGATTATTGATGTTATTGCACTAGTATCCTTGTAATAATAAGGATATTATCGTACAGCGCTGCATATTCTTTGTTATTTTTAAAGCAAACCTGTGCTTTGTCCATGCAGGGCAAAACAACAGCTTCGCTTTAGGGTGTATTGCTGGTCAAAATCTATAATTGCATCTAGTAATCTTTCAAAAAAAGCTAATTTCTGTTTAGTTTTTCAAACTCACCTGGTAATCCTGCCAGCAAAATCAACAAAATGTAATTTCCCGCAGCAAGGTGACAAATCTGACGTATCTCCTTGGAATACTATGGTTATCTAAAGAGAGAGCACATCAGAGTCTGCTTTCTTTTAGACACTCTGTCTCTGATTGAAAATTCAGACAACATTTTTTTTTTTTCAGGTAGAAGGTAAGCAGAAACTGGAAAGTATGTGGAAACAGGGCCTAGAGCAACATCTAAAAACTGGTAATGGATATCTATTTGCAATATTTTATACTTTCTGGCTATCACTATCTTGCACAGTAAAACCCCAACTCCCAAAAAATTGGGACACTGTAAAAACTACACAAAAACAGAATGCTATGATTTTCAAATCTCATAAACCCATATTTCATTCACAATAGATAATAGCAAACACATCAAATGTTTAAACTGAGATAATGTACAATTTTATGAAAAAATAAGGTAATTTTTAGACATGTGCCATTAGTTTTGTTCCGAATTAGTTTTTAAGCGAGTTTCGACAAATTCGTTAATTCTAAAATATCCAAATTAACGAAAACCCGTTTAACAATTTTTTTGTGAAAATCCGAAAACCCCAAATTTCTAAATTCTGAAATAATAACTAGCTAATAATAACTTAACTATTACTAACTATTAAATTACAGGTATTGGAAATTCATTTTACATTTGGCTGTTAGTGAACATAATGAATTCAAATTTATCTGAAGTTATGAATTATCCGAAATAATGAATGCCATATCTAAACGAATGGAATGTAACAAATTAAAAATAATAATAATAATGATAAAACATTTTTATTATTATTTTTATTGTTATTTATCATTATTATTATTCATTTGTTACGTTCCATTTGTTTAGATGCAGCATTCGTTATTTCAGATAATTCGTAACTTCGGATAACTTCGTATTAGTTACGTTCACTAAAAGCCAAATTTGAAAGGATATTCCAATACCTATAATTTAAAGTGTAACTCCACTTTTGTTGAGAAAAAAACATTCCCCTTTGGGTGATCAATGTACATTACACTAACCTAGTCCCAAAATACCAACCAAGCCGACCTCTTCGGTCCTCCCAAGACCTCCTGCTCTCTAGCTCCCTTGTCACCTCCTCCCGTGCTCGCCTCCAGGATTTCTCCAGAGCTTCTCCCATCCTTTGGAACTCCCTACCCCAATCTATCCGACTGTCCCCTAATCTATCCATCTTTAGACGATCCCTGAAAACCCTTCTCTTCAAAGAAGCCTATCCTGCTTCTAACTAACACTGTTTTACTTCCTCCATCAGCTATTACCTTTTGTATCAATTGCCCCTTCCTTTTTAGATTGTAAGCTCTAACGAGCAGGGCCCTCTGATTCCTCTTGTACCAAATTGTAATGTAACTGTAATGTCTGCCCTCATGTTGTAAAGCGCTGAGTAAACTGTTGGCGCTTTATAAAACCTGTATAATAATAATTACAACGATTATAATGAACTTTGTTGCAGATTCCTATCCTTTTCTTATTCTGAAGTAATCCCTGTGTGTTTCCCTGTGCCTCTGAACCGAGTGGGTCTAATGGGAGTGGTTCCATAATTAACTGTCAGGTGCGAAGCTACAGGGTACTAATGAGGAAATCTGCTGGGCCTGCATCCCTTTAGACGTGTTCCTATTGAAGGTATCTCTCAAAAAATGACATTTTTGTTGCAGGGGATGCCTGAAATATGACTTGTATCTTAGGCAGATCATGGAAAAATTGGCTAATCACACAAGCAGGAAATTATGTTTCTAGGGGGTGGTCAGTACACATTCTGTTTACAGACAACTTCAGATAGCCATATTGCATTGCATTCTCAGAAAATAACATTGGCTGCAGATTGAAAAGAAAATGTAATTTTTAATAACATTCAATTACAAAATGATTAGTGTTGCAATCGTATGCGCTATATTATTTTTTCTACATTTGCTATTTTTTCCCCACGAAAGTGGAGTTACCCTTTAATAGTTATTATTAGTTAGTTATTCTTTCAAATTTTGGGATTTTCTTTCTTATTTTTGGATTTTAGAATTTTCAAATTTACGAATTTATTGCAATCATAACGAATGACTTGAAAAAAAATCAAAAAACAAAAGTGAAAAACAAAAAACAAAACTAAAACAAAAACAAACACATTTTTCAGCAGTGCACATGTCTGGTAATTTTTAAATTGATGGCAGCAACACGTCTCCAAAAAATTGGGACACGTTAACAAAAAGCTGTTAACGTAAGTAAGTAAGTAAGGGCTATTTACACTTGCTTCCAAACAAGGCTTCGGACAGGCTTTGTTAAAGCTCTCTGAACGCCAGTCAAAGCTCCTGTCACTAAATAAAATGGTTAGCTTACGGTCCTGTTTACACCTTGCTTTTGCTTTGCTTCGGCTTTGCTTCAAAAATGTTACCCCATTCAGCTTTAGGGGTGCATCAAAGCGTTTTCAAAGCCTCCATAGAAGTCTATGGCAAAGCTCGTTTGAAGCTCCACTGAAGCCTCACCGAAGCCCCACTGAAGCCTCATGGAAGCACCAAGCAAAAGAATCTTGAAATTAAAAATTCAACAAAGAAGACCCGGGACTGTAGAACAGTTAGAATCCTTTATCAGGCAAGAATGAGACAAAATTCCTCTCCCAAAACTGGCTGTTAAAAGAAGATCGGATGCTACACCGTGCAAAATATGGCCTTGTCCCAACTTTTTTGAGACATGTTGCTGCCATAAATTTCAAAATTACCTTATTTTTTTTAAATGGTCCATTTTCTCAGTTTAAACATTTGATATGTTTTCTATTTTCTATTGTGAATAAAACAGGAGTTTATGAGAAGTGCAAATCATTGCATTCTGTTTTATGTCGATTTTACACAGTGCCCCAACTTTTTTAGAATTGGTGTGTATAAAACCATTGGATATTACCCATAAACTAGAATTTTGGACAAAATAATAAGATACTAATGAATGACTCATTATAATATAAATTTAACCTTATAATATAAAAAAAAAAAAAAAAGAAAAAAAAAACTTCTTCCATATTCAGCCTCAATCCAGAGATTTCCGCCACAGTAACTGTTTTTTATGCCACTAGATTCCCTCAGTCCGATGGCTATCATCATGCAACCCTCTTCCTCTGAGCCCCAATTGTCCTGGACCTGCCCCAGCCCATGACTGGTAGACAAGTGCGGTTCGTTTTCTTCCTAATTGAAATTCAGACAGATTGTACGCTATTCGGAAATTCGGATGCATCTGGATTTCAGAATTACAATAGTAATGAATCTGAAATAACGAAACAAATTTTTGAGCAAAATGTAAATTCGAATAGTTTTAGAATCAAATTCGAATTTGAATCTCAGAAGAGAATAAAATAGAATAGAAAATAAAGGAACATAATAGAAAAGAATATAATAGAAGATAAAAGAATATAATATAATAAAGTAAAACAGAACAGGATAGAAAAGAATAATACAATAGAATAGAAAATAAAGGGATAGAATAGAAAATAAAAGAATAGTGTAAAACAGAACAAACTAGAATAGAAAATAAAAAAAACAGAATATAATAGAATAGAAAATAAAGGAATAGAATAGATAATAGAACAGAATAAAATAGAAAGACTATAACCATCTTCTGAAATTGGAATTTCAAATAGAATGCATTTGAATTTGAATACAATAGAAAAGAATAGAATAGAAAATATTTGAATAGAATTGAAAATCATTTAATAAAATAGAATAAACAATAGAATAGAATAGAAAGAATATAACAATATAACTGTTTTCCAAAATTCAAATTTCAAAAAGAATAAATAATAATAAAAAGAATATAATAGAAAAGAAAAGAATAGAACAGAAAATAAAAGAATAGAATAGAAAAAAAACAATAGAATATAATGGAGTAGAAAGAATATAACATTCATTCAAAATTTGAATTTCGATTAGAACAAATTTGATTTAGAAAGGAATTTGATTTGTTTCAATTAGAAACAAATTCCGAAGACTAATTAAACAAACTTATGTAAATAACAAATTGGAACTAAACAAATGTTTTCTTTCTGCACATGTCTAATGACTGGATAGTGAAAGGAGAGGCAGAATAGAGATGAGCTCATCCCTTTGTCACTCTGCTCTCTCCTCCTATTAGCATGTCCCTTTGTCAGCATAACTAGTTGGGTCCTTGCGTTGCTCCTTTTTCTCTACACTCAGCTCTGAAGAGACCACAAGAGACTGGCACTAGATTATTGTCAGGGGCTGGGCTCGGCCCTTCCATCTTTGAGCTGGCTGCTCAGCTGTTGGGTAATTGCCAGCTCCTATCTCTCCACAATTACTCAGCTGCTGATGATATCCTGCTCGTCAGTCCTGCCTACTTAAGCCATCCAGTCCAGAGGAGCTCTGCCTTTGCCTTGGTCATCACAGAGACTAAGACGCTCTCATGCGATCCTATTCAAGACTTGTTTTGCTGACATCCCTTCTGGCTCCAGATTCTGCTTGCTGTTCCACTAAATTGATCCCTGACTTCTGGCTTGGCTGACTATCCATTCCGGTTACTGAACTTTGGCTATGTTTTGCCTACGTTTGCTCTTTTTACTTTTATTATTAAACAAGTGTGATTTAACTGTCTCAGCCTGATTTAATGGTTTTTGAAAATTATATTCAGTTACTCAGACTTGCATTAAAAAAAAAAGCATTATGTATTAATTGTTGAGGAGCTGCATTGAACATGAATCTTTTCTCTATGCCTGGAATTCAGCTTTATAAAACTGCATAGGAATTCCATCTAGCATTTGGTACAATTCTATACTGGAGCAGCAATAATCCAGGGAGATAGAGAAGTGTGGTTACATGAATTATGGATTAGCTGTCAAAATTCATCAAATGACAGCAGACCCATACTAGGGGTCATCTTCCAGTCAGATAAAAAAAGAACGCAGGGAATCCCCAATGGGAAAGAATAGGCAAATAAAGGCTGGTGATGTAATTAAAAATGGAGGCAACTACAAGGGCCCATGCACTCTGGGCATTGTGCTGACTCCCATGAGTTAACAGAGCATATTCTTATACATTAAAGCATGAATTGTCAAATCAGCCCATTCATCTTCAAGGGGCAGGAAGAAAAAGGGGCACCTTCAGTATTTTCTCTAATGCTGTATGTGTTGTGGTGCTTTGTGCTGCGGGTTCTCTGTCAACCACTTTATATTAATGTTTGGGTTGCCTTTTTTGTAGAAAAGGAGAAAAAGAATTTCAAGCTTAGATAATGTGTAGTAGCATACTAGATGGTAACGAGGGACACCTATTAGGAAAAGTATGCAGGCATAGGACACACCCCCTTGCCACGCCTCCTTTAAAGGAGAATTATTCAAAAAAAGATTGGTTAAACCCTCAAGTGCTTTTTTTTACCATTACTATTCCTTTATAATGGGTTTTAAAATTTACAAATGCAGCAATTTAGAATTTGGCGGAAAGATTTAGCATTGCAGATAAATAGTGCATTTTATATACAACCAGGACTTTTTTTCTCAGAGAATAGGTGCAGGAACTCAACCATGCCCGCCACACACACATATCTACCAAATGGCATCAAATAGTAGCTCTTCCCTCTGCATACAACCTCTCCCTCCACTGCCCTCATCTCTCCCCCCCCCCCCCCCCTCTCCTTAAAAGCTCCATTATCTGTCATATGTCTTACCTTTGTTGCAATATTAACCCTTAATGAGTTAGCGTGACTCAAAATGTGCGCCACTAAACGGTTGAGCAGAACGTCAAAGGGTTAAGCTGAAACACCTATCTGGCTGTAGTACCTCCCAGCATACTATACTACAGTCATTTGCCAGGGAGATCATGCAGTAGGAGCATCAACAACTGGTCACCAGGGAAAAAAAATGGAGGCCACAGAGGGTGCAGTTTACCACATACCGTCTCCTGCCCATGAATGCACTGAACCCTGGGCACTAGTTCTGTATCTCCATTGTCCCTATCCATCACTCAGTGGGAACTATGCAGTAGATCTGACCTGTGGTGGGAGCTACTGGAAGATACTGTAAGCTATCACTTGTAAATGCAGAAGCTGGACTTCAGTGTTACCAAGTGATAGTAGTGAGCAGGGAGCAGAAGACCTGAGCCAGAGGTGGTGGAACTGAGTTCCCCCTAGTTCCTAATTAAAAAAAAGCCCTGTATACAACTATATAGATCTTTCCAAAATGAGGGACAACTGACGAGGAATGAGGGACAGAGGAGGACTGTGTTCAAAATGAGGGACAGTCCCTCGAAATCGGGAACAGTTGGGAGCTATGGTAGTAGGCTTCAAAAATGAAGTGCCATAGTGGTCTATCACTAGAAGGTTATAGTGTTACTAAACCCAGGACCCTGCATTCACTATATCTGGTCACCCACAGTACACAGAACATGGAAATGCAATTATGTTATTAAACATATACTGATAAGTACCCTTTCTCATCAGCAGTTAGAGCAGTCTTATGACTTCTAGCACTGGTCCAGCCAAGCACTGGTTAAAGCTTGTAGGAGCAGTTTTCATTCTCCTCTGACTGTCCTATGAGGCTTCAGGACCTCTGACCCTGTGCTGATCACATGCACCCTCCCAGGAAAAAAAAAATCTCTAGCAATACACACCAAACTGAGCATGCGCAGCACACCCCCTGGCTCTGTAAATATTAGGTTCTTTTTTGGAGACAGAAGAAGAGGAGGATCAGAGAAGACAGGATCAAACAGCCTTTACATAATGCAGAGGATTAACCCTTTAGGTTCCACCATGAGTATAACAAGCATGCTTTACTGCATATACAGACTGATTTTACTGTTGTGGGTTTAGTAACACTTTAGGTATTAGGTCTTTAATTCGTAAATATGCTACATTTGTAACAGCTACCATATATTTTTCTTATACCAATATAGCACCTCTCTGACACCCCAAAGGCAGGATTGCAACTCCAGGGGCCAGAGGCAGGCTAAGCCCTTGTACACACGGTCAGAGATACAGACAACCAAATCCATCGGATTTTGTCCGACGGATTTTGTCCGAAACTGTTGCATACACACGGTCGGACAAAGTTGTCGGAAAATCCGACGTGATGACGTTATTTCGTTACGACGAGACTATGTTCACGCTAGTAGCCAATAGCTTTGGTGTAGGAATTTGATCTGAGCATGCGTGGCACTTTGTCCGATCGGAATTCTCTACACATGATTGGAGTATGTCCGATCGGAGCATTTGGTCAGAAAATATTTCCAGCAAGTTGGAAAAGTTGGTCCGATGCAGACCACATTCCAACGGAATCTCCGACCGTGTGTACAAGGGCTTACACTTCACCCAAGTGCTGAGTCCATGGCTAAAATGAGGGGGGGGGGGGGCTGAGAAAAGATATTGGGCACCAGTGACTTTTGTCTTTTTAAAGTTTTATTGCAGAACATTTAAGGAGGAGAGGGTTAAAGTGTTACTAGACCCAGGGGCTTGCATTCACTATATCTGGTCCCCCACAGAACACAGAAAATGGAAAGGCAATTATTTTAGTAAATATAAACTGCTAAAAAACCTTTCTCATCGGCAGTATATAGCAGTCTTGTGACTGCTATCAATGTCTGGTTAAAGCTTGTTAGAGGAGTTTTAATTCTACTCTGGCTGTCCTATGAGGCCGCAGGACCCCTGATCCTCTGTCTGGACAGTGCTGATTGGCCCTGTGCTGATCACATATATTCTCCAAAGAAAAAAACTCTCTAGCAATACACACAAAACTGAACATGTGCAGAGTGACTCCTATAGCTGTGTGCTATCAGGCGATGGATTGGGGACAGTAAAATAAGGGGAGGATCAGAGAAGATAGGATCAAACTGCCTTTTTACACAATGCAGAGGATTAACCTCTTAGGCTCCACAGGGAGTATAACAAGCATGATTTACTGCATATAAACGCTGATTTTACTGTTGCGGGTTTAGTAACACTTTAAGGGACCCAAATACCATAGCAGATCACTTACAGACTCTCCAGATCCAGATCAATGTCTTCACAGTGTCAGAACCTTTAAGCAAACTTGCCAACATTGTAAGCAAATTTCCTAAATTTCAGTGCGTTCTCCAGGCCTTTCTTCCAGGCTCTCTCAAGTAGGGGGCTTCCTCTGGGCCTTCTTGCTGGACAGCTTCAGCACCACTTCAGTGCATGTTAGGCACAACAACAGAGCTCCATCCACCAGCACTTCCCTAAGCCCCAGTCCGGGGGAAGAGAGCAGGCACATGACCTGTCCCAAATATTTATCTCCACCACCAGCATACACCAGTGGCATAAACCTCCTACTAGACTGGCTAAAGAAAAAAAAATATTCATAACTTAGTTTTGTTTGTGAAATCTCATACTTTGACCAGTGATACCAAAGACATCTACTGGCAGTAGTGAGAAATCACAAATCAGCTTAAAGTTAGGGAAAAACCAGATGAGAACCTATACAATCAGTCTAAGCTAACTAAACCCAGCCAAAAACAAAACTGACATAGTAGTGTCTGTGTAGGATAAAAGAGAACACCAATATAAAATATAATAATCATTGTTACCTGTAAAAACATTACTGTGTCTCCTTTCTAACAACTCTCAACATAGTGCTTCAAGAAACCAACCTTGACCAGCCTTGAGAATGGGTACCCTACTTCAATGAACTCAGTGGTTCCCAACTACGGCAACTACTGGGTTATGGTCACCTCCTCCTGAGTCTCCAGCCAGCCCCAGATCCCCTGACCTATTACAGTGCCTCCCAGCTCCCATAGCGCTCCCAACCTCCCATAATTGCCCGCAGTACCCCTTAACCTGCCACAGTGCCCACAGGCTCCTACAACACAGTGCCCTCCCAACCTCCCACAGTATTACCTAGCCTCCCACAATACCCCCTAGCTTGCTGCAGGGCCTCCAGCCTCCCATAATTCCCTCAACCTCCAATGTCCCACATTGTCTCCCAACTTTCCACAGTGTCACCTAGCCTCTGAAGTGCCCTTCAGTCTCTCAAAGTGCCCTGTAAATTCCCCAACCTCCTGTACTGACCCCTAGCCGCCTCCAGAAACTCCATTCCCTTACAGGGTCACCAAATCTGCTGAGTCCCCTAACCCCATCCAGTACCTCAACACCCCCCACACACACACACACACACACACACACACACACACACACACACACACACACACACACACACACACACACACACACACACACACACACACACACACACACACACACACACACACACACACACACACAGACATCCATCCCTATCCAGGCCCTTCTAACATTTCAATATCTAGATTGCATTCCTATACTTTAAGGGGTCTTTCTTCATTCCTACAATGTAACCATCGATTTCAGATTAATGCCTGCATCTTCAGCTCCATCTCCTGGCCAAAATGCAGTCGTTTTCTGAAATGCCTAATAAAATGATATCACATTTTGACCACTAGGTGGGGGTGAAGATACAGGCATTAATCTCTTGCAAAAAGTATGGTAACATTTCGTTCAGTGTGCAAGAATGCTTCTGACACTCATGCAACAACTGTTTTATGTTTTATAAACAGACCCCTTAAGCCGCGTACACACGGGCGGACTGTATGGCCAACTTAGTCCGTCAGACAATCCGACGGACAGTCCGTCCTACTTTCGAATGAACGGACTTGACCACACACGATGAACAAACAGTCCGTCGAAAGCTTGCGCGATGACGTGTACAGCACGTACGACGGGACTAGAAATAGGACGTCCAATACACAGCAATGCAACCTTTCGCCGTGTAAATCCTTTCTGAGCATGCGCCATACTTAGTCCGTCGAACTAGCCTACTCACGAGCGGACTGTCCGCTGAAACCAAAGTTGGACGGACAATATTACGGAAATTCCGAAAGACTTAGTCCGCCAGACTGCACGCTGAAAAAGTCCGCTGAAGCCCACACACGAGCGGACTGTCCGCTGAAATGTGTTTCGACGGACTAAGTTGGCCAGACAGTCCGCCCGTGTGTACGCGGCTTTAGAGTGTGAGTATATATTTATTTTTTTCTGTTGTGGTATGGAAAGTTTTGGAAGAATGTACCAAGCCCTAGTCTTTTTAAAGTCATCAATAAAGTATTTTCTTTACCTTAATGCATTCTGGGGGGGGGGGGGGGGCATTGTGCATGTCTATGGATGCACACAGCCCAGCTCAGGAGCATACCCGCACATGTTCCCCCATAGGAAGCGGCTTTCTTTGGTGGCAAACAGCGGAGTGTGCAGTTGAGGGACACCAGAAGAAGAGGTTCAGGACTGCTCTGTGCAATATCCTTGCACAGAGGAGCTAAATATACCATATTTTTTTTATTTCATTTAAAAAACAAAATTGCTTTACAGCCTTTTTAAGGTTGAGAACCATTGCCCTAGAGGGCTGCCCAGTGAAAAACTCCCAAATGAGACACTTAATCCAAACCAGGGATCTTGCGTGCCACTCCTCCATCTGTCTATCAGGGTGGCTTCCAGAAGATCTACTAGTTGATATACATCGAAACACATGGAAATATTTTTATTTAAATAAACACAATGCTGAATTAAATGGCGTTTCTTTTTTAATATCTGCCATGGAGCTCCTTTTTGAATAATTGAGTATTACCTCTGTGTTCTGGAAGGAGCATGCTGACTATCCTGCTGGGAACTGGCTGCAGCATTTTCTTCCGCCAGCTTCTACTACAGACTCCCAATTGGCACAGGATGATGATTTGCATACACTTGTAGCACAGCAAAGTCCGCCTGCGGCCACAACTAATTTATATTTGGCTCAAGGCATTTTATGAAGTTAGCGGAATGCTCACTGCAGAGTCCTATTGTAGCTTCACTGTATTCAAATTTGTTTTCTTAATTGAACAGATATACTTTACTAAACAAATTGTTTATCCTCCTCTGCAACTGTATGCTAGTTTATCGTGATTTATTTATGAGGCTGTGAATTGTTAGCTGAGTTTGTTTTGTTTTTTGACAATGCATACAAATAATTGTTGATCTTGCTCTTTGTTGATTTTTGTATGATTAATGACATACAGTGCTGTGAAAAAGTATGTGTCCCCTTCCTGATTTAACATTTTTTTTGCATATTTCACACTTTATGATTCAGATCATCAAATTTTAATATTACACACAGACAACCTGATTAAATCATTACAATATGCTATGATAAATATCCCCACAAATGTTTTTAAAAAACAAATTTCTTCATCAGTTTAGGCCAATCTATATTGTTCTACATAATTTTGGTAAAAAAAACAAAAAAAAACGTAATATTCGTATATTGATTGGTTTGCGCAAAAGTTATAGCGTCTACAAACTATGGGAAAGATTTATGGCATATTTTTTTTTACTAGTAATGCCGGTGATCAGTGATTTTTAGCGGTACTGCGACATTGCAGCGGAAGGATCGGACACTTTTGACTTATTTTTGGGAGCACTGATATTTATACAGTGATCAGTGCTATAAAAGTGCATTGATTTCTGTATAAATGTCACTGATAGGGAAGGGGTTAGCACTTGGGGGCGATCAAGGGGTTAAATGTGTGTTCCCTCAGTGTGTTCTAACTGTGAGGGGATGTGACTGAATGGGGGAAGAGACATATCATTGTTCCTACTCAGTAGGATCAAACTATATGTCTCTTCTCCCCTGACAAAACAGAGATTTGCCTGCGATTGGGCATGGCTGGTGGCTCTTAATGGGTACAATATACCCATACGGGTTTCGACCCAGGAGAGCCAGTCGGCAAGAGGTAAAATGATCTTCTTTACTTGTTTTCCAAAAACAATAAAAACTGAAACAGAAAGGTTAAACTGGATGGACTTGTGTCTTTTTTCAATCTGACTAACTATGTAACTATGTAATGAAGAAGAAAAATATATTTTACAAAATTGAAAAATAATTTTATATATATATATATATATATATATATATATATATATATATATATATATATATATATATATAAAAATGGCCAGGAAATCATAAATTCTGCCAGGGTATGTAAACTTATGAGCAGGGCCGTTGCTAGGTGGCAAAAAGACCAGGGGCTTAAGCCCACCCGGGGGGGTGGTGTTGTATGTGGCACGGCTTTGGGGTTGTGCGACTTACCAGTGCCCATCAATGCTGACCACTAAACTGCCTGACCTACATACAATGACCTACACACACTGATTTACATACACTTACCTACCCGACCTACATACATTGACCTACATACACTGACCTACCTGACCTACAAACACTGACCTACATACACTCCCTGACCTACATACACTGACCTATATACACTCGCTGACCTACATACACTGACCTACCTGACCTATATACATTGACCTACCTGACCTACATACATTCACTGACCTACATACACTGACCTACATAGACTCACTGACCTACATACACTGACCTGCCTGACCTACACACACTGACCTACATACATACTCACATAGGGGGGGGGGGGGGGGGGGCGAGATAAACATATCTTACTGTCAATTGTCTTGTCCTTGCCAGTGCCAACATCTTCTTCTTGGTGCAGGTCATCAGCCACTTCATTGGCCAGAGCAGGATGAAGTAACTTCTCTGCATGTCATCCGGGTACACAGGGGACCGTGCTACTAATATAAGCTGAGCTGTGCATGTGAGCAGGCAGGCGTATTTTATTGCAGAAGAGATCACAGTTTCTCTTTAGAGGGGACTTCCAGATTCCAATAAGCCCCCCACATGCAGACCCCCACAACCACTGGGTCAGGGTTGCAGGGCACGGTGCTCTTGTCCTTATCAACATAGGATTGATGCATGCAGCATGTCTGCATGCTCACATAAGGGTCTAGTATGGATATTTTGGGGGGACCATCAGCTTTTTTTTTGTCTTTTGCATTTGGTTCCCTCTTAGAATTCATACCAGACCCCAAGGGTCTAGTATGGAATTTGAGGGAGACCCCACGCTGTTTCCTTTTGAGTAGGTTCCCCCTTGACATCCAAACCACACCCTTATCAAGGATAAGGGTCCTAAATGTATTTTTAGGGGGAACCCCATGTAATTTTTTTGTGGGGAGACCCTTATCCTAATGTAGATAAGAGTCCAGTATAGATTAATGGAATCCATGACAGTTTTTTCTTTTTTTTTTTTTTTCTTTTTTTACAGACGTGTTTTTGTGTCAGTGTTGCTGTAGTAAGTTATATATACATTATATTGTCAAAAGTATTGGGACACCTGCCTTTACACGCCCATAAACTTTAATGGCATCCCAGTCTTAGCCCGTAGGGTTCAATATTGAGTTGGCCCACCCTTTGCAGCTATAACAGCTTTGACTCTTCTAAGAAGGCTGTTCCAGGGTAAGTTTATGTCTATGGGAATGTTTAACCATTCTTCCAGAAGCAGATTTGTGGGGTCAGGCACTGATGTTGGACAAGAAAGCCTGGCTTGCAGTTTCCACTCTAATTCATCCCAAAGGTGTTCTATCGGGTTAAGGTCAGTCAAGTTCCTCAACCCCAAACTTGCTCATTTACACTATATTGCCAAAAGTATTGGACCACCTTTCCAATCATTTGATGGAGGGGGGATTATAATGTGGGGTTGTTTTTTAGGGGTTGGCTTGGCCCCTTAGTTCCAGTGAAGGGAACTCTTAAGGCGTCAGCATACCAAGACATTTTGGACAATTTCATGCTCCCAACTTGGGGATGGCCCCTTCCTGTTCCAACATGACTGCACACCAGTGCACAAAGCAAGGTCCATAAAAACATGGATGAATGAGTTTGGGGTGGTGGAAGTTGAGTCCTGAAAAAAACCTGAAAGAATACCTTTGGGGTGAATTTGAGCACAGACTGAGAGCCAGGCCTTATCATCCAACAGAATGGTCAAACATTCCCATAGACACACTCCTAAATCTTGGAAAAGGAAAAAACTGTGCTATGATAAAAAATAATAATATACTAATCGTCCACAATGGAACTTTGATCAGCTGCGGCTTGACTATATTACATAATTACAGAAAAAACACATAAAAAATTGAATAAGCTGTGCTAAATCATAAACCCACATAAAATTCAATGAAGTAAAAAACATTAAACACAATTTCAATATTAATGTGCAAAAATAGGCCTATTACCCCCAATCCTAAAGAATAAGGGTTATAGGATAATTGATCACAGTGAACAACGAAAGAATAAAACAAAAAATAAAATAGTGAACACCCAATGTGTAATTATATAAACATTTGAATTCCAACAGTCCAATATAGTCCAATATAGATGAAAATCGTCAAATCTTCTACTGTGTAGCAAGTGCTTGATCCACCACCATACAGCCAAAATTACTTCTTACCAGAATTTCATGACCCCCCACTACAGAGGGTCACCAACAGCATGTAACAATAGATATCTCCCACATCAGAAGGGTCTCAGCTGTTCTCCTCCCTCCACCGATATCATGACTAGGTTGGCAAACAAGTATCCTTAGTTATCTCCCATATATTAGGCCATATGTGCCAATTCCAGGCAAAAGAAATTAAGCTCCAATAATGTAAAACCTTTTAATATAATTCAAGTATAAAAACAAAAATGCACTTACAAAGCCCAAAGGAAAGATCAGCCTTAAGTCCGATGCGCCGGCCAGACGCAAATGGACAAACTCTTCGTTCCTGGGTACAAATCCTTCACAAGGGGTGATGTCATCGCTCAGCCCTACGCGTTTCGCAAAAATTGCGTCATCCAGGGTGGAAGACGCAATTTTTTGCGAAACGTGTAGGGATGAGCGATGCGCTGACGTCACTCCTTGCGAAGGATTTGTACCCAGGAACAACGAGTTACTCCTAAATCTTGTATACAGCTTTCCCAGAAGAGTTGAAACTGTTATAGCTGCAAAGGGTGGGCCAACTCAATATTAAACCCTACAGACTAAGACTGGGATGCCATTAAAGTTCATGTGCGTGTAAAGGGAGACGTCCATAGTGTATCATATAGGTGTGCCACTTCACAGGCAGGTTAAGGTTATCCCCCAGAAATGTTGGATTTTTAATGTTGATCTTAAAGCATTATTTAAAATCATTGCTCTCTGCCAAACACATTTTTTTTTTTTTTTGCTTTGCTACTTTTTCTGCAGGGAAGTGCTCAAGGCAAATCGGGTCCCATGTTTGAGGCCCCCTGAGGAAACTCAAACTGCACTGCTTTACAGCTACACTTTCGTAGCATGGCACTGTTCTTGCCCCTTGATAAATGTACACAAGGACAGCATACTAAATTTCGAAGTGTACTATATAACATAAGGCCATCCCTTGTCACCAATAACCTGGCAAACAAACTCTAAAACAACATGTTTATCTGACATATAGTCCTAGACTTCCCTTCCAGGAGGTCTGCCTGCCTGAATGAGTAGATTGCAATTAATTTAAAGGTGGGCACCATTGGGTCACAATTTCCTTGTGCTGAGAATAGCTGTGCTCATTAATTCTAACCTTTGTAAAGCTCAGACCAACACAAGCCCTGTTTTCCACTCCGACAATGAAAACATTGGAATGCAAAAGTCGCGCCGAGCCGTCTTGATGGATGTGAATGAAGATTATGAATCTTAAGGCGTTTTATCTCACAAATGGAAAATAATGAAACATGTCACCAAGTTTTGTAAAGGACTACAAAAACAACTATGAAATTGAGGCAACTTTGGACTTTTGTGGTGTGGTATAGACTTGCAATGCTCAAACAGCTTTATATAATATTATACATTTATTGAAAAAATCCAATAAAAGATACTCAAAAGGGCAGACATGACATACAGAAGGTACAAAGTATTCCAATGATAGGGAAAAACCTTAAACGATTAGGTTCCTCTGATGTGAACTGGAAAGAAATGGATGTATCGACCCATGATAGGAGGATTAGATATTCGTCTTTTTCCAGTTGCAGACTCTACGTGTTTCGCAGCCATCCGCTTGTTCAGGAGTATAATTCAGAGAAAAGTTTTTTCTAAAAGGAAAAAATACACATAGGAGAGCTTCATATAACAAGACATAACAATATGATATAGCTGCAGAATGTGGAGCGGACCACCATGTAACAGCCACAATGGTGAGGTGCCCCACGGCAACAGTCAAACCCACTACACATGGTAAATATGTACATTAATCCCCATCTACCATGGTCATCAGAAGGAAAATCCTATGGGCAAAAGTACTCACCAGCAGGACCATCACCAACAAACTGGGCACCTCAAGGCCGCAAAGGCAGTCTCCCGGGCGAGTGCGGGAGCCAGGTGAGGGTTACATGGAATAAACAGCTGTTAAATAAAGAAAAAAAGGGTCTAAGTAAGGCAAGAACATCGTCATGGGTGTTACAAATAAGGTCTGTAACAAGGGTCAGAGGATCCTCCCAATCTCCCTGAACCCTACTTATACAATAAAGCCAAATAGACATACAAGGGTATTTGGCAATGCACACCAACAAAAGTCTTCATAGGGTTACATAAGGCATGGCCGGGCTGAAGAGGAGATATAGTCCTCAAATAGGGAGCTCAGGGCTAATGGTAGATTGTTTACAAACTGTGTTTTAGAGGCTCTATAAAATATATAAAGAATACCCCATCAGTCATCATGTATAGAAAGGAGAGCAGAGGATACATAGAGGCAACTGACCATTGTTGGTGTGTATCACCATATACCCTCGTATGTCTATTTAGCCTTATTGTAGTCTGTAACTGGAAATAGACAAACATATAATCCCTCATCGTGGGTTGATACATTAATTTCTTTCCAGTTCAAACCAGAGGAATCTAATTATTTAAGGTTTTTCCCTATACATTGTACCTTCTGTATGTTATATGTCTGCCCTTTTGTGTAACTTTTAATAGATTTTTTCAATAAATGTATAATTTTATATAAAGCAGTTTGAGCATTGAAAGACTATACCGTACCACGAAAGTCCAAGGTTGCCTCAATTTCATAGTTGTTTTTGTAGAATTGATAGGACAAAGGTACATTATAATTATCCTTAACTCAGTAGCGTAATATAAGTTTTGTAAAGGGAAAAGAAAAACAATTTCTTAAGCTTTCTGTAGTGTTCTGTTTTGAGCAGCTCTTAAAGTGTTACTAAACCCACAACAGTAAAATCAGTCTGTATATGCAGTTAAGCAGGTTATACTCACTGCGGAACCTAATGGCGCCTACACACGGCCGTTTTTTTCCCATCGGAATAAATTCTGAAGGTTTTTCCGACAGAGTTCCGACAGAGTTCCGCTGAAACTGTCTTGTCTACACACGATAACACCAAAGTCCAATTGCCAAGAACGCAGTGACGTACAGTACGTATGACGGGACTAGAAAAAGGAAGTTCAATAGCCAATAGCCAATAGCTTCTGTCTCGTAATTGCTTCAGAGCATGTGTCGTTTTTGGTCCGTCGAAACAGCATACAGATGAGCGGTTTTCCCGATAGGAATTGGTTCCGTCGGAAAATTTAAAAACATGTTCTATTTCTAGGTCCATCAGAATTTTCGAAAAAGAAAGTCCAATGAGGCCCACACACGATCTGAATATATGATGAAAAGATTCCATCTGATTCTTTCGGACATTCCGGTTGTGTGTATGCGGCATAGGGGTCCTGTGCAACAGTGTTACACCCACAGGTTCCAGGTAAAAAGCATGCTAGTATCTTCAAAAAAAACAAGATGGCCACCACATCCCGGCATACAATCGTGTCACGTCAAAAGCTCTTCCCTACACGCTTCGTCATAGGATGACATTGAGTGATGTAAATAAGAGGGACATAGCACGTAAGTGGCAGATATAGGCTGCGTTCCAATCAGCGGAAGATGTAAAATCAATCACAACCAGGGGAAAGAATTACCATTGGCTGATATTCCGTTCCACAACAGTAATCACACTGCTCTGAAAACCGGAGTATAATATGCAAAATATGAACAACCCTATCAAGTATAAATTGACAAAAGCAATGA
This sequence comes from Lithobates pipiens, assembly GCF_037356315.1. Taxonomy (NCBI): domain Eukaryota; kingdom Metazoa; phylum Chordata; class Amphibia; order Anura; family Ranidae; genus Lithobates; species Lithobates pipiens. The sequence goes on along the minus strand of NW_027507784.1, from coordinate 314,194,682 downwards.
GGTCCATTCAGATATAAAAGTTAATATAAAAAACACATAAGAGAAAATTGTTAAAAAAACGCAGTAATACCAGGAAGTGGCGCCATCTTGGGGATATGATATATATCATAACAATAGCATCCTAACATCATAACATCTAATAATATAAAATTCATAACAGGACATTATTATTAAATTTCCCCAATACATCAATTCGAGTTAATATGCAGAAAAAACTCTGCATAATATTAAATTCATAAAAAAACAGAAGAGAAAAATCCATGACTTTAACAAACACAATCTAAGAATTATTAATAAAAGCCTTCACATCCCTGTTGATGTTCATACAGAAGGGACTATATCTTGGCTTTGTAGATCCGCTGGGTTTCAACTGTGTATATTCTCATTTTGAAGTTCCGAAAATTCTCGTAGGACAGAATACAACATCGGAAGTGATGTAATGTATTGTATTGTAATGCATTCTTTTGTTTCCGAGCATGCATGGTCTTGGTCTTCTGATTTTTTTTCTGGCGAATACTGTACTTATTAAAAGAAAACTATTCACTCTGCTATCATCCGAGAAAAGTTTCCATGTTTGTCCCTTCAGATGTTGTTGGATGAAAGGTCGTGTTTTATATTAATGTAACTGAAAATATACTCTTGACCTCTGAAAGATTTACCCCCCCTTCTTGACCAGGCCATTTTTTGTGATACGGCACTGCAATATTTTAACTGACAATTCCTCAGTTGTGCGATGCTGTACATAAATAAATGTTCTTTTTTTTCCCCAAAAATAGGGCATTCTTTTGATGGTATTTGATCACCTCTGTGTTTTTATTTTTTGAGCTATAAACGATTGGCAATTTAAAAAAAAAAAAAAAAATAACAATATTTTTTACTTTCTGCTTTAAAACATATCCAATAAAAAAAAATCAAAAAAATCAAATGTCTTTATACATTTCGGCCAATATGTATTCTGCTACAGAAAAAAAAAGATCCCAATAAGGGGGTATTGATTGGTTTGCACTGTCACTGTACTAATGACACAACTGTGTGCCTAATGTGTTTTACTAAACTGTGGGAGGTGCTTTTACTAGAGGAAGACATGGACCCTAGTCCCTACTTTGCAGAGACACAGTATCCATGCTTTCCCTCCTGTCAGAACGATGATATACCTTCTTTACATAGGCAGACTGTCATTCTGCCTCTCTGCTCAATGATCAGGGGTGCTGGCGGACATCGAGTCTGCGATAAAAGCCGCTGGGCTCCCGTGGGAGCGAGCCACTGGTGGTAAGCATACACACCCCCTTCCTGGAAGAGTTAATCACATATATATAACTGTATATATTTATATACTGTATACACAGTATCTCACAGAAGCACACCCCTCGCATTTTAGTAAATATTCTTCTTTGGTAGACCAGGGCGAGGCCTGTTCTCAGTGGAACCTGTCCTGTTAAACCACTGCATGGTCTTAGCCACCATGCTGCAGCTTAGTTTCAGGGTCTTTGCAATCTTCTTATAGCCTAGGCAATCTTTATGTAGAGACTTGGGGTAGCATGTTGAACTTCCAGTGACCAGTATGAGAGAGTGAGAGCGATAACACCAAATTTAACACACCTGCTCCTAACGAGTCACATGACACCAGGGAGGGAACATGGCTAATTAGGCCCAATTTGGACATTTTCACTTAGGGGTGTACTCACTTTTGTTGCCAGCAATTTAGACATTAATGGCTGTGTGTTGAGTTATTTTGTGGGGACAGCAAATTTACACTGTTATACAAGCTGTACACCAACTACTTTACATTGTAGCAAAGTGTAATTTCTTCAGTGTTGTCACATGAAAAGATATAATACAATATTTACAAAATGTGAGGGTGTACTCACTTTTGTGAGCTACTGTATATATATATATATGTAGCAGGCATGTTGTAATGCAATTTCTCCTTTTGGCCACAAGATGGAGACAGAGAGATGCTGACTGGTCCTTCCAGAAAACTGAGAGAGAGAGAGAGACTACTGGGAAAAAGGGGAGTTTCAGGGAGTGCCGAGGGGGACAGAAGAGAGGGAAGTACTGAGGTAAAAGAGAGAGAGTGCTGGCAGGAGACAGAGGAGAGGTGACTGCTTAAAAGAGAGGAAGATACCAAGGCTCAAAAAAGTCCTTTGCTGGGACACAGTGACACTTAATAGTGAGGAGAGGAGGAGTGGGTGAGGGATAGAAACTGAGGTGCCAGAGTGAGGAGAGACACATGCTGTGTGCCCCAACAGAGGAGGAGGAGGGATATCCTGAAGCCCGAAAAAAAGAGTCTCTGAGGAGAATAGAGAGAGAAGTCTGAGGAGAGTGTGGTGAGGTGACAGGTGTGAGGAACACCACTGAGACTGAGGAGACTGCGAAAGAGAGAATGTGGCAGCATTAGAGGGGGGGAAAAGCCAAGCTTTTCCAGCGACTGCCAGGAGAGTGTTGCCTGGAGACGGAGGAGTGAGGATGCCTGAGGGGAGCCAGGAGCAGAGACAGCCACATGGTCCACTACTATATATAATCCAGGGAGCCTACTCAGCAGCCCAGCACCACTCAGCTCAGCAGAGACAACCCACGTCTTTCAGGGATCAAGATTGCACCCGCAACGCCCCAGTGTGAAAGGGGCCTTACAGCACCGATTTTCTGAGAAAAAAAGTCCTGATCACTACCAGGTGTGTGCCTATTTTTGGTGCTAATCTACAGCCAGGATAACAGTATTTACCACATGTGTCCTTAAATGTGTTTGCAGTAATTTTATTTAACCAGGTGTGTCAGAGGGGCTGAGGTCATTCTTGCTTTGAGTTGAGGTGGAAATCAGAGAATCCAAATTCACCAAGCGGCTCCTTCGGGGGGGGGGGGGGGTGCTACATATATATATACAGGGCTCGAGTGCTGCGGGAACGCATGGGAACGGCGTTCCCGTACTATTTCCACAGCGGGAACGCCGTTCCCATTAGCTGTCTGAGCCGGGCTGAGGCTATGCAGCGCGTAGTCCGCGCCGCTCCTCAGCCGCTGAGTGACTGGTTGCTAGGCAGGGGCCGCTCCGCATCTAGCAACCAGTCACATGACTTCGGCCGTGCACGTGGGCACGCACTGGCACGAGACCGTCAGTCAGTGTGACACACGCTGCGTGCCGGACTGTCCTCCCGCTCCCCTCTCTACCCAGTGCCTCCTGGGGACACAGCCGCTGCACTTTTCGAGTTTACTTCTTCTCCCCCCAGAACAGAAGGGAAGAGAATAAATACCAGGAGGTCAGTCACTAGTGTGTAAGTAAGTTGCATTCTGCAATACCCTGCCAAATTGCCAATACTCATCCATACTCTGCAATACCCTGCCAATACTCATCCATACTCTGCAATACCCTGCCAATACTCATCAATACTCTGCAATACCCTGCCAATACTCATCAATACTCTGCAATACCCTGCCAATACTCATCAATACTCTGCAATACCCTATCAGTATCAATACTCTGCAATACCCTGCCAATACTCTGCAATACCCTATCAATACTCTGCAATACCCTGCCAATACTCTGCAATACCCTATCAATACTCTGCAATACCCTATCAGTATCAATACTCTGCAATACCCTGCCAATACTCTGCAATACCCTATCAATACTCTGCACTACCCTATCAATACTCTGCAATACCCCGCCAATACTCTGCAATACCCCGCCAATACTCTGCAATACATACCCTGCCAATACTCTGCAATACCCTGCCAATACTCTGCAGTACCCTATCAATACTCTGCAATACCCTGCCAATACTCTGCAATACCCTATCAATACTTTGCAATACCCTGCCAATACTCTGCAATACCCTATCAATACTCTGCACTACCCTATCAATACTCTGCACTACCCTATCAATACTCTGCAATACCCCGCCAATACTCTGCAATACCCCGCCAATACTCTGCAATACATACCCTGCCAATACTCTGCAATACCCCGCCAATACTCTGCAGTACCCTATCAATACTCTGCAATACTCTGTCAATACTCTGCAATACCCTGCCAATACTCTGCAATACCCTGCCAATACTCTGCAATACCCTGCCAATACTCTTCAATACTCTGCCAATACTCTTCAATACATACCCTGCCAATACTCTGCAACACCCTGCCAATACTCTGTAATACCCTATCAATACTCTGCAATACTGTGTCAATACTCTGCAATACTCTGCAATACCCTGCCAATACTCTGCCAATAAATACCCTGCCAATACTCTGCAATACCCTGTCAATACTCTGCAATACTCTGCCAATACTCTGCCAATACATACCCTGCCAATACTCTTCAATACTCTGCCAATACTCTGCCAATACTCTTCAATACCCTGCCAATACTCTGCAATACCCTACCAATACTCTGCAATACCCCATCAATACTCTGCAATACTGTGCCAATACTCTGCAATACCCTGCCAATACTCTGCCAATACACACCCTGCAATACCCTATCAATACTCTGCAATACCCTGCCAATACTCTGCAATACATACCCTGCCAATACTCTGCAACACCCTGCCAATACTCTGCAATACCCTATCAATACTCTGCAATACTGTGCCAATACTCTGCAATACTCTGCAATACCCTGCCAATACTCTGCCAATAAATACCCTGCCAATACTCTGCAATACCCTGTCAATACTCTGCCAATACTCTGCCAATACTCTGCAATACATACCCTGCCAATACTCTTCAATACTCTGCCAATACTCTGCCAATACTCTGCCAACACTCTTCAATACCCTGCCAATACTCTGCAATACCCTGCCAATACTCTGCAATACCCCATCAATACTCTGCAATACTGTGCCAATACTCTGCAATACCCTGCCAATACTCTGCCAATACACACCCTGCAATACCCTATCAATACTCTGCAATACCCTGCCAATACTCTGCCAATAAATACCCTGCCAATACTCTGCAATACCCTGTCAATACTCTGCAATACTCTGCCAATACTCTGCAATACATACCCTGCCAATACTCTGCAATACCCTGCCAATACTCTGCCAATACACACCCTGCAATACCCTATCAATACTCTTCAATATTCTGCCAATACTCTTCAATATCCTGCCATTACTCTGCAATACTCTGCAATACATACCCTGCCAATACTCTGCAACACCCTGCCAATACTCTGCAATAACCTATCAATACTCTGCCAATACTCTGCCAATAAATACCCTGCCAATACTCTGCAATACCCTGTCAATACTCTGCAATACTCTGCCAATACTCTGCCAATACATACCCTGCCAATACTCTGCAATACCCTGCCAATACTCTTCAATACCCTGCCAATACTCTTCAATACTCTGCCAATACTCTGCCAATACTCTGCCAATACACACCCTGCAATACCCTATCAATACTCTTCAATATCCTGCCAATACTCTGCAATACTCTGCAATACATACCCTGCCAATACTCTGCAACACCCTGCCAATACTCTGCAATACCCTATCAATACTCTGCAATACTGTGCCAATACTCTGCAATACTCTACCAATACTCTGCAATACCCTGCCAATACTCTGCCAATAAATACCCTGCCAATACTCTGCAATACCCTGTCAATACTCTGCAATACTCTGCCAATACTCTGCAATACATACCCTGCCAATACTCTCCAATACCCTGCCAATACTCTTCAATACTCTGCCAATACTCTTCAATACTCTGCCAATACTCTGCCAATACTCTTCAATACTCTGCCAATACTCTGCCAATACTCTGCAATACCCTGCCAATACTCTGCAATACCCTGCCAATACTCTGCAATACCCCATCAATACTCTGCAATACTGTGCCAATACTCTGCAATACCCTGCCAATACTCTGCAACACCCTGCCAATACTCTTCCAATAAATACCCTGCCAATACTCTGCAATACCCTGTCAATACTCTGCAATACTCTGCCAATACTCTGCCAATACTCTGCAATACCCCACCGCTACTCTGCAATACATACCATGCCAATACTCTGCAATACATACCCTGCCAATACTCTGCAATACCTACCCTGCCAATATTCTGCAATACCCTGCCAATGCTTACCCTGCCAATACTTACTCTGCCAATACCCAGACATACCCATCCATGCTCAGCCAATATTACAGTGGGGGAGATGTATATTGCAGTGGGGACTATATGGTGGTGGCATTTTCACAGGTTTTTGCAAATTCAATAATTATTTGCTGATTCAAAAAATGATCCGATCCATGACTCTGATCCGAGGAATGATTCGATCCCTGAGTTTTTTGATCCGTTGCACCCCTACCAGTTTTCCTCCATGTCCCCCTCCGTTCTGCTGTCCCCTCCGTTCTGCTAATGTCCCCTCTGTTCTGCTAATGTCCCCCTCCAGTTTTCCTCTCTGCCCCCCTCCAGTTTTCCTCTGTGTCCCCCTCCATTCTGCTACTTCCCCCCTCCGTGAAAACACCTGCTTCTCTGATGAGGGCACTGTTATGGGGACACTCTGATGGGGGGGCTGTCTGAAGGGAACCCCTGCTCTCTGATGGGGGCACTGACAAAGCTCCATTTGATGGGCACTGATCAGGCTGCATTGATGGGAACAGATGAGTGAGAGTCCTGGGGCCTGAGCCCCACTTTGCAGAAATAATACAGGCAGCATGAGAAGAGGAGCTCCGGGCCGGCACACTCAGCATGCCCGACCTCCCTCCCCTGCACAGACCAACACATGTGTGGACATCTTGCGGCAGAAGGGGCCCCACATATCGTAGCTTGCATAGAGACATAGTGCAGAAGGGGCCCCCAGTCATTGCAATCCCCTGCGAGGGAACCGTTTTCACACATTTGTGGTGGTTTTTTATTAGTATAGCATACAGCTTAAACTATTTTGTTACATCTGTTCTAGATTTATTTAAGGCATGTGAATTTTGGAGGTGTCCTTGTAAACTGGTACTATAAATGTTGCAGTTTATTTGTTAAAGGAGTATGATTATATATATATATATATATATATATATATATATATATATATATATATATATACACACACACACTTTTTTTGTATTTTTGAAGTGGGGAATCTTGGGTGAGTGCCAGGCCAGCACCCTGAGACCAGCCATGCCAGCGCCATAAGACCAGCCAGGCCAGCACCCTGAGGCCAGCTAGGGAACTACCGAGTACCCTGAGGCCAGCCAACCAGCACCCTTAGACCAGCTAGGCCAGCCAGCACCCTGAGACCAGCCAGCACCCTGAGACCAGCCAGGCCAGCACCCTGATACCAGCCAGCCAGCACCCTACGACCAGCCAGGCCAGCACCCTGAGACCAGCCAGGCCAGCACCCTGAGACCAGCCAGGCCAGCACCCTGAGACCAGCCAGGCCAGCACCCTGAGACCAGCCAGGCCAGCACCCTGAGACCAGCCAGCACCCTGAGACCAGCCAGGCCAGCACCCTGAGACCAGCCAGGCCAGCACCCTGAGGCCAGCCAGGCTGCTTATTTTACACCATTATTGTATTCATTGTTACAGAAATGAGCAAACGAAAAAGCAGCATTACAGATTTCTTCATGAAGGCATCCAGTAAGAAATCTCATGCTGATTCTGCAAGTTGCTCAACTCAGGCTGAGCCTTTGCTTCAGCAAGCGGTGTCCGCTGCAGAAACTACACCAGTCAGTGAATCGGTTGTTGACTTCATTACCGATGTGGCTGAAGATACCACTGCCAATGCCAGTGATATCATTGTTCTTCCAGGATGTTGGGACCAGAATCAGTGGATAGAATTTAATAAAAAGAACCCTTGGCTGTTTGTAGAAAATTGTCTTTTGGGGTGCAAATTGTGTCGTGAAATTAAACACCTTGGAGTGTCTGTTTCACAGGGTGTATCCATTTCCAAAGAATGGAGCACTGGTACAATTACTCCATATGGCAAAACCAAAAAAGATATGTTGACCTCACTGCGTAAAAAAATCCACATACATCGGATTTCAGAAGCACATGTAAAGGCAGGAAATATCCAAGCAGTATCCAGAAAGGAGATACTGCAATCCAATATTGCAGAACAGCAGAAGCATAAGTTTGTGTCCACCACTAAAGTCTTTCGCACTGCCTACGTTTGTGCGAAAAAAAATCGCCCTTTTACAGACTTCCCAGATCTTATCAGCTTGCAAGTTGCAAATGGAGCTGACTTAGGAAGTATTCTCCATAGTGAGTACACAGCAGCACAAATAATAGATTGCATTGCTAGTGAAATGAGGAAAAAGCTTTGCAAAGCAGTTGTTGAGCAGGCTTCAAAAATTTCTGTTTATATTGATGAGTCTACAACAGTTTCTACACATTCAGTGTTAATCGTTTATATTCGTGCCTCTGTTAACGGAAAAGACCCAGTTACTTTTTTTCTTGATTTGCTTGATTTGCCTAAAGCAGATGCACAGTCTATTGAAGCCACTCTTCTAGCTTGCCTTTCTAAATTTGGATTCAGTGATGACTTTCTTGCCAAAAACTGGATTGGTGCTTGCAGTGATGGTGCAAGTGTAATGCTTGGAAGAAAGTCAGGTGTTTTGGAACGACTCAGCCAAAAATATCCACAGCTTGTGAAATGGCACTGCTTGTGTCATAGGCTTGAATTGTGCATTTCAGATACAATTCATTCTATTCCTGGTCTTCACCATCTCACATCATTTTTTGAGAAGTTGTATGCTGTGTATCATCAGTCACCGAAAAAACTGGCAGAGCTCTCTGAATGTGCAAAAGAATTAGAAGTACAAATTCTTAAAATTGGAAAAGTTTTTTCAGTTCGATGGGTTGCTTCAAGCCAGAGAGCTATACGAGCAGTTTGGGAGTCGTATCCTGCACTACACAGTCATTTCTTGAAAGCAAGTTTGAGCTCAGCTCATAACAGTCAACAGAAATCTCTATTTAGTGGCCTTAACAAGGTCTTGACATCAGAAGATTATTTGTTAAACCTTGCAGGGGTTGCGGATGCTGTTCAGGAAATGGGACTGCTATCTGAAGCTCTACAAAGAGATGACATCACACTTCCACGAGCCTATCAGCTGATTAATCGTTCAATTCGTGCAGTTGAAAAAATGAAAGACATGCCTGGTAAACATCTGAAAGAAGTCATGGAATCGCTAGAGAAAGGGAATTTCAAAGGTGTGACCATGAATACAGAGAGTTCAAAAGGCCAAGTGAAGATAAACCTCCCTCAGTTTTACCAATGTTTGGTGGATAATTTGCGCTCCAGACTCTTTGCTTTAACTGCAAGCAACAGACCTGCCACTTCATCACAGTCAGGTGAATTTGAAAGTCTTGTTTCTGAAATTGACATCCTGAATGCACAACGCTGGCCAATCAATGTGGACAGTCCATGGTTTGAAGGTGAAGTGAAGCTGGAGCAGCTGTGCAAAAGATTCCGTCTCAGCTATTATCCATCCATCTGTGAAGGTTTCAGAGACTACATTGATAATGGTGGTGAAGAGATTCCTGAAAAGCTGAAACCAGTGGTGACAGCAGTTAACAGTCTTCCAGTGACATCCGGTGATTGTGAAAGGGGCTTCAGTACAATGAATTTGGTGATGTCACCCATTAGGAGTGGGCTTGGCATTGAACGCCTATCTTCTCTATTGTTTATTAGTCTCATTGGCCCCCCTGTGCATTTATGGGATCCTTTGCCATATGTCACAAAATGGCTGACCACACATCGCAGCGCAGATGATAATAAATCTCGGAAAGTTGATAATCTTAAACACCAAGGACAACGTTATTCCTGTTTGTGGGATATTTTCTAATGGGCTGTGTAACAGAATTTGGAACAGGGTGTATTTGTGGTAGAAATTCCCTGCGAGGGAAAGATCATCACCCATTGTGTTGATTGTTTTGTTTGACACGTTATTTTGTTTTTGTAAACTTGCACTTTACAATAAATGTTGTACTGTATTTTCTTTGAAGTATATATGCATATGAGCGTACTTTTTTTTTTTTTTGGTGGGGGAATGGATCTTGGGTGGGAGTTCCCACACTTTTTTTCCCAGGACTTGACCCCTGTATATATATATATATATATATATATATATATGTATATATATATATATATATATATATATATATATATACACGTGATCTGGCACAGAGGTGCCACCCTGTAGCATTAAAACTGCTATAAAACGGACCTTAAAGCACAGTTACACCCTATAGCTGAACACTGTGCCATTAATCTTTGCAGATTTTTTTTTCTTTTGGTTTTGTTTACATATCTTTTTTTTTTGTTTAAAAAACCCGCCACTTCTGGCCCACCTCACCTCGACGAGGCACGTCATTTCCGCTCTCCCATTGGCTCCTGGGATATCAGCGTCATCGATCCCAGGAGCAAATGGAAATCCTCTGCTTCTGGCATCGCGTTATTTCAAAGTCAGAAATTACGTAATGCCAAACGGCACTTCCCTTCCTTCTGGGTTATGTTGATTGACAGGTTTCCAAAACAACGGGGCGGGAACTTCTGCCGCTACCACCATTACTACAGCAAACTGAAATCAACACAGTGCGTCAAGTTGTGTCCTGACTGCGCAGGCGCGAGATCGGGGAGGTGCATGCTGGGTAGCCAGCTGCACCAAATCCTGGAAGCAAGTGCGAGTGGGCTTCTGATGCCCACAGTAAGCCCTTGTACACACGATTGGAGATTCTGACGGAATGTGTCCGATCGGAGCGTTTTGTCGGATATTCCGACTGTGTGTGGTCTGCATCTGTGTGTGGTCTGTTTCCGTCTGAATATCCGTCGGACCAAATTTTCCAACTTGCCGGAAATATTTTCCGACAAAATGCTCCGATTGGACATACTCATGTCGATCATGTGTAGAGAATTCCGATCGGACAAAGTGCCACGCATGCTCAGATCAAATTCCTACATCAAAGCTATTGGCTACTAGCCTGAACGTAGTCCCATCGTAATGAAATAACGTCATCACGTTCTGAACGATCGAATTTTCTGACAACTTCGTCTGACCGTGTGTATACAACAGTTTCGGACAAAATCCGACGGATTTGGTTGTCGGAATCTCCGACCGTGTGTACAAGGGCTAAGAATGACTGTGGTCTGTATACCAGAGACGCTGTAAGTAAATTACAATCTTTAAGCCACATCAATAATTATACTGTAAAAAGCATTCAACTTCAATTGTAGTAACAATTGGGAAGGTGCTTTTTAAAGACTGGAACTCCACTTTAAGCTGTTAATCCTGAGAATGAGACATACATAAAGAAAAAATATGGAGAAAGAGTATACTTTCTCTAAATAGATAGTAAACAGATAGATAGATAGATAGATAGATAGATAGATAGATAGATAGATAGATAGATAGATAGATAGATAGATAGATATGTAGATAGATATGTAGATAGATAGATAGATAGATAGATAGATAGATAGATAGATAGATAGATAGATAGATAGATAGATAGATAGATAGATAGATAGATAGATATGTAGATAGATATGTAGATAGATAGATAGATAGATAGATAGATAGATAGATAGATAGATAGATAGATAGATAGATAGATAGATAGATAGATAGATATGTAGATAGATAGATGGATAGATAGATAGATAGATAGATTGTGCCATAAGTGCACTTTAAGTTACCTTAAAGGATACATTTAGGGCCAATTTACGCCAGCCTGGCCTGTTATCACACTATAACCTGTGTTGTGATGGGGTAGCCTATTTATTTAAATAGAGTGACCGATGGGCCAAAAACCACTGCATTTTTGGCGCACCATGACACACATCATTCAGCAAGGTGGGTTTGGGTGCCATTCAGAATGAATGACTCTACAAAGTCTACATCATACCAAAGCATTACCGTGATAGTGCAGATGGGCCCTTAGTCAATAATTAAAGTCAATAGTTATATCAGTTACAATAAATTGTGCTTATATCAGGTTTGTTCTTGAAAATGTACCGGTGGGTGAAATTGCATTTTTTGTTTAACTTGCTACACAATAGGCAATTAACATTATAAAGTAATTGGTTATGTGAGTCTCACAGCGCTACAATGCAATAATGAAATAAAAAAGTCTAATAAAATGATTTTGGCAATTACCTTCATTTATACAGTTTAATTGGTTTAAGCCGCTTTCTCTTTTTTTGCAAACATTCAATCAGGTATGACAGAATTCTGAAAATCTCTTAATTGTTTCTCGGTAAAGGGGAAGATAATGTCAGTGCGGTGAGGAGCGCCTGTGCCGTATGACAGTTAAAGAAGTGAAAGGTGCTTTCTCTATTAACTTTAACTGATCAATACCCTGACCTTCGTAGACCGCCAGAGATCATACGGCATAACTAAGCTTTATATAACCTGGCATTGTTTTTCTACAATAGAATGCAGTGTTAACTCTTCTGGGATCTACTGACTGTGATTCACATATAAATGTATCGTCCAAAATAACCAACCTAACTGCTATTAAAGTGTAGCTAAAACCAACTACAAAAAAACATATATTGCAGCTAACCAGATCTTAGATGTGGTGGCTGCATTCATTTTGTTTTTTTACGTTTTTTTCCCTTTATCGAAGCCTGGTGATCCTGCCAGTAACACACATTCCTTCCTAAAATGACAGCACTCTACACTCTATCATGACAACAGAAAAGGGACAAGACTACTGTAACCTCCCCCTTGCCTCTATTACATAGATGGGTGAGGTTCTGCAGTCCTTAGGGAAAAACCTGGAAGTGTCAGATACCAGTGGTGCTGATATGGTGATATCTCATTATGAGAGTAAAGGTTTAATAAAGTGTTTTTCAACCTTTTTTCAGTCAAGGCCCCAGGGACGTTGCTAGGTCTACAAAAGATCCGGGGCTAGAGCCCATAGCAGAGAAGTAAAGAAAGTCATACGCTTACATAATATACATGTGTGTGTATATGTATATATATATATATATATATATATATATATATATATACACAGCTAGGTCCATATATATTTGGACACAGGCACAATTTTCATACTTTTTTGCTCTTTATGCCCCCAGAATAAATTCAGGGGCTCAAATGTAATTGGACAAATAAATATAATCATAAATAAAATTTTCTTTTTTAATATTTTGTTGAGAATACTTTACAGGCAATGACTGCCTGATGTCTGGAACCCATGGACATTACCAAAGACTGGGTTTCCTCCCTTCTGATGCTTTGCCAGGCTCTAACGGCAACTGTCTTCAGTTCTTGGTTTGTGGGTCTTTCTACCTTTAGTTTTGCCTTCAGCAAGTGAAATGCATGATCAATTGGGTTGAGATGAGGTCATTGACTCGGCCATTGCAGAATATTCCACTTAATTTCCTTCAAAAGCTCCTGTTGCTTTTGCAGTGCATTTTGGATCATTGTCAATCTGTACTGTGAAGCGCCGTCCAACCAACTTTGCTGCATTTGGCTCAATCTGGGCTGACGGTATATCTTTAATTACTGCAGATATCATCCGGCTGCTTCTGTCTTCTGTCACATCATCAATAAACACCAATAACCCAGTGCCACGGGAAGCCATGCATGCTCATGCCATCATATTGCCTCCACCATGTTTTACAGGTGACATTTTGTGCTTTGGATGTGACATGAGCTGTCCCAAGCCTTGTCCACACCTTTTTCTTCCTGTCATTCTGGTACAGATCTATCTCAGTTTCATCCGTCCAAACAATGCTTTTCCAGAACTGATCTGGCTTTTTTAGATGTTTTTTGTCAAAGTCTAATCTGGCTTTTCTAGTCTTCAGGCTTATGAATGGTTTTTACCTTGTGGTGAACCCTCTCTCTGTATTTGCTCTCGTGAAGTCTTCTCTTGATTGCAGACTTTGACAATGATATGCTCACCTCCTGGAGAGTGTCCTTCACTTTTCTGGATGTTGTGAATGGGTTTTTCTTTACCATAGAGAGCATTCTGCGATCATCCACCACTGTTGTCTTCCATGAATGTCCAGGCCTTTTTATGTTGCTGACCTCACCAGTGCATTCTTATTTCCTCAGAATGTTCCAAACGGTTGATTTGGCCACACCTAATGTTGCTGCTATCTCTCTGATGGATTTGTTTTTTGAAGCCTTACAATAGCCTGTTTTACTTGCATGGACTGCTCCTTTAAACACATGGTGTAGGTTCACAGCAATAGATTCCAAATGCGTATACCACACTTAGAATCAACTACAGACCTTTTACCTGCTTAATTGATGAAGAAATAATGAAGGAGTAGCCCACACCTGGCCATGAAACAGCTTTTGATTCAATTGTCCAATTACTTTTGGTCCCTTGAAAAAGGGGGGTGGGTATTCTTAAAGTGGTTGTAAACCCTTACAAACCACTTTGACCTACAGGTAAGCCTAGAATAAGGCTTACCTGTGGGTCCAAGAAATATCTCCTAAACCTATACGAGATTAGGAGATATTTACAAAAAGACAGCCACCGCTGTCTACGGCGCATGCGCCGTAGACAGCGGCGCGCAGGCGCACTTAGCAGGCCGCAGATCATGGCGATATGCCGCTGGCGTCGGCTCCTGTGCGCATGCGCGGGAGTGACGTCATCGCGGCTCCGGTGAATCACAGCGCCAGAGCAGCGAGACCCGGAAGTCACTTCGGGATACATGGCAGCGGCGAACATGAAGACGGAGGACCGCTTCGGGGCTTCGTTCTCAGGTAAGTTATTCATTATGAGCTAGTATGTTATGCATACTAGCTCATTATGCCTTTGCCTTGCAGGTTGCATTTTTTTTTTTTTTTTAAATAGCCTTTACTTCCTCTTTAAGAGCTGTGATTCCTAAACCCTTCCTCTGATTTGGATGTACATAACCTCAAATTAAACTTGAGAGTGTGCACTTGCAGCCCAAGCTTGAATACGTTTTGGTAAATATATGAAAAAATTGAAAATTGTGCCTGTGTCCAAATATAAATGAATCTAACTGTGTGTGTATATATATATATATATATATATATATATATATATAAAACATATCATTACCTACAGTATCTGGGTGCAGATCCCATGGTTTGTTATTATTGATATATAAATAAAATTTAACAATATTTACACAATATATCTCACTCCAGATTTTTAAATGAGGAGATGGTCAGAGGCTGTGGACATGGTGCAGGAGGAGATGTGAGAGGCTGCGGACATGGTGCAGGACGAGTTGTCAGAGGCTGCGGACATGGTGCAGGAGGAGATGTCAGAGGCTACAGACATGGTGCAAGAGGAGATAGTCAGGCTGTGGACATGGGAAATGGGGAGATGTCAGAGGCTGCGGAAATGGTGCAGGAGGAGATAGTCAGAGGCTGTGGACATGGTGCAGCAGGAGATGTCAGAGGCTGCCAATATGGTGCAGGAGGTGATGGTACAGGAGGACATCCATTCCAAAATCCCCTGTGACAGACCCAAATAGGACAGAGGCTTTTAGAGAGGACTAGGGGAAAGCCTCTGTCATGGCTGGGCTCTCAGCCCTCCCTTCTCTGTGCTCAGGTTGCTCAGCTGTCGATTAATTGCCAGTACTCATCGTTCCACAGTGGCTCACCTGTTGATCATCTCCTGCTCATCAGTCAAGCCCACAGCCAGCCCTATTTGGTCCGCCTGGACTCTGGTCCGCTAGATAATCCGATCGTGTGTAGGTGGCATTAGAAAAATGGTCAAACATTCCCATAGACTTCTAAACCTTGTGGACAGTCTTCCCAGAAGAGTTGAAGCTGTTATAGCTGCAAAGGGTTGGCCTACAGACTAAGACTGGGGCGACATTAATCTTCATATTTGTGTAAAGGCAGGCATGACAATACTTTTGGTAGTATAGTATATAGTACTTGGGTCAATTTAGACAGGAGCCAATTAACCTCTTCAGTTCCTGAAGGTTTTACCCCCTTCCTGCCAGGCCATCTTTTGTGATACCGCACTGCTTTGCTTTAACTGACAATTGCATGATCACCCGACATTGTACCCTAATAAAATTGATGTCCTTTTTTCCCACAAATAGAGCTTTCTTTTGGTGGTATTTGATAACCTCTGTGGTTTTTATTTTTTTGTGCTATAAACACATCCAATAAAAAAATGTAAAAAATCGAATTTCTTCATCATTTAGGCCAATATGTATTCTGCTACATGTTTTTGGTAAAAAAAAAATCCCAATAAACATATATTAATTGGTTTGCGCAAACGTTATAGCGTCTACAAACTATGGGATCAATTTATGGATTTTTTTTTGTTGTTTTTACTAGTAATGGTGGTGATCCGGGATTTTTAGCGAGACTGCAACATTGTGGCGGACAAATCTGACACTAAGTAACACTTTTTGGGGACCAGTGACACCAATACAGTGATCAGTGCTAAAAAGAAATGCACTGTCACTGTATAAATGACCTAGGCAGGGAAGGGGTTAACATCAAGGGCAATGAAAAGGTTAAGTGTGCTTTTTAAGCGCGGGGGGTTGGGATGCTTAGCAGAAACACAGGATCTCCATTTTGCTCCCTCACGGAAATGGCGGCCTGCCTTGTTTACATAAGCATTCCGCTGTTCTTCCTTTCCTGTGAACGATCATGAGTGGCCAGCAGCCATTGTGGCTCCCGCTGATTGGCTCCTGCTGTGTTCAGGGGTAGTCCAAACACCGATCTCTGTCTGACAATCAAGGAATTTTATGAATTTTAATGCTTGAGTATAAACATAAAAAGCATATCTGACTAATAGTAAAACATTTTTTATTTTTTTTATACCACTCAAATATGTTATTTATCCAAATTATCAAGTTTTATGATTAATCATATTTTTGGAAATGTGTACTTTTAAATTTGGAGATCACATAATATTTCCTACATTTCATTAGCTTGAATTTCTCAAATTTGCACTATTAGTATTTTAAGTTGCTTTCAAATCTCTTTATTCCCTTTACAAACCTTAATCTTTATTTATTTTTTTGGTTAGTTTAACACGGCAATTTACATGCAGACAGAGTTTTATAGAAAGAATAAAAAAGGAAACATTTTTATGTAATATTACCTCAGCTATGATAACCCTAATAGTTTAAAGTACAGTATTTACATTTGAATGAAATCTGATCAAAAAATATTCTTTTCAAGGGAAGTAATCCGATTATGCTTAAAAGGTAATGGAAAACTACTTTAAAAACAATTTTTTTCCTCAGTTTAGGCCGATACATATTCTTCTACATATTTTTGGTAAAAAAAAAACGCAATAAGCGTTTATTGATTGGTTTGCGCAAAAGTTGTAGCATCTACAAAATAGGGGATAGATTTATGGCATTTTTATTATTATTATTTTTTTTATCAGCAATGGCGGCGATCTGCAATTTTTATCGTGACTGTGACATTATGGCGGACATATCGGACACTTTTGACACTATTTTGGGACCATTGTAATTTATACAGTGATCAGTGTTATAAAAATGCACTGATTACTGTATAAATGACACTGGCAGGGAAGGGGCTAAATACTAGGGGGAGATCAAGGGGTTAAGTGTGTCCTAGGGAGTGATTCTAACTGTGGGGGGGGGATGGGCTACCTAGGACATGACATCGATCACTGCTCTCGATGGCAGAGAGCAGTGATTTCTGTCATGTCACAAGGCAGAACAGGGAAATGCCTTGTTTACATAGGCATCTCCCTGTTCTGCAGCTCTGTGACACGATTGCGGGACCCGCAGGCACGCTCACGGAGCATGCGGCGTGCGCCCACAATGCCGCGTCTCAAAGGGGGCATACCTGTACACTCAATTGCGCAGCCGTGCCATTGTGCTAACGTATATCATCGTGCACTGGTCGGCAACCGGTTAAATATCATGCCTGGGGGGTGTTTATAGTATGCCTGTAAAGTAGCACATCTTTCCCGTGTTTATTACTGTACCACAGCAAAATTACATTTCTAAAGGAAAAAATGTAATGCAAAATTGCCTGCGGCTGTAATGAATTGCCGATTCCCAGCAATATAGAGTAAAAATCGAAGAACCATACCAGGTCCTTCGAGTCTGGTATGGATATTAGGAGGAACTCCACTCCAAAATGTAAAAAAAAATGGCGTGAGGGTCCCCCCAAAATCCATACCAGACCCTTATCCGAGCATGCAACCTGGCAGGCGCCCCCCCCCCGAACTATACCAGGCCACATGCCCTCAACATGGGGAGGGTGTTTTGGGGTCCCCCCAAAGCACCTTGTCCCCATGTTGATGGGAACAGGGCCTTATCCCCACAACCCTTGCCAGGGCAGCCATCAGAAATGTTGGGCCCCTTACACAACTTTAGAACTGGGCCCCCTGCCCCCCCCCCCCGTCTGACCACCAACATTCCCCAGGGCTTGCCTATGGGCCATCCTACCGAATCCGCACAACAGCCATCTCACCTGTACGAACTCAGCCCCCCTTAATCCTATATATATATCAGCCCCCTTCACACCTGTATATATGTCAGCCCCCCCACACACACACCTGTAATTATGGTAGCCCGCCTCACGTACCTGTATATATGTCAGCCCCCTCAAACCTGTATATATGTCAGCCCCCCTCACACCTGTATATATGTCAGCCCCAAACACACACACACACACTTGTATATATGGCAGCCCCCCTCACACACCTGTATATATGTCAGTCCCCATACACACACACACCCCTTTATATATGACAGCCCCCTCACACACACACCTGTATATATGTCAGCCCCCCACACACACACTTGTATATATGGCAGCCCCCCTCACACACACCTGTATATATGTCAGCACCACCCCCCCCCCCCCCCACATGCACACCAGTATATATGTCAGCCACCTCTCCACACACTTATATATATGTCAGCCACCCCTCCACATACCTGTATATATTTCAGCACCCCCCCCCTCCACACAACTGTATATATTTCAGCGCCCCTCCTCCACACAACTGTATATATGTCAGCCCCCCCCCCCACACACACACCTGTATATATGTCACCCCCCCCCCACACACACACCTCTTTATATGTTAGCCACTCCCCCCCACACAGACACACACCTGTATATATGGCAGCCCCACATACACAAATCTGTACACACACAAGAATCTGGCCCTTCCCTGTACACAAACAGCTCCCCCTCCCTAACCTTCACAGCCCATACTTGTAACTTCCTCACTGGTCCCAGCTCATTTTTACAAAGCTGACATGTTGCTGAGAAGCATAGTACAGGCAGATCACTGTCACACGAGGGGTGCATATGCACATAATAGCCAGAGATGGCAGTAAAGAGTTTGATGTCTAAAATTAATGCCACGCAAACTGCAGAAACTGAGATTGTTTCTATAATGCACAGCATGGATCCCCTTCACCCGTCATGCCTTCTTCTGGCCCGGGAAGGCCCCTTACAGTTGTAATGGCTGTACCCCCCTGATGGCGGCCCTGTGTGTCAGTGTTGCACTCACCTGGCTGAGGTTGCCCTTTAAATTAACCATTAGCACATAACAATGAAAGAAATCTAGAACAGGCTATAAGCATGGATATACAGATCGAAGTCTAAGTATGTTTAACCGGTTCCTGACCGCCTCACGTAAACACACAAATCCCTGTGCTGTCAGAGGAGAGGAGAAATGTTGTTTGTTCCTAGTAAGTAAGAACAGCGAAATGTCTCCTCTCCTACTCAGTCATATCCCCATATAGTTAGAACACACTGAGCGAACACACATTTAACACCTTGATTGCCCCCTAGTGTTAACCCCTTCCCTGCCAGTGCCATTTACACAGTAATCAGTGCATTTTTATAGCACTGTTAGCTGTATAAATGTCAATGGTCTCAAAAATGTGACAAAATTGTCCAATCTGTCCGCTGCAATGTCGCAATACTGCTAAAAATCGCAGATCACTGCGATTACTAGTAAAAAAAAAAAAAATAATAATAATAAAAATGTCATAGAAATGTGATAAATCTTTCCCATAGTTCATAGACACTATAACTTTTGCAGGGTGACGCCATGTGAATTTTGAGCAGTCGAAGTAGTGAAGGTGCGAGAGTGGAGAAGATAATGTTCTAGTTATAAGAGGCTCTAGAGATCCTGTGCGCATTGGAACATCGTTCCGCCCTGTATACAGGACAGGAGTTGAAGAACTATCACTCAAAATCTAATTACGCACATAATCAAATTGAGCTTTGAAGTAGAATTTTTGGTCTATGCAAAGTTGAGTGATTTGTTATTATAGGAACAAAAGAAATAAACTTGGAAAAAGAATGATGGCCAACTAGTCCAACTTGGCCCAGAGAAAGGCAAAACAAAATCCTCTGGGAACAATTTCACAATTTTGCCACACCAGAGAAAAAGAAAATCCTTCCTAAGGCCTCTTTCACACTGACGTCCCGTTCAGGCCCGCCTGTCAGTTTTTCAGGCGGACCTGAACGGGTGCTCCATAGAGGTCTATGGAGCGTCGGATGTCAGCGGTGACACGTCCGCTGACATCCGACCCGCTCCGATCCGAAAAAGTGTAACGGAGGAAAAGGCTATTTTTCCATCCGTCTGCGGATCGGATCGGGTGACGACGGGCACTGCGGTCCGTCGTCATCCGATCTCCCATAGGGGAGAGCAGCGCTGTGACAGATCCGTCCCTGCGCAGTGTGCAGAGACGGACCGGTCATCTCCCTGCTCAGCGGGCATCGACGGAGTGATCCCCGCTGAGCAAACGGATATCCACAGGGCGGATCAGAACTGAAAGGACCCTGAAAGGACCCTAACCCCAAAGTTTAGTCAGATCATTTCCCTGGATCACAATATCACTCTTGTTAGCCTCTGGCTATAATAAGTCTGGATGATATCAGTTGTAAGAAAATCATTCAGTCTTTTTTTTTTTAACTGTGTTATTGTTATTCGTCATTACTACCACATGCTGTAAAACATCATATAGCTTAACTGCTCTAACTTTAGAGAATCCCCAAATTGAAAACCTCTATTCTTTAATATTAACTGGTGTCCCCTTTTTCTTTGAACATTCTCTGGGGTGAAAAAATGAAAAGAGTAATGTCCCGTACACACGATCGGAAATTCTGCCAGCAAAAGTCCGATTTGAGCTTTTGGTCGGAAATTCCGACCATGTGTATGCTCCAATGCACCTCTGCTGGCGGAATTCCCGCCAGCAAAAGATTGAGAGCAGGTTCTACATTTTTCGAAATTCCGATCGTCTGTACCAATTCCAACGCGCAAAATTGCAAAAAACGCATGCTCGGAAACAATTCGACGCATTCTCTGAAGCATTGAACTTAATTTTCTTGGCTCGTCATAGTGTTGTACGTCACTGCGTTCTTGACATGAACCCCCAGACTGGTTATCTGGAGCCTGGGAATTCTTCTTTTTAACCACTACAATACAGGGCACTTTCACCCCCTTCCTTCCCAGCCCAATTTTCAGCTTTCAGCGCTCTAGCGCGTTCAGTGACAATTGCGCGGTCATGCTACACTGTACCCAAAGGAAATTGTTATCATTTTGTTAGCACAAATAGAGCTTTATTTTGGTGTTATTTATTCACGACTCCGTTTTTTTTTTTTGCGATATAAGCGCAAAAATAGCGGAAATTTGGAAAAAAAACAATATTTTCTTTTTTCTATTTGAAAAGAAATCCAATAAAATCAAATTTTGTCATAAATTTAAGCCAAAATGTATTCTGCTACATGTTTTTGGTAAAAAAAATTCCGTTAAGTGTATAATAATTGGTTTGTGTGATCACGGACATATGTACGCAAATGATCATGTACATATGTGTGCAGGTGATCACGTACATATGTGTGCAGATAATCATTGGGACATGTGATTTTAGTGGGACATATGTGGGGGACATGTTTTTATTATTAGGGACATGTGTTTTTATTATTTGGGGACATGTATGTTTTGGGGACATGTGTGTTTTGGGGACATATGTGGGGACTGTGTTTGTACTGTGTGGTGTGTTGTGTGTTTACACTACACTGATGATCAGTGAGTAAAAAGCTGTAAAAAGCAGCCCATACTCACTGATCATCAGCCGGCTGCAGCGTTCTGCTCTCCTCTCCTCAGCGGTGACTTCCGTGTGAGGAGAGGAGAGCCGATTGCCTAGCAACCGGCTGTTTGTTTACATCACATGACGGCCGTGATTGGACACGGCCGTCATGTGATCAGGAGGGCCAATCACAGAGCCCTCCTGCCGATCTGAGATGTGCCGTGTCCGGGTGACACGAGCACATCGGCATCGCGCCGCTGCGCGGGCACGCGCGCGCGATCCCGCTACTCCTGAAGGACGTTCCTGAACGTCCTATCAGGAGTAGACGGCTCCCACCCGGCCGTATATATGCATTGGCCGGGTGGGAAGTGGTTAAGGAGGGGGGGGGGGAGGGGGGCAGTCGTAAAGGCCTATTCTCAGGCCTCTTCCTGTTTTGAATGTTATTATTGGTTGAGCTTGATGGATGATCATTCTCTATATCAGACATTTCTATTTGTTTGATATGCACTACCTGGAAATTACAGATAATTATAGGAAACGAAAAATACCCTTTTTTATAAGTGATCACATTCTCTCTGTTCTCAGCTGCATAAGAGCTGGGAGAAGGAGGAGAAGCAGCAGCACATTGAGCTTCCCAGTGAATGGCTGTGCAGCTGGGGCGTGTCAGGACAAGTCTGATTATTGGAGGAGAGCAGGCTGAGCTCCCAGCATAGCTAGATAACTGACCATGGTGATCTCTCCTGCTTAGTTTAATCAGTTTTTAATAGGAAAAGTTTTTAATTAGAAAGCAAGGGACCTAGCAGGAACCCCAGGGATTTCACATAATGAAAGCAATACAAAGAGAACAGGATAATTTCTCATACAGCAGGTACAGCAGGCACAGATCAACAATATGAAATGTTGGGGTAACAAACACTTTACAGACTGTAAAAGGGTCCCAGTGTGTTTGTTGTATGAGCCAGTTCAAGTTAAAGACAAGGTATAGTACAGGCCCCTGCAATCATTAAAGGTTTCATAACCCACCAGTCTGCCATCCTTATGCAATCAGCACATGTATCAGAATCCATCCATTGCTGCAGTCTATAATTCCTAACCACTTCTACAAATACAGGTTATCTGACTTAATGAACCTTTCCATCCCCTGCTAGGCAGAACTCTGTATTTACTTTACCACATGTTCAAGCCATCTAAGCAAAGAATTAGCCACTCAAGTTCAACTTCTCTATTTAAAGGGACATACATCTTACAACTTCTCCTCTACCCCTCTTTTTCTCTTAAAGTGACCTTTATCAGCAAGATCAACCACCACAGTGATTTTTGTTACAAATCAATATTCTTAAAGTGACCTTTGTCACCTATTTGCATATTAAGGAGAACCCTGCTAATTACTTTACCTCTAAGCCCTTGTACACACGGTCGGAGAATCCGTCGGAATGTGTCCTATCAGACCGTGTCGTCGGATAATCCGACTGTGTGTGGTATGCATCGGACTGATTCCGTCGGAATATCCGTCGGACCCAATTTTCCAACATGTTGGAAATATTTCCCAACCAACTGGGCCGGTCGGACATACTCCGATCATGTGTAGCGAATTTTGATCGGACC
This sequence comes from Lithobates pipiens, assembly GCF_037356315.1. Lineage (NCBI taxonomy): Eukaryota > Metazoa > Chordata > Amphibia > Anura > Ranidae > Lithobates > Lithobates pipiens. The sequence continues at coordinate 314,171,132 of NW_027507784.1, read as the reverse complement.
AAGTGCCACGCATGCTCAGATCAAATTCCTACATCAAAGCTATTGGCTACTAGCCTGAGTGTAGTCCCATCGTAACTAAATTACGTCATCACGTCCTGAAAGATCTGATTTTTCGACAACTTAGTCCGACCGTGTGTATGCAACAGTTTCGGACAAGATCCGATGGACAAAATCCGACGGATTTGGTTGTCGAAATCTCCGACCGTGTGTACAGGGGCTAAGAGGGATTTTTCTGTTTTCATCGTTCACTGCGCACCAACATAAGGGCCCCAATTAAGCCAGCAGAAGAACATAATGCATAGCTTAGTTGTGGGTGTTAGCTCTGACCAACTTCCTGGGTCTACAAGTGGGTTGTGCCGCATACACACGATCAGAATTCTCGTCTGAAAAAGCTATGCTGGTTTTTCCGACAGAATTCCGTTCAAACTTGGCTTGCATACACACGGTCACACAAAAGTTTGCAGAACTTTCGTCCGTCAAGAACGCGGTGACGTACAACACTACGACAAGCCGAGAAAATTTAAGTTCAACGCTCCGAGCATGTGATCGAATTGTTTCTGAGCATGCGTAGGAATTTTGCAAGTCGGAATTGCTACAGATGATCGGGATTTCCAATCGAAACTTTTGAGAGAACATGCTCTCAATCTTTTACTGGCAAAAATTCGGACAGCAAAATTCTGATGGAGCATAAACACGGTCGCATTTTACAATGAAAAGCTCTCATCTGTCTTTTGCTGGCCGAATTTCCAATCATGTGTACGCAGCATTAGCCTTGTGTTTTGTTACTCCTCTTTGCTCACTTGAGTCTGGGTCTCCCTGGGCCTGAGAGCTACTTACATCTTCAGTCCTGCAGGATAGGTAGGCGTGTCTTAAATGGGTACTATACTGTGTTGCATTGTTCCTTTGCTGTACTACCTCACTTATTGTTAGTTTCGGTTAACTGTATTCTTTGCCTGCCATTCTATTCTTTGGTCTTAATAAAGCATAATCATTTATTTTACAAGTGTGTGCATATTTTTCTATGTGTGACAGCCAGGAAACGACAAAGCCAAGTGTTTCCTTTTGTTTAATAATAAAAGTAAAAAGAACAAACATAGTCAAAACATTGCCAAAGTTCAGTAATGGGAACTTATAGTCAGCCAAGCCAGAAGTCAGGGACCAATGTAGTGGACCAGCAAGCAGAAGGGATGTCAGCAAAGCAATTGTTTGAACAGGAAGGCAGGAGATAGTCTCTGTGATGATGACCAAGGCGAAGGCAGAGATCCACTGGGCTGAACGGCTTAAGTAGGTAGGACTGACGAGCAGGATATCATCAACAGCTGAGTAACTGTGGAGAGATAGGAGCTGGCAATTAGCCGACAGCTGAGCGGCCAGCTCTGAGAAAGAAGGGCTGAGCCCAGCCCTGACAACCTACGTTTTTAGCTCATCTGATTGCCCTCCTCTCTCCACCCCGCAGGTGGCAGGACGTATCAAATATTGGATGCACATGCACATTAATACATGCATTATCGCACCTTAGGCACAGTAACACGTGCATTAGCACATCATGGTGGCATTCATTTTGAATGGAACCCATGTGAACAGGGCCTTTGTTTGCTTTATTTGTTTCATTTTTTTGGGGGTTTTACTTTATTATTATTTATTTTAACATAACTTCAGGGGAAGCTTTGGCCTAATATCAGGGGGACTAAACAGAGCACTGATATTTTACTTTTGAGATAGATCAGGAGATTAAGGATGCAGAGTCTTCAATCTTTCTCTCCTCTACACCCCCAGCACTTAGACCCCTTTCCACCCGAGCCGCCACCAGCGTTAGCGGTAAAGCGGCGCTATTTTTAAAACTGTCCCGCTAGTGGCCGAAAAGGGGTTAAATCCATCTGCAAAATGCCACTGGAGCACTGTTTTGCCAGAGGTATCACAGCGATGCCCCATTGATTTCAATGGGGAGCAGCGGTAAGTTCACAGCTCCAAAGAAGCTGCTGGCAGGACTTTTTGTGACGCCCTGCCAGTGCACTGCTTCAGTGTGAAAGCTGAGGGCTGTCACTTGGCAACTCAAAGTTTTAGCTCCCTCCATAAATTTTCTATAGGATTAAGGTCTGGAGACTAGCTAGGCCACTCCATGACCTTCATGAGATTCTTCTTGAGCCACTCCTTTGTTGCCTTGGCGGTATGTTTTGGGTCATTGTCATGCTGGAAGACTCATCCACGACCCATCTTCAGTGTTCTGGTTGATTGAAGAAGGTTCTCATCCAAGATTTTACAATACCAAATATTGGGGGGCCCCGCCTGAACCAGAGTGGTGTGTGCAGTTAGGCAATATATCCAACGGAATCAACACCTCCCAGCAAATCTCAGGAAGCAGGTCCTGAGACCTGATTGGCCGAGAGGAGAAGTGATCCCATTGGCTGCCGAGGAGGTGGAGGGAGGAGAAGCAAGGGAAGCCCTGTCCCTGTGAATCTGAGGAAGGAGGAGATTCAAGAGAGGAAGCCCATGACCTAGATGGGGTAAGTGCGAGACTAATCGACCTACTGGGGGGCAGGGAGGTTTGGGAGAGGCCACTGGTTACCAATGGTTTGTTTAGTGACTGTGGTCTCAACTACCTTGATATCATTAGGAGCACCTTCTTAAATTGCCAGGACTAATCTGTGTATCACATGAGCAAATACTGTAGCCTGTCTGTACGAGCCAGAATTATTGTTGGTTGGTAGGGGATCAAATACTTATTTTACTCACTGAACTGCAACTCAATTTCTAACATTCATTTGTTCGTGTTTTTTTTCTGGATTTTTGGTTGATATTCTGTCTCTATCATTTAAAATGCTCCTATGACAATATTATAGACCCTTCACTTTGTAAGTGGTTAAACCTACAAAATCTGAGGGTGATCAAATAATTATTTTCCCCACTGTACATACCTAAGCCTGATCTTGATCCAGCGCTGTGCGCAAGAGCAGTGGCTTTCGCCCTCCTCATTGGCTCATAGAGTCCGAATGAGTGCCCCAATAGCAAGCAGCTTGCTATGGAAAGGGGGCACTCAGCAGGGGGGAGGAGCCAGAATATCCAGTGGGGGACCCGAGAAGGGAGGATCAGGGCTGCTCTGTGCAAAACCGCTGCACAGAGCAGATAGGTAGAACATGTTTGTTATAAAAATAAAAAAAAAGTACAATCACTTTAACTACATAAGTTTGTAATGAATATTTTTTTTCTTAATGTACAGCTTGTAATTATTGAATCCTTTTAATTTATTTCCACTTCAACTCTCCAAGTAATTGAATAAATTCCTGTCTTAGTACAATACCTCCCATATTGACTTCATTCTGTCCCATCAGTGCAGCATTTCTCTCAGAATGGTGGCAGGGGGACAAAGAGCCCACAATGGCAATATTCAGCCATAGAAAGGAAGTAATTGTGCGGCGGTATTTAACTAAATCTATATTGGAAAATGGATAGAGCTTCCTTTCTACCTGTTAATAGCATTTTACCGTTCGGATAATAATAAATTTGTCTCAAACATTTTTCTCCCAACAGGATATGGAAGCATGTAAGCTAGAGAATAAAGGGGGAGAATATAATTACCAGCAAGTGCATTGAGAGGAATGTAATAGGATTTTTGGAGTATTTAAAGTGAACCGGTGCTTTGCCCATTCAGAGCACAGCAGTGAGTTCCTAATAATGGCAGCCCCCGCATCTTGTTATACTTACCTTTCCTTAGCTCCTCCGCATCTCCATTTACCAGCTGAAGAGAAGTGAATTGGCCCTGTGTAAGCTCCAAGAATCTTCTAGAGTATATACATGGCCGAGAATCACTTGCTGCAGGGCCGGCCTCACCATTACATAGCTCCCAACTGTCCCCGATTTCGAGGGACTGTCTCTGATTTGCAACAATGTCCCTCTTTCCTCCTCATTTGTCCCTCATTTTGGTCTGATCTATATAGTTGTATATAAAATGCACTATTTTTGATTCTAAAAATTGTTTACCAGTGCTAAACTTTTCATCCAAATTCTAAATTGCTGCATTTTTCAATTTTAAAAGCCAATATAAAGGAATAATAGGGGTCGCGCTGCGCTCCCAGAGTGTCATGTGTCCCAGGAGATCACCTAGAGGGAGGGGCCGCCTAAAGCAAAAGGAGGACTCACCTAGGTGGTCCCTGGGTGGAAGGAGGAAGTGGGACAGGAAGTCCCCCTCCTAATGAAGCCCCCACCCCCCCTCCCAAAAAAAATTACATGCAAAATGTGGCATGTTAGGGGCGAGAAGTGCTTAAAGCGGAAGTTCCATTTTTGTCCTTTAAATCGTTACACTCATGTCCATCAAATTGTTCAGCCTATTAAAAGTGTGATTTGCCCCAGGAAGGGGAAAGCCACAAGTTCAGGGGGGCATAGCACAAAGGTGTATAAACAGAGAGGGGGGCTACTGTGGGGGTGGAAGTCTCACTTAGCAATTATGCCTCCCCCATTCAGGCTGGTGTCCCCCAAAGCTGTGGAAGCTAGCAGCTATTGTTTGAAAAAGGCTGCCCACAGAACTCCTCTCACAGTACTGTGCATTGGGTGCAGGTGGCTGGAGTGTGGGCTCATCCTCTGGCTTGTCATCCCGCAATAGAGCTTCAATCTACTTGGTGCAGCGGGGTGTGGAAAAACAGCGAGCGGGGCAGGTCACTGTGTCTACAAGGATTTTACCACCCCCTCCATTCTGGCGCTCTATGTCCGATTTGTCCACCAAAAAGTCGCAGTCCTGCTATATGCCACGGATCAGCAACATTACTAGTACAAAAAAAAAAGAATTCCATAAAAATATCCCAAAGTTTTTAGATGCTATAACTTTTGTCCAATATATCAATAAATATCAATATATGCTGATTGGGATTTTTTTTTACCAAAAAAGTGAGTGGATGCCCGCTAACAGGCACTGCCATGATGGATCTGAAATGACAGGTTCTCTTTAAATGTAATTATTATTGCTGGTAGTTAGAATCTTTAATATTTGCAAACAAAATTAAGGTTTCCTATTTAGAATAATAAGCTGTTAGTAAAACAGCGATATCAGAACTGATTTTAGGTTAATAGGTTAACCACACATAGTTGGAGAACTGCTCAAATTCTTTTATTTAATTAAAACAATAACATTATATTACATATTCTTGTATTTGCTTAAACATCAATGTTTAGTAACTGAAGTGCATAAACAAAATATCTTTGAAAAAAACAAAGGAACTTTAACTGAATATATCAGCTGGGTCCACATAAAGAAAAAAACGTCAAACACGGTCCTTTCATCACAGCTCATCTTCGCATGATGTTGTTTCATCCGGGCCACAAGGCCTTGCATCTCTTTGTTGTACTGCCTGCTTTACCCATGGGTAGAGGAACTTCATTAACCACTTCTGGACTGGAGCAAGCCGATTTTGACACTTGTTGCTTGTAAGTTAAAATCTGTATTTTTTGCTACAAAGTTACTTAGAACCCCAAACAATATTTATATATTTTTAAACATACAGTCATATGATGTCCACAATACAGCTAACATCTCTGTATCCCCTAGCTCAGTGATGGTGAACCTTGGCACCCCAGATGTTTTGGAACTCCATTTTCCACGATGCTCAACTACACTGCAGAGTGCATGAGCATTATGGGAAATGTAGTTTCAAAACATCTGGGGTGCCAAGATTCACCATCACAGCGGCCTAGCTCTTCACTATTTAATGATGTAGTCACTCATTGCTATTGTTTGGAGTGTGGTACAGATGTGATGATTTTGACTGCTGGGGGTCCTGTATCATAATGCAGCATGTCCATTTGCATTTGTCCATCCCTAGTAGCTGCATATCTGCCTTGTGTGCAGTGGCTTCGGTGGGAGGGGGGGGGGGGGTGGGCTGACAGTGGCTGAAGCCCTGAGTGGGTCCCCAAATTGCCCCGGGTCTCAGGTGGGCACTGTTCTATTATTGGCCCCGAGAGCCACCGTCGAATGGGGACCAATCTGATGCCGAGCTTGGCAATAGCAGAACCCGCCTTCTGGAGCCTGCAGCGCTGATGGACGTCCCACTGGTCTAATGCTGAGAATGCGGGGCGTGACGTCCATCATAGGCGATGCATGCTCCAGAAGGCAGGAATTACAATGCGGCCCCACTTGGGGCTCAATCGGGCGGCTGGCTCTCCACTCCTCATCCAGGCTCTCTCTGGCTGGGCTTAGACTTCGGACTGAAGCCCCTGTTTTTTTTGGCCACCTAGCAATTCCCTTGCTTGTGTGTGTTTTTGTATTTTTGTGGTTGGTGCATTTGTGCACTTCACTTCACCTCTTAGCCCTCCCTTATTCCATCCCATGGGAAGGGTTATGGCTCTCACATCGTGGGTGTGTCTGTAGGGTGTATCTGTGGGGTATAAATACTGTGATTTAAGCCATTTCAAGATAGGCTCTAAAGAAGAAGGCCAGTCCTTCGAAAGGTGTCAGCTTGCGAGGTCTCATCCAGGACCCCCACTTTCAGGGTCAGGAATTCAAGAAACCGATGAGAGATAGCCACATTTGGCCTGACAAGCATGTTTTTAACTTATGTTTGTGGGTAGACATCTTTATGATTTTATTCATATATTTTAATAAATCTGTTGGATAATGCACTAGGCCAGTACGCCCTCTTTTTTTTCTATTCTCACAGCACTGTCAGGCCAACCCCAATCCTAGAGGGCAGCAAGGCATCTATGAGATTATGCACAATTTGATCAGGCATCTGTGACACTATACAGGTGACTCTAACTCAGGAGTGCGTTGTTCATTTTGCATGCATACCTGCTTTATCCATAGGTAGAGGAACTTCATTAACCACTTCTGGACCAAGCCTTTTTCTGACACTTGTTGTTCACACGTTAAAATCTGTATTTTTTGCTATATATATTTTTTATCAATGACTCTGGAAAAAAAAATTGATCACTTTTATTTCTGTCACAAGGAATTTAAACATCCCTTGTGACAGTAATAGGCAGTGACAGGTACTTTTTATGGAGGGATCTGGGGTCTAAAAGACCCCAAATCCTCCTTTGCACTTAAAGGTATTCAAAACGTCAAAATCTGTGTTTTTGAATACTAGAGGTTCTTTAAAATCAGCTCCATTGGCAGCTGAGTAAACCGGAAGTGACGTTGTGACGTCACTTCCGGGTTTCTACATCGGAGACCCGGTCTAAGCCAATTCCAGCTATGTTCGGGACTCTAGCCATTCTGCGGATGTGTCGGCAGGTTGCTGGGGTCTCCCGCTCCTTGTGATAATGGCCAAGCGGCTGCTGAGCCGCATCCGTTGTTCTCATCAGAAAGCAGACCGTCAGATCTAAAAAAAGGCTATCGGGGTGAAGCTTGCAGCTGGTACAACCAATTCCTCAAATCGATGTACAGGTATGTCACTTCACGGGAAGTGGTTAAAATATCTCTTAGATTTATTTTATGGCCTGCTGCCATTTTGCTCCTCAAGGGAGGAATAAAGCACTTCAAGCTATGTGCAGAAAGATCACAAGGTTTATAAGCTGCTTAGAAGGTTTCACTTTCATTGCTTGCCCTGCCTCCTCACACTTAGAGCCTGGTACAGATACATTTCTCTTCAAACAACCATACAGTTTGTAGTGTACAGTGTACATAGATTTGCAAAACAATAGGATAAAGAAGTATCCCTGAACTTTGTTTTATCTCATGGTTACTGTGAAATTGTGTGAATGCATCAATGCAGTGCATGTTATCTCAGCTTGCAGAGCTTGGATTCATTGAATGAGTTTACCAAAAAATATAAACATTGCAGAATATACAGCCTCATGCTACATAACTAAGCTCCATTTAATGCTGAATAAACTAAATTATTATTGTATCTTAAAAAAACTATCTTTAGATAGATTTTTACTCCAAAAGCATTTTATTTAAATAAGTTTGATTAAAAATATAAAAAAAAATCAGACTTAAAAAAAAATGTTTTAATTTAAAACATCATCGATTTGTATCCACCCTGGTATAGCCTATGAAAAGCCAATGAGGATGGAGTTGAGGTAGTCACGGTGAGAGATGACCAGGGAGTGAATTAGAAGCTTTGTGGTGTCATTGGTTAAAAAGGAGCATATTCTGGAGATGTTGCAGAAGTTGAGGTGACATGATTTGGACAGGGACTGGATGTGGGCCTGAAAGGATAGTTCAGAGTCCAGGGTGACTCTTAGCACCCTAGCATGTGAGGACGGACTGATAGTTATGCCATTGATCTTGATAGAGAAATCAGGGGGAGGAAATATTATGAGCTTGGTTTTGAATAGATTGAGTTTGAGGAAGTGGTGTGACATTCAAGCTGATATGTCTGTTAGTTAATCAGTGATACGTGATTCAAACCAACGGACAGTCCGGTAATGGAGACCATTGGAATAGAGTTTTTTGAGGAGGAGGGGGTGGTCAACACTATCAAAGGCGGTGGAGAGGTGCAAGCGTAAGAGTACAGAATAGTGACCATTGAATTTAGCTGTTAAGTTGTTTGTGAGCTTTAGGAGAGCAGTTTCTGTGAAGTGTTGCTGGCAAAATCCAGTCTGAAGGGGATCGAGAAGGTTATTTTAAATGAGATGGCAGCTCACTCAGTTGTAGACTATGTTAGCAGGCTATTGAAATCATGCACTGGAAGCTTCTTGTTTGCAGCAATTAGCTTTACTTTCATGGAGAATTAGCAGTACATGTCTTTACAGCATGAGAAACAGGAAGCAGGAATATACAAGAACACATACAATGAGAAAGATAATACTTCCTCTGATTACATTACCATAGAATACACACATAACACTGCAGCGACACCTGCTGGCATAGGCAGGTATAATGCATAAGTATATAGTTCAGTACAAAGCAACTTTCTGTTGTTCTTCCAACAGACTATATGTTTAAGGAGTTTGGAGGCAAAAGGGAGTAAGGAGATTGGTCTTAGGTTGTTATGATTGGTGGGATCCAGTGAGGCCTTTTTTGGTACAGGGGTGACTAGTGCATGTTTTAGAGCATTGGGGTAGATGACAGAAGAAAGACTTTAAAAAAAATTGCTAAAGAAAGGAAATTCACAAAAACACAATAAATTCTGTATAAGAAAATACCTTATCTGAAGGGATGAGTCTACCCTTGTCTTTTTCTGTACATGGTATCTTTATTCAGCAGCTGTCAGTCTCTCTCACACTCTTTCTTTTGCTAGAAAAAAAAGAACTTCCCTTATTAAATCTAGCAAAGGATTGCAGAGCTCCCAGGCAGACCTACAGCACAAAGAGTACAAACAGGGACAGAACTACAAAGCTGCTTTACTTAGGAACTCATTCACTACCATAGAGACTATAAATAGCAAGGGAATGTATTAATTAGTAGCTATACCACCATATATCCCCCATACCTTTCCACATAATAAAGATGTTAGATGTTGTTTAACATTTTTGACATTTTTATAATGGATTGTCAAGAAAAAATAGAATAGCAAATCTATTGTGAAATTTATAGGTAGTAACACCAGAGTGTGTTGCTGTGAATATCCAGTTGCTTAGGGGATCAGGTATGATTTTTTCCCCCATTGTTAGAGAAAATTGGATATTGGTTCATAAGGTTTTTTTTTTGTCTTCCTCTGGATCCACTCTTGGTATTGTTAATGCAGTATTTTTATTTATTTATTTATTCTTTTTTTTGTATTGGTTGAACTCAATGATCTTGTGTCAACCTAACAATGTAACTACTGTATGTAACTAGGGCACCCACAAATATCCAGATAATATAAAGCTGTACTCCTGTATTCAAGCATCATGAGAGATTTTGATGGTTGGATGAGGATTTATAAAATTTGTTTTTGGTTCTGGTGTCTCTTGTTGTTCTTATGTATATCCCCCAGAATGTCTTTTGTTAGGCTGGAAATCTAATTTCAGTGGTGTGCTAAATTTTGAAAGCATTGAAGCTCGTGTAGCTTTATAAGCCAATAGCCTGACTTGAAATTCAGAATACTGAAGTACTTCTCAGTAGCCAGCTATCACGCATGTCTTCCAGTGTAGACATCTGATGGTGGTCCAGCTTTGCAGCTTTTTTTTTTTTTTTGAGGCATTTGGAGTCCCAGAAAAATCATCAGCTGTCCATGAGTTTTCAAATAGGAGCCTTGACTGAACCCATTCATTCATTTACTTTACAGTTTTGACACTAATGCCGCGTACACACGGTTGGATTTTACGATGGGAAAATGTTCGATGGGAGCTTTTTGACGGAAATTCTGACCGTGTGGAGGCTCCATCGGACATTTTCCCTCGGAATTTCTAACACACAAAATTTGAGATCTGGATCTCAAATTTTCCGACAATAAAATCTGTTGTCGGAAATTCTGATCGTGTGTACACAATTCTGAAGCACAAAGTTCTACGCATGCTCGGAATCAAGCAGAAGAGCCGTACTGGCTATTGAACTTACATTTTCTTGGCTCATCATACGTCACCGCGTTCTTGACGTTTGGAATTCCCAACAACATTGTGTGACCATGACTATGCAAGACAAGTTTGAGCCAACATCCGTCAGAAAAAATCCCATGGATTTTGTTGTCAGGATGCTGGTGGGTTGGCACAGTGGTGTAGTGGGTAGCACTCTTGCCTAGCTGTAAAAAGGGTTGCTGGTTTGAATCCCAACCATGACACTACCTGCTGGGAGTTTGCATGGTCTCCCTGTGCCTGCGTGGGTTTCCTCCCACATTCCAAAGACATGCTGGTAGGTTAATTGGCTTCTGTCCAAAATTGGCCCTAGTATATGTATGTGAGTTGGGGACCTTGGATTGTGAACTTCTTGAGGGTAGGGACCGATGAATGTGTGGAGCACTGCATAAATTGAGGCACTATATGGGTACCTTAAATCAGGATAATTGTAGACACACCCTCACTCAGGTTGAACTGGATGGACTGGTGTCTTTATTCAACCTTACTAACTATGTAATGTCCGATTGTGTGTACACGGCATTAGGTTCCTATTTTCAGAAGATAATAAGTGCCAATATATGATTTTTCATGTTCGTGTGCCATAGACTTTCATGGTGTTCACAGACATTTTTTGCCTGTTTGCAAGTTCTGGTGCGAACCGAACTGGGGGTGTTCAGCTCATTCCAATAGCCAATGGCACATGAGCATGGTTGGTACCATAATAAAATAAGTGATACACTTGGTTTTGGATACACTTGGGGAGATTAGAACCTCTGCCATTATTTTATTGCTGTCTGGCAAGATTTCCTCTCAGACTTCGATAACAGCTGTAGCTGCTGATTATCACCCAAGATAAATTTACCAATCCGTCACAACTGTATGAAGAAGAATGGAAAAGCAAAGTGCTGTGTGTGTCATTATCAGCATCGAATAAAAATCACACCAGGTACCGTGACTCTATCAAGCTATCTTCCACTCTGTCAATCTCAGGAAGATATCTTCGTGTCCATGGCCTCTCTTTTGGCACTGTTGAATTGGATGGACTTTTATCATCTAGGCATTTTTTAGATTAGAAAAACCTCAGTTGTGTATTGAAACAGAGCTTTATAGAGCCATATTCTACAAAATATACTCTAGTCTCATTCATATGATAATTTGGCTAGATTCACAACCAATTCTTTCCACCAGGCAAAACTGTCATCTTTGCATGTGATTTTCAGCACCTTTTTAGATGACATGAATTCTAATGAAGCAATGTTGCATAAAATAGGCCTTTTGTATTAAAACTACAAAGCCCGATTTCCCTTACATGGAAGCTACAAAAGAAAGAAAAATGTGTCTGTCACTAGAAGCTTCAGACCTCAAAAATGGCACTTAAAGGGCAAGTGGATCTATTTTGATTTTCATTTTAAAGTTACATTGCTGTCACTTGTGAGCATTTTGCGTCTAGAGGACACTTGCAATGAGAGGAACATGTGGGCTGCCATTGCTAGGTTCCCTCTGGAAATGGTAGGGCTTGACTGTCTCTAGCTAGAGCCTAAACATGTTTCTTTACCTTTGGATGGGTTTGAAAATGTTAGAAAGCTTTCGGCACCTTTTACTCAGAACTGTAGGTCCTACCCTTACTTCTAAGTTGGGCATGTCCAAAGTTTGGCCCAGTTTTGAATGGCCCGCCTGGTTATTTGTACATATATCTTTTGTGGCCCCCGACGATCTCCCAGCGCCGGGGCCACAAAAGATGTATATGCCTTGGAAGGGACAGGGAGGAGGCAGGACTGAGCGCCGTACACACACAAGAATTTCCTGTTTACAGCCGGGCTCTGTAATAGGAAGTCGCATCTCCGGCACTGCCATCGGACGACTGTTCTGCCCATCAAAGGAGGCGGGACTTTCTATTAAAGATGCCGCTGTGTAAACAGGAGATTCTCCTGTAGGTAATCTTTGGCACTCGTCAGAGCATTCCTGGCAATGGTGCTGCGTTCCTGGCTATGTTAGTGCATTCCTGGCAATTGTGCTGCGTTCCTGGCAATGGTGAGTGCATTCCTGGCTATGGTGGGTGCATCCCTGGCTATGGTGGGTGCATTCCTGGCTATGGTGGGTGCATTCCTGGCTATGTTAGTGCATTCCTGGCTATGGTGGGGGCATTCATGGCTATGGTGGGGGCATTCCTGGCTATGGTGGGGACATTCCTGGCTGTGGTGGGGGCTGCATTCCTGGCTGTGGTGGGGGCTGCATTCCTAGCTGTGGTGGGTTCTGCATTCCTGGCAATGGTGGGGCTGCAGTCTGCAGATGGGCACTTGTGAGGCTGCAGATGGGCACTTGTGAGGCTGCAGGTGGGCACTTGTGAGGCTGCAGATGGGCACTGATTAGGCTGCATTGATGGGCACTGACCATTATTTTGCTTCACAGTTCTTTATTTAAAATTATTTTTTTTTTCCTGAAACTTCCCTTAAAGTGAAGGTGTGTGTTATATGCCAATAAATACGGTATATCCAAATAATACGCCCAAGCTCATCTCTTTACCACACACAGCCAGAAAGGCAAGATAAATCTTGTTGGGCAGTGTATTGGTGCTCGAACAAAAACACTTAAGCCCCGTACACACGAGAGGACTTATGTCCGACAGACTTCCAAAGGAGTTCCGTCGGAGTTATGCTGGAATTCCGACGGAGTTCTGACAGACTTTTCGGCCGAACGGACTTGGCCACACACAATCACACTAAACTCCGACGGATTCGAACGTGATGACGTACGACCCGACTCGAATAAGGAAGTTCATAGCCAGTAGCCAATAGCTGCCCTAACGTCGGTTTTAGTCCGTCGGAGTAGCATACACACGAGCGGAGTTTTCGAAGGGGACCGGGTCCGGCGGAGTTCCTTCGGGAAAATTTGAAGCATGTTCCATATTCTAAAGTCCTTCGGACTTTGGCGAGTCAAAAGTCCGTTGCAGCCCACACACGATCGGATAGTCTGACGGACTCAGTCCTTCGGACTTTGGATGTTGAAAAGTCCGCTCGTGTGTACGCGGCATTAGACCGTATTTTAATGGTTCATAGAATGTCAGGCAAAATGGCTGGCCCTCACGCATGTTCTCTTCAACAGATCTGGCCCTCTTTGAAAAAAGTTTGGACACCCCTGTTCTAAGTAATAGATTTCGAATTAATAATAAATTGTATCTTAACCCTTTCCCGCCGAGCGTACGCAGATATGCGTACTCGGCTTCCGGGGGTTATAACGGGATGATGCAGGCATCATCCCGGTACCGTTTTTTGCAGCAGGCGATTGGCTATCCAGGCATAACAACCGATGCGGCTAAAAGCCGCTCGGCTGTTATGCCGGAGGAGCGAGAGGGGACGTCCCCCCCTCCCGCCGCCTCTCCCCGCTGTTACTGGTGCTCCCGCTCGATCGGGAGCACCGATCAGAGATCCGACGCCTCCGGCTGCTGCGGAGGAACTGGAACGAAGCCGTAATCGGCTTCGTTCCAGTCTCCTCATTGTAAACACGGAAGCGACGTCATGACGTCACTTCCCGTTTACTCGGCTGCCAATGGTGCTGGTTTAAAAAAAATATCCGGTATTCAGAATCGCAGTTTTCGGCGATCTGAATACATTGAAGTGTAAAGGAGGGGTGGGGGGTCTTTTAGACCCCCGATCCCTCCATAAAGAGGACCTGTCACCACCTATTACTGTCACAAGGGATGTTTACATTCCTTGTGACAGCAATAAAAGTGATCAATTTTTTATTTTATTTTTTAAAACAATTTAGTCATTTTAAAATAAATAAAATAAATAAAAAAATAAAATTTTTTTTTTTTAAAGCGCCCGCCGTCCCCGCGAGCTCGCGAAGCAAAGAAAACGCATACGGAAGTCGCACCCGCGTATGTAAACGGTGTTCAAATTACACATGTGAGGTATCGCCGCGATCGTCAGAGCGAGAGCAATAATTCTAGCACTAGACCTCCTCTGTAACGCTAACCTGGTAACCGTAAAACATTTTTAAAGTGTCGCCTATTGAGATTTTTAGGTACCGTACTTTGTCATCAATCTACAAGTGCGCGCAATTATAAAGTGTGACATGTTTGGTATCTATTTACTCGGCGTAACATTATCTTTCACATTACGCAAAAAAATTGGGCTAATTTTACTGTTTTTTTTTTTTTTTTATTCATGAAAGTGTCCCTTTTCCCAAAAAGTTGCGTTTAAAACACCACTGCGCAAATACCGTGTGACATAAAATATTGCAACAATCGCCGTTTTATTCTCTAGAGTCTCTGCTAAAAAAATATATATAATGTTTGGGGGTTCCAAGTAATTTTCTAGCAAAAAATATGGATTTTAACTTGTAAACACCAAATTCCAAAAATAGGCTTAGTCATGAAAGGGTTAATCAGCAACCCAGACAAATTAAAAGTTGTCACAGTAAAAAAAAAAAAAGAAAAAGATGCTTACAGGTAGAACAGGAACCTATAGTTTTTAATTTAGGTATCTTGGCCTTGTCTAATGCCGGATCGAACATTCCAACAACAAAATTCATAGGATTTTTTCCGACGGTTGTTGGCTCAAACTTGTCTTGCATACACACGGTCACACAAATGTTGTCGGAAATTCCGAACGTCAAGAACGCGGTGATGTACAATGAGATGAGAAAATGTAAGTTCAATAGCCAGTACGGCTCTTCTGCTTGATTGTGAGCATGCGTAGAACTTTGTGCATCGGAATTGTGTACACATGATCAGAATTTCTGACAACGGATTTTGTTGTTGGAAAATTTGAGATCCAGATCTCAAATTTTGTGTGTCGGAAATTCCGATGGAAAATGTCTGATGGAGCCTACACACGGTCAGAATTTCCGACAAAAAGCTCCCATCGAACATTTTCCATCGGAAAATCTGACCGTGTATACGCGGCAGAAGGCCAGTGTTATAATAGCGATCCCTTTGCTGACAACAACTTACCAGTAACATGATTGCTAGATGGGGAAAAACACTGACTACCTGTTTTTGCTGCATTGCTCCCTCACTGGGGCTACTAATACAGTAAATCCAGAAAGTATTCACAGCTCTTCACTTTTTCCACATTTTGTTATGTTACAGCCTTATTCCAAAATGGATTCATTATTTTGCTCAAAATTTTACAAACAATACCCCATCATGACAAGGCGGAAGAAGTTTGTTTGAAATATTTGCAAATTTATTAAAAATAAAAAATGAAAAAATCCCGAATCGCAAAAAGTGGTCTGGTCTTTGACCAGCAAAATGGTCCGGGGCTGAAGTGGTTAATTGGTACCAAAGGTGCTTCAACAAAGTATTGAGCAAATGCTGTGAATACTTATGTACATGGGATTTTTTTCTTTTTAATAACTTTGCAAAGATTTAAACAAACTTCTTTCACATTGCCATTACAGGGGAAATAATTGTTTGTAGAATTTTGAGGAAAATAATGAATTGAATCCATTTTGAAATAAGGCTGGAACATAAAAAATGTGGAAAAAGTGAAACACTGTGTGTTTACAAGAGTTGAATTCAACAATAAAAGGTGAAATAACTTCTGCTGATTTTATTTTTTTGCCATTTTACACAATCTGTAGCTTAACTTCCCTCGGTATACCACTAAAGTTATTACAACAGTATGTTTGGAGTTTATGCTAACATGGAGTGAATTAGAAAAACTATGTACAGGTTGGTTATTCTTGCACTGTTGGCTTTGAACCCACCTTTTGAGATTATACCACCTGTATTTCTTTTCAAAATCCAAAATAAAGAATAAAAAAAAAAGTTAAAAGAATTAAAGTGACTAGTGCCGAACCTATTTTTTTCCCCATCACACACACCAAGAACCAAAACTCCTAGATTTTAGCCTTGCTTACCATGTTAGCCTAAAGCACAGAGCAGCCCTGATCCTCCACTTCTGCTGTCCCCTGTCGGCGCTCCAGGCTTCTTTTCTGCGAGTGCTCCAAAGAAAGCCGCTTTCTATGGGGGCACTTGTGCAGGCTTGCTCCCGAGCCTCCCTGTCTGCGACCATTGACACCGTCTGGGTGGCCCAGCCCTGCCCCCCACTCTCAGTATTTGATTGACAGTAGTGGGATGCAGTGGCTCGCACTGTTATCAATAGCGATGCCCCCTCAAGGGACTAGTCTGTGATGCCCTGCACTCACAGGATGTCCTCAGTCTTTCTGGTGAAATGGGAGGGAGTTATTCAAACTGGAAAACTAAGGACATCTTGTGATCGAAAGGAACTCCTGTGGGGGACTGCACTGGAGGGGATGTAATGGAGCCTGATCTGACTTTTGTTTTGTTTAAAGCTGATGGAGGCCTTTTTAATGAATTCAGTGCATATTTGGGCTTTAAATGGGAACATTGATAGTTCAACTCTTTGATTGATCTGTCACTATATAAAATAGCAGTCCGTCTTTATAAGAGTCTTTTCAACATCCCATGATATAGGTCAGGGGTCTCCAAACTTCTTTCCAAACAAAAGGCCAGTCTACTGACCCTCAGACTTTAGGGCGGTTGGACTGTGGTCATCAGGAGTAAAAAATATCCCAGCATCAGTGGGAGTGAACAATCCCCCCAATTGTTGGGTTCATTGGGGGTAACTGTGCCCTGTTGTCGATGTCATTGGTTGAAATTTTGCGCTGTCATTGGTAGGAACTGTGCCCCATTGTTGATGTCATTGGTAGGAATTGTGCACCGTTATTGGTGTTATTGGGAAGAATTGTGGCCTTCATTGGTGTCTGTGAATAATATAGTGCCCCAAGGACCAGATAAAAGCAAGTAAAGGGCCACATCTGACCCCCGGGCTACAGTTTGGAGACCACTGATATAGGGGATCTCTGGGAGAACACAGTGCCCTCCCAGTGCCCCAGAAATATGAAAAATTGAGTCATTACATGACAGAACTGGGCTTTTGCAGAACACAGAGAAAGGTGTTACTTCAACATGTGCTTCCGCAGAATGACTTTAACTGCAAATTTCTAAACACCTTTTCTCCTAAGTGGTGGAAGATCTCTTCCAATGCTAGAGCAGAACCTCTGTAGATCTAATACACTGTAAATAATGGGCAATAGCAGGGAATGATAGGAAGCTAACACAAAAACTGATTTGAATATTTATGCTGGCTGTATGTAAAATTAAAAAAGAACTGCCATTACATTTTTTTAGTAGTACTTTGTCCCATGTTTCTGGGTGCTTCCTAACCCTATGAGGTTGGACTGGATGTCTCCCTCTCCTCCCAAGGGAGACAAAATAGTTAGGAAGGAGACAGCCTCACAATAACGACAGCTGCTTGTCTCTGGGAAATGTTCAGAACTGAGACAGGCGTCAGCAAGAGGAAAGCAGCAGAGTAGGGGGCGTGTCCACCTCCTGTCCCTCTGCATTCCTCTTGCTGCTGCTTATCCTAGGAAGTGTTCCAAGCAGGGACAAGCTAACATAATGAAAGCAGTTGTTTCCTTCCTAGCTATGCTGTTGAATAGCCACAGTGATGGGGGGCAGACAAGTGAAAAAAAAAATAAAAAATGAAAAAAAGTGAAAAAAAATGCAGTGCCAGTAGTTTTTTTAAAGTGGATTTTTTTTTTTTAGAAGGAAAGAACAACAGCTTTAAATATTACTGTAAATGAAATAGACATTTTCACTGCTTGCTATAATTTATGTTTTCATTCACCCTCCATTCTCAAGAAGCGGGTTAATCTGCCGAAGGGTTGCCATGGTGAAATGCTAAAGTCATGCTGTAATGATCAAATTCTCCTTCTTTATAGGAAAAGAAATGATTATTTTTTTAATAAAATTAAAAATAATTATTCATTAAGATAATTTCAACTGCTTGAGAGTTAAGGTAAGGTGACTGTGACATATTTTACACCGATGGGAGTAAATTAATGGAACAGAGTTTAGTGTCAGAGGCAGTTTGGCATCACTGATTTTTAAAGGGGAACTCTGCTCAAAAAGCAGACATATTTTTTCAAGCGCTTACAGGATGCAGTCAGCCTACAAAAAAAATGTCTCTGCAGTCAGTATTAAGCCCCATACACACTATCAGATTCTCTGCTGAGTTTTTCCTTCAGATTTACCAAAACCATATAATATGAGGACAAACCTTAGGAGTTTCAATGTGTATGCAATCAGGCAGGCCCTTCTACTACATGGTTTTGGTAAATCTGAAGGAAAAACTCAGCAGATAATCTGATAGTGTGTATGGGGCTTTAGAGTCACTGAACCCTCGTTATGATAAGTGTGACAACATTGTCCTTCTACACAAAGCTTGGACTACATGAAAAATGACACTGTCTCAGATGCAAATAAACAGGAGTATATATATTTGTGTGATTTGGGGGATCTCACTATAAAATCTATCTATCTATCTATCTATCTATCTATCTATCTATCTATCTATCTATCTATCTATCTATCTATCTATCTATCTAGTTACCTGCCCATCTCTCTGTCCATCATTTATATCTTAATTATATGTATACTGATCTACCTATTTTTATGTTATGCATTTGTGTATCTGTCTGTATTTTTATTTCTATTCAGTTACCTGCCCTTCTCTCTGTCAAATAATTATTTTTCTATTCTATGTCTATTGGTCCATATATTTCTATGTGAAACATTTGTCTATCTATCCCTCCAATTTCTAAGAAATGTTATGGTGTATGGTGAGCGTTACTCTCTGTTATATAAAATATCTATCTATCTATCTATCTATCTATCTATCTATCTATCTATCTATCTATCTATCTATCTATCTATCTATCATAACTGTAATCTCTTATGCCCTGTACACATGGTCAGAAATTCCAATGGAAAAAGTCAGACCGGATTATGTTGTCGAAAAATCCAATCGTGTGTGGGCTCTATCGGACTTTTTCTGTCGGATTTTCCAACGCACAAAGTTTGAGAGCAGGATTTAAAATTTTCTGACAACAAAATCCGATCGCATAAATTCCGATCGCGTGTAGACAATTCCAACGGACAAAGTGTCGCACATGCTCAGAATAAACTAAGAGACGAAAGTTATTGGCTACTGGCCCGTTTATAGTCCCGACGTACGTGTTTGACATCACCTCATTCAGAACGATCGGGATTTTACAACAACTTTGTGCGACTGTGTGTATGCAACACAAGTTTCGGAAAAAATCAGACGGATTTTGTGGTCGGAATGTCCGACCGTGTGTACAGGGCATCAGAGGTCAGGGAACCCCAAAGGGCAGATGTGAGGTCCCTACAGAGGTGACTGCAGGGTCAGATAATGGCAGTTTCGGGGCTTCAGAATAAAGGACTGCCTGTGAGAAAAAGAAACAATTTTACAAGTAAGTTGTGTCCATAACTGTCTAATATTTTTGTATTACTTTTGGCCAGAGGGACTTGTTAATTATTTTTGGAAGAGAATTCATTGGTAACAAAATAATTATAAAATAATAACAAAATAATTCAGCAATTATTTGGTTACATGGAGTCGTTGGGGTCTTTATATAACACAAATCTTGAATGCTGGGGCAGTCGTGGTCCTTTCTGCATCTTTACGACATGGGCTTGAAATCCAGGAGCTTTACATCCAATTACAAGCTTAATAACTAGAACAGAGAAGCAACAGGAGCACGGTATTATTTCCAGGAGCAGTTTGTACTGATTCTCATTATCAGAAGCCCTTTGTCCGGGATGCTAAAGGACAGCTTGTTATCATGTGCAGAAAAAGCCTGATTGACCCTATCTTAAGCTTGACTTTTACTGATAATTGAGGTGTTAAAGGGACACTGAATTCCATCAGTATAATGGTGTAAATGTAACAGCCCTCCAACCCGTGCATGCAATTTATAACAGATGTTTTTTGGGGGAAAAAAAATAATAAAATTTACCTGAAATGAAAAACATCCTCTTGGCTCAGGGAGCTTTAGACTAAGCCCTTGTACACGCGGTCGGAGATTCCGACGGAATGTGTCCGATCCGACCGTTTTGTCAGATATTCCGACTGTGTATGGACTGCATCAGACTGTTTCCGTCGGAGTATCCGGCGGACCAACTTTTCCAACTTGCAGGTAAAATTTTCCGACAAAATGCTCCGATCGGACATACTCCGATCATGTGTAGAGAATTCCGATCGTACAAAGTGCCACGCATGCTCAGATCAAATTCCTACACCAAAGCTATTGGCTACTAGCCTTAACGTAGTCCCGTCATAACGAAATAACGCAATCACGTCGGATTTTCCGACAACTTTGTCCGACCACATGTATGCAACAGATTCGGACAAAATTCGATGGACAAAATCCGACGGATTTGGTTGTCAGAATCTCCGACCGTGTGTACAAGGGCTTAGACATTTTAAGTCGTTCTGAAGTGTAGATGTTTTTTTTACCTTAATGTATTCCCTGCATTAGGGTAAAAAAAGTCACATTATTAGTTGTGCCCATCCCCAAACACTTACCTAACTCCTCCACCAATCCAGCGCTGTCCCATCTGCAGGACTTCTGCTATATCCCCTGTCTCCTCTCACAGGAGACACCGACAGCTGCGGGAATTATTGGCTCCTGCGATTCGATTTGAGCATTTATTTTGCCTGGCCCTCCTCCCTTTCCTTTGAAGTATCTTTGAGAAGGGTCCCACATATTTTCTATCCAATATGATCGATTGTGTTTTATTATACTAGTTGGGTTGGAAAATTACATACTGGTGAGTCTTTTTAGCTTGTTTGTGACCCCAGCAACATTATACTGCGTTCTCTTCTGAATGAGCCCCTTACTGAGCCTCATTTTCTACCCTAATATCTATGCCTTAACTATAAATATACTGCGGACAACATATATATATATACATTTATATCTTCTATCCTTTTTCAGCTTTGGCTGCAATATTGTTGAACCCCCTCCGACACTTTGGCAGTCTGTATTTGCCCGTTATTCCCTAAATGAAAGGGTAATCTGACTACAATTTCTTATCTCCATACTATATGTCGTGTGTCCCCACAGTGCTCACTTTTGACTATCTTCATGGTGCTTGCTTGAACCACTCTCTTGGTATTACTCAGATTGACATCTATTACATCATGTTATTCCTTATTTGTTTTTTGTTACTTATGTTATGTTTTTCTGCTTTTAAGAACCAATTATTTGAGCCCCAGAAGAAGCGTTATTTATGACGCGAAACATGTCGGGCATGGAATCAATACCAGCATTTTGCCACCTTGGATGTTTACCATGTTCTAGCCTATGATACAACAATTATGGACATCAAGCCAAGTTTGATGTTATGTTTGTAACTTGTTATACACATTGGTTATATCCTATGCTGAGATTGGTCGGACTAGCAAATTAACTTTTCCATTTCTGTTTTTGAATTTTTGTGCGTTTTTGTATAAATAATAGAAATTCACTGAATTAATGAATTACTTTTCCTCGCTCGTGCCTGTAAAGTCCATAAGTCCACCGTGTTTTTTTTGTTTCGAGTGTATTCTAACAGGACGTGGCACCTCTTATTAACATTTATTTTAATTTTGGGTTATCCACCTCACCACTAGGTGTCCTGATACCCCTTTTTGAGCTTCTTGTTCTAAAATTGGCTCCTGCTGCTGTCATTCAAATCATTTGAGGGGGGAGGGAGGGTGGCAGAGTCACACTGTGTGCGTCTATGGACACATACAGGAGTGTGCCCCCATGGGTTTGCTCTCAGCACCCGGCTTGCTGAAGGGGCACTTGGAGGAGAGAGAAGCAGGACAGGGCTGATGGGGAACTCCAGAAGAGGGGGTAGAAGACCACTCTGTGCAATATCATTGCACAGAGCAAGTAAGTATTACTTCTTTTTTATTTTAAGACAAAAATAAATGACCTAATAGACTTCCTTGTGTAGACATCCAAAAGCCATTGGACACTACTTCTAGATGCCACCATCTTGGATGTGATGACGTAAAGCAGGGGCCTCAAACTGGTGGCCCTCCAGCTGTTGCGAAACTAGAAAGTCCCATGAGGCTTTGCAAGGCTGACAGTTTTAAGCATGACTCCCACACGCAGAGGCATGATGGGACTTGTAGTTTTGCAACAGCTGGAGTGCCGCCAGTTTGAGACCCCTGATGTAAAGCCTCAGCAGACTCACAACTGTCACTCAAGTGACAATCTATAGTGTTCCCCTTTGCTCTTTTCCTGATAGCTAGAAAAAGGTTCAGTAGGGAGTTGAGGAGAGAGGCAATAGAGCTGGGCCAGCACGGACAGTAATTAGAGCTATGATGTGTAAGGGATTGGGGCTATGCTAAGGAATTGGTTCTTCCTGGACTAGTAACATTTTCAAGAAGGCACATTGTAACTGAATATAAAATAATCTATGGAAAGGAACAAACATGGCAAGTAAGCATTTAGAAAACTTGATTTTTCTTGTTTTTTTTTTTTTACCTGCAATTTTTTAAAGTTGGTGACAGGATCTCCTTAGATACACCTTAATACTGAACTGAAGCTTATTTGGATCTTCTTGCTTCCTATAAATACCTGTTGGCCAGTGAGCCGGACCACCATAGTGACGGGCCATTAGGAATGCATGGGAGCAGAACTGGGACTGGGCCAATGTCAGAACGTTGCTTCTGGAACAGCAAGGCACCACAATTACCACAAGCTACGGAAAATACTTCAACAATACCATGATACTGCGGGATATAAGCTGTTATTCCATGTCCTGAGCCATTTTAAATTGAGAGAGGCTGTAGTAGTGATTATAAGAGAGAAAATCGTGAGTGTGTCTAACTGGCTCTTGCCAAATGTACAAGCTTTGTAAAACAATTAAATCACTTATTTCCCAAAATGACTTACCTTTTAAAGTTGAACTCTGGAGAAAACAAAATTAGTCTCTTGCACTAGGTGTTCTGTTCCATATGCCGCTTTATGCATTGGCATACCTCCACAGATCTCATTGTGTCCAGACAGTATGGTCACTTGCTGATTCAGTACCCTCCACAGACAGCTAAACTCCCCAACAAGACATGGAAGTCAAATCCATACTTCCTTCAGAATACATTACAAAGGATGTTTTTTCAGTCCTTTAACCATGTCAGCCCTGGATGATTTGGTTGCTGAATGACCAGGCCATCTTTTGCGATTTGGCACTACATCGCTTTAACTGACAATTGCGCGGTCTTGCGACGTTGCACCCAAACAAAATTGACGTCCTTTTTTTCCCACAAATAGAGCTTTCTTTTGGTGGTATTTCATCGCCTCTGCATTTTTTTTTTTATAAACCATAAAAGAGCAACAATTTAGAAAAAAAAACACAATATTTTGTAATTTTTGCTATAATAAATATCCCAATTTTTTTTTTTTAAAGCGTATTTTTTCTCAGTTTAGACCCATACGTATTCTTCTACATATTTTTGGTAAAAATAAGCGTACAGTATATTTTTTTACTAGTAATGGCGGCGACTGTGACATTATGGCGGACACAACAGACACTTTAGACACATTTATGGGACCATTGGCATTTATACAGCGATCAATGCTAGAAAAATGCACTGATTACTGTAAAAATATCACTTGCAGTGAAGGGGGCGATCAAGAGGTTAACTGTGTTCCCTGTGTGTGTTTCTAACTGTAAGGGGAGGGGACTGACCTAAAGGAAATAACAGATCGGGATTCTTAGCTATTAGGAACTCACGATCTGTCTCTCCTCACAGAACAGGGATTTGTGTGTTTACACACACAAACTTTCGTGTTCTGCCTCTTGTGCCCACGAGCATGGGCACTCCCGCTGTGCTGACGTATAGCTATGACAGTTTGTGGGATCGTGCAGACCTGCAGCAGTATAATGATGGCGGCTAGTCAGCAAACGGTTAAAGGACTATAACTTTCCTAGTTTAAAGCGGTTGTATGCCCGGGAAAAAAAAACCCTGTAAGGCAAAGGCATAATGAGCTAGTATGCAACGCATACTAGCTCATTATGGAATACTTACCCTGAAGAAAAAAAGGGGGGAGTGGGAGCACTCACATTGCCACATCCGTATATTAGAGAGGAAACAAAAAGGGGTACTCGGGGAGTAACCATGGGTTTAGAGGCATAGAAACAATGAAGTAGAAAAAATAATGATAATATTTCTTGAAACTTTTTTTTTACATACTATATTCACAATATTCACAAGTGTTAAAAATCATGTAAAATGATACAATTTGTACAGTGAGCCCTTGTGCGTCTACGAGTTTCACCATTAGGTTTCTTCAGGACATGATCAAGGTTCAAAAAGATGACAAAAAGAAAACGATTCTCACTGTCTTGTTAATCGATTAAGCCTCATGTACAAATATCCAGAAAGTTTTCACCAATAATATCCAGTATGTGGACTATTTTCAAAAGATTGCATGTACTGTAACAGGCTGTCTCCCAAGGGCAATTCCTAGTTGTCTGAGGGCATATACTATTCCTTTGCAGGCATTATATGCAAATGGGACATACAATATCCCACTAGCATTTATGAGTTCCATCTGTGTTTTCCTCTATTTCTGAATATGGTCTTTACTTGTTGCAAATAGAATTAGCGGAATTCCGGGTATCTTTTCGCAGTCTTTTGAATTCAAAATAGAAAAAACGAACAAAGCTCCTCCTTGAAGTGGCTGACCTCGACCCCTTCTGATGTCACATGATGGCACATGACGTCAGAATGAGGCGGGTCACCCAGTTACATCACTGGGTGACTGGGTGGCCCCGCCCTTGCCTATATAACAGATGCCAAAGCAAAGAGACAGCAGTCTGCGGGATGCCTTACATCGAGGCAGAGCTTTGCTAGTCTTTTCTGTTTTTCGGGTCCGTCGGGCAGCGTTATGGACAGTGGATGTAGACTTCAAAAACTGTCTCTTGTGGTTTTTGCATTTTGTCACTTTTTTGATGACTGGGTAGGGGTACGATGTAACCGTAACCCATTCACATGGGGGGGGCAGGATCTGGGGGCCCCCTATGGACACCATCCACTGCCTTACTGACACTGTCCACGCACCATTCACCATTCAAGAACCAGGGTGTGTAAAGAACTACGGGGTATGAAGTAACCCTACTAGAAGAGGTTAACATGGCAAGACAAGAAGAGGAGTGTAGCTGCTATGGGTAACCAAGTGAAGGAACAAGCTACAAGCAACCAGTCGTTAGGCATGGTTCCTTGTAAGGTGATGGGTTCTTCGTTAGTGAGGGGTTGGTTATTTGACTCCCTGCCCAACAGTTGGTGTCCAACAGCAACCGGATCCAAACCCACGTTATGGAGATCTATGTTGTGGACATGAGGTACAATGTTAAAGCTCATCTCTAAGTTGGGGAACTACCTTAATGTTTGATTTTTCACATGACCAGTCTCAGCCTGGTCCCAGGCATTGATGAGCATGCATCGTGCGAGAAGTACCCCCACGTGAATGGGTGCAGATGGCCGTCTCCCAACTTACACCCTGTCAAAAATGCAAAAGAATTATTTTTTACTCCTTACGATTGGTGGGGAGCTTCATCTTTTTCAAACTATTTGAGCCATCTTGTAGAAGCTTCTCCATGTGTGCAAGCATCCCATCCAGCGTTATTGCACTCTACCTTATTTATTCCTCATTACAAAGTTAGAGTCCTCATTACAAACCAAACAGAGGCTCTAACCCTTCCCTACTTTATTTGAAATTAAAAAAAAAACTACTTGGCTGGAGTTGGGCTTTAAAAATTATCCTCGTTATCTAAAAAAAAATAAATGAAAAAATCAGAATGCGTTGCAGCTGTGTTTATTCATCCTCCACGCTAAACAAAAACTACTAAGCAAGTTGTCATTTTTATTTATTACTCTCAATTTGCTCCAAAATTGCTCAGCTAATTACTTGCTTCTCTGAGCACAAACAATCGCAGATGTACTGACACTTCCACTAATGCTGCACTTTTGACAAATAAACATCAGTACACCCTTTGCTCACGCAGGCCCTGGCGGAAGATGTTTAATGTGTTCTGGCTCCTTCACAGAGGATCAGAAAATTAAGTTTCAATCCATCACCAGCGGTCTCTTCCTACTCTGCTATGGACGCTAGAAGCTTCCGGCTGGACTGAGCCTGTGGTTGAGGCTACTGTGAAAGACCAACATGCCGCATGCTGGTAAAATGTAACCTTTTGTTTTTGAATCAAAAATAATATCCCAGTTGATTTAAAAGGCCAGCAATTGTAAAATAAAACAGTTTTCTACTATTTTATTTTTGTTCTTGTTTTTGTCTATGAAGTTGATCCTAATATTCTATCATTAAATTGTTTTATGTCATTCTCTTTTGCATTATACTGACTGTATATATGTATGTGTATATATATATATATATATATATATATATATATATATATATATATATATATATATATACACCAATTAACAATCAGTATATCAGAAAGGAAAATAATTCTTTGAACATTAAGGCATATCTAATTTTCTTTTTAAGTTCATACCTGAACTTTAAATCTTTCAATTTTTGTTTGATTTTTTACTCTATTGGTCTCTCTCCAAAGGAAAAGGACTATATGAGCGCTAATAGATATCCAAATGGACAGCTAGAAGCAGCCTACTGTGAATTTGGGTGGCACATTTTTTTGCCAAGCCATTCCATAAGGAGTGAATCATCCCTATTACTTATTACACCTGAGCTATTGAGTTTGGTAAATAACAAGTACCCTCTCAGTACAGATGAAAAAGAATACAATGTTAATAATGGGAAACGGCTATTAGAGCTTAATCTGTATGTGTGTTTGTGTATATATATATATATATATATATATATATATATATATAATAGAGTACACCCCTGACATTTTTGTAAATATTTATCTTGTCATGTGACGACACTGAAGAAATTACACTTTGCTACAATGTAAAATAGTGAGTGTACAGCTTGTATAACAGTGTAAATCTGCTGTCCCCTCAAAATAACTCAACACATAGCCATTAAAGAGGAAGTAAACCCTGATGGGTTTACTTCCTCTTTTTTTCCCTGCAAAGGTAAAGCATAATGGACTACTATGCATCACATAGTAGCCCATTATGTGTCACTTACCTGACACAGGAGCCAGCGAAGTCGCCGCTGTCCCCTGTAGTCCGCCGCATCCATCTTGCTTGTGGCGTCTCGCAGCTCCGCCGAATGACAGCGGCGAAGCCGCGATGACGTCACTCCCGCGCATGCGCACGGGAGTGGCGTCTCGCAGCTCCGCCGCTGTCATTCGGCAAAGCCGCGATGACGTCACTCCCGCGCATGCGCACGGGAGTCGACAAATGTGGCAGCTCCATTCTTGGAACTGCCGCGTTTAGTGCGCCTGCGCGCCGCTGTCTACGGCGCATGCGCCGTAGACAGAGGTGCCCGTTTTCGGGCACATATCTCCTAAACCATATAGGTTTAGGAGATATTTCTTGGACCTACAGGTAAGCCTTAATCTAAGCTTACCTGTAGGTCAAAGTGGTTTGTAAGGGTTTACTTCCTCTTTAATGTCTAAACCGCTGGCAACAAAAGTGAGTACACCCCTAAGTGGAAATGTCCAAATTGGGCCCAATTAGCTATTTTCCCTCCCCAATGTCATGTGACTCGTTAGTGTTACAAGGTCTCAGGTGTGACTGGGGAGCAGGTGTGTTAAATTTGGTGTTATTGCTCTCACTCTCTCATGTTGATCACTGGAAGTTCAACATGGCACCTCATGGCAAAGCACTCGCTAAGGATCTGAAAAAAAGAATTGTTGCTCTACATAAAGATGGCCAAGGCTATAAGAAGATTGCCAAGATCCTGAAACTGAGCTGCAGCACGGTGGCCAAGACCCTACAGTGGCATTGCTGCAGGGGTTGAAGGGGTGGGGGGGTCACCCTGTCAGTTCTCAGACCATACGCCGCACACTGCATCCAATTGGTCTGCATGGCTGTCACCCCAGGAGGAAGCCTCTTCTAAAGATGATGCACAAGAAAGCCCTCTAAAGCCCCGTACACACGAGCGGACTTTTCAACATCCAAAGTCTGACGGAATGATTCCGGCAGACTATTCGATCGTGTGTGGGCTGCAACGGACTTTTGATTCGCAAAAGTCTGACAGACTTTAGAAATGGAACATGCTTCAAATTTTTCCTCCAGAACTCTGCCGGACCCAGTTCCTACCGAAAAATTCGCTCGTGTGTATGCTATTCCGACGGACTAAAACCGACGCTAGGGCAGCTATTGGCTACTGGCTATGAACTTCCTTATTCGAGTCCAGTCGTACGTCATCACGTTCGAATCCGTCGGAGTTTGGTGTGATTGTGTGTGGCCAAGTCCGTTCATTCGGAAAGTTCGTCAGAACTCTGTCAGAACTCCGGCAGAACTCCTTCGAAAGTCTGTCGGACATAAGTCTGGTCGTGTGTACGCGGCATAACAGTTTGCTGAAGATAAGCAGACTAAGGACATGGATTACTGGAATCATGTCCTGTGGTCTGATGAGACCAAGATAAACTTATTTAGTTCAGATGGTGTCAAGCGTATGTGGTGGCAACTAGGTGAAAAGTACAAAGACATGTGTGTCTTGCCTACAGTCAAGCATGGTGGTGGGAGTGCCATGATCTGGGGCTGCATGAGTGCTGCCGGCACTGGGGAGCTACAGTTCATTGAGGGAACTATGAATGCCAACATGTACTGTGACATACAGAAGAAGAGCATGATCCTCTTCTTTCAGGGACTGGGCCGCAGGGCAGTATTCCAACATGATAAAGACCCCAAACACACTCAAGATGATCATTGCCTTGCTAAAGAAGCTGAGGGTAAAGGTGATGGATTTGCCAAGCAGGTCTCCAAACCCTATTGAGCATCTGTGGGGCATCCTAAAATGGAAGGTGGAGGATCGGAAGGTCTCTATAACATCCACAAGCTCCATGATGCCGTCATGGAGGAGTGGAAGAGGACTCCAGGGGCAACCTGTGAAGCTCTGGTGAACTCCATGCCCAAAAAGGTTAAGGCAGTGCTGGAAAATAATGTTGGCCACACAAAATATTCACACTTTGGGCCCAATTTGTACATTTTCATTTGATGTGTACTCACTTTTGATGGCAGTGGTTTAGACATTAATGGCTGTGAGTTATTTTGAGGGTACATCAAGTTTACACTGTTATACAAGCTGTACACTCACTACTTTGTATCAAAGTATCATTTCTTCAGTATTGTCACATGAAAAGATATAATAAAATATTTGCAAAATGTGAGGGGTGTACTCACTTTTGTGAGATACTGTATACATATATATATATATATATATATATATATATATATATATATATATATATATATATATATTTGTATATATATATAAATCAAATGGGATTGCTGCGCTTAAAATTTATTGGAAAAAGACATCAATTGAAGTTCCATTCAGTGTCAAATACATGACGGTTTTGGGATGTACAGATAACGCCCTTCTTCAGAACAAGGCACCTACCTTTCTATATATGGGTTGTGGAAGGGCCTGATTGCTCACCATTGCTACATTGGATTGTGTGCACTCCACCCTCAACACTTGTTTTATATGTTTTGTATCAGTGGCGGCTGGTGAAGTTTTTGTATGGGAGGGCGCCAGACCCCGCCCACCATGACCCCGCCCATCATTTTGGCCCCTCCCACTTCTCATAAACCACACCCCTTATGTAATCTGAAAAAAAAATTGGCGTGGGTTCCCCCCTCTGAGAGCATACCAGGCCCTTAGGTCTGGTATGGATTCCAAGGGGAACCCCCTACGCCGAAAAAACAGCATGGGGGTCCCCCCCAGATCCACACCAGACCCTTATCCGAGCACGCTACCCGGCCGGCCAGGAAAGGGGGTGGGGACGAGCGGGCGCCGTACCAGGCCGCGTGCTCTCAACATGGGGGGGTGCCTTGGGGGAGGGGGGGCGGGCGGCCCCCTCACCCCAAAGCACCTTGTCCCCATGTTGATGAGGACAAGGGCCTCTTCCTGACAACCCTGGCCGTTGGTTGTCGGGGTCTGCGGGCGGGGGGCTTATCAGAATCCGGGAGCCCCTTTAATAAGGGGGCCGCGGATACCGGTACCCCACCCTATGTGAATGAGTATTGGGTACAATGTACCCCTACCCATTCACCTGTGAAAAAAAGTACAAAAAAAACACAACACAGGGTTAAAATATTTTATTGCACAGCTCCGGGGGTCTTCCGTCTTCGGGGGGTCTTCTCGCCGGACTCCTCCACTATCTTTTTGTAGCTTTTTGGCTAGCGGAGGAGCCCGGCTTTCTTCCTCGCCGCCGGCCTCTTCTTCCGACTTCGGGGGTCTTGTCCCCCTCTTCGGTTCTTCTGCCGGGCCACCGCGCCTTCTTATAGCTCTTTTACAGGCGGTGGCCCGGTCTTCTGTTGCCTTCTTCTTCTTCTTCTTCTTCTCCAGGAGATGTTGACTCGACGATCTCTCCGGCCGGAATGCCAGGGACGCGCTGCGCTGCCACTTATATAGGGACAATGGGGCGGTGTCACATGGGTTGATGTCACATGGGTTGGTCACATGGGTTGATGTCACATGGTGACCCCGCCCCTTACGATGTCACAGTCCCGGAGGATGCTGGGACTGTCGCCATGTGACATCAACCCATGTGACCAACCCATGTGACATCAACCCATGTGACACCGCCCCATTGTCCCTATATAAGTGGCAGCGCAGCACGTCCCTGGCATTCCGGCCGGAGAGATCGTCGAGTCAACATCTCCTGGAGAAGAAGAAGAAGAACGGGCAGCGGCGGCGGCAGCGACAGAAGACCGGGCCACCGCCTGTAAAAGAGCTATAAGAAGGCGCGGTGGCCCGGCAGAAGAACCGAAGAGGGGGACAAGACCCCCGAAGTCGGAAGAAGAGGCCGGCGGCGAGGAAGAAAGCTGGGCTCCTCCGCTAGCAAAAGAGCTACAAGAAGATAGCGGAGGAGTCCGGCGAGAAGACCCCCGAAGACGGAAGACCCCCGGAGCTGTGCAATAAAATATTTTAACCCTGTGTTGTGTTTTTTTGTACTTTTTTTCACAGGTGAATGGGTAGGGGTACATTGTACCCCATACTTATTCACATAGGGTGGGGGGCCGGTATCCGGGGCCCCCTTATTAAAGGGGCTCCCGGATTCCGATAAGCCCCCCGCCTGCAGACCCCGACAACCAACGGCCAGGGTTGTCGGGAAGAGGCCCTTGTCCTCATCAACATGGGGACAAGGTGCTTTGGGGTGAGGGGGCCGCCCGCCCCCCTCCCCCAAGGCACCCCCCCATGTTGAGGGCGCGCGGCCTGGTACGGCTCAGGAGGGGGGGGCGCCCGCTCGTCCCCACCCCCTTTCCTGGCCGGCCGGGTAGCGTGCTCGGATAAGGGTCTGGTGTGGATCTGGGGGGGACCCCCACGCCGTTTTTTCGGTGTAGGGGGTTCCCCTTGGAATCCATACCAGACCTAAGGGCCTGGTATGCTCTCGGAGGGGGAACCCACGTCAATTTTTTTTTCAGAAATTTGGCGTGGAGTTCCCCGTTCAGAGCTCATTCTCTGATTGGCCACGGCAAAAGTCGCCTGGCCTGGGGAAACCTTTCTGGCTGTGAAAGCTTTTTTTCCATTCATTCAGCTAAATGCATGAACATTCTCAACAAAGTAGAAACTAGAAAGCCTTTATGCGGTGACTCACCTCCTGCCTCACTGTATTGCAGCTCCGCTCGGGCTGAGGAACGGAGCTGCCGACGTCACTTCCGGGTTTCGTGAAGCAGCCGAAAGCCGGAAGTGACCTGCCTGTCTAAGATTGACAATGCTCCCGCCCGTAGAATCACAGTGATTTTACGGGCGGAAGCTAGTCGGCGTTCTGCAGTGCGCCGCAAGGCGGGTTTTTAACCCGCAAATGAAGCGCCATGGATGCAATCTTGTGATTGCATCGACGTGGCGCTTCTCATAGTGCACTGTGACTGGCGCCACAGTACACTATGTTAAATTGTTAAATGACATTTTTTTTTTTTAAATGTCTTAAAGGGCCCGTTTTATTTTATTTTTTACTTTTTTTTAACTTTTTTTTTTTTATTTTTTGTTTTACTTTTTTTTTTTTTTACACCTAGGGGGAGGGGGGGCGGCGCCCGGGTGCCCCCTATGGGCGGGCCGCCACTGTTTTGTATATATATGTATATCATATCTTCAATGTCACTAGCTTTTTCAAAGAAGCCAAAAGTTTAAACCCAAAAGTATACAAATGCAACAGATGTAATTGTCTTCAACCTAGATCAGTATGGCAGAGTTGAAGGCAGAAGATACAGTGGGTGGTGTTTATACGCAACCGATATATGCAGGCTGTATTTAGATATATGCAGGCTGTATTTAGGGGGATTATATATATAAATTTTTTTTTCCCAAACAATCTTTGTTAAGAGAAAATGAAGCCGTACAAAGGTCTGTTAAGTTACAGTAAAAATATTAGAGCCATGTAAAAACTTGTCAGAGGGGTACAAACATTTTATATTGTTGAAGTTTCTGTGTCCTCTTGTTACAAAAAACAGTATGTGTAAAACAAGGTTTACTGAAGATTAAAGAGCATCATAACTAACTTGAGTCTTGAATTTTTACTGTAATGTTTAGGTCTGTAAATCTGTGTCATCTAGGAGACTGGGTCTAAACCCAGTCACCAAGGGGGATGTGAGCAGTGGACGTGGTTGTGTCATTTGCGTTTAATCCAGTGTGGTTTGTCCAGTGTGAGGTGGTAGCAATGACAGTCGGCCTGGAATCTCAAAAGTTGTCTTTCAACCGCATGGAAGTAGTCACAAGACCTCTAGCAACCAATAAGGAGGGAGAAGTATCTAGGAGGCCTAGTTTACGCTTGAGCGTCTCGGGCGAGATAATTTGGATTATTTGCTACCTACTCTAGAGGGGATAATTGGAAGTGTTTCATATCGGGTAGGGGGTAGTAAAGAGAAATAGTGGGTCTGGGGGAAGGGGGGGAGTAGTATATGGTTTGGAAAAACCTTCTCGGTGGATTGAGGCTATGTAGGGGGTATCATCAGTGGTAGAGAGATAGGAAACTCAGGTGGGAAGGGAGGAGAGAGATGGGCCCCCCGCCTTCCTCCTCCTCCGATCTGGTAAAGTGTATGGCCGATCTTTAATGGATCAGTATGTGGGAGTATTCGTTAGTTGTTTTGAAATATTGCCAACAAGACCAAGCTTTCTGAAATTTGTAAGATGTGTCGTTGGCCTGATGGACCAAGTCTTCCATTTCCTCAACCTTGCTTATGCGCCTGAGCCAATCCTCTATGATTGGCGAGTTGGGTGATTTCCACTTGGCTGGTATGGTCATTCTGGCTGCGTTAACTAAGTGTAAGGTGAGGGAGCGCTTGTAGTCTTTTTGATGAGTAGAAGAATGATGTAGGAGCATTTGGACCGGAGAGAAGGCGATCAAGTAGGTGGTGATTTGAGTAATTAGGTGTACTTCTGTCCAAAAGGGTTGGATTATGGGACAGGACTACCATATGTGGAGAAGTGATCCTTCCTTGTCTGAGCAGCGCCAGCAGTTTGGGGGGGGGGGGGGTAGCAGGGGATATTTTGTGAAAGCTGAGGGGGATTTTATACCATCTAGAAAAGACATTAAATCCGTTTTCTTGTGTAGATACGTTAATTGTCCCCTTAGGTATACAAAAGAATATGTTCTCCCATTCATCATCTGAAAGGTCTATCACAAGTTCCCTTTCCCACTTTTGGCTAGCTATGTTGGATTTGTGATTGATGTCAGAAAATAAGATAGCGTAA
The DNA here is from genome assembly GCF_037356315.1 of Lithobates pipiens. Lineage (NCBI taxonomy): Eukaryota > Metazoa > Chordata > Amphibia > Anura > Ranidae > Lithobates > Lithobates pipiens. The sequence goes on along the minus strand of NW_027507784.1, from coordinate 314,137,031 downwards.
ATGTTAGAGATCAGGTGCCTTTGCAGCTCTTTTCTTGTGCATAATTTTTTGAATAGTGTATGTTGTCTAGAATATTCAGTACGTAATAGGGGTCTGTCTAGAAAATGTCTTAATTGGATATATGCCCAGAAAGGGAAGGAATCTGCATCTGCGCAGATAATGTGGGTAAGGTCAGGAGGGCATCATTTGAGAAAAAATGTTTAGCTGTGATGTTGGGATGGGGTCCAAAGTCTGAGAGAAAGGCGTCTGATAAACCTGGAGTAGGGAAATAGAGATGGGTGCAAGGAGGGGTGAGAGAAGAAGGGGTGAGGGCTTATCCCACGATTTGTTCCCAAATTCGTAGTATAGTTTTTGGGACGGTATGTAGTTCCTTTTGCTTTTTCTATCCAACTCCTCCAGTAGTTCTGTCCTAATGTGGATGAGCTCCTGGAGGGAGGATAAAGCCTGGGTAGATTTATATGCTTGTTCGTATGCGGGTCGTCAAGTTATTTATGCGGGCTAGCCTTTCTATTTTACATTTTGCAGAGATTGCAATCAGTTCCCCTCTTATGATGCATTTGTGTATTTCCCAGCATGTCATTGGAGATATGTCAGGAGAGTCATTCTCTCAAATGTATTAAAGTATTTCACCCTGGAAACAACTGTTTGGTGTGTTAGCAGGGACGGTTCTAGCCACCAGATCGAAGGTCGGATTGGAATGTCTGAATATTCTATGGACATAGAAATGGGATGATGATCCGATAGATACATGGGGTTTATTGAGGCTGCCTTTAGCATCTGTAAATCTCTTTGTGAAATGAAGAGGTAGTCAAGTCAGGAGTAGCGATTGTGAGGTGCTAAGAAGAATGTGTAGTCTTTTACATTTGGATATAACGTGCGCCAGGTGTCATGTAGTGTAAGTTCCTGAAGGTGCGTTTTGATTGCTCGTAGTGCTTTGTAAGGCAGTGTGGATGTTCCCGTCGAGGGATCATGTAGGGGATTCAGGAGGACATTAAAATCGCCACCTAGAATTAGCATACCATTTTGGAAAGTTGAGAGCAATTGTGTCTTGGATAGGAAGAAGGGGACTTATTTCGTATTAGGTGCGTATATGTTTGCCAGAGTAACCGTGGAGGGAGCTCTTTACAAAAAGGAATCAACCTTCCTTATCCGGATATGAGTCAGTTACTTGGAATGGACAGTGTTTAATGAAGAGGATAGAAACCCCTTTAGACTTTGATATTTAGTCAATGGTTGATGGTTAGCGGGAGTTGAATAGTTTTGGGACAGCATCTGCCTTAAAGTGTGTTTCCTGTAAGAAGATAATGTCAGCTTTATTTTTATGCATTGAGAGAAGTAGTTGAGGGCGTTTTCCTGGGATGTTAAGACCATGTGCATTCAGGGAGTGGATTTTTAGAGTGAATTTGGTACGTTTGGATACAGAAGCTGAAGCCATAAGTTAGGATGGTTACCCCACACCACTTTTTAAAAGTGGTGTGGGGTAGGAGAAAAGAGGGGGTAAGATGGAGTAGGGATATAGAGATGGGTGCAAGAGGGGGTGAGAAAAGAAGGGGTGAGGGGTTATCCGTCGAAGGATGAGTAGTACAGTCAAGATAGGTTATAGGACGAGGTTAAGTCCAGTGACTCACGAGAACCTGCTCGCTTGTCTGTGTGAAGTGTACACCTGTAACAGGGTGTGTCCGGATGGGGTCAGTGGTACGGTCCTGGAGAGCTAGTGGGCTTAAATGAGGGTCCTAGAGGTCGCCCCTGGGTGGAAGGGGGTTGTGAGACAGTGAAAAGTAGGTCCGGTAAGCAATAGTAAACATCCCACCTGTCAGAGGTGGCAATGGAGCATGTGTGAGGAGGTTTGGTAGGGTAGAGTCTAGGGACAGAGGAGATGAGTATATCTGTAGAATGGGCGACATTTGTCAAGAGGGGAGTGGGGCATCTAAGGGTTAAGAGTGTCTGGGCCTGAAATAAGTAGGTCAAAAGTAAGTAGTGAACCTGTCTGTGGTGCTTTGATGTATAAGGATGTATCACGCTGAATACTAGAGTGAAATTTGAATCTAAACATAACATCAATAGAATTAAAAAATTACTGAAACAAGAAAGTAATTAATTACAATTATAATCCCAATACCAGGATTGATAGAATCATAATCCTGTTGTAGCAAAACAAAACTCAACTCGCACCTGTGAACCTATCTGTAAAGACTTTCCTATGTATTTCTTAGTGCCTAGAATCATATGTAACATCATACTTGGGTATTAATATGAGTGTCACATCATGGTTTGGATAGGGGTATTGCTCTTGATTAATCTATTGGAGGGCAAGTGCAGTGGGGGGGGGGGGGGGGGGGTAGCAAAGTATCAGCATTCATTGGTAAGCTTTTTGGGTTGTACAGGTCTTCTGTAGGGAGGGTGCAGGGAAGGTGTGAACCCTGTTAGTGTAGGAGTTAGTGTGTCCTAGCTTGAATGAGACCATTGGTATCTGCTCTGGCTAATTGAGGCCTTTTTTAGTTCAACTTGTGTTCTAGTCTAAGCTCACATGTCATGGCATACCCATTGTAACTCAACTTGCTGAACCCAAGGCTGTATGTTAGGAGTGAGCGCATGGGCCATAAACAGGCGGGGTAGGGTATAGGTGGGAGTTACAATGATAACCTGTTATTATCTGGAGATTTACTGGGCATGCTGACAGGCTAATAGTAATGTATAATTATCTGTGCTTTTTCAGTGCTTTTTTGTGCTCATAGGGGTTTTAAGACCATCTAATACTGGGGTGGTTTACTGGATACGTGCATAAAAAAACACAACACAGGTTTTTAAAATACTTTATTAGACAGCTCTGGGGGTCTTCTTCCATCTTCGGGGGTCTTCTCGCCGGATTCCTCTGCCATCTTCTGCTCTTTTGCTAGCTCTTTTACTCATGGAGGAGCCCGGCTTTCTCCTTTTCCAACGCCGTCCGGGGGGTCTTCTTTTCCCGCTCTTCAGGGGTCTTGCTCTTCGGTTTTTCTTGCTGGGCCTCCGCTTTCTTCTTCCAGCTCTTTTACTAGTGTTGGCCCAATCCTCTGTCGCTGTTGCTGCCGCCGTCTTCTGCTTCTTCTTCTTCTTCTCTTCTTCTTCTTCTTCCTTCTTCCGATGTTGACAATACGCTCTCTCTGGCCGTAATGGCAGGGACGCGTTGTGTGGCGACTTATATAGGGGCAAGGGCGGGGTCACCGGGTGATGTCATATGGTGATCCCGCCCCTTATGATGTCACCACCCCAGAGGATGAAGGGGGGTGCCGTCAGTGCCATGCCGCCTGGTGGGGGGGATGCTGTCTTAGTGCTGCACCACAAAGGGGGTGTTGTTTGTTTGCCTTTCCCCCCAAAAGAAGAAACCACCAGCTGCCACTGGTGGATGCACAGGAGGGTCACACACTGAATACAAGGCACAGTGGTGTAGTGGTTAGCACTCTCACCTAGCAGTAAAAAGGGTCGCTGGATCGAATCCCAACCATGACACTACCTGCCTGGAGTTTGCACGTTCTCCTTGTGCCTGCGTGGGTTTCCTCCAGGTACTCCGGTTTCCTCCCACACTCCAAAGACATGCAGGTAGGTTAATTGGCTTCTGTCCAAAATTGGCTCTAGTATATGAATGGGGACCTTAGATTGTGGGCTCCTTCAGTGTAGGGACCAATGTGAGTGTGCAATGTACAGGGATAGGGGTATACACTCACTCACTCAGGTTGAACTGGATGGACTGGTGTCTTTATTCAACCTTACTAACTATGAAACTATGAAATGTTGATGGGGTTATTTGCAGGTAGCAGCTTTTAGGCTTATGATGCCTAAAAGGGCATCATAAGGTAGGGTTCTGCCTGGTCAGAGGTGTGGCTATGATGGGTGGGAGGTAGGGTGCCAAATATTCAATATGGGGGAATAGAGGTGGGATTATTTTTAGGTGTGACTCTTTTAGAAGCAGTAGAGATATTGCATTGAGGTTCAGTATAGGGATGGAGTTCTGGGCAGAGGGTTGGTTCTGTTGAGTGTGCAGGTTAGGAGGCCATATTGGATACAGGGGACTAGGTGTTGGTTTCTAAGGAGAAGGGCTGTGTTGGATTGGAGAAGGAGTTTCACATATTTATTGTGGGGGGGAGGCATAGAGGTGGGATATGCAGATGTTGCTGTGTTAAATATATACAAAATTTGCAGAATATATATTATATTTGGGGTGATAGGTTATATATGTTAGGTTATTAGGTGCAGGGAGATCATTGAGCTGTAGAGGTTTCAGAAATCGCATTAGTAGGAATTGATTGCTTTGGGTGGCAGAGACCCTGACTCATATCATCAAACAGCGCCCTGAAGCTTAAACCTGCTTGTCTGTAAATAAGCAAGCTTGTGCGAGATGGGAAAAAAAAAAAGAAAGAAAGAAATGTAGATGTTATAAAGTAAATGGATTCTCAGGTTTTGCAATTGAATTCTTGGAAATAGACCGAGTAGATTCGCATTCAAGCAAGAAATGTAATTAGACAGTGTTTGTAACAGTGCATTGCTCCCTCCATCAGTGCATCACTCAGACCATATTTGCATGCCTTTGATATTTGCTAACAGCGGGGAGTGCCGCTCCAGGCAGACATCTTCCTTTCATCTCCAGTGAATTTCCTTCTCAGTAATACACACAGGTTGTAAGCACATCTTCAGATAAACATCCTGCTGATGATTTGTAGACTTCTGGTGCAGCTTTTATTAAAGCATCGGATAGTTTCATAAGGATCAGTTCCTCGATTCCAGTGATAGTAAATAGCTGTAGACACAGCCAGATTAAGTCAGCCGTGAGATTGGATCCAACAGGACAATACATGGTATGATTAGGTCAACACATCATTTTCATTATTACTTTTCGGTTTCATAGTCTGCTAACTATGATGTCAATCCAAGTCAGGCAACTGTTGACCGGCATGGTGTTTGTTTTGGCTTTGTTGCATTTGAGGGATTTTTTTGCTTGGGACCTTTCACTAAGTTGGGGCGATTTCCCTTTACTTCCCACCCCAGAAATGCAACAGGAAGCGAAAAGAAATTCCCCCAAAGTAAAGGGAATTCTCTTTGAATAATGAAAGTTTAATAGTGCTAATAGGTGAAATAAATTCCAGCTGCTAGCACACCAAGATATCAATGGTAAAACAGTTTACATAAACAAGTGCTGAGCTAATCAAAACTCATATAATAACCCATTAAAAAATAAACATGAAACGTAGAAAGGGGTATAAAAGCTGAAATGTGCACAATGAACCCCAAGAAAAGGGTTAAATGCCCACAAGATTAAGGCTACTTCCACACTGGGGCGTTGTGGGCGCTGGCGGTAAATCGGTGCCATATTTAGTGACGTTTTACCGTAGTTTCAGCGGCACTATTCGGCCGCTAGCGGAGCAGTTTTAACCCCCACTAGTGGCCGAAAAAGGGTTAAAACCGCCCACAAAGTGCCGCTGCAGCGCTGCCCCATCGTTTTCTATGGGAAGGGGCACTTTAGGAGTGGTAAACACACCACTCCTACAGCGCTCCAAAGATGCGGCTTGCAGGACTTTTTTGACCGTCCTGCAAGCGCACCGCTCCAGTGTGAAAGCCCTTTGGCTTTCACACTGGAGAGACAGCAGTGCCTGTTTCAGGGCACTTTTCAGGCACTATTTTTAGCGCTGTAGCACCTGCAAAGTGCCCCAGTGTGAAAGGGGTCTTAGTCCACAATATAAGTCCACCATTCATAAAAAGGTGTTATACAATTTGCTGGCAAAAGTGTCCTCCTAATAAGCGCAAGCATGGAAGTGCAACTCTTCAAACTGTGAAGCACATAACCAGTCTTCCTCCACCATATGCCATATTAAACGTACTTACCAGAAAGATTTGGCCCTCTGTATTAGAGAAGTCATACAGTGTTTAATATAAAGGAGTTCTTGTCAAGAGGTGCAATGTTCATCCCACTCAGGTCTACGGGTCACCGTCCAATTCACAACCGTACTCATGGAAACAAAAAGCTAAGGGCACCACATAGCATAAAACTAACCAAGATGATTTTATTAAAATTAATTGGGATACTTACATAGATTAAAAACAAACATTGCATGTAATAAATCAGCCAATGACATCATCACACAATCAGAGTCCGGAAGTGGTATGCGTTACTCCCAGGAATGGCTGTTTTACTACATGCACTGTTTGATTTTCATTTTTTTTTTAATCTTATCTGAAGTAAAATCGTGTTGTATTCAACAGTGTCTTATTAAAGAGTTAAAAAGGAAGTTAAGTCTTCCACTTTAATTGTACCTACAGGTAAGCCTTTAATAAGGATTATTTGTAGGTACTGTAAATATCTCCTAAACTTGCACCGTCCTGGAGATATTTACTATATACGCTGCAGCCGACATCATCAACGCATGCGCGCTGAAAGAACGCCACACTCATGCCATTTCTTCAGGGCCCGTGCTGTGACCGGGCAGATCCTGCACGCATGCGCGGGAGAGACATCACCGTGGCTCTGGCCAATCACAGTGCTGGAGCCCACAAACCTGGAAGTAACTCCGGGAAAAATGTTGGCCCTGTCAGCGGTGTGCCGGTGCCGATTCAGGGCATCGTTCTAAGGTAAGTATTTCATAATGAGCCAGTATGCGATGCATACTAGTTCATTATGGCTTTGTCTTGCAGATTTGGGGGTTTTTTTGGAGATTTTTTTACAAACTGTTTAAGCTGTTTGTGGATTGTGGAAAGTCAGCAGGTGACTATACTGTCTGGACAAACTGGGTTTATTAATATATGTCAATGCTTTGAATGGCATTTGAAACAAAAGACTTGACACCAGAAAAGGTGTTCCCATTGGAAGCCTCAACTCTTGTTCTGGTATCATCTCCAAAGCCTCTTTTATGTGAGTGGCCAAGGGACAGTAAAAACAGGCTCATGGTTTTACTACCTGCCAGCCTCCCACCTAAAAATCGACAAAACAGTCAAAAGGGAGCTGTTCGCATGCTTTGTGTCATGGCCCTGGCAAATTTAACATGGCATGTCAAGTTGACTGTCAAACCCGGCCATTCAATAGGGACAAAACCACATTGGTCGTAAATTGCTGTACAGCAAAGATCGTCAAGATCGCCTCCTTGCTAGTGGCCGCTTAGCCACGCTCTGAAAAATCATTCTTTGTGGATCACTTTTCATAGAATGGGCTAGTGTGATTCTAGATTTAAATTTTAGATTTACTCTCACTTTTTGTTTCAGTGACAACGCTCACGTGGACAGATTCAGATACAATGGTGAATCGTTGCGGTGATGATACAAACACCAATAAAAACTTGGCAAAAGGTACAAGAACCTTTTTATGGAATTAATACCATTTTATTGAAGTGATTTAATATCATAAGATCACAGGGATAAAGACTATCATGGTAATCAGTGACTGGTAGTCAATAAAAAATACATTCCCTCCTCGATTATTCATTAAGTAAATATAAAGTGAATAATACACACATAGATTTGTCCCCCAACCCAACTGTGGAATAAAGTATATGATTATTCCATTTTCAATTACACAACCTGACCATACTAAACATTGAGGCAAAAAAAAAATTATTGGAAAGGTGCACTCTTGGTACTCAATAGATATACATCATATTTTGAATGTATGTAATTGCTTTTTACAATGGAATCTCTTTGTTTATTGTAAACTTAAGTCCTGTTTTTAATATCTGAAAACCTTAATAAAATAAGATTAAACCAAAAAATAGACAGAATAATTACTGCATGCAAAAGTATTTTTGATCCTATAGGTAAAATTAACATTTTTTTATAGCAATATTTTTAATATCAGTTAGGTTTAAGTATATATTTATAGTGAAATGGAGGGACGCTGTGTGTGTGGCCCATCTTCCCAGAAGACTTCATTGTTGACGAAACATGTAAGAGTTTGGCCACTCTTGGCATCTGTCTGCATTAGCATCTAGTGCTCCCTGCTCTACACTATCAGCCTGCTGATCCACCCTGCTGTAAAGCTTGTCAATGAACTCTGTAAGCTTTCAATAAACTTTAAGGTTTATTATGGACTTCATGATGGAAATTTGCATTTCTTTCCTGGCATTTCATTGCAATTGACTGGGAAATGATGACCATCGTTTCCTTGCTGACTGCCCAACCTGTGTTAACATGTTATGCGCTTTTGGCCCTTATAAACATTGGCCCATCTTTTCTGGTAAGAGGTGTAATGATTTTTCCTAGTCGGTGGTGGATCTCTTTTCACCTAAGTTGGAAGAACACATGCTGTTCCATATTGCACTTTTTGCTCTTTATTTGCTGTTTCATATTGCAATTATTTGCACATTATTTGATCTATAGCTCTGCTTTGACACATATATTAAGTGTATTTGTGCCCCGACTATGGATATTAATGCAGACTCTTCCACCCAAAACATTGAAAGCACTTTTGCCTGCAGCTCTGCATGCTCCGCAGAAAAATTTAACACCTGTATTGCAAAATGCCATCATTTTTGCACACTTACTATTTTTTGTATCTTTACTTGCATCTCTCCCGAAGCACCAGTGATGAATCCAGGTCCCCCGAGTTGCCTTCTGGTGAAGGCTACGTCACCAGTGTTTTCCAGGGTGCTCTTGTACATGATCAGGTTCACGTTAAGTTAAAAAAATGTTAATATTCTTTTCCATTAAAGTCTGTAAAACTGTTTTAAATGATACAAATGTAACCTTTAAGCTACTTTCACACTGGGGCAGAGAGGGTGTCAGCGGTAAAGTGCTGCTAGTTTTAGCAACGCTTTACCGTCGTTTTAGCAGCGCTTTTCAGCCGATAGTGGGGCACTTTTAACCCCCGCTAGTGGCCGAAGAAGGTGTTAATAGCAGGGGCAGACTGACCATTCGGCCACTCGGGCAATGCCCGAGGGCCCCGGGCCACTAGGGGGCCCATCAGGGTTGCCAGCCTCAGTAAAACCAGGGGCAGTATGTAAAAATCTGTGTTTTTTTAATCTGTCTCTGAAATGTCCCTTACCGACATCCTTTTGGTCTAAGAATCCAGAGATTATAGCTGCTCCACCTCTCCAGTACCTTCTCAGCCAATAGAAACATGTCTGTATATACTGTGTGTACATGTATGTGTATACTGTGTGATTGTATACTGTGTGTATCTGTTTTTGTAAACTGTGTGGCCCCATAATCTCTGATTGTCTGGGGGCCCCATAATCTCCTATTGCCCGGGGGCCCCATGAGTTGTCAGTCCGCCCCTGGTTAATAGTGCCCGTGTAGTGCCACTGCCGAAGCGTTTTGCAGGTGCTTCGGCAGTGTTGCCCATTCATTTCAAAGGGCAGGGCGTTTTAGGAGCAGTGTATACACCGCTCCTAGACTGCCTCAAAGATGCTGCCTGCAGGACTTTTTTCTAACGTCCTGCAAGCGCACCGCTCCAGTGTGAAAGCACTCAGGCTTTCACACTGGAGTGAAAGGAGAGGCGCTTTACAGGCGCTTTGCAGGTGCCATTTTTGGAGCTAAAATGCCTGTAAAGCACCTCAGTGGGAAAGTGGCATTAAAGTAGATATAAACTCAAACTGGACCTTCGTTTTCTAAAGCATCATGTATCGTAACTATAATTGTCGCCACTTTCCATTTTGTATTAAAAAAATATATTTTTATCTTTTTTCATCTTTTTTGCATTTCACTGTTGCTGATCTCCTCTTCCAATCCTTTTCCGGAACTTCCTATCTACATGGATTCACTCAAAAGTCAGCTACACATCCGGCCTGGCTTCCTGATAACAGCGGCCCATACAATGTGTGTCAGCACTCCCGCTTGTAGTGTCCACCAGAGATGCATGTGACAGAAGCACAATTGGGAGACAGCTGTCACCCCATAACAAGGAATGCCGGAACCGGGACCTTCATAGCAGGATATGGTATCCTTTTAAATTATATTCTTTTAATAAAAGCTGCAGATTTAAAATATTTAAAACAACTTTCCAAATGATAATGCATGTTAAAGCTTATTTGATATTTTAATAATTGGGCTTAGATCTACTTTAATAAACTGTATTTTGTGCAAAGCAACTTTGAATTTGGGATTGTTGGCCTGGTGACAATTGAAGGAATGGCGCTCCGGGGTATATATTGTATCTGTACAGTGAAGAGATGACAGATTTCCATGGCTTTGAGCCGTACAGCCTCTGATAAGAAGAGGTCTTTGCATTCTCTTAACATGTCTTTTCTTTTCATCTTGCTACTCTTGTTTCAGATCAGAGATATTTCATTCGATTGTTTGACGGGACTAATATACATAATTATTATTTGTACAGGGAAATCGTGAGGTCGCCTTCGCCATTATTTTATATGTGGATGTCAGCTGCCTCTACAGGCAATAATAGAGACTATTTACATCCAGAAGATTTTGAACACGATGTGGCCTTAAATTAAACCGGGGCACGATCGAGATCTTGCCAGGGAGACACTTGTGGCAGCTTAATAATTAGAGTTTGCAGCCTGAGCACCTTGTTGTGACTCCTGCTGATAAGGTTTAAGTGCTTTGAGGGAAAGGGGGGTTTTGGAAGGAAGGTAGGAAAGAAGAAAGAGAAAAGGGAAGAGAAGAAGGATGGAAGGAAAGAAGGAAGGCAGGCGATAAGAATAAATAATGAAGGGGAAGAGGAAGTAAGTTAAGAAAATAGGAAGAAAGGATGGAAGTAAGAAAAAGAATGGTAGTAGGTCAGGATAGAGGAAAAAAAGCACAGAACGAAGGTGAGAATGAAGAAGATGGGGGGGCGCGAGAAAGAAATAGGATAGAAGAAAGGAAAAAATAAATGTTGGAAGAGAGGAAGTAAGAAAGAGGATGGAATGGACGAAGGAAGAAAGAAAATGGAAGGCGGACCTGAAGGAAGAAAGAGAATGAAAGGGAGGTACAAAAAAGAGGATGGAGAGGAGGCAAGAAGAAAGAAAAAATAATAAAAAGGATGGAAGGGAGGCAGGAAAGAAGAAAGATAATTGAAGGGAGAAGGAAGGAAAGAAAGAGGATGGAAGGAGGACAGGAAGGAAGGAAAAAAAGAGGATGGAAGGGAGGCTTAAAGGAGGAAAGAGAACAGAAATGAGACAGTAAGGAAGAAAGAAAATGAAAGGAGGGCAGAATACAAGAAAAGGATGGAAGGGAGGCAAGAAGGAAGAAAGAGGATGGAAGGGAGATGAGAATGAAATAAGAAAGGGTGTAAGGAGACAGGAAAGAAAGAAAAATGTATGGAAGGGAAATAGGAAGGGAAGAGGAGAGGCTGTATGGAAGGCAGGAAGAAAGGAAGAGAGAGTGGAAAGGAGGCCGGAAGGAAAGAAGTGAGTATGGAAGGCAGACAGGATGGAAAAAAGAGAGGGTGGGAGGGAGGAAGGAACTAAAGAAGAGATGATGAAAGGTAGGTAGGAAGGAAAGGAGAATGAAAGGGAGGCAGGAAAGAAATAACAAAAGGTAGAAGGAAGGCAGGAAGGAAAGAAGAGAGCATGGAAGGGAGGCAGGAAAGAAACAAAAAAAGTATGGATGGGAATCAGGAAGGAAGAAGGGCATAAGCATTTTAAATAAATAAATCATTTTAAATGTTTATTGCTTATTTATTTATATGAATGCATAATCAGATTAAATGGTGATCATTAATATCTGTGTTCAGCTTTACCAACGTGGAATTACACTGTGTTGAGCTGTGTATTTTACACTTCTTTTCTTAATTGCCTTTGGGGGAGAGGGGGTATAAGAAAATTGCTTTCTTCAGTTCTTTATAACTGTTAAAGACATTTCTTATTCTCCTGCAATTAATTTGTACTTTCAGCTATTTTAAGGACCCAAACAGTCAATCAGCTTCGTCTTGCCTATTGTGTTGTAAGTGTGTCTCTGGGGAGATCTGCAGAGGTAGTCAGAAAGTTACAGCAATGGGAAGACATGCTATTGGGATCCTGACAAGGTAATTGCGCACCGCACAACATGACTTAGGGTGGCTGAAGTTTGCTCATTTACAGACACGGGCTTTGAAAAAGCTTCTATTTATAGCCCTTTTATTGGCCCTTTTCCATGAACTGTTATCCACACTTTGTACAGTATCTCACAAAAGAGAGCACACTTTTGTAAATATTTTATATCTTTTCATGTGACAACACTGAAGAAATGACACTTTGCTACAATGTAAAGTAGTGAGTGTACAGCTTGTATAACAGTGTAAATTTGCTGTCCCCTCAAAACAACTCAACACAGCCATTAATGTCTAAACCGCTGGCAACAATAGTGAGTACACCCCTAAGGGAAAATGTCCAAATTGGGCCCAAGGTGTCAATAGTTTGTGTGGCCGCCATTATATTTCATCACTGCCTTAACCCTCTTGGGCATGGAGTTGCCATTCATGGTTCCCTCAATAAACTATTGCTCCCCAGTGTTGAAAGCACTTATGCAGCCTCAGAACATGATTCCACCACCATGCTTGACTGTAGGCAAGACAACCTTGCCTGGTTGCCACCACCTACGCTTGACACCATCTGAACCAAATAAGTTTATCGTCTCATCAGACCACAGGACATGGTTCCATTAATCCATTTCCTTAGTCTGCTTGTCTTCAGAAAACCGGTTGCGGGCTTTTTTGTGCATCATCTTTAGTAGAGGCTTCCTTCTGGGACGACAGCCACGCAGACCATTTTGATGCAGCGTGTTGCGTATGGTCTGAGCAGGCTGTCAATCAAGAGGCCATGGGGCGGGCAATAGTCGAAGTCCTGTAAAGTGGTGGCAATGATGCCCCGTGCTCCGTAACTCTGCCTGGTTAAAGCAGCTGCCAGCCAGAGTTACACATACACTTTAATCATTAAAGTGGTATTGTACTCAAAAACAAATTGTAATATATTGCAGCTTACTAATCATTAGATGTGGTGGCTGCATTGGTTTTCTTTTTTTAGCACTTTTCCCTCTGCTTTCACCTAGTGATCTGGCCAGTAACACACTTCCTGTTTTAGAGCACCCCACTCTGGATGAAGGAGCACAAATACACCTTTGGACAGCAGCATTATCAGTCTAGGGGGGAGGGGAGTATTGGATGTACTAACAGATTTAATTACACTAACAAATTAAAACCAAACTCCAGCTCCGACTTTATAAGCAGTTAAAGCAATGTTTTTTTTTTTTTTTTGATGGGATAAAGGTTATACTTAAATAAATAAATACTCATTCAAGATCATTGTAAGCATTGTCATTGTAAGCACTTATGTCAGTGGTAAATGGTTTGTGTCAACACTGTAATGGCTACATCTGCAGGATAACTTGGTCTGTTGAAAAATCACAGGCTTTCTGGCTGAATCACTAGGAGAAAATCAAAAAAACCTAAAGCCTCATACACACAATCGGCTTGTTGGCCAACAGAGTGTCAGACTTTTGTCCAAAGGCCGTGTGCCAAGAACTTGTCTTGCATACTCACGGTACACAATTGTTGGCCAACAAACACGAACGTAATGGCATACTAGACGTACTACGAGACTATAAAGAGGAAGTTCAATTGTCAGGCGCCACCCTTTGGTATCCTTCTGATAATTTCGTGTTAGTAGAAGTTTGGTGAGTGTTGATTCACGCTTTTCAGTTCGTGGTTTTCAGTTAGTTTCTGAACGGCCGTTCGTTAACCAGCCATGTTGCCGAATCGGAGGAGAGAATGTGCTATTATTGGGCTTGGAATTATTGCTTTGACCCAAGTCCAGTCCAGGAACATGGGAAGGAGGAGTTCTTGGACCAAAAATTGGTTGCTTAATCATGCCCAATTATCACCACTAATTATCTCTGGATGACGGACCCCTGCTTTCACCAACTCTTGGCACTGGTGACCCCCTATATTAAGAAGCAGGACACATGCATGAGGCTTGCCATTATTCCCGAGCAAAGGCTCATAGCCACCTTGCGGTACTTGGCGACAGGTAGAAGTCTCCAGGACTGTCAGAAACCATGAATCAGACTGAGATAGAAGTACAATCAAATCACACTTGTTTATTAATAAAAATAAAAAGGTAAATAGAAAAAGCGTAGTCAAGCATAGCCAGAGTCCAGTAACCAGATCAGGTAGTCAGCTAGTCCAAAGTTCATTAACCAGATCGGGTAATCAGCTAGGCCTGAATTCAGGGATCCAAGGAGAGCAACTGCAAGCAGGATAAGGAGCCAGGAGGGATGTCAGCAAGCCAGTCTTGAAACAAACCACAGGAGATGGCTCCTTGTGATGTGACCAACGCGAAGGCAGAGGAGAAGTGAGCTGGAAGGCTTTAAATAGGCAGGTCAGACGAGCATCATCGGGAACAGCTGGTAACTGTGGAGAGAGAAGAGAGCTGGCAATTAGCCGACAGCTGAGCGGCCAGCCCAGAGGAGGAAGGGCTAAGTCAGCCCTGACAAGGACCTCAAGTTTACCACTGGGATCTCCCCCCAGGCTCTGGGACTCATTTTCCCAGACACCTACTCAGCCATTATTCAAGTCCTGCAAAAGGACTATATTCGGGTAAGTTTTTTTATCTTTAAGATCACATTCTATGTATTAATGTTTGCTAATGTATTGTATTCATTTGTTGATTCCATAATTATCAATAATGTAATATGCTATGAATGTCTTTGTCCTCAAAGCAGTCTATTGTTGCTTGCAACCTGCTTGCCCTTCAGACACCTACACTACTAGGAATGTACACACTGCAACTACTCAGTAATCTTGGCCCTGGTGCCCGGGTCTCCAAAACTCAGGTACCTAGCAACACTGCCAGGTCCTTCCACCTCTTCCTTCTCCATGCTAATGTTAATGCACTACATACTTTGCTAATATGTGGAGTGGGTGTTTTGTTTGGACATCTAAACACTCCACATGGATACACATTTGAAGCCAGATTCCAAGAATAGTTGCGCAAACAAGAGGATCCCAAATACTTTCTTCCTCTTCTGGGTCGCTTTGGCCATGTTAATGTTTACTCCTGACTAGTGGACTCCACCATGCTGCACTCTGGTTGTTTTTCTGTGAAAAATGCATAGAAAAGGGAAGGTGGTGTCATTGTATAGAGGGCAAACGCTAGACAAGTGCCAACATTGAAATAGTATAGCAGTTGCCCCCGACCCCTCTTGTCTCCTATGGGATAGGGAATATATAAGGATCATCCTAGTAGGCATGACTCTGTGTGACTGTGAACCCTGGGGCCTCTCCTCTACCCATGTCTACACTGGCAAGGTTGCATTAATGGGCACTGATGAGCCAGGCAGCAACCAGAAAGTGTTATTTACCCCTTAAGTTCTGCCCTAAGCCCATGGCCTTTGGCCCACCTAGAAGCACTCCTGTCAGTGGCTAAATGATTGTGTTTGAAGTTGTCACTTACGTTTTTGAGGGGAAGATGGCCTTGTTGGCTCCCCTGTTGGGGCCCGAGTGAGGGTAGCCTCCATTAGTCCCTTCTGGTGGCCTCCTTTTTTGGTGCCTGCCTGTTGAAAGAAGAGAAAAAAAATATTTCCAAAAATAAAGAAATGTCCAAAAACAGGGCCAAATAAGAATGTTAATATCTGCTTTATATTTACTGTCATCTTTAGAAAACCAAGTCATACAAAGATTTTAGAAAACACTATATATAATTCTCTAGAGCTACTTGGAGAAAGAACATATACAAACAGCTAATTTACACATATATATATATTGGTTAGATACAAATATTGCTTATTCTCTTTTATGATCTGATGTATGTACTCCATCTGGTCTTGTTCATGGTGTATGAGATCAGACCATCATTTTCTGATTTGGTCCTTTGATCATTCCACCGAAAATTCGCACTGTAAAACAGCAATAACCTTCTCCAAAATTAGGTTCTTTCAGCTACTGGGCCTTTCATAATTGTGCAGCTTGCCGTCGTAATCGTGCTTCTCTAGGATGCGCACCATCTCCACCATCTCTCCCTTGCTCATGGGGGTTGCTTTGTGCCTCCTATGAGCGCCACCACCGCAGGGCTGCCTGGAATCCACCAAATCCATAATTTTGTCCCTCCCGAATGTTCCGCCGTGTGTGTCACATATAGAAGAGAGATGGTCACGCCCCAGGGTCATGACGCACTAAGAGCAGAGTTTCACGCATGCGCAGTGTATATAAAGCCAGAACGCACGGTTGATGGAACAGCCGTAGGAACGATCTTGGCATGGAGGATGAACGATTGCCATTGCCAACACATGAAAGGAGCGATAAAACGAAGGTACAATTGGAATTTGGGGCATAGGTGGTGGTTAGTGGCCTATACTGCTTAGATTGAGGCCTATATTAGAACCAGCTTATGAGTTAAGCCAGACATTATGGTTTGTCTTGTGTTCTGTCTTGCAGACATCATATCATTTATCATGACAGATACATTTACAGCGTCTGATTTTTTACCACAATTCATTGACCTGTATGGGGGGCTGCCCTGTCTCTGGAAGATCAAGATTCGAGACTATGCCAAGAAAATTTGAGGAAGGCAGCGTTGGAGAAGGTGTTCAAGTTGGTGAAGCCTTTGTAACCCAGTGCAGACATCAACTATGTCAAGAATTTTTTTTTTAAATACTTTTAAAAGGGAGCTCAACACGGTCATGGATTCAGAGATCTGGAGCAGCAGCGGATGACCTATATATCCCCAGGCTGTGGTATTACAACAGCCTGCAGTTGTAATACAGTTGTAAGACAGAACCCAGGCCATCGCTGTCTATGCGCCCTTCGGCATCTGCTGAGGCCACAGCTCCTGAGGTCCACACAGGTACTGTTGCACAGGATAAGGATGTGGAGGAGCCCAGCTTGACCTAGATATAGCATCGTTGAACATATTTGTATCCAAAAAATACAATGATGATAACTAGAAATTATTGTTCAAATATTTCTGCCTTAACAAAGTGGTTTCCATATCAATAGACAGTAGTAACAAATGATTGGAAAAATAATAAAAAATAATGGGGTCAGAATGATAGTCTTTTCTATTTCTCCACATTCAATTTGCAACAGTGAAGAGATAAAAATTGTGTGTGATTGATGACAAAACCCTAAAAAAGATTCTAATTATGTCCCATTTTCATACACAGAAAAGTGTGGAGGAGCCAGTGGTCAGCAGCCAGACGGAGTCACAGATTCCTCTCCTACACCCTTCTGCTAAAAGGGCCAGGAAGGAATCTGGAGGAGGCCACAGCTGCCTTCCTCAGCCAGGCCACTACTGCCATCTGTACTGACCCAGATGAGGCTGAGGGATTTGCCATGCTGACCGCCAATAAATTAAGGCAGATGGACGGTGAGCAAAGGAGCAGGTGTGAGGAACTCATCCTGCAGCTCCTCAACAAGGGGGTGAGGGACCAAATTGCAGAAAACACACACCTGTGTGATTTTATGACCCCCACATCCACCACCTCCACAGCCCACCCACATACCACAGCCACCCCACCCACCACAACCAATACAGCAGTATGGCTGTCAGTGGCAATACCAGCCACAAGACCTCCAACAAAGCGCTGGTCTGGGGATTTTTACCCCTACACCACTTGTTTTTTGTTTTTGTTGAATAATGATTTTATTCTTTATATTTTCTATATTTATAGAATGCTATTTATATTTGGATGGCAGATAGCATCTTTAATATTATTTGTTTTCATTTTTTAATGCACAATAAAAAACATTGTGTAGAATAATACTTGGCTATGTGTTTTACTTGACAGTTTGGAAGTAGGCAATTACATTTTAAAAAATACAATTAAATTAACAAGGCACAACAACATAGTTGTATCTTAGATCTTAAAAACTACGGGATAATGGTGTTGTGGTAACTTGCCCAAAAAATAAAAAAACAAGCATAATAATATTACTCTTGATATCACTAGAAAAAAAAAGCCTTTTCAAATAAGTGTGCCATAACCACATAAGTATCACCAGCAAAACAGCTTCATTATTATCCCATTAAGACCTCTTTCACACTGAGCCTCCACCGGTGTCAGCGCTAAAGCGGCGCCACTTTACCGCAGTTTTAGATTCGCTATTCGGCCGCTAGCGGAGGGGTTTTAATCCACCGAGCAGCGTTTTGCCGGCAATATCGCAGCACTAAATGATAGTGTTTTATTCCTGCGCTACCACTGGTGATCTATCAAATGTCAGGGGCTGCTGCTACTACCGGAATGGATCACGCCGTATCCACTTAATATGAAACATAAGATATGTTGGTATTGCGCTGTCTCTATATTAAATAACCCTCCGAGGGTGATAAGTATAATGCCTAGTTACATAAATCAATAGTGTAATATAAAAATATATATATCTATAAATAGTAACATAGTGGGGAAAGGGGAGGGGGAAATTTTGGGACTTTAAATTAGGTCATAGCCTCCATCCCTATCAGATATAAGACATAAAATTAAAAACAAGAGCTAAGCGGGACTTTAAATGAAGTACGGGGTCTTTTATTGAAAAAAAGGGAAAAATGTATTATTCGTTTTTATAGTAAGACATGATTACATGTATATTGAAGAGGTGCGCAGACAGACACATTATTAACATTAGCATTTTGCTTTATATAATCTTATTGACCGATACAGAATAGGTTATAAAAGCACACCTCCATTATATACATAGAACAACCAAATATAGTAATAAATTAAACAAATAATACAATGTAGGCAACAACTTTGAATCTATGACTTCTTGGTTGTTGCAATAAATTAGTAAGAAAAACATAATTGATGCAATGTTTAAAAAATTGATACTAATTGAAATTGGGGTACCTGAATACACGGCAATTATTAGCTCTACGCGTTTCGTCAGGAGCAAGCTCGTGATTGGTCTGAAAATACAAAGTAGTAGTAAATTAGTATTTGCAATGATGGAGCATGGGGAGGTTGAAAAACCCTACCTAGTGGTCACTTACACATAGCCATGCAGTCAAAGGTGCAGCCTCGAAAGCCACCAGGCACCCAAAGCGATGGTACGGGAGCTGAGGAGGCCCATCCAGGGGCGAAGAGGCCCACAGAATGCACACACAGGCAGCCACCAGGACAACAAGGGCGTTTGGTAAGTGAAGATGAAATAAGCATGTAAGTATAAGCCTAATAGGTGAGAAAATACATAGTGAGAAATACAGATGTTGTGAAAAATATGGGGGGAAAATGCAATGAAAAAGAGTAGGATGGGTGTGTGGTAAGTGTAGGAGAAGGTTAGCAAAGGGAGGGGGGGGGGGGGGAGGGGGGAGAAAAAGGAGAGGAAGGGGGGAGGGTGGCAATGTATAACATGACCCAATCTGAATGCCAGGTGACAGAGTAGATGGTAAAAGAAAAAGATAAGGAAAAGGGGACACATAGATTAATAGTGCAAAAATACCTTGTGTATGGAGAAAACACGGAAGCAAAAGGTGGCAGTATATGGTAGGTGATTAGCCCCGGTTGTTCCGGTCCAGCCTGCCGCCGCCAACCATGGACACAGCCGAACCGCCGCCAGAGGGCCCCCAACGTCACACACTCAAAGGCACCAAGGGGAGGAGTGAACAACGCCGGACCCGGGATACATAAACACTCCGAGCCAGCGTCCACACCCACACTCCAGGTGACGTGAGGATGTAAATCAACCTAGCCGGAAAGGCGGCACCCATAACAGTGATGCCGTACATCCGGCGGTGGAAGTGTGACGCCGATACGCAGTGGGTGAACGCGCCCCGCCCCCCAGCCAAAAAAAATGGATGAAGAGGGCGGAGGGCGACCCCCAGTGTGCATCGCAGCTCCCGACCATGACAAAAGGAATGCAACGGGGCAAACGATACCAACACCACCCGACTGCACAGGTGTGTCAAGGACCGAATAGTGCAAAAAATATGATATGCAAAAATTTCAAAGTTTTGAAAAAACAATAGAAGCTGCTATAGCTAAAAAAAATGATAAATAATGAAGTAATGAAATAATGAATTTTCATACACAGGGTACTCACTGTGTATGAAAATTTTTAATAAATGCTATTTGTGAGATACTACACTATGGTATTCCCTCTCTATTAATCTATTGGGTCCTCTGGAGCAATAAGAATAAAATTCAAAGGAGAAGGTGACCGAATTTACCAGGAGAGAAGACATATAAAGAAATCTATATACCTCTATGCGAATCCCTCCTTGCTATAGGTAAGGGGCCACTGCCCACTAAAGTGTGATCACAGCGGGATTAAGCACTGGGAGATCCACACCTCAGTTGAATTTGCACAAGTTTGCACAAAGCACTTACACTTAAAAGAGACTGTTGTTTATTTATGGACTTGAATATTTATATCTTTTTATTTTTGATGGATTTCAATATGTATATTTAATCTATAGAGGCCGGATCCATTCTGATATAACGTATGTTACAGCCGGCTCTGTAGTGCGTTTACTACTATATATATATTTTTTGTTTATTCTAAAGTTTATTCCCATGTGATCAGGAGAGGGTACCCTGTTTTTGGTCTAGGTATACTCTTTCTTATTTTCTTGTATATCATTTGTTTATTATTAGGGTGGTTCACTTATATCACCTCTGGAGAGTGTTTACTTATTTGCACATTTATAAGACGCACTTGACACTTTATGATCAATTCACTGTTTTTTGGCTTTGCACTTAATTGAAGCAGTTGTGTTTCCGTGGAGGTTTTCAATTGACTCTGTAGTGCGTTTACTTTTTTTTTTTTTTTTTTTGCATTTTTTCTGCACTTTATCAAAATAGTAATCTTTTAAGAGACTGTTTTTAGTTACTTACCTTTGTTCACTTGATTTTCATTTATTTGGATTCTATCACCTCTGTGGTGTGTTTATTTTATTTTATTTAATGTAGCACTTTGCACTTTTTGATACTATTCAGTAGACATTTATAGATATATATTTTTATATTACACTATTGATTTATGTAACTAGGCATTATACTTATCACCCTCGGAGGGTTATTTAATATAGGGACAGCGCAATACCAACATATCTTTAATATCGCAGCACTGCCCCATTGATTTCAATAGGGAGCCGCGGTGGAGGAGCGGTGAGTTCACCGCTCCTTCACCGCTCCAAAGAATCGGCTGGCAGGACTTTTTCTGACGTCCTGCCAGCCCAAGGGCTTTCACACACTGGAGTAAATGGAGCAGCTGTTTTAGGGAGTTTTGCAGGTGCTATTTTTAATGCTATAGCACCTGCAAAACGGTCCAGTGTGAAAGGGTCTCAAGAAGAAGAGAATGTGTGCTGCATTTTCACATTTCATAATTTGCCACGTCACGAATATTAATTCTCCATTACAAATGCTAGTTTACAAGACCAACCACTTCTGGCTCATTCTTGCTTCCAAGCATGCGTGTTTGTACTTTGGACTTTTGTGTGACGGACTTGTGTGCCGACGATACGAAAATCAGACAACAGACCATTGTCCGCCGAAAATTTACTGGCCTGCCATCCACCATTTTGTTGGCGAAAAGTTGAACAATTGTCTGAAGGAGTACTAACAGTCGGATTTTAACAGTCTGTCATCACACAATCCCCTGCCAACAATCAGATCGTGTGTACGAGTCTTTAGGCTGGGTTCACACCTATGCAAATAGGATGCGGGTTTCCCCGCATACAATTTGTATAGCAGGAGAATGTATTCGGCACTCTATGGAGCTGGTTCACATATCTCCGGAGCGGCTTGCACAGAAAGGCTGTGTGTCTTTGGCTCCATTTCAGGGCAGAATTCAGGCAAAGATTTGGCCCTGATTCCTCCTTAAAACAGAGAACAGGGTCGCACAGCGTTCCTTTCTGATCCGTGGCTGTTTCCAGTGTAAACTGAGCCTAAAAAAAGGAAACGAATGCAGCCATTATATTGAAAAAATAATAAATGTTTGCTTTTGAGATTAATACTGCTTGAATTTTAAACTGTAATGATTTGGGTGAATTTTATTTTAATGCTTTTTAATTCATATGTCTCATTTTATTTCCTTTTTTACTATTTATGTAAAATATTTTACAAATTAACATTTAATACAGGGAGCACCAATGATCCAGGATACAGATTGTGTGGGACATTTTTCAATTCTGTCTCTTGGCAAAGCAAGGCAAAACAGGAGAAAGTCACTTATGCCCCGTACACACAAGCGTATTTTCCGTCGGAATTCCGCTCAAGCTTGCCTTGCATACACACGGTCACGCAAAAGTTCTCTGAACTTTTGACCGTCAAGAACGTGGTGACATACAACACAATGACAAGCCGAGAAAATGAAGTTCAATGCTTCCGAGCATGCGTCGAATTGTTTCTGAGCATGCATAGGAATTATGCACGTCGGAATTTGTACAGACGATCGCATTTTCGGATAGGAACTTTTTCCGACCAAAAAATAGAGAACATGCTCTCAATCTTTTGGTAGCTGGAATTCCACCAGCAAAAGACCGATGGAGCATACACACGGTCCCATTTTCCAACAAAAAGCTCTCATCTGAGTTTTGCTGGGGGAATCATGTGTATGCAGCATGAGACAAATTCGTTAAAAAATGCAGCTTGATTTGAAAATTCCTCAGTAAAATAGCACTGCAATTATATAAAAGCTGCCCCTGATTACTTCCTAATTGCGCTTGTGCTTGGATTAAAAATGTGCCTATTCCAGAGTGATAAATCCATTGCAGACCCTTGCAAAAATGTCTTAGCTATCTGCCCAGAATTACATATGCAGTTGCTACAAATGTAAATGCAAAAAATAAATTTTTTTATAAAAATATACTTTTCTAAATGAGAGAAAGTCTAATTTGCAATAGATGTGTTTCTATTTTTGTTGCTAATTTACATGATATCCCTAGATTGTCGCTCAATGTTCTTTTCCTAGGAGAGAGCACCGTAGCATATATTTTCTTTGACTATCCCTCTGAAACTCCAGCAAGGAGAAGGTAGTAGGTCACTCTGTAGGCAGGTAATGGTTAACGCTGCCCCAGCCGCAAAGTTTAGAGGTTAATTGTGTTTCCCAGGTTTTTCTTTTTCTTTTTTAAATTCTCTATTTAGAGGTATGCAGTAAAACATTACAGCATGACATGGCAAACCATAGTTGATGATATCCATTAAAGAAGTGTAAAAAACATGAACAAAGAATTTATGGATATCAATAAACTATCAGACAAGATTCCAGCACTTCAGTATAAGGTGTCTATAAACATCAAGCCGTAGCCTCTCTACAGCAAGTATATCCTACATTGGATGGAAAACATATAGAAAAACATAAATGGCATGCCAAAAAAGAGAAAAGAAAAAAAAATATGGCACCAACTTGCATGTATGGAACCTGAACATAAGTATTACATGGTAAAGGGCCCCTTGCCCCTTCCCCATACTAGTTGTACCTAACTATCAGAGCATACCAAGTAATATTTTTTTGGTTTATGGAAGGAAAGAGTAGACACCCTAGGTATCTAGATAAAGGGTAAAAAAAAGGATGAAAGGAGAGAGCTTCAGTGGAGTCGACGGCACAAGACATCAAGTTCCCATAGGGGAAGGAGCCTCAATTTAAGAGTAAGTCAAATATTCATCTGAGAAGCGGAACATATCCCAGTAAAGCCAGCATGTGCTGTGTTCCTCTGCCTTGTCCCTAGAGGCAGATGTCATATGTTCCATCCATTGAATGTCATTCACCCTGGCAAACCATTGTGGCACAGTAGGTGGAGATTGTTGTTTCCACATGTTAGGGATGGAAGCCCTGGCTGCATTCAGAAGATGTTTCAGCAAGGATTTACAGTATCTTTTACTGGACATTGGAGTCAATTTAAGAAGCACTCCTGCTGGATCATCCAAAATGGAAATGTCTGTAAGTTTGTGAACAATTTGCAGGACCTGTTGCCAAAAAGGATGCAGCTTTGGACAATCCCAAAAGATGTGGAGTCACGTACCCACCTGAGTACCGCATCGCCAGCACAATGGGCTGTGTCCAGGGAATATTGACGCTAGTATAGCTGGTGTCTGGTACCAACGTGACAAGATTGTAAATGCGATCTTCTGATATTTGCTGCAAAGAGAAGACTTGTGAGAAAAGAGGAGAAACCAGTTCTTTTGGTCCTCCAAGAACGTAGTCTTCAGATCTCTTTCCCACTTGCTCAGATATGAAGGGTCATTTTTAAATGTGATCATAAAGTAAAATACTGTAAGAGTAAGAGAGAGATTTCCATAAAGGGCTATCTCCCAGACTACAGGTTTTTCCTGCCGGGTTTTTCTGGGTCCAACCCCCACCCCCGTTCCTGTGCTCTATTGCACTTTGACTGTTTCATGTCTTTGTTACTGAAGGGGTGCATTGGAGGTAATCCACACACATAGTCTACAGTCAGGTCACTAAACACATTGAGGTATGAAGACAGTGGTACCAGAGTTAATACAGTGTGAAGATACAAGTGGATACCAAGGGTAACAAAGGTCTCTCTAGAAGCATGTTGTTAAGCGTCTACATTTGGCAGCTGAGAAAGCCTCTTGCAGTGAGGAAGATGTTGTCGACACTCCTTCACCAGTGATCCATCCCCCATAACAACAGGAGCAGATCTGCACTGGTGGGGCCCTCATCCTGTACGCAGGTACAGAAGAGAAAGAGTGAAGTGAAGTGCATACAAAGAGTCAGCACTAGGTGCATGGCGATACTCCATACCAATACTGGGAGTGAGGTATCGGTGATATGCTGGACAGGTGGAGAGGGCATTGGCTCTGCATGTGCACAAATAACCGTAGTGATGTACATTGAGAGAGTTTAATACAGTAGAGTTCACTTGTCTGTTCAAGTGTAGGTGACCCGTGTGTGTGAGGCAGTGACTCTGTACAAAAGTGCCTAGCATAGCCCAGAAAAACCCACCCCGGGGAAGGCCTCTCATGTGAGCTTGGCGCTCAATGAGAAGGAAAGCATGGAGGACATGACCACCAACTATCCAAATACCGTGCCCCCCCCCCCCCCCACAACTCCTCTTACATTAAGCTTTATGTGTGGGGGAGTGACCGGATGTGAGTGGTGTACCTGAGTCCGTGTGAGAGAGGGGATGTGAGCAGACCGCTGTTAGGCTCTCTCCCTGTGTCTCCCTTCGCTATGACGCACACTCGCTGGGGGAACTAAGAGCCGCTGGAGGGACGTTGTAAAGTCCGAGGGACGACGGAAGCAGCCGGAAAATTCCGGAAAAGACCGAGAGCGACCGATGTCTGTCGAAGTGAGCCGAACCTAACCGAAGACCGCTGAGTCTACACGGAAGTGAAAGTAAAGCGAGGACGGAGGATAACAGCTGATCGCGGCGCGGTTGTATGGCAAGCTGCGCATAGCTCTAAACGGCGTCCCCGGAGGTGAAGCGTAGCCGGGAGAAAGCTACCCCTGTTAAAGTGGACCTGCAATAGAATATAACCACCCTCGAGGTATGAGACGGGACAAGGGGGGGCACGGATTAAGATGAGATGGTGGAGTGTTGTGTAGACTGTACAATTGAGGATCCTTTATCACTCCCATCTCAATCAGATATGGCTATATGACTGCACTAGACAAGAAGGTACATGTGAGTAACATCGGTCTGATACTGGTCTGAGCTACAGGGAAAAATCCTGAAAAAAGTCTTTGTAAAACAGCCCAACTTTGACAATCCCAGTTGAATAGGACTAGGACTGAGGTCTGAAGGTTAACATACCGTACAGGGGATCCAGAGCGCCAGCTCATTTTCCTTTTTTTTTTCATATCCCAGCATAGGTGCCCCCCCCCCTGCTCCCCTCGCCCCCTCCCCCTTCCCCCCCCCCTTCTTTTCTCCTTTTTTTGGGCCCATACTGCCGCTTTATTTCTATTTGACTCCTAATACTGCTACTGGTACCAATCCGGGGGTATAGACGTATTCTTTGACTCTGAGCTGTGACTCTGTGGGAAGATGTCAAGGCGGCGAGGAGAGGAGTCGGTAGTGCATGAGAATGGAGGGGTGCAACAGCTCCGGTCCGCCAAAGAAAAGAATGCCCCGATAGCACAAGCAGCTGCAGCTGCAGCAAAGCTAGAACGTTATGCCCGCACCCCAGGTCAGTCCCCGGTAAAAGGAGAGCAGTTGATTCAGTTGACACAACAGCCTTGTTCTTCGCAAGTAAAATCACAACAGGGGGGGGTAACGGACAGAAAAAGTCTAAGTCATACAGCATCAAATGCTGCTGCTGCAGCAGGTCAAAGAAGCGCAGGTAAGCGCCAGGGGGCAACTCAGAGCGAGAGCGGGGGTGCTGCTGGAGGCAGCCCCCCCGTGGAGGAAGATCCAACATTAAGAGAGGTCCTCCAAGCGGTAAACGCCTGTAAATCCTCACTGGGAGAATTGTGTGGACAATTTAAAAGTATGAACGAGGAGCTATTACTGATCAGACAGGATATGCAGAAGGCAGCAGAAAGAACAGCAGCATTGGAGACAAGAATAAGTCAAATAGAAGACGATTTACATCCAATACGTCAAGAGTTTAATATTATGAGAAAACAATTGAGTAACCAAAATGCTAGAATGGACGAAATGGAAAATAGACTCCGAAGGGACAATATTAGGTTGCTGGGATTGCCTGAGAGATGTGAAGGTCCTGATCAGATAAAATTCTTAGAAACATGGTTTATTGAGATGTTCGGAAGAGAGAGTTTTTCACCTTTTTTTTCAATAGAAAGGGTTCATCGAGTCCCCTTCAAAGCCCCGCCCCCTGGGGGCCGTCCTAGACCAATGATTTTGAAATTTTTCAATTATAATGATAAGGTAACTCTGATGCGTAAGGCAAGAGAGGTAGAAAATATTAGCTACAATGGAACAAAGATCTCTCTGTACCCAGATTACTCACCGGAGCTGCAGAGGCGGAGAGCCGAATTTTTGGAGATCAAGCGTACTCTACGGACACATAAGATCTCATATGCACTTTTATATCCAGCGCGGTTGAGAATAACAGCTTTGGGAGGAACCCAGCTGTTTGACTCCCCGGCTGAAGCAACTGCATGGCTGGATGCGAATAAGGGGCTGCTGTAGATATAGTGGGGGACTGGGGGAACAGGGGTGGGGGGGGGATTGGGGGGGGGGGGATTTGAGGTTTGAGACATTGACACACAGGGGGGGAGGCGAGTGAGGTTTAAATGAAGTATGCAATTAGGTTTGATAGAGTGATGGGGGTGGAGGATATCTGTTTTTTTATCCTATTTTATGTTTTATTTTATTTGTTTATCTTTACTCACCCACTGTCGGATATGAAGGGAAATGTGAGAAGGAGGGTGGACGTGGTGCGGGAAGGATGGGATGAGTGTGGAAAGGTCACTTATAATCCCCCAGGGGGATACCTAGGAAGGTGGGGTGGTGGGGAGGGGGGAGGGGTGAGAATGGGGAGGGAGGGAAAAAGGGATCAAGTAATAGAGTGCACAAATAATCACAAGAAGGGTAAAGTTAAGATTTGTGTAGTTTATATGCAAATATTAATGTATCTAGAATGTATTTTCATAAAGGTCACGCACTTGTTTAGAATTGGTAACTTAAGAGGAAGCGAACTGAGCACATGTAGAATGTCACTTCACCAGGTATTCACGTTTGAAACTCAGGGTTTTTTTTTTTCTCTCTTTTGCTTATTTTCTTCTGGCTGAATAATGCAGGATAAAATATTTAAGATCGCCTCTTGGAATGTCAGAGGTCTGGGATGCCCGGTTAAAAGAGCGGCAGTGTTTTCTGTGCTTGAGCGGTATGGGATCGGACTGGCCTGCCTGCAGGAGACACACTTAACTAAAGCAACCATCCCCCTCCTTAAAAACAGGAGATATCAAAACCAGTATCACTCTACTCACACATCTTATTCGAGAGGAGTGAGTGTGATAATTGGAACAGGAGTGAGGTTCTCCTGCAGGCAGGCCAGTATTGATGAACTGGGTCGCTATGTCTTTTTGTATGGTACTCTGGAGGATAGACTATACGTTTTGGTGAGTGTATACATACCGCCTCCGTTTAAGATGGAGGTGGTGTGTAGACTTATGGACTTTATGGTAGATAAGGAGGATGTACCAGTTATGATATTGGGAGATTTTAACGAAGTGTTGGATAGTCGGATTGATAGATTCCCCAGTAAAACTCAATCCGGGGAAACGGGGACAACCAAATTAAACCACTTCTTGAAGGAGGTCGGTATCTTGGACATGTGGAGGGTGAGGAATGCGGGTGTGAGGCAATACTCCTGTTTCTCGGGCTCGCATTCAACACTCTCCAGAATAGACCTGGCTTTAGGTAATGAAGAAGCATTGCAAAGCGTGAGAAAAATAGAGTATATGCCTAGAGGGGTATCGGACCACTCGCCCTTGGTATTGTCAGTGAGCATAGGGTGGGGAAAGAAAACATCGGGGAGTTGGAGAATTAGCCCATTTTGGCTTGAGTTAATAAAGGACGTTGATAACATCTCTAAAAACTTAAAAGAGTTTATAGTGCTTAATAAAGATACTGCCCCTATTAATATAACCTGGGATACATTAAAAGCATTTTTCAGAGGCATTTTGATTCAACATGTGGCCAAAATTAAATATAAATCCAGGAGCTGGGAGGAAAAAATTAGGAAAGAAGTCATTGAGGCAGAGGTTAATTATATTAAGGAGCCTACATATGAGAAGCAAGCAATATGGTTAAACAAACAACAGGGGTATAAATCGGTAACTATTAAGAGAGAAGAAAACAAACGATTATTCCAGAAACAGTGCTGCTTTGGGGAAGGAGAGGGAGTGGGTAGGATGCTGGCCCGTTTAGTGAAAGCTAACTCCCCCCCCTCCACTATCCCAATGATTAAATCCAGGAATGGGACAGTTATCACTAGCGGGAGAGAGATAGTGGAAACATTCTGGGCCTATTATAGGGAATTATATAAAACACGAGATCAGGGGAAGGAAGAAGGCATGGTGTCATTTTTGGAGAAAGTGAAAATGCCAACTATCACTAAAGAGGAGAGGGAGGATTTAGAGACCCCGATAACCCTAAGTGAACTACATCAGGCGGTGGCCGGAATGGCCTCCCTAAAATCTCCGGGCCCAGATGGACTCCCGATGGAGATATACAAGAAATACGGGGAGATTCTACTCCCGGAGCTGCTTAGAACCCTGGAAGGGGCAAGATTAGAAGGGAAATTACCAGCATCCATGATGGAAGCGACCATCATAGGGATACCCAAAGAAGGAAAGGACACCCAAGATGTAGCCTCATATAGGCCCATATCGCTTCTATGTTCTGACATTAAAATATTAGCCAAGGTACTTGCAAATAGATTAAATAAAATTATCATTAAGCTTATACACCCAGATCAGACAGGATTCATAACGGGACGGTCAACTAGCATGAACATAAGAAGGGCATTCCTGAATATACAAACGCCAGCGGTGGAGGGGGGCTCAAGAGCGATTTTATCTTTGGACATGACTAAGGCCTTTGACAGCCTAGAGTGGAAGTATTTATGGTATGTTCTAGAGATATGCGGATTTGGCTCCACGTTTATTGGATGGATTAAGCTGATGTATAGCGCTCCCAGCGCAAGATTAAGAATTAATGGGGAACAATCCGAAGAAATAGAAATGAGCAGAGGGACAAGGCAGGGGTGCCCACTCTCTCCACTGCTTTTTGCAATTGCAATGGAGCCGTTGGCAATCGCGGTTAGGTCACATGCTGATATAGCTGGATTCCAAAGGAAGGGAGGCTGGGAGGAGAGAATTGCTTTATATGCGGACGATGTCCTCCTCTTCCTAGGGGATACTGGCCAATCACTTGAGAAGGTAATCAAATTAGTGGAAGATTTTGGAGACTTCACGGGTTTGGTAATAAACTGGGGGAAGTCAGAGTTGCTCCAAGTTGATAATCTGAGTACTGTGACAGCACGGGGGATCCCACATATGGAAGTGGTAAGAGCTCTGAAATATCTTGGCATATACTTAACAACAGATGTTGACCAGTATGTGGACCAAAATATAGTTCCGTTATTTAGAAAGCTCAAGCGGAGCTGCGATGCATGGAGCCGGCTCCCTCTGTCGGTAGCAGGCCGATGCAGCCTGATTAAGATGATATGGCTACCACAATTGTTGTATATACTACACAACGCCCCGGTTTGGTTACATACGAAGTGGTTTAAGAAATTTGAAACCCTCTTCCGTGAGTTGATCTGGAAAAAGGGGCAAGCAAGGATCCGGCTCCGGGCATTACAGCTGCCTACAGATAGAGGGGGAGTGGCGGTACCATGCCCTAGGAATTATTATTTAGCAGCGCAGCTGCAGCATATTGTGAGTAGTGATCAGAAGGGAATAAACAACTTTAATGCTGGAACTGCGCTGATAGAGGCTCCACATGAAATGCTGGGGGATGTACTGGAGGCACGTTCCTTTCAGCGTAAGGATCCCACAATAGTAATGATGAGTAAAGTATGGAAGACTGCAAAAAAACAGTTGGGGTGTACAGAGTGGTCAAAACATACACCCCTGTGGGATAATAAGAACTTGCAGGAAGTATTACTAATAGGGAAAATCAGGTCCTGGGAGGAGAAGGGTATAGCGAGGCTGGGTCAAATATATGAGGGCAGAATTTTGAAAACATTTGAGGATTTAAAAAGGGAATATAATATACCACAGCAGACATTTTTCCGATACCTACAGCTCCGACACGCTTTAGAAGCACAGTTTGGCTCTCAGATGCCAGATCTGGATAAGACATCTTTGTCACAGAAGTTATATAAGATAAATAAATCTGGGGGGTTCATATCCACTACATATGAACTATTATGTAGAGGTTCTGATACAGAACTGGACTTAGGTAAGCAGAAGAAGAAATGGGAGGAGGATATAGGAGAAATTACCGAGGGACAGTGGAGGAGAATACTGGAGCTAGGTCCACTGACTTCAGTCTCTCCATCACAAAAAGTATCACACCTGATGGTGATACACCGCGCTTACTACACACCTAAGAGGCTGTTCGCGTTCGGTAAAAGAACGGACGCTAGCTGCCCTAGATGTAGGGGCTTTGGAGACCTTATACATATGCTGTGGAGGTGCCCAAAGCTGTTTCGATATTGGCAAGAAATAGTCGAAACTATAAACAGGACCTTTGGGACCAAGGTGGACTTGGACCCTAGAACCTGTATACTGGGCTACAGGAGAAATCAGGGGGAGCGAAGGAGCACAACTATCGCTGTTATAAGATGTCTGTTTCAAGCACGGAGACTAATAGCACAGAAATGGCAGGCAGTAGGGGCACCTCTTTTAAGTGATTGGACTCAGGTCATAAATGACTTAGTGTGGAAGGAAAGGACTACATATATACGCAGGGGAAACCTCAGAGGATTCGAGAAAATATGGGAACCGTGGTTGAAGAAAATAGAGAACCCATCGGATTAATAATGCCAGACGAGGATAAAGCTAGGCCTGTGATTAGTTATCTTAATAATCTTAACGACCGGATATGAAATAACTGTAGTTATAGTGAGCAAGAAGATAACAGTCTGGTGCTAGGGGGGGGGGGGGGGGTTGGGGGGATGGGGGCTGGGGGGGATTGGGGGTTGGGTTATGAGGTGATAAAAGGGCACTATGTACGGGATGTAGAGACCATTGTTTTTTAATTCATATGTATTTTTTGACCTGTACCTTGACTCTATTGTATGACAATGAGAAATTTAAATAAAAAGAAATTAAATAAAAAAAAAAAAAAAAAAAGCTTTATGTGTAAATTAAAGCTGGAACAAAGTTGCTGATTCAGTGATATATTGTTAGAGAATCCACAGAACCAGGTTTTCAAATCATCTAACCCAGACAGCCTATTCACACCCTCCATAGGATCCAGTGGAGAGTGCAGAGGGAATGTGTCCTCCTTTAAAAATAAGTGTGATCCTATCTATTCAAACAAGGACCCTTCAAGCAATATTCAAACATATTTTAGAACCAGGACTAGCTGCAAAGGAGGAAAAAAGTCTTTACATGGAAGCAATGGTATTATCACAGCTTAAAATTGTGTTCCAGAAAAATTACATCAATACATTAGATCCTTATTAGAAAAACAGCATCACATGTGACTCATTAGGATAAAATCATTCTCTGCACAGCGGTTATCTTTGCTCTTGTATCTCTTGGAATCCAACTTCATCCAGACTTCCCATGAAGAGACAAACAAGCTCAATGCTCAATTAACCACCCGCAAGGAACTGATCCCAATATATGGATCCATATATTGTGCTGCCAGCTGTTTTCTGTGGCTGGTCAATTCTTCTCATGCAAACTTTGATGCAGAGAATCATAGTTTTTATCTGATGCTACTGGCTGTTTTCAGGGCCTGATCAATCCTTCCCAAACAAAGCTTTGATGCACAAGATCATAGTTTTTCGCTGACAAAACTGGAGTTCATCCTTCCAGGCTATGCAGCACATTTGTCCCCTGCAAACAGCTTACCACAATAAAGAACTAATTTTGTTTAACAACAAGGAAAGAAAAAAGAACAAACTTAAAATAATGTTTATTTATTTTCGGATTTTTCACTTTATATAAGTAAAGTGTATTTCAACCCAAAACTACATTTTATAAAATGTATTTTTCTGGTTTTGGATAAAGTGGGTAGGATTTGAACGTCATTTGGGTTTTTACTGCTATGCAGAGCTCCGTTAGAAAGCTTTCATCTTACCTTGTGTGACTGTAGATTGTTAGAGACTGCAGACATACTACTGGAGATAGTCAGGGTCTGTGGATATGCTACTGGTGGGGTTTGGGACAAGTTACATTGGACTGCTAACAATAACTGAAATAGCAGCCCCTTTAAAAAGCACCCACTTCTATTAAGAACTACTGGGGTCCAAGGGCCGCACCACATGTCCCAAAAGGGCCTTCTAGCCACAGGTAGGGCAGCAGGGATTTCACCAGACAGGATGTGTGGGGGAAAGTCAGACATGCACGTAGCTGCAGTGAAATGTAAGCGTAGTGCAGACATGACAGGGTGCAAGTCTTACTGGAATGTGAAGTTAATAGGTGTGGTTTTAGTGAATAAGGAGCTTACCTGATTGGAGTATTGTCTGGAGGGATGGAGTATAGGAGATAGTGTTGGAAGGGGAGGGCAGGAAGGTCAGCAGTCCAGAGTCAGCAGGATAGGAGAGACGTTCCCGTCCTAATATAGGTAGGTATAGGGGGTTGGTTTGTGGATAGACGGGTTGCGGTTGGTTCCTTGACGGTAGATAAGCAGTTACCCAGTTTAAGATGAGGTATTGATAAAGTTAGGACCCATCACAGGTATGGAGTCCTCCCAGGTGGTCTGGCAGTTGGCCAGACTGACGGGTTAATAAGTTGGGGGTCTGTGGTCAGTTGGCAAGTCCCCAAGGCGAGTTGGCGGCTGGGGACGAATGGCAACAGAAAATGGGATTACAGGCTCAAAAGAGAAGTGGGTTGTCAGGGATCTGCAACGAATCATCTGGATGAGCCGGAATAGATATATATTTCAAATATATGATTATAAGTAGAAAAGGTTTAAAATTTTGAATAAAGTTGATAGTAGTTGGTTTATTGTTAATAAAGGCCGGACAGGCCATTTACATCCAGCAGGTGTCGGTGTCTTTATTATATAAGAGAAGTAAGTAAGTAAGTCTATGCATGTATGGTTTGATTAGTAAGGTATCTGGCTACCCTAGTTATGCAACAAGGTTCCAGACATCAATAAAAAGCTAACGGGGGGGGGGGGGTGTTAGTCGTGGTGGTTTAGTCTTTTTTTAGTAGGATAAAAAATAAAGTAAATGACAAAAATACTTTACTGAATTGGCAGTGATGTGGCACGGGTTCTGAGACTTTATTTTTTTACTACAATTTCTGTGTGTTCTCATAGGTTCTTGAAGACTCCAGCGAGGACATGGTGATGTCTCGAGTAGGATTAGCAACAAGGTGCTGGGCCTGAACTGCAGCAGTGGATCACTGGTCTTTACTCTTGAAAGAGGTGCTGAAGGTCAGGTGATGACTTTGGAAGGTTTTTTACTTTTTTTTACTTTTTATTGTGAATAGGTAGAATCAGGATGAGTAAGAGGAAAGAGTGGGAGCTGAAAATGTGCTCAGAGATTTGTTTGAATATGTTGGTGTAAAAGTGTGATGGTTAACCAATCAAAAGAGATACAAATAGCATCATCGAATGTTCAAGTCTGCACTATATCTGCTCTGTCTCCTGGACTAATATATATGAGGTTCTGAGGTTACATCCAGGCAAGAAGGGTTGCTTTGTATATACACACGAGATTCAGTAAAGGTGTAAGGTACTTATATCTGTATTAAAGGGTCTTTACTATCTTCATTCCATTTCCTGAAAGGAGGTTCTAAGTACCAAATGAGTAATTCTGTGGAGGTTTCCATAGTGGTTGGGTCCTGTGAAGTAGACATGATGTAGACAGCCAATAGTGAGAATGGAAAGAAAGAAAAAAACACTTCACAGTGTAATCCGTATGAACACTAATTAAAAAAAAAATGGAACAGTGTTCCAAAATAGGTAGACTTTACAGACACAACACGAGGCAGAGATGGTATAAAATCATGACAATTAATACAATCAATAAAATGTAATCTTGACAAAAGCATTGCCCCAACATAGGGGGCATAAAAAGCAGAACAGAATACCCAACACTGAAATGGAAAAAAAGCTCCCTTAACATGCATATAAAGTCAACATTACATTTCTTAATATTGGTGCCCAAAATATAACTCCAAGTCCAGACTGTCAAAGTGTTTTATGATACAATTACACTTCTTCAGGACAAGTTGGTTTCTATGTTGCACTAAATACAATAAAAAAAACATAATATATATTAAGCATAATGTTTCAACGGTACACCATAAAAAGATTTTACACAACTGCATGAGATGCTTACATACTGAGACAAAATATCATTGCAACATGGACTGCTTAACTCGCTCTCGGGGACGGACATAGGAGCCAAAAAGAAACTGACCTGTCCTAGCAGATCCTTGCTGGTTGTACATAATGAACCCTTTCATTGCTAGCAGATCCCTGCTGGCTGGACATGATTACCTATTTCAAGCACACTATTAACCTACTTGAAGAACAAAGCCCATGAATGAATGTCCTGACCCTAATTTAAGTATATTGCCCACCTAAATAACCTTTCTGGACACACAGAATAAAATATGTCCCTAAAAACATTTTCTGAAATTTTGGCAACTGTGTGAGCCTGCTTAACATGCATTAATAAACAAAAATGCTACATTCTACAAAAAAGTGATGAACTTCACTATAAATATATTTATATTCATGCAGCAAAATATGAGTTCTTACTGAACCCCTTTAACAAATAAAAGTGGTGGGACTCATTAGATCCCATATGCAACACAGACACTTCTCTTTCAGAAACTGAAACGCAAATATTTTTAAAACTGCTTTATGGCCTTTAGCACACCACTACCTGAAAACACTCAGTTTTTCAGGCATACCAGTGTTTGTTTGTTTTTTATCTATTTAAATAAAGCCTATTGTATTCAATGTGCCTGTACACAGAGGCATGTAAACATGCTTTGTGTATAGATTGGTAAAAACAATACAGAAATCTGAGTAGCCTGTTAGTTTTTTTTGCGTGTATACACAAATAAGCACAAATCAGTGGTGGAACTACCAGAGTCGCAGCAGTCGCACAATGTGGGAGGGACCAAGGGCCTGGTCTGCGGATCCACGGCGGGATTACTGTCTGCAATTGTCTGTTACACTCTCACTTACACTGCCCAGGCAGAGCCAGCACTGACAGCCTGCTCAGCCCCCCTCCTCTTGCACGGACAGGAGCGGAGAGAAAGCTAGATCTACTCCTCCTCCCATCCCTGTCCTCCTGTGTGTGCCCACAGCCATGCCCCCATTCCAGTCAGATTGGAGTGGGGAAGGGGAAGCCAGAGATGAGTGGGCGGGGAGGCCCAGCATGGAGAATGCACGTGGAGGATATGCAGACTGCATGAGCCTCCTTCCTCCTTATAGTGAGTGAGCTCAAGTCCATCCATTCACCCCCCCCCCCTTATCTCTTCTGCCTCTGAATCAGTAAAATAATGTAAGGGGACCTTGGATTTAAGGGGTGCTCCGCAGTCTCTGATGTAAAGGGGGCTTTGAACGAATGAATGAAATACTTGTATAGCGCACAATGCGAACTGAATCGCCTCAAGGCGCTGTGGCGAGCTTTGATCATCAGCTAGAAGAGGAAGGTCTTGAGTTTTTTCCTAAAAGCCAGGTGATTTTCTTCCAGACGGATGATGATTGGTAGAGCATTCCATAGCCGAGGACCTTGGACAGCGAATCTCAGATCCCCTTGGATTTATACCGGGCTTTGGGCACGCCGAGGAGGTTTTTGTTGGCTGATCGAAGACTGCGGTTTGGTGTATAATGATTTATTTTCTCCATTAGGTATTGCAGAGCTTCTCTATCCACGGTAGAGATCCCCTTACATCAGAGTTCCCCTTTACATCAGAGCACCCCCTTAAATCAGGGTTCCCAGAACACCCCTTCCATCAGAGTTCCCCTTTACATTGGAGTCCACAGAGCTCCCCCTTACAGGGGAATTCTGTGGACTCTGATGTAAGGGGGGGGGCTCTGAATGAATGAATGCGTGACTTGAATAGCACTACCTATGCAAACTGAATCGCCTCAGAGTGCTTTTTGCTGCCAGTGTCCATCTGCGGTATAGCATAGTCCTTTGCCCTGTGTGGTCCTGACATCCTTACAAACACATACACATAGTTCCCATAGTTTTTTAGACAGGATCTAATTAAACTACCAGCATGTTTTTGAAGTGTGAGAGGAAATTGGAATACCCAGAGGAAACTCACACAGGCACAAGGAGAACATGCAAACTCCAGGTAGATGGTGTCGTGGTCAGGATTTGAACCAGTGACCCTATTGCTGCTAGGTGAAAGTGCTAACAATTTTTTCCGACAAATAGAGCTTTCTTTTGGTGGTATTTGATCACCTCTGCATTTTTTTGCGCTATAAAGAAAAAAATACAGACAATTTAGAATTTTTTTTTTCCTATTTTCTGCGCTAAAACACATCCAATACAAAAATTTAAAAATTCTAATCTTTTCATAAATTTAGGCCAATATATATTCTGCTACATGTTTTTTTGTAAGAAAAAATCTCAATAAGCGTATATTGATTGGTTTGTGCAAAAGTTATAGTGTCTACAAACTATGGGATATATTTATGTCGTTTTTTTACTAGTAGTGGCAGCGATCATATATATATATATATATATATATATATATATATATATATATATATTTCATGACACTGTTTCTTACTTTATTTTTCTGCTTCTTTGTAATGTCTTTTATAATCTCCCAAACCTCTCCTTTTCCATTTATTTGGAATGAGCATTGTACGGGGGGCATTCAAGTCACATCAGGTCTTTTAATTTTACAGGTATAAAAAAGGATGCTAGCGTGGCAGTACTACACATAATAGTAAGTGGCAAGTGTGTCCTATTACTGATAGGCGGCGTACAGGTTGCGGGCCAGTCCAGAGACCGTTAATCAAGATGGCAGACAACAGTGTTAGTGCGTGCATGGAACAGCGTGTGGGGGGCTTTTATTGTGAACGAAGGCACAAAACCCACAGGTATCTACAGAAATCTTCTAGCACAGTACGTTGATGAGACGCTCAGCCACAGTAAGACATTTGAATAGTGTACACATTTCAATGATCTCCATCCATCAAAGATGTACATCCATCAAGGGCGATCCCGACCGTGTTGGTTCCCAGCCCACAGCAGTCATTCCTGAGAACATTCAGCGCGTGGAACACCTGATCCTGGATAATCGACGCATAACCTGTTGTGAACTCAGTAGGGCAGTGAATGGTGTCAGTAGGGCAGTGGACTGTGTCAGTAGTTTTTATTATTTTATTTTTTACATTTTTTTACAAATCCCGTTGGGGGAGAAGGTCCCCCGAGGGCACTGGACTCATAGGTTTCTAGGAGTTTTTTTTTCCATGCCACATGATTTGAGCCAGAGACTCTAATTGGCTTAAAAAAGGTTGGGCTCAGGGCACAGAGCACTGCACCCCCAACCCACCCACTTGTGACACTAGCAAATTAAACAAATTAAAACGCTATTGTCTTCTGGCTGAGTGTGGGGGACTGTCACCTTGGAGGGGCTGAGAACGGGGGACCGTCACCATGGAAGGGCTGAGTGCAGGGGACCTACACCATGGAGAGGTTAATTGCGGGCGGACCTGGGGGTGTTTGTTTGCTGTCCCCCCAAAAACCCCCTGCTCACGCCTATGATTTCCACCTGTTTGGATCCATAAAAGAGTTTCTCGAAGGGCAGCATTATAGCACCGATGACCAAGTGAAGCAGGTTGTCCTAGGATGGTTAAGGCATACTGACAAATCTTTCTATGCTGAAACTTTCCAGACATTAGGGGAGTGTGTCGAAGGATAAATTCAGTTTCCACTCCCTGAAATTCGTTTTTTTCTTATATAAACTCAAAAGTTCAGTTTTGACTTGAACGCTCCTTTAGATGCGGTCATGTACACTGCTCTGTGCACACTACAAATCCCATAGTCCATCTTGCAAGTGAGTAAGAGAGGGTGGATATATTATTACATACAGGGGGACCATGGAGAATGAACATAGCCACCCTCTATCAGGAAGTCAGATCACAGCAGCAAAAAAATATTGAATTTGGAGATTTGGATGAAGCTGACAGCTATAGAAGGGACTTTTTTGAGTTAAGAAAACATAACTGAATAGAAATGTTTTTTAAATACCAAAATTTTGTTTATCATTACCCTCCTGCATCCTTACTGTTAACAGCCGACTGCAAAAAGCTAACTTTTTTTTGCCTTATAAATAGAAAATTACTATGCTGTGCTATCTCCTAACATTAGTTCCAACAAATACTTTTAAAGTGTGTACTTTACAATGATGAGAATAATAATAATAATAATAAAAAACCGTGATAAACTAATAAAAATTATAATATATTCCAAAACTGTATATAGAGTTTTTTTAATTTCTGTGATGATAAATTCTGTGTTAAGTGTCACATTCCACAGACAAAATAAAAATAATAAGCAAACTAATAAAAGGAAAATATATATGGTTCCACAAACGTAAATCATAAAGTGCTATAGTGCATATAACAGTGACGTTCTAATTAAACGCAGATGGGTCCAACATAATCGGTATATATTGACAGCAATTAAAAAACATATATACAGTTTTGGAATATATTATAATTGTTGTTAGTTTATCATGTTTTTTTTTATTATTATTGAGCAAAACTAGGAGGGGATAGAGAACAGGGATTATGACGGTGCCCAAAAAAAAAGGAAAGTATACAGTATACAAAATGGTAGAAATGTTGATTATAAAAATGTGTTTTATTATTACAAAAGTCACAATATAAAATTCAAACATAGGTGTGTAAACAAACAAAACAAATAAATACATACAGAGATCACCAAAGAAATTAAAGGGCCACCAAGTATAACAGGCGTGTAGTCCATACATCCTATATCACAAATAGGGATGAGCCGAACACCCCCCTGTTCGGTTCGCACCAGAACCTGCGAACAGACCTAAACTTCGTGTGAACTTTAGAACCCTATTAAAGTCTATGGGACTCGAACGTTCACAATCTAAAGTGCTCATTTTAAAGGGTAATATGCAGGTTACTGTCCTAAAAAGTGTTTGGGGACCCGGGTCCTGCCCCAGGGGACATGGATCAATGCAAAAAAAGTTTTAAAAACGTCAGTTTTTTCAGGAGCAGTGATTTTAATAATGATTAAAGTGAAACAATAAAAGTGTAATATTCCTTTAAATTTCGTAGCTGGTTTCCGTTACATCAGAGGGGGCAGGGTCACCCACACGTCACTGGGGAACCCCTGGCTTCCCTCTCCAGCGTCAGAGGGGCGGGGTCAGGTGACGGGTGGCCCCGCCCTCCTAATATAAGAAACGTCAGTGCTGGGATCTCTGCAGTGTCTCCGGAGTGGAGACAGAAGAAGGATGTATGGACAGCGCTGGACTGAGAGATCCCCCGTCGCTGGATATGATCATCCATCGCTGGACCCCGGAGACCCGTCGCTGGATAGCAAGAGTGGATTAGCACCGCTGGAATCTTTTTTTTATTTTTAATAAAGGAATTTTTCAAAAGTGTGTTTGTCTTATTTAACCATTTTGACGCTTTCTTTGTGAAATGGTAGGGGTACTTTTGTACCCCCTTACCATTTCAAACGGGGGGGGGGGGGGGGGGATCTGGGGGTCCCCTTGTTAAAGGGGGCTTCCAGATTCTGATAAGCCCCCCGCCCGCAGACCCTCACAACCAACGGCCAGGGTTGTGAGGATGAGGCCCTTGTCCTCATCAACATGGGGACAAGGTGCTTTGAGGGGTCACAGACCCCCAAAGCATCCTCCCAATGTTGAGGGTATGTGGCCTGGTACGGTTCAGGAGGGAGGGGGGCCGCTCTCTCGTCCCCCCTCTTTTCCTGCGGCCTGCCAGGTTGCGTGCTCGGATAAAGGGTCTGATATGGATTTTTAGGGGGATCCCCACGTCAATTTTTTTTTAAATTTGATGCGCGGTTCCCCTTAATATCCATATCAGACCTGAAGGGTCTGGTTATGGATATTTAGGGGGACCCCCACGTCAATTTTTTTTTAAATTTGACACGGGGTTCCCCTTAATATCCATGTCAGACCTGAAGGGCCTGGTAATTGAATTTAGGGGAACCCCCACGCTTTTTTTTTTTTTTTTATCAATGAATGAATGAATTGTCGGCTAATGCAGAGAACACTCATTGAGTGTTCTCTGTATTACGGGACCCGACAATAGCCGCAAGTGATTTTAAAAGACTTTTTTTCCTGCACAAATGACACTTTGTGCAGGGACAGTTCTAAGCACCAGAAACATGCGCCCCTTCACAGGCATACTATAGATACCCCCCAGCTACGAAATTTAAAGGAATATTACACTTTTCTTGTTTCACTTTAATCATTATTAAAATCACTGCTCCTGAAAAAACGGCCGTTTTTAAAACTTTTTTTTGCATTGATCCATGTCCCCTGGGGCAGGACCCGGGTCCCCAAACACTTTTTAGGACAGTAACCTGCATATTACCCTTTAAAATTAGCACTTTAGATTTCTCCCATAGACTTGTATAGGGTGTTCCGGCTTTTCGAATTTGCTGCGAACAGCCCAAATTGTTCACTGTTCGCTGAACAGGCGAACAGGCAATGTTCGAGTAGAACATGAGTTAGACTCGAACTCGAAGCTCATCCCTAATCACAAACATTAACTGATAACTTTACCCGTGAATACTAAAATTAGATTTTTACAGTCTATCAACAAGGCATTATTGACTGTGATACCTGTAATTTTCTTAATGTCAAGGAGCCTAAAACGCCAACATTTTATGCACTGCTGAAATTACATAAGTCACTCCTTAACACACTGGGCCGACCAATCGTGTCCAGATGTCAATGTCTTACAGAAAACGCCAGTGCGCAGGTTGACATTAGCTCCCCATTTCACATTATTGTCCTCTTATGTGAAGGACACAATTGATCTTCTCCACATTCTTGAAGGCAAACAATTACCTGAAAACACTTGGCTTGTTGCCCCTGACGTGGAAAGTTTGTATAACACCATTCCACACAACAAAGGCATCGCAGTTATTGGTAACCAACTCCAGGAGAGAGGTCCCGGGTCTTACCCTTATAGCCAGTTTGTTCTTAAATTGTTAGCGTTTATCTTGACCCACAACATATTCATGTTTGGCCCCTCCCACTTCCTACAGGTGCAGGGTGTGGCTATATGGACTGAATGTGCCCCATCTTACGCCAACTTGTACCTGGGGGGTGGGAGAGGGAATTATTTGACAATAATGATTCTCCTGATTTGCTACAACACATTGTATCTTGGCACAGATACATAGATGATGTGCTCTTTTTCTGGTCTGTTACTTGAGATAAACTGTCACAATTTATTGACTCACTGGCCTTTAACGATTATAATTTAAGATTTACTATGGAGTGTAGTCAATCAAAAATCACTTTTCTTGACCTTGAAATTTCGATAGATTCTGAAGGATTATTATATTCTGCTCTCTATCATAAACCTTCTTTGGGTAACACCATCCATCATGCTAGTAGTGCACATCCCAAGCCCCTGCTGGACAGTATTCCTTACAGCCAGCACTTGAGAATCAGGAGGAATTGCACATTAGAAGCTGATTTTCACAAAGCATCAAATGATTTTTATCTTAGATTAAAAAGTTGAGGCTACAGCTGCTCTCTTTTAAAAAAAAAGCCTATAATAAAGTTAAAAAAACAAATAGAAAGGATCTTATTTTTTCAACCAGAGCCACTAATAATCAACAGCCTGTTCGCCTGATTACTCAGTACTCTAGGCTGCATAACCGGGTCATGGATGCTCTTACTAGATTTTGGCCTCTGCTCACTGCAGACAATACCATCAGTAAATATATTAAACCTTACCCGGACATTACCTTCAGATGTGCTCCCTCTATGCGGGACCACCTAACTACCAGTCATCATTCCCCCAAAATTCAGAAGTCTTTGACCAATGTTGTCACTTTCCCTGGTGGTAGATATGATGGTTGTAGTTTTATATCCAACTCTCGGGACTATTCCCAATGGTTTGATTCATGTCATCAGACATACAGTGACCAGTAAAACTATAGGAGTCGTATACTTAGCCACCTGCCGATGTGGTTTTTATTATGTCGGCAAGACTAAGCGCCCCTTCTACAAACTCGCAATCACGTTAAACCACTGTATAAGCATCTGACCACGACAGCAATTAACAGACATGCTGGCTCTCAGCATGATTTTGACCCAAGAGTTGTCAGTTTCGCCACCCTAGAGCATGTATCTTTACATGCTAGGGGTGGCGGAATTGATAATGCACTACTTAAACTTGAGACTAGATGGATTCACAACATGGACACAACCCAGTTTCCAGGGTTAAATGAGTATATCAGCTTTAAGCCTTCTTTAAATTCATCCATTTCATATGGTTGATTGTTGCATAGTCATTGCTTTACCCCCTGTCTATTCGAGGTGTTCCGTTATCCTCCCTCTGTTTCCTCTCCCTTTGTTCATTGCCATGGCATTCGCTGTTGGGTCTTTATGTACATTATATTTATGTTTAGAAGTTTTTTGTTGCTAATTCTGATTTTACTTATCTTGCTTTTTAAAATAAAGTTCAAACTCTGTTGTATTATTGCTGTGATTGGGGGCTGATCATGTTTTGACTATGGTTGGATGTGCAGGTTGAA
This sequence comes from Lithobates pipiens, assembly GCF_037356315.1. NCBI lineage: Eukaryota > Metazoa > Chordata > Amphibia > Anura > Ranidae > Lithobates > Lithobates pipiens. The sequence goes on along the minus strand of NW_027507784.1, from coordinate 314,093,843 downwards.
TCCTTGCCCTGTCCTGGGTGTGTGGACAGACAGGCTCGGGTTTGACCCCTCATTGTCCCCCATTTTTGCTCACCCCTCTAGGGGACCCTCTCCTTGTCCTTTCCCTGTGTGCAGTCCCGGTGCCATTCCCCCTGCTGACATCAGCTGATCTGCTGTCCTTGGCTGCATGGACACCCAAGGGCTGTCTCTTTCTATGAGTTTCAGCCCACTGGGTGGCCTCTGCTCTTGTTTAGGTTCCCTTATTCCACACTCTATATCGCTTGCTTGCTCCATCAGCCCCCTTTGGGAGGTGGCTTGGCTGGATCGGTGGTTTCATTGGTCCTTGCCACACCATCCCCTTGACGCGATTTGTGTAACGTGATGTTCGCGCCACGTGGCCTTGGGCACCCTTCCACACTGCATTATGGGACTTGTATGACCACATGACGTGATGGACGCATGTGCAGACGCCTTTTTTGTCCGCTCCTGATTGGTGACAATGCACGCTGATCGGGTGGGGGGGTCTATATAAAGCCAGCATGGCCAGCATCACATTTGCTGGACTTCAGGGGTGCCTTATCTGTCTGCGTTAGCTGCTTGGTATGTACTTATTCAATCTTTCCCAGTGCTTTTTCCTCATCTTTCTCTTAATTGCTAGATGTCATGTTGCCTCGTTCTATTCCGTTTTTTAGGTGCCTTCACTCTTGTTGGTGATTTGTTACAACTGCTCTATTCAATATTTTTTAGTGGTTCCTGTTTCAGCTGGGTGTTTATTTCACCCTTTTACAGGAACTGGCTGCATATAATTTTCCTTATTGGTAAGTGTCATGGGGACTATTTCCTCAAGACAGTTTCATTGGATTCTTTAAGTGTTACTTTGCCATTCATGTTAGGATTCAACACTAACATCGTTCATTATTTATTCGTATTTCTGTCCTAGTTAACTAATCCCAGTGCAATCAATTTTATACCTATATTTCTGATACAATATTCCTTTTGGTGCCCCTGCTTTATTATTTTTGATCTTAATTTATATAGTGTGAGTATTGAGGCTATGTTAGCCCACCCTGTGGAACCTTATTATTAATGTTCCCCTGCACTCAATATATACAATTGTTTGATTTTTTCCTCTCCTACATGCTAGGTCTCCAATAGCCCTCTACAGCCCCAGATAGTGAGGCAATTGATGCCTGATAGTCTCCAGGCGGCTTTGGTTCCATACCTGCATTCGGGGAACCTTTGGGTAGGTATTTGGGTTTTGCTGACGCGTGGCGGTCCCTCGTTGGGGCGAGCATATAATTTAATGCTAGGCTCTCATCACAGTAATGTATTGCTTTTGACATGATTATGATTATTGTTTATTGTGTGTATTTGAGCGTCATAAAAAAATTTCCCCTGAAGAGGCCAATGTTTTGGCGAAACATGTAATTTCTTTGGCCATCTCTGTATGTATTTGTTTTGTTTGTTTACACACCTATGTTTGAATTTTATATTGTGACTTTTGTAATAATAAAAATATTTTTTTTAATCACATTTTCTTCCATTTTGTATACTGTATACTTTCCTTTTTTTGGGCACCATCATAATCCCTGTTCTCTATTCCTTCCTAGTTTTGCTCAATTCAAATTAGGCATGAGGTGCCATATGTTTTGAGGATTTCTAGCCATAGCACATTTTTCTTTTTATTATTATTATTATTATTTTTCTCATCATTGTAAAGTAGGCACTGTAAAAGTATTTGTTGGAAATAATGTTAGGAGATAGCGCAGCATAGTAATTTTCTATTTATATTCTTTTCACATGACTTTATGGGACGTGATCAGTGCTAACAGTTGTCGATCATTATTATTCATCTAGTATATTTTGTTTTTTATATATTTTGTCACTTTTAAAACAGGTAGCTTGCAAGAACCTCATAGTTTTTTTGTTTTTTTTGTTTGCCTTATGTACTTATTGCAAAACCCCAAATTGAAATCTATTTATAGGTAATAAATTAAAAGAACCAACATATTGCTCTATGCGAATAGCATCGCGTTGCCCGAGCGACGGTGACTCAACCACGGCGTGTAAATTGAAAAACAAAAATGTAATTCATTGATAATGAGGAGGGAAAATAAAGCAGGCTGTGTAATTTGGAATAATGGCAATGCATTAGTGTTGGGATTGGCTGCCTTATTCCTCATGTTCTGCTGTTGAGCACAAACACAAAAGGCCATGTTTTAGGGACGTGAATGGTTTAATCCTCCTCTGTTAATATAAAAGATTGTACTGTAATAGAATGAAAATATCAGAATGCAATCATTCATCCTCACTTAAAGTGGCATTCCAGTAACATTTTAACTAAACCTACATCCACCCGCGTTCCTAGACTATTCTATCTATCCTGTGAAAGAAAGGATGCCTTTATTTATCTATTCTGAAGACGCTGGTCGCACCGGCTTCAGTGTAGAGGAGGGACAGCCGACAACAGGTGTCATACTTAGTATGGTCAGTTTTTAATAGGAAAGCAGAGAGACTGTCAGGAACACCAGGGATTTCACACAAAGGAAACAATACAAAGAACCGGGTACTTTTTCATACAAGTGCATGATACTGCAAGCACATATCAGGAACGTCAAGTGTTGGGTTTACATATTCTTTAAAGAGGAAGTAAAGCCTTAATAAAAACATGAAAATAAAAATAGACTCTGCAAGGCAAAGGCCTAATGAGGTAGTATGCATAGCATACTAGCTCATTATGAATAACTTACCTGAGATGGAAGCCCCCGAAGCGACCCTTGTCGTCCTCCTCCGACGCCGCCATGATACCCAGAGTGACTTCCGGGTATAGTGGCTGCGGCGCTGTGACTGGCCGGAGCCGCGATGACGTAACATGATTGCCGTTAGCAGCGGCATGCTTAGTGCGCCTGTCATTTGCAAATATCTCCTAAATCGTGTAGGTTTAGGAGATATTTCTTGGACCTACAGGCAAGCCTTAATCTAGGCTTACCTGTAGGTCAAAGTGATCTGTAAGGGTTTACAACCACTTTAAGCTGGCCATACATGGATTAAAATTCAGACGGTTCTGTAGAGACCAGGCGAATTTTGATCTACGTATGGGCACAGAGATTGTACAAAAGTCAATCTACGTGTTCAACCGCCCTGTTGGATTTTCCCTGCTTGATCAGCGCCGTTATCTGAACATAATCCAGAAGTGCCACCTTCTTTTCTAGGCCAAAGCTTATTTAAAATGGTCTGTTTCAAAGTGGAAAATTGTTCTGTTGTCAGACAATTCAAAATTTGACATTCTTTTTAGCAACCATAGGTGCTGCATCCTCCGGACTAAAGAAGAGAGGGACCTTCCGGTTTATTATCAGCGCTCAGTTCAAAGGTCTTCATCTCTGATGGTATGGGGGTGCATTAATGCATATGGAGGGGGCATCTGGAAAAGCATCATCAATGCTGAAAGATACTGTATATCCAGGTATTAAAGGGGTTGTAAAGTTTCGTTTTTTATTTTATAAATAGGTTCCTTTAAGCTAGTGCATTGTTGGTTCACTTACCTTTTCCTTCGATTTCCCTTCTAAATGTTTTTTTTCTTAGTTTTCTTTGTCTGAATTTCTCACTTCCTGTTCCTCCTCAGGAGGCCGGAGGCCTTGATGTCTGCATTTCCAGGAGCTGCGATGTGTGCCGAGACCTCTTACGACTCTGATCTCCATAGATGTGGGGGGATGGGTGGGCACTAGACGCACATCGACAACACGCCTCACGTGCTGGACGATGCCGACATGGTGTCTTTGCCATCAGTGATCAACATGAGGGGAGTGTTTGAGCACCAACTGCCAAGTGACACTAAGTGTCCAGGCATTGACGCCGCCTACCCCCTGATCATACAGTGTGACGGTGGCAGCATACCACGGCTGCCTGTAGGTACAAGTACTGCATGTGGGTCGAGCATACACACATGAATTTGGTTTTCCCTCCAAGGCCAAGGTAATATTTAATTAGTTGTGGTTCAATCACTGGGACCACTTGCAACTTTCTCATGTTTACAATATTTCTGGTTCAGGTATGCGGGTCCTATTATATAGTGTTTTCACTCTTCTCTTGGCCTGTTTGAATCCATTATATGTCTCATAGGCTGTAGTCCTCCAGTCTGCCTACATACAGTCCTTTTTATATATACGCTCACACATTGTTTTCTTTCACAGAAGTCCATTGGAACTGTTACTGAGTCTGTATCAATATTAATTGCCATTTGGGAACTACACCACTACTTATGTTTTTTGCATTGCTTATTTGTGCCTCAGTGTAGCCCTGGATATGCAGCCTCAGCTCCCAGGGGATGTTGTTTCCCATAGTACCTTCAGCAGCTAACACCATTTTCTCTGTACCTAACTCATATGTATGTAAGAGTACTTGGGAAATACTGTATTCCTCCTCTTTGTATTTTTTTTTCCTCTTTTGTGTCAACCATCTGCTCACTTTGCATCATTTATCTTATTATAGATTTATCCATTTCGTACTTGCTCCTGATAAATGGACATCTCCACGAAATGCGTAGAGCCCCAGCCTTATGCTACATCTTTGCAATCATGTGATTTTGAGATTTAACTATATGAATTTTACAGTGGATTATTGTCACCATTAACATAATAATGTTCATTATGAATTGGAACATTTTACTATATATATATATAGATAGATAGATAGATAGATAGATAGATAGATAGATAGATAGATAGATAGATAGATAGATAGATATAGATATCTATACCTATATATATATATATATATGTATTTATTATCATTATACCGTGAATTATGTTGTCAATTTGTACATTAAACTGCTAAGGTGCTACTATTGATTATCAAGTTATATTTCTTACCAGTTCATGTTTATATGTTTGGAATCAACAAACGTGATTGCATACCTTATCTTCTTAGCCGTTCTTCATATAAAGTCCCAACCAACCCCCCTCTTTTAACATTGTTTGCAGATTGAAGCTCATCCTTTTTGATCTGCAAATGAATAAAACCATGTTACTTCGTATCTCTTTATCGTTTGTCAGAACAATGCTTAAACACTGTCAGACAGTCTGTTTATTGAAAGAAACAATTTGTACAGCTGTTATATTCACATTTACATTTTGGCAGTTGGGAATTACCAGCAAATGTGAGGAGAATAGAGGCAAGGAGACTGTAGAAATGTATTTATTACAAGTACAAGCACTGCAAGGATAAACCACTTGACCTCCGGAAGGTTTTACCCCCTTCATGACCAGTCCATGTACCGCACTGCATTACTTTAACTGACAATTGCGCGGACGTGCGATGCTGTACCCAAATAAAATTGATGTACTTTTTCCCCACAAATAGAGCTTTCTTTTGGTGGTATTTGATCACCTCTGTGTTTTTTTATTTTTTGCGCTATAAACCAAAAAAGAGTGACAATTTTGAAAAAAAAACAATATTTTTTACTGTTTTCTATAATAAATATCCCCAAAAAAATAAAATAAAACAAAAAAAATGTCTTCATCAGTTTAGGCCAATATGTATTCTCCTACATACAAAAATCACACTAACCGTATATTGATTGGTTTACACAAAAGTTATAGCGCCTACAAAATAGGGGATATATTTACATAATTTTTATTATAATTTTTTTTTTACTTTCTGCTATAAAACATATCCATTAGAAAAAATAAAAAAATCTATTTTTTTCATAAACTTAGGCAATATGTATTCTGCTACATATTTTTGGTAAAAAAAAAATCCTAATAAGCGCTTATTGATTTATTGATTGGTGCAAAGGGATTAACATGGAGGGTGATCAAAGGGTTAACTGTGTGCCTAGCCCGTGTTTCACTAAACTGTGAGAGGTGCTTTTACTAGGGGAAGACATGGACCCTAGTCCCTGCTTTGCAGAGACACAAGATCCATGCCTTCCCTTCTGTCAGAACGACGATCTATCTTGTTTATATAAACAGACAGCCATTCTGCCTCTCTGATTGATCATCGGTGGGTGCCGGCGGACATCAAGTGTGATCATAGCGGAAGCGAGGCTCCAGCGGTATGCATGTGTGCCCCCTAGCCGTGATCCAGTGCGCAGTTGCCACCCTGTAGCAGTAAAACTGCAGCAGTTAAATACTTTTTTTGGGGCATGTGTAGCATACCCAGTGTTCACAATTGGTTAAAACTGAGCCTAAACTTGAACTTCAAAAGACTGACTCTGGGAAAATGTAAAAGTATCCCACACTGCACGGCTATGGACCCTACATTGGTCTTGATGCCATCATGATCCTAGACCACTGGAGCATGGGGGAGAAGATGCAGCGGGGACCAGTCTAGCTGTATGGAGGAGTAGTTAGTAATCTTCTTTTATTGTTCCCCTAGACTTAAACAAGCAAATAACATTTGCATTCGGACACAGCCCCACTGCAAAGGATATTTTTTTTAGTTGCCTGGTCTGTAAACGTGACCTAACACCGGACCTGCTCCCCACCCCCTGGTTCTTGCTGTACTTACCTCCTACAATTCTAAGCTGTCAGGGCTCCCATAAACCACTCCACTGGTCTGGGATTTGAAATCCCCGCTGCTTTATCTGCTCTCTGTCCAGTGCTGCCAGGAAGGACCAGAGGGATTCTGATTGGTCAGTCAGTGCCATCCATAGAAGGTTGGATTTGAACTTTCCTCACCAGACTCTCCCAGGGTATTTTATATTTACAGTTTATAACACTTTATAACACTTTAGTAAATTCAACCACGCTAATGTTCTACTTTAAAGCAGCTGCTAATTATGTTTTCAGCATCATAGACAGCTCCGAGCTCAAAATTCAGCACAGATCCAAAGATTCAGTAAATATCTGCAAATACAGTACATGAATATGATGAGAATAGAGTTGTTTTCTAAACTCAGAGATTGCCATTATGTGTCTGCTTATAAAAATGCTAATTTCCTGGCTGTCTGGCGTTTGTACTTTGATTCATAGATTCAGGTCAGCGACTCTGCCTGGCAACAATGATACAATAAAACCTGCTGCATATTTACTTATTTCAGGTACTTATATAGCACTGTCAATTTATACAGCGCTTTACATATACATTGTACATTCACATCAGTCCCTGCCCTCAAGGAGCTTACAACCTAAGTCACATTCATACATACTAGGGCCAATTTAGACAGGATCCGATCAACCCACCACCATGCCTTTTAGAGTGTGGGAGTAAACCCACACATGCACAGGGAGAACATGCAAACTCCAGGCAGATGACGTCATGGTTGGGGTTTGAACCAGCAGTGTTTTTTGCTGCTAGGTGAAAGTGCTAACCACTACACCACTGTGCTGCCCAATCCAGGTTTGTGAACAGAGAATTGCCCCTGCTTTTTGGGGTCATGCCTTCTAAAGCCTTTCAGTGCTGAAGAGCATAAGGCCTGGTTTGAGAAGGGTGTTGGATTCACACATTGACAGTCCTCCAGTATTATGTTAGCATAGTAGCTTAGCAATACCAACCAGGCCATTGTCTGCATTAAATTTGCCTGGGTGACTAGCTTCAGGTGATACACAGAGATAAAACAAATCCTCCTACATAGGTTGTAACTGTTAGAAACCATGAAATCAGACCGAGACAGAAGTACAGTTAAATCACACTTGTTTAATAATAAAAGTAAAAAGAACAAATGTAGTCAAAACATAGCCAGAATTCAGTAACCAGAATGTCAGCCAAGCCAGAAGTCAGGGATCAATGTAGTGGGACAGCAAGCAGGATCTGGATCCAGAAGGGGTGACAGCAAAGCAAGTCTCAAACAGGATCGCAGGAGATAGTTTCTATGATGTGTCCAAGGTGAAGGCAGAGCTCCTCTGGACTGGGTGGCTTAAGTAGGCAGGACTGACGAGCAGGATATCATCAACAGCTGGGTACCTATGGAGAGATAGGAACTGGCAATTAGTCGACAGCTGAGCAGCCAGCTCAGAGAAGGAAGGGCTGAGCCCAGCCCTGGCAGTACCTGTTTATCTGCAGCTCTTTCTTCTCTACAGCCTTCTAAAGCTCACATTTTGCACAGCATTTATGAGCTCTAGGCAGACACGGGGGGTGGGGATCTGATGTCACACAGTGCACAGAAAAGAGCAGGGAGCTGAGTGTAATCTGAGACCTGAGGCGAGGAAATTTAACACACCCACCCCTCTCTATACAGTCTTATAGAAAAACGTGCTGGAAGAGGATGGAGCTGTCTCTGGGTATTGCATGGTGTTAACATAGACTGTCAGAAGTAACTCATGCAGATAACAGAGGTAAGAGAACAGACAGAAATCACACTTGGTGCTTTGGGTTGAGGCACGCACACACTACAGAAGAATATGGTTTATCACTTTTCATTGTGGGATGCACAATCGTTTTAAAAATATCCCGAGTATCTGGCGTTTCATATTTGGGAAGAGACTTTGGGGGCCCATTTACACTTGTGCAGTGAGTTAATGCATGTGCGTTAACATGCAATATGTCATGCATTAACATGCATTGCTCTAAGGCTGCCCATTGAAATTTTTAGGCTTCTGAAACACCAAAACATCACAAATATGGAACAGGTCAGAACATTTTTGCCATAATGCACTGCTACACATTATGGTGTGTTACTTTGGAATGTAGGGCGCTGCAATGTATTTGCATTGTCCTACTGCATTGGGGTGCACCGTAATGCGGCAAAGAATATACAGTATATCATGCATTGCGGGAACACTCGCAGTTAGCCATTACTATGGGACCCCTTTCACATGGGCTTTCTAACCAGGTCTGCCTGTCAGTTTTTCAGGTGGAACTGAGTGGAAGCTCCATGCAGCCCTACGGGTAGGTGTAGACAAAAGATGAGAGTTCCGCCCAATGCTCTGATCCTCCTGCGCTTACTGAAGACAGGAGCCACTTCTTTATAGCTGTAGGCTCCTAGGACTAACTACAGCAACTCTAAAAGAAGAAAGGGAACCATTCACTGTATTCAGTGCCTCATATCCATTTATTGATCAGTCCATCAAAACGATCAGTTAGATACAAACACTCCAACGCAATTAAATTAGCAGGGAGACTAAACATATAGGCATGTAAATGTGGCCTTTTTTTGTTTTTGCAGACCTAAACCATACCTCCCAACTTTTTGAGATGGGAATGAGGGACACCTATCAGCAAAAGTATGCAGGCATAGGGCACACCCCTCTGGCACGCCCCCTTATAAGGAAAATTGTTCAAAAAAAACAAGATTGGATAAACCCACAAGTGCTTTTTTTTACCATGACTATTCCTTTATATTGGCATCTGCAGGAGTTAAAGTGGGTGTTGTGTGCCTCCAGCACAGTATACACCTGAAGATACCCCTTATTGCTGGTGTTGTCTGTTGCATATCTTGCATATTAGCCTTTAAATTTAGGACTTTTGATTTTGAACGTTTGAGTCCCATAGACTTTACTAGGGTTCTAAAGTTCGTACACATTTTTGGTCTATTTGAAGGCTCAGGTGCGAACCGAACCAGGGGGTGTTCAGCTCATCCCTAATAGCAATGTATGTGAACTAAATATCTTTGTTTTTTTTTTGCAAAGTTTGCTAGAATGGATATATAGCAGTGTGCTGAGGGTTCATCCAGAATGTTTACTTTTATATTCAAAAGGAATCCATTATTTTCAGAAAGGAAAATTGCCTTAAGCTAGGCAGTAAGAATTTCAAAATTGCCTTAGACTAGGTAATATGAATTTAAAATCCTGACTACCATAAATAGCACTAACATATGCCCTATATAGTCAAGTAAGTTACACATTCACTGCATATGATGAAAAATCTCAATATAAATCAACTCAGGATACAAACTGTGTCCACAGATAATCTCAGAAACCTATATGCAAAATCCTTGATATTCATATTAGCATATAGCAATCTCTTGTCCTAGGCATATGGTTGAGCATAGCAATAACTTGAAAATATCTACATATAATGTAGACTAAACAAATGATCCTTTTTAATATAATGGAATCTTGGATTACGAGTATAATGTGTTCCAGGAGAATGCTTGTTATCAGGTGGTTTGATTGTTCCTGGGGGAGACATCGAACCTCAAGCTACTATGGCCTGTTTAAATATACCTATGGAGTCTATATAGTTATACTGACTGTGGGCAGGTATAGGAGAGTTTGATAAATCTAGTTTGGAAAGAATACATATCTGTCCATATGGATTATTGCTGAAGCCCCTGTTATTGTGGACTGAAAACAGGTGGAAGGGTGTTGTTTGTTCTACCCTTTTCCCCTCTATGTTGCTCCCCCTTTAATTATTTGGATACTCACGGTTAGGGATGAGCTTCGAGTTCGAGTCAAACTCATGTTCGACTCAAACATTGCCTTTTCGCCTGTTCGGCGAACAGTGAACAATTTGGGGTGTTCACGGCAAATTCGAAAAGCCACGGAACACCCTGTACAAGTCTATGGGAGAAATCTAAAGTGCTAATTTTAAAGGCTAATATGCAAGTTATTGTCCTAAAAAGTGTTTGGGAATAGAATGGATGCCTCCAAAGCGAACCAAAAGAGATTTTTTAATAGGCTGGCTTTTTTTGAGGAGGGGGAGCAGACGGGCAAGCTGCTGGCGACGTTAGTGCACTCTCAGCGGTCCTCCCCATCTATTGGGGCTTTGCGCCGCAGGTCGGGCAGGATGGTTAATACCCCTGATTTGGTGATGTGCGAGTTGGTGGACTTCTACTCTGAACTCTATGAGTCCAAGTTGACACGTACTATGGATGAAGTTCGGGAATTTCTACAGGGGATAGAGCTACCGTGTTTAGCGGATTCCCAGGTGGAATTTCTGGAGGAGCCTATTACGATGGAGGAGATGTTGTTGGCTACCAACTCGTTCCCTAACTCTAAAGCCCCGGGGGATGATGGCATCCCGATAGAGGTGTATAAGCAGTTTGGTGAAGTACTTTTGCCTCAACTGCTCCGCACCCTGAACTTGGCTAGGGAATCGCACTGCCTTCCAGAGTCGATGAGAAGAGGCAGCATAGTGCTGCTTCTTAAGCCAGGGAAAGATCCGTTAGATCCCGGTTCGTATAGGCCGATCTCGTTGCTACAGAATGATATCAAGATCCTTGCTAAAGTGCTAGCCCGGAGATTGAATACGGTGATCGCCTCCCTCATCCATCCGGATCAATCGGGTTTCATACCCGAGCGGTCTACGGCAATTAACCTCCGCCGCTTGTTTCTTAATGTGCAGTCCCGTGCCGATAATGTGGGTGACAGGGCGCTGTTGTCGCTCGACGCCCATAAGGCTTTTGATAGCATTGAATGGGGATACCTGTGGGCGACTCTCGAGAGATTCGGGTTTGGGCCTGGTTTTTTATCCTGGGTACAACTACTGTATAATTCGCCATCGGCGGTCATAAGGGAGGCGGGGAGGGTGTCAGCTCCTTTTCCCTTGTTCAGAGGGACTAGGCAGGGGTGCCCTCTGTCCCCTTTACTTTTTGCTCTCGCTATTGAGCCTATGGCAGCCCTGGTGAGAAGCAACCCCTTGATAACGGGTTTTAAATATGGGCAGTTGCATGAAAAATTGATGTTATACGCTGATGATGCTATGTTGTTACTGGGGGATACCTCTGGGTCTTTGGTTGAGGCTATGAAAGTGGTTCAGCACTTCGGGTCGTTCTCGGGTCTGGTGATTAACTGGACCAAATCACATCTTATGTTGCTAGATTCCTCCTCCCCTCGGGATCCTACGCGGTATGATATCCCGGTTGCTGACAAATTTAAATACCTGGGGATCTGGGTCACCCCGCGACCTTGTGACTATTTATCACTGAATCTCTCCCCGTTGCTGAGTAGGATCAGAGATAAAGCGAAAGTTTGGGCTAAATTGAAAATGTCGCTGGTAGGCAGAGTGAACCTTATTAAAATGATTTTTATGCCACAATTACTGTATATTTTACATAACACTCCCATGGTGATCCCGCTTAAAATGTTTAGAATTATTAACTCCTTATTTAGAGCATTTATTTGGCTTAACAAACCTCCTAGGATACGCCTGGAGCAGCTTCAGAAACCCAAAGAGGCGGGGGGGGCTGGCTCTGCCCAACCCGTGGCTTTATTATCTAGCGGCTCAATTACAGCATATTGCCCGTGCCGTAGCAAACGGCCGGGAAACTGGGGAAGGGGTGGGTAATCCCACCACTGCTCTTCTGACCCATGGCGCGGGCTCGGATGGGGTGGTGGCGGGCCTGGAAGCCCTATCGTTCGCCAAGTCTAACAGGCTCTTTCCAACGTATGCCCTACTTCAAAAAATATGGAATAAAACACGTCAATTACAGAACGTGGAGGGCTTTACGGAGTATAGCCCGATATGGCATAACCGGTACTACGGGGAGATGCTCGGTTTGACTTGTGCTGAACGTTGGAGGCGATGCGGAGTGACTCTCCTGTCTCAAATTTTTTCTGGGGGATCACTGCTTTCTTTTGCAGAACTGAGGGAAAGATATGGCGTCCCTCAGGGTATGTATTTTTATTACTTGCAATTGAGCCATGCTGTCACGGCTCAGGCTGGAAATAATCCCTGGAGGCAGTCTCCCACCCCAATCTTTCGGTTTGTGACAGAAGTTACCAGTTTCAAAGGTTTTATATCCAGTTCCTATAATATGTTACTAAACGCATCTATGCCGGGTTTCCCCGCAAGGGTGATCGCCTCCTGGGAGAGGGATGTGGGAGTATTTGAGGAGGACCAATGGGTGGAGGCCTTACAGGCAATACAGGGTTGCTCATTGAATACGGCACAGCGCTTATCGCAACTATACATTGTTATGAGGGTGCACCGAACGCCAGCCAGACTGTATAGGATGGGGATTGGTGAGGGGGACCTTTGTACCAGATGTGCCAGGGATAGGGGAGACCTCATACATTTACTTTGGCGCTGTCCCAAATTACATTTATATTGGTCGGGGGTCATTGATACTCTCAATGGGGCCTTCCAGGTACGGATTCCACAGGATCCAAAGGTGTGCCTTTTGGGTGTGATGGATGATCTCCCGCTGGAGGCACCTGTTAGGGAGACCTTGGGGAGAGCTCTTTTTCAGGCACGCAAACTTATCCTTCAACACTGGAGAGCGAGTGACCCCCCGAGGTTGAAGGAATGGATAACTCAGATGGGGAACGTGTTAAGTATGGAAAAGTATATTTACCAACACAGAGGCCGAGCAGGACGCTTTGAGCGACTGTGGGGACCCTGGCTTGATACCCCCGGGTTGTCACCCCTGGAGCTGGTTATGGGACGGTTGCTTAGTTAGGGAGTATAAGGAAGGCCATACGGGGGTATGTGGTGTTGTAGAGGGGGGGGGGAGCAGGTAATAGGGCTGCGGCCCGACTGGACAATCTTGACCTGTACATGTGGTGTCCTGTTCGAATAGGGTGATACTTAATACCGCTTGCGGAGTATGACTTTGCTATGTACAAGGTGTCTTTATGTGTATGCTGTTTGACTATGTATACTGCGCTGCTTATGTGATGACCTGTGTGTGTATTTGTGTGTCAATAAAATCCGTTTTGATTAAAAAAAAAAAAAAAGTTTTTGGGGATCTGGGTCCTGCCCCAGGGGACATGTATCAATGCAAAAAAAGTTTTAAAAATGGCAGTTTTTTCAGGAGCAGTGATTTTAATAATGCTTAAAGTGAAACAATAAAAGTGTAATATTCCTTTAAATTTCATACTTAGGGGTGTCTATAGTATGCCTGTAAAGGGCGCATGCTTAGAACTGTCCCTGCACAAAGTGTCATTTCTGCAGGAAAAAAAGTCATTTAAAATCACTCGCGGCTATAATGAATTGTCGGTTCCCCATAATACAGAGAACAGTCATTAAAAGTCATTGATAAAAAAAAAAGTGTGGGGTTCCCTCAAATTCAATTACCAGGCCCTTCTGGTCTGGTATGGATATTTTGAAACACTTTTTATGATAACTTGCATATTAGCCTTTAAAATGAGCACTTTCGATTTTGAATGTTGAGTCCCATAGACTTTAATAGGGTTCTAAAGTTCACACGAAGTTTAGGTCTGTTCGCAGGTTCTGGTGCGAACTGAACCAGGGGGGTGTTCGGCTCATTCTTATTTATGGTTTATCTCCTTCCTCCCTCAGTGAACCATATGAGTTTATATTCATATCTATATATCCTTACGCCATCAGCCCTATACACGGTCACTGGTATTAGTAAGAAACTGCCTCCTGTATAGCACGGTGATTCCTGGGTGATCATCTGGGAGCTCACCATGGGGAGATAATTCTATGTTGACAAGTGAGACCTGTTCCTTTTACCCCCAAGTGGGTCCTGACAAAGCAAAACAATGAAACGTGTTGATGCACAGGGGCTCACTGTCGTTTATTTGGTGTCAACTCTCTTGTTTACACTAGATACTCATTACTACCATATGCCTGTCGTATGTTTTTAATTATTTTTTACTTGACCTGTTTGATATATATCATTGTCCATTTTGCCTGTAAAGTCCGAATTAGGGTTCAGTGGCCCTTTACCCCTTCTCTCTTCCAATCAAGTTTATACGGATGTGGCTTATTTAAATTTTTGAGACTGCTTGTAATCCAAAGCACTTGCATATCAAAGCTAGTTTCCCCATAGAAGTCAATGGAAATGAAGACAATTAGTTCCACATTGATTTCTACTGTGTGCAGTACCGCCTTTGGCTGGGGGGGCGTTGGAGAGACACGGAAATTCTCAGAGACCGCTCAGAAACCCTCAGAGATGTTCGGATACACTTGGGAACTGCGTATTTCTGTGTGTTTGAGTATTTACGAGTGCATCCAAATGGCTCCGAGTGTCACTGGCACCCCCCACTTCTGGCCAAATGCAGTACTGCACACTGTAGAGGCTTTAATCTTGCTAGTTTTGCGAGACAACACTCTCAAACCGAGTCCGTATTTTTTAAAAGTAATAGCTTGTATTGTGAAACACTCGTTAACCGTGTTATTTGCAATCTGGGGTATTACTGTATATAATTTTTGATTATATTTTTAATCAAAGCAGTGTGATTGCTGGATATTTTAATTGCAATAGTGATTTGTACTTAAATCATTTACAAATCAGTATGGAGTCTAGTTCTAAAAAAAAAATTAGGGATGTTACTGATTAAAATTTTCGTGTTCAATTAACCACCTTCAGACCGGACCATTTTGCTGGTAAATGACCAGAGGTCTTTTTACAATTTGGCACTGCGCTGCTTTAACTGGTAATTGCGCGGTCATGCAATGTTGTACCCAAACAAAATTTGCGTCCTTTTCTTCCCACAAATAGAGCTTTCTTTTGATGGTATTTGATTGCCTCTGCGATTTTTATTTTTTGCGATATAAACGTAAAAAGACCGCAAATTTTGAAAAAAAATGATATTTTCTACTTTTTGTTATTAGAAAAATCCAATAAACTCAATTTTAGTCATACATTTAGGCCAAAATGTATTCAGCCACATGTCTTTGGTAAAAAAAAAGTCAATAATTGTATATTTATTGGTTTGCGCAAAAGTTGTCACATCTACAAACTAAGGTACGTTTTCTGGAATTTACGCAGCTTTTAGTTTACGACTGCCTATCTCATTTCTTGAGGTGCTAAAATGGCAGGGCAGTACAAAACCCCCCCAAATGACCCCATTTTGGAAAGTAGACACCCTAAGGAAATTGATAAGTGGCATGTTGAGCCCATTGAATATTTTATTTTTTTGCCTCAAGCGATTGAATAATGACAAAAAATAATTTTTTTTTTTTTTTACACAAAGTTGTCACTAAATGATATATTGCTCACACATGCTATGGGCATATGTGAAATGACACGCCAAAATAAATTCTGCTGCTTCTCCTGAGTACGGGGATACCACATATGTGGGACTTTTTGGGAGCCTAGCCGCGTACGGGGCCCCGAAAACCAAGCACCGCCTTCAGGCTTTCTAAGGGCGTAAATTTTTGATTTCACTTCTCACTACCTATTACAGTTTTGAAGGCCATAAAATGGCAAGATGGCACAAAACCCCCACAAATGACCCCATTTTAGAAAGTAGACACCCCAAGATATTTGCTGAGAGGCATTTTGAGTCCATGGAATATTTTATATTTTGCCACAAGTTGCGTGAAAATTACAAACTTTAATTTTTTTTTATTTTTTTTTCACAAAGTTGTCACTAAATGATATATTGCTCACACATGCTATGGGCATATGTGAAATGACACCCCAAAACAAATTCTGCTGCTTCTCCTGAGTACGGGGATACCACATATGTGAGACTTTTTGGGAGCCTAGCCACGTACGGGGCCCCGAAAACCAAGAACCGCCTTCAGGTTTTCTAAGGGCGTAAATATTTGACTTCACTCCTCACTACCTATTACAGTTTTGAAGGCCATAAAATGCCAAGATGGCACAAAACCCCCACAAATGACCCCATTTTAGAAAGTAGACACCCCAAGCTATTTGCTGAGAGGCATGTTGAGTCCATGGAATATTTTATATTTTGCCACAAGTTGCGGGAAAATTACAAACTTTTTTTTTTTTTTTTCACAAAGTTGTCACTAAATGATATATTGCTCACGCATGCCATGGGCATATGTGAAATGACACCCCAAAATAAATTCTGCTGCTTCTCCTGAGTACGGGGATATCACATATGTGGGACTTTTTGGGAGCCTAGCCGCGTACGGGGCCCTGAAAACCAAGCACCGCCTTCAGGCTTTCTAAGGGCGTTACAGTTTTGAAGGCCATAAAATGCCAAGATGGCACAAACCCCCCCCAAATGACCCCATTTTGGAAAGTAGACACCCATAAATTTAGGGGTACACTAGTGAGACTAGGTAATAAATGGCGGGTGCCCTGAAACTATAAAAAAAATAACTAACCAACCAGCGTCACCTGTAACAGTTATATGGTGATCACTGGTGAAAGGGTTAACTAGGGGGCAATCAGGGGGCTTTATGCGGTAGTATATGGGGGTCCCTGGCGCTATAAAAAGCTGCGGCGAACCTAAATACCTACCTGCCTAACTAGCGTCACCTGTGACACTAATACAGCGATCAGAAAAACGATCGCTTATTAGGCTGGGTTCACACTGGAGCGATGTGGGAACGCCACGAATGCGCAGCGGGTTGCCGCATCACATGCCTCCCGGCGGCAGTTCACACTGCCCTATGCGGACTGCTGGGAGTGTCAGTGAAATGTTAATGACACCCCCAGATCAGTTCGCATATCGCAGTGCGATCTGCAAACTCGGATCGCATGGTGTGAACACCCATGCGATCCGATTCTGCTGCGGGCCAAAAAAAGGGTCCCGTGCGAATTTGCGGCGGGTGCGGCGGGTGCGACACGAATTCAGCCATACTATCTGTATGGCTGAACTCGAATCGCACAGAGATCGGATGTGATTTGCACTGCAGTGCGGTGCGAATCACATTCGTTCTCATAAACCGCTGCAATGTGAACCCAGCCTTAGTGACACTGGCGAGGGGGGGGTGATCACGGGGTTAAACCTTTATTGGGGGGGTTAGGGGGGCACATTAGAACTAAAGGGGGCTAACCCTAACTGCCCTAACAGTTATTACAGTCACAAATGACACCAATGCAAAAAAAAAAAAAAAAAAAAAGCAATTGGTGTCACTGTGACTGGGGGGGCAGGGGTAATTGGGGGGTGATCGGGGGGTAAAGGGGGGGTGTGAGTGTGCCTGGCATGTTCTACTGTGTAGTGTAGTGCTTGTGCAACTCACCGATGCTCTCTCCTCGGTGCCGGAACGAAAAATACCGACACGGAGGAGAGAATACATCACTTCCTCTCCTGTGTTTACATTACAGGAGAGGAAGTGATGTCACGGGACATTTTCATTCGTCGGGAGCGATCGCGAGGGGGTGGCCATGAATGAATGGCCGTCCCCTCGTCCGGGATCGCTCCCGAACGAATACCGACCGCCGCAGGCACCGGGCGGGGGCCCGATCGGGCCCCCAACCGGTGGGCAGGCAAGGACGTACATGTAAGCCCTTATGCCTGCCCGTGCCATTCTGTCGACGTACATCGTCGTGCGGCGGTCGGCAAGTGGTTAATCAATTTTTTTTTAAATTGATTAATCGACTAATTCCAATTAATTATGACGCACATACAGATCCAACTACTTTTAGCTGATCTCCTTGCATTGCAACTCTGCATTAGTCAGTAGTAAATGTGGTATACACTATATACAATCACCTTACACTAGTTAGTTTCCACAATCCATGACATAACTTCACAGTTCATACAAATATGTTTTAAATTCAAACTGTAGCACTGACGTAAGTAATTTTTTTTTCCACAGTAGCGTGGCAATCCCTCCACCTCCGGTCTAACTAATCACTATAACCTTATGGCATGGACCCCTGTGCAAACAAGTAGTCATGCAAACGGGTATCAAAAGGGTTAACACGGACCATAAACTTCTCTCACGTCTCCTTAGATCTCAGCAAGGACACCAGGTCATGGGTAGAAAGAAAAGATCTAAGTGCTCACCGCTTAAATATAAGATTTAATTTTTGTGTTCAAACACAAACTACTCACATAAGGATGATAAAAACACAGCATGTAAAGCCGACAATCGTGTTAGTTACGTAGGGCAGCAGCGGGTGACATCATGCATAGCTCCTCCCCGTGCGCGTTACGTTCAATCAGAACTTCTACGTCACTGGACTCCTCCCCCCTTCCCTTCGTTAGGAGACGGAGGCACTTGGGGAAGGGGGGAGAAGTCCAGTGACGTCGATGTCCGTGACGTCACCGGATCTCCGACGGAACTCCTTGAAGATCCGGAAGCCGGTGGAGAGGTGAGTACCGATCAAAAGGATTTTGATCGATCAAAAAAATGTATCAATTATTCGAGGAATCAATCTTTAATTTCCACAGCCCTAAAAAAAAAATAGTTGTAAATGTCTCAGCATTCACACAATGGTCACAAATAATTCCAGTATTGTGTCTAATAGGTTTATTTCCTATGTTCATTAGCTCCTCCCAATGGCAATAGTGCAGTATTTTCTTGAAACACCTCAATAAGGAAATACCACATTATGGCCAACAGATGGAGCTGACAATCATAGGAAATACATATTGTGATGACTATTTGTGAATACTAAGGCATTTGCACAGTGAATTCTTTATTTATAGACTCCATAGTGTATCGCTACCCTTTGACAGATATCTTTGCAGTCAATGGGTCCAAAGAAAAGGCAAAGCTCATTTCCGTCTGTTTGTTCTGAAACTAAATTAGACAAGAATGGTTATGAAACGTAATCTCAGCAAACTTTCTTTCTGTCAGTAATCATCGGGTACTCAATACATGTCTTTATTCACAGCGTTTATATAATGTGCCTAATAGCGTTGAAATGTGTGTCTATTGTGTAAAAGGCATATCTCTTGAAAGGAAAGACCATTATAAAATCGGTTACTATTGATAGTATTTTGTAATGGGTGTTTGTTTGACACACAAAAAAAAGTATAACCTGCCCAATGTATCAGAACTTTGAGTCACTGCAGCTGGACAATGAAAAGTAGGCCATCATTACATCACATTAGGTAACTCGCAGCACACAGTGAAGCCCAATTACCAACATAAGCGTCCTTTTAACAAGTCCCTGTGGGTTTCTGAAAATTTTAAACTCTTCATATACAAAATGCTTATTATATATTCTAGTTCTATCCATGTAACATCTAATTCTGAAACTGTACCTGTGTGAAGGGATAAGGTTTGCGTTCATGGTGACACAGGGTTTGCTGGGAATTCTGTCCGTTTGCCAATAGGATGAACTAAGTAGCTTTCAGAAGTGAACTTTCAGTTACTGTAGGAAGTCATATATTTACTGGTGCCATTACTAGTTCCATTAAAAAAGTCAGCATCCCATTCAGGGCCATACATTCCCCCCCCCTTCTTCTTGGTTGCTAGGACGCTGGCAGCTACCTGCGTACTAACAACCAAGGATGCTGTGCGGACTGGTCGATGACGTCCTAGCAACAAGTGACATAGTCATTGCTTGTTATGGTTGTGGTGTACCATACAAAACAAAGACTCTGTCACAGTCAGGGGGTCAGGCACAAAAACCAGTGGCTATAGCAGTAGAGAAGCTTCCACTGACCAGCAGATAGGTAGACAAGCAGGTCACCCAAGCAGGGCACTGAGGGGCCGAGTCTAAGCACTAATAGGTATTCACCAGAGCTCTTGACGGTGGATATGGGTTTTTGCTGCATGTTAGTATACAGTTGCGGTCCTCAGGATCACCCCACCAGGAGGTGAGCAAGCCGGGGTCCAGTAGCGGATATAGCAGGTCGGGATCAAGCAGAAGCATAGTTAGTAAGCAAGGCAAAGGTCGGTAACAAGTGGTTGCAGGTTGGGATCAAGCAGAAGTGTAGTCAAGGAACAAGCCTAAGGTCAGTAGTAAAGATACGGATGGCAACAGGAGTGACAAGAGCGAGATATTGGCTGGCGAGAGCAACTTGGTCTGGCAAACAGGAAGTGCAAAGGCATGGCTTAAATAGTTTGTGGGAGGAGCAAAGGGTTCAAGACAAACAAGACACAAGGCAAGAATGTCTAAGGAATCAGGCAGAAATCTGTCCAGCGCCTCAGGTGGCTCAGCAAGAAGAGATACTGCCAGACATGGCAAAGGTTGCAGGTTAAGATCCGGGTTCTGACAGATGTTGTGCAAATAAGTCATTTGTATCAAATTAGTTAATGATAACAAAAAAGGCACTAAAATGGATCCTCTGCAGCCAGCAACACTAGAACCCCCACAAAAATATCCCCCAAAGCAGCAGTAGATCCACCCCAGAAACAATAGATGCACCAGCAACAAAATATCTCCCAGCAGCCAGCATCAGTAGACCCTCCAGAATACTCCAGGACACCTTGCCCTTACATACAGTGCTGGAGATGTTGAAACTGCATTTCCCGAGCTCCCGCTGAAAAAAACCCATATATATATATATATATATATATATATATATATATATATATATATATATATATATATGCAGTATACAGCCAAACCAATATGGTTGCAAGCTCTGCAGAAACAAATTGCATATGCAAGCAGTCTTTTGTTGGTCACGGATCCTCTTTAACCACTTGCCGACCGCCGCACGCCGATGTACGTCATCAGAATGGCACGGGCAGGCATAAGCACATACATGTACGTCCTTTGCCTCCCGCGGGTCGGGGGCCCGATCGGGCCCCCGCCCGGTGCCTGCGGCGGTCGGTTTTCGTTCGGGAGCGATCCCGGACGAGGGGACGGCCATTCATTCATGGCCACCCCCTCGCGATCGCTCCCGACGAATGGAAATCCCCGGTGACATCACTTCCTCTCCTGTAATGTAAACACAGGAGAGGAAGTGATGTATTCTCTCCTCCGTGTCGGTATTTTTCGTTCCGACACGGAGGAGAGCGGATCAGTGAGTTGCACCAACACATCCCACACACAGTAGAACATGCCAGGCACACTCACACCCCCCCTTTACCCCCCGATCACCCCCCCAATTACCCCTGCCCCCCAGTCACAGTGACACCAATGTCATTTTTTTTTTTTTTTTTTTTTTTTTTTGCATTGGTGTCATTTGTGACTGTAATAACTGTTAGGGCAGTTAGGGTTAGCCCCCTTTAGTTCTAATGTACCCCCCTAACCCCCCCAATAAAGGTTTAACCCCGTGATCACCCCCCGTCGCCAGTGTCACTAAGGCTGGGTTCACATTGCAGCGGTTTATGAGAACGAATGTGATTCGCACCGCACTGCAGTGCAAATCACATCCGATCTCTGTGCGATTCGAGTTCAGCCATTCGCCGCACCCGCCGCACCCGCCACACCCGCCGCACCCGCCGCAAATTCGCACGGGACCCTTTTTTTGGCCCGCAGCAGAATCGGATCGCATGGGTGTTCACACCATGCGATCCGAGTTTGCAGATCGCACTGCGATATGCGAACTGATCTGGGGGTGTCAGTAACATTTCACTGACACTCCCAGCAGTTCGCATAGGGCAGTGTGAACTGCCGCCGGGAGGCATGCGATGCGGGAACCCGCCGCGGATTCGCGGCGTTTCCGCATCGCTCCAGTGTGAACCCAGCCTAATAAGCGATCATTTTTCTGATCGCCGTATTAGTGTCACAGGTGACGCTAGTTAGGCAGGTAGGTATTTAGGTTCGCCGCAGCTTTTTATAGCGCTAGGGACCCCCATATACTACCGCATAAAGCCCCCTGATTGCCCCCTAGTTAACCCTTTCACCAGTGATCACCATATAACTGTTACAGGTGACGCTGGTTGGTTAGTTATTTTTTTATAGTTTCAGGGCACCCGCCATTTATTACCTAATAAAGGTTTAACCCCCTGATCACCCGGCAGGTGTCATTTGTGACTAATAACTGTTAGGGCAGTTAGGGTTAGCCCCCTTTAGTTCTAAGGTACCCCCCTAACCCCCCCAATAAAGGTTTAACCCCGTGATCACCCCCCGTCGCCAGTGTCACTAAGGCTGGGTTCACATTGCAGCGGTTTATGAGAACGGATGTGATTCGCACCGCACTGCAGTGCAAATCACATCCGATCTCTGTGCGATTCGAGTTCAGCTATACAGATAGTATGGCTGAATTCGTGTCGCACCCGCCGCACCCGCCGCAAACTCGCACGGGACCCTTTTTTTGGTCCGCAGCAGAATCGGATCGCATGGGTGTTCACACCATGCGATCCAAGTTTGCAGATCGCACTGCGATATGCGAACTGATCTGGGGGTGTCATTAACATTTCACTGACACTCCCAGCAGTTCGCATAGGGCAGTGTGAACTGCCGCCGGGAGGCATGCGATGCGGGAACCCGCCGCGCATTCGTGGCGTTCCCGCATCGCTCCAGTGTGAACCCAGCCTAATAAGCGATCGTTTTTCTGATCGCTGTATTAGTGTCACAGGTGACGCTAGTTAGGCAGGTAGGTATTTAGGTTCGCCGCAGCTTTTTATAGCGCCAGGGACCCCCATATACTACCGCATAAAGCCCCCTGATTGCCCCCTAGTTAACCCTTTCACCAGTGATCACCATATAACTGTTACAGGTGACGCTGGTTGGTTAGTTATTTTTTTATAGTTTCAGGGCACCCGCCATTTATTACCTAGTCTCACTAGTGTACCCCTAAATTTAGGGGTGTCTACTTTCTAAAATGGGGTCATTTGGGGGGGGGGGGGTTTGTGCCATCTTGGCATTTTATGGCCTTCAAAACTGTAACGCCCTTAGAAAGCCTGAAGGCGGTGCTTGGTTTTTGGGGCCCCGTACGCGGCTAGGCTCCCAAAAAGTCCCACATATGTGGTATCCCCGTACTCAGGAGAAGCAGCAGAATTTATTTTGGGGTGTCATTTCACATATGCCCATGGCATGCGTGAGCAATATATCATTTAGTGACAACTTTGTGAAAAAAAAAAAAAGTTTGTAATTTTCCCGCAACTTGTGGCAAAATATAAAATATTCCATGGACTCAACATGCCTCTCAGCAAATAGCTTGGGGTGTCTACTTTCTAAAATGGGGTCATTTGTGGGGGTTTTGTGCCATCTTGGCATTTTATGGCCTTCAAAACTGTAATAGGTAGTGAGAAGTGAACTCAAAAAATTACGCCCTTAGAAAGCCTGAAGGCGGTGCTTGGTTTTCGGGGCCCCGTACGCGGCTAGGCTCCCAAAAAGTCCCACATATGTGGTATCCCCGTACTCAGGAGAAGCAGCAGAATTTATTTTGGGGTGTCATTTCACATATGCCCATGGCATGCATGAGCAATATATCATTTAGTGACAACTTTGTGAAAAAAAAAAAAAAAAAAAAAAAGTTTGTAATTTTCCCGCAACTTGTGGCAAAATATAAAATATTCCATGGACTCAACATGCCTCTCAGCAAATAGCTTGGGGTGTCTACTTTCTAAAATGGGGTCATTTGTGGGGGTTTTGTGCCATCTTGGCATTTTATGGCCTTCAAAACTGTAATAGGTAGTGAGGCGTGAAATCAAAAATTGACGCCCTTAGAAAGCCTGAAGGCGGTGCTTGGTTTTCGGGGCCCTGTACGCGGCTAGGCTCCCAAAAAGTCCCACATATGTGGTATCCCCGTACTCAGGAGAAGCAGCAGAATTTATTTTGGGGTGTCATTTCACATACGCCCATAGCATGTGTGAGCAATATATCATTTAGTGACAACTTTGTGTAAAAAAAAAAAAAAAAAATTTTTTTTTGTCATTATTCAATCGCTTGAGGCAAAAAAATAAAATATTCAATGGGCTCAACATGCCTCTTATCAATTTCCTTAGGGGGTCTACTTTCCAAAATGGGGTCATTTGGGGGGGTTTTGTACTGCCCTGTCATTTTAGCACCTCAAGAAATGAGATAGGCAGTCGTAAACTAAAAGCTGCGTAAATTCCAGAAAACGTACCTTAGTTTGTAGATGTGACAACTTTTGCGCAAACCAATAAATATACAATTATTGACTTTTTTTTTACCAAAGACATGTGGCTGAATACATTTTGGCCTAAATGTATGACTAAAATTGAGTTTATTGGATTTTTCTAATAACAAAAAGTAGAAAATATCATTTTTTTTCAAAATTTGCGGTCTTTTTACGTTTATATCGCAAAAAATAAAAATCGCAGAGGCAATCAAATACCATCAAAAGAAAGCTCTATTTGTGGGAAGAAAAGGACGCAAATTTTGTTTGGGTACAACATTGCATGACCGCGCAATTACCAGTTAAAGCAGCGCAGTGCCAAAGTGTAAAAAGACCTCTGGTCATTTACCAGCAAAATGGTCCGGTCTGAAAGTGGTTAAGCAGCAGAAGTAGTGCAAAACAGTTAAGAAGGACCTCATTTGAACATGCCTCAGATGGTGGTGTTGTATTCCAGCTGTTCCCTCAGTCACTACAAAATTATGTTAATTCTTCCTGTCCGGTTCTCACCTCCAGCCTGCATGCTTCTGCCTCCTCGGTAATTAAATGTGTTGATATTTA
This sequence comes from Lithobates pipiens, assembly GCF_037356315.1. Classification (NCBI taxonomy): domain Eukaryota; kingdom Metazoa; phylum Chordata; class Amphibia; order Anura; family Ranidae; genus Lithobates; species Lithobates pipiens. The sequence continues at coordinate 314,068,878 of NW_027507784.1, read as the reverse complement.
TGTCAAGTTGGGTCTGATGCGCTGTAATTACTTTCACCTCACTCGACCTGTACACCTCTTGTGACGCAAAAAAATAAAGTATCTGTTTATTAATTCTCACAAGGTGAAGAAAGTCGTTCAAGATGAATTGATTGTTTAATTGTGAATCCCTGAACGCCTAATGATTTGTAAACAATAAAGCAGCAATTAATCATATGGAAACACAATCCTTTCTCATAATGAAGAGGCATTGATAAATTTATATCTGTATTCTACATATGCAATTAGTTACCGGATCAGACTCTGGGAGAGATACCCACCCAAAACATCCATCTATAAGTGATAGCTTTGCATGCTGATACTTGGGGACAAGCAGTTGACCATAGCATGTAAATATGGAATTGACTGATGGTTCAAATAAAGCATTGGAAAGGTTTTTTGCTTTTGGACTCTTCCTTCTCCTAAATTCTCTTAGGAGTGTCTTTTGGTTCTAGGCTTTTGTCAGTGTGTGATGCTGTGGGACTCATTGCTGTAAAGCCTGTAATGAGTAAGTGAAAGCACAGCTGGAGAATACCGCCCAGGTCAGGTTGGGTGTTTCACAAAAGATATGAGCTCACACAAATGGGTGACCCATACCATAGGCCAAAGTCTCTGGGTAAGCTGAGGAGCTCTGGGTCTAAATAGCAAGAGAGTAAGAAAGCCAGGAGTACCTGCAGATAAAATTACTTTGATCCTGTGCAGCTCAACATTCTCAAGTGATATTGTGCTGGACTCTACTTTGAAGCATCCAGAGAACTTACCTATTGCCCTAGAGGGGTGGAGGGTGTACAGTGGCTGGTGTGCCTGTTCTATCTCCGTGGACCCACTGCTTTCCTCACCTTCCAGTATCTATCAGCTCCAGACTGGAAAGACTCGTCGGAGCAGCTGCTGGGGGTTAGGAAGATGCATTTCCACCAAACAGGGAGAGAGGAGGTCTCAGCAGTAGTACCCTGTCCTTCTATATCATCCATTAGAGGGCTGTGGGATGTCAGAGAAGCACGGATTAAGGAATGAAAGGACTAAGGAGTGCTGAGCATGACAGGGTGACTGAGGGACTCACAGGGTTAACGTTGGTAGGTGGAGCTGAGGAAAGTTTGAATGAAGAAGTTTGGTAAAGGGGAGTAGCCATATAAAAGGGAGGGGTGGAGCCCAAGGGATCATTCGGAGCCCAGCGAGACACAGAGGAGGCAGTTTTTCCCGCCCTCCCGCCCTACTGTTATGTGTTGATCTTGGTGTGCCGTTGTTGCTGGTCTTTTCTTCTTTTGCAGGTTTCGTCGGTTGTCACGACAGCTGGAGGATCTTCCTGGTGGGAGCGGTGTGTTCTGGTGGTTTCTGACGGTAGACAGTTATTCAGAAGGGATCTGAGGGTGTGGGAGGCTCATCAAAAGATCGGCCCCTCTGGGTATTCCTGAACGGTGGATGGAATACGATTATGTTCACTGGTGGAAGTTGTCTCCGACCGGTCACAGGTGGAGGCCTTTGGGAAAGTTGGTCAGGTGTACCGCAGTGAGTTGGTACTGGTTTAAGTGGGGTCACGGTCAGAGATCACCAGAATGGGCATTTAATGTTGTTTAATGTAAATAAAGTTGTTTATATTTATATATATTTATATAGATTTATATATTTTCATATATATACAAGTTATTGGAGTGAGTTTTGAGTTATGTTTAATAAAGGCTGTTGTGGCCAGTTTACTCCAACTTATGGTGTGGTCTCGTTTCTAATGGGGGGAAGGTATTGGTGAAAGGAAAATAGAAGGGGAACATTTAGGCTACACTAGTCATGAGGTAAGTTCCACCAGACAAGCTGTGCTACAGCAAGGCCCAATTGTCAGTGGGATCCTCTTTAGGAAGCCTGTCTGAGAGTTCAGCAAGCTACATGTGGCCAACTACAATGAATTCATTCATAAATCTAGCGATCATGTCATGGATCAGCCAACCACTGTCCTCCAAGAGGGCTACATGCACCAGCACTGCTGATTAACCCGAGTGACCCTGTCTTATGGCCAAAAAGGGGAAATAACTGACACTTGGTAGCTCATAACAATGGTACACTGATACTTGGGGTCCTACGGTATTATCACGCTAGCACTTGAGATTCAAAGACAATGGAGCTCTGACACTTTTTTGACAATGAAACATTGACACAGATCATAGGAAAATGGTATACTGACACTCAGGATCTACAGAATGACACCTGGTCCTAGAATAATGGTACACTGGAGTTCTGGTCCCTAAAACAATGGTGCACAGACATCTTCGGTTACTAGAGCAATGACACATTGAGAGCTTTGGAGTAATGGTGTGCACACTTGTAGATCCTTGAACAATGGGGGTTATTTACGAAAGGCAAATCCACTTTGCACTGCAAGTGCACTTGAAAGTGCAGTCGCTCTAAATCTAAGGGGAAGATCTGAAATGAGTGGAAGCTCTGCTGATTTTATTATCCAATCATGTGCAAGCTAAAATGCTATTTTTTATTTTGCTTGTATGTCCCCCTCGGATATACAGCGACTTTACTTCTAAGTGCACTTTAAGTGCACTTTCTTGTGCACTTGCAGTGCAAAGTGGATATTCCTTTAGTAAATAACCCCCAATGCATCACTAATGCTTGGGATAATAGAATAATTATACAATGACAAGTGGGGTATTGGAACAATGGAATACAGACACTCAGAGTCCAAGAACAATAGAACACTTATTCTCAGGCCGCGTACACACGGGCGGATTGTCTGCCCAACTTAGTCCGCTGAACCGTGTTTCAGCGGACAATCCGCTCGTGTGTGGGCTTCAGCGGACTTTTTCAGCGGACAGTCTGACGGACTAAGTCTTTCGGAATTTCCGTAATTTTGTCCGTCCAAACTTGGTTTTGTCCGTCCAAACTTGGTTTCAGCGGACAGTCCGCTCGTGTGTAGGCAAGTTGGACGGACTAAGTATGGCGCATGCTCAGAAAGGATTTACACGGCCGAAGGTTGCATTGCAGTGTATTGGACGTCGTATTTCTAGTCCCGTCGTACGTGCTGTACACGTCATCGCGCAAGCTTTCAGCGGACTGTCTGTTCATCGTGTGTGGTCAAGTCTGTTCATTCAAAAGTTGGACGGACTGTCTGTCGGATTGTCTGACGAACTTAGTTGGCCAGACAATCCGCCCGTGTGTACGCGGCCTCAGACTCCTAGAAAAATGGAACACCAGTACTCAGGGTCCAGGAATAGTGTAATACTGACACTCAGGGCCCTAAAATAATGGACTACTGACTCGCAGGGTCCCAGAACAATGGAACATTTACACTCTGGATCCAAGAACAATGGTTCATTGACGCCCAGGGTCCTAGAACAATGAAGTACTGACACTCAGGCCCCTAAGACAATAGAAGTCTGACAACCAGGGTCCTAGAACAATGAGGTTTTTTGCCCAGAATTGCAGTGTGACAGGTAAACAGAACAGCACATGGGGGTTCCAAAAGAATAACATATTGAAATATGAGGGTTTCCGGGAACAATGGCAAACTGACAATAGAGAACAAAGTCAACATAGATTTTCATTGAACTAAATGTAGTTTGAATTTTATTCTAATTTATCTTTCCTGTTACCTGAAATGCCACAAGAGATGTAACTCTCATTTCCATCCTGTTTCCACTTTTATAAATATCTCTGTGCTAAATATATCTGTACATTCTGAAGTGACCTTTTGATCCAGTGAAATGAGATGCACCATTTACACCCCCCCTTCACAAGTGCTGCATTTTTTTTTTCTTGTTAAGTATCAAAATATATGTAAATTTAAATCCCAAGAAGCTAGATAGCGGTGATACCAACACCAATCTCTAGTAAACTGATTTCATTTTATTACAGATGTAGAATTTTACAGAGACTCTGAGAACTCAGAGATCTGATTCGTCCCCAGGCCTACCTCAATAAATATGAAAATTCAATCAATATTTTAAACCTAGACTAAAGTAGATTTTGCACTCTCCAGCTTTAGTAAATAAACCCCAATGTGGCTTATGTGGTAAAGCAAAGAGCAACGTGCAAAGTCAAGTTACCAACCAATCATACTTTATACATCACTGATGTGACAGCAGCATACTGAATTATGATTGGTTTGTGAGAGTTACTGCCCTTAGCATATCGTAATCGATCTTTGTAATATGTTGTCCTGTAAATCTATTAAAAGCAAATTTTTTAATCATTAAATGATAAAAAAAAATTAGGAGACAACTGAGTTATTATTAGTTGTTAACATTGAAGTAGATATTGGTAAACCCCATCACCAAAAACTCATATAAGCTTTTAATATGTTAAAGTAATCTCAATTAGTTGTTTTCAGTTGTTTTAGATGAAGCTTTGCTTAACCGCTTCAGCCCCGGGAGGTTTTACCCCCCCCCCCATGACCAGGCCATTTTTTGCGATATAGCACTACGTTAGTTTAACTAACAATTGTGTGGTCGTGCAATGCTGTACCCAAATAAAATTGATGTAATTTTTTCCCACAAATAGAGCTTTCTTTTGGTGGTATTTGATTTTTTATTTATTTTTTGCTTTATAAACAAATAAGGAGCGATAATTTTGAAAAAAATTTTTTTTTTTCCTTTCTGCTACTTTCTGCTAATTTACTATATCCAGTAAAAAAATAAAAAAATTAACTTTCTTTAGCATTTTAGGCCAATATGTATTATGCTACATATTTTTGGTAAAAAAATCCCAAAACGTGTATATTGATTGGTTTGCACAAGAGTTATAGTACCATCTACAAACTTTGGGATATTTTTATTGATTTTTTATATTTTTTTTACTAGTAATGGCGATGATCAGACCTGGACTTGAACCTCAGCTGTGCCTAGCAATGAATCTTCTCTCTGAGCTATCTGAGATGCTGGACAGTGCCTTGTCAGATCCTTTAGACAACCCTGCCTTGTACCTTGACTTCAGCTGAACCTTGAACTCTTTGCTCCGCCCATGAACTTCCTGATATAAGCCATGTCTCTACACTTCCTCCTTGCCAGAATATTGTGCTATCTCCAGCCTGTATCTCGATCCTGTCTTCCCTGCTGCCGTTTATATTTGCTGCTGCTCGTTATCGACCCTTGGCTTGTTCCACGACTACGCTTCTGCCTGATCCTAACCTGAAACAACTCGTTACAGACCTTTTGGCTTGCTTACTGACCATGCTTCTGTTTGATCCTTACCTGCTCATCCGCTACTGAACCCCAGCTTGCTCACCTCCTGGTGGGGCGATCCTGAGGACCGCGACCTGGTACTAACACGCAGCTAAATCCATCTCCACCATCTGGAGCTCTGGTGAAAACCGGTTAGTACTTAGACTCCGCACCTCAGGTGAGCCTGTGTCATCTGCCAGGGTGACTGCCTGTGTACCTATCCTGCTGGTTAGTGGTAGTCCTGCAACTGCTATAGCAATTGGTCTTCGAACCTGACCCCTGATCGTGACAGAATATTCTGGCCAATAACATGGAGGCCGCTAAAGAAAATGCTGTGGCTCCGTTCAGGCAGCAAATTGCAGAGCTGCAGGAGTTCGGTGTCACCAAGAAAAATTCTCCGTACTGGAAGGTGTGGTGAAGGAGCAGCACAAAGAGATCTGTGCTCTGACAAAACAATTGCTTGACCTACGTTCCCGAGATGATACTAACGCACATATGCCTCACCCACCCAAGTTTAATGGAGACCGCCACCATTACAGAGGTTTTCTTAACCAGTGTCGCATCTATTTCCAAATGCGACCCAATGCATTCATTTCTGAAATACAGAAGGTAATGTTTGTTATCAACCTCCTGACTGGGGAAGCTCTAGCCTGGGCCTCCCCCTATATCGAACAAGACAGTGCTATGCTGAATAATTTCCACACTTTCAAGGATGCAGTGAATCAAGTTTTTGATGATCCCAACCACTGCGCTATGTCTGAAGCAAAGTTGCATAGTTTACGGCAGGGAAAACGCTCTGTTGCTCAGTATACAGCTGAATTCAGACATTGGATGGCAGATACCACTTGGAACCCAGCAGCGCAAAAAAGTCAGTTCCGCCAAGGGCTTTCTGAACAGGTAAAAGATGAGCTTGCCAGAGTAGAGACTCCTAATGATCTTGAAGCCTTCATCCAACTATGTATCCGAGTTGATGAGAGGCTTACAGAAAGGAGGAAGGAGAGGCTGGGAATGTTTGGAAGTAAAGGTGGCATGCGTTTTCTCTTCTAGTCAATTTGCTCAGAAGGATCCAAGGGTTTTTCCAGATTCTGACACAGCTGAACCTATGAAGGTTGATGCAATTAAGAGATCCATTTCTTTTCAGGAGAAAGATAGAAGACGTTTGGAGAACCTCTGTCCATATTGTGGAGACTCTGGGCATTACGCAGTTAACTGTCCTAACAATGTTAGAAGAACAATTGCGGCTACTGATGTGATCCTACCTGAACAAATCGACTCTATTACTGTCTATCCCCCCATTGATTCTCAAAGAAAATAAAGTAAATTCTCCACTGTCTCATTTTGTCTTCCCTATTAAGCTTATTTCTGAGGGCGGTGAAATCCCCTGCTCTGCTATGCTGGACTCTGTGGCTGGAGGAAACTTTATGGACATAGAGTTTGCCCACCGCAATAACATTAAAGCCAGAAATACATCTGCTCCTATTGAGATGGAGACGGTTGATGGTTCACCCTTATCCTCAGGACCTGTTACCCATAAAACAGTTCCTCTGGTAACCCAGTCTGAGGCTGACCATCGGAAGACCATCAGCTTTCAGTTGATCACATCACCCAAATGAAGTGGTATATCCCAATCATGAATTACCTTTTTATAGTGGAAGTGGATGCTTCGAACTCTGCCGTGGGAGCTATCCTCTCTCAACGATGTGGTGAAAAGATGTAGCTTCATCCTTGCGCTTACTTCTCTTGTTTAATGTCTTAAGCCAAAAGAAATTATGATATTGGGAATAAGTAGTTACTGGCAATTAAGGAAGCATTTTCTGAATGGAGGCATTTGCTGGAAGGCGCTAAGCATCCTGTGACCCTTCTGACAGATCATAAGAATCTGGAATTCATTTGTTCTGCCAAGAGATTGTCTTCTAGGCAAGCACGTTGGTCATTGTTCTTTTCCAGGTTCAATTGTATTATCTCATATCGACCTGGGTCAAGGAATGGTAAGCCTTATCAAGAATGTTGCCTGGGCCTCTCCAGGAAAACAACTCTGAATACACAGTCCTGTCTCAAAAAAACTTTCTAGGTGCCACAAGTTCTAAAGCACTCTTGAGTCTCCTCAAGAAAGGGTATGAGAATGACCCACTCCTCAAAAATCCTCCTATGGACATCATCCTTGAATACAAAAATGGCTTCTGGACTCAAGCACATCGCCTCTATGTACCTAAAGTTATATCAAACAGATGGTACAGCGCTCTAACTAAAATAAAATGATTACTAACATATTAAAATTTATTAAAAGTCCAAAGATAGCTTTTGTGTCAAAAAGTCCACGTGAGGAATCTTCAGTGGTATACAGTCAGTTCATGCATAAAGTGACTTAGTGCCAAGGGGGGAGACCACCACCGATGGTAAAATTGGCTGCTCACCTCATCGCGTGGACCCTTTAAATTACAGAGGGTCGTATGCACTTAAATATCAACAAATGCTTATCAACTCATCCAATCTCTGTACTCCTCTCAGACAATATCTGGCCGGTTCACAAACGAAAACACAGCTTTTTCCCATTCAGAGTCAAATGAACTGACACGTTCGTGGAATACCCACACTGGATCGGTAAATAGCAGTGTTCACATTTCCTCAGACCATGTGGATAGAAAGACAGGCCATAGTGCTCTCCATAGAAAAACGTTTTAATGATGAATATACATAAAAAACACACTTACAATAACGAAGCTTCATACGATCGTTAAAATGAACAATGACTGCGGGTGACGTCACGTGATCTCCGTCCGTACGTTACGTCCCTATGGGCAGGACTTCATCAGCGGACACGGTTCTTGGCACTAAGTCACTTTATGCGTGAACTGACTGTATACCACTGAAGATTCCTCACGTGGACTTTTTGACACAAAAGCTATCTTTGGACTTTTAATTAAATTTAATATGTTAGTAATCATTTTATTTTAGTTAGAGCGCTGTACCATCTGTTTGATATATTATATTTTGGGATTTGGTAATTGATCCTTGGTGTTCAGCAGCTTTTCGTAAAGGGGTTGTACTGCGCTGATTTTTTTCTGTATTTATATGTACCTAAAGTTGCTCGGGTAGAAGTCCTCAAGTTGGTTCATGACTCCAAACTTGCTGGACAGTTTGGAGTTTCTAAGACAGAGGAACTTTTATCCCGTTCCTTTTGGTGGCCTGGGTACAAAAGAGATGTCAAAGGTTATGTAGCCTCATGCCTGGTCTGTGCTCGCAATAAGACACCCCGAGCTTCTCTTTTGGGGTTGCTCCAGCCACTCCCTGTCCCATCAAGACCATGGGGATCAATTTCTATGGACTTTGTAATGGATTTACCCCCCTCTAAAGAAATGACCACTATCTTGTTTGTTATTGACCGCTTCACGAAGATGGCTCACTTTATATCGGTCAAGGGGATACCCTCTGCAGAACAAACTGTGGAGTTGATGGTTTGAGAAATCTTTAGACTACGTGGAATTCCCAAAAATTGTAGTTTCTGACAGAGGAGTACAGTTTACTTCAAAAATTTGGAAAAGCTTTTGCTCAGCTCTAGAAGTAACAATGAATCTATCTTCAGCTTTTCATCCTCAGTCTAATGGTCAGACTGAGAGGACCAATCAAACGTTAGAGCAGTACCTTCGATGTTTTGTTAATTATCTTCAGGATGTCTGGGCGGACTATCTTCCTACAGCGGAGTTTGCTTATAACAATTCTAAACATAGCTCCACCTCTCAGACCCCTTTTTTCCTAAATACCGGGCATCATTCAGCTTTTATCCCTGATCTCCCTATCTCAACTCCGATTCCTGCTGTTACCAAAAGATTAACTGCTTTACAGGAGATCCAGGAGAAATTGATCGAGACTTTGAGGGAAGCTCATGAAAGTTACAAGAAGGCTGCAGATAGACATCGCAGAGCACTTCGTACCTTTCATGTGGGTGATCAAGTTTGGTTATCTACTAAAAATCTGAAGGTTCATGTTCCATCTGCAAAGTTGGGACAAAAGTTTGTGGGACTTTTCCAGATCTTGGCCCAGATCAACCCAGTTGCCTTTCACCTAAAACTTCCAGCCAGTGTAAAGATTCACCCTGTGTTTCACATATCGCTACTCAAACCTTTGCACGAAAATATTTTTTCGGGAAGAATTCTTCCACCCCCTCCACCTGTTAAGGTACAGGGGGAAGAAGAATAGGTGGTGGAGAAAATTCTTGATTCCAGAATCTATAGGACCAAATTGCAATATCTGGTTCAATGGGAAGGATATGGGCCAGAAGAAAATTCTTGGGAGCCTGAGCAGAATGTTCATGCTCCTAGATTAACAAAAGGATTCCACCAGAGGTTCCCTCACAAACTGGGCCCTAAGACATCCAGTGGGCTTCCAGCACAGTATACACCTGTATCTACCCTTTATTGCTGGTGTTCTCTAATACAGGCATCTGCAGCATTTACAGTGGGTGTTGTGTACTTCCAGCACAATATACACCTGAAGCTACCCTTTATTACTGGGTTTCTGTAATACAGGCATCTGCAGGAGTTAAAGTGGGTGTTGTGTGCCTCCTGCACAGTATACACTACCCAATTGCTGGTTTTCCCATCTCCCTGCAGGCCATTACTATGTCTGGAAGGCCAACAAGGAGAGGCAGACAGTCACAAGCCAATAAAAGAGGACAAGCAGGCTCTGTGCCTAGAGACAACAGTGCTGGTTGTGGACACAGTGCATCGTCATCAGCACATGGCCATGGGACATCCTCATCCTCCTCATCCTCTCTCACCCAGGCTCAGGGTACTAGCAAAGCAGCTGCCAACGCGTCCCATTCCCTCATCTCAATGTCATCAGTCACTCCTTCCCTAGACCCACCATGTCCTCCTGAGGAGTTCCCCGAAATTATAGATACCGTATTTATCGGCGTATAACATGCGCCGGTGTATAACACATAGCCCAAGTTTAGGAGGGAATTTTAAAGAAAAAAACTTTTAGGAGGGAAGTTTAAGGAAAACAACTTACATTTAAATGCCCATTAATACAGCCTTATCAGTTTCCATCTGCAGCCTTGTCCATCATTACAGAATGATCAGTGTCCATCTGCAGCCTTGTCAGTGTCATTTGCAGCCTTGTCACGCAGCCTTGTCAGTGTCATTTGCAGCCTTGCGGTTTAAAAATGGCACCACCGAGATACAAAGCTGTATGTCCTGTGTATCTCGGCGGAGCTCGGTAGCTCTCGGCCGTTCTCGCTGCTCTCTCGGGACTGCGAGAGCGGGCGAAAGCTGCCGAGAATGGCCAAAAGTGTCCAAAAGTCTATGAGAGACCATGATTTTCCCCTGATTTTAAAGGGAAAAAGTGCTTGTTATACGCCGCTAAATACAGTTATGCCCCGTACACACGAGAGGGATTAAGTCTGACAGACCTCCAAAGGAGTTCCGCCGGAGTTCCGCCGGAGTTCCGACGGAGTTCTGGCGGACTTTTCGACCGAACGGACTTGACCACACACCATCACACCAAACTCCGACGGAGTCGAACGTGATGACGTACGACTGGATTCGACGTAGGAAGTTCCTAGACAGTAGCCAATAGCTGCCCTAGCGTCGGTTTTAGTCCGTCGGAGTAGCACACACACGAGCGGATTTTTCAAAGGGGACCGGGTCCGGCGGAGTTCCGTCGGGAAAATTTAAAGCATGCTTCATTTCTAAAGTCCGTCAGACTTTAGCTTCGCTAAAGTCCGTTGCAGCCCACACACGATCGGATAGTCCGCCGGACTCAGTCCGTCGGAGTTTGGATGTCGAAAAGTCCGCTCGTGTGTACGGGGCATAACTCATTTTTATAAGCTGCATCAGACCCAATTAAACTGGCTCCCATTTTTTCCTTTTATACAAATACTATTTGTACTATGGCTTAGCTCTTGTGATATTTAAATAGTGAACTAGTGATGCAGCTATCAATAATCCCTGTGTGTGATATCAAGAATTAACTTTTGTACAAGTGAACATGTAATTCCTCATATCAAAAATAGACATTGGTAGGTAAAAATTAACTGAGGGGCCCTACTAGTAAAAATAATCAAGAATTCACATGAATTTTTGATATTAAAAATGCATAAACTGTGAATGAATAAAAGCTAAAAGGGCTGACTGGCATTAGCAGCTAGACACAGACCAAGAGATGCACTGCCTGCCTGCCCAGCTAGGTTAGCAAGACCGAAAAAAACACAATAGAAATGCACATAAACATAACTCTACTTTGCTGACATCAAACTTGGAGAGGAGAGAACACAAGTTTACCTGATTGTTGTTCCCACAATTCACTCTCATGGTTTTTTATTCCCCTCTTTTCGTGACCAAACGGATAGTTTCGCTTAATTTTGTAATGGATGTTGTAAATATTAATTGACGCGCTATGACACAAGGGGGAGGCGGGACCTCGAGTAATTTGCGGGGCCCTACGCAGCTTGCGTAGTGAGCGTATAGGGCGGATCGGCTCTGACCTCTGCACTGGATGGAACTGACAATCATAGAAGTTAATCTATTACAGACAATATGTGAAAATTCATCCAGCCTTCACAAATGTGTGGGAAATTCGACCAACGAAATGGTTTATAAATAGGCCTTCTAAGTTTGTTTTTTGTTTTTTTGGCATAATGGAAGCATTGCCTTTTTTTTTCTGCTTTTTCAAATAGAAGTCTGAAAAAGTAATTTTAAATGATTGCATTTACACTTGTTCAAAAAGGATGCATGATCACTAGGTATTATATTAATAAAAAATTGAATTTTTAGCAAAATTATAACTTTTGCAATGTCATTTAACATATAAATCTTAAATGTAATTGGATTGACATTTATTGTAAAATGGTTCAAATAGGAAATATTGTGCAAAGACAAGGAAAGAATTAAATTTTTTTTCTTCAAAATTCAGCAACTATAGTTATTTAAGAAAAATGTATTATTAAAGTAAATTTTCAATTAAATGTATTTTATCAAATATTTCAAGTATAAAAGTTTTGTGAATTGCTGATATCTGTAATGAATCATTGTTTGGCTTTATAGAAGTTTGGCATTGTTGACTTCAGTTGCTATGTGTGACATGGAGACAAACCGAATTGCCAGTTACTGGAGGTCACAAACATTCCGAGGTCAGGACATCGCAGCGCAACAGAACAAGTCCAGGCAAGGGAGCTATATATAGATAACGTCATTCCTTACTACAATGAGAAACGTGATATACTCATGAGTGCTGAAAATCAAAAGGTTTTTGCAATATACTGGACAAAACACTATTTTCCAATTAATTTCCCCTATAAAAAAAGAAGAAAAAAGTATTGAGTGACTTGTTGGAAAACTTATGCAGTACTAAGAAAACACACATTTTATGGTATGTGCTCCTAATATGTTTCCATCGCTGTCACATATTTACAGCATTGCAAAAGTATGCCTTCTATTTACGCACCAGCGCGGAGACTGAGCTGTCACTGACAGCTTCTGGTCTTGTACTAATGATCTGAAGCCAGGAGGACCAGTCCTCGAATCATGTGATCACTGGGATGGCCTGAGATAGGTTATGTGTCAGGGTTGGGCTCAGCTCTTCCTTCTCTGAGCTGGCCGCTCAGCTTTTGGCTAACTGCCAGCTCCTATCTCTCCACAGTTACTCAGCTGTTGAGGATATCCTGCTCATCAGTCCTGCCTACTTAAGCCGTCCAGTCCAGAGGAGCTCTGCCTTCACCTTGGTCAACATCACAGAAACTATCTCCTGTGAGCCTGTTCAAGACTTGCTTTGCTGATATCCCTTCAAGCTCCAGATCCTGCTTGCTGTTCCACTACATTGATCCCTGACTTCTGGCTTGGCTGACTATCCATTCCGGTTACTGAACTTTGATTACGTTTGTTCTTTTTACTTTTATTATTAAACTAGTGTGATTTACCTGTACTTCTGTCTCGGCCTGATTTCATGGTTTCTGACATTATGGCAGTGATCAATTAGTAAAACCCGTCCCTCTACTCTTTTTCTCCCTCTGAATGGAGAAAAAGATACATTTTTTTTTTAAATCTTTTTCTCCTGGTCACAAGAGAATGCTAGGGACGCGGGGCTAACCAAGTGTCTGCATGGAACTTTTCATCGCCTATTGTCATCTCCCCTACCTCCGGTATGGTTACTTGGTGCTCGAGTCCTAGCGGGGTAATGTCATTCCACAGGTGTGGGTGGACAGTGTTTATGGTGGTATCTAGTGGTTGGTACAGTTACTTGGTGCTCAAGTCCTGAAAGACTGAGCAGGTGGTTTGGTTAAAATTTTAATGGTGATATTGGTCTGTGTGTTTAATGTTAAAGGTATGGTACAACAAAGGTTAAAGCGGTAGTAAACCCTGCTTGGTAATTTTTACCTACAGGTAATCCTGTAGGTGAAAAGAATATCTCCTAAACCTGCACCTTTAGGAGATATTCACCATGCATGCAACCAGTGAGATCACTGGCACATGCGCTGTGAAGGTCCAGCATACCTTGTCAGAACTTCAAAGCTATGTGCCGAAACCAAGGGCTCCAGGGAGTGACGTTATCATGGCTCCGGTCAACCACATGGTTGCAGCGTGCAAACCTGGAAGGAAGACCGGGGGAACATGTCAGCCTTCTTAGCGATGACATTACAGCGCTGGAGGGCTTCGTTCCAAGGTGAGTATTTCATAATGTGCTAGTATGCGATACATACTAGCACAATATGCCATTACTTTGCAGTTGTTTTGCGGTTTACTGCTTTAAAGGTTATCATATTTGTTTTAAAACTCAAATAATGGGACTGCAGACATATTTTCCACACTTCTGTTTCATGGTTTTCTTTACTATGATTAATCAGATGGTGGGATTAAAACAGGATGGTTGTTTGTGCGGTTGTACATTCCCATGTTAAAAAAAAAAGTCTGTGTGTAAAATCTTTCAGCATCCATTTCACAACTATTAGTAGCCAGAAATTGGTCATTTTCTGGACTTAACTATATTCATTCATTGTCTGGAGCATGCACAGTGTATCCCAGATTGTCCCAAAACTTCCTGGGATGAATGACGTGGGTATCCCAGGAGGCTCCAGGAAGGGAGGATACATGATTCACACTTTGATGAGAAAAGGCAGAAGAGTTGGTCTGGGTCCCCCAAAATAGTTATTAATATTATTCTGAAGAAGAATATATAAAGTGTGGAAAAATTATGAAGGTCTACTTTAACCACTTTAGCCCTGGAAGATTTGACCCCCCTCCTGACCAGAGCACTTTTTACAATTTGCCACTGCGTCATTTTAACTGGTAATTGCGCGGTCATGCAATGCTGTACCCAAACAAAATTTGCGTCCCTTTTTCCCCCACAAATAGAGCTTTCTTTTGATCACCTCTGAGGTTTTTATTTTTTGCGCTATAAACAAAAAAAAATTGACAATTTTGAAAAAAAAAAAAAATATTTTTTACTTTTTTCTATAATAAATATCCCCAAAAATGTTTTTAAAAACAAATTTCTTCATCAGTTTGGGCCAATATATATTCTTCTATATATTCTTGGTAAATAAAAAAATCACAATAAGCGTATATTAATTTATATATTTTTTTTTTTTACTAGTAATGGCGGCAATCTGCAATTTTTATCGGGATTGTGACATTGCGGTGGACAGATCGGACACTTTTGGCACATTTTTGGGACCATTGACATTTATACATCGATCAGTGCTATAAAATTGAACTGATTACTGTGTAAATGTCACTGGCAGGGAAGGGGTTAAATGTGTGTTCCCTCAGTGTGTTTTAACTGTATGGGGATAGGACTGAGTGAGAGAGGAGACATATCGTTGTTCCTATTAACTAGCAACAAATGACATGTCTCCTCTCCCCTGACAGCACAGGGATTTGTGTGTTTACACACACAAATCACCGTGCTGGCGCCCATGCACGCAATTGTATGTGGCTAGCGGCGATCGGCCACGCACATTGGGCCCCGTACAGCGCCCCCTATCGGCTCTTAAAGGGCCAAAGTACCCATACAGGATATTGCGCACCCATGCCACTTTGCCGACGTATATAGGTGTGAACTGGTTGGCAAGTGGTTAAAGCGGAGCTCCACACAAAAGAGGAAGTTCCACTTTAAGAATTCATTCCCTGCTCCTCTTAAACAATTGGCAATTGCCACACAAGAGCTCAAATTCCTTGTAGTAAGTCACTATGTTTGTTTTTGTGGCACGACAATTTGTGTGATGTTAGTATGCAAGACAAGATCCTGGCACACGCCTTTTTGACAAAAATCACTGTTGTCCAACAATCGTACCATGTGTACGAGGCTTTAGAGTCTCACTGCAACATCAAGGGGCCTCAAGAATCCATAGCACAAGGACAAATTGGCTCATTTCAGAAGAAGGGAAACCCAACAACTCCACACCACAGCATTGGCAACCTTAGGGCAGGCCAACTACACCTTTGCCACAGAAAGCCAATCAGGCATAGCCTTAGCCACTTAACCACTACCTACGTAGGAAAAAGGGAGGAAAAAAAGTTCAGACATTTTACTTCAAAAGCTTAATTTACATCTTCACGCCCTTTACTTAGGTTTAAATAAACATTTCTCAAAATACAATTTACCACATTTTTTTGGGGTGAACCTAATGCCCTCTCTTTTTCCTGTATCAGGTCCTGGTTCTCTAAACAAGGCTCCCCAAGGATAAACACTCAGCTTCCCCCCTAGGGGAAGCTAGACTCTTGGCTACTCACAAAGGTCCAATGGACATATTGTTTCTCCCTGAAAAGGAAAAACCACCCTACTGGATTCTCTTTGTCAGCTTGCCGCTACCTGACTACTCATATCACCACTTTTTTTGATTCTCTATCTAATGCCACTTACACACGACCTGACTTTTCGACGGACTAGGTCCGACGGTCTTCCCGACTGACTTTTGGCGGAGTTCCAACGGACTTTCCGAATGCACAGACTTGGCCACACACAAGCACACCAAAGTCCAACGGATTCGAACGTGATGACATATGACCGGACTAGAATAAGGAAGTTCATAGCCAGTAGCCAATAGCTGCCCTAGCGTCGGTTTTCATCCGTCGGACTAGCATACAAACAGATTTTCGGACCGGACTCGAGTCCGTCGGAAATATTTGAAACATGTTTTATTTCTAGGTCCGTCTAACTTTTGGGGAAAAAAAGTCAGATGGAGTCCATACACGATGGTAATATCCGACGGATTCATTCCATCAGACTTAGTCAGTCAAAGTCTGGTCGTGTGTACGCGGCATAAGAAGGTTTTGAGCTTCATTGCCAACTGCTAGTAACCAACCATGGGGCAGAACCTACACTAAAGGGCCTAACACACATTTCAGGGGTTCAAAGGGTTCAGGCTTAATAGTGTAGAACAAAGCATGTATTGGACAGATACAGTTGGAGGAATCCTGAGACTTATTTAGTGTGGTGATCGCTTCAAATGGCTGCAGATTAACCAGCATCTGGCACGATCATACTTTTTACCCCTCAAGATCTATGCCCCAATGAAGGTGGGCCTATTGAACCTTTAAAATGTGTTGGATTTTTATGATACAACATAAAATCTGGATTTTACTATATATATTCTGCTTTGCACCTTTCTCCTTACACCTAGTGCTTTTATTGGTTGTTTTTGTTTTTTTACACCTTTTGTAAATCATGTTCAAGCAACTAACAAGGTAAGAGACCTTTAGTAGAACACTGTCATATTGATTTGTCTTTTTTTATACAGTTATTCTTCAATATCCATTAGCCCTGAAATTGGAATTGTTGGCTTTCAGTCTTGTCATCCACTCTCCTCCCTCCATATTTTGCTGAAACGCCTTCTATATCTCTCTGCTGGCTGTACTCATACCCTGCAATCACAGCTCGCTTCCACAAAGAGCATCAGTCAAGTTAATCAGCAGCTGTCACTGCCCTCCTTGTCAGCTCATCATCTTAAGTGTCTTCCCATCAATAGGTCCAACCCTATCTGCTTCACAGATTAAAAACAGGGGTCCGATTTGCATATTTAATTATGCTAATGTACAGGTCATCGTGTCAGTTTTGCACCGAAGTCCGTGCATTTCTGCAGACAAATATGCTATATTCATTAATACAAGCATGAGTATCACAGATAGGAAAGAAGAGGAACAAGATTAGACCTCACTGTAATAACCATGTACAGTGCTTTGAAAAAGTATTCATACTCTGTGAAATTTTCCACATTTTGTCATGTTACAAACAAAAACATAAATGTATTTTATTGGCATTTTATCTGATAGACCAACACAAAGTGGCACATTTTTGGGAAGTGGAAGGAAAATGATAAATGGTTTTACATTTTTTTTTACAAATATGTGAAAAGTGTGGTGAACATTTGTATTTAGCCCCCCCTGAGTTTATGCTTTGTAGAACTGCCTTTCACTGCAATTACAGCTGCAAGTCTTTTTGGGGATGTCTCTACCAGCTTTGCACATCTAGAAAGTGAAATGTTTACCCTTTCTTCTTTGCAAAATAGCTCAAGCTCTGTCAGATGGATGGAGAGCGTCTGTAAACAGCAATTTTCAAGTCATGTCACAGATTCTCGATTGGATTTAGGTCTTGGCTTTGACTGGGTCATTTTAACACATGAATATGCTTTGATCTAAACCATTCCATTGTAGCTCTGGTTGTATGTTAAGGGTCTGCTGCAAGGTGAACCTCTGCTCCAGTCTTAAGTCTTTTGCAGACTCTAAGCCCTTGCACAAACGGTCGGACATTGCGACGGAAAATGTCGGATTGGACCGTGTTATCGGATAATCCGACCGTGTGTGGGCTCCATCAGACTGTTTTCGTCAAGCTGGGCTATAACATTTTCTGACAACATGGTCCGATGGGACTTTGTCCTATAGTTTGTAGAGAATTCCGATCGGACAAAGTGCCACGCATGCTAAGATCAAATTCCTAGACCAAAGCTATTGGCTACTAGCCTGAACGTAGTCCCGTCATAACGAAATAACGTCACCACGTTCTGAACGATCGGATTTTCCGACAACTTTGTCCAACCGTGTGTACGCAACACAAGTTTCGGACAAAATCCATCGGACAAAATCCGACGGATTTTGTTGTTGGAATGTCCAACCGTGTGTACAAGGGCTAACACGACCGGACTTTCCGGCAGACTAGGTCCGACAGAATCATTAAGTCGGATAGTCCGATCGTTTTCTTTAAAAAAAATCAGACGGACCTCGAAATAGAACATGTTTCAAATCTTTTCGACTCAATTTCTATCGGGAAAACCGTTCGTCTGTATGCTGGTCCAACAGACCAAATAAGACGCAAGGGCAGCTATTGGCTACTGGCTATTGAACTTCCTTTTCTAGTCCTGTCATATGTCATCAGGTTCAAAACTAATGGACTTTCGAATGGACTTTAGTCCTTTTGTGTGTGGGCAAGTCCATTTGTACGGAAGTCTGTCGTAACTCTGTCCAAAGTCCGTCGAGAAGACCGTCGGGCCTTTTCTGCCGGAAAGTCCGGTTGTGGGTACACGGCATAAGATTGCCCTGTATTTGGCTCCATCCATCTTCCCATCAGCTCTGACCAGCTTCCCTGTCTCAAACATTCTAATTACCCCTTAAGATCTAAGCCCTGATGAACTTAGCCTAACCAATCTTGAGAGAACTGTAAATCAGTTTTTCTCCTCTGCATCTGGACTACCACGGAACCCCTCTCCCTGTACGGATGAGAACCCCTGAGTACTCCAAAAAGTACTCCAAAAATATATTTTTATCAAGCCCCTTAAACAGACCACAACCTAAATAGAGGGGAACCTTATCTGCATTCTAGGACCCATCCCTGGTGTCCTGTACAAGTAGCATCAGCTACATACATTGTGTCGCTGTGTCCCACAGTAGTATTTGCGACTTCCCATCTGCTGCCAAAAGGAAATTGAGACACGCTGATTTTTTTCCTCAGTTCACAAGAAGCCTTCTGTTTTTATCAATGAATAAAACTGATTGGTCAAGATGGGGAGATGGGTGGATGATGTCACAATCTCTACTTCTACCAATCAGATTAAGCCCTGTACTCACTGATAAAAATACAGAGCTTCTCCGGAATGTCTGAAAAGAAAACCGCTTGACTCGATTTTGTTCAGGCAGCAGAAGGGAAGTCTCTGTACTGCTGTTGAACCCAACATTGCTTACTGTACATAGCTGAAGCTATTAAAGTATGATACACAGCCTGGCCCAAACTTACTATTTAAAATGACAGGAAACATGGAATTCAGCTATAAGTTGACCCCCTATATCAGTGATGGCGAACCTTGGCACCCCAGATGTTTTGGAACTACATTTCCCATGATGCTCGATTACACTGCAGAGTGCATGAGCATCATGGGAAATGTAGTTCCAAAACATCTGGAGTGCCAAGGTTCGCCATCACTGCCCTATATGAACAGGGCAAATATTAATGCTAGATACTCTATGACTCCTTGAAATTGACTCTTATGTAAATTGTAATTTAAAACCTGGGTCCAGTTTGGACAAGAATTTTAATAAACCAGTCTCCAGTGCAGCCTTAAAAAGCAGCCCTAGCTGTTACACTCACCTGATGTCTGGTGATGCCCCATGAATGAAATGAGCTATTTTCTCTCCAGGTTGCATGTTATTCATTCCTCAAAAAAAAAATGACTTGAGGGAAATGCCACATTATGGGTACTAGATAGAGCTGATGAGTAGGGTAAATAAATTTCTTCCATCCATAATTTGATAATTTTCTTGACCCCCCCCACGCCCATTTTAATGAATGAATAACATTCAACCTTAACAGCAAAATAGCCTAACAACATTTGATTTTGCCCAATTTGCATAGTTTCATACAATAAATAGCTCTGCAAATTTTTTTATAGGTAAACCCCAAAGAGTCAGTCAACTCGTAGGCTTGCATTGTGAGATGGAGACGTAAAGCATATCCACTATCACTGTTGAGCAGGAAGCAGAACCTTCCTTTGTAATTTGCAGTAATGGCTGACCCCATTAACCATGGAAACAAGATTTTTAAAATTGTAATGCCAGTGTTTCGTCACATATGACGACCCATCACATTTGGCTACCCGCTGGACTGCGCATGCGTGACGCAGCCATATGCGTTCCAACACTGTGGCGATCTGCTCTTGCACAGAATTTTGTGGCCACACATTCAAGCCCCACCATCCAAGTGGACAGGGAGTTAAATTATAATTAGGCCTTGCCCAAAGCGTGGCGAGCGAAGCAAGCCCACGAGGGGCCCTGTGGCAAAGTGGTCTTACAACAGTGTTGGAACGCATATGGCGGCGTCGCGAATGTGCACTCCAGTGTGTCTCCAGGTTCTTTCTCAGTTCAGGCCGATATGTATTCTTCTACATATTTTTGGTAAAAAATCACAATAAGTGTATATTGATTGGTATGTGCAAAAGTTATAGCATCTACAAAATAGGGGATAGATTTATGGCATTTTTATTATGATTTTTTTTTTATTAGTAATGCTGGTGATCTGCGATTTTTATCATGACTGCGACATTATGGCGGACACATCAGAAACTTTTGAGACCATTGTCTTTTATATAGCGTTCAGTGCTATAAAAATGCACTGATTATTGTGTAAATGTTACTGCCAGGGAAGGGGTTAAACACTAGGGGGCGATCAAGGGGTTAAGTGTGTCCTAGGGAGTGATTCTAACTGTGGGGGAGATGGGCTTCCACTGACATGACAGCGATCACTGCTCCCAATCACAAGGAACAGAAGATCCCTGTCATGTCACTAGGCAGAACAGGGAAATGCCTTGTTTACAAAGGCATCTCCCCATTCTTCCGCTCCGAACCTGCGGGCATGGTTTACGGAGCACGCGGCGGCCGGCACGTGCCCATAATGCCGTATCTTAAAGGGGACGTACCTGTACGCCCATTTGCCCAGCCGTGCCATTGTACCGACGTAAATCGCCATGTGCTGGTCGGTTAGTGGTTAAATAAAAACAGCCTCCAGAAAATAAATAAATATATAGCCCCTGCAGTACCTTTTTTCTACCATTAGATGCCCTCAGTCTGATGACCAGTGTATTTTGGCCCACTTCTTTTGAACTCCATGTGTCCTGGACCTGCTCCAGCCTTTGAATAGATAGTTGCAGGTGAAGCAGTAGAGTGATGAGTTCAACTCTCTGTCACTGTAAACAGAAATAAAGTCACTTTTGATAAAGTCACGTGGATGTGACGCAACACGTCAGGGAGAAGCCAGGTGTCACGATCGTCACTTCCGGGCCCGCGGCCGAGACCGGAAGTTCCATTTGTTTGTATACTCGCGATTGGAATCTATTTTCTGATTATGGGAGAAAATAAGGAGGACTAAGTTTGACATCAGTATATCTTCAGCGCTGTATGGCCTTTAGTGGTCGTTTTCAGAGGTGAGAGGCTGGCGAAAACAAGGGGTGCACTGAGCACTGAAATGTGGAATATTGGTGGACTGTCACAGTTTTGGGTGCCTTATACATCTTGAATCACACTGCACGGAGATCGATTGAATTTTCATCACTTGAAATTTTATTTAGATTTATTTTTTGGATTGCACATTTATTTATTCAGATATTTATTGGGACACATGAATTTTTATTAATAATTTTTTATTATATGTATTTTGAGTGATTTTTCACAGTTTTGATTATTGCACAGCTGGTTATTTTAATAAGTGGTTCATTGCACTTATGAGATTTTATTCTTGTTTTTTTGCACTATTGATGAATGTTGCACTTGTATTGTAAGGTTGGGTATTGCACATTGTAAATTTGCTTATATTTCACATAATTGATATTGATGTAGCTTCATACAATTTTTTCATAAATTTTTTAATAGTTTTGAGCTAGGTAGCGCCACATAATAATTATAAACAAACATCTCTCTGTCACTGCTTTCTCCTTCTATCAGCATGCTTCTTGTCAGTACATGAACTGATTGGCTCCTTGTGCTGCTTCTTCTTTTCACACTCCAGCCCTGCTGTATTGGGGCTGATACCAGGTTAATTTATGAAACTTTAAACTACCTGTATTTCCAAAATGTATTCATAATATATTAGTGATTACAGAGCTGCATTCATTTGTGTCTTTTATATCTGTTTAGAGTTCAGCTGTAGATGTAAGTTTGCCTGTGTGTGCTCTGCTTTGTCCTGGAACATCTAACGCCAACAGTTTACTGATGACAGCCCAGCTGGCAGCGTGTGTAATAAATCATCATTAACCTCACACCTGCTGCAGTCGTTCAGTCTTTAATCACACAAACAATTTACCCGGAATGACATCGCCAAGCATAGGGCTGTTCCTTGGCAGTGCCCATCTTCCAACAGGATTTGGACGATCACTTGCGCTGTACAGGAATATTCTCTGGCACTTTGCGGCAGGCTTCATCTCCAAAACATGAGCCCAGGCAAGGGCGATCTGTTGTCTGTTCGTGGCACTCGATACAGTAATCCAGCCCCTAATGCAATTTCGGGACTAGGAGTCTTTTTTATTGCAATCAATCCATTGACTTGTAAAACAAATTGGATGCTTTGCTCTCTGGCTCTTTTTCCGTAGCTTAGCTCCCACTGAGATGGATGAGTTTTAGATTGGAGTAAGTGATCAAGATTGGTATAGGGGTGGCCACCTATACAGAGGAGGATATTACTCTGGCAGTCCATTATTTCTGCTCTATCCTGCACTCCAGATTCTGTTTAACTGTTTCTTGATTATTTTGTAGTTTCCTATGTAGCGCTCACTCTTGCAAGGGCCGCTAGATCTGTCTCAGGTTCTTCTGACAAATAGGTGCAATAGCAATCATGCACATAGCAACAGCCACATCTCTGGCTCAGTAAACAATCTAGGGGTTTCCTTTTAAAAATGTATTGCCGATTAACTTTGATAGGGCAGAAGGAGCTGGGGGATATTCCAGAACACTGAACAATAAAAATGAAAATTATTCTCTCTGTAGATACTTTTTATAACAACCCCTTCAAAAATAGCTCAGGAAATGGATAGCACTGGAAATAAGAAATGCTCCAGGCCAGGGGCGGACTGACAACTCATGGGGCCCCCGGGCAATAGGAGATTATGGGGCCCTCAGGCAATCAGACATTATGGGGCCACACAGTACACACAAACACACACACACAGTATACAATCACACAGTATACACAGACATGTTTCTATTGGCTGAGAAGGTACTGGAGAGGTGGGGTAGCTATAATCTAAGGATTTGTAGACCAAAAGGATGTCAGTAAGGGACATTTCAGAGACAGATGTAAAAAATACACAGATTTTGACATACTTTCCCTGGTTTTACTAAGGCTGGCAACCCTGATGGGGCCCCCTAGTGGCCCTGGGCCCTCGGGCAGTGCCCAAGTGGCCCAATGGTCAGTCCGCCCCTGCTCCAGGCCAGGCAAACCTTAGTATAGTGTTCAGGGGGTTAACAGCAGCAACAGTTACCTAGATCCTGCACTTAGGTCTATACTAGGGATGAGCTTCGTGTTCGAGTCGAACGTACGTTCGACTCGAACATTGGCTGTTCGGGCGTTCGGCGAATTCCGAACGTTTGGGCCGTTCGCGTCAAAATTCGAGTGACGCGCGCGCGGACCACAATGCACTGAGGTGGCGCAGTGCATTGCTGCCCCATGATTGGCCAAGCATGCACTGTGACCCCGCATGCTTGGCCAATCGCAGCGCCGGCAGCGAGGAGAGCCATGATTGGCCACAGGCATCCTGCCTGTGGCCAATCATAGCTCAGGCTGTGTAGTGCACGCCCCACACTATATAAGGCCGCCTTTGAGGCGGCTTCGTGTAGTGTGTTACTTAGCATCTGAAGCAGTGGGTGTTCTGTGTACCTTCAACACAGTACACACAGTACACCGCTCATAGCGACCGTTTACCACGTGATTGCTCCGTCAAATGACGGAGTGATCACTTGGAAACAAACCGGCGTCATGTTATGACGCCTGTTCCTCCCTCCCCTCTCTGTACCGATCGGTACAGCGGAGGGGAAAGAGATCGGTGTCAGCAGCGATGTGGGCTGCATCTGCAGTGCCCACATCACTGCTCACCGAATTTAACCCCTCAATTCCCTGCCAATACTCTGCAATACCAGTGCATACTCTGCAGTACCCTGCCATTACTCTGCAGTACCCCGCCATTACTCTGCAGTGCAGTACCCTGCCATTACTCTGCAGTGCAGTACCCTGCCATTACTCTGCAGTACCCCCCATTACTCTGCAGTAACCCCCATTACTCTGCAGTACCCCCCAATACTCTGCAGTACCCGCCATTACTCTGCAGTACCCCCAATACTCTGCAGTACCCCCCAATACTCTGCAGTACCCGCCATTACTCTGCAGTAACCCCCATTAACCTGCAGTACCCCCCAATACTCTGCAGTACCCGCCATTACTCTGCAGTACCCCCAATACTCTGCAGTACCCTGCCATTACTCTGCAGTACCCCCCATTACTCTGCAGTAACCCCCATTACTCTGCAGTACCCCCCAATACTCTGCAGTACCCGCCATTACTCTGCAGTACCCGCCATTACTCTGCAGTACCCCCAATACTCTGCAGTACCCTGCCATTACTCTGTAGTACCCCCCAATACTCTGCAGTACCCTGCTATTACTCTGTAGTACCCCGCCAATACCCCGCCAATACTCTGTAATACCCTGCCATAAATTGCCATACCCAGCCATACTCAGAGATACCCAGCCATACTCGGTGATACCCTGAAATACCCAGCCATAGACGCCCCCCACCCCTCACCGCCCTCCGGTGCTTCTACCAACTCGCCAGTACGATCAAAGCCAGAATCTTTTTTTTTTTTTTTATTTCAGGCTTCCCAGCCTAGAGGTGAGATGTGGGGTCATATTGACCCCCCAGATTTCACTGTAAAGAGGACCTGTCACCCCATATTCCTATTACAAGGGATGTTTACATTTCTTGTAATAGGAATAAAAGTGATCAAAAATATATTTTTGGGGAAAAAAATGTCAAACTAACATAAATAAAGTAAAATGAACAATAAAAAAATAAAATAAAAATTAAAGTGCCCATGTCCCCATGTGCTCGCATGTGCCACACATGTGAGGTATCGCCGAGAATGTTAGAGCGAGAGCAATAATTCTAGTCCTAGACCTCCTCTGCAACTCAAAACATGTAACCAGTAAAAAAAAAAATTAAAGCGTCGCCTATGGGGATTTTTTAAGTAGCGACGTTTGGCGCCATTCCACGGGCATGTGCAATTTTGAAGAGTGACATGTTTGATATCTATTTACTCAGCATAACTTCATCTTTCACTTTATGCAAACATTGGGCTAACAAGTGGTTAATAATAGAGCTTGCAGTCAGTAGTGTTAGGAGATAGTGCGTGCTGTCTGCGTGCTCTGTACCCAGTACATACCGCTATAATATAGGGCAGGCCCCTACTTTCAAACATCCAACTTACAAACATCTCCTACTTGCAAACGCAAGGAGACAGCAGCAAGTGAGATGAAAAAAGATGGACGACAAAACAAATTATACAGGGGTGATAACCCTTCCCTATGTTTTCCAAAAAGCTTAAAGATAGTTTTTTTGACTGGAGCTACACTTTAAAAATGTACCGGTTGAAAATGACAAACAGATTCAACTTAACACAACAAACCTACACAGTCCCTGTCTTGTTTGCACCGCCTGTATACTGCTGTTCTGAGTATATAGGGCCTGGGGGTCACACGCATTCATTTCCTTTTTTTAATATGGGTACGGGGTTCCCCTTAATATGCGTACAAGACCCAAATAGGCTGGTAATGGGCAGGGAGGGCTACCCATGCCATGTTTCTCAATGATTTTCAACCATATTGCAGGAACCAGATATAACATTAAAACCGCAAGCAGTTTTAAATGGTGTTATTTCCGTTTAATGTCATTTTGTGCAGGGACTGTTCTAAACACGGGAAACACGTGGCACTTCACAGACATACTACAGACACCCCCCAGGCACCATATTTTAAGGAATATTTCACTTTCTTTTTTTCACTTTAATCGTCATTAAAATCAGTGCTCCCGCCAAAACGGCAGTTTTTAAAACTTTTTTTTGCAGTGACCCATGTCCCCTGAGGCAGGAGGCAGGTCCCCAAACCCTTCTTAGGACACTATCTTGCATATTAGCCATTAAAATTAGCACTTTCCAATTCGAACGTTCGAGTCCCATAGACTTCAATGGGGTTCTAACGTTCGTACCGAACGCGGGGGTCGTTCGCAAGTTCTGGTGCGAACCGAACCGGGGGGTGTTCGGCTCATCCCTAGTCTATACTCACAAGTCCCTGGGGAATTGAATGCCACCTTCCTGTGTCAGGCAGATATTTCCACAGAGGACTCCCCAGACTGGGGCCCTAGGTACGATCCCCCTTTTTTTAGTTTTAGAGATTTTCAGAAGATAGACTCCCTAGCTCTAGCTTAGCTGGTACCTCGGCGAGCTTGTGGCAAGTGTCAGCTGGGCTGCCTGGAAGGGCAGCAACCCTCCAGGTTTGGAATTTCTTCACAAGAATCACTGACTGCTCCAGCCCCAAACCATTTATGCATTCTGCAGCCACCTACTGGGCACACCTCCTAGAGATTGGCTTATAAGTGGGCTTCAACGTGGTGCATCAACAATAAATTACACAGTCAGGTGCAATAAAAAGTTATTGAAGCAATGCAGTAGCAGGTTTACAACAATCCCAGTGGGAAGACTGCCCAAGCAGGGCAACATTAACAAAGCAGGTTCCAGACAGAATGGCAGTGTATGGGGCAGAATGTGGCCTGGCAGTCTCATGCCCAATCAGGAAGATGTCCAGTAGAGATACGACGCTATGCTTTCCCTTCTCATCAGGAACCTTTTCTTACCACTAATACTGTCCCTAACAGATGGGGTACCTATCTCTGCACTACCCACTCATATAAAGCACTCAACCTGATCACTTGCCCAGTGACTCAGGAAACCATAGAGGAACAACGTTCCCCCTGACTTCCTCTCTGCTGTCGTTGAGCACCACCTTAAATATTCAGGCTAATCATTGACCTGCTCCACTCCTATGTTCTGGAGCTTTCCAGAAAGCAGGGAAAAACAATCAAGCCTGCAGTCTGTGGGGCCTTGATCAGTCCAAAGCAATCACACACTGCTCCACTGATTACAGAGGAGCAAAAGAACTAAATTTAGCTGACCAACCCCCATAGTCTCTCATACACACACAATATCCCAGCAGTAGATTGCAGGCTTCCTTGTCAACCTACCTAGATGGTGTGCTGCCCTGGTGGCTGAAGGAGGCTTTTGTGTATATTCAACACCACTCTGTGCTGATCAACAAGCTCCGATCAGGCTTCACGTGGGACTTCAGTTGGAGTTGCAGTGTCACTTAAGGAGAGTATATGCTGAGATTGTCCCACCCCCTGGCCCCTAGAATAAAGGCTTTAACCACTACAATACAGGGCACTTTCACCCCCTTCCTTCCCAGCCCAATTTTCAGCTTTCAGCGCTCTAGCGCTTTCAGTGACAATTGCGCGGTCATGCTACACTGTACCCAAATGAAATTGTTATCATTTTGTTCGCACAAATAGAGCTTTATTTTGGTGTTATTTATTCACGACTCCGTTTTTTTTTTTTGCGATATAAGCGCAAAAATAGCGGAAATTTGGAAAAAAAACAATATTTTCTTTTTTCTATTTGAAAAGAAATCCAATAAAATCAAATTTTGTCATAAATTTAAGCCAAAATGTATTCTGCTACATGTTTTTGGTAAAAAAAATTCCGTTAAGTGTATAATAATTGGTTTGTGGGATCACAGACATATGTACGCAAATGATCATGTACATATGTGTGCAGGTGATCACGTACATATGTGTGCAGATAATCATTGGGACATGTGATTTTAGTGGGACATATGTGGGGGACATGTTTTTATTATTAGGGACATGTGTTTTTATTATTTGGGGACATGTATGTTTTGGGGACATGTGTGTTTTGGGGACATATGTGGGGACTGTGTTTGTACTGTGTGGTGTGTTGTGTGTTTACACTACACTGATGATCAGTGAGTAAAAAGCTGTAAAAAGCAGCCCATACTCACTGATCATCAGCCGGCTGCAGCGTTCTGCTCTCCTCTCCTCAGCGGTGACTTCCGTGTGAGGAGAGGAGAGCCGATTGCCTAGCAACCGGCTGTTTGTTTACATCACATGACGGCCGTGATTGGACACGGCCGTCATGTGATCAGGAGGGCCAATCACAGAGCCCTCCTGCCGATCTGAGATGTGCCGTGTCCGGGTGACACGAGCACATCGGGATCGCGCCGCTGCGCGGGCGCGCACGCGCGCGATCCCGCTACTCCTGAATGACGTTCCTGAACGTCCTATCAGGAGTAGACGGCTCCCACCCGTATATATGCATTGGCCGGGTGGGAAGTGGTTAAGGCTCCTTCCAGCCAGCTCTGGCTGCTGCTCTGTACTAGTAGGAAAGCTGGATCCCGGTGTGCATCACTCTGCTGGGACTGTTAGGTGCCCAGCATAGCCAGAATTGGCCAGAGGGCCCACCGTATCTCCACCCCCACACCAGAAACAAGGGGGAGTACAAGACAGTGTACGCCTGCTGAGCCTTGGCCACCATCTGCAAACTAAAGTCTAGCTGTCAGAGCAGACAGAAAACCAGAGCCTGGCAGGAGGAAAGCTCCCAGATAGCAATCAATTGTGTTTCAAGTTTGAAAATTACTTGCTAAGCTATTGCTAGGCTTGCCAGGCTTCACAAGTTTGTTGCACAATTGCAGCAAGTCTGCATTACATGACTCCAGATCACAGACATCTCAAGTCTCCCGCGAAGTGCGGGAGACACACGTATTTTTGCGGCGGCTCCCGCACACCTGCAAGCGCCTCCCAGTCTCCCGGGAATGACTGGTGTGGTGGGGAACACCTGTGAACACCGATCTCCTTTGTATAGATTTTTAGCTGGCAGCTGCTTCTCCTTCTGTCCCTCCCGCGGCTGTCAGCTAAACCGTTATACAGGGAGATCGGTGTTTACAGCTGTCCCTCCAGCCGCACTGTTCATTCCCAGCTGCTCTGTGTGCTCCTCCCGCGGCCCCCTCCATGTCCTTCTCCGCCCCCCCTCCTCTCCTCCGGCCCCCTCCATGTCATTATCTGCCCCCCGTGTTTTCCTCCGGCCCCCTCCATGTCCTTCTCTGGTCCCTGTGTTCTCTTCCGCCCCCCACTCCTCCCCCGCGACCGGCTCCCCTCCTCTCCTCTCCCGCCGACTGCAGGAGGAACTAGTAATTGGACACAGTGAGCGAGATCACTCCTGTGTCCTGTGATTACCGAGCAGAGTAAACTCTGCTCAGTTTATGAATGAACAGGAGCCTCTGTCTCTGTTCTGTTTAGACCCCAGACATCTCACAAAAGCCCCCCAAAATATATAAAAAGAAATTGTAAAAAAAATAAAAAAAATGAAAAAGTGTAAAAAAATTAAATAAACTGCTGACACCACTCTCCCCTGCCCTACCAACACTGTCCACTGCCCTAACCCCCTCCCCCCAAAAAGCATTGTGAAATTTTTTTTTTTATTAAATTGTAAAAAAAAAAAAAATTATTAAAAATAAAAATAAAACTACTGACACCGTCCAGTGCCACCCACCCCCAGCCCTTTTCCTAGAAGCACTGGGTAAACATATTGAAAATTTGATTTAAAAATATTTTGCTGCGGGGGACAGGGGGTGTTTGCAGGTGCAAAGCGCCATCTCCCTGAAATTCGTTTTTACAGGTTAGGATGTCTGAGATCAACTTTCTTTACAAACATTCTGCAAGCCTGCCACATGTTCTGGTCCATTATGTTGTGCAATAGTCATCGCACCATATGAATGAAGATGGAGGGAGAACAGAGCGGCCTGGTTGGGGAGGTAAGGGCTAGATCAGGCATCTCCAATTTACGATCCTCTGTGTGTTGACATATGATAATATTCATTGTACTGTATAAAAAAAATCAGCAAACCACTGTCGTGAATGGTGTGAACAGGCACTTGTATTAAGCCAACGTAGATCAATGCTGTTTGACGCAACTTAAAGTGGTTGTAAACCCTTACATATACCCAGTGAAAGGCCTATCCTCAGAGGTTACACAGAGATGAAACAAATCATTCCATTTACGTTGTACCTGTTTTGTTCTCTTCTGTACATCCTTTCATCTGTGCTGATTATATAAAGCTTGTATTAGAGTTCAGAAACTAGGGGGCAGAGAGCAAACGTTACACTCTGCTCAGTGAAGAGAGCCCTGAGAGCTGATTGGAGGGGACACACCCCCCTCTACAGAGCACACAGGAACGGAGCTGAGGCTGTCAATCTGCTGGAGATCCCTCCCCTGTCACCATTTTTCTGGTGTCAGGACCACCAAGAGTCAGGAGTGATTCGTACTGATAGCAGAGGAACAAAGCATCAGACAGAAATTACACTTTTTAATTGAGACAAGCACAAACTGTAGATATGCTTTGTACGTATTTCATGTCTGAGGTTTTCAACCACTTTAACCCATCTGGTGTTAACGAGCTCTAAAGAAAATGTGAACCCCAACTGAATGACTTTTTGATTACTAAAGTGCTGTGAATTAACAATTGCTTTTTTTTTTTCTTAATAAAATACTTTTTTCATTCTTGATAGCATCTCAATCAGTGGCGGAACTACCGCCATAGCAACACATGCGGGCGCTATGGGGCCCGCAGTCAAGTGGGGCCCGGTGAGGATAGGCTCCGTGGCTCCGCGGGAGATAGCGGGTGAGAGCGGGCTGTCCGCGGGTGGTCCGCGGGCGGCCCGCGGCTCCGCGGGTGGTCCGCGGGCGGCCGCGGGTGGTCCGCGGCTCCGCGGGTGGTCCGCGGGCGGCCCGCGGGTAGTCAGCGGCTCCGCGGGTGGTCCGCGAGCGGCTCCGCGGGTGATAGTGGGACTGGGAGGCAGATGAGAGTGGGCATGAGTGGGCTGGCCAATCAGGGAGCTGACGGGCGGGGGAGCATAGAGATGACATCATCTCTCGCTGCCCTCTCATCCCTGTAGTGCAGTTCCCCCTCACTGTGCAGGCAGCCAGGAAGCAGAGAGATGACATTATCTCTCTGCTGCCTGACTGATAATCTGCTGCCTAACTCTGTGACACAGCAGGAAAATGGCAGAGCAAGTGACAATCCATAATGTGTGGCAGGCGACGTGGCAAGTGACAACCCGGGACGTGGCAAGTGACAATCCGTAACGTGTGGCAGGTGACATGGCAAGTGACAATCCATAATGTGTGGCAGGCGACGTGGCAAGTGACAACCCGGGACGTGGCAAGTGACAATCCGTAACGTGTGGCAGGTGACATGGCAAGTGACAACCTGGATGTGGCAAGTGACAATCCGTAACATGTGGCAGGTGATGTGGCAAGTGAAAATCCATGACATGGCAAATGACAATCCATAATGTGTGGCAGGCAACGTGGCAAGTGACAACCAGGGACGTGGCAAGTGACAATCCGTAACGTGTGGCAGGTGACATGGCAAGGGACAACCTGGATGTGGCAAGTGACAATCCGTAACATGTGGCAGGTGACGTGGCAAGTGAAAATCCGTGACATGACAAGTGACAATCCGTAATGTGTGGCAGGTGGCGTGGCAAGTGACAACCCGGGACGTGCAAGTGACAATCCATAATGTGTGGCAAGTGACAATCTAGGATGTGGTAAGTGACAATCTGTAATGTGTGGCAATCTAGGACGTGGCAAGTGACAATCCGTAATGTGTGGCAGGTGACGTGGCAAGTGACAACCTGGATGTGGCAAGTGACAATCCGTAACATGTGGCAGGTGACATGGCAAGTGAAAATCCGTGACAAGACAAGTGACAATCCGTAATGTGTGGCAGGTGACATGGCAAGTGACAATCCGTAATGTGTGGCAGGTGACGTGGCAAGTGACAACCCGAGACGTGGCAAGTGACAATCTAGGACATGGCAAGTGACAATCCGTAATGTGTGGCAGGTAACGTGGCAAGTGACAATCCGGGACGTGGCAAGTGGACAATCCGCAACATGTGGCAGGTGACATTCTGCAAAGTGTGACAAGTGACAATCTGCATCTGGTGGCAGGCGACGTGGCAAGTGGACAATCCGCAATGTGTAGCAGGTGATGTGACAAGTGACAATCCTTAATGTGTGGCAAGTGACAATCCAGGACATGGCAAGTGACAATCCATAATGTGTGGCAAGTGACGTGGCAAGTGACAATCCAGGACGTGGCAAGTGACAATCCATAATGTGTGGCAAGTGACGTGGCAAGTGATAATCCAGGACGTGGCAAGTGACAATCCATAATGTGTGGCAAGTGGCAATCCAGGATGTGGCAAGTGACAATCCATAATGTGTGGCAGGTGACTTGGCAAGTGACAATCTGGGATGTGGCAAGTGGACAATCCGCAACATGTGGTAGGTGACATTCCGCAACGTTTGACAAGTTACAATCTGCATCTGGTGGCAGGCGATGATGGCAAGTGACACGCTCAGGGATCCCACTGATTTTGCATTATGGTGAGTTGAACTATTTCATTTTATATAACAGAACAGAAATTGGTTAAAAGGCCTGGAGGTCAGCAATGTGTTCCCTTCAGGGGCTGCATACAGTATACTGCATACTTTGTTGTTCAAAATTTATATAAGCTGTTGCATGGGTACTGTGCCACATGGGTGTGGTAGTCTGTTGTTTAATAGCATTAGTTCATTTTTTTTTGGTGGGGGGGGGGCCCATACAACATTTTGCTATGGGGCCCTGTGATCTCTAGTTACGCCCCTGATCTCAATGCTGCGGATCTCCTGCAATTCTCTTTGCCACCTCAATGGGGGATAACATTTATCAGCTTTGTCTGCACACTTAAATATCAGTCTAGAATTCCTTCCAGCAGATTATAGGGTGAGCAGACGAAAGCTCCTATAGTAGTTTTCATACCAGCGTTAAAGAATGGCACTACAACCCAGTATTACCTGCTGCAATTTCCTGAGATTCTGCTACGTGCTATCTAAGCACTGAGAAATTTCACCGCCCATAATTCCACTCCATTTTTCTAGACCTTTAATCACAAAGAGCAGATATTATTAATCACAATAATGTCCCAGTCTATAAGTGCTATGTCTGTCACTTGGAATCCAATGCCAAGGGACGCTCTTCCTTCCACTACCTGCCACTACAAAGCTATCTAGGCACAAGATCTTACCGAAGTGGAATATGCTACAGGGCCGAGGAGCAGGAGGAACAGCATTTGTACTGGAAAGTACCAATAAGCCTTCATATCAGGCTTTTATGAAGGAGAAAAGCTTCATCTTCTTGGTGGAATGCTTTGATTGTGGAAGAGGTCATGGAGCATTCGAAGCCAGCACCTATTGGCCAGTAGAGTGCCTTGAGCAGAGTAGCTTAGTTTGTAGCACAATCCGGTTTATTTCAAGGAAAACTCCTCTTATAATCCTTATTTTTTTCCTAATCCATTCTACTACACTTGCCGAAACCAGTTTTATATAGGATTCTACCCATTTCTAACAATTTTCCTATGTTTTCATATTTGTAGAGTTAAAAGGCTTCCTCTGTCGATGTCATATAAGAAATTTAGAAATTTGATGTCAACTCAGGTTTTGTAATTTGGAAATGTCCACACAGAGGCGGCTCTCTAATTAGGCAAATTAGGCAGTCGCCTAAGGCCCCGCGCTGACAGGGGCCTCGCGGCAGCCTAGTTTGCCTAATTAAAGAGCTGTGCTAATGGCGGATCCCTCTGCCATAAGCACAGTGCTGAGTGTGCTCACCGGTACATTGAGATATAGCAGGCTGTTTACTGGGTTATTGGAGCTCACTGATAGCTCCGGATCACAGCCAGGGAGAGCTGCTCAGAGCCAGCGCTGACACTTCCATCCTCACAAGCAGGAGAGGAGAGAGCTGCTTCCGCCCACTTCTCCTGTCTGCCCCGCTGACCCATCAGGGGATGAAGCCAGTGTTGGACCATGTCCCAAACATCCGGCACTGCGCTCCACTCAATGAGGACTCTTAACTGTGCCAGTCTGTTCCTCAGCTCGGCGGCTCTCTCCCCGCCTGCCTTAGTAAACCTTTTTGCATCTGCTGCAGTGCTGCTCAGCCGCTCTACACACAGTGAGGAGAAATCGGTAGAACCGCTCCACCTCTCAGCTCCGCCCTCCCCAACTTCGGCTCTCAAGGTACCTTATTCCTGCCGGTAAGGCAATATAAATGATGTAGATCATAAAGAGGGAAATAGGTCTCTGGGGGGGTACTCTGATATCCTTCTTTCCTTGCTCTCCCCCTGTACCTTGCTCACTTATCCTCCCCCTGTGCTGTGCCCTCCTCCTCCATCCTTTACCTTACGCTTTTGTCCTGTGCCCACTTACCCTCCCCTGTACTGTACCCTCCTACCCCGGTACTGTGCCCACTTGCCCCCCCTTTGCTGTGCCCTCCTCCTTGTACTGTGCCCACTTACCCTCCCCCTGTGCTGTGCCCACTTATCCTCTCCCCTGTTCTGTGCCCTCCTGCTCCCCTGGTACTGTACCCTCCTGCCCCCTGTATTGTCCACTTACCCTCCCCCTGTACTGTACCTTCCTACCCCCTGTACTGTGCCCATTTACCCTCCCATGTGCCGTGCCCTCCTGCCCTGGTACTGTGCCCACTTACCCTCCCCCTGTGCTGTGCCCTCCTGCTCCCTCCTTTACCTTACTCTCTTGTCCTGTGCCCACTTACCCTCCCCTTTACTGTACCCTCCTGCCCCGGTACTGTTCCCACTTACCCTCCCCCTGTGCTGTGCCCTCCTGCCCCGGTACTGTGCCCACTTGCCCTTCCCCTGTGCTGCACCCTCCTGCCCCGGTACTGTGCCCACTTACCCTACCCCTGTGCTGTGCCCTCCTGCTCCCCTGGTACTGTATCCTCCTGCCCCCTGTACTGTGCCCACTTACCCTCCCCCTGTGCTGTGCCCTCCTACCCCCTGTACTGTGCCCACTTACCCACCCCCGTGCTGTGCCTTCCTGCTCCCCCTGTACTGTACCCTCCTGCCGCCTGTACTGTGCCGACTTACCGACCCCCTGTGCTGTACCCTCCTACCCCCTGTACTGTGCCCACTTACCCTCCTCCCTGTGCCGTGCCCTCCTGCTCCCCCTGTACTGTTCCCTTCTGCCCCCGTACTGTGTCCACTTACCCCCATTCTGTGTGTTCCTGCCCCCTGTACTGTACCCTCCTGCCCCCTGTACTATGCCCACTTACCCTCCACTTTATTGTGCCCACTTACCCTCCCCCTGTGCTGAGTCCTCCTCCTCCCTCCTTTACTATACCCTCCTGCCCCCTGTACTGTGCCCACTTACCCTCCCTCCCTGTGCTGAGCCCTCCTGCCCCCTGTACTGTGCCCACATACCCTCCCCCTCTGCTGTGCCCTCCTACCCCCTGTACTGTGCCCACTTCCCCTTCCCCTGTGCTGTGCCTTCCTACTCCCCCTGTACTATACCCTCCTGCCCCCTGTACTGTGCCCACTTACTGTCCCCCTTTGCTGTACCCTCCTGCCCCCTGTACTGTGCTCACATACCCTCCCCCCTGTAATATGCCCACTTACCCTCCACTGTACTGTGCCCACTTACCCTCCCTCCCTGTGCCCTCCTGCCTCCTGTACTGAGCCCACTTACCCTCCTCCTGTGCCCTCCTGTCCCCTGTTCTGTGCCCACTTACCTTCCCCCTGTGCTGTGTCCTCCCAGTCCCTGTACTGTGCCCACTTACCGTCCCCCCTGTGCTGTACCCTCCTGCCCCCTGTACTGTGCCCACTTACCCCCCTCCCTGTGCCGTGCCCTCCTGCTCCCCCTGTACTGTTACCTCCTGCCCCAGTACTGTGTCCACTTACCCCCATTCTGTGCCTTTCTGCCCCCCTGTACTGTACCCTCCTGCACTATGCCCACTTACCCTCCACTGTACTGTGCCCACTTAACCTCCCTCCCTGTGCCCTCCTGCCCCCTGTACTGAGCCCACTTACCCTCCCCCTGTACCCTCCTACCCCCTGTTCTGTGCCCACTTACCCTCCCCCTGTGCTGTGTCCTCCTACTCCCTGTACTGTGCCCACTAACCCTCCTTCCTGTGCCGTGCCCTCCTGCTCCCCCTGTACTGTTACCTCCTCCCCCCGTACTGTGTCCACTTACCCCCGTGTTCTGTGCCTTCCTGCCCCCCTGTCCTGTACCCTCCTGCACTATGCCCACTTACTCTCCACTGTGCTGTGCCCATTTACCCTCCCCCTGTGCTGTGCCCTCCTGCTCCCTATTTTACTATACCCTCCTGCCCCCTGTACTGTGCCCACTTACCCTTCCCCTGTACTGTGTCCTGCTCCCCCCTGTACTGTGTCCAATTACCATCCTTATACAGTTCATTTTTATCACTTGAATTATTTTTACCATTATGGGTCTGAGTGGGGCCTCGTGCCTAAGTTTTGCCTAAGGCCCCACAAAGCCTAGAGCCGCCTCTGTGTCCACATACTCAGTAATACTAAGATACAAGTTGTGCTAGATTTAAAAAAAAAAACGAAAGGAGTAATGGGTAAGTTCATGTTCTTCATCCACCACAAATGTTTTTAAAAGCTTAACTGGACTATACAGGATTTCAACACAAAGCAATTGCAATTTTTTTTCTCTTTTATGAGTTGCATCCTCAAATACATTGTGAATTTAAAGCACCGAACAAGGCAGTCTTATCTTCTTGCTGTTAGTTCCTCAGGGGTCAACCTGCTACACCAGTCCTATGACTCTAATGCCGCGTACACACGACCGGACTTTTCGAGGGACTAGGTCCGGCGGTCTTTCCGACGGAGTTCCGAAGGACTTTCCGAATGAACGGACTTGGCCACACACAATCACACCAAAGTCCGACGGATTCTAACATGATGACGTACGACTGGACTAGAATAAGGAAGTTCAAAGCCAGTAGCCAATAGCTGCCCTAGCGTCAGTTTTTGTCCGTCGGACTAGCATACACACGAACGGATTTCTCGGTCCGGTGGAGTTCCGGTGGAAAAATTTAAAACATGTTCTATTTCTAAAGTCCCCCGGGTTTTTTGGCAAGCAAAGGTCCGATAGAGCCCACACAAGATCGAATTGTCCGACGGACTCGTTCCGTCGGACCTTTGCTGTCAAAAAGTCCGGTAGTGTGTACGCAGCATTAGTAGGGAGAGCCTGTTTGCTGAGCTCATTCCTTCTAATGCTTGTACATGGGAGGTTCTCAGGTACTGGTATTGAGGTCCCATTCACACCTGAGCATAGCGTTTTCAGGCAGAAAATCACATGATTTTACACCGATTTTGCAGCGTTTTTTACAGCGATTTTGCGGTGGTTTTTACCACGTTTTACCGCGATTTTGTGCAGGGCAAAAGGTCACCAATAAAGAGGAAAAAATACTGTGCTCCTAACTATCTAGTGAAAACTAAACTAACATAAAAAAGCAGCTATTAAGTGTGATACACACCAAAATGCAAGGAGAAAAGGAAAAATAGCTGCGCTGATAATACTTTATCCTCCCCTAGGGGGAAACCTTAATTGATACGTGAATCTCTCAAGTGATCAGACATTTACATTAAATAGTGAATACAGATGATAAAAATATATAAAATACCAATTGATGAAAATTATTATTGAAGCTACTTAAATTAATAAATGTGAAAAATACATATAAATATATAATTTTATATAAATATATATAAATATGCAAATAAATGATATAAAAATATAAGAAATAATAAATCATGATGAAATAACCCAAATCCAAAGTCAATAAACTCAGATAAAGTCCGATTAATATTTAAAACAAATCGTGCAGTCTTCCATCACCAAAAGTGCAAACATCAGAAAGAATGCACGCTTACCAGATGGCAAGCGTCAATAGCTCACATAAGATACCCGACAGGGTCTCCGTAGTAGGTCTCAAATGGCAAAACAGCAGGTCAGAAATATATGGAATGCACACCCGATGGTAAACCAGGGAGACTTTGAATTGTGGGATGTTGATCTCTCAATGTAAAAAGAAGAAAAATGCCTAAATCTGCCCGATTCAAGCGACAAAAAGGGGTCCAGAACTTGTTTGAGCTTCAGGCGTTCGGCTTCAGGCCACTTGGAGTGGAGATGTGAACCATCTTCATTGAGAATAATAGATTTTTTTCCCCTCCAGCGTTTTGTAGCTTCAGGCTTCAAGCTACAAAACGCTCAGGTGTGAATGGGGCCTTAGGATTTACTAACTAGTTTCTGTGTCAAACAAAAAAACTAATTATCAACCTTCTCTGTCTATTGAGAAATCCCACTGGTGGGCTCAAGGCTGCCCCACTGAAAGGATAGGCTGCACTGACATCTGCCCTCACCAAGTCGACCCTTTCACAACCTGCCATCTCAGATACCATGGAAACATAGATGTGTTCTTTCATACTTTACATTATGCGCTGTCTATTGACATGCTTACTTAACAAGATCTAAATATCCCTGTAACCCTAACACTAATCATCACACTGCAGCCTGTG
Source organism: Lithobates pipiens (assembly GCF_037356315.1). NCBI lineage: Eukaryota > Metazoa > Chordata > Amphibia > Anura > Ranidae > Lithobates > Lithobates pipiens. The sequence continues at coordinate 314,030,180 of NW_027507784.1, read as the reverse complement.
GGACCCTTAAGTCCAAAGCAATCACACATTGCTCCACTGATTACAGAGCAGCAAAATAACTAGATTTGCCTAACCAACTTAGCACCCTTTTGTAAAGGGCACTACACCTAGATCAAGAAATGTAATAGGGAATTATCTAATATTTCTATGCAAAGCAGGTAGATCATGGCTGGTGTGAGGGACCAGAAGATCACAGTTAGTGTGAGGGGCTGCCAGGGTGCTGTAGCTACTGAAAACATCACATAATCCTGCTCAGTACTCTCTAGGGCGGTGGTTCACAACCTTAGATAGACCAGGGTCCAATACGTTTTCGTACACCTTTTCTTGCCCCAATATGGCCACAATCAATGGGTAGATCTGTTGCCGACCCCCATTCTAAACCCTCCCTACTGTGCAGTTATACCCTACAGCAAATTCTTGTTTAATGTTTCCTCACAAATACATTATGAGCCATCCATCAACATGCTTACTTAACAAGATTTAAATCTCCCTGTAACCCTAATACTAATCATCACACGTACCCTCCCTGAACCCTAATATTACCCTCTTTCTAATCCTCCCTGTTAACCTAACACTATTCCTACATGTAAGCCCAATTCCAATTATTATTCTTACTCTCCAAGCACCCTAAATTTGGCCATACGTGGTCTGTTTTTTTTTTTTTTTGTAATTTAGCCAGCCAGCTGAACAAAAAAACTGAACTGATTCCCCCATCAACACAGTCGAGGTGGATGTAGGAATCCTCCCTGTTGCTATTGTATTCTGACAGCGGAAACTCCTCCGCCATCAGAACACACTGTTCAATTGGCTGCATGTGCTAATCAAAGCAAAATTTTTCAACAAATACTGTAGGTTAATAAGAAGTTGATCGATAGATCGACTACTCGTAAAGGGGAACGACCTACATGGATCGAAATTCATCAAGTTCTTTTCTTTTCTTCCTTGCAACCCCAACCCTTACCTAACATTAACTCTCCCTTCACACTAATTCTCGCTAAATCCCTCTAACATAAGCCCTCCCCGAGGTAAACATCACCTTAGTATGATTACCTCCCCAACATTGTGATCCTTTGTCAAAAAGCTAAATTTCTGAATCAAAGTCCAGGTGCCACTACTATGTCAATGGGTAAGCTGCTTATATAGAACAGAAAGGCCTGTGGTAATTCCCAAGAGCTTAGGAAAGTGTTTTATTTCCCAGCGCAACAAAAAGTCAGTATTAGTGTATAAAGTACCTCTGCGCCAACCACCTTGACAAGGGGAATAGAGGGATGCTGCAAACACTGAAGGGAGCTTCACCTGCTCCCTGGGCAATATCGATTAAGTGGTTTTAGTGTTGCGCAAATGGGGGAATACAAGAAAGGAGGGGAGAGGGAGGGGGGGAGGGGGGGGAGGGGGAGAAAGAGAGGGAAGGAGAAAAGAAAAAGGGGAAGGGGAAGAAAGGGCAGGGAGGGGGAAGGGGAACAGATGAGTATGCAGGTAAAGGATAAAAGGGTAAAGGTCAAAAAGTGCTAGTGTGAAATTATATGTGTCTGGGTGTGCACAAATCCTTGTTCGGTACGTGCTAAACTAAAATAAATGTTAGAGGGGGGGCGTGGCTTGCCTTGAGAGGAGATGGCCGCCTAAATCTTTCACTCCGTCAGACCGTCGCCTCATTTTATCTTATAGGGGGTTTTAACCGAACGCAAAGTATCTTCGATTATGGGGACTGCCTCCCGGAATACTTCGGCATCACGTTCCAGATCACCGAGGGGTAGCAGAGGTCAAAATAGTCGACAATTACCGGAATTATCAAGGTCTCTCAGGCCTAATACGACCGCTTCCACCGCGGCCTCCTCACATTCTCCTCACGACATCGTTCTCGCGCCCACTGAAGTCAATATGGCAACTAATCAGTCAGCGACACAACAACCAACTATACAGGATCTCCGAGCGGTTGCAACGGACATTAAGGATACACTTACCGCGGCCATAACGGATCTCAGACAAGAATTACAGGCAATTACGAACAGAGTGCTGAAGATAGAACAGCAATCCCACAGACAGCACGATTCGATCGTTCGGATATCCCGCACGGTTGATACTCATACTGCTCAGCTGAGGGAGACTCAAAGACACGTTGAAGATTTAGATAACCGTGGCAGAAGACATAATCTTCGGGTGAGAGGAATTCCAGAGAGTGTAGAAAATGCACAGCTTACTGTTACGGTGTCCTCTTTATTTAACAAATTACTAGACAGGCCTGAAACTGAACTTATCATAATGGACAGAATTCATAGGGCACTTAAACCTAAAGGAAGGGATTCTGAACTACCCAGAGATATCATTTGCTATGTCAATGATTACCAAATAAAGGAGTCCATTCTTAAGCAAGCCAGACTTAAAGGTAAAGTAGATTTTGAAGGAAAGCCAATTTCAATATATCAAGATTTATCGGCAATTACACTTAAGAACAGAAGAGACCTGCGCCCTTTATTAGGGATATTACAAGCCAGGAATATACCTTATCGCTGGAAGTTTCCATTTGCACTTTCAGCAACTAACCATGGACACACTGCGTTGCTACGGGTACCAGAAGATTTAGATTCATTTTGTAGAATCCTTGATATCCCATATACTGAAGTTCCTAACTGGTATGCTGAATTTAATAGACAATACATACAGGGACAGCCATATATGGAAGATCATATGGAGACCCAACCGACGCACTTTAGACGCCAAAGATCACCATCCATAGTTCGAATGGGAACAAATCCGACTCAACAACATAATTCCTATAGTCCAACATCTGCCCCTCTGCCACGGAGAGCACGCAGAGATCGCCAGTGAAACTATAATGGATAACTACTATAGATCATCAGATTTCGTTGCTATATCTTTACCTAATATTCTGAAATGTCAAATAGAGATTTACCCGAACTCAATTGATATATTTAAATACCCATAGTATTGTCTAATTTAAAGGAAAAACCATATAAGTTATCTTCTCTTATATCTAGATATCCCAGTATATATACCCGAATAATATTTCACAAACCTCAACTACTCTTCATATTCCCCAAGTATTTTTTTGCTTTTACATCCTTCTCAAAATGACTAACCTATCTAAATTGCCATTAGGAAAATCAACTATGAGTATCTGCTAGAACAGCCGATTTACTGTAATGTGCAAATACAGGATTTTGCAGATGAAAAAATCCTATGGATTACAGGTCTTCAACAGAATATGGGAATTTATTATTGAAGATTTTTGACTTTCACAATACACATTACATATAAATTTTATCAAACACGGCCTTCTGGTGACAAGATACTTCAGCAAACTGTAGAAGGTTTCTAGCAACAAAGTCCCCCATAAGATACTTTTGTTCTCAAGACCTTACCCCCAATGCTATACCACACACCTGAGTAGTTGAGAATATATTACCTTACTTGTTTATGATGCCCTGATATTTATTTATTTATTTATTTATTTTTTCAGGTGTATTGTTAGGCATGTTGCCTTTAAGTGATTTTCTCTTAATGATATATAACATATATAGTTGTATTAACCATTGTTTAACTAATTAACTTTTTATTCGTTATTGAACAGATTTTCTTTGAACATACTCCGATGAATACAATCGGAAATGAATACAGTAGATATTATTTTTGGGTATTTTTGCTCTCTTATATATAGGTAAACTCTAAACCTATAGAGACTCCTAATTAATCTATATGATTTACATAGTCTTATTTTAGCTGATAGTATTTTTCTTTTCTTTTTTCTTTTATTTTTTTCTTCTCAGACTCTCATTTATTGACAACTTACTTAGATATTCACTTTTATCTATTGTCATAGACAATCAGTTTTTCATGGTTAACCAACATGCGTCTTTATTATATAATGGTAGACAGATATATAATGGTTATGGTCTTACACCTCTCTCTTCTCATGATTAATTTAGATATATATCCCCTAATACGGATTATATACCCCCAACACACAATATAATTTGCCATTTTGAGGCTCATGGTTTGATGGTACCCCCTGATTCATTAATCTCGAAAGGTAATCACGTACCCCACAAAGTGGATTAGTTTTACATACTTTATTATTTCAATTCCAACTGTGAATATCCACTACCTTTCCCCGGCAAATAGCTACCCCTCTTGTAAATAGGTGAGCGGGATCTCACCTATAGCCGGTTTTCTATACAATCCCCTACACTCTAATCTAATCTCAATATAACTTGTAACAATAGTTGTATAATAATAGATTTCTGTCACTCAAGCTCAAGATCGACTCAGGTCTATATACTCATTCATTGTCATAATTAACATATCACCTTCAGTAGAATTTTTCTCGTTCAATACTACAATTTTCTAAACTGTGTCTGATTTTTCTCTGCTACACTCTATTACAAACGAAGCAGCAATGATACCTACCTATTCTACGTCTACCCCCACTTGCCTTAAATTAATTTCTTTAAATGCAAAAGGTTTAAATTTACCGGAAAAAAGGAGCCAATTGCTCTACACTATGAAACATGACAAAGCGAATATTATCCTATTACAAGAAACTCACTTCCGTACAGGATCGATACCTAAACTTGAAAACCTAAATTATCCAGAGGTTTATCATTCCACGACACCTGAATCTAAAACCAAAGGTGTATCGATCTTATTGGCCAAAAATTGTCCTCTACAAATAATAGATAAACTGATTGATGAAAATGGCAGATTTATTTTTCTAAAAGGAACATGCAATGGGCGAAAAATTACGATAGCAAATATTTATGCACCAAATAATAAGCAAGTACCCTTCTTTAAGACTCTCATTCAAGATCTCACTTCCTTCCAAGAGGGAACCCTAATTCTGGGTGGTGATTTTAATGTTCCCCTACACCCCCTTTTGGATACCTCAAATGGGACTTCGTCCCTCACATATTCTGCTCTGAAAAGCATTAAAAATGAAATTCAATCCCTATTATTACATGATACCTGGAGATCCTTATACCCTGATTGTAAAGATTATACGTTTTATTCTAAACCACATGATAAATATTCCAGGATAGATTACTTTTTCCTATCTCAGAATGATCTAACTTTCCTTCAAAAAGCATCTATTGGTCCCATGTATCTTTCAGATCACCATCCAATAATTATTGAATTATCCTTCCCTGAAATCCATCCGCACTCTCCCATTTGGAGACTTGATCAATCGCTTTTGACTGACACCGATACTATCAAACATGTAAAACTTAGATTGCAACAATACTTCAAGGAAAATGAGGTAGAAGATACCTCACCCCCTATAATATGGGAGGCACATAAATGTGTCATAAGGGGTATATTCATTGCAGCAGCGGCAAAACGGAAAAAATAAAAATTAAAACATTTCCAAGAGTTAACTAGCCGGATTCATCAACTAGAGAAAGCCCATAAACATTCGCAAGCTTTAACAGTAATGAATTCATTAATTGAGACTAGAAAGCAACTTCTTACCTTATTAAATAAACAAACTAAGCGAAAATTTATACTGACACAAAAAACATACTACGAATTTGGTAATAAAGCTAGCAAAACTCTGGCAAGGGCTTTACAATCAAAAAAAGCCAAAACGACAGTTCATGCCCTTTCAGATACCCAAGGTCATAAATTACTTAATACTAATGAAATAGCTGATCAGTTCAAAAATTACTATTCTCAACTGTACAATCTTTCTACCCCGAATTCGCCTTCGAAAGCTACGCCGAGATCACAAATGATTGCGGATTTTCTTTCAAAATTTGGACCCACTGCCATCACAGCTACCCAAAATCTAGAATTAGATAGACCACTAGATATGGAAGAAGCAAAATATGCACTATCCATGATGAAACCTGGTAAAAGCCCAGGTCCAGATGGATTGAATGTTGGTTATTATAGAGCCTTTAGTGACCTTCTCACACCTATCTTTCTCAAAACTTTTAATACTTATGACACACTCATCACTCCTCCCAGAGACTTAACATCTGCCCATATAACCAGGTTATTCCCTGATGAAGTCATTTGACGATACGCGTAGGAACACAATTGGCCAGTAAGGACACCGGAAGTGACGTCCGGAAGCGCGAACGTGACACGCGTTCGTTTAAGTTGTGCTTTTATTATTGTTTTAAATGTGAGTACCTTACCTTCGTTTTATACCCAATAAATTGTGAATACGTACTTCACTATTGGAGTGTTCCCCTTGCTTTCTCTGCATGTTACAACGTGCCCATGGTGAATGAGAGTCCAGGATTACATCACCTACTGAACCTACATTGGACAACAAGCGTCACTTTGGAAATGCTGTTTACCTTACAGCAGTAAGGTAAGGTAATTACTGCACCTAGTGTGAGGATATTATACGGATAGGAGCACTGGTGGAATCCACCCCCTGCTTTTGGAGCACGCAGGATACTGCTTTGTTGATCACCAAATGGACGCATTTTATCACTAAATGGATATGCTCTCTATATAACTATAGTTCACCTTATTTTTGTTTTTGGAATTTTTGCTCAAACACACATTTCACTGCTTATGGACTATTAGTATTTTGTTCAGACACGTGACACACTACACATGGATTATTAGTATTTTGTGTATTTTTTGATCTGTTTTGCACTTTTATAACGACACTCAAGTTTTTTTTTTTTTTTTTTTTTTGTCATATCATCTACATATTCGGATATATACTTAATATTATCTCACTGTCATCTATAGAGGATTTCTCATATCAAGTTTTTTGTCAAGCGCACAATGTGACCTGGTGTATTGCACTTTAATATTTATGCACATTGTCTGAGTTTATTTAAACATACAGTTCCACACTTTAGTTTATTACTGTTTTGGTTGTCACTTGAGTACATGTTAATTTAATTAGATTTATGTAGTCGGAGCGCAACACCATTTCTTAACCACTCTTTTTCATATACGTTACTTTTCTCCGACTTGGAGTCCACGATAGATGGTAGAGCTGCCCAATGGAGTAGAGATTTATCCCAAAATATCACAAGCAAAGACTGGGAAACGATTCATAAAATCGCACACAAGGGCTCTCTAAACGTATCAGCACAGGAAAATGCTTATAAATTTATATCGAGATGGTATAATACACCAGTAAAATTAAATCGTATATTTCCAACAGTCCCCCCATTATGCTGGAGATGTGGTACAGAACCTGGTTCTCTCCTTCATATTTGGTGGTCTTGTCACAAAATACAACCTTTCTGGAATGATGTACATAAATTTATCTATCGTATCACTACATTCAAACTGGAGTACACACCTGCTCAATTTATGCTACATCACTCCACTAAGCATTTCAGCAATTATATGAGATCTTTGCCCATGTACTTAATTTCAGCAGCAAACATGTGCATACCATGTAAATGGCGCTCTCCTGAACCACCTACCATAAAAGATTGGTTTCTTCGAATCCAAAAAATCGCAGAAATGGAGAATCTCATTCACCAATCCAAAGATACTCCTTCCAAATACACTAAAACATGGTCAAGCTGGATATGTTTCTCGTCAACTGACACTTTTAAAGATCTGATCAAGTAACCATTATATACACTTCAGATTGACATTAGACCTTATTATTCTGGGACATTCAGGAAGCTGGCTTCCGTTATTACAAGCTCAATATAAATGTATATTATAAATTCTTGATTCACTCCAGAAAATATCTAATATTTACCTAAAGGTAGCAAAAATATTTTTCTCCTGTGCTTACAATTTTTGCTTGTAATTTAACTAATGAGTGACAGACTAGATGACTTTGATGGTAGTTTTTCTTGAAATTACAGATTATATCTTTCTTCAATAAGAGTTAGGGGATTTTCTTTCCCTTTTTTTTTTTTTCTCTTCTCTCTTTCCTTCCTTTCCCCCTATCCCAATATTTTCCCCCTTTATGGTGACTCTTATGGTCACATTATGGTGATAGCATACGGTTCTTAGACATTAAATATAACCTATATATTGGATTTTTTCTTTTATCAAGATCATTTTGCAATGTTTATATAATTTTTCTTAATTTTTTTGTTTCATGATTGAATGTCTGATTGTATAAACTCAATAAAAATATTTGAAAAAAAAAAAAAAATGTTAGAGAGTGGCAATCAAATATAGATTCTGATAGAGTGCCATACAAATAAAAACTCACAGTAATGGATGAATGCCTGAAACAATAGACATACAAATCGTGGGCGCTGTGCAAAACTGCAATAAAATATGCTGACAATAAATGAGTATATAACTTAAGGTGATAGTCCAAAATGTATGACTAAAAGTGTACAGTGAGAATAATAGAAGAATGATTTTCCCTGAAGAAGTCACGTGACGGTGACGAATGCGCAAGGAAGGAAGTGAGAGAGACACTAGGAAGGACATTGGAACGCACCGTTCGTCACTCTGCTTGTTGCTCTATTACTGCAGTTTTTATTCACTCAGAATGTGAGTACCCTGTCACTATACTTAAATAAAATTCAATTGGTTGAAACTACTACACTATGGGACATTATCTCTTTATCTTGTGAGGCATACCTATCCCAGGAACAGGAGCCAGTTACCCACCTATACTATTAAGGCTGTAACCTCACAGCCGTGAGGCATACCTATCCCAGGAACAGGAGCCAGTTACCCACCTATACTATTAAGGCTGTAACCTCACAGCCGTGAGGCATACCTATCCCAGGAACAGGAGCCAGTTACCCACCTATACTATTAAGGCTGTAACCTCACAGCCGTGAGGTAAGGGCACATCCATCCACGTATTGGATAAATAGGAGGATTAAGTCACTGCACATGTATGCCTGCATGGATCACTGAAGTTCAAAGCTAGTGCTTCCCCTTAGAACACAGCACGTCCACAGGACTGAATATCCCAGACTGATTACCAGCACCTCATTTTTATGTGTTTATCATTTCACTTGTGTTGTAACGTTTTTTTGCTGCTAGCACTATTTGCACTTTATAAACACCGCATGGAACATGCATTTTGTTATATTGGATTGATTGTTATCTGTATTTTTTTCACTTGGCACTTTATAAACACCGCATGGTACATGCATTTTGTTATATTGGATTGATTGATATCTGTGTTTTTTCCACTTGGCATGTCACATGGGATTGTGCTTATGTGATTATTCTCACTGTACACTTTTAGTCATACATTTTGGACTATCACCTTAAGTTATATACTCATTTATTGTCAGCATATTTTATTGCAGTTTTGCACAGCACCCACGATTTGTATGTCTATTGTTTCAGGCATTCATCCATTACTGTGAGTTTTTATTTGTATGGCACTCTATCAGAATCTATATTTGATTGCCACTCTCTAACATTTATTTTAGTTTAGCACGTACCGAACAAGGATTTGTGCACACCCAGACACATATAATTTCACACTAGCACTTTTTGACCTTTACCCTTTTATCCTTTACCTGCATACTCATCTGTTCCCCTTCCCCCTCCCTGCCCTTTCTTCCCCTTCCCCTTTTTCTTTTCTCCTTCCCTCTCTTTCTCCCCCTTCCCCCCCCTCCCTCTCCCCTCCTTTCTTGTATTCCCCCATTTGCGCAACACTAAAACCACTTAATCAAAAAGTCAGTATTCCTCGTTAGTAAGCAATTTTTATACCTTCAGACCCTTTGTGGCCCTTAGCTTGCCTTTATTTGGCCCTTAGTCCCACTGACACCAACGATGGGAGCACTACTACTACACACAATGATGGGGCACATTTTTTCCCACTGACACAAACAATAGGGTACTATTTCTCCCACTGATATGTACGAGGGGGAAATATTCCTCCCACTGACATCAACAATGGGGGACTATTCCTCCTGTGGATAAAAGCGATGCGGCACTACTTCTCCCACTGTCACCAATGATAGGGGACTACTCTTCCCACTGACACAACGATAGGGCACATTTTCTCCCACTGACACCAATAATAGGGCACTTTTCCTACCTTTTATACAAATGGTGGGGCACTATTCCTTCCACTGACACCAGCAATGGGGCACTATTCCTCCCACTGACACCAGCAATGGGGCACTATTCCTCCCACTGACAGCAACAATAGGGCACTATTATTCTCACTGACACCAACACTGGGGCACTATTACTACCACTGACACCAACAAGGGGGCACTATTACTCCCACTGACATCAACTATTGGGTACTATTCCTCCCACTGACAACAACAATGGGACGCTATTCCTCCAATCTGAGACCAACGACAGAACACATTTTCTCCCATTCACACCAATAATGGGGCAACATTTTTTCCTCTGCCACCAACAATTGGGCATTATTCCTTCCCCACCATGTCAAATTTACTTCCACAGCACACCAACCCCTCTACTGTTGGCTGTGTTTAACAATATATACATTAAAACGTCATTATTTCTAAGTTTTTGTATTATTTGGATTATGGTGAAATTTGCCTTTAAATGTAAATTTCACATTACAAAATCACTCCTGCATTCAGAAGATAGCACTAGACTAGGTAAGGAGTCTGTTTAGCAGAGGTTAAGATCAGCAGCTGGTCTAGCACGGTCATCCTGCGCTACTGTTTTTCCCCAGTCCACTTGGCAACCAAATGCATTGTTTCCATGACAATAGTAAGCAAAGGAGAATAATGATGGCACTGATTTCTTTTTAATGGGAAAAATGTAATGTAAAAAAACATCTCTAGACAGGGGTCAGCTGAACATGGCAAACAATCTGCATAGAAATGACCAAAGCAGAACATTAAATGATACTTATTCCAGCAGACCATTATACTGTAAATGTTCACCTAAGGATTGTTCCATATAAACAGTCTGTTTTCATTATTACCACCAGTACAGACCAAGGACATTCCGATGACCATGTTATAGTAAGGTTAGTAAATAAAGAGCACCTTTTGATTGGTTTCCTTGAACCCCTTTACACTGCCTCTCAGCAACCTTTTAGGTGGTTACATAGGTTGGTTGAAAAAAGACACAAGTCCATCTAGTTCAACCAATAGAAGGAAAAAATATATACAATCCTATACCTTGATCCAGAGTAAAAATCAAAAAACAAAAAAACAATAAAGCATGATCCAATTTGCTCCAGCAGGGGAAAAAATCATTCCTGATCCCTCAAGAAGCATTCAAATTTTCCCTGGATAAACTTTAGCTAGATATATTAGTATCTAGTTATATTATGTGTATCTAGGAAAGAAACCAGGGCTTTTTTTAAAAGCAATCTACTGAGCTGGCCAGAACAACCTGTAGCACTAACCCCCGAAAGAGCTGCTGGTTATTTTTGGGCTTACCGTTACCTTCCGTTCTCCTTGTGAAACGTCTAGGGGATGTCCCGTGGTAGATGACCTAGTAACTTGAGACTGACAATAGATCCACTTGAATGGATTTTATTTGCAAAACTCAAACCATTGAACAGTCTTTCAAATTGGGATCAGAGGGTTGGAAAAGGTAGTTCAGGTACACTCAATGTCAAAGTCCAAAAACTTTAAAGAACTTGCTTACTTTAAATGCATCCAGAAAATAGCCATTCGCAGCTGGATGAACACTCAGGTTGGACAGTCCCTCTCTCACAAGGCCTAGCAGCCAACAAGGTGCTTACTCAGGAACAAAGTCTTTGTCACAGACATTGTTGCAGAACAAGTAGGGAAACTAAGCTGTGGAACACGTGTAGGATACCTGGATCTTTCAGCCTGCTTGGCGATATCCACAAGACCAGATTCTTTTGGTGACTTCAGCCCTTCCAGGCTCTTGTTAAGAAAATCAACCCATGCTTGGTGTTCTTCTAAAGAGTTCTCCCCTGGAATGCTCGAAGTACAATGAGTCTCTCCCGAACCGGAGATGGCACCCAACCACCTCAAAATCCTCCTTTAGTTTCCTTGCCCTGGGCTAGCCAGCCCCGAGGCATAAAAGTTGGATGGATCCTCACCCCAGGCCATAGCCTTCCTGGGGGCTGGTCAGGAGGACCAGGACCAAGTAGGCAGCACATCATACTGGACCGGAACCCCGAACCACGTGACGTCCGCATCTTAAATACCCTCTCCCAGAGGGCATGGCGCGAGGGCCAGTCCCACTGACCTGGCTCCTAGAGAGAGTAACTTAAGCGCCTGACCAGACCATATTTCCTCCTGACACCCGAGACAGTGGAGTCCATACCTCTCTTAATACAAAGGATTTTTCTCTCTTTTGGTAACTGCAGCTTGGCATTGTCATGCCATTATTAATCTTCTTATCTATCAGGACACCCAGATCTTTCTCCACTATGGATTACCCCAGATGTACTTCCCCTGGTATGTATGATGCATGCATATTCTTAGCCCCCAAGTGCATAACTTTTGTTTTTTAAACTTTATAATCTTTATTGAAACATTTTCGTTTAAACATCTTACCATACAAACAACCCACTCCCCTCCCCCCCCCTCCTCCTCCCTCTGCCTATTAACATAAGTGAAAAAAAAGAATAAAGCGCAAGAGTAAAATGGTAAATATAAAAGGTGCAAGTTTCTCTATTATTTATTCAATGGAGGACCTTCCATTCAACCCTTATTTGATTGCTCCAAAGGTTTCCCCCTTCACACCCATTCCATCCAATCAGCCACCACAATCACCCCCATCAAGCTCATCTCCCCATCCACTACCCTTCCCTCTCATTTACACTACTCTCCCAATTCTTTATGTCACATCCTATCTTTTCTTATCATTATACTCTCCCTGTTTATGTATTGGCACCACTACCCTTTCCTACCCCCATCTTCCCTGCCTTCTGTACAGGCAATTCATCCTCTCATTTTAATCCCTCATTCTCCTCTGGGGGGGGTATCCTTTTTATATCCCACCAGGGTTTCCAAATCTCATCGTATTTCTTTATACCACCTCGTCTAACATATACTGACTTTTCCTTCAAGATAGTCTCATACATACCACGTTCCCATTCTCTACTGGATGGGTGTAGAACCGATTGCCATCTCTGGGCTATCAGTTTCCTTGCCTGAAATAAGCATCTAAGAATTGCAACTTGAGTACTTTCGGGATTTCCCTCTCCCTAAACCTAGCCCAGGACACAAAGCGTAACATCAAGGTTTGAGGGCCCCCCAAATACCTGTCTATAATTCCCAGTACCTCTCTCCAGTGGCGAAACAACTTTGGCCACCTCCAGAACATATGGATTAGGTCCCCCTCTGCTTCCCCACATCTAGGGCAGCTAGTATCCGATCTACGGCCAAACAAAAAAAGCTTTTGTGGGGTATAATGAGCTCTATATAATAAAAACAAATGTGACATCCTCTGGGAGGGGGAGAGTGAGGCCACTGGGGCAAGTTCCAGGATTCTCAATATTAGGCCTTTCAAAGTTTTTGCGTTGATCATTTTCTGGAGCAAAGGGATCTTGCTCCAGGAGGCCATCAGGTCCCAGGGATTTCTGGTTCGCCATCTCCTGTGTGACCCGTTGTAATTCCTCTAATGTTATGGGTAGGTCCAATTCCTCCATATCTGTCTTTTATGAGAACAGGGATTTCGGTCCCTAAAAAAGACATCCATTTCCTCCTGCCAGGAGCTATACAAATCCTCATAGTATTCTATAAACTTGTTCACTATTTCTGACATATGGGAGGATACCCTACCCTCCCCTATGCTAATCGTAGGGACCACAGAAGCAGGTAAGTTTGTCTTAAGAAGATAGGCCAGCATTCTCCCAACACTTTCCTCCCCCCCAAAGGCGAGCTGTTTCTGAAATGTGTTTATTCTCCACTTTCCCAAGTATCATTAACCGATACTTCTTTTGTTCATCTGACCAGGTCCTGAGTCTAAAAGGTGTTGGATCATTAACATATTGTTCTTCCATTATTGCCACCCTCTCCTCAGCCAACCTTTTCCCAATCCTTGGTCTCTTTTTTTGATTTTTGACACTTGTATCATTATGACTCGAAGGAAAGCCTTGAAGGTATCCCTTACCACCCCCTCTGAGGCGGTGCCTCTATTTAAATGAACAAATTCTCTTAAAGCCATTAATATCTCATCCGGCTCATCCATCAGTTCCATCCAGAAAGGGCTTATTTTCCACTCGCTGGGGCGGTTACTCTCCCTTAGTTCTACTGATGCTGTCACTGGTGAGTGATCTGAAAGGCCTCTTGGCATGTAGCTTACATTCTTTACCATAAATAATGCCTCCTCGTTCCCCAGAACCAGATCAATTCTGGAGAGTGTGGCGTGTGTCCTGGAAAAAAACATGAGTATTGCCGGGCTTCTGGATTCAGTACTCTCCATATATCCTTCAGTTGTCACCCCAATAAATTGAGAAGGACGATCATCCGCAGTGGTGCCTGTTTGTGTCCCCAGGGGGAACCTATCATCTTTTCGATCCATGACCATATTAAAGGCCCCCATAACTAACACCAGCACACCCAGCTTATCCAGCACAAACTCCATTAATTTACACAAAATCAGAGTATTAAATGGAGGAGGGACATATATGTTGACCAGCACATAAATTCTGTTCTCTGTCTTACAAAACAAAAAAACATACCGCCCCAATTCATCAATCTTAGTATGGATGCAGATGAACATTGTCCCAGAATCAATCGTCTAATCAATATGCTCACCCCCCTAGAATAGGAGGTATGAACAGAATGATACTGTGTCCAGAATTCTCCCCAACTCAGTTGGGGTATAGAAATATTAGTAAGGTGCGTCTCCTGCAGGCAGAGCAACCCAACCCCATACATTTTTGCCATCAAGAGAACTGCACCTTTTTTCCCTGGGTCTCCCAAGCCCTAGACGTTCTATGAACATATAACCAACTTTTCTTTTTGTATTCAATTAATCATTTAATATTCCAAAAAAAATAATTATATATATAATTATTCAATCTCCCAAAAAAGAATTGTGCACTTTCTATAAACATTGTGCATTCTTTGTTTATTAACCAATACCTATGTTTGCTCTTCATGCACCCTTTCAAATACCTTTCATACCAGTCATACCATCCAATCCTCTTTTGCATCTCACTCACCTTCTCTCTAGGTTTATATTGGGGCCTTCTAGAGTGAGTATCCCATGTGTTAACAGTGTTGAATATTGTTATATTCACTTTCAAACCCTCCCCCAATAAAATATAAAAACCAAAAAAAAACCAAACCCCTCTGTGAGAAGGAACAATATACACATTGTTCCCTCTGTTCTAAAAACACTCCCTCTGCCCCAACTCCTTAATTTTTTAAATTAGCAATATGCTGTGTCCTTAAGTCAATTGTAGTGCTGATTATATTCCTGATTTTTGTCTTCAAAATAGAACATTACGGTTCATTTCCCGTAGTCTTGCTGGATATAGCAATGCATAAGTTACTTACAAATGTTGTAGTTTACGTTTAATTTCCCCGAAATTAGCCCTCCATTTTTGCAGGTCAGGTGAAAAATATGGATATATAGATACCCTAGCACCATTGTAAAGAATGTTACACATTTCTCTGGCCTTGTGTAATATAGTCACTCTATCCTTATAATAGAACATTCTTACCAGGGGGGATCTTGGGGGCCTCCGGGTGGAGGAGGACTAAAGGGCACTCTGTAGACTCCATTGCGAAAAAGGTGAGAAAGTGTCCTCTCCACATAAATGTTTAAACCATTTCTCCAGAAATGCAACCGGGTCTGGGCCCTCACTCCATTCAGGGAGCCCCACAAGCCTCACATTTTTTCTTTGCATCCTATTCTCCATGTCATCCATTTTTATCTCATAGTTAACCATTTGTTCTCTTACAGTTCTTATCTCCCGCTTAAGGGGGTTCAAATCATCTTCCACTAGGCTAACTCTCCCCTCAAGGGTGGTAGTCCTTTCACAAACCTTTTGTAGGTCATGCCTAACAAAGGACAGCTCTTCCCTAATGGTTTGAAGCTGGTCAGACTGTTAATTTAAAGAGAGCTTACAAGAGTTAATTGCCTGCAAGACCTCCTTTAGTGATGGTTCTTTTTAAGGCACCCACCCCAGGTGGTGATATTGGGGTATCGTTAACTTCCTCCCCTGCAGATTTCCATCCTAGATTATTCGCTTCCAATGCTGCTACTACTTGGCTATGCCCTTGGCTTTTTCTCACAGCTGAAGCATCAGACTGCGGCTTAGAATATACTTGCGGGTTCTGCTGACCTCATTTTGGAGGAGTCTGGCCTGGGGTATGTGAAAATCTCTCCAGTTTAGCCGCTGCCCGACTACCTGTTGCAGTTCCTTGCGGCTGCGTAGTAGCACTGACACTGTCCTGCTGCATTGACTTTTTTGCCTCTTTCTTGTAATGGTGGGATATTTAATAGTCCAGTGCTTCCTCTTCTACTTGAGATGGGACAGCACCTGCACACCCCCCCCCCCCCCCAAAAAAAAGAAGAGGGAGACAGCATCCGGAGCTATGCCTGTTTTTCCCCCACCACTATTAGCTGAGTGTCCACTAGATGTCACTACTGGATAGGCTAAATCTCCTCTGGTGTTTAAATTTTCAGTGCAGGAAGGATCCACTCGTTTTTAAAATGTGAAGTCTCCCTCCTCACCAAACAACGCTAAATTCATAAGCTGTGTGAGCTCTCCCTCACACAGGTCTTGACTAGGAAACACAACTGTCCTCTCTATACATTTCCTTAAAGAGTTGATCCTTCCTCAGCCTACAGGTCCTGGCCCTTAGCTTCCTGCCAGTCTCTCATACTGGCAGTGAAAATATTTCTATATTTAAATAAGTTCATAAAATGTCTCTCACCCATTCACTGTTTCTGTGCCAGGCTGGTTCCTGATTCAGGATGGTCTTCCCTTGCCACACAATGCTTTGGGGGGGGGGTTAAACTTCTGAGTTTTAACGTTCAGTGCTTGGCTTTTTGCCAGCATGCTTCCTCCGTTTGGCGGGGGGCGTGGCAGGAGCCTCTCACTCCGCTGCCGCTCAGCCAAGCCGCTGTCAGAGCGAGAGCCCCAGAGCCATGTAACCGCCAACCCGTCACTGATCACCTCTGGCAATCCTTGCAAATCCTCGATCAGCCTCCCTCTACTGCTCTCATCAGCGTCACAGGATGACAAGGTAGGAGAGGGTGAGGTGCCACGCACGTTCGCTCACATCCTCATCCGGTCATGCCCCATCTGCATTCCAAGTGAACAACTTTACATTTATTATGAAAAATCAGAAACAATAAATATTTATGGACCATATAAATTTTCAGCCATTGTGGATCATTTGGAGCTGTGTCAATAATGCATAGGAGGCAATGCGGCTTCTTTTTTATGTGACTGCTGTGGTTGGTGCTCACAGTGGTCACATGATCAAAAGCCCGTTCCCACTGATCATAAGCAATGACTGAGAGAAGTCGTTGACAGCTTGGACAGTGTGCAGTAAGCGTGGTACCATCATACAACCTCTAGCCACTGTGGACAAATATGTACCACAGCTAGGCATTAAAACTCACTATTCCTGCTGCTGCATATCTTGTGGGTTGGCACGAGGTTAAAGATAAACAATCATGGCTTATGCAAGTGTAGCACCCTCTAGTGTGTGCTACTAGAATAGAGTAGGAAAGTTATAGTCTGGTCCAGGGATATACCTACGTCACTGAATCTGGGTCAGGGGTATTAGAGGCTATTAGAGGCCAGGGCTGGATGACTCATCCTGGCAATCCTGTTTATAGAATGTTAAAGAACATTCTGGAAGATAGTGGGTGAAGAAAGCTAGCAGGGTTTGCCTTGAATATACCCCCCCCCCCCCAGGAGTGGGCCTGGCAGGGGATTGAGGAGCTCATAAATAGGAATGAGCCATGCCAGCAGGGAAGTTGGGTGGAAAATGGAGAAACAGCGTCGAGGTGAGGCTGTCAGTGGACCTTGAGGGGTTTTACCTAGGGCTGGAGCTCGGCAGCCTTGCCTGGAAGGATCCCACCACAGGAGGTAGTTGGAGGGATTCAAGCCAGAGAGGCAGCGGAGAGCAAGGACAGACAATGAATAGATCAGCACAGTACAGTGACAGACAAGGGGAGAGACTGCCAGCTGTAGCAGGTTGAAGACAGCGGTGTACCAAGTCTTCATCCAACCTTGCTCTGGTTAATCTCCATGCGTGCGTCAGTCAGGAGGACCGGGAGAAGCAAGCAGACAGGTGAGCTGGTGGCAGTCAGGCGGGCGAGCATTTCTGCAGCAGTGTCTATGGTGAAACAGAAGGTGATGAAAGATGCTGTTCACTCCACATGTGCTACCAAAAAGGGACAGCAATTTTCTAGCCTGTAATGGGCTGTTGCTGAGCTAACAAGTGCTTGTTAGTTCCTCCAGGAGTGACCAGCAGGTGCTGTACATAAGGAAACCAAGTCTGTGCAGGAGGAAGGAAGAAGAGGAGTTTGTAGATAGGGAGGAAGTTGTCCCCAGTTCTGTGTTTGGACATTTTCAAGATGGGCCTCCCATGATTCCCTAACCCATACAAGTTATTATCCCCTAATAAAAACAACAAAAACAAACCAAAGGACTGTTTTATGCATTTGATCGAAAGAAGGAAATTGTCAGGGCTGGGCTCAGCCCTTCCTTCTCTGATCTGGCCGCTCAGCTGTCGCCTAATTGCCAGCTCCTATCTCTCCACAGTTACTCAGCTGTTGATGATATCCTGCTTGTCAGTCCTGCCTACTTAAGCCATCCAACCCAAAGGATCTCTGCCTTCGCCTTAGTCAACATCACAGTGCTGCTCTCCTGTATTCCTGTTAAAAGACTTGACATCCCTTCTGGGTCCAGATCCTGCTTGCTGTTTTACTACGCTCATCTCTAGCTCTCTGACGTTTGGTCCCCCTTTTTTATCCTTTGGTGGTAGGAATTTAGTTTGGAGAGAGGGGGGTTTCTCACCCTTACAGTGCCTTGCGAAAGTATTCGGCCCCCTTGAACTTTTCAACCTTTTGCCACATTTCAGGCTTCAAACATAAAGATATACATTTTTTTCTTTTTTGTGAAGAATCACCAACAAGTGGGACACAATTGTGAAGTGGAATGAAATCTATTGGATTTTTGAAACTTTTTTAACTAATAAAAAAATGAAAAGTGGGCGTGCAAAATTATTCGGCCCCCTTGCGTTATATACTTTGTAGAGCCACCTTTTGCTGCGATTACAGCTGCAAGTCGCTTGGGGTATGTCTCTATCAGTTTTGCACATCGAGAGACTGAAGTTCTTGCCCATTCTTCCTTGCAAAACAGCTCGAGCTCAGTGAGGTTGGATGGAGAGCGTTTGTGAACAGCAGTTTTCAGCTCTTTCCACAGATTCTCGATTGGATTCAGGTCTGGACTTTGACTTGGCCATTCTAACACCTGGATAAGTTTATTTGTGAACCATTCCTTTGTAGATTTTGCTGTATGTTTGGGATCATTGTCTTGTTGGAAGATAAATCTCCATCCCAGTTTCAGGTCTTTTGCAGACTCCAACAGGTTTTCATCCAGAATCGTCCTGTATTTGGCTGCATCCATCTTCCCCTCAATTTTAACCATCTTCCCTGTCCCTGCTGAAGAAAAGCAGGCCCAAACCATGATGCTGCCACCACCATGTTTGACAGTGGGAATGGTGTGTTGAGGGTGATGAGCTGTGTTGCTTTTACGCCAAACATATTGTTTTGCATTGTGGGCAAAAAGTTCGATTTTGGTTTCATCTGACCAGAGCACCTTCTTCCACATGTTTGGTGTGTCTCCCAGGTGGCTTGTGGCAAACTTTAGACAAGACTTTTTATGGATATCTTTGAGAAATGGCTTTCTTTTTGCCACTCTTCCATAAAGGCCAGATTTGTGCAGTGTACGACTGATTGTTGTCTTATGGACAGACTCTCCCACCTCAGCTGTAGTTCTCTGCAGTTCATCCAGAGTGATCATGGGCCTCTTGGCTGCATCTCTGATCAGTCTTCTCCTTGTCTGAGCTGAAAGTTTAGAGGGACGGCCAGGTCTTGGTAGATTTGCAGTGGTCTGATACTCCTTCCATTTCAAAATGATCGCTTGCACAGTGTTCCTTGGGATGTTTAAAGCTTGGGAAATCTTTTTGTATCCAAATCCGGCTTTAAACTTCTCCACAACAGTATGTTGGTGTGTTCCTTAGTCTTCATGATGCTCTCTGCGCTTTCAACAGAACCCTGATGCCCCGTACACACGAGCGGACTTTTCGACATCCAAACTCCGACGGACTGAGTCCGGCGGACTATCCGCTCGTGTGTGGGCTGCAACGGACTTTAGCTTCGCAAAAGTCTGACGGACTTTAGAAATGAAGCATGCTTCAAATTTTCCCGACGGAACTCCGCCGGACCCGGTCCCCTTCGAAAAATTCGCTCGTGTGTGTGCTACTCCGACGGACTAAAACCGACGCTAGGGCAGCTATTGGCTACTGTCTATGAACTTCCTACGTCGAATCCAGTCGTACGTCATCACGTTCGACTCCGTCGGAGTTTGGTGTGATGGTGTGTGGTCAAGTCCGTTCGGTCGAAAAGTCCGCCAGAACTCCGGCGGAACTCCGCTAGAACTCCGTCGGAAGTCTGTCAGACTTAATCCCTCTCGTGTGTACGGGGCATTAGACTATCACAGAGCAGGTGCATTTATACAGAGACTTGATTACACACAGGTGGATTCTATTTATCACCATCAGTCATTTAGGACAGCATTGGATCATTCATAGATTCTCGCTGAACTTCTGGAGTGAGTTTGCTACACTGAAAGTAAAGGGGCCAAATAATTTTGCACGCACCACTTTTCAGTTTTTTATTTGCTAAAAAAGTTTAAAATATCCAATAGATTTCGTTACACTTCACAATTGTGTCCTACTTGTTGGTGATTCTTCAAAAAAAAATTTAATTTTATATCTTTATGTTTGAAGCCTGAAATGTGGCAAAAGGTTGAAAAGTTCAAGGGGGCCGAATACTTTCGCAAGGCACTGTGTAAATAATGTTTTTACACAGCTGCTGGGTTACGTTTTTGAGTGCCATCTTTGGGATTTGCTTGTATCCAGCCGTCCTGTAGAGGATGAGGGACAGATTTTGTGGATTTTGGACTTTTCCTGGCCTGAACATGGGGAATGCATCTGCTTTTTTGAATATGTATGGAAATTGTAAGTTATTATTTATGTACAATAATAGATATATTATATCTACTTGTATGAAATATGATACCTGCATGCACTCTCTAAAAATCCACTTTTGATTTTCTGTAGATAGTGATACAATATCCCTGATGAAGATTTATTGACTATTACTTATTGAAACGCGTTGGCTTACCGCTACTTGGCACCACATGTATTGGTGGTTACTGAATTTTGTAGTGGGCATTATCACTTCCATATATTCTCAATATGCATTTTTTTTTTATATTTTGTATAGTGTGTACTACATGTTGAAATGTAATGAATTTTTCTACCAATGTTTAAAATAAATACATTTTATTAAAATTAAAAAAAATATATTTTTTCATTGCCTTAAAAATTCCCAAATAGAGTTTTTTTCATATTTTTTATACCCTGACGTTTGACTTGTCTGACTATCCGTTCTGGTTCCTGAACTCTGGCTATGTTTTGACTATGTTTGCTCTATTTACTTTTTTTATTAAACAAGTGTGATTTAACTACTGTCTCGGTCTGATTTCATGGTTTCTGACAGAAATGCTGTGTGACTGGCTGTGCAGCAGTGGGGAATCCAGACATCAGCAAATCCCGGGGGGATAGTGTTACACAAGCAACTCACCTTATTCACTGTCTACAAGCTTCTGAGAGTGCATAAATGTAGCACATAAGAAGATACAACTAGTCTGTTTCCTGAAAATTCAAGTGCAAACAATTTTGTTTATCTGTCCCCTTAGGTTTCAGTGCAGCTCTATGGGCAATATTTGCCCTTGATCCAAAGTTTTCCCCTGCAGCACCTTTTCTCTACCACATGATGCCCTCAGTCTTCTTAGTTGAATAATGCCCAGTGGCACTCGACATGAAAGACTAGGGAAACACTTTGAGTGCAGGGTGTCATGGCCTCACCCTGCTGATTTACATGTGATTATAGGACACAGCAGTGATGTGAAGGTCAACAGGAGAAACTACTGAGCACTGGGGGGTCCACCATAGCGCGACACTCCAGGAAGTGTCAGTTTCCCTGCCGAGTTTCCCTGCTGCTCCAGAACATGGCGGTGTCATTCATCAATTAATGTAATATAAATATAGTTTTAATACATGTGTTTTGTACTGTCACGCTGCCCCCCTAGCATAGGTGGTCAGGCACTAAAGCTGTCTCTGTGTTCTTCACCTAAAGCAGCCCCCTTTCCAATTAGGCCTACCGATACTCGGTTGCCCCCAAGTCTTATGCACAATATTGTAGTGCCTGGCCACCACGCTGCGGCAGGCACAAGCTGAGCACAGAAAACAGGTACTTGTGGCTGGCAGACAAGCAGAGAGGGGTCAGAAGGCAATCCAAGTTCAGTGCAGGCAATGTTCAGAGAGTATCCCCATTGCCCCATTGATGGCGTCTGTTACGACAAAACGTTCATCGGGCAGAGAAAATGGTGATGTCAGCACGCTGCTGGGGCACAGGACAAGTGTACATACTGATTGCCTGTATAATTATGTGGCTCTATAAGTAGAATATTAAATAAATAGTTTTTAATCCTATGTGGACGCAGCACAATGAGAGTTTCTTCTTCTTCTTGCAATGCTCCATGTTATCCGGTTTGAGTATCCACAATGAAGAGTTTAAATGTTACCTCTAAATAATAATATCAGAGGGCAGCTGGAAAAGCAAAGATAATACATACCCAGCGCGAGGGGTGAGCTCACTAAGGAAAACAGGAAGCTTGAAGCACATGTTGCAGACACTATCACAAGCAGGACACTAAGGGCTTGGCAGGCTTAAAACAGGTTTGGACTTCACCCAGAGGCCTTGTCTACAGCAATCACCTTGCAGTTGGACAGTCAGTCAGGGAGAGTGCAACACTCCTGACATGTACACTATTATTTCAGTTACAACACAGGCTAGTTAAGTCTGTAGAGCAATGGTGAAGTAAGCAGGACTGTATGTGGTTTGTTAAATTTGCAGATTTTCTAGGCTGTGGGGGCCAAAGAATGCCTCCCACCAAACCTTAAATTCATGGCTATTCAGTTAGCAGACCACAGTAGATACTGATGAATCCAATATGAAACACATTTGATTGAATTGGTTGTGATTTTGTAAGTGAATTGAGAGTCACCTAACGTTTTGGTAGAGTCACTGCTCTATTCTTTCTGCTTCAATGGGACACAAGCTATTTAAATGCACATTACTCTTCCACATTGTTTGGCCTTTAACCACCTGTTAGATTGTATTGTACTTCTCCCTGTACAACACAAAAGGAGGCAAAATTACTTACAGACGTGCATGTATTACTTACATCAATACATTTAGACGTGAAGATGCTATTTAAAACTAAACTACAGAAGTTTTATTTTTCATTTTTCATTTTTAAAGTTTAAATTGATTCTTTATATCTATGTAATAAAAGCAGGAGGGAGATCTCTAAAATGGAAACCAAGTGGATCTATAAAATGAAAACAGACAGCTCATATGGACTATTGACTGGGACATAAATTGCGTTATAAACAACAACTGATGGATTTTGAAAGTATTGTAAAAAAATTAAACCACCTGTACATGTTACTTTATCAATAGACTTGCCATACATTATACAATTTTCTTATTCAATTGCCTTTAGATTTACCTTCAACTATGTAGTGCAAGGGCCTACCTGATTGCATACAAGTTGGAAGTGTTTAGATTTGACATCATATTATATGATTTTGGTTCGGGTTTCACCGATACCATTTTTTGTAACCACTTCCCGATCGGTGCATGCCAATGTACGCCGGCATGTGCGCGTGCCAGTCGGGACTTTCGTGAGTCGGATCACGGGTCCCGTGAGTCGGATCGCGGGTCCCTGTCATCGGGACTCGGGAGCAGAGATCAGTGACGTGTCACACAAAGCCACGCTCCCCCCACAGTTAGAAAAATGCCCCAGGACACACTTAACCCCTACACTGCCACCTAGTGGTTAACCCCTTCACTGCAGTGTCATTTACCCAGGAATCAGTGCTTTTGTATAGCACTGATTGCTTTGTAAATGACAATGGTCCAAAAAATGTGTCAAAAATGTCCGATGTGTCTCTATAATGTCGCAGTCACAATAAAAATTGCTGATCGCCGCCATTACTAGTAAAAAAAAATATTAATAAAAATGCCATAAAACTATCCCTTATTTTGTAAACACTATAACTTTTGCGCAGACCAATCAATAAACGCTTATTGCAATTTTTTTTACCAAAAATATGTAGAAGAATACGTATCGGCCTAAAATTAGGGGAAAAAAATGTAAATATATATTTTTGGGGGATATTTATTATAGTACAGTGTAAAATGTAAAAAATAATGCGTTTTTTTCAAAATTGTCGATCTTTTTTTGTTTATAGCGCAAAAAATAAAAACCGCAGAGGTGATCAAATACCACCAAAAGAAAGCTGTATTTGTGGGGAAAAAAGGACGTCAATCTTGTTTGGGAGCCACGTCGCACGACTGCGCAATTGTCAGCAATTAAAGCAACGCAGTGCCGAATTGCAAAAAGTAGTCCGGGGCTTAAGTACTGATACATTTTTTCAAGCACTCGCCGTTTACCGATACTTTTTTTAATGTCATGTGACAGTGGCACAAATATGCAGCACTGATGACACATGGACTATGTCTGTAGTTTTTTATTTTATTTTATTTTATTAAAAAGAAAAGTTTCTTTTGTTTTACAATGCTATCTTGACCCCCCTGACATCTCCCCTTTGAGACAGGAAAAGGGACTGAGGACACATATTCCCCAGGCCCTTTCTCTGCAGCCTCAGCTACACTGGAGATGAATGGACAGGGGACAGAGGCTCCTCTCCATTAATAAACTGGAGCATCGTAAACATTGTTTACTATGCTCAGTTATAAATTGGCAGTGTCAGTGATCACTGGCTCTGTTCATTTGGAAAAGGAAAGAGCCGGTAAATTACATATTTACCAGCTCCACGGAGGGGGACCGAAGCGGAGCACGGAGGGAGACTGGAGCGGAGCATGGGGGGGGGGCAAGAACGGAGCACGAGTGGAGGGACAAGAACGAAGCATGGGGGGAGGGACAGAACCACAGAGGGGGACCGGAGGAGCCTGGAGGAGCACGGAGGAGGACACAGAGGGGGACTGGAGGAGAGTATGAGGGACAGTCAAGGGTGATCGTTGCGGTGGTGGAGGGAGTTACAAGCACCGATCCCCCTGTATACATTTCAATAAAGCAGCTATAAGCCGTGGCAGTGAGATGAGGAGAAGCGTCTGCCAGCTGCTTTACTGAAATGTATACAGGGGGATCGGTGCTTGTAACTCCCCCACGATCACCCCTGACTATCCAGGTATTGGATCAAGCATCGGAGCATTTGCCCGAGTACTCGTACTCGGGCAAATGCTCGGTATCGGCAACGATACAGATACTAGTATTGGTATCGGTGCAACCCTAGTTTTTGATAAATCTAAAGGAAAATTGTACAAGAGAATTGTATACTGTATGGCCAGTCTTACTCTATTTTATTGTTAGATTTTTAACACAAGTTTTAAAAAAAAATAGTTTTGATAAATATTATATATCTTCCTATGCCCTAGATGATATTGTGTAGTTAGATCTCTCTTTTTTTTTTTTTTTTTTTTTTTTACTATTAGATGGCAGTCTTGCTCATCATTTATTTATTTTTATTTTTTCATTTTTTTTTTAATTTGCAGGAATTTTAAGTTTTTTTTAAACACAATACATATTATCTTTTGGTTCTTAAGAATAAAATAAAAATTAACTTTGAAAGTATCCAAGTGGTAGCATTAACTAAGATTGGGCGTGAAACACTATGAAGGAGTGGTTTCCTTCTCAATTGGGTCATGCCTGTTATGTAATGCACACTGTCATGGTGAGACTCTGGTCAGACTCTGTGCTTTTTGGTCCCCCTGAGGATGTTATTTTTAGTGAAACGCATTGGTAGGGCATGTTGGCTGACGTCATCATGCATCATGTGTATAACTACTGCTAAATAAACCAGGATTTTTATGCAGTATTACGCTATGTGCGGTTTGCTTTCTCACTGTGACATATTAAACATATAGTGTGAAGAGCACTTTAAAGGCCAGCCATACATCAGGAGCTGGTTACCCAGATATCCATGTATGTAAAATAAAGCGCGTTAGACCTCCAAATGATTAGACTGTCTGGTAAGGAGCTCAGTTTTCTGTTGGTGTCGATGAAGGATTGCCTCACTTGGTGTGCTGACATTTCATTTTTCAAAACAAGAGTGCACAGAAGATTAATTTGGCCCTTTTTTGAGTTGTTTATTCACAGTTGGTATTTAGCACTATTTTATGTTTATGTGCATGTCACAGTATGCACATTTAAAGGGACAAGCACTACAATAATGTGATTGTTGTTTATTGTGTAGAGTGACAATGTTTTTGAGACTTATTTTGCATTTTATTTTGAGCACATGTATATTTTATTTTATTTGAAAGGAAAGTACCATACATGCATGTTTTAAAATTGATATATATGTGTTTTACTATATTTATGCAATTTTCTGTTTTACAAATTAAGACAAAATATTTCCAAAGTTCTACAGGTTGACTACAGAGATAGCATAGCAGTCACAGCCTGCCTTGAGGCACATTTTGTCTACCTGAAGACTTGGGTGGAACCATCCAATTAGGATGAGTCAAAGCTGTTAGGCGCGGTAAACAATAGGGTTTTAAAAGAGATGTTAAGGATACAAACCAAAAGGTGAAAAAGAGCTGAATGCTCCACCTGTTCTGTATTAAGCACTGCTTAATTGATAGAGCTCGAGCCATCCAACCAGTATGGTCACCTCCTCAATAAGTACCCTCGGCAGACAACTTAACTCTGCAATAGGACAAGGCAGTTTAACTCAATTTATTAAATTGCAGTACATGAGATGTTCACTGGCCATTTGTATTGCAAGGAGACGATAATCTTCTAAGCCTTATGCCCACTATGAAGGCTGCTAACTTACTGAGCAAACATGAAGAAGAAAGGAGGGGTCTAAGGACTAAGCCAACTAGCCTCAACATACAGGTAAACTGGACTATACCATTTTTTAGACATTACAATACAAGGTGTAGTTTCACGGAATTGCCACTAGATGCCAGCACAAAAAGAATGTATACACATATAATGAAAATGGTTGTAAACCCTTACAACCAACTTTGACCTACAGGTAAGCCTAGATTAAGGCTTACCTGTAGGTCCAAGAAATATCTCCTAAACCTACACGGTTTAGGAGATATTTGCCGAAAGACCGGGGCATGCGCCGTAGACAGCAGCTGGCAGGCGCACTGAGCGCGCCACTGTCAACGGCGATATGCTGTGAGTGGCGGCTCCCGTGTGCATGCGCGGGATTGACGTCATCACGGTTTCACCGAATGACAGCGGCGGAGTAGCGAGACCCACCAAGAAAATGGACGCTCTGGACTACAGGGGACAACGGTGACTTTGCTGGCTCCTGTGTCAGGTAAGTGACACATAATTGACTGCCATGTGATGCATAGTAGTCCATTATGCTTTACCTTTGCAGGGAATCAAAGAGGAAGTAAACCCATCAGGGTTTACTTCCTCTTGAAGTCCAGTGCAACATTGATGGATTCCTGATAAGTGTTCCAGAACACAAAATACTGGCTTGAGAGCCGGTTCACACTGAGGCAGCATGACTTGCAGTGCGACTGCCTCAGGCGACCTGCACACAACAGCAGCGGCGACTTCCAAAACTACTTCTATATGGAAGTTAATGCAAGTCGCCTCAAGTCGTCCCCAAAGTAGTACAGGAACCTTTTTCTAAGTCGGAGCGACTTTAGTCACTCCTATTAGAATGGTTCCATTGTACAGAACGGGACGCGACTTGTCAGGCGGCTAAGTCGCCTGACAAGTC
Source organism: Lithobates pipiens (assembly GCF_037356315.1). Taxonomy (NCBI): domain Eukaryota; kingdom Metazoa; phylum Chordata; class Amphibia; order Anura; family Ranidae; genus Lithobates; species Lithobates pipiens. Next base: position 314,002,218 of record NW_027507784.1, on the reverse strand, counting down.
ATCCCAGTGAACCGGCTCTTATAGAAGACTAATGAAAATATTGATGTGCAATGTTTCTTATGTGCCTTACTATAATACAAAATAATATATATATTTTTTTCATACTCACCATAATAAATTAGGAAAGGAATTATATGTAAGTATAGAACATACAGTACATGCCTGTAAATACTTGCTGACTTGGATGGGGCTGAGTGCTATACCAAGTAGAACTTGTATTTGGGGTCTCATATGTACGACTCTGAATGCATACAGCCCTAGATGTGAGTACGTCTCAGTACAGCACTCAGCCCTATCCAGCCGCAGCATTGTTCAGCCTGTTATATACCTTGACAGGCTGCAGGCAGTGGGGCTGGATGCTGCACCTGTGCCTCCTGGGTGCATTAAAAGCTAGGATTGGGGACACATGGACTAAACGCCTGATGTGCAAAGGGGCTTCATTTGTAAAATAACCAAAATGCATTTTTTTACAGTGTGTCCACTTGTTAGCTTCTAATTAAAAAACACAAGCAATATATTTATTACAACAGTGTACCAAAAGTGTAAAAAACTTTTTCTATTCTTAAAAACAAACAAAAAAAAATTTTTTTTAGGTAGAAAAATATTCATAACAAATATTTTCAAATTAACTGATGTATGCTGAGACTGCTAATTTTGATCTGGGATGTTAGGCTTCGAAAAATTATGGTCATAATTTCTGTAGCTGGTAGATGGGCGCTGCACCGGCTGGGGTAGTGGGCTGAGCGCTATATGCCCACCATCCACTTTTAACACTCCCCCCCCCAACTCCCACTACTGCACAGTGACAAGGAGAGGCCAGAGAACCTCTGCAGTGGTAGTGATGTGTCCAGGGGTTAGGGAAAACTGATGGATGATGCAGCCACTCATCCCCTCCCTTTTGGATGATGCTGTTGAACTTGGGATCATGGGACATGTAGTCCCAAGTACAATGCAAGTGAGTGGAGGCCAATGGGCTGTGGACTTCACCACCCAAAGATTTCTGCAAGTAGAGGAGGCAAGAGCAAGACGTTTCCTGGGCAAATCTGCTGAAATTTTGGCAGAGCATTACGGTAAACCAGTAAAAAGACCTGTTGCTGGGTCTGTGCACTAAACATGAAAGAACGGAGCCTGTGTGGAGGCCCATGTGCCATTTTGGTGTTCTGTGTGACTGCAGCGCATGTGGACCAGAGCCGAGGACTGAGGCACTGAAGGTTCTCCTCATGTATCTTGGGACCAGAGCTGAAAGATCTGTTGCTGTGTTATTCTACAGCCAGTGAAGACCTAATTGTGAGGACGGAGCCTTTTGGAACAACCGACCACCATGCCTGGAACTGGTGAACAAAACAACCCAGCTGAACCCCTTACTGCCCACAGTTAATGGCAATAGAGACTTTCTTAAAAGACTATCAATTATCCTTTGTGTGCAGCCCTAAAGGGAAACTTACCTTACAGATGGGCCCCAACATTGGCCGGCTTAAATCCGCTAGTTACGGCATCAGGTACTGTACAGCAATTCCCAGGGGTACGCCTCTCAGGAACATCTACAGCCACCCACTCTCAGGGGTGTATGAGAGTGCACTCAGGGTTTTTTTTTTTAAGCCAAGAGGTACAGTGAAGCCTTTTCTTTGCGCCAGTCATACTTTCACAGTTGATGCTGTTCCTAATGTTGTGTATACTAGTCAAATGGGGTTTAACTTTAATGCAGTGTAAGTCAATGGTCATAGGCGAGGATAATATCCATTGCCTTGTTTATTGTTCTATGCATTGCATTTTGTTTGCCCTGCGATAATACATTTACTTCACCCACATCAAGCAGCTTGTGTCCTATTTCCTGTGTGCTAATACAGTCGTGGTATTATACTAATGCCCAAGCTAACCTAGTCACAAAGTGGTTTACAGAATTATGACAGAGAACAGAGGACCCAGCATACCAAGCGGCTCCTGCAGGAGTAGTGTCACATTAGAAATGTCTTTGATTATTTGCATCCTCAAGGTTTTTAGTGTTTGCCTTACTTCAAATAATACAGGCACAATGTTGATGTCAATCTATAAGTAGTAGTATAGGACTTTAAACCTTGAGGCCTCTAATGAAGTTAGAGAGCTCTGTCAATACAAGGTCATCAGGTTTATTAGCTGTATCTCCCTGGGATTGTAAATGTGAAGAATATTGAATAAATTAGTATGTGGGGAATACTGTCATTGTAAAAATAAGGAGAGAGAATATATACTGAAGCAATTGAACAATAAAGATTAAACTCATTACAAGCAGTGCAGTTAAAGTGACTCCACCACTTCAAAAAAAAAAGGTAATAAAAGGCCCCTGCACTAGAAGACTGAATACTTCCCTCTCCAGTGGGCAACGTGTCCGAACTCTGCTGCCTTCAAGCACAGCAGCATTCAGAAATATCCTCACATTGTATACAATTCTGGGTTTGTAAGGTCCCCCCTGCTGGATTAATGGTTATTCCTATTGATCTCTACATTGTGTCTTGTAGAGATGTAGAGCCAGCAAATGGAACCACATCACACAGCAGAGGACACCGGCATACAACACTGCTGAAAGTGACTTTGCCGGTTGCTGCAATGCTTAATTGTCCTTGCTGCTCAGCAGAAAGGTGACTATTCTAAAGGCTTCTAGTTCAGGAAACTTTTAAAAATGTTTTTTTAAAAAGTCAGGAATACTTCAAATAGTGTGCTGTTATAGTCCAGAAAAATTGTTTGCAGCTAAAAGGTTTGCTCATATAGGGTACAGGAAAAGGGTTCACTTGACGGCGGCCCTACCAGCATCACATACTCACCTTCACTTTACTCACTTGCTGCTCCACTCAGCCATTGAGAGCAAAAAGAAATGTACTGCCAAGTATGGGGGGGGGATATGTGTCTAACTTCCCTACCTCTTATGTGACAGGGCCTGTTATTGTTCGCTCAGGTACCCAGTACTGTCTCATAGAGGTGGGGAGAAGATCTTCATCCCTATGTCACAACTTTGAGCTGTAACAGAGTTAGTAGAATCTTTAAGGTTAGATGGTTAGCACTTCTGCCTGGCAGCACTAGGGTCATTTCCAATCCCAACCATGGCGCTACCTGCCTGGAATTTGCATGTTCTCCCTGTGCCTGTGTGGGTTTCCTCCGGGTACTCCACTTTTCTCCTACACTCCAAAGACGTGCTGGTAGGTTAATTGGCTCCTGTCCAGATTGGCCCTAGTATGTGTATGTATGAATAGGAATTAGGCCCCTTAGATTGTAGGCTCCTTAATGGCAGGGACTGATGTGACTGTACAATATACACTATATTGCTAAAAGTATTAGGACACCTGCCTTTACATGCACATGAATTTTAATGACATCCCAGTCTTAGTCTGTAGGGTTCAATATTGAGTAGACCCACCCTTTGCAACTATAACAGCTTCAACTCTTCTGGGAAGGCTGTCCACAAGGTTTAGGAGTGTGTCTATGGGACTGTTTGACCATTCTTCCAGAAGCGCATTTGTGAGGTCCGGCACTGGTGTGGAGGAGAAGGCCTGGCTCACAGTAGCTGTTCTAGTTCCCCCCAAAGGTGTTTTATCCGATTGAGGACAGGACTCTATGCAGGCCAGTCAAGTTGCTCCATCCCAAACTCGCTCACCCATGTCTTTATGGACCTTGCTTTGTCCACTGGTGTGCAGTCATGTTGGAACAAGAAGGGGGCATCCCCAAACTGTTCCCACAAAGTTGGGAGCATGAAATTGTCCAAAATGTCTTGGTATGCTGATGCTTTAAGCGTTCCCTTTACTGGAACCAAGGCACCAAGCCCAACCCCTGAAAAACAACCCGCCCCCACACCATGATTTATACCGGTGCATACAGAAAGGTCTCTCAGAGCCAGGTCAGGGGGAGTGGCCCTCTCGCTGTGCCCTCTGGGAGAGGGTATTTAAGATGTGGACATAACATGGATAGGGATTCCAGTCCAGTATGATGTGCTGATTACATGGTCCTGGTCCTCCTGACCAGCCCCCAGGAAGGCTATGGCCTGGGGTGTGGATCCACCCGACTTTAATGCCTCTGCAAGGAAACTAAAGGAGGATTCTGAGGTGGTTGGGTGGCGTCTCCAGGACGGGACAAGCATTCCGGGGGAGGACTCTTTAGAAGAACACCATGTACGGGTTGGTTTTCTTAAAGTGGAGGTCCACCCTAAAATGGACCTCCGCTCATCGGAATCCCCCCCCCTCCGGCGCCACAATTGGCACCTTTCAGGGGGGAGGGGGGTGCAGTTACCTGGATAATCCAGGTAACTGCACCCACTTCCGGGATAGCTGTCTGCGGAAAGGGGCGTAGATTACGCCCCTTTCCGCAACTGCCCGCCCCTTTGCGCAAGTGCCCCGCTGCCTGCTGGGAAACACACAGTTCCCAGAGGCAGCGGGGACCGTCCGGATTGCGCCGCGCGGCTCGCGCATGCGCAGTAGGGAACCGGGAAATGAAGCCGAAAGGCTCCATTTCCTGATTCCCATACCCAAGATGGCGGCGGCAGGACCCGACAGACGACCTAGCGATCGGCTTCGGGTGCCGACATCGCGGGCGCGCTGGACAGGTAAGTGTCACTATTTTAAAAGTCAGCAGCTGCAGTATTTGTAGCTGCTGGCTTTTAAAAAAAAAAAAAAAACGCAGAGTCCCGGTGGACTCCCGCTTTAACAAGAGCCTGGAAGGGCTGAAGTAACCCGAGAGAATCCGGTCTTGTGGATATCGCCAAGCAGGCTGAAAGATCCAGGCATCCTACAAGTGTTCTAAAGCTTAGTTTCCTATGTGTTCTGCAACAACGTCTGTGACAAAGACTTTGTTCCTGAGTAAGCACCTTGTTGGCTGCTAGGCCTTGTGAGAGAGGGACTGTCCAACCTGAGTGTTCATCCAGCTGCGAATGGCTATTCTCTGGATGCAGTCAAAGTAAGCAAGTTCTTTAACGTTTTTGGACTTTGACATTGAGAGTACCTGAACTTTCTTTTCCAACCCTCTGATCTCAAGTTAAAGACTGTTCAATGGTTTGAGTTTTGAAAATAAAATCCCTTCAAGTGGATCTATTGTCAATCTCAAGTTACTGGGCCATCTACCACAGGACATCCCCTAGATATGCAACAAAGAGAACGGAAGGTAACGGTAAGCCCAAAAATAACCAGCAGCTCCTTCGGGGGTTAGTGCTACAATAACATGACTATGTAAGGTGAGGATACCGGAATACTGAACAGGGTCACCTCCCTCCCATCCTAACTCTCACGATTAGCCGGTTCTTTGTAATGTAGCTCGGTCCGTTAGCTTTTCGCTGATACTGCGCATTAGGCTGCTAAATGTCACCGCTGCTTGAACTTGTCACAGCGGACTACATTAAAGATCGTTACCCTCCATTAGTGCTCAGCAAGCTTTGTCAAACAGCCATTAGTCAGAGTTTAATGAGAAGTCACTTTTACCAGGACAAGTGTACCAACGTACCAGTTTCCTAGGCACTGCCAGCTGCCTGGTCACTGCATGAACGGGGAAGGTGTTGGGTGAAGTTGGGGGCACACACGCCCGGAGGTCATAGAGTTTCCTGCTCGATCCTGTTGTCACTCCTGGCCACATGTCACCGTCTGGCCTCCACTCTTGCAAATGAAACAAAGTGACTAATTTCTATCTAACGAGCCATTAAGCAAGGCGGCTGCTGCTGGTAATGAATGCATCTAACCAATTAGCAAGGAATACCGAAAATGGACAACGGCTGGCAAAGCTGTAACTTTTTCCCAATCCTGATTCTGTTCCAAGAACTATATGACGTTGTTACAGTAGATAACTGAAACCTCATATGAGCTTTTTCCTTTCAAAAGTTATTTTCTGTCCTTTAAAATCTGCAGCTTTCAATAAAAAAATACCATGAAGGTCGTTGTTCGGGTATTTCCTGTTATAGGGTGACAATACCGTCGCTATTTCCAAGTTGTGCTCCAGTGAGCTCCAGTGTTGTAACCTTGTCACACTCTCTCCTAACATACACTACAAGCAGCCACAAAATTATACAGACATGGTTCACCGTTGTAACCATAAGGGTTCAACTCTGACAAATACCACGCAGCCAGTCTCCCAGTTAACTTGTGTGTCACACAAGCTTCCGATAAAGGCCATAAGGGACCATCACACAGGCATGGTCCACTGTTGTCACCATCAGTACACTGCCCTATAAACTGCTGACATTCCATCCTCTGTCCTGCTGACCCCATGTACACTGCCCTGCTGACCTCCCATCCTCTATCCTGCTGCCCCCCTGTACACTGCCCTGCTGACCCCCTGTACACTGCCCTGCTGACCTTTGTTTATTGCTCTATAAACCAATGGCCTCTCCACACTGCCCTATAAACTGCTGACCTCCCATCCTCTGTCCTGCTGACCCCCAGTACAGTGCCCTGCTGTCCTACCATTCTCTGTCCTGCTGAACCCTTGTACAGCTCCCTGCTGACCTCTTATTCTCTGCCCTGGCTATCCCTGCACACGGCCCTGCTGACTCTTGTTTATTGCTCTACAAACCACTAGCCACTGTACACTGCCCTATAAACTACTGTCCTCACATCCTCTGCCATGCTGACCCCCTGTACACGGCCCTGCTGACTCTTATTTATTGGTCTACAAACCACTAGCCACCGTACACTGCCCTATAAACTGCTGACCTCCCATCCTCTGCCATGCTGACCCCCTGTACAGTGCCCTACTGACCTACCATCCTCTGTCCTGCTGACCCCCTGTACACCGCCCTGCTGATCTCCCATCCTCTGCCCTGGCTACCCGTGTACACTGACCTGCTGACCTTTGTTCATTGCTCTATAAACCAATAGCCTCTGTACACTGATCTACAAACTGCCAACCCCCCATCCTTTTCCCCGCTAACTCCATGTACACTGCCCTGCTGATCTCCCATCCTCTGCCCTGCTGATCCCCTGTACACTGCCCTGCTGACCTCCCATCCTCTGCCCTGCTGACCCCTTTTACACTGCCCTGCTGACCTCCCATCCTCTGCCCTGCTGACCTCCCATCCTCTGCCCTGTCTACCCCTGTACACTGACCTGCTGACCTTTGTTCATTGCTCTGCAAAACAATATCATATGTACACTGCCCTACAAACTGCCAATATCCCATACTCTGCCCTGCTAACTCCCTATCCTCTGCCCTGCTGACTCCCTGTACACAGGCCCTGCTGACCTCCCATCCTCTTCTCTGCTGATCCTCTGTACACTGCCCTGCTGACCTTTGCTCATTGCTCTACAAACCAATAGCCTCTGTACACTGACCTACAAACTTCCAACCTCCCATACTCTGCCCTGCTAACTCCCTATCCTCTGCCCTGCTGACCCCCTGTACACTGCCCTGCTGATCTCCCTTCCTCTGCTCTGCTGATCCTCTGTACACTGCCCTGCTGACCTTTGTTTATTGCTCTACAAACCAATAGCCTCTGTACACTGCCCTACAAACTGCCAATCTCCCATACTCTGCCCTCCCAACTCCCCGTACACTGCCCTGCTGACCCCCCATCCTCTGTCCTGCTAATCCCCTGTACGCTTCCCTGCTGACCTCCTATCCTCTGCCCTGCTGACCCATTGTACACTGCCCTGCTGATCTCCCATCCTCTGCCCTGCTGATCTCCTGTACACTGCCCTGCTGATCTCCCATCCTCTGCCCTGCTGATCTCCTGTACACTGCCCTGCTGATCTCCCATCCTCTGCTCTGCTGATCCTCTGTACACTGCCCTGCTGACCTTTGTTCATTGCTCTACAAACCAATAGCCTCTGTACACTGCCCTACAAACTGCCAATCTCCCATACTCTGCCCTCCCAACTCGCTGTACACTGCCCTGCTAACCCCCCCATCCTCTGTCCTGCTAATCCCCTGTACGTTTCCCTGCTGACCTCCCATCCTCTGCCCTGTTGACCTCCCAACCTCTGCCCTTGTACACTGCCCTGCTGACCTCCCATCCTCTGCACCCCTTTCTATGCCGAATTCCTGGGTTTGCTGTGCCCATTACGCGAGGTTCCCACCATCCCTCCTGGATATTATATTAATTTTGTATTGGGAAGTATTTAACAGGAAGAGCTGGGACACACAAAGGTGACAGGAACACCCACATTTCCCAAAACAAAAGGTCTGGACAGGAGCAGCTGGGAATAATGACAGGGCAAGCTTATTGTGGCAGTAACTAAGATAAGTCAAAAACTGACTCAGGTATAACTTCGCTCCCCCCACTCCCAACAACTGTGTATCTTAGAGTCCATTTACACTTAAGTAATCACTTAAGTAATCAATTGCAGTGCATTACTGCGCATAAGATAATGTGTGTTACAGCATGCATTAACATGCGTTGCATGACTACATGCGTAAAATATGCAGATATGTATGGCACAGCTTTGTCCTACTTTTTTTTTCATTGACGCAAGTGTGTGTATGCCCCCATTTATTCCTATAGTGCTGCATATAGATTCACACAAAACTATACGCATCTAAACATACCACTTTAGACACCGCTGTGAATGTGCCCAATTACATTTTTATCATTCCCTGCACACCACATAAAATTTTGAAATGTAGTTGAAAGGGGGTGAGCTGATGACTGACAGTGTACAGCAAAGATGATCGACACAAATCGACAGTCATTCCTTTTTGCTTTTACCGAATTGTCTCATTGAGTTCCGCCAGTACAAGGAATTGTGTGATTAAGGCGTTTTAACAGGCGTTTCAGCGCTGAAAATAGCGCCTGTAAAGCGCCTCTCCTGTCACTCGAGTGTGAAAGCCTGAGTGCTTTCACACTGGAGCAGTGCTCTTGCAGGACGTTAAAAAAAGTCCTGCAAGCCGCATCTTTGGAGCGGTGAAGGAGCGGTGTATACACTGCTCCTAAAACGCCCTGCCCATTGAAATGAATGAGCGGTGCTGCCGAAGTGCTTTTAATCCCTACTTAACCCCTTTGGGGTGGTTAAAAGCGCACTGCTAGCGGCGACAAAGCGACGCTTAAAAAGCGGTAAAGTGATGCTAAAACTAGTGGCGTTTTACCACTACCGCCCCCAACGCCTCAGTGTGAAAGTGCCTTAATTGTATGACAATTTTGTAAAAATAGAATTTGTCGCTATAACTCAGCAATTAAGATATTTGTGTCTTGTTTCTAAACATATCCACTCATCCATTCAAAAGTATGTAAAAGAAAAAAAAAAGAAAAATGTAAAGGAAATGGCAGATATTACTGCTAATGGTTGACCTGTGGTGCCCTCTAGTGGCCACAATATTGCAATTCTGTCTACTTCCTAATGGAGTTTTTCTTTTAATTTAACGGACCACATAACATAAATTACATATTTTTGCCTTAACTGGTTTTAAAAAAAAACGATGAAATATGTAATATGTTGTAGTCTCAGAAGAATATCAGAACAGCAGATATTTAAAATGAAAGGAAGGCAAAGTGTTTTTTTAACATTATTTGTGCTATGCTAAGAAAAAGAGCCAATAGGAAGAAAGAGAATTTAGATTTTTGATTGTCAATGTCATTTTATGGTCTCCTAACATGGTCCTCAAATAAAACATCAGGGGCGTAACTATAGGGGGTGCAGCAGTTGCGACCGCAACTGGGCCCTGTGCTGCAGGGGGCCCATGCAGCCCCCTCTACATATGGCCGGCAGCAGCATAGGCAGCTAGGGGTACCAGTGCACCATGCACACGGGTGGCTGGAGGTGGAGGGTGACTAGCAGAACTCCATGCTCGACTATCGCACTGGCTGCTCTTTAGTTGTGCATTCCCCACATGACCTGTGTCCTCGGCCAGCTCCTCAGAGTACCCCCCTCCTGCTCCATGCATTGCCGCTCAGTCCAATGTCTGTTCTCCCCAGCCAGAGTCCCCCCCCCCCCCAAGTCCGGCCCACACTGCACTGCATACTTCTCCCGGGTAAACAAACTTTAAGCACACAGATGCAGTGCAGCCCTATGAGAGCCGGCTCCCCGGAGGACACTGCAGGCTTGTCTGCCAGCCCCCCTCCTCCCCCGTCATACACAGATGATGAAAGGTCTTTCTGGGAGATATGCTGATCGCCGTCCAGCACACTGGATGGAGCCCAGGCCAACATGGATGAGTTGCGCGGCCTTCAGCTTGGTCATGGTGAGTGAGAGGACCCCATCCCCCACACACTATTACATACCCCCTCCATCTCCCCCTGGGGACAGGGGCCCCTTCTCACGTGGGGACAGGGACCCCTTCTCACCTGGGGACAGTAACTTCATCTGCCCTGGAGAAAAGGACCTCATCTCTTCTGGGGATGGGGACCCCATCCTGCCTAAGGACAGTCCCCCAATAGGGCACCTAAAAATTTAAAAAAAACTAATAAAAAAAACTACTGATGACAGTGGTGGAACTACAGGGCTCACAAAGGTCATACCTGTGACCACGCCCTGGAGTTCCACCGCCGAACTCGGAGGGAAGGGCCCTGGCTGGGGTTCAGGGGGGCCCTTCATGGTTTCTTGCATCGGGGCCTTGAAGGTTCTAGTTACGCCACTGTACAACATAAAAGGTTTTGCAGCAAACTAACAAAGATCTAATTTTTGCATAAGTGTGCAGACTTTTTATTTATATATTAGGCACTTTTAAGCCTGATATATATGATATATAGGAATGGTGCTCGGAGGTGGGTAGGAGGTGGAACCAAGGAATGGTGTTCAGAGGTGGGTAGGGGTTGCACCCAAGAAATGGTGTTCGGAGGTGGATAGGGGTTGGACCCAAGAAATGGTGTTCGGAGGTGGGTAGGGGGTAGAACCAAGGAATGGTGTTCGGAGGTGGGTAGGGGGTAGAACCAAGTAATGGTGTTCGGAGGTGAGTAGGGGGTAGAACCAAGGAATGGTGTTTGGAGGTGGGTAGGGGGTAGAACCAAGGAATGGTGCTCGGAGGTGGGTAGGGGGTGGAACCAAGGAATGGTGCTCGGAGGTGGGTAGGGGTTGGAACCAAGAAATGGTGTTCGGAGGTGGGTAGGGGGTAGAGCCAAGAAATGGTGTTCAGAGGTGGGTAGGGGGTGGAACCAAGTTATGGTTTTCGGAGGTGGGTAGGGGGTGGAGACAAGAGGTGACTTGGAAGGTGGGAGTTCCTGCACCTCTGAGAAAAAAAGCCCTGTATATAAGTATAGATATGCAATCACTGCACCTTGGCTAGGTAATACTATCAAAAAGGCATAAGATACAGGGGTCATTTCCTTAGGTCCCAGGGGCGAAGGCTGTGGGGAAAAAAATATACATGTAATGAATGGGCAGAACACTGCAGGGGAGGAGCTTTAAGTTCCGCCTGTGAGTTTCTTCCACTCAGGATATTAGTGGTGATAGTTATAGTAAAATGTAAAGTAATGTCGCCTTCTGTGTCTCCAGTGTAGTTCCCAATATAAAGGAAATTCCAGTGAACTGGCAGGAGTCTGTGCCCAGTTACCTCTAGCAACCCTTGCATAACATACTGTATATAGGTTTTGAATCGTTTTTAGGTACCCCATAATGCATATAATGTAACTTGTCTGTTTAGGACATCTCCTAAAGCCTCTTGCAGATTCTTCCTATCATGTACACTTGCCATGGCAAAAAATGTCCTCTTGTGTTCAGCGCCGCCCCTGCCCCCCCCCCCCCCCCCTGTAGTCACCAAGAAAAAAAAATAAAAATAAAAAATTTTTTTTTTTAAACTGGCCCTTTAAAAAAAAAATCGAAAAAAGGTCCTTAAAGCGGTTGTATACCCACTGATGTGTTTTGTTTTTTTCCTACCTGCAAAGGAAAAGGCATAATGAGCTAGTATGCACCACATACTAGCTCATTATGAAATACTTACCTTAGAACGAAGCCCCGACATTTGGTCCGATCCACGCCGAGGGAGCTGACACGTTCCCTCTGCGTCTCTTCCGGGTATCGCGGCTCCGGCGCTGTGAGTGGCCGGAGCTGCAATATCGTCACTCCCACGCATGCGCGCGGGAGATTTCTTCCCGGCAGGGTCCATCGTCTGCCGGGCTTTCAGCCGGGAATCCCCTGTGCACATGCGCCGCTGCAGTCAGCGGCGCATTGCGAGGGGAATATCTCCTAAACCGTACAGGTTTAGGAGATTTTTTTTTACCTACAGGTAAGCCTTATTATATGCTTTCCTGTAGGTAAAAGTCCCAAAAAGGACTATACAACCACTTTAAGCGCACTGTGTCTGGGCCCCGGACGCAGTGCACTATGGGAAGCACCACGTCAATGCAATCATGAGATTGCAGACGTGGCGCTTCATTTGCGGGATTTAAACCCGCCTTGTGGCGCAAACGAAAGTGCAGATTAGCTTCCCCCCGTAGAATCATTACAGGCAGGAGCATTGTTGTTTAAATTAGAGGTTACTTCCTGGTTTTACAAAAACCGGAAGTGACTTCACAGCTCCGTTCTTTGCATGGCCCGAGCGGACCTGGAAGCAAGGTAAGAGCCTTGCAGCCCTGAGGCTTTTTGTTAGTACTGTGTACTAAGGAAAACTTGCCAGCTCAGCTGCTTAGCTGATGTGTAATTGTAGTGCCTTTGTGCAGTCCTGCTTTTGCACATAACCTTGTCAGTATTGCTAACCTCCCTGACCTGCTCCATAAAGCAGTGACAATGCTTTCTCCTTGCTATACATCCCTCAATTACTTCCCAGACTGTCTTATCTCTGTGCAATTTTCTGGACATCGTCCTCCAGTCATTCCTCATCCCTACTATGCCTTAAATTCTTATACTCTATGCATTTTCATTTAAGTTTAATAATGAGGATTTTAATTATAATGTTAATGGTTTGGTTCTGCTGTTGTGTTTTATATTAAATTGCAGATTCTTTTATTACTCATTAACTCTTCCACTGCTTGACTTCTTGCACAACTATTAGTCATAAGGACAGAGTTTAACCACTTGACCACTGGGCTGGGCACTTAAACACCCTTCCTAACCAGACCAATTTTCAGCTTTCATTGCTCTCACATTTTGAATGACAATTACTCAGTCATGTAATACTGTACCCATATGAAATTTTTCTCCTTTTTTTTCACACAAATAGAGCTTTCTTTTGGTGGTATTTTATCACCGCTGTTTATTTATTATTTTTTGCGCTATTAAAAAAGACTGAAAATTCGGTAAAAAAAAATATATATATATTGTTAGTTTTGTTTAAAATTTATTGCAGAGTATTGCAGTGTTGCAGAGTATTGGCAGAGTATTGCAGAGTGTTGCACAGTGTTGCACAGTGTTGGCAGAGTATTGCACAGTGTTGGCAGAGTATTGCACAGTGTTGCCGAGTATTGGCAGGGTATTGCACAGTGTTGCAGGGTATTGGCAGAGTGTTGGCAGAGTGTTGGCAGAGTATTGGCAGAGTGTTGCAGAGTATTGCACAGTGTTGCCGAGTATTGGCAGGGTATTGCACAGTGTTGCCGAGTATTGGTAGGGTATTGCACAGTGTTGCAGGGTATTGCAGAGTGTTGCAGGGTATTGCAGAGTATTGGCAGAGTATTGCACAGTGTTGGCAGAGTATTGCACAGTGTTGGCAGAGTGTTGGCAAAGTGTTGGCGAGTATTAGCAGGGTATTGCACAGTGTTGCAGGGTATTGCACAGTGTTGCACAGTGTGGCAGAGTATTGCCGTGTTGTCACGGATGCTATTCTTCACACGCACAATGCAACATGTCCGATGATATTTAAGCCTGGGACTTGTAGTTCCACAGAGATCAGAACTCCATAGATTTGTTATTTGTGAGCATGCACTTTAAGTAATAATTCCTTGTGTAGATTTACTCTGAGTTATGGATTCAAGTGATATTGAACCCAAGTGCAAACATGTAAGATACTGCATTATTCCAGTCCCTAAATGTGATGACTGTATTAGTTTTATTTTTTTAGTCTTTCTTAGACTAAACGTACATGATGTGAAGAGCCCTGTGTATAATGTACAGCCTGGTATATGATGTAAAGAGCCCTGTGTATAATGTACAGCCTGGTATATGATGTACACAGGAGACGGAGTGGGTAGATTATATAAGGGGTGTGGCTTGTGAAAAGTGGGAGGGGTAAAAAAGGAAGGGGCGGGGTCTGGCGCCCCCCATTTTAAAACTTCACCAGCCGCCACTGCTATGGACCGTTGCGTAATCACAAGATCAACACTCCTGGAAGTGTGGACTTCTTAGTGAACTTCTAGGGACCAGTTCTAGTAACTGAAGTAGTGATAGACATGAGCACTGGAAAAATAACTTCTACTACAGATCAGATGGGGTTCAACCAAAAATGTTTGCAACATGAATGCTTTGAAAAAAATGCAGTTTTCAAAGGTTGAAAACCTTTGAAAGCACATTTGCATGTTAAAGCTTATGTGAGATTTTGGTGACTAGGAACAGAAACATACACAGACCCATAGCTCCGCTCAAGACTCTACCCTCTCTTGTACATAGATAATGGGTTCTGGTCACCAGAGTCCGTCTTCACTCTCTATTGAAAATATGAAAGTATCTCAGCTGCACTCCACTTAGCTCTCTATTGCAGTATTTTTAAATAATCAATGAGATTTATTGCATAAAGGAATGTCTCCACTCAAAAGCCAACCTTCCTTGTCATGTTTCACCACTCCAGGCTTGCTCAGGAGTGGCGAAACGCGTAAGGTTGGCTTTTGGGTGGAGACATTCCTCCATGCAATTCATTAATTATTAAAAAATACAACAAAAGGAGCTGAGTGGAGTGCAACTGAGATTCTTTCATATTGTGGCGATGGGGTTTGACTCCTTATTTTAAGAGCTCATGCTCTTAGAGCACTAGGTGCCCATGCATGGCATCCAAGCCTTTTTTTACAGGTGGAAGGTACTCCATGAGAGATTGCTGCAGCTGGATGGTGCACCAAGTGCCCAGATTGAATGCCCAGAACAGACGTCTTGCATTCCAGACATTCATCCCTGGGCGCATACTGCCCTAAATGTTAGGAGCACTTGATGCACCATCCAGCGCTGTTCAGCTGTGGTAGCTTCCTGCCGCCCATAGACTTTTACAGGCCTTCTGTCCACATGAAACGCCTATATCTCCATGCCCTTTTAAGATGTCCTACATGACGAAGCGCGTTGGGAAGAGCTAGCAGTGATGTCATTTTGCCCCACCATCACAAGCGGCATGGCCATCTTTACATGCGTGCATTCAGTTTCAATATGTGGGTACCTGTTTGGTTTTAATAAAACAGTTCCTTACGATTTTTCTCTTTGCTTACAACACAAAGGATTGATGTTTTTGAGCACTATTGCACTTCCTGGATGTTCAGGGGCCTGTGTTGTTTGATGGTGGTAGTGCACTGGATTGATTTCAAAGGATAAAACGCACACAGTTGGATTATTATTCACAATTTTGTTGATTTTGAGCACATGATTCACCGAGATTTAAACGGACAGCACAACATTTTTTTTTTTTTCATGTTTTGTTTTTATATTTGGTAATATATATTTGGTTGGTCTCAAATATCATACGATCTTTCATAAACACTATAGAAACATTTTCTGTATGTTTTACTTTTAGTCATAGGCTTGCGCAGGGGGTGTGCCAGACGTGCCTGGGCACACCCTAATTACGTTGTGCAGTGCCGATTCCCCCTACTGTCCGGGCTCCCCCAACAGCATTGCTGGCTTCCCTCCTCTCCTGCCGCCTGCTGGGGGGGAATGTGTCAGTATGGAGAGTGGGGGAAGTGACTGGTAAATATGTAGTTTACCAGCCGCTTCATTTTCTCAATGAACACAGTGAGTGATCAGTGCTGATCGCTCCTTTGTCCATTTATAACTGAAGCATAGTAAACTGTTTGTGAAGGAACAGGAAGCTGCTTAGCACAGAGCACTCCCCATTCATTCACTGTCCAGTGCAGCTGAGAAAGGCATTAGAGGATCTCTCTCCTCAGTCCCTTTCTCTGTCTCAAAAGTGAGACATCAGGGGTCTATTTAGACCCCTGAAATTTCACCAAAGTCCCCCAACAGGGCTCCAAAAAAAAATTATATAAAAAATAAAAAATATTATAAAAAATAATTCAAAATTGTAAAAAATAATAATAAAAATAAATAACGAATGATACCATCCACTGTCCTACTGCTCTACTGACATTGTCTATGTTTTAACACATTTTAAAATGTTTGTTTACATTTATGGATAATAGTGCTCCAGATGAAGCCACGTGGGAGGTGACGTAACTAACGCCGGTGTTCTGCCAAAAACTGTCCCCCCATCGAATAGTGTCCGCCCCGCACTGCGCAGGCACAGCACTTGTCTCTTCTGAGACTTTCGGAATCGCCCTGTCCTCCGTACTGCGTAAGCGCAGTACAGGGCGTACACTGTACGGGGGACAGTATTCGACACAACACGGGATCTTAGCTGAACGCCTAACGTATATAAGACCCCAGGGCCGTCTTTAAGGCAGGGCAAAAGGGGCAGCTGCCCTGGGCCCTGTCATTGTTGTGGGGCCCAAAGCAGCTGCCTCATACTTGCCAACTATCCCAGTTTAAATTTCCTTGTCCCTTGAAGTTTTAGCCCTGTTGTTGTGTACAGATGACTCACCTGCAGACCCTGTGTTTACATGTAAATAACTGGCATTCATATGTAAATAGCAGTGTCATTACTAAGCAAAAAGCTGTGGCCATCTGCATTGATATGTAAATAAAGGTGGCATTCATATGTATATTATGCTTCCCTGCAGTGAGAAGATGATGTGCTGTAACCTCTAGCAATCAGTGAGCAGTATTACTGTACAGTAATCTCTAGCAACTAATTAACAAGCAGAAATAATTTGCTGTAACCTCTAGCAACTAATCAATGAGCCGTAATGTGTGCTGTAACTTCTAGCAACCAGTCAGTAAGCTGTAATGATATGCTGTAACCTCTGGCATCCAATCACAATTTCTGCCTGATCTGATACAGTAAACTGATTTTAAGTCCAGCTTCTATTTATTGTATGTCTCAGAGCAGGTGGAGAGTGAAATTGCATGGGAGGAGGCCCCCAAACATTTTTTTGCCCGGGGTCCAATCAATATTAAAGACGGCCCTGTAAGACCCAATACTAAAATCTGCCACCAGGGGTCATCTGAAACCACATAATCGCTGACCCCTATTTCTGCGTCTTGCATCAAAAATGAAATCCACGAGTCAGGGAAGCGACATATCATGATGCCCTTTAATTATTAGTTATATTAGCAGATAAAAGGAGATTATCAGAAAATGATTATTATTACTAGACCACATCTATTTGATGCTGCTGTGTTGTAAATGTGTGAACTGTAGAAGTGCTTATATTACGGTGTCAAAGTTCCAGCAGCCATTAGCTGTTATAATACTTTTCATAGCTCAGTCTTGGCCGCTCTGCTTTTTTGTTCAGATCACACTGTGTTACAGGATGTTCTGGACCAGAGTAACCCGACCCGAGTCCTAAGGAAGGATGAGGTCACAGGCACACTTTTGATTTATCACAATCTCATATTGATCATTATACTTTTTGCCAATCATTGTGTCCAAAGTTAAACACAAACAAGGGTAAGTTACTGTTTTTATGAGCTGTTTCTTGATTTTTCTGGTTTGCCAATCGATCCCATCTGTCCATCTTTTCTTTCACATTTGTCCCTCTTTTCGGTCTGTTATAGATCTGTAGAATGCATTTTCTACGTCAGAAAAAAGTCAATGTGCAAAAGTGACATCTCTTATTGTTTATTCCACTTAAAGTGGTTGTAAACCCTTACAACACACTTTGACCTACAGGTAAACCTAGATTAAGGCTTATCTGTAGGTCCAAGAAATATCTCCTAAACCTACACGGTTTACGAGATATTTGCCGAAAGACAGGCACCGCTGTCTACGGCGCATGCGCGGGAGTGACGTCATCGCCGAATGACATCGGCGGAGCAGCAAGACCAACCAAGAAGATGGATGCGCTGGACTACAGGGGACAGCGGTGACATCGCTGGCTCCTGTGTCAGGTAAATGATGCATAGTAGTCCATTATGCTTTACCTTTGCAGGGAATGAAAGAGGAAGTAAACTCATCAGGGTTTACTTCCTCTTTAAGGACCAAGTCTATTTTTCAAACTCGGTATTTACAAGTTAAAATCATTTTTTTTTTTGTTAGAAAATGACTTAGAACCCCCAAACATTTTATCATATTTTTTTCAGACACCCTAGAGAATAAAATGGCGGTCAGTGCAATACTTTATATCATACCGTATTTGCGCAGCGGTCTTACAAGCACTTTTTTTAAAATCAAAAAATAGAAAAACAGAAAATTTAGCCCAATTCTTTTTAAATTGTGAAAGACCGTGTGTACAACACTTTAGAGGCAATCGCTGTAAACCAATCATTTCTGTAGTTCTTAATGAGACTAAAGCTGGCCATACACCTATAGATTATCTGCAGATTTTCTATGGTTAGATGGAAAAAGTGCAACAGATTTCTCCATGTTCGCTAAACTGTGTGGATGGAGGAATCTTCCACTTTTTCCATCTAACCATAGAAAATCTGCAGATAATCTATAGGTGTATGGCCAGCTTAAAGCCCCATACACACTATTAGATTTTCTGAAGATTTTTGCTTTTAGATTTACCAAAACATGCATACAAATTGAAGCTCTTATGCCCCCTATGCACATTCCGACCACAAAATCCGGCGGATTTTTTCTGACGGATTTTGGCCGAAACTAGCCTTGCATACATACAGTCTCAGAAAGTTGTCGGAAAATCTGATCGTTCAGAACGAGGTGTTGGTCGTAACGTACGACGGGACTACGTAGAGGCCTGTAGCCAATAGCTTTCGTCTCCATATTGTTTCTGAGCATGCGTGGCACTTTGTGCATCGGAATTCTCTACAAACGATCAGAAAAAGTCAGATCGGATTTTGTTGTCGGAAAACTTTAGATCCAGCTCTCAAACGTTTTCCGGTGGAAATTCCGACAGAAAAAGTCAGATAGAGCCCACACATGATTGGATTTTCTGACAACATAATCCAATCTGACTTTTTCCAGTGGAATTTCTGACCGCGTGTATGGGGCATTAAGATTTGACCTCATATTATATGGTTTTGTTAAATCTTAAGACAAAGATCTGCAGAAAATCTAATAGTGTGTATGGGGTCTAAAGCCTTGTACACACAGTCAGATTATTGGACAAATGTTTTTGGTGGATGCTTGGCGAAAGGGAAAAGGGTACTAACCATGAGAAATTTTTCTGATGTCAGAATTCAACGTCAGAAATGACGTAATAGGGGTTATTTACAAAAGGCAACTCCACTTTGCACTGCAAGTGCACTTGGACGTGCTGTCGCTCTAAATCTAAGGGGTAGATCTGATATGAGGGGAAGCTCTGCTGATTTTATCATCCAATCATGTACAAGCTAAAATGCTGTTTTTAATTTTCCTTGTATATCCCCCTCAGATCTACAGCGACTTTACTTCCAAGTGCACTTGCAGTGCAAAGTGGATTTTCCTTTCATAAATAACCCCTTATGTGTTGAATTGTTTTGTATGTGATCCTTCATTTCTGAGCATGCCTAGTCTTGCCCTTCAGATTTTTTATTTTTTTTTTGTCAGAAAACCGTACTAATGAAAAGAAAATTGGATGTTGTGGTCACATCAGATGAAAATTTTCAAGCCTGCACATCAAGTTTTTGTCTGCCGAAAATTCGTAATCGGCTGTCAAAAGCAGCATACTAACGATAAGAAAATCAGCAGATCGTTCATCGGACGAAATTTATCTTCAGATTTTCTGACCGTGTGTACGGGCCTTTAGGTCCCTTTCACACCGACTTTCTGATCAGGTCCACCTATCAGTTTCTCAGGGGGACCTGATCGGCCCATCCTGTCTCCTCTAAGGAGCGACGGATGTCAGCCGACAAATGTCTACTGATACCCGCTACTATCCGATCCGATCCGATCCTGTCCACCAAAAACAGACGGATGGTGGCCCTATTTGGACAGGAGGTCCATTTCCTTCCGATTTCCCCATTGGATTGGAGCAGGAATGTGTCCGTGTCTGCTCTGCATAGCGAATCCCCTGCGGATTCCATTGAATGGATGTGCCCATATAAAAGGGGCCTTCCAGAGGTAGTCTGGCCCACCAATTCTGAGCAAACTGCTCCAGCTGAAGGGTGCCTTCTTCAGATGCATGCTTCAGCTCTATCCATAGATGTACCATAGGAATTCAGATCAGAGTTATGGACGGCCACTTCAGAATAGTCCAATGTTCTCATCCATTTCTGACATGCTTTTAGCTGTGTGTTTTGGGATTTTATTCTGTTGGAGGACCCTTGACCTGCAACAGAGACTTTTGGAAACTGGGCAGTTAGATTAATTCCTGAATTCCTTGATAGATTTGAGATTTCATAGTACATACCTCCCAACATTTTGAGATGGGAATGAGGGATACCTACCTACTAGCAAATGTATGTAGTCATAGGACACGCCCCCTGTTATACCCTCTTAAAGGAGAATTGACCAAAAAAAAAGGTTATTTAAATGAACAAGGACTTTTTTTTTTTACCACTACTATTCCTTTATATTGGCTTTTAAAATATGCAAATGCAGCAATTTAGAAATTGTATGAAAGGTTTAGCGCTGGAAAACACTTTTTGAAAGATAAAAAGTGCATTTTATATACACCTATATAGATCAGACCAAAATGAGGGACAAATGAGGAGGAAAGAGGGACAGAGGGACATTGCTCCAAATCAGGAACAGTCCCTCGAAATCAGGGAGAGTTGGGAGCTATGACATTGTGTCCTGCACAAATTTACAGCACCCCTGCCAAATGCAGCAAAGCAGTCCCTAAACATACCCAAGCCTCCTCCATGTTTCACAGTAGGTGTGAAGTTCTTTTCATTGAAAGCTTCCTTTTTTTCACCTGTGAGCATAGAGCTGATATGACTTGCCAAAAAGCTCCTATTTGTTTTTCTTATCTATCCACAGGATGTTTAGAAGTACTGTGGCTTATCTATATGTATTGTAAAAAATTCCAGCCTGGCTATTTTTCCATTTTTCTTTTAGCAGAGGAGTCCTCCTGTGTCTTCTTCCTTTAAGCTCGCTGTTCCCCTAAGACCCCTTTCACACTGGGGCGTTTTTCAGGCGTTTTTCAATCGCTTTAGCGTTAAAAAAAGCGCATGTAAAGCGCTTGAAAGAAGCCTCATCTGCAGTCCCAATGTGAAAACCCAAGTGCTTTAGACCCCTTTCACACTGGGGCGTTTTTCAGGCGATTTAGCGTTAAAAAAAGCGCCTGTAAAGCGCTTGAAAGAAGCCAAATCTGCAGTCCCAATGTGAAAGCCCAAGTGCTTTAAGAGCCCTTTCACAATGTCAGTGCCCAAAAAACGTTCGTAAAGCGCCGCTTAAACTAGCAGCGCTTTACCAGCGTTTTTCAAGCGTTATTGGGGCGCTGTTAAGCCCTGCTAGTGGCCAAATAAAGGGTTAAAAGCGCCCACAAAACGCTGCTGCCAATGGCGTTTTTCAGGTGATTCCCATTGATTTCATTGGGAAGGGGCGCTTTAGGAGCGTTGTATTCACCGCTGCAAAGAAGCTGCTTGCAGGACTTTTTTTGACGCCCTTGCCGCGCAGCGCCTCAGTGTGAATGCTCTCGGGCTTTTACATTGGGATTGCAGTTGCGGCTTCTTTCAGGCGCTTTTTTTTAACGCTAAAGCGCATGGAAAACGCCTGAAAAATGCCCCAGTGTGAAAGGGGTCTTAATGCCATTGATGAGACAATGACCCTTGATTTCAGCTTGTTCAAGCTTTCCTTGGCTTTTTGCCCACCATCTTTCTGCCCAATCTGGGACCAATTTTCCTTTTTTTAGCCACATCCAGAGAGGTTTTCTACACTTCTAAAGTCCTTCAACTTATTAATATTATTTGACGCTTTCACACGGGATCAAGCTGCTTGGAGGTGATCTTTTAGCCTTTACGTTTTAATTGCTGATCTGCTGTATATTTGTCTCTACTTTCTTTGGTCTATGTTCAGAGTGGCACATACAAACATACTAGACAGTAACTACTTTTCTCCACTTAAAGATGAACGCTGGTGTATAATTGTTATTTTCCCATGCAGTGGCTCTGCACCTGCAGGGCATGGGTTAACTGCTCGTTTTTGTCTAGGGGATTGCATAGCAGAGCTATACTTACCTAATCCACCGATCCCCGAGCGCTAGACCGGTCCCCACCGCTCCTGTCCCCCGCACGCTAGCGGTCTTTTGAATGGATTGTTCTTGACGTCATCACGCCAATGGACTGGCTCTGGAGGGCAGGAACAGTCCACCACAGAACGTGGGGGAGCTCTGTTTTCCGGGGGATCGAAGGATTGGGTAAGTATTGCCTTTTAGTACGCCCCTAGACAAAATGAGCAGTTAACCCATGCACTGCGGGCACAGCCCCACTGCATGGGAGAAAAGAACATTTTCAAGGGGTTCTGCTTTAAATAGAATGACTGGCCGAAGATTGAAAATGTGTGATATTAATTCAGAAAACTGTTGAATATATCACTATGATCCAAGGAGGTATAATATTTTCTAATGGTGCCAACAAATCTGTGCAATATTAGAATATATATTGCTCCAACAATTTACATGCAATAAAAACTCACATATTCCCATATACACTATATTGTCAAAAGTATTGGGACACCTGCCTTTACGCACAAATCAACTCATCCCAGTCTTAGTCCGTAGAGTTCAATATTGAGTTGGCCCACCCTTTGCAGCTATAACAGCTTCAACTCTTCTGGGAAGGCCGTCCACAAGGTTGAGAAGGTCTGGCTGGCAGTCTCCACTCTAATTCATCCAAAAGGTGTTCTATCGGGTTGAGGTCAGGACTCTGTGCAGGCCACTCATGTTCCTCCACCCCCAAACTCGCTCATCCATGTTTTTATGGACCTTGCTTTGTGCACTGGTGCACAGTCATGTTGGAACAGGAAGAGGCCATCCCCAAACTGTTCCCACAAAGTTTGTAGCATGAAATTGTGCAAAATGTCTTGGTATGCTGACGCCTTAAGAGTTCCCTTCACTGGAACTAAGGGGCCAAGCCCAACCCCTGAAAAAACACTGATAGGGTGGCACTGATGAGCACTTACTGATGGGCGCTATTGGGCACTTTAGTGGCACTGTAGAGCACAGATGTGGCACTGATGTAGCACAGATGTGGCACTTTAGGGCACTGTAAAGCACAAATCTGCACTGACGGGGCATTGCTGGGCACTGACGTGGCACTGGTGATGGGGCACAGATGGCACTGATGGGGAATTGCTGGGCACTGACGTGGCACTAATGAGACACAGATGTGCATTGATGGGACATTGCTGGGGACTGACGTGGCACTAATGGGACACAGATGTGCACTGATGGGGCATTGCAGTGCACTGACCGGAGTGAATTGAAAAATCCAGTACTTCCGGGTATAGGTAGCAAATTACTCACCCTATCCCCATGTGACAGCGCTGGTGCTTACCGATTGGCTGCACAGCTACCAGCCCTGTCAACTGGGAAAAGTGAGATGAGCCCTGTGTAGACTTCGACTAGGATGTTCTAGGATGCGCTTCTTCTACTAGCTCTTATTGGCTAACAGAGAGGCTGAGGAGTTAAAGAATAACTAATGGCAAAACTTTTTCTTTGTTTTGGATACAGTGGAGAGGGATTAGAACCCCTGTCAGTTTTTTTATAGCCATCTGTGTCCCCATTAGGAAGATTTGCCCTATTTGTCCTGTTTACTGTTATCAATAAAAGTCAAAGTAAAAAATAATTTTTGCATTGTCACCAGCACAGGAATAGAGGGAAACTCTTCAAATGGGGACACTAGTTCTGGCAGCAACTAGAGATTCCCTAACCCTGGAGGGATTTCCTATAACTTCCTATTTTTGCTATGGAAGTGAAGGAAAATGGTTAAAAAAAACTTACTGGAGTTATAATCCTTCCTGAAAAAAAATAAAAGTTGTCCCTTTAATTCTACTTTAACTGCTTTCCAACCAGTCATACTGCGGCAGAATGGCTCAGCTGCACAAATCGCCGTACTGGTACGGCGGTCCCTTTAAAGCCGGCCACCCGCGATCGCTCCTCACAGAGACAATGCGGGGATCTGTAAATGTAAACAAACAGATCCCCATTTTGACAGGGGAGTAGAGAGAGATCGTCTGTTCCTAGCGATCTCCTCCTCCAGTCAGTCCCCTCCACCTACAGTTAGAATCACCTCCCAGGGAACACAGTTAACCCCTTGATTGCCCCCTAGTGTTAACCCCTTCCCTGCCAGTAACATTTATACAGTAATCAGTGGCTATTTTTAGCACTGATTGCTGTATAAATGTGTATGGTCCCAAAAAAGTGTCAAAAGTCTGATGTGTCTGCCACAATGTCGCAGTCTCACTAAAAATCGCTGATCACTGCCATTATTAGTAAAAAAAATAAAAATAATTAATAATAAAAATGCCATAAATCTATCCTCTCTTTTGTAGACACTGTAACTTTTGTGCAAACCAATCAAATCAATATACGCTTATTGTGATTTTTTTTCATACCAAAGATATGTAAAAGAATAAACATCGGCCTAAACTGATGAAGACATTTTTTTTTCTATTTATTCCTTTGGGCTATTTATTATAGCAAAACGTAAAAAATATGTTTATTTTTTTTCAAAATTGTCGTTCTTTTTTTTGTTTATAGTGCAAAAAATAAAAACCGCAGAGATGATCAAATACCACCAAAAGAAAGATTTATTTGTGGGGAAAAAAGGACGCCAACTTTGTTTAGGTACTGCGTCGCACGACCACGCAATTGTCAGTTAAAGCGACACAGTGCCGAATCGCAAAAATGGCCTGGTCAATAAGGGGGTAAAACTTTCCAGAGCTGAAGTGGTTAATGAGTTGAGCAGTGGCCAACTTTAAAGCAGAGTTTCACCCATTTAAAAGTCAGCCGCTACAAAAAGTGTAGCGGCTGACTTTTAATAATCAGGCACTCACTTGTCCCATGGTCCAGCGATGTGGGCGCACGAAGCCTCGCTCCTCTACCCCTCCTCTTTGAGGCACTGGCCTTCTAACTGCGGGTGCCCGGCTGTGGCTTCACAGCCGGGCACGTACTGCACATGTGTGAGCCGTGCTGCACGCTGTAAATAATCGGGCAATCTTCTGGGAGCTGTGACGTGTCCCGAAAGATTGCAGGGAGGGAGAGGGGAGAGGTGAACTTCCTTCCAGTGCTGCGGAGCCAGGGGAAGAAGTGGGAGCTGGGTGCCCATAAAAACATGGTACCCGCTCCTTCCCCAAAAAAATGACATGCCAAATGTGGCATGTCAGGGGGTTACCAGCACTTAAAGCGAAAGTTCAATTTATGGGTGGAACTCAGCTATAAAATGAACATGATTTCATGTGTAAATTTCCAGGTTTATCACTAGAGGGCAGTGTTGTCATTTAATAGAATTTCAAAAGGACGCCTGTGCAATAGGAACACACATTCAGGTATTGTTACTGGATGAACAATTTGTTTTTAAAGTTATTCTATGTATTGAATGTATAATTTTTACATCATTCTGTACTAAACAGTAAACACCTAGTAAACTCTCATTTTAATTTAGATTATAAGCCTTACTGTAGGTACCATGAATATCTCCTAGTATGTGTTCGGGGCACACTAATGGCTCATATACACACTATAATAAAATTGGGCGAACGTTTTCATCTGAGAAACAACCGTACGATTTTCTGCCAGTGTGTACACAACTTTCGACAGCCGCTTACGATTTTTTTTTTAATACAGGAACAGAACAAACGATTTTTGCTTAATGTGTACTGTTTCTGTACGATTTTCATTCAATAAACATCAGATATGATGAGAGAGACTGCAAGAAATCAGAAACAACAATTTAATTTAAAAAAAAGCTCTTGTGGTATGAGAATTTTTGTACATTGTTTCTATCCTCAGTTCCGACTTGCTGTGAAACATTGAGGAAAACCAGACGATCCTTCGCCCGATTTTCTCATAGTGTGTACAGGGTTTTAGCTTGCCCTGAATGCAGAGACCGCCATAGTGACTCCTGTGCGCATACGTGGGAGTGATTACAGAGACTGTCCATTCAAAATGCTGGAGATCATACGGATGCGACAATCGCTGCAACTTTGGAGCACTCGCATCGGAAGTGGGACCCCATTCAGTGCAATGGAGTTGTTCTAATTGGTGCGAGTCGATCTGACAAATACCTCGTACACGCGATCGGATTTTCCGACGGGAATTGTGTGATAACAGGCTGTTGGCAGAAAATCCGTTTGTATGCTCCATCAGACAACTGTCGAATTTTCCGATCGTGTGTACACAAGTCCTGTGGACAAAAGTCCAAAGTACAAACACGCATGCTCGGAAGCAAGGACGAGCCAGAAGTGGTCGGTTTTGTAAACTAGTGCTCGTAATGGAGAATTAGCATTCGTGACGCGGCAAATTATGAAATCTCCAAATGTAGCGCACAATTATCTTCTATAATGGGATAATAATGAAGCTGCTTTGCTGGTGATACTGATGGAGTTACTGCAAACTAATTTTCAAAGGCTTTTTTTTCTAGTGATATCAAGAATATTATTATGCTTTTTTTTTTCATTTGGGCAAGTTACCACAACACCATTACCCCGTAGTTTTTAATATCAAAGATACAAGTATGTTGGTGTCCCTTGTAAATTTTACATTGTATTTTTTTAAATGTAACTGCTACTCCCAAACTGTCATTTGAAGTAAAACATATAGCCAAGTATTATTCTCCACAATTTGTTTTATTGTGCATTAAAAAAAGAAAACAAATAAAATTAGACATTTTATCTGCCAATAGAACTTAACCAAAAAGTACATTCTATGCATCCAAAAATATAGAAAATATAAGAAATCAAATCATTATTCAACCAAAAAATAAAATAAAAGCCATGCATGTGTCCTCATGTTGTGAGTCTAAAGGCCTGAACAATATTGAATTTTTGTGAAAAATGACATCCGCCATAATATATTTTCACTTAAATTCAATATAGTTATAGTTATATATGTTTGGGCCTCTAGACTCACAACATGGGGTAGGGCCATTTGGTTTTTGTTCAGGGAATGTCTTTTGCCTTTCACTTAAGTGCAATCGTAGATACACATAAGATAGAATTTGTTCATATTTGTTATATTAATTTATATTAATTTATATTCATTTGTATTTTTTCTATTCTATTGCACAACCAAAGTTGTCGAAGCATAGGTTTCCCTATTTAATGAATTTTCACATTCTTTCCTGAAGAAGCACATGTAGAAAACATGAATGTAATCACAGTAAATCATTGTCAATAATAGGATGCCTTGCCATGGCCATGACTGTACTGTATGCACTGTTTTTAGTGATGTTGTTCATTTAATAAAATTTGTATATAGTTGTTATGCCTTGTTGTCTCTAATGTTTTGTACCCTTAGTGCCAGTTTACACTATTGCAATGCGAGAACCCTGCAAATCAACTGCGGATTCCTGCATCGCACCCGACACGCACGGCAGTTCACACTGCCATATGCAAACTGCTGGGGAGTGTCATATGTTAACAACACCCCCCATTTCAGCTCGCATATCGCACTGCGGACTAACAGTTTGGACATGAATCGGAACGCATATGTGTGAACACACATGTGATCCGATTCTGGTCCGAA
This sequence comes from Lithobates pipiens, assembly GCF_037356315.1. NCBI lineage: Eukaryota > Metazoa > Chordata > Amphibia > Anura > Ranidae > Lithobates > Lithobates pipiens. Next base: position 313,974,593 of record NW_027507784.1, on the reverse strand, counting down.
CAGAAAAAAGGGTCCTGTGCATGTTCAGACTGAATGCAGTGCGAGATCAGCCATACTATCTGTATGGTTGATATCACACCGCACAGACATCACATGTAATGTGAACAGCAGTGGCTCTGCGAATTACATGCAATGTCTGGCATCGCAATAGTGTGAACCGGCACTTAAAGTCCCATATTTCCCATATGTCTTGTTAGGTGTGAATTAGAGTTTACGTTACCTGCTCGTCCCCTTCATCAAAAAAAGTAAATGGTCAAACTGTCCTGAACAATCCACCATGGTCTATGGTAGCCAATCTCAACAAGGGTTTTGTGACACCCTAGGGTTCCTCCAGAGGTTGCTGGGGTTTCCTTGAGCTGTAGCTGATTGACCTCCCATTGGATGGTGCCCGTGTAATTCTGGGTCTTTTCCATTGTCTGTAAGGCCCTGTTCACACCTGAGCGACACTGCTGCTTCACTTTTTTGTGCAATTTTATGTTGTGTTTTTGGAGTGGTGCCATTCATTTTGCATGGGGTTCCCTTCACTCCAAAAACACAACAACATTTGGCACTAAGCCAGGCACGTTTGGCGTTGCATGTTTTGTTGTGACGTTTGTGTGTTTTGTCACATGACAATCGGGCCGAAACAGCCCCACGTTTGGGGTGACGGTAAGAAATAACGGCACCGCAACCGTGTCCTGCGATTCACTGTGATTCTGGCTGCGTTTTCAATACGCTCTGGTGAGAACGGAGCCTAAGGGTGCCATTCTGACCGCCATTGTAAAAGGAGCATTCTTCTATTGACCACCAAGTCAAGGGAGATACTTCCCATTGATAATCGCAAGGTTTCCTCTGGAGTAAAAAGGTTGAGAAAGGCATATGGGTATCTATATGAGCGCACATCCACTTCTATCCAATGATCTAGAGCAGGGGTCTCAAAACTTTACAAAGAAAGGGCTGATTTACTGTCCTTCAGACTCTAAGGGGGCTGGACTATGCCCAGTGGGAGTAAACAATGCTGATCTTTGGTATTAGGGGTAGAAATTGTTGGTGTCGTCTGGAGGAATAGGGTCCCATTGTTGGTGTCGGTGGCAGGAATAGCGCCCCATACCTCCCAACTTTTTGAGATGGGAATGAAGGACGCCTATCCGCAAACGTATGCAGATATATGACACACCCCTTGCCACGCCCCTTAAAGGGAAATTGTACAAAAAATGTAATTGGTTAAACCCACAAGTGCTTTTTTACCAATACTATTCCTTTATATTGGCTTTTGGAATTTACAATGCAGCAATTTAGAAATCAGATGAAAGGTTTAGCGCCAGAAAACCCATTTTGATAGCTAAAAAGTGCATTTTATATACAAATATATAGATCGGACCAAAATGAGGGACAAATGAGGAGGAATGAGGGACAGAGGGACTTTGCTCGAAATCAGGGACAGTCCCTCGAAATCAGGGACAGTTGGGAGCTATGGTGCCCCATTGTTGTTGTCAGTGGCAGGAATAGTACCCCATTGTTTGTGTTAGTGGCAGGTCTTATGCCCATTATTGGTGTCAGTGGCAGGAATAGTGCCCCATCGTTGGTGTCAGTGACAGAAATAGTGGCCCACAATTGGTGTCAGTGGCGGGAATAGTGCCCTATTGTTGGTGTCAGTGGCAGAAATAGTGGCCCATAATTGGTGTCAGTGGTGGGAATAGTGCCCCATTGTTGGTGTGAGTGGCACAAATAGTGTCCCACAATTGGTGTCAGTGGCGGGAATAGTGCCCCATCGTTTGTGTCAGTGGCAGAAATAGTGGCCCATAATTGGTGTCAGTGGCAGGAATAGTGCCCCATTATTGGTGTCAGTGGCAGGTCTTATGCCCTTTATTGGTGTCAGTGGCAGGAATAATGCTTCAAGGGCTTCATAAAGGCCAGCAAATGGCCGCAGTTTGAAGACCACTGATCTATAGAACGCAGCAGGTGTCTCTCGGTTTATCCAGTGTAGTATCTCCCAGTCTTAGGAAGAACATCATGTTATCTTTAGTGATTATATGGAATTGTCTGAGAGATTTTCTATTACCCTCCAACATTCTACGATGTAATTCAAGTAGGGAGGTCCTTCGATTGGTTACGTGGTAAAGGGTCAATCCCCCCGCTGAGTCTAAAGTAGCCTCTGGCTGTCGGTGTCTTCTCCATTATGGAAACATACAAGCAAATAGGAAAGTAAATAAATTAAGGATCGAATGGGGAAAATCCTTATGCTTCCTAATGGCAACAGAGGGTAGGCAGAGCTGGGAACTCGTACCATGGGAAACCATTTGATTGATATGTCCTATACAGAGAAGTGGATTTCAATTAATATTTAGGATTTTATTGTAAATTGTGATCAAAAGTTTCCACCATACAATCTCCATACATGATTGAAATATGTTTATATTCACAAAGTATCTAAGTTTTGCTGCTCGATGCAAAACAATTTATAATTTTCTGCCCTGGGTTATTGAATCTGCTCTAAATCAAGTCCAAAAAGGTTGGAAGGAAAGTCATGGCTACTTAATTGTTACCAGATTTGATTGTTTTGATCTAATTATACATCGATTGGCTAATAAAATCAGAGCAGTTGGAGCTACTACAGTGATTGCTATTAGAGGTCGACCGATATGGGTTTTTCTATGGCCAAGGTTGATGCCGATATTTAGAAATCATGGCGGCCGATGGCCGATATATGATGCCGATTTTTTTGGGCCGATATATTTATTTATTTATTTATTTTATCCCCCTTCATCTCATAAAACCTAACAGACACCTTTCCCACTGGGGCGTTTTTTTTTAGGAGCTTTTGGGCTAAAAATAGCGCCTGTAAAGTGCCTGCAAAACGCCTCCCCTGCAGTCTGTGTAAAAGACAGAGTGCTTTCACAAGGAGGCGATGCACTGGCAGGATGTTAACAAAAAAAAAAAAGCAAGCAGCACGTTTGGATTGGTGTATACCTCTCCTCCACCAATCCTGCCCATTGATATTAATGGGCACCACTGCCGAAGCGCATGCAATGCAATTTGGCAGCGGTGCTTCACAGGCTCATTTAACCTCTTCTTCGGCCGCTAGCTGGGTTATATGTGCGCCACTAGCAGCCGAATAGCACCACTAAAATGATGGTAAAGCGCTGCTAAAACTAGCAGCATTTTACCATCAACGCCTGCCCGCTCCAGTGTGAAAGCAGCTTATAAAATAAAAACAGGTAGTCAAAACTTTTGGACGAAAAAAAAATGGGCTAACTTTACTGTTTTAGTTTTTTTCTTTTGCATTTGAAAGACCTCTGCGCAAATGCCGTGTGACATAAAATGTTGCAACAACCGCTATTTTATTCCCTAGGATCTCTGCTAAAATATATATATATATATAATTTTTTTGGGATCTACGTGATTTACTGGCAGAAAATACAGGACTTTTAGGCCTCATGCACACGAGACGCTGTTAAACACGTGTTCAGATGCAGTTGGACACTTTTTTCAACTGCCCCTGAACTAATTCAATGTTATCCTATGTGTCCATGCACACAGTCTAGTTTTTTGCCGTTTTTATGCAGTTGCGTTTAACCTCGTTTTTCCAGAAGCAATCAAATGGGTTCAGACGCAAAAATTTCCACGTTTCAGACGCAAAACGCGTCTAAACGCGTCTAAGCGTTTAGCCGCATTTGCGTTTATATGCGTTTTTAAAGGAACCCAATTTTTTGGACCTGAAAACTCAGAAATATGATCTGAGAATGACATTTTGTGACCTGACTTTGGGGTCCCATATCTTGGGGCGACTTATTGCCAGGAACCCCAAATTTGGTATGCAGACACTATGCATCTAGCACTATAACATATCCCAATTTGGGGTTCCTATCCCCAAGTGACTCCGAGATAGGGGTCCCAAAATCGGGTCACTTTTCTGCATCAGAGAATGACATTTTGCGACCCGACTTTGGGGGCCCATATCTTGGGGCTAATTATTGCCAGGAACCCCAAATTCGGTATGCAGACACGGTGTATCTAGCACTACAGCATATCCCAATTGGGGTTCCTATCACCAAATGACCCCGAGATAGGGGGCCCCAAAATCGGGTCACAAAATGTCATGCACTTTTCTGCATCAGAGAATGACATTTTGCGATCCGACTTTGGGGGCCCATATCTTGGGGCCAATTATTTTGTTTGTGAAATATCCAATGGACATTCGCTGTCCCATCAACGGATGGGTCCAATATCGACGATCTCTGACTCTGGACTCTCACAAAATTTGCGACGACGTTGCTGTCTCATCAAGAGCAACATCAGGAGCATTTCCTGACATATATTCAATATGGGATCCATTTCAAAATATATAGTACAGAAAGAGGCAAATGCAAGTGTACAACTGCTCTCTATGCTGCTGCTGCTCACTCTGATCAAAATAGCAGAAATAGTTAAAAAAAACATGCTTTGAGAGCTTGGGGAGGGTCTACATGATGTTATCTTTATAAACGCTTATAAACGCAAACGCGGGTAAACGCGTCTAAACGCGGCATGCAAACGCGGCAAAACGCGCGTTTCTAAACACGCGTTTCATTTTTTTCTGAGTTTTCATCTGCGTCTCGTGTGCATGAGGCCTAACACTGACTTCTATTACAGAAGTCATTTCCAAGTCGCGCTGCCGATTAATTAAAAAACTGCAAATATCGGCCGATATATCGGTCGACCTCTAATTGCTATGGTTTTTTAAGTCATGCGCCAAGTGGCTGCTATTCTGGATAGTGAACACAAGGGGTCACTCACTTGGTACAACTGCCATTCACAGTAGGGCCTTACATTTTTCTCAAAGAATACAAGGCGTTCCCTGATTGGATGAGATGGGAAAGTGGAGCAGTGACATCATAATCTCCACTTCCTCCGATAGTAGTGGCAACTACTACAATGATTCTCTGCTTCTACAGCGGTTCTACAGGTATGCCATATGACGTACATTGATCTAAGCTGGACCAAGGTAACTATGCTATACAAACCATACCTGGATTTTAGCTTACTGGGTGAAAACAGGCAGCTAAACAAAAGCCCTGGTGGATGGGGTGAAATGTGTCAGTGACGTAGCTTAGGAGGAGTTACAGTAGTGCCAGCTACTACAGTGATTCTACAGCGGTCCCACAGGTATGGCGTATGACTTGCATTGATCCAAGCTGAACCAATGTAACTATCTCATACAGACCATACCTGGAGTTCAGCATACCGGATAAAAACAGATGGCTAAACAAGGGCCCTGGTGGCTGTGGCGAAATGCGTCAGTGACGCGATTTAAGAGAAGTTACAGCAGTGCCAGCTACTACAGTGATTCTACAGCATTCCCAGGGGGTATGGCATATGACTTACATTGATCCAAGCAGGACCAATGTAACTATGCTATACCAACCATACCTGAAGTTCAGCTTACCGGGCGTTGGTAAAAACAGGTGGCTAAACAAAAGCCCCATTGGGTGGGGCGAAACAAGTCAACGCCGTGGCTTGAAAGGAGTTACAGGCTGAGGTGGTTTACATCTCCTTTCATCTGTGAGCTGGCGATGTGGGGTGTCCTTCTGTCCCTGCAAAAGCTGGAGGAGGCTACTCACCTGATGTGAACACAATGCTTTGCACTGTGGTGCCACAAAATTGAATGCCTGTCATACTTGGTTATTCAAGTGAATTGGGCCTTGGCGCATCAAAAAAATAAAAATAAACAGGCATTCAGGAGGTGGTAGAATCGCAAGAAGAGAAGAAAAGATTGATCATACACTTGGATCCAAAAGATGCTGTAGAAATTTCTTTATTGTCATGAGCCAGACAAAATTGCAATGATGATCAGTTGACGCGTTTCACCGTGCTTGTTCACAATGCCTCCTGAACACCTGATAGCAGCATCGTCACTGTGCTCTGAAAAGCAATCCACCATGGATCACTTTTCAGACTAGTTACTTTTTTTTCCGGGGGGGTCTCGCCAAAGCCGCTGCACGCCAAATGATTTGGATGAACCTCCTCTATTTATGAATTTCTGATTAGTCAAATTCAGTGCCTCGAAATAAAAAGCTAAAAAAGCTGTCCGAAAATTTTTATTCTTCTCCACTCTATTCAAAAAAAAAAGAAATGAATAAAAATGGCCGGATCAGGCTTTAAGGAGTTAAATCCGCGACAGCTCTGCGTATCGGAGAGAATTTTTCCTTGTCAGGCGAGTAATTCCTCCATCTGTCTCTGGACGGAAGCTGAAGGCATCTGCGCGTTATATGTAACAGATACCTCCAGAAGTTTGCAAACTCATTATCAGCGGGAGCCCCCCCTCAGACTGTATCACTCGGGGTCATTCCCAGCTGTTGTTATGGGCTTAAGCGACGGCTAAATTGACAGCTGCAGGGAAAGTGAGGCCTGCCCGCTGCACTCACCAGTTGCCTGTTTCATAACAATATGGGAGACGGGGCAGAAAAAAGAAAAAAAAATCACCCTAATTAAGATATCTGCCAGGCTACGCTAAACCCTAATTGACCTTATTCCTGCTCTCAGATATTCCACCAGGTCTTGTTGAACGCACGGATCGCTGACATGAAAACCGTCCGGGAGGCTCAGATGTGTCTACATAAATGCTTACTTCTCCGAGCTTGTTCACACATTGGTGCCGATAGAGTGCCATAGGCCAGGAACCGGCTGAGTGCCATAAAACGCCAGCGTAGGTCCTGATTTATCAAGCTGCATCGGCATTTAAAGCCCAATTCTGCCTGTTGGGTGTATTAAAGGTGCGCTTTGTATTGAGTGTCAAGGCACATGCTACTCGTACCTCCCAACATTTTGATATGGGAATGAGGGACACCTACTAGCAAATGTATGTAGGCATAGGACACGCCCCCTGCCACACCCCCTTAACCACTTTAAGACCGGGTCTCTTTATTAGATGTGGTGTTTACAAGTTAAAAACTGTTTTTTTGCTAGAAAATTACTTAGAACCCTCAAACATTTTACTTTTTTTTCTAACACCCTAGAGAATAAAATGGCGGTCGCTGCAATACTTTCTGCCACACCGTATTTGCGCAGCGGTCTTACAAGCGCACTTTTTTTTTTTTTAAATACACTTTTTTGAATTAAAAAAATAAGACAACAGTAAAGTTAGCCCAATGTTTTTTTATATTGCGAAAGATAATGTTACGCTCGGTAAATTGATACCCAACATGTCATGCTTCAAAATTGCGCCCGCTTGTGGAATGGTGACAAACTTTTACCCTTAAAAATCTCCATAGGCGACATTTAAAAAATTCTTCAGGTTGCATGTTTTGAGCTACAGAGGAGGTCTAGGGCTCGAATAATTGCTCTTGATCTAACGATCGCGGCGATACCTCACATGTGTGGTGTAAACACTGTTTTCATATGCGGGTGCTACGTATGTGTTCGCTTCTGCACGTGAGCTCGGCGGGATGGGGCGCGTTTAAAAAAAAAAAAATCTTATTTATTTTACCTTTTTACTTTTCATTTTTACAATGTTTTAAAAAAAAAAAAAAATCTGTCACTTTTATTCCTATTACAATGAATGTAAACATCCCCTGTAATAGAAAAAAAGTATAACGGGACCTCTTAAATATGATACATGGGGTCAAAAAGACCAGATCACATATTTACACTAAAATGCAATAAAGTTTTTTTTTTTTTTTTTATTGTAATTTTAAAAAAATAAAAAAATAAAAATGGCCCTTTAAGAGCTATGGGCGGAAGTGACGTTATGAGGTCGCTTCCGCCCTGCAGTGTCATGGAGACGGGTGGGGGCCATCTTCCCCTCACTTGTCTCCATGTCAGCCCAGGGGACAGACGTGATCGACTCCGCCGCTGCCGACGGCATCGGATCGTGGCGGGAGGGGGGTGCCCCTCTCCTGCCATAGATAAAAGTGATATGAAAATTAGAGACCACTTTTATCTTGTACCGGACCACCGGCCGAACACGGAGATACTGGGGTTATGGCAGCTAGCTGCTGCCATAACAACGAAATCCGTCCCCAAAGTAGGGACGTACATCGGTGCGCGGCGGTCCAGAAGTGATTAAAGGAGAATTAACAGCAAAAAAAGGTAATTAAATCCACAAGGGCTTTTTTTTACCACTACTATTCCTTTATATTGGCTTTTAAAATGTACAAATGCAGCAATTTAGAAATTGGATGAAAGGTTTAGCGCTGGGAAACACTTTTTGAAAGATGAAAAGTGCATTTTATGTACATCTATATAGATCAGACCAAAATAAGGGACAAAAGAGGAGGAGTGAGGGACAGAGGGACTTTGCTCCAAATCAGGGACAGTCCCTCGAAATCAGGGACAGTCCCTCGAAATCAGGGACAGTTGGGAGGTATGCCTACTGTCCATCAATGTGTATTGACACGCACAGTAATGCATTGATTAATGCATGCCTTTAAGGTGCTTTAAAGAGGAAGTAAAGGCATTAAAAAAAAAAATGCAACCTGCAAGGCAAAGGCATAATGAGCTAGTGTGCATAGCATACTAGCTCATTATGAATAACTTACCTGAGAACGAAGCCCCCGAAGCGGTCCTCCGTCTTCATGTTCGCCGCTGCCATGTATCCCGGAGTGACTTCCGGGTCTCGCTGCTCCGGCGCTGTGATTCGCCGGAGCCACGATGTCACTCCCACGCATGCACACGGGAGCCGACGCGAGCGGCATATCGCAGTGACCTGCGGCCTGCTCAGTGCGCCTGTGCGCCGCTGTCTACAACGCATGCGCAGTAGACAGCAGTGTCTGTCTTTTTGTAAATATCTCCTAAACCGTATAGGTTTAGGAGATATTTCTTGGACCTACAGGTAAGCCTTAATCTAGGCTTACCTGTAGGTCAAAGTGGTTTGTAAGGGTTTACAACCACTTTAAAGCCTTTAAATCTCCAGTTTAAATCAGCTAAATACATGCCAGGCACATCGAAACGAAAGGTGCACAATATCGTACTGTTCATATTCTTTCTAAAGCAGCCACAGCCTACAGAGTAGAAATGCCTGTCCCACTGCCAGCACCTGCAAAGTGCAAGCTTTGCTCTCTGTAGGGAAGCAGTGGTCTCTCTGCAGAGATCTGACACACCCCCCTGCTGAGATAGACAAATGACGTTCTAAAGCAGCCACAATCTACAGGGTAGAAAAGCCTGCCAGAACCTACAAAGTGCGCCCTTTTCTGTCTGTAGAAAAGCAGCGTTCTCTGCAGAGATCCAACACACCCCCTGTTGAATCAGACCAATAGCTTTCTAAAGCAGCCATGGTCTACAGATTGCATAAGCATGTCCCCTGCCAGCACCTTCAAAGTACAGCCTTTGCTCTTTGTAGGGAAGCAGTAGTCTCTCTGCAGAGATTCGGCACGCCACCTGCTGAGTCAGATCAATGGCTTTCTAAAGAAGGCACAGTCTACAGAGTAGATACGCCTTATGCCCTGCCAGCACATGCATAGTGCATACCTCCCAACATTTTGAGATGGGAATGAGGGTCACCTACTAACAAACGTATGTAGGCATGGGACACACCCCCTGCCACACCCCCTTAAAGGACAATTAACCACTAATAGTAGTAACACTACCACTACCACTATCAATAGTACCACTACTATTCCTTAATATTGGCTTTTAAAATGTACACATGCAGCAATTTAAAATTTGGATGAAAGGTTTAGCACTGGGAAACACTTCTTGAAAGATAAAAAGTGCATTTTATATACAACTATACAGATCAGACCAAAATGAGGGACAAATGAGGAGGAATGAGGGACAGAGGGACCTTGCTCCAAATCAGGGACAATCCCTCAAAATCAGGGACAGTTGGAAGCTATGATAGTGCAACCTGGTCTCTCTGCAGAGATACGGCACACCCAGCTGAGTCAGGCCGATGGCTTTTTAAATCAGCCACATGTCCACTGCCAGCACCTGCAAAGTGCAACCTTTACTCTCTGTAGGGAAACAGTGATCTCTAAGCAGAGATCCAGCAACCCCCCCCCCCCCCCCCCGCGCGCCAATGGCCCTGCAATGGCCCTGCAATCAACAAAGCTCCCACTCTCTGTTGTTTGGACAGCTCCGGCTCAGTCAGAGGGTCATGCCAGAGCTCTGCAGAGAGACTACTGCTTCCCTACAGAGTACAAGGGTCCTTCTCTGTCACATGCTGGCAGGGGACAGACCTTTCTAAGGCTGTGACTGCTTTATAAAGAAAATGCACACTTTTTTTTATGTATTTAGCTGATTTCAACTGAAAGTTCAGTTGGGCTTTAAGGCACTTTATGTGTTGAGAACATGTCAACACTTCACTACGTGTGCCCATGCGTGTCAGTGTACATTGATGTTTGGTAAGGGGAGGTTCACACCAGAGGCAGTGGGGCTGGGTTGGGCGGCTATTCCAGTTCAGTCCCACTGAATGAGAAGGAAAAATGTGACCACCACAAGAGCCAATCACAGCAGTCAAATGATTGGGGTGCTGCCAATAACCACTAAAAGGGCTGCCAAGAGGCAGTCGGTAGGGGATAAAAAAAATGTACACAGTAAACAAGAATGTTTTTTGTTTTACTCATTTTTTTTTCGGGGGGGGGGGGGGGGGGGGGGGGGAGTTGGTTGCACATTTTTATTTGATTATTTTTTTCCACAGAAAGAAAAAAAATGTAAATAGAGAATTTAAAGGGACAGTTTGCCTTCCTCGTGAGATACAACAGTGATATTTATGTGAAAGGTCCCGATTTTCAGTGGAATGGGATACATTCGCTGATACCTACCAGGCAGCTAGCAATTTCAGGATGAGCAATCGGTATTTGCCATCTCTCAATCAGCAGTAAATGCAGCCGTCTGTGTCCAGTTGCCCCTTTTCAGTTTATAGTCATAGTAAGGGCGCTTGTAAAAGTCCTGCTGGGAGCTGGAGGGAAGGACGGAGCAGGTGGCAGAGGACAGGTGTCACATGAGCGGGAAGGAGAAAGTGACAAGGACTTGAGAAGTCAAGACAAGTGTGAGCCGAGGGGCTGCCGTCCATCTGCCATGATGACAAGTGCACCGCACAGACCAGTCTTATGTAATAAGGCCATGCAATGTGACGGAACCCATGACAACCAATCAGATGTCAACATTCCATCTACTCTAATCTGATGATGCCCAAATATGATTTATGAAATCTGCACATCATCATAGCCAACCACACTGAGTGATCATAAAAAGATGACATCATATATACTGTAAATCACATTAAATGATTTATACAGGAAGAGCTTGCTTTTTTTGCTGTGGGTATACTGAAAAGGAAGTTGGCTTTGGGATTGACTAAAAAGCCAAATTCTATTTAAATAAGCTATGTTGTGATAATGTGAAATTTTGGGGCCTGAGTTGATGGGCTTTTGTTCACTTCAAGCTGGTTTTTCATTTCCTCACATGTCTACAGAAATGGAAAACACACTTGAAGCAAGTCAACTACAGGTCATAAGAAAGTCAACTGCACCTCAGATGGAGATCAACTGCATGTCAGAAAAAGGTCAACTGCAGATCAGAAGAAGATCCATGGCATGTCAGAAGAAGGTCAACTACAGATCAGAAGGAGGTCAACTGCAAGTCAGAAGGAGGTGAAATGCATGTCAGAAGAAGGTCAACTGCAGATCAGAAGGAGATCCGCGGCATGTCAGAAGGTCAACTGCAGATCAGAAGGAGATCCACGGCATGTCAGAACATCAACCGCAGCTCAGATGGACATCAACTGCATGTCAGAAGAAGGTCAACTGCATGTCAGAAGAAGGTCAACTGCAGGACAGAAGGAGGTCTAGTGCATGTCAGAAGGAGGTTAACTACAGGTCAGATTTAGATCCACTGCATGTCAGAAGAAATGTCAACTGCAGATCAGAAGGAGGTTGACTTTGGGTCAGGATGAGGTAGACTGCAGGGCAAATGCTTCTGAATGACATCAGAAGCATATAGCGGCATATATAGTGACACTGAGTGACACTGCAGCTGGATCTGGTAGGTGACAGTGGCCCCAGGAGAGGGGACATGCACTGCAGGGTAGACATGTGCACTGTCAATAAATTTGTTTCATTCCGTTCCGTTCCGTATTGGAATTCATTTGTATTTCGTAATTCATGTCCGAAATTCAATTTGGATACGTACAAAATACAAATTTTTGTTAGGTTCATTAACCTTTTGTAACAATTATGAATGTTCGTTATGAGGAATTTATCATTTTGAGGGGCTCCCACCATCCCTGTGCTGTGCTGACTTCCTGGGTTTTTAAACTTCATCATAACGAATAATTATAATTAATGAACATTCTTATTTTGTCCAATTCTGTATCTCCCATCGACTACCAGTACCGGTCTCCCACTCCCATACTAAAAAAGGTAATATTCCCAACCCTCACTGAGGAGCAGAAGAAAACCTCTGATTGGTCAACAAAACACCAGTCACGTTTCTGTTGTAATGGAATTTGGATCCGAAATTCGTAAATTAAATTTCGTATTTCGTACAAAATTCGGAAGCATAGCAATTCGTATTTTGGATCCTCCCGAATGTACGAATTTACGGGAATTCGTACAAATTTTCGAGTCGTATGAAACTAATCACACATGGCTACTGCATGGTGACAGAAGGGGGTGCTGACGGCAGGCATTTTAAGCCCTTCTCTCTCTCTGAAGCCGGTCATGGTCATCTGCTGACCCACTTTGGCAGTTTGATACCACTCCCACTATTCAGACAATAACAGTGAGCTACATTTAGCAACACACTCACTTCTCTTAGCAATAGAAAGGGTTGCTGTAGAAATTGGTTGCTCTTAGCAACAGGTCAACCTTATTTAGTGACAGGATCAGTGCTCTTAGCTACAGGTCACATAATCTTATCAACATGTCAACCTCTCTTTGCAACAATTCAGCTGCACTTACCAACAGGTCAGTCTCAGTTAGTGACAGGTTTGGTGCTCTTGGCAATAGACCAGGTGGTCTTAGCAACAGGTCAGCCTTAGCAGGGAACATGCTCTTGCTAACAGGCCTCTCTTAGCAAAACTTCAAGTTCTTTAGCAACAGGTGAACCTGACTTAGTGACCGATTTAGTGCTCTTGTATAAAAAGATCAGCCTTTCGATTGATAAAATTGTCAGACAGGCAGGATTTTTAAAGATAAATGTTTTTTTTCTTCTGCATTAAAGCTACTTACTTGCCTGCCCGCCCTTGTGCATGCGCAGCTCACTGTACAAATTCAGCAATGCCGAATCTAACTGTCAGGGTTTCTCCCACATGGAACGGGCGGATGTGCGTACACGCGCACGGTGTATGCGATCGCGACATTCGCGATCGCAACGTTAGCGTGCACGCGTGCGGCGCGCGGTTTGCGTGTGCGCGTCAACGCGGTTTGGCACCAGTGGGCCTATTTAAAGGAGGCTGCAGCATCTACTCGGTGCTGTTTGTCTGCAGCTCTGTACCCGAACTACCTGCTATCTGCCTGCTGTTGTGATATCTGACCCGGCTACCGTCTGACCTCGCTGACCTCTCCTGCTCTGACCCCGGCCTGCCTGACCTTGCTTTGGACTGTACCTCTGTTGCCGAACCTCTGCCTGCCTGCACTTCTCTTCTGCCTGCTGTACTTACCTGTCTGCTTAGCCATTGTGACCCGGCCCGCCTGACTATTCTTCTGCTGTTCAAGTGTGCTGCACCCGGTCCTTGCTGCCGCTGCCTTGCCTGCTGATCGCTGCCTGCCTGTCTACCATCTTCTCTGCAGTTCCAGTATCCAGAAGTAACCAGCCGCTGCTTCCAGTCAGACACTCCTACCCCGCTGCGCTCACAGGGCCACTGTCTCCATTCCAGTGGTCTCTGAACCAGAGCTGTAAGAGAAGTCTTCTTCCATCAAGTTGGGCTCATCACCAGGTACCTAACAGTACAAACAGCCATGACTGAGCCTGCGGGAGAAGCTTCTGCCATGAAGGAGATCTGCACCCACTTAGCGGCCCTTACACAAGCTGTGAAGTCGCTCCAAGAGGGATATACCAGACTGGAAAAGCAAGTTCAACACCTTTCCGGTACCAGTCCTTCCACCTCAGCATCTCCTCCTCTTCCTACTCAGCCTGCTACCCAGCCTGCAGTGGTGATGCTCCCTCCTGAACCGAGAGTACCTGTTCCAGAAAGGTTCCCGGGAGACCGATCCAAGTTCCGGGCCTTTCGTAATGCCTGTCAGCTATACTTCGCCCTCCAACCCAGGATTTTTTCACTTGAAGCTACCAAGGTGAGGTTTGTGATATCGCTACTACAGGGAGAACCCCAGACGTGGGCCCACCATCTCCTGGAGGGTGACAGTGCCATTACCCATTCCCTTTCTTCATTCTTTGAGGCTATAGCACAGCTTTATGAAGATCCTCAGCGAACTGCCACAGCCGAATCCGCTCTGTCTGCGCTCCAGCAAGGACTATGTTACTGACTTTCGGCGCTGGAGCGCAGACACCCAATGGAATGACTCTGCTCTAAGACATCAGTTCCGCATGGGCCTCTCTGAGGGACTGAAAGATGAACTGGCCCGTGTCGGTATCCCGGACTCTTTGGAGAAGTTGATCACCTTGCCCATACATATTGACTGTTGACTTCGCGGAACGGCGGGCCGAGCGCTCAACTCAGCCCCATCGCTCGAATTGGATGACTGCAAGGGTTCCTATTCCCGCCTTCTGTCCTCAGCCTGCTCCGCAAAGGGACCCTGCCAGTCCTGCTCCTGACACTCCTGAGCCAATGCAGCTGAGATTGATGCGTCCCACCTTGTCTCCAGAGGAACGTGCTCGTCGTCGCCAGCTGAACTTGTCTTTACTGCGGGGGTCCGGACATTATGCTAACAACTGCCCTGTTAAGACACGTAAGTGCCTTTCCTCTGTGTCTCCTGTTCCTGTTTCCCTGCCAGCCAGCACAACCCACCTTGCTCTCCCTCTCTCATTGCAGTTCCAGGGAAGGACGGTCTCCACCAGCGCCATCATTGATTCTGGGGCTTGCAGTTGTTTTGTCGATGCCACCTTTGCTAGTCTGCAAGCCTTGCCCCTTCAGAAGAAAACCCATGGACTGTCTGTGTTCTTGGCTGATGGGTCCCGCATCAAATCGGGACAAGTAACCCAAGAGACGCTACCCCTGATGGCTTGTACCCCTTCCCAGCACAAGGAGCTCCTCACCCTTGATGTGATTTCTTCCCCTCTATTTCCTGTGATCGTGGGCATCCCCTGGCTTCAGGCCCATAATCCCTGCATCAACTGGGCTACAGGGGAGATCAAGTTCCAGTCCAGCTACTGCCAAGAGCACTGTCTTCGTGTGAATTCTGTTGTGCCCTCTACCCTTCTTTGCCTTGATTCTGATCAGGACTTATGCCAGCTGGTGCCTGAACCATACCATTAATTTTTAGATATTTTCAGCAAGTGAGGAGCAGACACACTTCCACCTCATGGCCCCTATGACCGCCCCATTGAACTTCTTCCAGGAGCTGAGATCCCATTTGGGCGTATCTTCCCCCTGTCGGAGAAGGAGCAGGAGGCCTTAAAGGTTTATATTACTGAAAACTTGGAGAAGGGGTTCATTCGTCATTCCACCTCCCCAGCAGGCGCTGGAATATTTTTTGTGACCAAGAAAGACCAGCCGCTCCGGCCCTGCGTGGACTATCGTGAGCTTAACAAGATCACGGTCAAGAACCATTACCCTCTTCCTCTGATGCCGGAGCTCTTTCAGAAACTGAGATCAGCTACGATTTTCTCCAAGTTGGACTTTAGGGGGGCTTACAACCTGGTTCGCATTCGGGCTGGGGACGAGAGGAAGACAGTATTCAGGACCCGTTTCGGGCATTACGAATACCTGGTCATGCCCTTTGGCCTTTGTAATACTCCTGCCACCTTCCAGCATCTCATTAATGACGTGTTCAAGGACTTCCTGGACATTTTTGTGCTCGTCTACTTGGACGACATTTTGATTTTTTCGGGGTTTCTCGAACAGCATCGGGGTCACGTGGGCAGGGTGTTACTCCAGCTCTGTCAGCATGGACTGTATGCTAAAGCTGAGAAGTGTAGCTTTGAGCAACGGAACATCCAATTCCTCGGGCTTGAGATCTCTCTGGCTGGCATTAAGATGGATCCTCAGAAGGTTTCCGCTGTTCTGGACTGGCCTGCACCTACGGATAAAAAGGGGGTACAACGTTTTGTGGGCTTTGCAAATTTTTACAGAAAATTTATTAAGGGATTTTCCGCCATAATTGCCCCCATTACCCAGTTGACAAAACAGTGTGTTCGCTTCCACTGGGGGTCAGAAGCCCAGGAGGCCTTTGAGAGACTCAAAAGACTGTTCATCTCTGCCCCCATCCTCAGCCACCCAGATCCTTCCCTACCATATATTCTTGAAGTGGACGCTTCCGACGTAGCTGTGGGGGCAGTTGTGTCCCAGAGGCAAGGCGGCAACGATTTGATGCATCCCGTAGGGTTCTTCTCCCGAAAGCTTTCCCCTGCCGAGAAAAACTATGATGTCGGTGACCGTGAATTACTCGCTATCAAATCTGCCTTGGAGGAATGGAGGTACTTGTTGGAAGGTGCAGTTCATCCAGTGCTGATCTACACCGACCACAAGAACCCCGAATACCTGAGGACTGCCAAGCGTCTGAAGCCCCGACAGGCCCGTTGGGCCCTGTTTTTCTCACGTTTCTGTTTCCACATTACTTTCCGTCCCGGATCTAAAAATGTGAAACCAGACTCGCTCTCGCGTATGTACAATTGCCCCAAAGACCTTGTTGCTCCGGACACTATACTACCTTTCTGCTTGTGCAACCAGACTTGCTGGCGCAGATCAGGGAGGCATCCACTAATTCACCTGCACCACCAGAGGTCACACTGATTTCCAGAGGGGGTCTTCTATGGAAGGAGAGCCAAGTTTTTGTGCCTGAAAGCATCCGGATTAAAGTTCTAGCCCTCCTCCATGATCACCCGTTAGCAGGACACTTTGGGCCCCATAAGACCTTGGAATTGGTACAGCGTACCTTCTGGTGGCCCAGCCTGAAGGAATTCTGCAAGAAGTATGTCGACTCCTGTCCTGTGTGCATCCGGAGCAAGGCAACAAGGAATTGGGCCTGGGGACTTCTGAAGCCTCTTCCTGCACCTGATCGGCCTTGGAGGATGATCACGATGGACTTTATTGTCGAGCTTCCCTGCTCTGAAGGTTGCACGGTAATTTTTGTGGTTGTAGATGGACTGACTAAGATGGCCCATGTCTTGCCCTTGAAAGGGACCCCATCTGCTCCAGAGACGGCCCGTGTCTTCATAAAGGAGATAGTCAGACTGCATGGAGTACCTGCTAACATCATGTCTGACAGGGGGGTCCAATTCACCTCCCGGTTCTGGAGGGCCCTGTGTGAGTGTTTGAAGATCGAGCTGGCTCTGTCATCTGCCTACCACCCCCAGACCAATTGACAGACTGAGCGTACCAACCAGACCCTGGAGCAGTACATTAGATGTTTCACATCCTTTGTCCAGGATGATTGGGTATCTCTGCTGCCCCTTGCAGAGTTTGCCTACAACAACGCTAGTCACTCAGCCACAGGGCAGTCCCCGTTTTTTGCTAATTACGGGTTTCACTTAACCTTTCTGCCTGACTTTCTTCCAGAGTCACCAGTTCCAGCAGTCCAGGACACTGTGACCTTCCTCAGTCATAACAATCGGGTGTTACAAGAGGCGGTATCCAAAGCTCAAGCAGACAGCAAGAAGACCTTTGATCGTAAGAGAAGAGGGGAATTGAACCTGCAGGTCAGAGATCAGGTATGGCTTTCCACGAACAATCTTAAATTAGCCTGTCCTTCTAAAAAACTTGCGCCCAAATTTTTGGGACCCTTTCCTGTAAAGAGAAGGATTAATGAGGTGTCGTATGAGTTGGTCTTGCCTGATTCAATGAAAATCCACCCGGTCTTTCATGTGTCCTTGCTAAAGTCCTCGGTGCCCGATCCCTTCCCGGGTAGAAGTTCCAGACCACCTCAACCCGTTTTTATCGATGGTAGCGAAAAGTATGAAGTGGAGGCTATCCTCGATTGTAGAAGGAGACAAGGTCAGAGACAGTTTTTGGTCAAGTGGAAGGGGTACAGTCCAGAAAGTAATTAGTGGGAACTCGATGGTAATTTGCATGCCAACAGACTGGTCCGTGCCTTTTTCTCTGCTCATCCGAAAAAGAGGCACCTTGTGGGCACCCGGAGATTGCCCCTTGTGGGGGGGCAATGTCAGGGTTTCTCCCGCATGGAACGCGAAGAGCGTGCACGCGTGGGGCGCGCGGTTTGCACGTGTGCGGCGTGCGTGTGCGCGTTAGCGCGGTTTGGCGCCAGTGGGCCTATTTAAAGGAGGCTGCTGCATCTACTCGGTGCTGTTTGTCTGCAGCTCTGTACCCGAACTACCTGCTATCTGCCTGCTGTTGTGATATCTGACCCGGCTACCGTCTGACCTCGCTGACCTCTCCTGCTCTGACCCCGGCCTGCCTGACCTTGCTTTGGACTGTACCTCTGTTGCCGAACCTCTGCCTGCCTGCACTTCTCTTCTGCCTGCTGTACTTACCTGTCTGCTTAGCCATTGTGACCCGGCCCGCCTGACTATTCTTCTGCTGTTCAAGTGTGCTGCACCTGGTCCTTGCTGCCGCTGCCTTGCCTGCTGATCGCTGCCTGCCTGTCTACCATCTTCTCTGCAGTTCCAGCATCCAGAAGTAACCAGCCGCTGCTTCCAGTCAGACACTCCTACCCCGCTGCGCTCACGGGGCCACTGTCTCCATTCCAGTGGTCCCTGAACCAGAGCTGTAAGAGAAGTCTTATTCCATCAAGTTGGGCTCATCACCAGGTACCTAACACTGACTGAACTCTCATGCATGCGCAGACATGACATCATCCTCGGCCGGCCAATGACAGCGGCTGCAGATGGAGACCCCGAAGTTGGCCATCCAAAGATGTCAGTGGCCGGGCAGGAAGCTCAAGGACGCTGCATCGCTGGAGCTGAGGTGAGTATTTTTTCAATTCAAAGCAGGACTAAACCCATCGATTAACATTTCCGACATGCCAAGAATGGTAACTGTCACATTTTCTTTCAACCAAACTGTCAAACCATCAAATGGCCGGTGTCATATGTGCAGCATCATGGCAGTTACAGATCAAACAGAAGCCAAGATGGCAGCTTCCTTGGTTGAAAAGCATAGGAGGATTTAGTTCCGCTTAAAGGTGCTATGAGCAAAAGGCCAGGTGATGAAAGCAAAAGTCAACCTTGTTTACCTTGTTTACTGACAAGTTAGGTGTTCCTAGCAATCGGTGATTCTCACATAGTGACATATTTGGTACTCTTGGCAACAGATCAGCCTTTTTTTTTTAGCAACGGGTCACATACTCTTACCAGCAGGTCATCCTCTTTTAGCAACAGTTCAGGTGCACTTAGCAACAGGTCAGGTGTTCTTAGTGTAGCACCCTCTAGTGTAGAGTGTATGTACATAGTTTTTTTAGTGTAGGTAAATTTAGGCTTGGCTGGCAACCCAGCCTGTGTTTTGAATCTGGGTCAGTGACTCAGGGAGGCTGGATGACTCAACAGGCAGCACCTTTGGTATCTCCCCTTACTTGCTGGAACTTTTGAGAAACTTTCAGAAGAATGAACAGGAGTTTAGGAGGAGCTGTCTGGAGTATTGATGAGGGCCCCAACCAATCCCCAGCCAAATGTGCTCAAGGTATTTGAGTTAACTGGGTTAACTGAAATACCTTAAGGTAACCCAGCAGGGGCAGTGTGAGTTTAGGTGAAAGCTGGAGATGGAGTGCTTGGGAGGCTTCCGGGGGCCATTGAGTGTAACCCCTAGTCTGGGGGGTGGCTGACCTTGGGCCTGAGGCTCAGGTACTGCAGGGATCCTCACAAAATGCACAGAGGAGTCCTGTCCAGAGGCGCTGGAGCAGGTGTGAAGACAGCAGGAGCCAGCGAGCATGTCCAGGAGAACTCCAGGTAGAAGACAGCCACGTAGCTGGTGAGTGAAAGGAGTGGCAGTCTGGGATGGATGCAGAGTCAGTCTGGGAGGACTGTGGAGAAGTAACCAGGAGGGCTGAAGTGCCTGAAGAGGTGGTGCTGGGATCAGTAGCCACAGGTAGATCCCACCTAAACAGAGTGTTTCTTCAAGCAAGTGATGTGCTGGAGGAAGAGGAGTGTACATAGAGAGTGTATATAATTAAAGTGTCCTTGAAGAGACTTTGTTCCAGTCAAGTGGACATCCCGTAATACTCCTATCCCCATCCAAGTTATTAAACCCCTGAATTTTAAAAAAACAAGCTGCAAGGGATGTTTTCTGTCTCAGTGAGCCTGTAGAAATTCGGTGAGCCTGGCCGTGTAGGGTGGGGGATCCCTATTCACCAGCGGCTCCTATGGGGGATGTGCTACATTAGCAACAGGTCAACCTCACTTAATGACAGGTTAGGTGCTCCTAGCAACAGGTCAGCCCCCCTTAAGCCTCGTACACACAATCAGATTTTCCGACTAGAAATGTGTGATGACAGGCTGTTGGTGGAAAATCCGACCGTGTGTATACTCCATCGGACAATTGTTGCCAGATTTTCGGTGGTCAAATGGCAGATAGCAGGTTTTAAAATTTTCCATGGACAAGTGTCTGTTGGCGGATTTTCCGAGCATGTGTACACAAGTCCATCGGACAAAAGTCCAAAGTACAAACACGCATGCTCGGAAGCAAGGACGAGCCAGAAGCCGTCGGTCTTGTAAACTAGCGTTCGTAATGCAGACATAACATTCGTGACGCGGAAAATTATGAAATCTCCAAATGCAGCGCACATTCTCTTCTTCTTTAATGGGATGATAATGAAGCTGCTTTGCCGGTGATACTGATGGAGTTTCTTGCAAACAAATTTTCAAAGGCTTTTTTTTTCTAGTGATATCAAGAATAATATTATGCTTCTTTTTCTTCTTTTTTTTTGATTTGGGCAACTTATCACAACACCATTATCCTGTAGTTTTTAAGATCAAAGATACAACTATGTTGGTGTCCCTTGTCAATTTTATATTGTATTTTTTAAAATGTAACTTCTACTCCTAAACTGTCATTTGAAGTAAAACACATAGCCAATTATTATGCTACACTATTTTTTTATTGTGCATTAAAAAAGAAAACAAGTAAAATTAGTGCCCGTTCACACAGGGGTGACACGACTTGCAGCACAACTCACAGACGCGACCTGCACACGACTTCAGCAGTGACTTGCAAAACGACTACTGTATAGAAGTCAATGCAAGTCGCCTGAAGTCGCCCCAAAAATAGTACAGGAACCTTTTTCTAAGTCGGAGCGACTTAAGTCGCTCCTATTAGAACGGTTCCATAGTACAGAACGGAGTGCGACTTGTCAGGTGGCTAAGTTGCCTGACAAGTCGCGGTAGTGTGAACGGGCACTAAGACATGCTATCTGCCAATAGAACTTAACCAAAAAGTACATTCTATGCATCCAAAAATATAGAAAATATACCAAATCAAATCATTATTATTCAACCAAGAAAATAATGTCAAAGCAATAACTCCAAGGCCAATAATAAATAACACGTTATCTCCTCTGATTCCGCAACATGGCTGGCTGACGAACGGCTGCTCAGAAACGAACTGAAAAACACTAAATGAAAAGCGCTAAATGAAAAACGCGAAAAGAAAAGCACGAATCAACACTCACCAAACTTCTACTAACACAAAATTAGCAGAAGGAGCCCAAAGGGTGGCGCTAAAGAGCTGAAAAACCATGTAGTACGTCATTACATTCGTGATTATTGGCCAACATTTGTGTGTGTGCAAGACAAGTTTGAGCCAACGCCCTTCAGACAAAATACCACGGTTTTGTTGGCGGAAAGTCCGATCTCGTGTGTACGAGGCATAAGGCTGGGTATACACTAGTAGAATGTCATTCAGTTCTTGACCGCAATGATGAGAAAATTCAGATGAGCAGGATGGAAAGTTTTTTGAAAAGCGCAAAATGAAAAGCGTGAAATGAAAAGCACGAATCAACATTCACCAAACTTCTACTAACAAGAAATTAGCAGAAGGAGCTCACAGGGTGGCGCTAAAGAGCTGAAAAAGCACATAGTACATCACTACTTTCGTGATTGTTGGCCAACAATTGTGTGCCGTATACATGCAAGACAAGTTTGGGGCAACGCCCTTCGGACAAATTTCCACGGTTTTGTTGGCCAACAATCCGATCGTGTGTACGAGGCTTTAGCTACAAGCCAGTTTCTCATAAAAAAAGATCACATAAAAATGTCAGGCTCTTCAATAAACAGGTGTTATGAATGGTCAGGCGATCATAGCGATAAATCAGAATCTTTTAGCAACTATTCCGGCACTTTCTTCCAGAATCAGGGAAGGTCAGACATTGTCTCATCTCAGCCTGCCTTGAGGAGTCCAGCAGATATAATGTCTTGTCCCGGAAGTGAGTTTGTGGGTGTTCTGATTACAGGAATGACTGCGGATGATGCAGAAGGAATGGAATCTGGGAAAGGGAGGCGATCCCGGACATTGAGGGGGTGACGTCAGGAGAGGAGAAAGTTGCCTGCATTGTCTGTAGCAATCAACATCCTTCATTGCTTTTATTCTGTGACCTGGGACACCAAAAATAAATTCTGGATCGGATTGGTCACTGCATCTTCGATTTCTCTAACTCATGAATCAGATTGGTTACTTTGGGCAACACCATCAGCCCTTCCTTAAGGGTCAGATGTATTGGAGTATATTACTGCAAATACGTTAATGCGTTGTATTTCACATGTTAACCTGCATTGCTTTAGCGCAACCTATTCATCTTCAATAGGCTTCCAATACACCGCGAAGCAAAACATATTGTAATGGAATGAATCCAGCACATCACAGCGCACAAGATGGTTCACATCTGTGCATTACACATCTGTGCATTTAGTGCATTACTGTGCACTAAAATGCAAATACATTATGCTGTGCTGCCTTGATGCATTATGATGTCATTAAATATTATCAGCTGCGCACTTATACTATATTGTCAAAAGTATTGGGAAGCCTGCCTTTACACGCACATGACTTTTAATGGCATCCCAGTCTTCGTCTGCAGTCATGTTGGAACAGGAAGGGACTATCCCCAAACTGTTCCCACACATTTGGGAGCATGAAATTGTCCAAAATGTCTTGGTATGATGATGGCTTAAGAGTTTTCTGTACTGGAACTAAGGGGCCACGCCCAACCCCTAAAAAACAACCCCACACCATAATCCCCCCTCCACCAAAGGATTTGGACCAGTGCATAAAGCAAGGTCAATAAAGACATGGATGAGCGAGTTTGGGGTGGAGGAACTTGACTGGCCTGCACAGAGTCCAGACCTCAACCCAATAGAACACCTTTAGGTTGAATTAGAGCGGAGACTGTGATCCATGCCTTCTCATCCACCATCATGCCTGACCTCACAAATGCACTTCTGGTCAAAAATTGCCATAGACATAGATAGTTTGTAGAACAGATATAACTTGTTAGGCTCATGGTTGGGGACCATGAAGTAGCTTTGAGGTGCAGAACAGAACAGGCTCTGCTTCCAGAATCCTGGAACAGGATCAGTCCATAGGTGCAGCCTTTTGTACAGTAATCCAGAACCCAATCCCAAGGTGCCAGGGGCACCGGTCGATCCCCTTATGGGGAAAAGAGACAATCTTCTCAGGGCTTCAAACTATTTAACAGCTCTCCCAGCCGCCAGCTCGGCACACCTCCCCAGGGATTGGCTGGGCCCTGCTCAATATTTAGGCTGGTCATTTCTCCCTCCCTAAACTCTGGAAACTTCTTCTAGATGCAGGGGGAAGCAATCAAAATCCCAGCCATGCAGCCCTGAGCAGAGAAGAATAAACAATCATTGCTCCTCTGGCTGCAACAGGAGTAAAAAACTAAATTTGCCTAGCAGCCTAACTAGGAAGATGCTACATATTTGTTGCAGTAATGTGTGGGCCCTAAGACAATTTCATATAAAAAAAAGTAATTTCCAGCAACGTATAATAACTGTTGAAGGCATTTGTGCTGTCCAAGCAGATTCTTTTTCTAAGTGGTGCAAAGGATTTGTTTGACAATTTTCTGTAACACAAAATGTATATTCTTTGGGGCATTTTCTGCCATGATAGGTTTTATTTTTATCATCTTCTCTGAGCTTTTTAACCACATGCCGACCGCCGCGCGCCAATTCACATCAGCAGAATGGCACAGGCAGGCAAAAGAGCGTACCCGTACATCCCTTTGAAATTTCCGCCTAGTGGGGGTGTGTGTGTGCCCCGCAAACTCGATGTTTCGCTGGCGGCCCGTGATTGCGGTGAGGAGAGGCAGAATGGGGAGATGCCTTGTAAACAAGGCATTTCCCTGTTCTGCCTAGCAACATGACAGGGAGCAGTGATCTCTGTCATGTTGTAGTGAGCCCATCCCCCTACAGTTAGAACACATCCAGGGGACACACTTAACCCCTTGATCACCCCCTAGTGTTTAACCCCTTTGCTGCCAGGGACATTTACACAGTAATCAGTGGCTATTTTTAGCTCTGATTGCTGTATAAATGTCAATGGTCCCAAAATAGTGTCAAAAGTGTCCAATCTGTCTAAGGCAATGTCACAGTTATGAAAAATTCGCAAATCGCCACCATTACTAGTATAAAAATAAAATTATAATAAAAATGCCATAAATCTGTCCCCTATTTTGTAGACGTTATAACTTAAACTTAAACCAATCAATATACACTTATTGCGATTTTTCTTTTTTTCTTTTTTTTACTAAAAATATGTAGAAGAATACATATTGGCCTAAACTGAGGAAGAAATTAGTTTTTTTATATATTTTGGGGGGATATTTATTATATTTATTATAGCAAAAAGTTAAAAATATTGCTTTTTTTTTTTCAAAATTGTCACTCTTTTTTTGTTTATAGCTCAAAAAATAAAAACCGCAGAGGTGATCAACTACCACCAAAAGAAAGCTCTACTTGTGTGTAAAAAAAGACATCAATTTTGTTTGGGTACAATGTCACACGAACGCGTCAGCTAAAGCAACGCAGTGCCAAATCACAAAAAAATGCTCTGGTCAGGAAGGGGGTAAATCCTTCCGGGGCTGAAGTTGCTAATATGAGCCTCTCAGCTATTTTAAACTTTTAAAAGTCCTAAGGGTCTTTAGTACTAAGAGCAGGCATAACATGGGGTCCACTAGAACCCATTAAAACTCTCTGCTGTGTTCACTTTTCAGAGGAGCCGGAAGACTTACTATAGTTCAATAGACATGAAGTGATCTCCACTTCCTCCTATTTAGTGGTCTGTACAGTTAAAAAGGAGCTCTGATATAAAGCAGACAAGTCTTCTAGCACATTCTAGATTTAGATTTTACTGAAATTATCACACAAAACAAAGGGATATGAATTTTCCCAAATAGGCCTCAATATTTAGATGCTCCTAGGGCAGTGATGGTGAACCTTGGCACCCCAGATGTTTTGGAATTACATTTCCCATGATGGTCATGCACTCTGCAGTGTAGTTGAGCATCATAGGAAATATAGTTCCAAAACATCTGGTGTGCCAAGGTTCGCCATCACTGTCCTAGGGCAACTCAATCTATAAATATGGCCCTGCTAAGCATTAATCGCATGTTCCTTACACTATACAGTATGTCAAAAAGTTTGTGGACATCTAACCATCACACCTATAGGAGCTTGTTGGTCATACCATTCCAAAACCATGGGCATCAATAGGGAGTTGACCCCCCTTTGCAGGTAAAACAGCCTCTACTCTTCTGGGAAGGCTTTCCAGTAGGTATTGTGTCCATGGGAATTTGTGCCCATTCAGCCAAAACAGCTGATGGTGGATGAAAAGACCACCCCAAAGGTGTTCAGTAGGGTTGAGGTCAGGGCTCTGTGTAGGCCATTTGAGTTCATCCACACCAAACTCATCACACCATGTCTCTATGGAGCTGGCTGGGGCGCAGCCTTGGTGGAACAGAAAAGGGCCTCCCCGAAATTGTTACCACACGGTTAGAAATGTATGTATAATTGTCTAAAATGGCTTTGTATACTTTACTATTAGCAGTAACCTTCAATGGAAACACCTGAACTCAACGATTTAGAAGGCTCTCCACAAATGTTTGGCCAAGTAGTGACACTTTGACAAGGAAGTAGTTAGCTTGGTAGAGTAAAGAGACAGACATATGATTGAGGTTCCATTTATATTTTTATCTGTCACTTTTGTGTTTCAGGGGCTAAACTGATCAGTTACAATGGGTAAGAATTAAATTGACCTCTGGACCAGATGTATGGCACCCTCTTTACTCTACCAAACCCACTGCAGGGAAATCAAGCAACCTGTAGGCAGGTGCAGCTTATTTCCTCCATTGTAAGTGGCGCTGCAGTTGGAAGGGAAGTCAAGAGGAACTGGGTTAGCTATCTGATATTCTGTATTCTGCCACCCCATGTGACTCTGACAGCCATCTTAGGTCAGGCAGAGCCTATTTAGGCCCTGAATTCCAGGCTTGGTGCTCATTGCATGTGTGGATAGTGTAGGGACAGGTCACCCATCTGACAGGTACAGTGATTAGCGGCAGGGAGAGGTTCCAGAAGGTTAGGGGAAGAATAATGCCATGCTTCCTGGGGACCTCCCCATTTGGGTACATTCTGCTACTCAAGGCAGTCACTGTTGACACATCAGAAAATGTGAGTGTTTCTGATCGGGCGCCTTCCCGCTGGGCTTGTTGTGAATTATTGAACTTTGACATTAATGCAAGTTCTGTTCCCTGCAACTCAACTCTGAGTGTTTCTGCCGCCACACCATGCTGTACCTCCCCACTAACCTCCTAAATAAAGTATCAACACATCTAGATACAGTATCTCACAAAAGTGAGTACACCCCTCACATTTTTTGTAAATATTTTATTCTATCTTTTCATGTGACAACACTGAAGAAATGACACTTTGCTACAATGTAAAGTAGTGAGTGTACAGCTTGTATAACAGTGTAAATTTGCTGTAGCCTCAAAATAACTCAACACACAGCCATTAATGTCTAAACTGCTGGCAACAAAAGTTAGTACAGACCTAAGTGAAAACTTCCAATTTGGGCCCAAAGTGTCAACATTTTGTGTGGCCACCATTATTTTCTAGCACTGCCTTAACCCGCTTGGGCATGGAGTTCACCAGACCGTCAAAGGTTGTCACTGGAGTCCTCTTCCACTCCTCCTCCTATCATGAAGCCGGTGGATGAAAGAAACCTTATGCTTCTTTACCTTCCATTTGGAGACATGCTTAGCCCATCCATCACCTTTACCCTCAGCTTCTTTACCAAGGCATTGGTTGTCTTGGAGGTGTGTTTGGGATCATTATCATGTTGGAATACTGCCCTGCGGCCCAGTCTCTGAAGGGAGGGGATCATGCTCGGCATCAGTATGTCACAGTACATGTTGGCATTCATGGTTCCCTCAATGAACTGTAGCTCCCCAGTGCTGGCAGCACCCATATACTCATATATATATAAATATATATCCCTATACAATATATACATAACCCTATATAATAATATATACCCCAATGCAATATATATACCTATACAATATATAGATAACCCTATATAATAATACTATATATATATATATATATATATACATATATATATATATATATATATATATATATATATATATATATATATATATATATATATCCCCTATACGATATATAGATAACCCCATATAATAATATAATATATATAGTATCAACAAACCCAGGCTCCAGGTTGCCATGGCGACTAGAAATTGGGTCCTGGTGCCTGGGCATCTGTCAGCCCATCCCCAAGCATTAGCAATTCCTATTACCCGATGCCCCCGGAGATGCCGTGCCAGGCAGCTTGTTGCTGACCGCATGGTCGGCTAGTTCTGGAAGGGCATCTATTAACGTCCTCCCAGAATCCCGCTCCCGGGGAGCACATCGGTCGTGTCCTGTGATTGCTGTGTCATTTGGACTTGGCTCATCAATCACAGTGGCCCTTTAGCATGTGATCAGTTGTGTCCAGTCACTGCTGATCACATTGTAAACAAATTTGCCAAATTTGTTTTCTTCATGCACTGTCACAGTGTGAGGAAAGGAGAGCCAGTAACTGGCAATTCTGACAGGCACATTTACACTAATAATCAGTGCCACCTCATCAGTGCCACCCCGTCGGTGCAGCCAGAAAATTTACTTACTTGCAAAATTTTCTAACAAATGAAGAAAAAAAAAAAAAATTTCAACATTTTCTGCCTTTTTTTAAATTTATTTAGCAAAAAATAAAACCCCAGTGGTGATTAAATACCACCAACAGAAATCTCTATCGGTCTCAAAAAATGATAAAGATGTCATATGGGTACAGTGTTGGATGACCTCGCAATTGTCTTTCAAAGTGCGACAGCGCTGAAAAATGGCCTGGGGCGGAAAGGGGGGGAAATAGCTCGGCAGGCAAGTGGTTAACCTCTAAAAATAAACAGAAAAAAAAATCTTCCAGTACAGTATGTACACTGCTAGGCATTGTTAATGTCATCAACTAAAACCGACTAAAACATTTTAGTCGACTAACTTAATACCATTTTAGTCTACTAAAATATGACCAAAACAATATTTTAGCCAAGACTAAAGCCTCGTACACACGATTGGATTTTCCAATGGGAATTGTGTGATGTGGGGATGTTGGTCAACTAATCGATTATGAAAATAATCATTAGTTGCAGCCCTACAGTCCATCACCTTTACCCTCAGCTTCTTTAGCAAGGCAGTGGTCACCTTGGAGGTGTGTTTGGGGTCTGCCCTGTGGCCCAGTCTCCAAAGGGAGGGGATCATGCTCTGCTTCAGTATGTCACAGTACATGTTGGCATTCATGGTTCCCTCAATGAACTGTAGCTCCCCAGTGCCGGCAGCACTCATGCAGCCCCAGACCATGACAATCCCACCGTTATGCTTGACTGTAGTCAAGACACACTTGTCTTTGTACTCCTCACCTGGTTGCCACCACACACACACTTGAAACCATTTGAACCAAATAAGCTTATCTTGGTCTCATCAGACCACAGGACATGGTTCCAGTAATCCATGTCCTTGGTCTGCTTGGCTTCAGCAAACTGTTTGCAGGCTTTCTTGTGCATCATCTTTAGAAGAGGCTTCCTTCTGGGACGACAGCCATGCAGACCAATTTGATGCAGTGTGCAGCATATGGTCTGAGCACTGACAAGCTGACCTCCCACCCCTTCAACCTCTGCAGCAATGCTGGTAGCACTCATATGTCTATTTCCCAAAGACAACCTCTGGATATGACACTGAGCACATGCACTCAACTTCTTTGGTCGACCATGGTGAGGCCTGTTCTGAGTGGAACCTGTCCTATTAAACTGCTGTATGGTCTTTGCCATCATGCTACAGCTCAGTTTCAGGGTCTTGGCAATCTCGTTATAGCCTAGGCCATCTTTATGTGGAGCAAAAGTTATTTTTTTCAAATCCTCAGAGAGTTATTTGCCATGAGGTGCCATGTTGAATTTCCATTGACCAGTATGAGAGAGTAAGAGCGAGAACATCAAATTTAACACACCTGCTCCCCATTCACACCTGAGACCTTGTAACACGAACGAGTCACATGACTCCGGGGAGGGAAAATGGCTATTTGGGCCCAATTTGGACATTTTCACTTAGAGGTGTACTCACTTTTGTTGCCAGCGGTTTAGAACATTAATGGCTGTATGTTGAGTTATTTTGAGGGGACAACAAATTTACACTGTTATACAAGCTGCACACTCAGAAAGTGTAATTTCTTTAGTGTTGTCACATGAAAATATGTAATTAAATATTTACAAAACTGTGAGGGGTGTATTCACTTTTGTCAGATACCAACATATCTTCACTTTAATAAGCAAGGCTCAGATTGACTCGTACCTCAGTTGTGCAATTTTTTTGGTGAATTGACATTTAATATTTATATTAATAAACCCATCCCATAAATTGGCTACCAAAGGTAACCGCGGGTGACAGGTGCTCTTTAACATCAGTAGCTCAGGCCTTGGCGTGATTGTGCCGTAATAATCGGATTTTATTTGAGGTGTCGTTGCAGCAGGTGATGATTTGGAGCAGTCGTGTCTGCTGGACAAAGCGATGAAATGATCCTCGCTGTTTGGTCTGCTCCCCGCCCCCGCTGCTGAATTGTTTTTGCTATTAAAATCCTTAGGCTGAGACAGATTATTTTACCATGCAGAGAAGCCACAGGACTGCAGTGAGAAAGCAGCTGACACTGGGCATCTTCCAGGTATCGTTTTTCATTACATTTTTTTTTTTTAAACGGTTTATAGACACACATCAGGATGACGTTCGACAAAAGCCTCCGTCTTAACTGAAATCATTCCGCTTTCACATATTCAGTTATATACGAGTATTCACATGTATAGAGCATGGGGTGGTTAAAACCCTTGTAACTTTTTTTATTTGCTGTCTGTTCCATTGGAGAAATTCCTTCTTACTTCCTGTCCTGGAGACATAACAGGAAGTAAAAGGAAATCTCTCCAAAATGAGGGAGAGTTGTCACTGGAACGAGCATCACCTTAGGAAGATTTCCACTGTGCGACAGTAGTCACCAACATACCTCCCAACTGTCCCGGATTTCGAGGGACTGTCCCTGATTTGGAGCAAGGTCGCTCTGTCCCTTATTCCTCCTCATTTGTCCCTAATTTTGGTCTGATCTATATAGATGTATATAAAATGCACTTTTTATCATTCAAAAGGTGTTTCCCAGTGCTAAATCTTTTATCCAATTTCTAAATTGCTGCATTTGTCAATTTTAAAAGCCAATATAAAGGAATAGTAGTGGTAAAAAAAAAAATCCTTGTGGATTTAATTAATCTTTTTTTTTTTTGGTTAATTCACCTTTAAGGGGGTGTGACAGGAGGCGTGTCATATACCTACATACAATTGCCAGTAGGTGTCCCTCATTCCCATCTCAAAATGTTGGGTGGTATTTACACCAAGACATAAAGAGAGAATCTCTCTAGTGGGGACACAAACAGCAGCAAAAGAGGGCTTCCAACACATTCCTACTCTATCCTGCACTTCAAAAAAGTTTGAGCTTTAGATCGACTTTCACTAGACAGCGGGGCGGATTTACTAAAACTGGAGAGTGCAACATCTGGTGCAGTTCTGCATAGAAACCAATCAGCTTCCATCTTTTTCTTGATTGTTAAAGCTTAACTGAACAAGCTGAAGCTGATTGGCTATCATGCACAGGTGCACTAGATTTTGCACACTCCAGTTTTTAGTAAATCAACCCCAATATATCTTGAAGCAGCAGCCTAGGGAGCTTGGAGCCTCGGGGGCACAATCGCAGGACTAGACATAATAAATGGCAGCAATATGATATAATAATTTGCAAATTCGGATCCCAGTGAGCCAGTGGGTCTCTGCCAAATGCATTCCATAGAACTATAATTTATTATAGCACTATTGAATCACATCACTTGAACAGGCCGTATTTTGATAGATATCAAATGGCAACTCTACACAAAACTGGTGGATACTAGGGCAATGAATACTTCTCTCACCCTCTCAGGTCAGAATAATGGAATCTGTCATTGCTGCCTGTTTTCTTTTTTTTTTAACCGCTTTAAGACCAGCCAACGTTGTACTATGGCAGGTTGGCTCTCCTGGGTCAATCACCGCTATTGTACATCGGTCTGCCAGGTGGCCGAAGACCCGAACAAAGCCAATGCTTTGTTCGTCTCTGATCTAGTAACCTGTAAGCGATGTCATGACATCACATCCTGGTTACTGGCATCTTAAAGGCACCAGTTTAAAAAAATAGAAAGTATTCAAAAACGCTGCTCTTGACCCCCAATCCCTCCATAAAGAGTATCTGTCACTGCTTATTACTGTCACAAGGGATGTTGGCTGCTGAATAGGGAACTGCTCGGATTCAGCGCTGAGGAAGAGGAAGGTCCCTCGAAAACACATGCTGTGACCGTTGACCCCAGGTGGACACCATCCATTGACTCTAGGAGTGAGGAAGCCAAGACACATCGTGCAAGCCGGGCAGTCCGAGCAGTTCCCCATCCAGCAGCCAGCGGCACAGTTATCCAGACTCTGTTTCTATATTGCAACTCATCCATCTATCCAGCTGCATGTGTATGGGACTATGTCACTACAACAGGCTCATTGTCCCTCTGGTTTTTATGTGTTCTTTTCTTACCTTTGTGAGTATACACTTTTTAATATAGTTTAATTAAATCTTTTGGAACTTACTACACTAGAGTGGTTGCTCTGTCCCCCCCCCCCCCCCCGCCCCCATCCTCCTTGCTGATAGCGTCACACCTAGTCTATTAGTTTCTCTGTCCAGTTATAGGGTTACCTGCTCATTAGCCCCCCATTCTTTTGGTTGTTACTATTGTTTACTGTATGTCACATCAACATTGTCAGTTCATCCACAACAATATCATTTGCTTTACAACTATCCATGAGTGGTTGAGCGCTGGAAGCCATGCGCGACTTTTGGCGGAAGGCATCATTTATTAGCTTGGGCTAATACTTATTAGCCATCTACAATATGTAAAAAACAATCATGGCTGGAGGGTGTGCTACCTCACCCAAAGGTATGAACTTGAGGAGTGCACACCAACTTGGTGGCATATCAGAATAATATAACTTTACCCTCTCATTGTTGGTCCTTATGTTTCTTGCAAGTGCATTCCCACAGGCTGGGGTGCATGGTTAAGGTAGCACACTTTCCAACCATGACTGTCCTCCTAAAAGAGGGACATCTGAATAGGAATGAGAGAGAAAGGAATTTGGTTCCAAAAGAAGGGCAGTCCCTCCAAATAAAGGGCAGTTGAAAGCTATTACATCAGTCTACTTAAAACATGATGGCACTGGATATGTGACATAAGTGATGTATCATATCTCCAAACTTTCTGAGATGAGGGACAACTTTTAGCAAAAAAAGTGTCCAGCCAAAGGACACACCCATGAGGAATTAATAAACTTAATTGGTTAAACTCACAATGTTGATGCTTTTCCTTTCTGTTGGATTTTCAAAATAATAGATGCAATAATATGGAGGTTGGATGACCTATTTAGTGTAGTACACACTCTGGCAGTTAAATAATACATTTTATATAGAGGCCCACAGAAGGGCAACTGGTTTAGAGTGATTTGGGTCCAAAAGAAGCACAGTCTATCCCAGCCCTTCAACAAAGAGGAACCATTGAAATAAATTTGCGGTCTCAGGTAATCCCTGACAAAAATGACTAAGGGGTTGATTTACAAAAAGTGGAGCATGCAACATCTGGTGCAGCTGTGCCCGGTAGCCAATCAGCTTCTAAGTTTAGCTTGTTCAATTAAGCTTTAAAAAAAATAAAAAAATTAAAGCTGATTGGTTTCTATGCAGAGCTGCACCAGATTTTGCACTCGCCAGTTTTAGTAAATCAACCCCTATATCGACAACTCATGATACATTAACCCCCCTGGTGGTATTCCCGAGTCTGGCTCGGGGTGGAAGTTTTGTACCAAAAGCGGTAACCCCGAGCCAGACCCGGGACCGCATCGCTGAATGCAGGATGAGATTACTTACCTTCTCCCCTGGATCCAGCGATGTCCCCCCGCTGTACGAGCGGCTCGTCCTCCCACGGATCTATCACGGAGCCGATCTCTGTTCCCTACGAGCGTTGTGACTCACAGGGGTGGAGATCGGTGCCAAATTCAAAAAGTAAAACACACAGTATACATACAGTATAATGTAATCTTATAGATTACATTGCTGTATGTAATTATTTCACATCCCCTTTGTCCCTAGTGGTCTGCCCAATGCAGTTTTATATTATAAAAACTGTTCTTTATGCCTGGAAACTGGAGATTGTCCATAGCAACCAAAACTCACTTTACATCAAAAATGATTTTAGACCAGTTAGAAAACAGCGATAATAAATTGGAATCACTCGCAGAATTGAGGGATAGCGATTTGTGGGGAGATCCGTCATCAAATATTGAAAAGTAATGACAGTGACAATTCTGCAACTGAGCAAATTTCAGTGTTTTTGATTTGATTACATTATTGAATATTTTTTATTATTATTATATTATTATTTGGTATAGTTATTTATAGTTATTTATTATATTATAATTTATGATTTCATTTTTCAAACTTTATCATACCCGGGATGTCTGCTAGACTCTGGTTTGAACAGATTTAAGAGAGTTATTCCTAAGAATTGCAGGATTACAATATAAAACGCCAAATTTTCATGCAAAATAATTGTACCGCTTTTAGCACCTAAAATACGAAATAATCATACCGCCAGGGAGGTTAATGTGATAGTAAGTGGGAAGAATGCTCCCTATACTTGTGGTCATTGGGAAGAACTACCCCCTAACAGATTGCTAAAAAGATCAATGGTGTCAGTGGGAAATTATCTGAGAGGCAGAAATCGCTCATTGCTCTTAGAACCTCTGGAGGAACCCTAGGCTTCCATGGAACCCTGGTTGAGAAACCCTGGCTAATAAAAACGCTGGTCCTCAGAGTACAACTGGTCTCCATGGCCGAAGGGGGTAAAAGAATACTTCCTAGTCAATAACCTGAGCCGTCCTTTCCACTTGTTTGAAATGACATTTGTCTGAACACACGCACATAACCTGACTTGAGTTTTTCACCCCATAAATAACCTGTAATCTGCAGGAATAAGGAGCGCAGTTCCGAGCTTGGATAGTAATCACAGACAGCTAAATATGTGCCTGTGTTTCCCACAGCACAGCTCCACTAAACACTTATAGGGGCTCTGGGACACTGACTTCCTCTGCTTACATGCAGCATTCCGGCCTGTGTCTAGTCAAAATTAATTTTTTTTCCTTTTTTTACACACTCCTGATGAGAAAATCAGAATTTGGGGAGAAGTCCCTTGTCCAGGCGCTATTCCTTCTTTTATCCCTGGCCTCGCCGACATTCTCCCAGGTTTTATTTAAATCAGGAGCTTTGTGTTGGGATAAAATATATGTTTCACTTTAGGTTTTCAAAGGCTTCGCGTTGGAGAGTTGATGTATTTTACAGACTATTTATTGCTCTGGAGCTGCAAACGCTGTTCCGTAAATACTGTACACACATAACTGGATGTTTATTGAGGTACGATGGTGATGACTGGCGGAGACGAAGTTAAAGAGGACCTTCAAAGCAGCAGGTGAACGGCAAAGAAGAGAACACCTGGTTAATGCAGACCTTGCATGAAAATGTGTGTACTGCTTGACTGTTAAGAAGTATAGAACCAATGCCATGAGTCATAAATGTCTGTTTTTACACTGAGTGCCAGAGAGGCCTTTTACTAACCCAAAAATCTACTTTAGGGCATAGACCATTACCTACTTGACCTCCAGAAGGTTTTTACCCCCTTCACTTCCAGAGCATTTTTTGCTATTCAGCACTGTGCTACATTAACTGGCAATTGCATGGTCATTCGTCACTGAAGGCAGGTTTTTATTTTTTGTTATATAAATAAAAAATAACTGAAAATTTTGAAAAAAAAGATATTTTCTACTTTCTGTTATAAAACATATAGAATAAAATCAAATTCTGATTCTACCCTACCAACCGCTCATTGTCCACCACCCATCTCTGCCAATCCCTCCACTGGCAAACAATAACATACAGTATACAAAGCCTTTCACAACTCTGCCTGGAACTACATTACCAATTTTGTCTCCAAATATCACCCAAACCGTCTTCTCTGCTTTTCTCAAGACCTCCTGCTCTCAAGCTCTCTTGTCACCTCCTCCCATGTTCATCTCCAGAACTTCTCCAGAGCCTCTCTCATCGTCTGGAATTCTCTACCTCAGTCTCTCTGACTATCACCTACTTTGGCTGCCTTTAGGCAATCCCTGAAAACTCATTCCTTCAGGGAACTCCAGCTAACTGAACTTTTAGCACTTCCAGCTAATCCCCCCCCAATTATAACCTTTTGTACCACCCTATTAGATTGTAAGCTTTTATGAGCAGGGTCTTCTTAACCCTGTATTTTTTTGTATTGTAACTGTACTGTCACCCTGTATATGGGGTCAGCTCCAGGGGGCTCGTGTGGCCACCCTGACATATTAACATACCCGCCTCCAGAAAATCTAAGAAGTCATCCCGCCCTGGGAGATGGGAGGCTGAGCTGGGAGGGGAAAAGGATTTATACCAGGAGAGGTGATGGGGGGACTTGGGAGAGGGAGGACAATCTAGTCAAAGATGAGGATTTAGGGGTGGAAATCATCACTCTGTACATAGCACCCTCCTGGACCCTGAACTCTGTACATAGCACCCTCCTGAACCCTGCACTCTGTACAAAGCACCCTCCTGAACCCTGCACTCTGTATGTAGCACCCTCCTGAACTCTTTACCCTGTACGAAGCACCCTCCTGGACCCTGCACCTATGTTCACATATCCGCCCGCACGTTCTAGCACTAGTTCTCTACCCTCCCAGAGTACCCATCCCCAATACGTATCTGACTACCCCAACCCCTTAGCACAAGTCCACTTTCCTTACAAAGAGCCCCCCAGCACTTATTCGATCCCCTTCTCTGACCAGCCCCACACAATAATCTATCCATCCGATCTGCAATGTCCAGGAACCAGGCACCTGGTAAAAAAACATACTGTTCAGTGTTCACGGTGTTTGTGACAGATTGCCCTCTCTGTCCCTCTAATAATTAAATCCCCTACCACAAGTATCCGTTTATCTTTTTTTGTAACCTTGCCCCCATCTTTACCGGAGGAGATGTTCCCATGGTTCCCCTTGCATTTTGGTGGAGTCTCAATGTCTGGTACAGTCCCAATGTGCACATCACACTCTACTGGAGTTTGCACATGAGTGTCACACTCTGCTGAAGTCTCAACGTTAGTGTCACACTCTTCTGGAGTCTCAACTTGAGCGTCACACTCTTCTGGAGCCTGAACGTGAGTGTCACACTCTTCTGGAGCCTGAACGTGAGTGTCACACTCTTCTGGAGCCTGAACGTGAGTGTCACACTCTTCTGGAGCCTGAACGTGAGTGTCACACTCTTCTGGAGCCTGAACGTGGGTGACACACTCTTCTGGAGCTTGAAAATGGATGACACATTCTTCTGGAGCTTGAACGTGGGATTGTCTGAATGTGGGTGACAGTATATTGGAGTCTGAATGTGGATGACACACTCTTCTGGAGCCTGAATGTGGACGACACACTCTTCTGGAGCCTGAACGGCCCACCATTCTGGAGCCTGAAGGGCCCACTGTGCTGGAGCTTGAATGGCCCACCCTTCAGGAGTCTGAATGGTCCACCCTTCTGGAGTCTGAATGGTCCACCCTTCTGGAGTCTGAATGGTCCACCCTTCTGGAGTCTGAGCGGCCCACTCTTCTGGAGCCTGAAAGGCCCACGCTTCTAGAGCCTGAATGGCCCACCCTTCTGGAGCCTGAACAGCCCATCCTTCTGGAGCCTGAATGGCCCATCCTTCTGGAGCCTGAATGGCCCATCCTTCTGGAGCCTGAACGGCCCACCCTTCTGCAGCCTGAATGTGTGTCTGAATCACTGAGAGCATGTGGCCTGGTACAGTTTAGGAGGAGGGGGTTGCTCTCTTGTCCCCCCTTTTCCTGTGGCCTGCCAGGTTGCATGCTCAGATAATGGTCTGCCATGGATTTTGGGGGGTCCCTCACACCATTTTTTTTATTATATCTTTTCATGTGGCAACACTGTAGAAATTACACTTTGTTACAATGTAAAGTAGTGAGTGTACAGCTTGTATAACAGAGTCAATTTGCTGTCCCCTCACCGCTGGTAACAAAAGTGAGTACACCCCTAAGTGAAAATGTCCAAATTAGGCCCAATTAGCCATTTTCCCTCCCCGGTGTCATGTGACTCATTAGTGTTACAAGGTCTCTGGTGTAAATGGAGAGCAGGTGTGTTAAATTTGGTGTTATCACTCTCACTATTTCATACTGGTCACTGGAAGTTCAATACGGCACCTCATGGCAAAGAACTCTCTGAGGTTCTGAAAAAAGCTAAGCTATAAGAAAATTGGCAAGACCCTGAAACGGAGCTGCAGCATGGTGGCCAAGACCATACAGCAGTTTAACAGGACAGGATCCACTCAGAACAGGCCTCGTCATCGTCGACCAATGAAGTTGAGTGCACATGTTCAGCGTCATATCCAGAGGTTGAGAGAGAGAAATTCTTACTGCAGAGTATGCCTAAAATTCAACTTGGATCTAAGACCCCTTTCACACCAGGGCGTTTTGCAGGCGCTATAGCGTTAGAAATAGCGCCTGCAAAACGCCCTAAAGAAGCTGCACCATTGTGTGTAGTGTGAAAGCCCCGAGGGCTTTCACACTGCAGCGGTGCGCTGGCAGGACGTCAGAAAAAAGTCCTGCCAGCAGCTTCTTTGGAGCGGTGAAGGAGCGGTGTGTTTACCGCTCCTCCACCGCTGCTGCCCATTGAAATCAATTGGGCAGCGCTGTATTGCCGGCGGTTTTAACCCTTTCGCGGCCGCTAGCGGGGGGTAAAAGCGCCCGCTAGTGGCCGAAATGTGCCGCAAATCCGCCGCAAATCCGGCGGTAAAACGCCGCTAAAAATAGCGGCGTTTTACCGCCGATGCAAGGTGCGGTGTGGTGTGAAAGGGGTCTTAGTGCAAACATCTGAGAAAATCATTAAGCCAATAACACGAGAAGGAAATTACATTTCTGGGGGTGTTCTGTACACCAGCAATGTACAGAATGTCACCAGGTTGCCATATTGAATCACATTTTTTGCCAGTTTTACAAAATCGCATCTTCAGATGGAAATATAAAGGAAATTTTTTTAATAACAATTACATTTCAAAATGACTTGTTTGGCAATATTATATGCTACATTACTTTCTTTAATTAAAGTAGAATATCCCTTTAAAGCTAAAACGTATTCAGTTTTAGATATATTAGGGCAAGGTTTAGAACCTCTGACTATTTTTATTTTTTGCTGTCTCTGTTAGGCTCGGTTCACACCTGCAGTTTGCTTTTGGTCCTTTCTGCAGTGCTTTTTGCTGTGCATTTTGTGTTTTTGCACACCATTTTACCCTGATTTAGCCATGATATACATTTAAAAATGTTTATCCTTTTTTTTTGACCAATTTGTGGTCAGGCAGATTTAAAAATGCAAAATGCAAATTGTGCTGGTAAAATTGCGGCAAAATCGCAGCAAAAACGCACTACGTGCTTTTCTGCAGCTTCTCCTTTGAAGTCTATTGAAACAAATAAGATTAATAGGAAACCCTGTGAAATGAGCTGTAGTACGTTTCAACAAAAAGCACCAAAAAACACATAGGTGTGAACCAGGCCTAAATGGGGCTCACCTTCTTTATTTGTAATGA
Source organism: Lithobates pipiens (assembly GCF_037356315.1). NCBI lineage: Eukaryota > Metazoa > Chordata > Amphibia > Anura > Ranidae > Lithobates > Lithobates pipiens. The sequence goes on along the minus strand of NW_027507784.1, from coordinate 313,935,274 downwards.
TGACCATTGTCACAAGGACAAAAGGTTATAGAAAATCCAAAACGTCATGGATTTATCCTCGGTTTACACTAGATGCGGTGCGAATTGACAGCGAATTTGCTGCGGATTTCACACCCCATCAAAATCTCAACCTGTTCCTGCAAACCGTTTGCGGAGTGTGTGTTAAGTTAACAACACCCCAAAATTAGTTTGCAAAATATGCAGTGCGATTTGCAGAATCAAATCGCATGGGTTTTCCGATTCTGGCACGGACAACAAAAGGGTCCTGCGCAAGTTTGTCGCAAATGCGGTGCGATTTGAGCCATACAAATCCATAGCTCAATTGGGACACCTGTTGAGGTGACAACTGTCCATCTTAATGCAAGGGCACTCCTGGGCACTGCCCAGGGGCCCCAGGTACATTGGGGGCCCACAATAATCTTGCATTAAATCATACTTGCCAACTGTCCCGGATTTGCTGGGACAGTCATGCTTTTTACTGACTGTATAAGGGTCTGGTAGGTGTTGACTGGTCTTTGATTTATGGAATGTTTTCTTTTTGTAAAATCGATTTTATTGAAAGTACTAATGAATATGTGTTTAATTCTATCAACTATTTATACTTTATTTCTTGAAAGTAGGTGTGGAAATTGGGGCACGCTGGTAGGGGCCCAAGTGCATTACTTTGCACAGGGGCCCATGATGATATTAAGAAGACCCCAGTCTAAGGAGGGAGGGATAAGGAGGACTCATCTCACTTCTTGAATATTTGGAACACAAACTCAAGGGAGGAAACCTCACCAACGAGACACAGACAGAAAACAAAAACTAACAGCGGTTTTGATTCTTCCCTACCCTATCCAAACCCAAAACAAAAATGGATTTAGATATACTTAAGACTCCAGGAGGCAGATGGCAGAAGTGTACTCAGCTGTGCCTTTCTCTGTTCTGGCAGAACAGTCACTACGGGGTCTCCAATTGTTTCCATGGAGGTCAGCTTAGCGGGACACCGTCCCTTCTTAAGCGAGTAAAAAGTGCGCCGTGTTCTTATGAGTTGCCAGCGAACCCATGCAATGGCTAGTCTACTCAGCTATTTCCTCTTGTCGAAGAACAAAAAAACGATATTTGGCGTTTAAGCAGCTCTGCTATGCAGCCTATTGTTTCATGTTGGCTGCCAATGAGGCTCGCATGTCGTTTTCTTCCTTAAGATTATACAGAGGAGATGGCTCCCTACATTTTACTTCAATTCCAGCCAAGATGAAACATCCATTTCTATTAGCCTGTGAACTGTACTTAGTAAATCATTGGTGAGAATATCACTAGAGTCGAATTTACAGAACTCTTGCAGCATTTTTCCTATACATAATCAATTTTTATTGATTTTTATTTATTAATGAGAGTTTTTTTTTTTTTATAAATACAAAAAAAAGGAAGAGAAAAAAGGACTGAAGGACTCACAGTAGCTTAGGTGAGTCTGGGCAATTGCTGTTGGTTCAGATACCACAACTTAGTGGGTGGGGGTATGGCGTTGGCAGTCTGAATATTCAAGGGGTCTATGAATATCCCTGGGCAAGGACAGCCCAAAAGGTGGGGAGATGGCCCTTAAATATTGAAAAGGCTGGCCAGTGGTATTTTTTTTTTTTTGCTGTGGCTGGTTGGAATATGGAGTGCTGAGCTGAAGATCATGAGGCCTGGGAGGGGACCCTGGGGCTGGGGGGCTCTTCCTCTAGGCTTAAGCTGAGGAAAGAAGGAGAGGAAGAGGGATTAGAGGGATCTTCACCACTCTTCACTCTTATTCAGGAGACACCTTGTCTGGCATAAGAAGACCTGTACAGCAGGAGGCTTGAACAGCAGTCTTAGCAAAATTAGCAAGAGTCAAAGGTAAAGTGTGAGTATATCTACCTATCATCCCCAGAGACAACTAAGGCCTCATGCACACGAGACGCAGTTAAACGCGCGTTCAGATGCAGTTGGACAGTTTTTTCAACTGCACCTGAACTCATTCAATGTTATCCTATGTGTCCATGCACACAGTCTCGTTTTTTTCCGTTTATATGCAGTTGCGTTTAATCTCGTTTTTCCAGAAGCAAAAAAATGCGTTCAGAAACAAAAATTTCTGCGTTTCAGACGCAAAACGCGGCTAAACGCGGCACCCGCGTTTAGCCGCGTTTGCGTTTATATGCGTTTTTAAAGGTGACCTTTTTTTTTACATTAAAAATCTCAAAAATGATTGCAAATGATGAAAAACCATTAGAAAAATATTTTATTCCACAACTTGTGGCAAGTGACATGGCAGGTGGCAAGTGATGTGGCAAGTGGACAATCCACAACTTGTGGCAAGTGACGTGGCAGGTGAAGTGGCAAGTGACGTGGAAAGTGGACAATCCACAACTTGTGGCAGGTGACGTGGCAAGTGACCTGGCAGGTGACGCGGCAAGTGACTTGGCAGGTGACGTGGCAAGTGGAAAATCAACAACTTGTGGCAGGTGACTGGCATGTGACGTGGCAAGTGGACAATCCATAACTTGTGGCAGGTGACGTGGCAAGTGACGTGGCAAGTGGACAATCCACTTGTGGCAGGGGACGTGGCAAGTGACGTGGCAAGTGGACAATCCACTTGTGGCAGGTGATGTGGCAAGTGACGTGGCGAGTGGACAATCCACAACTTGTGGCAGGTGATGTGGCAAGTGATGTGGCAAGTGGACAATCCACTTGTGGCAGGTGACGTGGCAGGGGACGTGGCAAGGGACGTGGCAAGTGGACAATCCACAACTTATGGCAGGTGATGTGGCTGGTGACGTGGCAAGTGGACAATCCACATCTTGTGGCAGGTGACGTGGCAGGTGACGTGGAAAGTGGTGTGGCAAGTGGACAATCCACAACTTGTGGCAGGTGATGTGGCTGGTGACGTGGTAAGTGGACAATCCACAACTTGTGGCAGATGGCATGGCAGGTGACGTGGAAAGTGGACAATCCACATCTTGTGGCAAGTGACGTGGCAGGTGATGTGGCAAGTGACGTGGCAAGTGGACAATCCACAACTTGTGGCAGGTGACGTGGCAGGTGATGTGGCAAGTGATGTGGCAGGTGATGTGACAAGTGGACAATCCACATCTTGTGGCAAGTGACGTGGCAGGTGACATGGCAAGTGACGTGGCAGGTGACGTGGCAAGTGACATGGCAAGTGGACAATCCACATCTCGTGGCAAGTGACGTGGCAGGTGATGTGGCAAGTGACGTGGCAAGTGGACAATCCACAACTTGTGGCAGGTGACGTGGCAGGTGATGTGGCAAGTGACGTGGCAGCTGACGTGGCAAGTGACATGGCAAGTGGACAATCCAAAACTTGTGGCAGGTGACGTGGCAAGTGACGTGGCAGGTGACGTGGCAGGTGACGTGGCAAGTGATGTGGCAAGTGGACAATCCACAGCTTGTGGCAAGTGACGTGGCAAGTGGACAATCCACAACTTGTGGCAGGTGACGTGGCAGGTGACGTGGCAAGTGAACAATCCACAACTTGTGGCAGGTGACGTGGCAAGTGACGTGGCAGGTGATGTGGCAAGTGACGCGGCAAGTAGACAATCCACAACTTGTGGCAGGTGATGTGGCAAGTGACGTGGCAGGTGATGTGGCAAGTCACGTGGCAAGTGGACAATCCACAACTTGTGGCAGGTGATGTGGCTGGTGACGTGGCAAGTGGACAATCCACAGCTTGTGGCAGGTGGCATGGCAGATGACGTGGAAAGTGGACAATCCACATCTCGTGGCAAGTGACGTGGCAGCTGACGTGGCAAGTGACGTGGCAAGTGGACAATCCAAAACTTGTGGCAGGTGACGTGGCAAGTGACGTGGCAGGTGACGTGGCAAGTGATGTGGCAAGTGGACAATCCACAGCTTGTGGCAAGTGAACAATCCACAGCTTGTGGCAGGTGGCATGGCAGATGACGTGGAAAGTGGACAATCCACATCTCGTGGCAAGTGACGTGGCAGCTGACGTGGCAAGTGACGTGGCAAGTGGACAATCCAAAACTTGTGGCAGGTGACGTGGCAAGTGACGTGGCAGGTGACGTGGCAAGTGATGTGGCAAGTGGACAATCCACAGCTTGTGGCAAGTGACGTGGCAAGTGGACAATCCATAACTTGTGGCAGGTGACGTGGCAAGTGACGTGGCAGGTGACGTGGCAAGTGATGTGGCAAGTGGACAATCCACAGCTTGTGGCAAGTGACGTGGCAAGTGGACAATCCACAACTTGTGGCAGGTGACGTGGCAGGTGACGTGGCAAGTGAACAATCCACAACTTGTGGCAGGTGACGTGGCAAGTGACGTGGCAGGTGATGTGGCAAGTGACGCGGCAAGTAGACAATCCACAACTTGTGGCAGGTGACGTGGCAGGTGACGTGGCAAGTGAACAATCCACAACTTGTGGCAGGTGACGTGGCAAGTGACGTGGCAGGTGATGTGGCAAGTGACGCGGCAAGTAGACAATCCACAACTTGTGGCAGGTGATGTGGCAAGTGACGTGGCAGGTGATGTGGCAAGTCACGTGGCAAGTGGACAATCCACAACTTGTGGCAGGTGATGTGGCTGGTGACGTGGCAAGTGGACAATCCACAGCTTGTGGCAGGTGGCATGGCAGATGACGTGGAAAGTGGACAATCCACATCTCGTGGCAAGTGACGTGGCAGGTGATGTGGCAAGTGACGTGGCAAGTGGACAATCCACAATTTGTGGCAGGTGGCGTGGCAGGTGATGTGGCAAGTGGACAATCCCCAACTTGTGGCAAGTGACGTGGCAAGTGGACAATCCACAACTTGTGGCAGGTGCCGTGGCAAGTGACACGGCAAATGCAAGTGTACAACTGCTCTCTATGCTGCTGCTGCTCACTCTGATCAAAATAGCAGAAATAGTTAAAAAAAATGCTTTGAGAGCTTGGGGAGGGTCTACATGATGTTATCTTTATAAACGCGTTTAAACGCAAACGCGTTTAAACGCAAACGCGTCTAAACGCGTCTAAACGCGTCTAAATGCGACATGCAAACGCGGCAAAACGCGCGTTTCTAAATGCGCGTTTCAGCTTTTTTTTAACAGAGGTTTCATCTGCGTCTCGTGTGCATGAGGCCTAAGGGAGAAGGCAGTGGGATGCAATATTCAGCCAGCCTTTAAAGAGACAGTGTCACAGTTTACCTAAAACCCTTGCTCTGGGACACATTCAAGGAAGCAAGGTGCGCCTGTATTTTGCCAAAATAGGTAGCATAGAGCACCTGCAAACAGTTGGGATGTTGCCATTTGCACTGCGGGGGCAATTGAGCTCCTGCAAACAGTTGAGATGTTGCCATTTGCAGTGAGGGGACATAGAGCTCCTACTAGCAATTGGGACATTAGATACTACACAGGGTGACTTAGCCCACGTACACACGATCAGAGATTTTGCCAACCAAATCCGTCGGATTTTGCCCATCGGATTTAGTCTGACGGATTGTGTCCGAAACTGTTGCATACACACGGTTGGGCCAAGTTGGCGAAAAATCCGATCTTTCAGAACGTGGTGACGTAATTTCGTTACGATGGGACTACATTCAGGCTAGTAGCCAATAGCTTTGATGTAGGAATTTGATCTGAGCATGCGTGGCACTTGGTCCGATGAAAATGCTCTACACATGATCGGATTAGGTCCGTCCAGCCCAGTTGGTCGGGAAATATTTCCAACATGTTGGAAAATTGAGTCGGACGGAGATTCGGACGGAATCAGTCCGATGCATACCACACACAGTCGGATTATCTGACGACACGGTCCGATAAGACTCATTCCGACAGATTCTCTGACCGTGTGTACAAGGGCTTAGACATAGGAGGTGCATGAGGAGCTGAAACAAGGTTTTCCCAACCACCCCAATGGATATTATATAAGTTATTCCATCACACTAATCATGTAAGGACTGAAATTTTCCCAGAGGGAGTAATGTCTGGGATTCATTTTTCTTTCCTGCAAGCAGTATATAGTGAAGTTTTTCCTCTTATCTATTGAATTCAGTTTTGGGCATCCCCTAAGCCCTTTTTCCTATCCAAGCTTTATTCCCCCAATAAAACATAAAAACAAGCCTGCATTGGTTTATTGACCATAAATGCAAGTTAGAAAATGCGTGCTACCTGGCTGTGCAGATGTAGGGGGACCAAAATCTAGCAGCTCTATAGGTGGTAGCTCTACATTTATACCTAACTGCTCTGTGCCCCGATCCTCCTCTTCCTGGGTCTCTCGCCGATTACTTCTTTTTCTTTGGAGAGTGCCCCATAGGTAGCTGCTTCCTATGGGGGGCCCTCACCCACCTTGTCTGCATCCAATGACACAGACAGGGCGGCTCAGCCCTGCCCCCTGCTCCCTCGTCACAGATTTAGATTGACAGCAATGGGAGCCAATAGCTGATGCTGCTATCAATCTGAGCGGTGAGGAGGGACAGACCCAGGATAATGCTGGATCAGGATCAGGACCTGGCTCAGGTAAGTATAAGGGGAGGGGGACACATGTAGCACAGATGTTTTTTTAACTTAATGCATTAAGGTAAAAACCCTAATGCCCCATACACACGAGCGGAAATTCTGCAAGCAAAAGTCCGATGGGAGCCTATGTGTCGGAAATTGTGACTGTGTGTATGCTCCATCAGACTTTTGCTGGCGTAATTCCAGCCAGCAAAAGATTGAGAGCATGTTCTCTATTTTTTTGGTCAGAAAAAGTTCCAATCGTCTGTACCAATTCCAATGTGCAAAATTCCTACGCATGCTCGGAAACAATTCGTCGCGTGCTCGGAAGCATTGAACTTCATTTTCTTGGCTCGTCGTAGTGTTGTACATCACCGCGTTCTTGGCGTTTGAAAGTTCAGAGAACTTTTGTGTGACCGTGTGTATGCAAGCCAAGCTTGAGCAGAATTCCGTCAGAAAAACCATCCAAGATTTTTCAGATGGAAATTCCGCTTGTGTGTATGGGGCATTAGGCTTTACAACCACTTTAAGGCAATATACTGTATGTAGAAGTTTGTAAAGAGGTACTGCATATTGTTTGTTTCAGTTAGGTTTTGTATGTCGACCTATTGCTAGCTGCCTTCTCTATGCCTCTAGCGCAGACTTTTTTTTTACTATTTGCAAAACTAGGGTTATTACAACAGGAAAGACAGCCAACTTCAGATTTGATAGTGAAGAAACAGTAGACAGCTTCTGCCTCCTTGGATCAATTATGAACAACAAAGCAGTCAAGACATCTGATGCAGACTGGCCCTTGGAAGTGCAAGGATGAAAGACCTAGAAAAGATCTTCAAAAGTACCGAGGTGTCTACAAGAACAAAGCTCAGAAATGTCCAGGCTATGTTTTTTTTTTTTGTCATTTTCTTAGGATGTGAAAGCTGGACAATGAAGATGCAAGACGAAAAAACATTAATGCCTTTGAACTTTAGCGTTGGCAAAGAATTTTGTGAATACCATGGACGGCAAAGAAAACAAATGAACCATCAACAAATGAAGCCCAGGCTTTAGCTGGCCATATACTGGCTGAAATTCACCCGGTTCAGCAGGAACTGGATGATTTTGATCCATCTATGGGCAGGCTGGTTTTACATTGGCAGGCTGGTTGTACTGGAGTTGATCTGTCAATCAACTTCAGTACAACCACCTTGCTTTTTTTTGCTTTTTTTGTAAGATCACTGCTGGCGGCTATAGATCATTATATTTTGATGGCAGGGAAACCTCCTGATGTCAGAATACAATAGCGCAGCGAGAGGGATTTCCCCATCTATGCTGGCTGTCTGATTGTCTTTTCTTCAACCCGTAGTTAAGGTTTCTCACATTTCCAGAATTGCATTACCTTTCTACAACACAGAACTGCACTATACGAGGGGGTGCTGATTAGGGATGAGCCGAACCCCCCCCCCCCCCCCCCGCCGGTTCGGTTCGCAGTAGAACATGTGAACAGGCATGCAAACACTGTTAAAGTCTATGGGACCCTTCAGGTCTGGTAAAGTGCCAAAATTTCTAATAAATGGTGTTGGGATCCCCCCAAAAATCCCTACCAGACCCTTATCCAAGCACGCAACCTGGCAGGAAAAGAGGGGGTGAGAGAGCAGCCCCCTCCTGAACCGTTCCAGACCACATGCCCTCAACATGGGGAGGGCGTTTTGGGGTAGCCCCCCAAAGCACCTTGTAGATGGGGACAAGGGAAGACCATGTAGATAGGGACAAGGGCCTCATCCCCACAACCATTGCCCGGTGGTTGTGGGGGTCTGCGGGCGGGGGGCTTATCAGAATCTGGAAGCCCCCTTTAACAAGGGGACCCCCAGATCCTGGGGCCCCCCTGTTTGAAATGGTAACAGATACATTGTACCCATACCATTTCACAAAAAAAATTCAAAATATAAAAAAAAAGACAATTTGGGACAAGTCCTTTATTTTAAAAAAATAAAAATGTCCCACGAAGTCCTTGCATGCTCGGATAAGGGTCTGGTATGGTTTTTAAGGGGGACCCCTACGCCATTTTTAAAAAGTAAATTGGCGCAGGGTTCCCCTTAATATTCATACCAGACCTGAAGGGCCTGGTATGGAATTTGGGGGGGACCCCCCCACACAATTTTTTTTTTTACCTTTTGGTTCAGGGTTCCCCTTAATATTCATACCAGACCCAAAGGGCCTGGGGGGATCCCATGCCATTTTTTTCAAAGACTTTTACCTGTATTGCCGGTACCCGACAATTCATTATAGCCGCTAGTAGTTTTAAATTACTTTTTTCCTTTAGAAATTTCATTTTGTGCAGGGACTGTTCTAAACACAGGAAACATGCGCCACTTTGCAGTCCCAGTTCCAGTTCCCATCCTTCTTGTGGGCACGTGAAGCATAATCTTCCGGGATACGGTGCTGAATAACCAGCATGCGCCGCCCGTTCTCGCGCATGCGCAGTATGCACAGCTCGCAGCGCAGGAAACTGCTAATCTCGCAATGATTAGCAGTGGTGATCCACACGGACTCCTGGGAATTATGACACTAAGCTCATAATTAGCGCCACCGGATATGACGGAGATATCCGCAGGTGAAAGAAGGAGGAAGCAATAGGGAAATACTTGGAAGGAAGGAAAGAAAATTATTGTCCCTTTTTAGATGTTTTTTTGAGATTGGGAACAGATAATAGTTAGAAGGAGCCAGATCAGGCGAATAGGGTATTCAGTTATTTGTTCATCTCAGCACAAGCTAGTGTGATAGACTGTATTGCATTGTCAAGGCAAGTCTGTCATTTTCATATAAAGGATAAATACATACATTTGCTTTATAGCGGTGTTTTCTGGAGAAAGTCGATTGCCTGGGAAGATGGTTTCTTTCAAGATAAATCAATTTTAAAAGGACGACACACTTAAAATGCTTTTTAGTTTGCAGTATCTTATGCCGTGTACACAGGGCCGGACTTTTCGTCAGTAAAGGTCCGACGGAACTAATCCATCCATCGACCATGTGTGGGCTTCATCGGACCTTTGCTGTCAAAAAATCAAAGGGACTTTAGATTTAGAACATGTTTAAAATCTTTCCAACGGACTTGAGTCCGGTCTAAAAATCCATTCGTCTCTATGATAGTCCGGTGGACGAAAACCAACGCTAGAGCAGCTATTGGCTACTGGCTATGAACTTCCTTATTCTAGTCCAGTCGTACTTTATCACGGTCACATCCCTTGGACTTTGGTTTGATTGTGTGTAGACAAGTCCGATTCGACGAAAGTTCATCGAAACTCTGTTGAAAAGTCAGACGGAATTCAGTCCTTCGAAAAGTCCGTTGTGTGTACACGGCATCAGAGTAGAAGTAGGGCCAAAGCTTTTTTGGCCCTACTTTTCCTGGGGATCACAGGAGTGCATTTAGTTCTGCATTCCTGTGACACAGTTTCTGTTGACAGTGGGCTAAAGCCTGCTGTTGGTTGATGTCACTCAGCCGGTCCAGGCTCTGGAGAGATCCCGACTTTTTTGAATGAAGAGCAGAAGAGTGTGTGGGTATATTGTGGAAAATCTCCAAGTGTCTAGCTGAAGGAAAATCAGAGAGATGCCCAGGGAAGACTATACTCAGCAATAGACATGTACAATTTGTTTAGTTCCGAATTAGTTTTTTAATGAATTTTGACAAATTCGTTAATTTCCGAATTTTTCAATTTCCGAAATTCAGAATTTCGGAAATTTAGAAATTCAGAAATTTGAAATTTTGGAAATTCGATAATTCGGAAATTGCAGAAATGATGAATTTCGGAAATTCAAAATTCAGAAATTTGGAATTCGAAAATTCGGAAATTTGGAAATTCGAAAATTCTAATTTTTGTATTTCTGAAATTTCCGAATTCCAGATTTTCAAATTTACGAATTTTCTAATTTCTGAATTTCCGAAAAAAGCTAAAAAAGAACGAAACGAAAACGAACACATTTTTTGTTAGTGCACATGTCTACTCAGCAACCCCTATGGGGGCAGTGCTGCATACACTAACTATTCTGTAGAGGGAAAATATATATACTTACTAGGGCACTCCAGTGCAGTCACGTGATCTCCCCGGTGGCCAGCTTCAGGAGAGATGGATGAAATGCCAGGGCAGTGACGTAACCCATATGCTTACTATGGGGCATTCCTTGACGGCAGTCCCTCCTCTACACTGAAGCTGTCTACTGGGAGCTGACCACATGGCTTGACTGGAGCACCCTGAAAATAGGGAAATATAAGCATCTACCTTCTATTGGGTAGTTAGTATATGGGACAATCTTAGAAGAAAACCTGTCATGCCGCGTATACATGGTCGGAATTTCGGCCAGCAAAAGACAGATGAGAGCTTTTCATCTGAAAAAGTGACCGTGTGTAAGCTCCATTGGAATTTTGCTGGCCGAATTTCTGCCAGCAAAAGATTGAGAGCAGGTTCTCAATTTTTCCGACGGAAATTCCGATCGTGTGTATACAGTTCCAACGCGCAAAAACTCACGCATGCTCTGATTCAACTAAGAGACGGAAGCTATTGGCTACTGGCTATTGAACTTCCCTTTTCTAGTCCCGTTGTACGTCACCGCATTCGTGACAGTTGGAATTTGTTGTGACCGTTGACAGCTTGAGCGAAATCCCGTCGGAATTCCGTCGGGAAAACCATCAGAGCTTTTTCCGACCAAAATTCCGATCGTGTGTATGGGGCATTAGAGTCTGCAAAAGACTTGAGACTGGGTGGAGGTTCACCTTCCAGCAGGGCAATGACCCTAAACATACAACCAGAGCTACAATGGAATGGTTTAGATCAAAGCATATTCATGTGTTAGAATGGCCCAGTCAAAGTCCAGACCTAAATCCAATCGAGAATCTGTGGCAAGACTTAAAAATTGCTGATCACAAATGTTTTTCATCCAATCTGACAGAGCTTGAGCTATTTTTCAAAGAAGGATTTCACTCTCTAGTGCAAAGCTGCAGAGAAAGGCAGTTCTACAAAGTATAGACTCAGGGGGGCTGAATACAAATGCACCCCACACTTTTCAGATATTTATTTGTAAAAAATCTTGAAAACCATTTATCATTTTCCTTCCACTTCACAATTATGTGCCACTTTGTGTTGGTCTATCAAATAAAATCCCAACAAAATACATTTACGTTTTTGGTTGTAACATGACAAAATGTGGAAAATTTCAAGGGGTATGAATACTTTTTAAGGCACTGTCTAATCCTAGCACTGCAAGTCAAAAACAGTGAGGATCCTAAAGGATCCTGATTTTATTTGAGGTCGAACCTTTCGCATATACAGCTACTTATAGGGGGGTTTACCTTTAAAATGCCCCCTCCTGCGATCAAAATTTTAATTAATCCTGAAAACACTAAAGTGACATTCTATTGAGTCCGCAGTGGTCTCTTGTAATGGGAATTGTCTAAGGCTTAAACAGTTGGCGTGTAGCCAGCATAATTATTAGGTTCCCCTGTAACTGATTTCATCCCCCGAAGCATGCTAATCCCCTGGTGTTGTGCAGCGAGACCTGTCTGCATCACCCTTGTCTCCCTTCATTAGGAGCCAGGCGCTGAGGTAGAAGGCAGAGAGCTCGCAGGTATGGAAACTTCCCTGCCGAATGTGGCAAAACATCTGGAGAGTGTTTGTATAGCACTGCACACACGTGATTAGTACTTGCCATTATTACATTGTGCATCATAAAAGTTATTACAAGTAGTGTGAGTGTCTGAAGGATAGGAAGTACCCACATAGCTCCCAGCTCTGTCTTTGTTGAATTCAACCCCTCCTCCGCTACTCGTACCTTCATAGCTGTCCTTATTTCAGGTCTGCTGTATAGATCGCTACATAAATGTACTATGCAAACTTTCTCTCTTTTGCATAGATTATGGTTAGAACCCCTGTCCATTTATTTTTTTTCTATGTCCCCATTTGAGAGATTTCACTTCACTTCCTGTCCTGGTAACCAAAGAGGAAGTAAAAAGAATCTCCACAATGGGGGGCATGGACAGCAGTTTCCACGTTTATCAGCGTATAACACGCACCCTCATTTTCAGAGGGAAGTTTCAGGAAAAAAACATATTTTTAAAATAAACAACTTTGAAGCAAATTAAGGGCCAGTGCCCATCAATGTCCATCTGCAGCCTAAATAAAGTCCTCAATGCAGCCTGATTAATGCATCAATGCAGCCTGATCAATGCATCAATGTAGCCTGATCAATGCAGCCTGATTAATGCATCAATGCAGCCTGATTAATGCATCAATGCAGCCTGATCAATGCATCAATGTAGCCTGATCAATGCAGCCTGATTAATGCATCAATGCAGCCTGATTAATGCATCAATGCAGTCTGATCAATGCATCAATGCAGCCTGATTAATGCCGTTTTTTTTAAACTACCTTAATCTGCAGCCTCACCATGTTTCATAAAAACAGCCTGAATCAGGAAATCACCGAGCTGCCATCTCCTCTCTACTCAGCTCTCACGTCACACACACACAGTCCCGCCTCTGCCATCGGCATTGTACCAGCTACTGTTATGGGCAGAACCCTGGTCCAATGCCAGTGGCAGAGGCGCGACTGTGTGTGTGTGTGACATGAGAGCCAAGGAGCCGAGTGGAGAGGAGATGGCGGCTCGGTGAATTCCGGCGGCGCTCGTCCCCCTCCGAGGTACGATGTCGGAGGGGGGCATATCTCAGAGGGGGTACCTCGATTTTCAGGGGAAAAGGGTACGTGTTATACGGCAATAGATGCGGTAAATCCCACAGATGCTTTCCATTCCTCACTTTGAGTTGACCTTCTACTATAAGCAAAAACTTACACCAATATTTTTTTTTTTTTTATTAAAGTGGAGGTCCACCAATTTTTTTTGTTTTTTAAAGCTAACATCTAGAAATACTGCAGCTGCTGACTTTTAAAATAAGGACACTTATCTGTCCAGGGCACCCGTGATGTCGGCACCTAAGGCCGAACCGCCCCTCGGTCCTCGGATGATCCCATCACCATCTTCGGTAAGGGAATCAGGAAGTAAAGCCTTGCGGCTTTTCTTCCTGATTCCCTACTGCGCATGCGCAAGTCACATTGTGCAATCCAAATGATCCCTGCTGTCTCTGGGACCTGTGTGTCTCTCAGCAGACAGCGGGGAAGGTACGGGAAGTGATGTAGGTCACCGCGATCACCGCTGTGATCTATGCCAGGAAGTTGGTGCAATTCTACACCCCCCTCCCCCCCTGAAAAGTGGCAAATGTGACACTGGGAGGGGGGGAGGGTTCCTGAAAAGCAGAAGTTCCATTTTTGTGTGGACCTCCGCTTTAACAAAAAGAGAACTAACTCTACTGATGCCAAAACTTTTTAGACTGCACTCAGATTTAGACTAGGGAATGTATATTGTTTTAGTATACAGTATATGAAAAAAATTGCATGCATATAAATGATATGTAGAGCAATAAAGTCCTGTTAGCTGTGATGAAATATTGAATCAAAGTTCCAGAATAAAGTGTTTTCCAACGAGAAAAAAAGGGTGGTGTCTCCCAGTGTCCAAAGAAAACCTTCCAGCTTGAATCTTAACACGCCACCACTTAAGCTCAGTGCCCAGCAATGCACTCACCAGATTCTATGCTGCCATTAGCAGTCTCATCTGACCATAACACCTTTTTCCATGTGTCCTCAGGATCTTCAAGGTGCGTTTTAAGGTGGTCAGATGAGACTAAAATTGAATTGTTTGGCCTCAACAACAAGCAATATGTCTGGCAGAAATCCAATACAGTTTACCATTCAAATATCACCATTCCTACAGCATGCAGGTGGTAATATCCTGGCATGGGGGTGTTTCTCTGCAGCAGAGACTGGAGCACTTGTCAGGATAGAAGATAAATGGATGGGGCAAAATACCATCAAATTCTTGAGGAAAATCTGCTGCCCTCTGCCATAAAGTTGTCAATGGGGAAGACGGTTTACCTTCCAACATGACAATGACCCAAAGCACACAGCAAAAATGACCACACAGTGTTTGAAGGAGAAAAAGGCGAATGTCCTTGCATGACCTAGTCAGAGCCCAGACTTAAACCCCATTGAAAAGCTGTGAAATTACTTGAAGACTGCAGTCCACAAGCGTCACTACCAAATTTAGCTGAACTTGAGCAGTTCTGCAAAGAAGTGTGGGCAAACATTGCAAAATCTAGATGTGCAAAGTTAGTAGAGACATATCCCAGCACACTAAAGGCTGCAATTAAAGCAAAAGGTGGTTCAACAAAATACGGACATAAGGGGGTGATCCTTTTTCCAACTCAGTGATTCTGTTTTTGATTTTTTTCTGACATGTTGGTGTTATATCTTTCACTTGGATATTATAATTTGTAAATACAGCTGGATAAAACAAGAACTGTGTCTGTCTTCATTTCAGGCTGCAAAGCAACAAAATGTGATTATTTTAAGGGGGGGGGGGTGATTCTTTGCTCTACCCACAGTAATTTTGTATAGATGTACTACACATTATTGTTTATATACCAGTATACCCTAGTTTTATTAATTTTTAGCTGAAATCCCATCACTTCACTCTGTTCTTTAACTGTTAATATGAGCGTTTTGAAGTCTTCCAAAGTTTTCAATTATGAGAGTAGTGTCATCAGCATATTGAAGACTGTAATGCCGCATACACACGATCGGAATTTCGGCCAACAAAACACCGATGAGAGCTTTTCATCGGAAAATGCGACCGTGTGTATGCTCCATCGAATTCCCGCCAGCAAAAATTTGATAGCATGTTCTCAATTTTCCTGATGGAAAAACTTTCTATCAGAAATTCCGATCGTGTGTATGCAATTCCGACACGCAAAAACTCACACATGCTCAGATTCAACTACGAGATGGAAGCTATTGGCTACTAGGTATTGAACTTCCTTTTTTTTGTCCCATCGTACGTGTTGTACGTCACCGCGTTCTTGGCGGTCGGAATTTGGTGTGACCATGTGTAGGCAAGACAGTTTGAGCGGAATTCCGTCGGAATTCTGACGGGAAAACCATCAGAGCTTTTTCCGACAAGAATTCCGATCGTGTGTACGCGGCATTAATGTTTTTTCCACCAATCTTGAAATTTCTCTCATCTTCCTCCGGCCTTTCTAATCTCGTTATATCCACTTCTGTGTTAATGTGTATGTCGGGGTACATTTAAAAAAGTAAAGGACACGGAATTCTTTGTGATCGCGCTGAGATGTTCAAATGCTGTGGATAGTCAGTGCATTGGAGGTGAGCAGCCAACAGATTTTGTGTCCTGCTAATTAGCAGGACAAGGCATACAATGTGGGCGTTCTTCAGCCAAGCTTCAGGTAGATAAGTTCTAGTTTACACTTGTGGTTGGAAGGTGGTAAAAAAAGGTGGCTGAGCTGCATATGTACTCCCTCCCAACCGCCCCTTCCTTAAGCCGTAAAGAATGCGTGCTTTGGCAACTCCCCCACTGCCACCACCTCCATGTTTGGTGGGCAATACTGCTGCCATTCAGTAGTCAGCTGTAAAAAATGGGCATCTAGAAGGTGGCATTTAAAGGCAGCAGTATCGCCTCCTGAAGGCTTATCAGCTGCCACCTTTCTGCTCCATGAAAGGGGATCCACCTCTTTTCACAGTCATATACAAGTGTAAACAAGCCTTTACGCAGCATTTTATAAAACTACAGTACATTTTACTTGGAACCTTTTGTCTGAAAAACCTATTTTACTGAAAAAGATGAACATAACCTTTAAATGCATTGCAATAACATGCATATAGAAAATCCATAAACACGGATAACCTTTATCCTCAGAAACCAAAGAGAGAGAATATAAAAAACATAAATCCTTGAAAACCAGATGGGTGGGACGATGACAAATCTTTTAGCAGTATAGACTAGACATAGCTAAAACAGTCTCTGATGGGATCCAGTCACTTTCTCACCTGTAGCAGAGGTGGAATAGCATCTCAGATGTGGGAAGTAAAGCCTCGTACACACGATCAGATTTTCCGCAGACAAAGCCTCTGACTTTTTTCCGAATGGCGTTGGCCAAAAACTTGTCTTGCATACAAACGGCAAGCAATTGTCGGCCAACAAACACAAACGTAGTGATGTATTGGATGTACGACGAAACTACAAAGAGGAAGTTCAATTGTCATGCGCCACCCTTTGGGCTCCTTCTGCTAATTTCGTGTTAGTAGACGTTTGGTGAGTGTTAATTCGCACTTTTCATTTTATCGATTTTCAGTTTGTTTCTGAATGGCCGTTCATCAACCAGACATGTTGCGGAATCGGAGGAGATAACATGTTATTTATTATTGCCTTGGAGTTATTGCTTTGACCCAAGTCCAGTCCAAGAACAGGAGGAGGAGGAGTTCTTAGACCAAAAATTTGTTGCTTTATTAATCGTGACCAATTATGTCATATGCCTTTGCTGCGGGAGCTCCAGGAGAATAATCCGGAGGATTTCTGGAATTATCTCCGGATGCCGGACCCCTGCTTTCATCAACTCTTGGCATCGTTGACCTCCTATATTAAGAAGCAGGACACATGCATGAGGCTTTTATTTTATTTTTTGGTTGACTAATAATGATTTGATTTGGTATATTTTCTATATTTTTGGATGCATCAAATGCACTTTTTGGTTAAGTTCTATTGGCATATTTTTTTTTTATTTATTTTTTTATGCACAATAAAAAAAATTGTGGAGATTAATACTTGGCTATGTGTTTTACTTCAAATATCAGTTTGGGAGTAGGCAGTTACATTTTAAAAAACACAATGTAAAATTGACAAGGGACACCAACATGGCTGTATCTTTGATCTTAAAAACTATGGGATAATGGTGTTGTGGTAACTTGCCCAAAAAAACAAGCATAATAATATATTCTTGATATCACTAGAAAAAAAAAAGCCTTTGAAAATATGTTTGGCAGAACTCCATCAGTATCACCAGCAAAGCAGCTTCATTATTGTCACATTAAAGAAGAGAATTGTGCGCTGCATTTCGAGATTTCATAATTTTCCACGTCACAAATGTTAATTCTCCATTACGAGCGTTAGTTTACAAGACCGACTGCTTATGGCTCGTCCTTGCTTCCGAGCATTCAAGTTTGTACTTTGGACTTTTGTCTGATGGACTTGTGTACACACACGTGGAAAATCCAGCAACAGAAATGCCATCCAAAATTTGTCCATGGAAAGTTGGCCAACAATTGTCCGATGGAGCATACACAGTCGGATTTTCCACCAACAGCCTGCATTCACACAATTCCCATAAGAAAATCTGACCGTGTGTACGAGGGTTAAGGTACAGTGTTTTACAGACACGAGGAACCAGCTTAGCATAGAACTTCACCCAAAAGAGGAAAGTTCTGCTCTTCTTCTTTTGCCCAGTCCTCATTTTTTTTGAGAGGGGGGGTAGTGGGGACCTGATTTGACAGGTCCGACCCCCCACTTCAGGTCGGATTGCTGCAGTGGATCCCCCGGAATTTCCCCCCCCCCCCCCGCCCACAACCTTCTGGGATATGTCACGGGTCCCAGAAGGCTGCAGGACCAATCACAAAGCGTAGCGCAGATTGCGCTGCACAGTGGAAAACCAGCTGTAAAGCCACAAGGAGTCACATCCGTCTGCCCACAGGTATTGTGCCAGGGACCAGTGAAGAACCAGCTTGGGTGAGGATGGCGCTGGATCCTTGAACAGGTGAGTGTCTGTTTATTAAAAGTCAGCAGCTACAGGTTCTGTAGCTGCTATTTTTGAATTTTTCCAGAAGTGACTGAAGCTCCTCTTTAAGGAATAAAAAGCATTCCTGCATGATGATTGAGGAGGCTAGTTCCAATCATATTATTAGGTTTCTTACTGCTAGCAGGATTCCACAAGTTTCCTCACGGCAACGCTCAGTAACTTGCAGCGCCACTCCAAGTGCTCTTCATTACTGTCACTCAGGTGATCCACAAGCTCATTCAGCTGGCATTGAATCATAATGTGTGACAGATGCAGCACACTGCTGGCTCAGTGCTTGATAAAATGGCCTCAGCCTTGGCTCCTCCTAGGCCACAACTGACTCATTTCGCTTGCCGAAGAGGAAGAAGCGCCGCGGAATAGGAAGAGGCAGATTAGGAAAACTGCCTAGCAACAGCGGTTTCAGGTAAGTTAAAAAAAAAAGAAAAACATTTATTTTTCATTTTTTTAAGAATATTAATGACATTTTTTATTTTAGGGTGACCCTCCACTTTAAGTTCTATTGGCTGATAGCATGTTTAATTCTTTTTTTTTTTTTTTTAATGCACAATAAAAAAAAATAATGTAGAATAATACTTGGCTATGTGTTTTACTTCAAATGACAGTTTGGGAGTAGCAGTTACATTTTAAAAAATCTAATGTAAAATTGACAAGGGACACCAACATAGTTGTATCTTTGATCTTAAAAACTATGGGATAATGGTGTTGTGGTAACTTAAAAAAAAAAAAAAAAAAAAAAGCATAATAATATTATTCTTGATATCACTAGAAAAAAAAAGCCTTTTTGAAAATTTGTTTGCAATAACTCCATCAGTATCACCAGCAAAGCAGCTTCATTATTATCCCATTAAAGAAGAAGAGAATTGTGCGCTGCATTTGGAGATTTCATAATTTGCTACATCACAAATGTTAATTCTCCATTACAAATGCTAGTTTACAAGACTGACGGCTTCTGCTTCCGAGCATGCGTGTTTGTACTTTGGACTTTTGTCTGATGGAGTTGTGTACACACGATCGTCAAATCCAAACATTTGTTGGCGGAAAATTTGAAAACCTGCTAGCCAACATATGTAGGCGGAAAGTCTGACAACAATTGTCCGATGGAGCGTACACACGCTCGGATTGTCCGCCAACAGCCTGTCATCACACATTTCCTGTCAGAAAGTCTGATCGTGTGTACAGGGCTTTAGAGTGGACTTCTACTTTAATGGCTTTATCTCTGAGTAAGCTACCAGACACTCTACATGTAGTTTCATAGTTTAGTGGTAATCATGTCTGCTGTATAGGGATGAGCTTCGTGTTCGAGTCGAACGTACGTTCGACTCGAACATTGGCCGTTCGGCCGTTCGGCGAATTCCGAACGTTTTGGCCGTTCGCGTCAAAATTCGAGTGACGCGCGCGCGGACCACAATGCACTGCGTTGGCGCAGTGCATTGCTGCCCGATGATTGGCCAAGCATGCACTGTGACCCCGCATGCTTGGCCAATCGCAGCGCCGGCAGCGAGGAGAGCCATGATTGGCCACAGGCATCCTGCCTGTGGCCAATCATAGCTCAGGCTGTGTAGTGCACGCCCCACACTATATAAGGCCGCCTTTAAGGCGGCCTCCTGTAGTGTGTTACTTTGCATCTGAAGCAGTGGGTGTTCTGTGTACCTTCAACACAGTACACACCAATCGTTTTTGGCTGATTTCCTATCTTGCTGCTGTGTAGTGGTTGTTGTCTGTGCCCTGACTGCAGTATACACCACTATATTCACCTCACCTATATAGCTAGTGATCTAGCTTTAACCACTTAACAACTGCCCATTGCCGATTAACGGCTTCAGGGCGGTTGTTTAACTCAGAGAGGCCGTTAATTAACGGCCTCCCAGAATTCTGCTCTCGCGTGCCCCGAGGTGTGCGCACTCGAGAGCATCCGTGACCGCCGGGTCCATAGGACCCGGCGCATCACGGTAAACGGCCGCTCATAGCGGCCGTTTACCACGTGATTGCTCCGTCAAATGACGGAGTGATCACTTGGAAACAAACCGGCGTCATGTTATGACGCCTGTTCCTCCCTCCCCTTTCTGTACCGATCGGTACAGCGGAGGGGAAAGAGATCGGTGTCAGCAGCGATGTGGGCTGCATCTGCAGTGCCCACATCGCTGCTCACCGAATTTAACCCCTCAATTCCCTGCCAATACTCTGCAATACCAGTGCATACTCTGCAGTACCCTGCCATTACTCTGCAGTACCCCGCCATTACTCTGCAGTACCCCGCCATTACTCTGCAGTGCAGTACCCCGCCATTACTCTGCAGTGCAGTACCCTGCCATTACTCTGCAGTGCAGTACCCTGCCATTACTCTGTAGTACCCCGCCATTACTCTGCAGTGCAGTACCCCGCCATTACTCTGCAGTGCAGTACCCTGCCATTACTCTGCAGTGCAGTACCCCGCCATTACTCTGCAGTACCCCGCCATTACTCTGCAGTGCAGTACCCCGCCATTACTCTGCAGTGCAGTACCCCGCCATTACTCTGCAGTGCAGTACCCTGCCATTACTCTGCAGTGCAGTACCCTGCTATTACTCTGTAGTACCCCGCCATTACTCTGCAGTACCCCGCCATTACTCTGCAGTACCCCGCCATTACTCTGCAGTGCAGTACCCCACCATTACTCTGCAGTGCAGTACCCTGCCATTACTCTGCAGTGCAGTACCCTGCCATTACTCTGCAGTGCAGTACCCTGCCATTACTCTGCAGTGCAGTACCCTGCTATTACTCTGTAGTACCCCGCCAATACCCCACCAATACTCTGTAATACCCTGCCATAAATTGCCATACCCAGCCATACTCAGAGATACCCAGCCATACTCGGTGATACCCTGAAATACCCAGCCATAGACGCCCCCCACCCCTCACCGCCCTCCGGTGCTTCTACCAACTCGCCAGTACGATCAAAGCCAGAATCTTTTTTTTATTTTTTATTTCAGGCTTCCCAGCCTAGAGGTGAGATGTGGGGTCATATTGACCCCCCAGATTTCGCTGTAAAGAGGACCTGTCACCCCATATTCCTATTACAAGGGATGTTTACATTTCTTGTAATAGGAATAAAAGTGATCAAAAATATATTTTTGGGAAAAAAAATGTCAAACTAAAATAAATAAAGTAAAATGAACAATAAAAAAATAAAATAAAAATTAAAGCGCCCATGTCCCCATGTGCTCGCATGTGCCACACATGTGAGGTATCGCCGAGAATGTTAGAGCGAGAGCAATAATTCTAGTCCTAGACCTCCTCTGCAACTCAAAAGATGTAACCAGTAAAAAAATATTTAAAGCGTCGCCTATGGGGATTTTTTAAGTAGCGACGTTTGGCGCCATTCCACGGGCATGTGCAATTTTGAAGAGTGACATGTTTGATATCTATTTACTCAGCATAACTTCATCTTTCACTTTATGCAAACATTGGGCTAACAAGTGGTTAATAATAGAGCTTGCAGTCAGTAGTGTTAGGAGATAGTGCGTGCTGTCTGCGTGCTCTGTACCCAGTACATACCGCTATAATATAGGGCAGGCCCCTACTTTCAAACATCCAACTTACAAACATCTCCTACTTGCAAACGCAAGGAGACAGCAGCAAGTGAGATGAAAAAAGATGGACGACAAAACAAATTATACAGGGGTGATAACCCTTCCCTATGTTTTCCAAAAAGCTTAAAGATAGTTTTTTTGACTGGAGCTACACTTTAAAAATGTACCGGTTGAAAATGACAAACAGATTCAACTTAACACAACAAACCTACACAGTCCCTGTCTTGTTTGCACCGCCTGTATACTGCTGTTCTGAGTATATAGGGCCTGGGGGCCACACGCATTTCCTTTTTTTAATATGGGTACGGGGTTCCCCTTAATATGCGTACAAGACCCAAATAGGCTGGTAATGGGCAGGGAGGGCTACCCATGCCATGTTTCTCAATGATTTTCAACCATATTGCAGGAACCAGATATAACATTAAAACCGCAAGCAGTTTTAAATGGTGTTATTTCCGTTTAATGTCATTTTGTGCAGGGACTGTTCTAAACACGGGAAACACGTGGCACTTCACAGGCATACTACAGATACCCCCCAGGCACCATATTTAAAGGAATATTTCACTTTTTTTTTTTCACTTTAATCGTCATTAACCAGTTGCCGACCGCCGCACGCCGATGTACGTCGGTAGAATGGCACGGGCAGGCATAAGGACATACATGTACGTCCCTTGCCTCCCGCGGGTCGGGGGCCCGGTCGGGCCCCCGCCCGGTGCCTGCGGCGGTCGGTTTTCGTCCGGGAGCGATCCGGGACGAGGGGGCGGCCATTCATTCATGGCCACCCCCTCGCGATCGCTCCCGACGAATAGAAATCCCCGGTGACATCACTTCCTCTCCTGTAATGTAAACACAGGAGAGGAAGTGATGTATTCTCTCCTCCGTGTCGGTATTTTTCGTTCCGACACGGAGGAGAGCGGATCGGTGAGTTGCACCAACACTCTACACACACAGTAGAACATGCCAGGCACACTCACACCCCCCCTTTACCCCCCGATCACCCCCCCAATTACCCCTGCCCCCCAGTCACAGTGACACCAATGTCATTTTTTTTTTTTTTTTTTTGCATTGGTGTCATTTGTGACTGTAATAACTGTTAGGGCAGTTAGGGTTAGCCCCCTTTAGTTCTAATGTACCCCCCTAACCCCCCCAATAAAGGTTTAACCCCGTGATCACCCCCCGTCGCCAGTGTCACTAAGGCTGGGTTCACATTGCAGCGGTTTATGAGAACGAATGTGATTCGCACCGCACTGCAGTGCAAATCACATCCGATCTCTGTGCGATTCGAGTTCAGCCATTCGCCGCACCCGCCACACCCGCCGCACCCGCCGCAAATTCGCACGGGACCCTTTTTTTGGCCCGCAGCAGAATCGGATCGCATGGGTGTTCACACCATGCGATTTGAGTTTGCAGATCGCACTGCGATATGCGAACTGATCTGGGGGTGTCAGTAACATTTCACTGACACTCCCAGCAGTTCGCATAGGGCAGTGTGAACTGCCGCCGGGAGGCATGCGATGCGGGAACCCGCCGCGGATTCGCGGCGTTTCCGCATCGCTCCAGTGTGAACCCAGCCTAATAAGCGATCATTTTTCTGATCGCCGTATTAGTGTCACAGGTGACGCTAGTTAGGCAGGTAGGTATTTAGGTTCGCCGCAGCTTTTTATAGCGCCAGGGACCCCCATATACTACCGCATAAAGCCCCCTGATTGCCCCCTAGTTAACCCTTTCACCAGTGATCACCATATAACTGTTACAGGTGACGCTGGTTGGTTAGTTATTTTTTTATAGTTTCAGGGCACCCGCCATTTATTACCTAATAAAGGTTTAACCCCCTGATCACCCGGCGGGTGTCATTTGTGACTAATAACTGTTAGGGCAGTTAGGGTTAGCCCCCTTTAGTTCTAAGGTACCCCCCTAACCCCCCCAATAAAGGTTTAACCCCGTGATCACCCCCCGTCGCCAGTGTCACTAAGGCTGGGTTCACATTGCAGCGGTTTATGAGAACGGATGTGATTCGCACCGCACTGCAGTGCAAATCACATCCGATCTCTGTGCGATTCGAGTTCAGCCATTCGCCGCACCCGCCGCTCCCGCCGCAAATTCGCACGGGACCCTTTTTTTGGCCCGCAGCAGAATCGGATCGCATGGGTGTTCACACCATGCGATCCGAGTTTGCAGATCGCACTGCGATATGCGAACTGATCTGGGGGTGTCAGTAACATTTCACTGACACTCCCAGCAGTTTGCATAGGGCAGTGTGAACTGCCGCCGGGAGGCATGCGATGCGGGAACCCGCCGCGCATTCGTGGCGTTCCCGCATCGCTCCAGTGTGAACCCAGCCTAATAAGCGATCGTTTTTCTGATCGCTGTATTAGTGTCACAGGTGACGCTAGTTAGGCAGGTAGGTATTTAGGTTCGCTGCAGCTTTTTATAGCGCCAGGGACCCCCATATACTACCGCATAAAGCCCCCTGATTGCCCCCTAGTTAACCCTTTCACCAGTGATCACCATATAACTGTTACAGGTGACGCTGGTTGGTTAGTTATTTTTTTATAGTTTCAGGGCACCCGCCATTTATTACCTAGTCTCACTAGTGTACCCCTAAATTTAGGGGTGTCTACTTTCCAAAATGGGGTCATTTGGGGGGGGTTTGTGCCATCTTGGCATTTTATGGCCTTCAAAACTGTAACGCCCTTAGAAAGCCTGAAGGCGGTGCTTGGTTTTCGGGGCCCCGTACGCGGCTAGGCTCCCAAAAAGTCCCACATATGTGGTATCCCCGTACTCAGGAGAAGCAGCAGAATTTATTTTGGGGTGTCATTTCACATATGCCCATGGCATGCGTGAGCAATATATCATTTAGTGACAACTTTGTGAAAAAAAAAAAAAAAAGTTTGTAATTTTCCCGCAACTTGTGGCAAAATATAAAATATTCCATGGACTCAACATGCCTCTCAGCAAATAGCTTGGGGTGTCTACTTTCTAAAATGGGGTCATTTGTGGGGGTTTTGTGCCATCTTTGCATTTTATGGCCTTCAAAACTGTAATAGGTAGTGAGAAGTGAACTCAAAAATTTACGCCCTTAGAAAGCCTGAAGGCGGTGCTTGGTTTTCGGGGCCCCGTACGCGGCTAGGCTCCCAAAAAGTCCCACATATGTGGTATCCCCGTACTCAGGAGAAGCAGCAGAATTTATTTTGGGGTGTCATTTCACATATGCCCATGGCATGCATGAGCAATATATCATTTAGTGACAACTTTGTTAAAAAAAAAAAAAAAAAAAAAAGTTTGTAATTTTCCCGCAACTTGTGGCAAAATATAAAATATTCCATGAACTCAACATGCCTCTCAGCAAATAGCTTGGGGTGTCTACTTTCTAAAATGGGGTCATTTGTGGGGGTTTTGTGCCATCTTGGCATTTTATGGCCTTCAAAACTGTAATAGGTAGTGAGAAGTGAACTCAAAAATTTACGCCCTTAGAAAGCCTGAAGGCGGTGCTTGGTTTTCGGGGCCCCGTACGCGGCTAGGCTCCCAAAAAGTCCCACATATGTGGTATCCCCGTACTCAGGAGAAGCAGCAGAATTTATTTTGGGGTGTCATTTCACATACGCCCATAGCATGTGTGAGCAATATATCATTTAGTGACAACTTTGTGTAAAAAAAAAAAAAATTTTTTTTTTTGTCATTATTCAATCGCTTGAGGCAAAAAAATAAAATATTCAATGGGCTCAACATGCCTCTTATCAATTTCCTTAGGGGGTCTACTTTCCAAAATGGGGTCATTTGGGGGGGTTTTGTACTGCCCTGCCATTTTAGCACCTCAAGAAATGAGATAGGCAGTCGTAAACTAAAAGCTGCGTAAATTCCAGAAAACGTACCTTAGTTTGTAGATGTGACAACTTTTGCGCAAACCAATAAATATACAATTATTGACTTTTTTTTTACCAAAGACATGTGGCTGAATACATTTTGGCCTAAATGTATGACTAAAATTGAGTTTATTGGATTTTTCTAATAACAAAAAGTAGAAAATATCATTTTTTTTCAAAATTTGCGGTCTTTTTACGTTTATATCGCAAAAAATAAAAATCGCAGAGGCAATCAAATACCATCAAAAGAAAGCTCTATTTGTGGGAAGAAAAGGACGCAAATTTTGTTTGGGTACAACATTGCATGACCGCGCAATTACCAGTTAAAGCAGCGCAGTGCCAAAGTGTAAAAAGACCTCTGGTCATTTACCAGCAAAATGGTCCGGTCTGAAAGTGGTTAAAATCAGTGCTCCCGCCAAAACGGTAGTTTTTAAAACTTTTTTTTGCAGTGACCCATGTCCCCTGAGGCAGGAGGCAGGTCGCCAAACCCTTTTTAGGACACTATCTTGCATATTAGCCGTTAAAATGAGCACTTTCCAATTCGAACGTTCGAGTCCCATAGACTTCAATGGGGTTCTAACGTTCGTACCGAACGCGGGGGTCGTTCGCAAGTTCTGGTGCGAACCGAACCGGGGGGTGTTCGGCTCATCCCTACTGTTGTACATGCAGAAGGTCTTGGGTTCAATCCCTAGTTAAACCAGAGCATTGGGTGACATTGTTCATGTGTGTTTTAAATAGATTTCTATGTACTCCGATGATAGAAGCAGGGGTGGACTGACACCTCATGGGGCCCCCGGGCAATCAGAGATTATGGGGCCACACAGTATACACAAACACACATACATGTACACAAAGTATACACAGACATGTGTCTATTGGCTGAGAAGGTACTGGAGAGGTGGGGCAGCTATAATCTCAGGATTTTTAGACCAAAAGGATGTCGGTAAGGGACATTTCTGAGACAGATGTAAAAAAATCACAGATTTTTACATACCGTCCCTGGTTTTACTGAGGCTGGTAACCCTGATGAGGCCCCCTAGTGGCCCGGGGCCCTCGGGCAGTGCCGAGTGGACAAATGGTCAGTCCACCCAGGGATAGAAGTAGAATTCAAGGGAGGTTATCGTAGACTGTTACATACAAAGGGATGTTTTTTTTCGCAGGTAAAAAAGACCATTACTATCTGTGATCAGAATCAATTACGTATGTTTTACAGTCATGTTATGTCTGACACAGTTGTGACGTGAGATTTGGAGGAGGTGAAATCTGCGTTTGGTCTACCTAGACTACGGTTTTGTTAGAGCATTTGTGCCGAGAGATGACACTTCTAAAATCAATTTGGTTCGGGCATGGGTTCTCATACTGTGCAGTTGTGGAGCTCATAGGGTTTGCAGTAAACAAGAAGACTTAAGCCCCATACACACTATCAGATTTTCTACAGATTTTTTCCTTCAGATTTACCAAAACCATATAATATGAGGTCAAACCTTAGGAGTTTCAATGTGTATGCAATCAGGCAGGCCCTTCTACTACATGGTTTTGGTAAATCTGAAGGAAAAAATCAGCAGAAAATCTGATAGTGTGTATGGGGCTTTACCCATTCTTCGCTCTGGCATTATCATCAATGAACTATATGAGGCTGGAGATGCTCAGAGTCCTCACACTGTGCAGTTGTGGAGTTTGGGGTATTCACTTCAGGAAATGAAAAGCTTGGTCTTGGTCTTATCGCTAATGAACTGCAAGATGAGGGGAAAAAAAAAAAAAAGATTCTCAGGCTTGGCTGTTTAAAAGATTTCATAGTGTAGTGTTTATCATGTCTGCTTTACACGCCTATGGTCCTGGGTGTGAATCTAGGCTTTCTTTGAGTGGTTTGAGGTCTTTGCTCATAGTGCTTGGTTTTAAAACTGCATCCGGCCGTGAAAGTAGTAGAATTTAGCATATATTTTGCCATATTCAGACATACCAAAAAATGTTTCTTGCATTTTTGTAAGGTTTTATAGTGCGGTGAAGAAAATGGAAACATTTATGACAAATAATTACCGTAATTTTCTTTACCTGACGAGCTCCATGGCAGAACAGCTGGGTATAGTCCCCCCCATGCTTATGGGTCCACATCCGTCGGAAAAACATTTTGTTGTCGGAATGTCCGATCGTGTGTACACTGCATTAGTCTTATCGCAAGAATATAAAAAAACAATAAAAGGACTGGTATCTATGTTTCATAGTTTAGCGCTTATCACTTCTACTTTACAAGGAGAAGGTTCTGGGTTCAATCCCCAGTAAAACATAGCTCCCAACTGTCCCTGATTTAGAGGGACTGTCCCTGATTTGGAGCAATGTCCCTCTTTCCTCCTCATTTTGGTCTGATCTATATAGTTGTATGTAAAATACAATTTTTATCTTTCAAAAAGTGTTTCCCAGTGCTAAAACTTTCATCCAAATTCTAAATTGCTGCATTTGTAAAATTTAAAAGCCAATATAAAGGAATAGTCATGGTTAAAAAAAAAAAACCCTTGTGGATTTAAATAACCTTCTTTTTTTTTGTGTTAATTCTCCTTTAAGGGGGTGTGGCAGGGGGCATGTCCTATGCATTTATACGTTTGCTAGTAGGTGTCCCTCATTCCCATCTCAAATTTTTGGGAGGCATGAGTAAAACCAAAGTTTATTTGCATGGTCAGCAGCCTTCCCTGCTCATGCTGGATTTATAGATTTCTGTATTAACATTACAGCACATATGGGTCGGCGTCTCCAGCGACAGATGTAGGATCCAATGTAGTTTATTCCAGACTGAGACATACAAAAAGACCATGAAAAAGACCATCACTATCTGTGGTCAGGTTCAAGTGCTTTTTACTGTCAGTTAAAGGGGTTGTAAAGGTTAATTTTTTATTTTCTAAATACCGTATATACTCGAGTATAGGTCGACTCGAATATAAGCCGAGGCCCCTAATTTACCACAAAAAACTGGGAAAACTTATTGACTCGTGTATAAGCCGAGGGTGAGACATGCAGCAGCTACTGTTACAGCTTAAGACCCCATTCACACCTGAGCGTTTTGTAGCCCTACGCCTGAAGCTACAAAACGCTGGAGGGGAAAAAATACATTATTCTCAATGGAGATGGTTCACATCTCCACTCCAAGTCGCCTGAAGCCCTACGCCTGAAGCTCAAACAAGTTCCGGACCCTTTTTTGTCGCGCGAATCGGGCTGATTTGGGCGTTTTCATTCCCATAGAAACTAGTGGAAACGCTCAATTCGAGCGTTTAGCGCAACAACGAGCGTTTCTATGGGCGTTTTGACGCTGTATCTGCTCAATGCTTAACATTGGTGACCTTTGCCCTGCACAAATTCGCGACAAAACGCGGCAAAAAACGCTGCGAATCGCGGTAAAAAACGCAGCAAAAAACGCTTGAAAAAGCTACGCTCAGGTGTGAATGCAGCCTAAAAGAGTGGAAAAGAGGATCAACAATGCCCATCTGCAGCTGTATACCTCCCTGTGTCCATCACTGTGTCCAGTGATGGCGAACCTTGGCACCCCAGATGTTTTGGAACTACATTTTCCATGATGCTCCTGCACTTTGCAGTGTAGTGGAGCATCATGGGAAATGTAGTTCCAAAACATCTGGGGTGCCAAGGTTTGCCATCACTGACTGTGTCCATCCCTGTGTCCATCACTGTGTCCATCCCTGTGTCCATCCCTGTGTCCATCCCTGTGACCATCCCTGTGTCCATTGCAGCCTACCTGTGTCCTGTGCATGCCTCCGTGTGCCAATCTGCAGCCTCTGTGTCCTTCTGCAGCCTCTGTGTGCCATTTTGCACCGATCTGCATGTATAAAAAACATACGGCGGCCATGCCATTCAAAAGCCGCACCTCTCCTTCTCGTCTGTGACAGACGGCGGCCATTCCACTGTTCAAAAGCTGCGCCTCCGTCTGTGATAGGTGGAACACTCAATTTCCCAGCAGTCAGTGGTCCGCCTATCACGGACATCCTCTCATCCTCGTCCGTAGTATGAGGATGAGCGGATGTCCGTGATAGGTGGACCACTGACTGCTGGGAAATTGAGTGTTCCGCCTATCACAGACAGGGAGGCGCGGCTTTTGAATAGTGGAATGGCCGCCGTCTGTCTGCACGACACGCTGATCGGGTAGGCAGAGATGGCGGTGACTCGAGTATAAGCCGAGGGGGGCACTTTCAGCCTAAAAAAAGGGGCTGAAAATCTCGGCTTATACTCGAGTATATACGGTAGGTTCCTTTAAGCTAGTGCGTTGTTGGTTCACTTACCTTTTCCTTCTATTTCCCTTCTAAATGTTTTTTTTCTTTGTTTTCAATGTCTGAATTTCTCACTTCCTGTTTTTCCTCAGTAACTGTTCAGTAAGCTGTTCTGGCTGACTAAACACCGCCCGGATGATGGTGTGAAGTTTACTGAGGAGAAACAGGAAGTGAGAAATTCAGACAAAGAAAAAAAACATTTAGAAGGGAAATCAAAGGAAAAAGTAAGTGAACCATTTAACAATGCATTAGCTTAAAGGAACCTATTTAGAAAATAAAAAACTAAGCTTTACAACCCCTTTGATGTATCTGACACAGTTGTGACATGAACTTGGAGAATTTACTACTGAAAACAATCTGTGAATGAAGTAAGGGCAAATGAATGAAAGGTTAATCTCCTCCATTCATAGATTGTTTTTTTCCGATTTTTTTTTTTTTTTAACTGTTCTGACTAAATTTGAGCCTTTAACCCCTTCATGCCAAGGGGAAAAACACATTTAAATGCCTAAGCACAATTTTGCAATTTTGACATGTAAAACAGTACATATCATCACAACTTTTATTTTCTTCTGGACAAATTGGGCTTTCATTTGGTGGTAAATGGTAACAAATATCTCCTGATTATTTTTTCTACATCAAAGGATAACTGGCCCAAAATAGTAAAAAAAAAAAAAAAATAATAAAAATATTTTAACCACTTACGGACTGCCCACCACAGTTTTACGGTGGCTGTTTGAAGGAGGATTTATCGTTGTTATGGCAGCAGATAGCTGCCATAACCCCAGTATCCCCTTCTTTAGGGGGCGGTCCGCTACAAGATAAAAGTGGTCCCTGTAGCGGATTCACTGCAAGATCACTTTTATCAGTGCTAAGAGAGCCCCCCCCCCCCCCCCCCCGCAGCGATCCGGTGCCCTCTGCCACTTACCGGAGCTGTCGGCAGTGGCGGAGGCGATTGCGTCCTCCTGCTGGCTCAGTATGGAGACGAGTGAGGGGAAGATGGCCCCAACCCGTCTCCATACAATTGCTGGGTGGAATTTTTTTTAATAATTTTTTTAAATTGCAATTTATTTTTTATTGCATTTTTGTCTAAGTATGAGATCTGAGGACTTTTTGACCCCAGATCTCATATTTAAGAGGACCTGCCATGTTTTTTTCTATTACAAGGGATGTTTACATTCATTGTAATAGGAATAAAAGTGATTTTTTTTTAAACGCGCCCCGTCCCGCCGAGCTCACGCACAGTGAGTAGCACCCGCATATGAAAACTGTGTTCAAACCACACATGTGATGTGTCACCGCAATCAGTAGAGCGAGAGCAATAATTCTATCCCTAGACCTCCTCTGTAACGCAAAACATGCAACCTGTAGACATTTTTTAAACGTCGCCTATGGAGATTTTTAAGGGTAAACGTTTGTCGCCATTCCACGAGCGGGCGCAATTTTTAAGCATGACATGTTGGGTATCAATTTACTCGGCGTAACATTATCTTTCACAATATAAAAACAATTGGACTAATTTCACTGCTGTCTTATTTGTTTATTCAAAAAAGTGAATTTTTTCCAAAAAAGTGCGCTTGGAAGACCGCTGCGCAAATATGGTGTGAAAAAAAGTATTGCAATGACCGCCATTTTATTCTCTAGGGTGTTAGAAAAAAAACAATATATATTTGGGGGTTCTAAGTAATTTTCTAAAAAACTGTTTTAAACATGTAAACAACAAAATCTCAAAACGAGGCTGGTCCTTAAGTGGTTAAATGTAACTGTATATTTCTTGCTATTACCATAACTTTTTTTTTTAAATCATCTAAAACACACTGACACTAATACAAAAAAAAAAAAAATCCTATTAAAAAAAAATACTGACCCTGTCCTTTGTCTCTAACCTTTAACCTTCACCTTTGACCCTGACCTTGACCCAAACACTAACCCTGGCACCGACCTAGATCAAAACTTGATCTAGGTATTTAAAATATATATATATTATTTTTAAATTATTATTGTTTATTATTTTTTCTTCACACCCTTTTTTTTTTTATCTCTGCAAGGACAGAGAATGATAGAATGTATCTCTCTTGTACATTCACAGAGACAGCAAACACAGGGGTGGGCCTCACAGTGACTGATCACTGTGATAGCCAATCAGAGGCTATCAGCGATCAAGTGACCCGGAATCGGCCGCTACATTTGTATCTACTCTGTTTCGTTCATCTGCAGGTGAAAGGGATGGGCGTCAATCTGCATCTGATGTCAGTTACAGTAACTTGACTGGTAAAAAATAAGAAAATGTGTTAGTATTAACCACTTAAGCCCCAGACCAATTTGCATCCAAAGGACCAGGCCCTTTTTTGCGATTCGGCACTGTGTTGCTTTAACTGACAATTGCGCGGTCGTGCAACGTGGCTCCCAAACAAAATTTACGTCCTTTTTTTCCCACAAATAGAGCTTTATTTTGGTGGTATTTGATCACCTCTGCGGTTTTTATTTTTGGCGCTATAAACAAAAATAGAACGACAATTTTGAAAAAAATTCAATATTTTTTACTTTTTGGTATAATAAATATCCCCAAAATATCTAAAAAAAAACGTTTTTTCCCTCAGTTTAAGCCGATACGTATTCTTCTACATAATTTTGGTAAAAAAAAATCGTAATTAGCGATTATTCATTGGTTTGCACAAAAGTTATAGCGTTTACAAAATAGGGGATAGTTTTATAGCATTTTTATTAATATTTTTTTACTAGTAATGGTGGCGATCAGCGATTTTATTGACTGCTACATTATGGCGGAAACATCGGACACTTTTGACACATTTTTGGGACCGTTGACATTTATACAGCAATCAGTGCTATTTAAATGCACTGATTCCTGTGTAAATGACACTGGCAGTGAAGGAGTTAACCTCTAGGGGGTGGGGAGTTGTTAAGTGTGTGCGTGTGGTTTATTTTATTGTAGGGGGTCGTGGCGTGGTATGTGACATCACTGTTCGTCTTTCCCTATAACAGGGAACAGACGATCGGTGACAGCCACAGTAGGAAGCACGGGGAGAGGTTTGTTTACACAGACCTCTCCTCGTTCTTCAGCTCTGTGACCCGATCGTGGGACACCAGTGGCGATCGGGTCCGCTGGTCCCGCGGCCATGGTCACGGAGCTCAGAACCGGGTTAGGAGCGCGCCTCTGGCTGGGCACTTAAAGAGCAACGTACCAGTACGTGATTGTGCCCAGCCGTGCCATTCTGCCGACGTATATGTGCAGGAGGCGGTCCTTAAGCAGTTAAACCTCTTTCTCAACCCTCAGTTTCCCCTAATAACCTCAAATTAACTATTTTCGCTTCTCCCTTTAACTATTATTTTTCTGCAGATTTTTTTTACTTGTATTAATATTTAAACTTTATTTAAAATTTTGTATTAATTAAAGTATATTAGATAGTATATAGTATATACTTAGTATATAAGTATATTAAAGTGTATTAAATTTAAGTATTTTTTGTGTCAAATTTTAAAAGGCAAAAAATTGAAAAAAAAAAATGTTATTTCCTTAGTAAATAACTTTGCACTGCTTTGTACCAGAATCATAACAAAATTGTAATTTTAAACACATCAATTAATAGAATAAAATGCATCATTTTTATTTACAGTGACACTTTGTAATATTTTTTTTCCCATAAAAGTGGAGTTCCCCCTTAGGAATGACTAGGTTTAAGTCAAATCAATAGGCCCATAGCAGAAATGTAAAAATTGCTGTGGTCCATAGGCAGTGTGTACGGTAGGTGTGAGGGCTGAAATTTTTAAACTTTAACCAATCAATTAATAAGGATGATTACCATGAAATGTGAAAATCGGGTCATTTTTTATGAAGGATCCATTAACCTTTTTTGTATGGCGTATCATCTTTCACAATATAAAAAAATAAAAAAAATAAAAAAAAAAAAAAATTGGGCTAACTTTAACTGTTGTCTTATTTTTTAAATTAAAAAAGTGTATTTTTTAAAAAAAAAGTGCGATTGTATAACCGCTGCGCAAATATGGATTTCAACAGAAATTGAAAGTATTTCAACGACCGCCATTTTATTCTCTATGGAGTTAGAAAAAAAACATATAATGTTTGGGAGTTCTAAGTAATTTTCCAGCAAAAAAAAATAGATTTTAACTTGTAAACAGCAAGTTTGAAAAACTTCTTAAAGTGGTTAAAGCCTTGTCAGACTAGCTGTGGATTTCCATGCAGGAGAGGAGAGTGGAATGTGAACTGCCGTTAACAATATATATATCAAAGCGCCACGAGACCTGTTGTGGTCTTTGTTTAAGGTGAGCTGCTAGGGCACACTCTGGTTGAATGCCGGGATGGTGGGAGCAATTGTGTTCACAACTAGTGATGGATGAACTTCCGACGGGACGTTTCGCGAACGCGAACCGCGAACGGGGCCGATAGTTCGCAAACCATAACGTTCACAGCGGGCCCCATTGACTTCAATGGGAGGCAAACTTTGCAAACCTACAGGTCAAATTTGCAGCCACAAAATAATTACTAGCTGTGCAAACATAGTCCCACCACATGGCCAATGACATAACACATGTATGAGGTGAATCTGGGATCGACAACTACAAGCATTCTTTTTTTATATGTGAAATTGTGACAATTCAGGACTGTGGAGCGCATGAAGGCAATGGAGGAGAGGGAAGGTCAGGGTAGGCAAAGAAGAGTCATCTGACACCAGCACTGTGATAGAGTGATCTGACACCAGCAGCGTGACATACAGCAATGACACCTGCACCGTGATAGAGTGATCTGACACCAGCACCGTGATAGAGAGCACTGACATCAGCAGCGTGACATAAAGCACTGACACCAGCACCGTGATATACAGTACTGACACCAGCACCGTGATAGAGAGCACTGACATCAGCAGCGTGACATACAGCAATGACACCTGCACCATGATATAGTGATCTGACACCAGCACCGTGATAGAGAGCACTGACATCAGCAGCGTGACATAAAGCACTGACACCAGCACCGTGATATACAGCACTGACACCAGCACCGTGCTAGAGAGCACTGACATCAGCAGCGTGACAT
Source organism: Lithobates pipiens (assembly GCF_037356315.1). Taxonomy (NCBI): domain Eukaryota; kingdom Metazoa; phylum Chordata; class Amphibia; order Anura; family Ranidae; genus Lithobates; species Lithobates pipiens. The sequence continues at coordinate 313,900,327 of NW_027507784.1, read as the reverse complement.
ACAGCAATGACACCTGCACCGTGATAGAGTGATCTGACACCAGCACCGTGATAGAGAGCACTGACATCAGCAGCGTGACATAAAGCACTGACACCAGCACTGTGATATACAGCACTGACACCAGCACCGTGATAGAGAGCACTGACACTTGCACCGTAAGCAGCCCCAGGAGGAAGTCAGCACAGCACAGGGATGGTGGGAGCCCCTCATAATGAGCATAGCACAGGGATGGTGGGAGCCCCTCATAATAAGCAGCCCCAGGAGTAAGTCAGCACAGCACAGGGATGGTGGGAGCCCCTCATAATGAGCATAGCACAGGGATGGTGGGGGCCCCTCATAATAAGCATAGCACAGGGATGGTGGGAGCCCCTCATAATATGCACAGCAGAGGTACAGCCCCAGGAGGAAGTCAGCACAGCACAGGGATGGTGGGAGCCCCTCATAATAAGCAGCCCCAGGAGGATGTCAGCATAGCACAGGGATGGTGGGAGCCCCTCATAATAAGCAGCCCCAGGAGAAAGTCAGCACAGCACAGGGATGGTGGGAGCCCCTCATAATGAGCATAGCACAGGGATGGTGGGAGCCCCTCATAATGAGCATAGCACAGGGATAGTGGGAGCCCCTCATAATATGCACAGCAGAGGTACAGCCCCAGGAGGAAGTCAGCACAGCACAGGGATGGTGGGAGCCCCTCATAATAAGCATCCCCAGGAGGATGTGTGCATAGCACAGGGATGGTGGGAGCCCCTCATAATAAGCAGCCCCAGGAGGAAGTCAGCACAGGGATGGTGGGAGCCCCTCATAATGAGCATAGCACAGGGATGGTGGGAGCCCCTCATAATATGCACAGCAGAGGTACAGCCTCAGGAGGAAGTCAGCACAGCACAGGGATGGTGAACTTTACAAACCTACAGGTCATATTTGCAGCCACAAAATAATTACTATCTGTGCACACATAGTCCCACTACATGGCCAATGACATAACACATGTATGAGGTGAATCTGGGATCGACAACTACGAGCATTCTTTTTTTATATGTGAAATTCTGAAAATTCAGGAATCTTGAGACAATGGAGGCGAGGGAAGGTGAGGGTAGGCAAAGAAGAGGATGCAGGAGATGATCACCAGCACCAGCACCGTGATACAGAGCACTGACACCTGCACCGTGATAGAGTGATCTGACACCAGCACCGTGACATAACACATGTATGAGGTGAATCTGGGATCGACAACTACAAGCATTCTTTTTTTATATGTGAAATTCTGAAAATTCAGTAATCTTGAGACAATGGAGGCGAGGGAAGGTGAGGGTAGGCAAAGAAGAGGGTGCAGGAGATGATCACCAGCACCGTGATATAGAGCACTGACACCTGCACCGTGATAGAGTGATCTGACACCAGCACCGTGATATAACACATGTATGAGGTGAATCTGGGATCGACAACTACAAGCATTCTTTTTTTATATGTGAAATTCTGAAAATTCAGGAATCTTGAGACAATGGAGGCGAGGGAAGGTCAGGGTAGGCAAAGAAGAGGGTGCAGGAGATGATCACCAGCACCGTGATAAAGAGCACTGACACCTGCACCGTGATAGAGTGATCTGACACCTGCACCGAGATAGAGAGCACTAACAGCAGCACTGATACCAGCAACTTGCTGCTGGGCCCCAAAAATATGACACCGCTCAACCTCTTCAAACTGGAGGGTACGGGCATATAGTACGGTGTGCTTTTTTTGGACAAGGAAGTGAGCCAAATGAAGAAAGAAGGTCTGTGTGCTCGATTAAAAAAAATGTTTATAGACATATACATGGTCTACTGGTCACATGTGTTGAATTCCTCCGAGATCCATGCCTCATTCATTTTTAGAAATGTGAGGTAGTTAACACTGTCGTGAGCTAGGCGAGTACGCTTATCGGTCACGATCCCCCCTGCTGCGCTGAACGTCCTTTCGGAGAGGACACTGGACGAGGGGCAAGCCAACAGTTCGATTGCAAATTGGGCAAGCTCTGGCCAGAGGTCAAGCCTATATATTGTGGACCTATACCAGTCCTTAAGGATTAGCAGACTGTACCTCACTCAACCCTATATACTGTAGTACGCTATACCTTACCAGTCCTTATAAGGACCTTTGTGCAACTAGTAGGTTGTGAATGATTAGCAGACTGTACCTCAGTCCCTATACTCATAAAGAACTGCTGCAGTATAGGGCAGCAGTCAGCAGTAGTGCACCTCAACCCTATATATTGTGGTCCTATGCCAGTCCTTAAGGAATAGCAGACTGTACCTCACTCAACCCTATGTACTGTAGTACACTATACCTTACCAGTTCTTATAAGGACCTTTGTGCAACTAGTAGGTTGTGAATAGCAGACTGTACCTCAGTCCCTATACTGATAAAGGACTGCTGAAGAATAGGGCAGCAGTCAGCAGTAGTGCACCTCAACCCTATATATTGTGGACCTATACCAGTCCTTAAGGAATAGCAGACTGTACCTCACTCAACCCTATGTACTGTAGTACACTATACCTTACCAGTCATTATAAGGACCTTTGTGCAACTAGTAGGTTGTGAATAGCAGACTGTACCTCAGTCCCTATACTGATAAAGGACTGCTGCAGAATAGGGCAGCAGTCAGCAGTAGTGCACCTCAACCCTATATATTGTGGACCTATACCAGTCCTTAAGGAATAGCAGACTGTACCTCACTCAACCCTATATACTGTAGTACGCTATACCTTACCAGTCCTTATAAGGACCTTTGTGGAACTAGTAGGTTGTGAATGATTAGCAGACTGTACCTCAGTCCCTATACTCATAAAGGACTACTGCAGCAGAAGGGCAGCAGTCAAGTATAATATTCTTTCTATATTTGGAAGAAAGAATATTATACGTGTACAAGCCTATCACCATACCAGTCCTGAAAAGAACCTTTGTGGACCTAATAGTAACAGCTACTGATTTAACTGACTGTCCCTCACTGCCACACACAGCTTCCTGCCCGTCCCTATTTAAACTGACAAAACACAGGCTCCTGCAACAAGAACTTGAATAGCACTCAAAACTATATCCTGTACTACTTTACCATACCAGTCCTGAAAAAGACTTTTGTGGACCTAATAGTAACAGCTAATGATTAAACTGACTGTCCCTGCTGCACACAGCGTCCTGTCCCTCTCTCAGCCCTGACAAAAGACAATCTGCAGCAACAATGACTTGAATAGCAGTGCCTCAAACCTATATCCTGAACTACACCTAACACCTATACCATACCAGTCCTTAAAAGAACTTTTGTGGACCTAATAGCTAGCGATTTGGGTCACTGCAGTCTCTCCCTGCTCCACACAGCAACCTCTCCCTATAGTGACAGAAGAAAGAATGTAAAATGGCCGCCAGAACGGGTCTATTTATAAGTTAGGGGGAATGTCCAAGTGTCTATGTGCTGTAATGTCTCAATTTGGCTGTCCTGTACCACATGATGGATGTGTCATCATAGGTCAAAGTTCTTTTACACAGTAAAAACACGAAAGTCTGCCGGGCGAACAGCGGCAATAGTCCTCCGATCGGGCGGACCGAGAACAGCCGAAATTCGCCGCGAACCGATCGCCGGGCGAACCGTTCGGCCATCCCTATTCACAACTTTAAAGAGCAGTTTTTGGAGCACTTGATCTTCACATCTCATCACTTTTTGATGCACATCCACTTTATTATCTGGGAATTATTTTTTTTTTTTTTATGTAAAATCAGATGAATATCTGCCTTTGATCCAAGCACTTTATCACTGTTTCACATATTGTCCCATATTATCGCATATTACTGCATTTTTAAAAAAAAAATAATAATATTAGGGATAGTCATTCATGCATATGTTTTTATTTTTGCTGTACAGCTTCTTGAATTAGTGCACTTTATTACTGCTTCACAATATTATTGCATATTATCGCATATTACTGAATTTATTTATTTTTCTTTCTTTTGATATAAGGGATAATCATTGTTGCATATTTGTTTATTTTTGCTGCTTAGCTTCTTGAATTAGTGCACCATTTTTTATTATTACCATGTCATTGCTGTTAGAAAACAGTCCTATTATGCCGCGTACACACGATCGGACATTCCGGCAGACTTGGTCCGGCGGACCGTAATCCGTCAGACAATTTGATCGCGTGTGGCCTCCAGCTGACTTCCGTTTCGTTCAGAAAGTCCGTCGGGAAAACCATCGGACCTAGTCTGTCAAAGTCTGGTCACATTAGGTTTTTCATCAAATTTTGGCTAAGCCACATGCATTGCCAAAATGTAGGTTTATTTTGATAAAATCAAAATGTTTAATTAGGTTTGCCAAGATGACTCTGTTCACCCCAATTTGTGAACTGGGAGTGATATCCAGCACTGCTGTAACTATGCTAAGGTCAGAAAGTTCTCTCTACTCAATGCTCCAGGAAACTTGAATGATCTAACCTCTCAAAGACGTTTCAGTGAAGAAGAGAAACAGAGGTTTGCCCCATTGACAAGCAAAGTCAAGCAAAAAAAGTATAGTCTGTGAGCAGGCAGGCGTCAGAGCAGGCAGTTATGCCCCATACACACGATCAGAAATTCCGCCAGCAAAAGTCCAATGTGAGCTTTTGGTCAGAAATTCCGATCGTGTGTATGCTCCATCTGACTTTTTCTGGCAGAATTCCAGCCAGCAAACGATTGAGAGCAGGTTCTCTATTTTTCGGTCGGAAAAAGTTCCGATCAGAAATTCCAACACGGAAAATTCCTACGCATGCTCAGAAACAATTTGACGCATGCTCGGAAGCATTAAACTTAATTTTCTCGGCTCGTCGTAGTGTTGTACGTCACTGCATTCTTGACGGTTGAAAGTTCAGAGAACTTTTGTGTGACCATGTGTATGCAAGCCAAGCTTGAGCGGAATTCCGTCAGAAAAACCATCCAAATTTTTTCAGACGGAAAATCCACTCATTTGTACGAGGCATAAGTTCAGACAGAGGAACATCAGAAACCACCAGAGCCTCAACTTAAGCCCCATACACACCATCAGTTTTTCTGCTGATTTTTTCCTTCAAGTTTACCAAAACCATGTAGTGCAAGGACCTGTCTGATTGCATAAAATTTAAACTGCTAAGGTTTGACCTCATATTATATAGTTTTAGTAAATCTGCAGTAACAAATCAGCAGAAATTCTGATAGTGTGTATGGGGCTTTAGGTTTTAACCAGGGTAGCACAGGGATGGAGGATAGGTTCCCAGGCAATAGGGATGAGCTTGAGTTTGGACTGAACCCAGAAAGCATTTTTCTGTAATGGGCAAATGAGTTGTGGGTAGATATTCTAATATGCCTATGTGGCCCCAATGTGCAAGTGCAGCTGTGGGGCAGGGAATTTCTGGACTGCAGCTCTTTAGCCGAGAAATGACAGCTAAAATCCTTGTTTGGCCAAACCTAAATTTTGACCATGCCTATAATCACCACTGCTAGGCAATGTAGCAGCTTTGTATCACCAACACCTTTGAATGACATTGATAAGGATTGCAATGGACATAGAAAAGCCCTTCCATTTGAATTATTTGCACTTGCCAAGGTCCCATCAAACACCAAGCACCAACAAGTGCATCCTTCTAAGCCCTTGTACACACGGTCGGAGAATCTGTCGGAATGTGTCCTATCGGACCGTGTCGTCGGATAATCTGACTGTGTGTGGTATGCATCAGATTGATTCCGTTGGAATATCCGTCGGACCCAATTTTCCAACATGTTGGAAATATTTCCCGACCAACTGGGCCGGTCGGACATACTCCGATCATGTGTAGAGAATTTTGATCGGACCAAGTGCCACGCATGCTCCGATCAAATTCCTACATCAAAGCTATTGGCTACTAGCCTGAATGTAGTCCCATCGTAACGAAATTACATCATCACGTTCTGAAAGATCGGATTTTTCGCCAACTTGGTCCGACCGTGTGTATGCAACAGTTTCGGACAAGATCCGACGGACAAAATCCGACGGGCAAAATCCGACGGATTTGGTTGTGGAAATCTCCGACCGTGTGTACAGGGGCTATGTGAAGTGACAGGGAGGTGCACAGCTTCATTGCACTATACTCCTGGGTTATAGCAGGAGAAGGAGGAATGTAGTTGGACTTCCTCAACATCCACTGAGCCCAAGGCTCCTGACCATGCTGTTTTGTGGGTGATCCTGCCCTGGGGTAGCAGGCACACAATGCACGTCCTAAAGGTTACAAATAACAAGAATCTTTAGTTCAGACACCAGGCACAAAGTAGAGTTTAAACTTGTTACCAGCACACTGAGCTTCTCTGTTTAGAATGCTCACGTGACCTTATACTGGCATGAGAGCTAGATGTTCATTACAAAACAGTAAGAACATATAGGTTACGTGAGGAATAAAAATCAAACCAAGAATGGCAATATTATAGGCTGGGTGGTCTATGTACTTCGGCCTTATGCCAACTAGGCATTCAACCCTGGTGCAAGGAGCTCCAGCATTAAGGTGTGGACAGAGGGCACAAGTGTACCAGGGGCACACAGTAGGATGCAGCCCTGCTGCCAGTGCCAGCAGCATGTCAAACTTTGAGAGGGTGACAGCTGCTGTGGCTGAACAGTGCAATCAGTGCAACTTACATTTTGGTCAGTATGCCCCAAGGGACAAATGCCCAGAATGGAGACTTCTTGCATTTGCCCCTCGGTGAATACTATGCTAAAACGTACGTACTGCTGCAGCAGCTGTCTGCCTCTCATAGAGTTTTACAAGCTACCAGCAGCAGGGCTGGACAGAGCACCTGTGTCCTCCGCCCGCACCGAAACGCCAGAGCCTTACAGCCTCATAAAGTTTGACAACCTGCCAGCAGTGGGGTTAGACAGGGCACCTGTGCCCTATGTCCACAGCTAAATGCTAGAGCCCCATGCAACTGGGCTAAACACCCAGTGTGCATGGGGCCTTATCCACCATTGTGACACTTGTCAGCCAAGCTAAAAGTGAATGTAAGGCCAAACCTTTTTTTGATTTGGATAGGTTAGTAAGGTCTTAAGACATCCGTTTTTATTGCCGTCTGCTCTGGGGAGTCTCTTCCTCTCTATTTATCCTTGTGACCATTGTCACCATGACAGAAGATGATGAGAAATCCTTAATTTGCTGTTGTCATAGAGGTCACTTCTTCTTACACAGCCTTTCTTAATGTTTTTATCCTACAGGAACCCTTTAAATCAGGCTTTCTCAACCTTTTAACCCTAGAGGAACCCCAAAAATAATTTTCAAGTCTCGAGGAACCCTTACTAAAACCAATTCATCAGGGGTCAATAGAACAATTCCCCTTATACTGGTGGCCAATAGGAAGAATATTCCCCTTTAAAATTGTGCTCAGAATGCCACCCTTAACCGGTTCCCGACCAGCGCACGCCGATTTACGTCGGCAGAATGGCACGGGCAGGCATATTGGCGTACAGGTACGTCCAATCTTCAATGCCGCCCTCCCGGTCGGGACCCCCGTGAGTCCGGTCGCGGGTCCCATGGACACAATCAGCGCGGGCATACCCGCGATTGTCTCACGGGACGGCTGAATGGAGAAATGTTGTTGTAAACAGCATTTCTCCATTCTGCCTAGCAACTAGTGACGCTGATCTCTGCTCCATGTGATTGAAGCAGAGATCAGTGTTCACTAAATGAAAGCCCAACCCCCCACAGTTAGTAACACACCCCTAGGAACACTTAACCCCTACACTGCCACCCACTGGTTAACCCCTTTACTGCCAGTGTCATTTACACAGGAATGTGTCCGCCATAATGTCGCAGTGACAATAAAAATCGCTGATCGCCCGCCATTACTAGTAAAAAAAATAAAATAATAAAAAATTATTAAAAATGCCATAAAACTATTCCTATTTTGTAAATTCTATAATTTTTGCGCAAACCAATCAATAATCGCTTATTGCGATTTTTTTTTTTACCAAAAATATGTGGAAGAATACGTATCGGCCTAAACTGAGGGAAAAAAATGTTTTTTTATATATTTTTGGGGGATATTTATTATAACAAAAAGTAAAAATTAATGCGTTTTTATTCTGAAAATTGTCGCTCTATTTTTGTTTATAGCGCAAAAAATAAAAACCGCAGGGATGATCAAATACCACCAAAAGAAAGCTCTATTTGTGAGAAAAAAAGGACGTCAATTTTGTTTGGGAGCCACGTCGCACGACCGCGCAATTGTCAGTTAAAGTGACGCAGTGCCGAATTGCAAAAAGTGGTCTGGTCTTTGACCAGCAAAATGGTCCGGTCTGTAAGTGGTTAAAGACAGCTAAAAACATATTTGGTGTCATGCTGCTGGCTTTGCTAAGTGATGCTGAACCTTGAACTCTGTTGGCACCATCAAAAAGGTGGCTCATCAGCCACAGCTCAAGGAACCCCTAGCAACCTCTGGATGGAGGAACCCCAGGATTCCACGGAACCCTGGTTGAAAATGGCTGCTTTAAATAATTGTCAGGTCTTGAAGAACTTCTCCTAAAACCAATGCATCCAGAATCAGTGGGAAAAATGGCGCTTCCATTGTTGGTCAGTGGGAAGAATGCCCCCTTACAGTGGTGACCAGAATACCACCCTTACAGATAACCAAAATGCTAATTGTTCTCATACCACTGACTCTGCCATGTGGTGTTGACCCTGGCACCATGCAGGCACCATCAAATGGAAGGTCCACCAGGCACAGCTTAAGGAACCCCCCTAGCAACCTCAGGAGGAACCTTAGGGTTCCCTAGAGCCCCAGTTGAGAATGGCTGTTCCAATTTGGAAAAACCTATTCTATTGACATATAGGATCGGATATCCCATAGCTTTGGGGAGATCTTTCCTATTCTTCTGAAGTGATTCTGGGACAGAAAGTGAAGGGAGATCTTCTGAACAGCAAAAGAAAAAAAACCTGACAAGGATCTTAACTAGTTCCTGTATTATCCGAAACGATACAAATAGCTTTACATACACTTCAACCGCATCTTCTATAAGCATTCTAATATACTTGGTACCCTCACAAGTCACTCTTTGTTTAAAATGTAAAGAATACATTTTATTTGACGAAGGTGGCAGGGGCCCACTTGAATTATCTTTGCCTTGGGCCCACTTATGTCTTAAAGTGTCCCTGTCTGCTACACGGCATATGTTTCTCAATGCGCATATTAAAATAATCACAAGCAATAACCTGAGTTGATCTTATGGCTCCCAAATGAGAAGCCCCGGGCCGTCTGGATGTGGAGCCTCTCACAACAGATGTCCCCGTGATGCTGATGAATGTATAATATGTCTCCTGCTGGGACTGTTACATGATCGGGCCTCTTCACTTTATGTCTTTAACAGAACACAGCCTTATGCTGAAATATTGTCAATTTATTTCCTTTCAATATCTCATTTGGAGTGGTTAGTCCTGGGAACAAAGCTCTGCTCTGACTTTGTACACGTCAGTGGCTCAACAAATACATAATTCGCTGTTCTTGAAGGAATTATAGAATTCTATGTAAAAGCTCATCTGCAGGAAAAAAAACGAACAAATAAAAGCCTCAAAAATGTTTTGATATATATGCACTACATTGTCATAAGTATCGAGAAGCCTGCCTTTTAACACACATAAACTTTAATGGAATCCCAGTCTTAGTCTGTGGGGTTCAATACTGAGTTGGCCCACAATTTGCAGCTATAACAGCTTCAACTCTTCTGGGAAGGCCGTCCACAAGGTTTAGGAGTGTGTCTATGGGAATGTTTGACCATTCTTCCAGAAGGGCATTTGTGAGGTCAGGCACTGATGTTGGATGAGAAGGCCCGGCTCGCAGTCTCTGCTCTAGGTCATCCCAAAAGTGTTCTTTTGGGTTGAGGCCAGTCAAGTTCTTCCACCCCAAACTTGCTCACCCATGTCTTTATGGACCTTGCTTTTTGCACTGTCCAAATCATTTGGTGGAGGGGGGGGGGGGGATTATAGTGTGGGGTTGTTTTTTAAAGGGTTGGGCTTGTCCCCTTAGTTCCAGTGAAGGGAACTCTTAAAGCGTCAGCATACATAGACATTTTGGACAATTTCATACTCCCAACTTTGTGGGAACAGCTTGAGGATGTTTCAACAGGACTTCGTTCAAGTGCACAAATCAAGGTCCATAAAGACATGGATAAGTGAGTTTCGGGTGTAGGAACTTGACTGACCTGCACAGCATCCTGACCTCAACCCAATAGAACACCTTAGGGATGAATTAGAACGAAGACTGCAGGCCAAGCCTTCTCGTCCACATCTGTGCCTGACCTCACAAATGCACTTCTGGAAGAATGGTCAAACATACCTATAAACCTTGTGGATAGACTTCCCGAAAGAGTTGAAGCTGTTATAGCGACAAAGGGTGGTCCAACTCAATATTGAGCCCTACAGACTAAGACTGGGATGCCATTAAAGATTAAGGTTCATGCATGTGAAAAGGCAGGTGTCCCAATGATTTATGATAATAATAATTATTTTGACAATAAAGTGTGTGTTATGGTTGCTACCTTTTCTTCAAGTCAAACCCGAACACTTCAGCATCGCAGAGCAATTTTATTTTTCATAGTATGCATAGATATTGTTATTAAATAATATGAAGTTAATCACAAGAGTCCCCCGTTACATCAGAGTCCACAGAGTTCTCCCTTTACATCAGATTCCACAGAGTTTCCCTTTACATCAGATTCCACAGAGTCTCCTTTTTTACATTTGAGCTCACAGAGTTCTCTGTCGCTGTAATGGGAGACTCTGATGTAAGGGAGAACTCTGGGAACTCTAATATAAGGGATGCTCCGTTGTGTAAATAAGGACTCTGATGTAAGGGGGAGCTCTGATGTAATGAGTGCTCTGAGAACTCTGATTTACCTTAGCGTACTCACTTAGAGGCAGGAGAGAGAAAGGGGGGGAGACCTAGTCTGGTCTGAATAATGTGTCCGGGTCTCAGACAGTCTGAAACCCGGACGCATGATTCCAAACCCAAACTGTCCGGGTGAATCCCGAACAGGTGGTAACCCTAGTGTGTGTGTGTGTGTGTGTATATATACATACACACATATATATATATATATATATATATATATATATATATATATATATATATATATATATATATATCATTTATTTATTTTTTTAGCAACCAGAAATGTACAGTTCTATTCAGCCAATGTTAAGATTGAGACATTATTCCCACACTAAACAGTCTTTAAAAGCATCCAACATTTCTTGATTCAATATTAGATCTATCTTTGTCTCTTGCTCAGTTCACAATAGATTTGCAGTTTGATCACTAACAGTGTGCAGACTGGTGGTGGTAGCCACCAGAGGTGACACCGGAAGCTGTAAAGAAAGAGTGGCGTCACCTGACCTTTTGTGTAGTATGGGAGGTGTGTGAAGCACAAAAATTGTCACATGACAGTAACTGAGCAAAATCATTCTCTATTCCAGTATGAGGCTAAATGTAAAATGGTGTGATGACATCATCGCACTAGCACTGACATCATCACAGCTGGTTTCATAGTGTAGTGGTTATCACGTCTGCTTTACACGCAGAAGGTCCTGGGTTCGATCCCCAGTGAAACCATGTATGTATAGGTTTTTTTTTTTTTTTTTAATCAGCACTGGTTGTAATAACCTATGAACTTTTTTTTTTTAATGCCATAGCCTGGTCTGACCAGTCATTAAAGGTCCAAACATGATTCACTAACCATCATTTATATATCAGAGGACAACAACTGCATTGGAACCACGTCTTTGGGCTAAGGGAGTAATTAGCCATGATAGCCTGCAAAACCTCTAAACAGTTAATAAACAATTGTAAATATAATTAAGGCAAAGCCGGCAAAAAAACAGATACCCTTTAATGGCTGTCTTAAAAATATTTTAGTCTCCAAGCTCTAAGAAATTACATCCATTAGTCCAAAATCTCCCAAGCCAACAGCCTATTATTGAGGATTATTGACTTGTCTTAAACCAGTTTGGCCTGCGGTTAAGCAGAATCCTGGCTGAATATCTCTCAGTACAAAATTAAAACTTACACAAAATCCATAAGTTCTGTATGATTAAATTACATTTATACCGATCATCCTCCCGACTGTAGAATAGGATTAGAATCATTTGAAGGCCTCCTGCACATGCCCATGGCGTCTGACCTTCCAGGTGCTGTGTGCAGTCAGCCCACTGAGGTCCCTTGGGATGTAGCTGTGGGTTAGCAGCCTTGAACGCACATTGCAGGATTTAGATCAGCCATTCTCAACCAGGGTTCCGTGGAATCCTGGGGTTCCTCCAGAGGTCCCTAGGGGTTCCTTGAGCTGTGGCTGATCAACCACCTATTTGATGATGCCTACAGAGTTCAAGGTTCAGCACCACTTGGCAAAGCCAGCTGCATGACACCGAATATCTTTTTAGCTGTCTCTAAGGGTGGCATTCTTCCAATATCAACTCCACCAATATCAGGAGCATTGTTTCTATTGAGCCCTGATGATTTGGTTTTAGCAAGGGTTCCTCAACACATGATAATCATTTTTTGGGGTTCCTCTAGGGTTAAAAGGTTGAGAAAACCTGATTTAATTTAAAGATTTTTTTTTTTAGCCCAGAAAACGGAGATATGTTTTGGAGATGTGGCGTCTTTTTTCTAAACATTTTGGAGCTAAAAGTAGTACCTCTCCCATTTCAAAAGGAAGGTAAGGTATGTGAGGCTGGCAGTGGCGTAACTAGAACCTTCAGGGCCCCAATGCAAGAAACCATGAAGGGCCCCCCTGAACCCAAGCCAGGGCCCTTCCCTCCGAGTCCGGCGGTGGAACTCCAGGGCGTGGTCACAGGTATGACCTTTGTGAGCCCTGTAGTTCCACCACTGGCATCAGTAGTTTTTTTTTTATTTTTTTTTTTTATTTTTTTTAGGTGCCCCATTGGGGGACTGTCCCTAGGCAGGATGGTTTCCCCATCCCCAGAAGAGATGAGGTCCTTTTCTCCAGGGCAGATGAAGTTACTGCCCCCAGGTGAGAAGGGGTCCCCCAGTGGTCGGACTGAGCGGCAATGCATGGAACAGGAGAGGGGTACTCTGAGGAGCCAGCCGAGGACACAGGTCATGCGGGGAATGCACAACTAAAGAGCAGCCAGTGCGATAGTCAAGCATGGAGCTCTGCTAGTCACCCTCCACCCACCCGTGTGCATGGTGCACTGGTACCCCTGGCTGCCTTTGCTGCTGCCAGCCATATGTAGAGGGGGCTGCATGGGCCCCCTGCAGCACAGGGCCCAGTTGCGGTCGCGACTGCTGCACCCCCTATAGTTACGCCCCTGGAGGCTGGTATTATTTGGGCATTGTCTCTGTAACCAAGTTTTAAAGACCTTTTTCAGCAAACGCAGCCTGGAAGTAGCCGTTCGTAAATCAAGTGGTATAGAGTAAAGGAACCTGTATGCTGTAAATACTCCATCAAATGAGTATTAGCTAAAAGGAAGAATACATATTTCCTGCTCCTCTGACATAAACCAGCGGAGTCTGCAAAATGATTTGTGTCTCATATTGTGAAACAGATTAACCCGCTGATCTTCTCCTGCAGATATAATAGCGCAATCTCCCAGGTGGATGTTGATGTGTGGGTGGTTACAAGCATTTATTATAACTTTAAAACAACCTGTCCCTCTTGTAAAATCCCATACTTCAATCTCTTTTTTGTCGGTTGTGTGATTTTCTACTTACGTATTCCAGGAATTACAGACTGTAAAGGAATGGCTTAGTTTTCACAATGTAGCACTATTGGTACTTTAGATGACTAACAGCTACATTACAAATGTCCTAAACACTCTTACATGGCAAAGAGACCCCAAAGGTGCTGTTTCAGCATGCTCCAGCAGGATGTGCTAGAGAGATATCATTCTGTGCTATGAATGCTTAACCACTTCCGGACCGCCGCACGCCGATATATGTCCTAACTTTGAAGAGGGATATCTTTGTCATGGCAGCAGCTAGCTACCATAGCCCTAGTATCCTCTTCTTCGGCGGGCGGTCTAGTTTCAATAATAGTGGTCTCTGCAGCAGATTTGCGGCAAGATCATATTTATCCCAGTCCCCCCCCCCCCCCACCGCTCTCCAGTGCCCTCCGCTGCTTACAAGTCAGTAGCCGTCAGTAGCGGTGGAGGCGATTGGATCCTTGTCCTTGCTGGGTATGGAGACGAGGGGAAGATGGCCCACCCATCTTCATGCCATTACAGGGCAGAAGCAACCTCAAAACATCACTTCCGCCCATAGCTCTTAAAGGGCCATTTTTATTTTTTATTGCATTTTAGTGTAAATATGAGATCTGAGGTCTTTTTGACCCCAGATCTCATATTTAAGAGGTCCTGTCATGCTTTTTTTTCTATTACAAGAGGTGCTGTAATAGAAAAAAAGATGTTATTTTTTTAAAAGAACAGTGTAAAAATAAAAGATAAAATAAATAAGATTTTTTTTATTATTAAACGCGCGCCGTCCCGCCAAGCCCAGGTGCAGAAGCGAACGCATACATGAGTAACGCCCACATATGAAAACGGTGTTCAAACCACACATGTGAGGTATCGCCACGATCGGTAGAGCGAAATATCCCTAGATCTCCTCTGTAACGCAAAACATGCAACCTGTAGAATTCTTTAAATGTAGCCAATGGAGATTTTTAAGGGTAAAATTTTGTCGCCATTCCACAAGTGGGCGAAATTTTTAAGCACAACATGTTGGGTATCAATTTACTTGGTGTAACATTATCTTTCACAATATAAAAAAAACATTGGGGTAACTTTACTGTTGTCTTTTTTTTTTTTTTTTACAAAAAAAGTGTGCTTGTAAGACTGCTGCGCAAATACAGTGTGACAGAATGTATTGCATTTTGCATTTTATTCTCTAGGGTGTTAGAAAAAAAATGTATAATGTTTGGGGGTTCTAAGTAATTTTATAGCAGTGAAAACTGTTTTTAACTTGTAAACAGCAAATCTCAGAAAGAGGCTCGGTCCTTAAGTGGTAGAATAACTCCACTTTTGTTGAGAAAAAAACATTCCCCTCTGGGTGACCGATGTACATTGCAAGGATTATAACAAACTTTGTTGGAGATTTCTACCTTTTGTTATTCTGAAGAAATCCCTGTTTGTTGCTCTGTGCCTCTGTGCTAAGTGGGCCTAATGGGAGTGGTTTCATAATTATCTATCAGCTGTGCAGCTGCAGAGCACTAATTAGGAGTTACATTTTTGTTGCAGGGGCTGCCTGATATCTGACTTGTATCTTAGGCAGACTTCTGGGAAAATTGGTAAGCCAATCACACAATGTTTCAGGGGTGGTCAGTACACACTCTGTGTACAGAACAACTGCAGGCAGCCATATTGTATTGCATTTTCAGAAAATTACAGCGGCTGCAGATTTGCTATTTTTTCCCCACGAAAGTGGAGTTAAATTATTGTAAAGTCTTGTTTTTTTTTTTCTAAAAATTAACAAATATGTTATACTTACCTGCTCTGTGCAGTGGTTTTGCACAGAGCAGCCTGGATCTTCCACTTCTTGGGTCCCTCTCCGGCTCTCCTGGCCCCTCCCTCCTCGAGTGCCCCCACAGCAAGCAGCTTGCTATGGGGGTACCCTAAGCAAGACACATGTGCATCATTTTGTATTACCGGGTAGTGGGCCCGCGTGCACGCACCCACCGCCCCGGGTGTCCTGTCATTATCTACAGACAGGGCAGGTGCTTACCTATTCCATGCCTTAGGCAAGGTTAACACTCCTGCCCACCGGGGGTGGGGGGTGCCGTTAGTCTTGCCTAGGGATGCGCAGGTGACAGGATCAGAGAGCGAACTCACCAGACTGCAGCTGCATCTCCACCTCCTCAGTTTGCCGTTCACCTCCTCCACTGCGCAGACCTCATGCCTGATGCCTCCTCCGCTTCCCCAGCTGTTCCTGCCTTCTTCGCTGCTCTGACTTTATGCCCGGTGCCTCCTCTGCCTCCCCAACTGTGCCCGCCTCCTCCGCTGTGCTGACCTCATGCCCGGTGCCTCCCCTCTGCCTCCCCAGCTGTGCCTCCTCTGCCTCCCCAGCTGTGCCCGCCTACTTCGCTGTGCTGACCTCATGCCTGGTGCCTCCCCTCCTCCTCCCCAGGTGTGTCTCCTCTGCCTCCCCAGCTGTGCCCGCTTCCTTTGCTGCGCTGACCTCATGCCCAGCGCCTCCTCTGCCTCCCCAGCTGTGCCTGCCTCCTCCACTGACCTTATGTCTGGCGCCTTCCCAGCCGACCCCATGCCCGGTGTCTCCACCTCCCTATCGTGTTCCCTGGCCAGGCTACCAGGGAAGTCAGTGGGCCGTGGCTGTGCCCCCTGGGCAGCAGTGCACCCTAGACGGCTGCCTAGTTTGCCTAGTGGGAGCGCCGGCCCTGTCTACAGCACAAGCTGATCACTGGGTCCCGGCCAATGATGTATGGCCAGAACTCACTGATCGGCTGAGCGAATGACAGAAGGGAGCCTGTGGTTTTTACCAATACAGGCTCTCTACAGACAGCAGCGATCTGACAATTTTTCTTTTCTCCCTGCAAATGCAGACCACTCTGGCTGGACACTCACAGAGCTTTGGCACCTTAGCAATTGAGGTTCAGGCCATATCTCAGTTTTATTGTTCAAAGACAGGACAGCATGTAAAGATTCCTAAGTATACTCTTACTAATTAGGTGACTTCTGAAGGCAATTGGTTCCACTAAAATTTAGTTAGGGGGTATCAGAGTAAAGGGGGCTGAATACAAATACACACCACACTTTTCACATATTTATTTGTAAACAATTTTGAAAAACGTTTATCATTTTCCTTCCACTATTACAAATATCTTCCACTTTGTGTTGGTCTATCACATAATATCCCAATAAAATACATTTACATTTTTGATTGTAACATGACAAAATGTGGAAAATTCCAAAGGGTATGAATACTTTTTCAAGACACTGTATACAGTATATATATTTTAGCAGAGACCCTAGGGAACAAAATGGTATTTGCGCAGCTTAATTATATATATATATATATATATATATATATATATATATATATATATATAAAGTTTGGGGGATATAAGTAATTTTCTAGCAAAAAAATACTGATTTAAACTTGTAGCAAAAAGTTTTTGGTTGTAGCATGAGAAAGAAAATGTGGAAAATTTCAAGGGGACTGAATACTTTTTTAAGGCACTTTATTTACTAATGACAGAAGCATAAGGATTAAAAATAGTCATTGTTGATTGAGAGAGTGAAGTTCCACTTTAACCACTTGACCTCTGGAAGGTTTTACCCCCTTATTGACCAGGACATTTTTTTGCTATTCAGCACTGCACTACTTTAACTGGCAATTGCGTGGGCATGCAACACTGTAAGCAAATGAAATGTATATACTTTTTTGCACACAAATAGAGCTCTCTTTTGGTGGTATTTGACCACCACTGCATTTTTTTAATTTTTTTATTATATAAACAAAAAAAACTGACAATTTTGAAAAAAAATATTTTCTACTTTCTGTTATAAAACATATACAATAGAAAAAAATATGTAATTTCTTCATAAATTTCAGCCAAAATTTATTCTGCTACATGTCTCTGGTAAAAAAAAAAAAAAAAAAAATCCCAATAAGTTTATATTAATTGATTTGTGCAAAAGTTATAGCGTCTACAAACTATGGTATATACAGTGCCTTGAAAAAGTATTCATACCCCTTGACATTTTCCACATTTTGTCATGTTACAACCAAAAACTTAAATGTATTTTATTGGGATTTTATGTGATAGACCAACACAAAGTGGCACATAATTGTGAAGTGGAAGGAAAATGATAAATGGTTTCTAACATTTTTTACCGATAAATATGTGAAAAGTGTGGCGTGCATTTGTATTCAGCCCCCCTTAGTCAATTCTTTCTAGAACTGCCTTTCACTGCAATTACAGCTGCAAGTCTTTTTGGAGATGTCTCTACCAGCTTTGCACATCTAGAGAGTGACATTTTTTGCCCATTCTTCTTTGCAAAATAGCTCAAACTCTGTCAGATTGGATGGAGAGCGTCTGTGAACAGCAATTTTCAAATCTTGCCACAGATTCTCAGTTGGATTCAGGTCTGGACTTTGACTGGGCCATTCTAACACATGAATAGGCTTTGATCTAAACTATTCCATAGTAGCTCTGGCTGTATGTTTTGGGTCGTTGTGCTGCTGGAAGGTGAACCTCCACCCCAGTTTCAAGTCTTTTGCAGACTCTAATGCCCCATACACACGATAGGATTTTCCGACAACAAAATTCATGTTATTTTTCCGATGGATGTTGGCTCAAACTTGCCTTGCATCGGTCACATAAATCTTGTTGGAAATTCCCGAACGTGAAGAACGCAGTGACGTACAACACGTACGATGAGCCAAGAAAATTGAAGTTCAATAGCCAGTGTGGTTCTTCTGCTTGATTCCAATGCGTGCATGCGTGGAATTATGTACACACGATCGGAATTTGTTGTCCGAAAATTCGAGATCCAGATCTCAAATTTTGTGTGTCGGAAATTCCAATGGAAAATGTTTGGAGCCTACACGGTCAGAATTTCCAACAACAAGCTCCCAGCAAAAATTTTCTGTCGGAAAATCCGATCATGTGTACGCGGCATAACATGTTTTCTTCTAAGATTGCCCTGTATTTGGCTTCATCCATCTTCTCATCAACTCTGACCAGCTTCCCTGTCCCTGCTGAAGAAAAGCATCTCCACAACATGATGCCGCCACCACCATGTTTCACAGTGGAAATGGTGTGTTCAGGGTGATGTGCAGTGTTAGTTTTCTGCCACACATAGCGTTTTGCTTTTAGGCCAAAAAGTAAAATTTTGGCCTCATCTGACCAGAGCACCTTCTTCCACATGTTTGCTGTGTCCCCCACATGGCTTCTTGCAAACTGCAAATGGGACTTCTTATGGCTTTCTTTCAACAATGGCTTTCTTCTTGCCAATCTTCCACTCTACCAAGGCCAGATTTGTGGAGGACATGACTAATAGTTGTTCTGTGGACAGATTCTCCCACCTGAGCTGTGGATCTCTGCACCCCCTCCAGAGTTACCATGGGCCTCTTACCTGCTTCTCTGATGAATGCTCTCCTTGCCCGGCCTGTCAGTTTAGGTGGACGGCCATGTCTTGGTAGGTTTGCAGTTGTACCATACTCTTTCCATTTTCGGATGATGGATTGAACAGTGCTCCATGAGATGTTCAAAGCTTGGGATATTTTATATAACTTAACCCTGCTTTAAACTTCTCCACAACTTTATCCCTGACCTGTCTGGTGTGTTCCTTGGCCTTCATGATGCTGTTTGTTCACTAAGGTTCTCTAACAAACCTCTGAGGGCTTCACAGAACAGATGCATTTATACTGAAATTAAATTACACAGATGTGGATTCTATTTACTAATTAGGTGACTTCTGAAGGCAATTGGTTCCACTAGATTTTAGTTAGGGATATCAGAGTAAAGGGGGACTGAATACAAATCCACACCACACTTTTCAGATATTTATTTGTAAAAAAAAATGTTGCAAACCATTTATCATTTTCCATCCACTTCACACTTATGTGGCACTTTGTGTTGGTCTATCACATAAATTCCCAATAAAATGCATTTAGGTTTTTGGTTACAACATGACAAAATTTGTAAAATGTCAAGGGGTATGAATACTTTTTCAAGGCACTGTATAAAGGAATTTACGCAGCTATAGATGCTATACTATAATGGTGGTGATCAGCGACTTATAGAGTGACTGTGATAGGGTGGTGGGCAATCTGGCGCTAACTGACACTATCTGAGAGAGTCACTAACTGACACTGACTTCGCTAGGGACACTAATGTTGATCAGAGATAATACAGTACACTAATTTGCAGAGAGAAATTGGTCATGAGGCTTTGAATGAGGCATGTCAGAAATTAAAAAGTAACAATGTAAATC
Organism: Lithobates pipiens; assembly: GCF_037356315.1. Classification (NCBI taxonomy): domain Eukaryota; kingdom Metazoa; phylum Chordata; class Amphibia; order Anura; family Ranidae; genus Lithobates; species Lithobates pipiens. The sequence continues at coordinate 313,880,372 of NW_027507784.1, read as the reverse complement.
ACATAGAAGGGTAAATAAGTAAAAATATTTATTTTACAAGCTGAAACATTTCATTATCTCAAGGTACAAATTACAATTGGTATGAGAACAGATCCCAAAAAGGCCATTCTAAGCTGACACCTGATAAATAACAAATAAAGCTTCATTCATAGAGATGTTTGCAACCATGGGTACATGATGAGTGTTTATTATGGAAATCGAAAAAATTTGAGGGCAGTTTAGAGTTACAGAGGAGGTCTAGTGCTAGAATTATTGCTCTCGCTCTGACGATCACGGCAATACCTCGCATGTATGATTTGATCACCGCTTACATATGTGGGCACGACTTCCGTATGCGTTTTCTTTGCTGCGCGAGCCCGCGGGGACAGGGACGCTTTAAAATTTTATTTATTTTTATATAATTAAATTGTGTTTAAAAAAATAAAAATAAAATGTGATTACATTCTTTGCGACAGCAATAAAAGTTAACATCCCTTGTGACACTACTAGATGGTGACAGATACTCTTTATGGAGGGATCGGGGGTCTAAAAGACGGTTTTCAGCAATTCTGAATACTGTATATTTTTTTAAAACCGGCGCCATTGGCAGTCGAGTAAACAGGAAGTGACGTCCTGACGTTGCTTCCGTGTTTACAATTAGGAGACTGGAACAAAGCCATTTCCGGCCGTGCTGGCTTCCTGCCAGCCTATCCATAGCCGCTGAAAGTGGCAGACAGAGGATTGGGTCTCCCGGTGGGATGTGAGGCCCGGTCAGAGTGGCGGGAGGGGGGACGTCCCTCCCGCAGCTTTTAGCCGCATCGGTTGTTATCTTTGGAAAGTCAATCGCCCGCAAAAGGGTACCGGGATGATGCCTGCAGCTGCGGGCATCTTCCCAGTATAACCCCCGAAAGCCCAGCGGAGCTTCGGGAGCAGAGCCGATCCACCCTTGGGGGCCCCCCACAGTGGCGGGTCCCTACGCAATTTGCGTAGTGAGCATATAGGGCGGATCGGCTCTGTATGTCGGCACAATGGCAGCGGTGGGTAAAGGAGCGTACCTGTACATCCCCTTTAATTGGCGGGGTCAGCCGGCGGGTGTCCCCTTTAATTGGCGGGGTCAGCCGTCGGGCCCATGCCCTTTTGACCCGCGGACTCAATGCCCGCCGGTCTCTCGTGTCACAGAGACGCAGAATGGGGAAGTGCCTATGTAAACTAGGTATTTCCCCGTTCTGCCTAGTGACAGGACAGAGATCACTGCTGCCTGTCATCGGGAGCAGTGATCGCTGTCATGTCAGTGGTAGCCCCCCCCCCAGAGTTAGAATCACTCCCTAGGACACACTTAACCCCTTAATCGCCCCTAGTGTTTAACCCCTTCCCTGCCAGTGTCATTTACACAGTAATCATTTAATTTTTATAGCACTGATCGCTGTATAAATGACAATAGTCCCAAAATAATGTCAAAAGTATCCGATGTGTCTGCCATAATGTCGCAGTCATGATAAGAATGACAGATCGTCACCATTACTAATAAAAAAAATTATAACAAAAATGCCATAAATTTTTCTCCTATTTTGTAGACGCTACAACTTTTGTGCAAACCAATCAATATACGCTAAGGCTGCTTTCACACTGGGGCGGTATTCAGGCGTTACAGCGCTATAAATAGCGCCTGTGTAACGCCTGAAAAAAACCGGCCCCTTTAACTCCAGTGTGAAAGCCGGAGGGCTTTCACACTGGAGCGATGCGCTGGCAGGACGGTGAAAAAAGTCCTGCCAGCCGCATCTTTGCAGCGGTGAAGGAGCGGTGTATTCACCGCTCCTATACCGCTGCTACCCATTGAAATCAATGGGACACCGCGGCAATACCGCCGGCAAAGCGCCGCTGCAGCGGCGCTTTGCGGGCGGGTTTAACCCCTTTTCGGCCGCTAGCGGGGGTTAAAACCACCCCGCTAGCGCCCGCACACCGCCGCTAAAACGACGGTAAAGCGCCGCTAAAAATAGCGGCGCTTTACCGCCGACGCTGCTCTCGCCCCAGTGTGAAAGCAGCCTTATTGCAATTTTTGTTTTACCAAAAATATGTAGAATACATATCGGCCTAAACTGAGGAAAAAATTTGTTTTTTTATATATTTTTGGGGGATAATTAAGCAAAAACTAATAAATATTGCTTTTTTTTTCAAAATTGTCGGTCTTTTTTTGTTTATAGCGCAAAAAATACAAACCGCAGAGATGATCAAATGCCACCAAAAGAAAGGTCTATTTGTGGGGAAAAAAGGACGTTGATTTTGTTTGGGTACAACGTCGCACGACCGCGCAATTGTCAGTTAAAGCGACGCAGTGCGGACCACAAAAAGTGCTCTGTCAGGAAGGGGGTAAAATCTTCCGGGGCTGAAGCGGTTAATGTTACATTAATTTAGATACTTTTTTTTTTAAACTGGCTCCCTGGCTCCTCCAGGAGTCTACACTGGACCTCCAATGCAACACTTTTAGCAAGTACATTGTAATAGCTCATTTCATTACTATATCTACTGAACAGAAGAATCTACCAAAAAGTTTGCAAAAATATTTATTTCATAGATGAGATCCTTTTAACTTTTATGTTCCATGTAGCTTAAAAAAAATTGGGTTTCTAACCAGAAGTTCATACTGGCAAGCCCTACAGACTTCCATAATGTGGTGTGGTAACACACACAAGTCTGCAATATAAATCCTACTTTATAATCTCAAATGTAATCCATTCACTGCCCATTATGTTATTATAAGTCAGCAGCCATACATTATTTCATAAAACAGACCATTTACACCGGTCGTGGGGGAAGGGTGAGGCGTTCCACTCCATTGGAACCATTTAAGTTCTTCAGCAAAGAAAAAGCAGAGCACTCCCTCTTGAAGAGGCTTCTCACCTTGAGCTGTGAGTGTAAAAACCGCTGAGTCCTTTAACCGCTTCAGCCCTGGAAGATTTGGCTGCTCAATGACCGGGCCATTTTTTACGATACGTCACTGCGGCGCTTTAACTGACAATTGCGAGGTCGTGCGTCGTTGCACCCAAACAAAATTGACGTCCTTTTTTTCCCCACAAATACAGCTTTCTTTTGGTGGTATTTGATAATCTCTGCGGCTTTTATTTTTTGCGCTATAAACAAAAAATAGAGCGACAATTTTGAACAAAACACAGCCTTTTGTACTTTTTGCTATAATTAATACCCCCATTTTATTTTAATTTTTTATAAAAAGCTAATTTTTTCTCAGTTTAGGCCAATATGTAGTCTTCTACATATTTTTGGTAATAAAAATCGCAATGAGCATATATTGATTGGTTTGCGCAAAGTTTATAGCGTCTACAAAATAGAGGATAGATCTATAGCATTTTTATTATTATTATTTTTTTTTTTTTACTAGTAATGGCGGCGATCTGTGATCTTTATCGGAACTGCGACTATGGCGGACACATCAGACACTTTTGACACATTTTTTGGGACCATTGTCATTTATACAGTGATTAGTGCTATAAAAATGCACTGATCACTGTAAAAATGTCTCTGGCAGGGAAGGGGTTAGCACTAGGGGGCGATCAAGGGGTTAACTGTGTTCCCTCTGTGTTCTAACTGAAGGGGGGATGGGACTGTCTAAAGGAGATGACAGATCGCTGTTCTTACTCTGTATGAACACACGATCTGTCTCTTCTCCCCTCAGAGAACCGGGATCTGTGTGTTTACACACACAGATCCCGGTTCTTGGGGTATCACGAGTGATAGCGAGAGCCCAGCAGTCATCGCACCCACCGGGCACTAGTATAGGCTCTGAGGGACAAGCAGCAGGCGAGAGCGCCCATAGTGGCAACAGGGCGAAGCGACGTAATGTTGTTTCGCCCAGCCATGCCGTTCTGCCACAGTAAAACTGTGGCGGCAGGTCGGCAAGTGGTTATCAAGTGTAAGGAAAGCTTATACCTATTTAGCCCCTATGGCAGTGATGGCGAACCTTGGCACCCCAGATGTTTTGGAACTACATTTCCCATGATGCTAATGCATTCTGCAGTGTAGTTGAGCATCATGGGAAATGTAGTTCAGAAACATCTGGGGTGCCAAGGTTTGCCATCACTGCCCTATGGCAACGTGCTCAGAGAGACCTTTACCAGGTACAGCCTCACATAGCCAACCTTCAGCCAGGCTGAAGAAGGGGGAACCTCTCCGGGGGTACAGGGGCTTCGCCTCGCAAGGGACTCTGAGGATTGTATTTTTCTGTTTCATCATTATAGAAGCACAATGTCCAATCGGCCAAAGTGTAGGTACATACACTGAGCAAAATTGTCCCTATTTATCATGAGCTGAACTCAAAGATCTATGACTTTTTTTCTATGTACACAAAAGACCTATTTCTCTCAAATATTGTTCACAAATCTGTCTAAATCTGTGTTAGGCCAGGTTCATACTGGTACAACAAACAGTCATGTTGCATGACGTGTGAAAATCAATGTTTCTCTATGAGAGCCGTCTTATCTGGTCCGACTTTGAAAATGCTCCCTGTACTACTTTGGTCCACCTTTGATCCTACTTCAGCCCTTTGAATATCACTGAAGTCGGATCGCCATCTTGCCTGATCCGCCTTTGGCATGTGACTTGTGCTCTGATGATCTTGAGGGGGACCTCCGCGCCAAATTTTGAATAAAAAACCGGAATGGGTTCCCCCTCTAAGAGCATACCAGGCCATTCAGTCTGAAATGGATTTTAAGAGGAACCCCCTACACAGAAGAAACGGCATGGGGGTCCCCCCAAAATCCATACCAGACCCTTATCCGAGCACACAGCCTGGCCGGTCAGGAAGGGGGGTGGGGAACAGCGAGCGCCCTCCCTTCTGAACCGTACCAGGCCGCATGCCCTCAACATGGGGGGGGTGGGTGCTTTGGGGAAGGGGGGCGCCCTGCTGCCCCCCCAACCCAAAGCACCTTGTCCCCATGTTGATGAGGACAAGGGCCTCTTCCCGACAACCCTGGCCATTGGTTGTCGAGGTCTACGGGTGGGGGGGCTTACCAGAATCTGGGAGCCCCCTTTAATAAGGAGGCCCCCAGATTCTGGTCCCCCCCCACCCTATGTGAATGAGTATGGGGTACATCGTACCTCTACCCATTCACCTGGGGGAAAAAAGTGTCAATAAAAAAAACACACTAGACCAGTTTTTAACCACTTGCTTACTGGGCACTTAAACACCCTTCCTGCCCAGACCAATTTTCAGCTTTTGGTGCTCTCACACTTTGAATGACAATTACTCAGTCATGCAACACTGTACCCAAATGAATTTTGTGTCCTTTTTTTCCCACAAATAGATCTTTCTTTTGGTGGTATTTGATCACCTCTGGGGTTTTTATTTTTTGCGCTAGAAATGAAAAAAGACCGAAAATTTTGAAAAAAAACGCATATTTCTTTGTTTCTGTGATAAAATTTTGCAAATTATAATTTTTTTTCATAAATTTTTGCCACAATTTATACTGCTACATATCTTTGGTAAAAATAACCCAAATTAGTGGATATTATTTGGTCTTTGTGAAAGTTAGAGAGTCTACAAGCTGTGGTGCGAATCGCACAATATTGATCACACCTGATGTACTGGTGGCCTATCTATTTCTTGCGACCCGAACAAGTCAGGAAAGTACAAATACCCCCCAAATGACCCCTTTTTTGAAAGTAGACATTCCAAGGTATTTACTAAGATGCATGGTGAGGTTTTTGATGTTGTCATCTTTTTCCCACAATTCTTTGCAAAATGAAGATTTTTTCTTTTTTTTTTTTTTTTTTCTCACAAAATTTTCAATGTAATAGGTTATTTCTCTCAGATGGCATGTGTATACCACAAATGACACCCCAAAATACGTTCTGCTACTCCTTCTGAGTATAACGATACCAAATGTGTGAGACTTTTACACAGCCTGGCCACATACAGAGGCCCAATATTGAAATAGCACCATCAGGCGTTCTAGGAGCATAAATTACACATGTTATTTCTCAACCACCTATTACAGTTTTGAAGGCCCTGGAGCACCAGGACAATGGAAATGCCCACAAAGTGACCCCACGTGGCACTGACAACACGTGGCACTGACGACACATGGCACTGACGACACGTGGCACTGGAGGCAGATGGCACTGGAGGCAGATGGGGCTGACAGATGGGGCTGGCAGATGGGGCTGGCAGATGGGGCTGGCAGATGGGGCTGACAGATGGGGCTGACAGATGTCGCTGACAGATGGCACTGGGGCTGGCACTGGCAGATGGTGCTGGCTATTTGCTCTGGCTAATTGCTCTGGCAAATGGGGCTGGCAGAGGGCACTGCGGCTGGCAGATGGCACTGGCGCTGGCAGGTGGCGCTGGCAGGTGGCACTGGCAGGTGGCACTGGCACTGGCGGCACTGGGGCTGACGGCACTGGGGCTGACGGATGGCACTGGCGCTGGCAGGTGGTACTGGCGCTGGCAGGTGGCACTGGCAGGTGGCACTGGCAGGTGGCACTGGCACGTGGCACTGGCGGCACTGGGGCTGACGGATGGCACTGGCGCTGGCAGGTGGCACTGGCGCTGGCACTGGCGCTGGCAGGTGGCACTGGCGCTGGCACTGGCGCTGGCAGGTGGCACTGGCGGCACTGGTGGTGGCAGGTGGCACTGGCAGGTGGCACTGGCGGCACTGGGGCTGACGGATGGCACTGGCGCTGGCAGGTGGCACTGGCGCTGGCAGGTGGCACTGGCACTGGCGGCACTGACGGCACTGGGGCTGACGGCACCGGGGCTGACGGATGGCACTGGCACTGGCGCTGGCAGGTGGCACTGGTGCTGGCAGGTGGCACTGGCACTGGCAGGTGGCACTGGGGCTGACGGCACTGGGGCTGGCGGCACTGACGGCACTGGGGCTGACGGATGGCACTGGGGCTGGCAGGTGGCACTGGCGCTGGCAGGTGGCACTGGCGGCACTAGCGCTGGAGGCATTGGCGCTGGCGGCACTGGGGCTGACGGCACTGGGGCTGACGGCAGGCACTGGCGCTGGCAGGTGGCACTGGCGGCACTGGCACTACTGGCAGATGGCACTGGGCTGACAGATGGCACTGGGCTGACAGATGGCACTGGGCTGACAGATGGCACTGGCACTGGGGCTGACAGATGGCACTGGGCTGACAGATGGCACTGGGCTGACAGATGGCACTGGCACTGGGGCTGACAGATGGCACTGGGGCTGACACAAGGCACTGGGGCTGACACAGATTGCTCTCCCTCCTCACACGCTGTCTCTGTGTGAGGAGGGAGAGACACGGCAATGGGAGATGATCTCATATGTTTACATATGAGATCATCTCCCATTGGCAGCTGCGATCGCGCTGTGAACGGCCGCTTTGATTGGCCGTTCACGGCGATCTGTATTTGCCTGTCTCCGGGAGACACGGCGAATACAATACTTCCGCGATGCGCGCCCCCGGTGGCGCGCATTGCGGAAGGAAACACCAGGCCGTCCAGGGACGGCCAGGCGAAGGAACCCGCCTGCTCTAAGGCCGTCATTCGGCTATAGAGTGGGCGGGAGGAGGTTAAAGTACTTTATTAGGCAGCTCTTCCGCCTTGGGGGGGGGTCTCTTCCGACTTCTCTGCTCTCTTCGGCCTCTTCTCCTGGTCTCCGGTGTCTTCTGCCGGGCTCCTCCAATATCTTCTGCTCTTTTGCCAGCTCTTTTGTTAGCATTGGCCCGGTCTTCTCCGTCGGCTTCTTCCCTCCGATCTTCTATCGATGTTGACATGACGCTCTCTCCTGCTGTAATGCCGTGTGAGCGGTGCGCAATGACTTATATAGGCATGGAGTGTGGTTACCGGGTGATGTCATCCAGTGACCCTGCCCCTTATGACGTCACCGCCTTGTGTAGGGGATATTTCATTGATATCAATATCAGATTGCTATAGAGATCATCTTATGTTCTTTCTAGCCCTGATGAAGGGGCCACTTGGACCCCTGAAACGCATAGGCTACTTTTTTTGGATTGTACCCCTGACTTTTAATGGAATAAAGTTGTATCTGCACCTCTTATGCCGCGTACACACGGGCGGACTGTATGGCGTACTTAGTCCGTCTAAACACATTTCAGCGGACAGTCCGCTCGTGTGTGGGCTTCAGCGGACTTTTTCAGCGTGCAGTCTGGCGTACTAAGTATTTCAGAATTTCAGTAATTCTGTCTGTCATATTTTGGTTTCAGCGGACAATACGGTCGTCAGTGTGCTAGTTGGACGGACTAAGAATGGCGCATGCCCAGAAAGGATTTACACGGCGGAAGGGTGCTTTGCTGTGTATTGGACTTCCTATTTCTAGTCCCGTCGTACGTGCTGTACACGTCATCGTGCAAGCTTTCGAGGGACTGTTCGTGTATCCGTGTGTGGTCAAGTCCATTCAGTGGAAAGTAGGACGGACTGTTCGTCGGATTGTATGACGGACTAAGTACGCCATACAGTCCGCTCGTGTGTACGCGGCATTAGCAGTGGTGTGGTGCTTCAATTCCAATTCTTGTTACATTCCAACTACAGACTTTGGCTCCATGCACACTAGAGTTTTTTCTAAGCTAAAAAAAACGCTGGATAAATAACGATGGTAATAGCTTTTTGTAGTAACATTTTAGCAGCGTTTTATGAGCATTAAAAAGCTCAAAAAACTGTACTAGTAGTGTTTAGGAGCGTTTCTGCTGGAAAAACACTCCAAGAAACTTTACAAAAACAGTTTTTTTTTGCTCCTGAAACTCAAAAAACGCTAATAGCCTAAAGTAGTGTGCATGTACACTTAGGATAACACTATTTATCTTCTGGGAGCATAAAAAATGCTAATAATGGCTTCTAGGGCCTTAAAAAAAAAAACGCTAGTGTGCATGGAGCAGGGTTGCCAACCGCCAGTTAACTTACTGACGGTTTATAAAAATCTTTGATTTTTTTTACAACTGCCAGTAAATATTGGGGGCTGATCATTTCATGCTGTGTTGACTTTTTAAGTGTAAATCAAGCAAATTACTTTGTTATAGGTATTGCCAGTGTTTCCATATCATGTTTATACTGTTTAAATGTTCACTGTGTTGGTTTTCAATAGGAGTTCTGTAATTTCTCAGGTTAAAAATGTGCTCCGCCAGTAAATTTTCCATGTGTTGAAAGTAAAAAATGCTGCCGGGAGGTTGGCAACCCTCCCTGGCATTGAGCCTTAAAGAAAAATTCCAGCCAGAACTTTTTTTTTAAGGTGATTGTGACATCACCGCCCCTCCTCTCCACTTTGCCCAATCAGAGAATGCCTTGTATTCCTAAAAAATAAATAAATACAAGACATTCTGTGAATGGTTTCAGTGCAGAGCAGGTTAGTGTGCAGTGCAGCCGCTTGGCACAGGACCTGGAAGATGGCAGCTTGAAGATTGATCACTGTAGTAGAGCCTACTACTACAGTGACTATCAGTGTCCACAGTAATCCATCAGGTATGAAAAATACATACACTATATTACCAAAAGTATTGGGACACATGCCTTTACACACACATGAACTTTAATGGCATCCCAGTCTTAGTCTATAGGGTTTAATATTGAGTTGGCCCACCCTTTGCAGCTATAACAGCTTCAGCTCTTCTGGGAAGGCTGTCCACAAGGTTTAGGAGTGTGTCTATGGGAATGTTTGACCATTCTTCCAGAAGCGCATTTGTGAGGTCACGCACTGATGTTGGACAAGAAGGCCTTGTTCGCAGTCTCCGATCTTATTCATCCCAAAGGTGTTCTATCGGGTTGAGGTCAGGACTCTGTGCAGACCAGTCGAGTTCCTCCACCCCAAACTTGCTCATCCATGTCTTTATATATATGTATATATATATATATATATATATATATATATATATATATATATATATATATATATATATATATAATGTATGTATATGTGATTCTGCACAGAAGAGCTGTCCTGTAGCAGTAAATCTTCTATGGGTCGAACGTCAAGTGGTTAAAAGCCAGAAGTTCTAACTGATTTTCATTGTATCAAAAATAAAATAAAGGCTTTGACTAGATAACATTTTGATGATGAGCACTGGAAGGAAGCTGTAACAGCTGTTTCTCCAAAAGAGGTAGCTATGTAAGCCATTTTAATATTTTCATCTAGTCAACCCAGCAAGACTATTAACATTGTTTTAAAAGATAAGTCCATCTTTCATGTTATACCCATACTCAGGACGAGACATGAAACACACTTAGCACCCTAGCCCCCCATCCCCATGACCCCATGGCTTCCAAGTATGAAGCTGCGTGTGAAACTATAAGTAATCCAGCACTTCCAAAAAGTCATACACCCCCCCCCCCCCAAAAAGATCAATAAAAGTCCTATGTGTGATTATATGTCAGTATTACATTGTATATCTCTGTATGTTGAGGTCGTTCAGGTGCTTATCTAATAGTTTCTTGAAACTATTGATGCTCCCCCTCTGAGACCACCACCTGTGGAAGGGAATTCCACATCCTTGCCGCTCTTACAGTAAAGAACCCTCTACGTAGTTTAAGGTTAAACCTCTTTTCTTCTAATTTTAATGAGTGGCCACGAGAATTGTTAAACTCCCTTCTGCTGAAACATTTTATCCCTATTGTGGGGTCACCAGTACAGTATTTGTATATTGAAATCATTTCCCCTCTCAAGCTTCTCTTCTCCAGAGACAATAAGTTCAGTGCTTGTAACCTTTCCTCATAACTAATATCCTCCAGACCCTTTATTAGGTTTGTTGCCCTTCTTTGTTCTCGCTCCATTTACAGTACATCTTTCCCGAGGACTGGTGCCCAGAACTGGACAGCACAGACTGGACTCAGTTTCTACCTGAGTGTTGAGAAATGTATACTAATGAAGGTGCATGTGACTCTTTCACTGTCCCCCAACAATGCTGGGTGCTTTAATAGCCAATCACCAGAGGCCAGTACTGTCCCATAGGGAGTAGGATAGCCACCTGTCCGGGATTGTCCCAGACAGTCCGGGTTTTGAATCAGCTCCCCAAGTAACTGAGTACCATGACCACCAAGTACATAGGTGTGCGCATGGGCCCTACCCCCATACATGCACAGGAGAGGAGAGAGGGCTCAATCTGAATCTCCTCCATCCATCCTCACCCCTCTGTCTGCCCATCCACACTCCAATCCCTGGTGTTCTGTGCCTCAGGGGATGGGTAAGTTAGAAATTTGAACCTCAGCAGCCGGCAGATACGTTGTGGATGAAAGGTGTCGATGCCTGAGCCTCCATCCTCGGGTGAGTGAACTCGCCATGCAATGTATGTGTGTCAGAAACCATGAAATCAGACCAAGACAGAAGTACAGTCAAATCACACTTGTTTAATAATAAAATTAAATAGAACAAACGTAGTCAAAACATAGCCAGAGTTCAGCAACCGGAACGGATAGTCAGACAAGCCAAACGTCAGGGAGCCAGAGATGAGTGTAGTAATACAGCAAGCAGGATCTGGAGCTAGAAGGGATTTCAGCCAAGCAAGTCTTTTAACAGAAATGCAGGAGTTTCTGTGATGTTGACCAAGGCGAAGGCGGAGATCCTCTGGGCTGGACGGCTTAAGTAGGCGGGACTGACGAGCAGGATATCAACAGCTGAGTAACTATAGAGAGAGATAGGAGCTGGCAATAAGCCGAGAGCTGAGTGGCCAGCTCAGAGAAGAAAGGGCTGAGCCCAGCCCTGACAATGTGACTGAAGTCTCCCCCTTCCCTCCCTTCTCTCTCCTGACTCTCCTGTTCCTCTCCTGGCTCAGATGAAAGGGGCGCCCTGTGGACTCTGATGTAAGGGAACATAAAGAAAAAAAAAGGAATTCAAAGATACCCTGTGATCAGACTTTAAAGGCACAACAAACACTGAAAGTACAAAAAATTATTTTAACATTTATTGAAAAATACATATAGTATAAAGACCAGAGACATGAAAGAAATAATCGATACATGATGTGAGCCCTAATGCGTCTACGTGTTTCATTGCACTTCTTCAGGACACAATTGGGGTTCAGTAGTTGCAAAGAAGAGAAGCATCTCACTATCTTGCAAGAGGGTCACGTAAAATATGTATTAATCAATCAGTGATTAGACAAAAAATGGTTTCCAATAAAGAAAAACATACGGAAAAACTCAGGAGCGACACAGCTCAATATAGCCGAAACACATAGAGGCTACCTGTGAGCTTATCATCAAAACCTTATTGAACAGGGAATATTAGATGGGAGATGGAGTATGCCATGGACCATGTTGATCAGATCAAAGAAGATCCTTGAGTCACAAAAAAAAGGAGCCACAGTTAGAAGCCTGACTGTTTATCCAATATGGTGGATCCAGATCCAAGCTACCATCATCCCAAACAAATAAGTATATGGTGGTATCACGAAAATCCCCTGGGAGAGAGTGAACAACATTTTTTGTGACTCAAGGATCTTCTTTGATCTGATCAACATGGTTCATGGCATACTCCATCTCCCATCTAATATCCCCTGTTCAATAAGGTTTTGATGCTCAGCTCACAGGTAGCCTCTATGTGTTTCGGCTATATTGAGCTGTGTTGCCCCTGAGTTGGTCCGTATGTTTTTCTTTATTGGAAACCATCTTTTGTCTAATCACTGATTGATTAATATGTATTTTACGTGACCCTCTTGCAAGATAGTGAGATCCTTCTCTTCTTTGCAACTACTGAACCCCAACTGTGTCCTGAAGAAGTACAACAAAACGCGTAGACACATTCGGGCTCACATCATGTATCGATTCTTATCTCTATATGTGATTTTTATTATTTCTTCCATGTCTCTGGTCTTTATACTATATGTATTTTTCAATAAATGTTAAAATCATTTTTTGTACTTTCAGTGTTTATTGTGCCTTTAAAGTCCGACCACAGGTTTTCTTTGAATTCCTTTTTTTTTTTCTTTATGTTCCCAATATTTGCAGATGAGGCAATGTGAGTGCTTTTTTTCTCTGTTTATTCATTTTCTGATGTAAGGGGTGCCCTGTGGACTCTGATGTAAGGGGGCTTTGGGAACCCTGATTTAAGGAGGAATGCTGGGAACTCTAAAATAAGTGGGAGCTTTGGTGAGCAGAAACACCCTTACACCAGAGTCCACAGCGTTTGCCCTAAAAAACAAAACAAATTGCCATGCGTCGCTAAAGTGTTTCGGTTTGGCTTGAAGAAAAGGTAACAACCCTACACGGGGAGTGGAGAGAGTTTTTAGCTCCATGTAAGCTCTGACCAGATCAACCTGGAGCTCAGGAATTGCTTTTTTGCTTCACTATAGCTTGAGGTGATGCAGAGGGAAGCTTAGCGAAAAAACATTCTCAAAGGCACTGAGAATGGGCAAACATAAAAATGCTAAAGATATTTATTTGAAAAATAGGACATTATCATGGACACAGGCAATCTTTCAGAGGCTGCATTAGGTACCCCTGTGTGTAGACCCCCGGGAGCCCCAACCTGCAGGGCATCATGTGTTAATCCTTCATGTTTTATACTGGCATTAGCACGCCGCACACAGAAGCCCTCCTCAAAGGGGTTAAACTGTGTACCATATGGACAGCACGCAATCCCTTTCTCTTTGTACCTGAGGCTCATGGATTTGAAGGTTTCACCCCTGTCTTTATTTCCCCGTGCCTGGCGCGTCCCTGGCGCAGTATATCACCTGTTTTATAGGGTCACGTGGGATCTGTTAATGGGGTGCTTGCTTCTTGATGACTTCAGGATGAGTGCTCCTATGGCACCTGGAACCTATTCTGCCACCTGGAGCAGCCTCAATTACCTTCATATGTGCATCCAGGGGCGGTTTTAAAATCAGTTATAGACTTCTCATATTACCAGGACTTCTAGCAGAAATAAAACGACTGTATTTTCTGTTCAATAAAGTTTTGGTCTGAAGTCTTACATGCAGCTTCACAATTTTGAGAAAATATCCCATGTACAGGTACACTATATTGTCAAATATATTGGAATGCCCGCCTTTCCACTCATATTCATTTATTAAGTTGGCCCACCCTTTGCAGCTATAACAACTTCAACTCTTCTGGGAAGGCTGTGCACAAGGTTTAGGAGTGTGTCTATGGGAAAGTTTGACCATTCTTCCAGTAGTACATTTGTGAGGTCAGGCACTGATGTTGAACAAGAAGGCCTGGCTCGCAATCTCTGCTCAAATTTATCCCAAATGGGTTCTATAGGGTTGAGGTCAGGACTCTATACAGACCAGTCAAGTTCCTCCACCCCAAACTCGCTCATCCATGTCTTTATGGACCTTGCTTTGTGCACTGGTGCGCAGTAATGTTGAAACAGGTAGGGGCCATCCCCAAACTGTTCCTACAAATTTGGGAGTATGTCTTGGTATGATAACGCCAGTGGCATCGCTAGGGGGTGGCTTTTGGGGCTATAGCCCAGAATCTGGGGCCCATAGCCCCGAGTCTCTGCAGGGGTCCCAAGGGGAGGGGAGGCTCTCTGGGGACCCTGATGTAAGTAGGGGGCTCTCTGGGGACCCTGATTTTAAGGAGGAGGCTCTCTGGGGACCCTAATGTAAGAGGGGGCTCTCTGGGAACCCCGATGTAAGTGTGGGCTCTCTGGTGACCCCGATGCAAGAGGGAGGCTCTCTGAGGACTCTGATGTAAGGAGGAGGCCCTCTGGGGACCCTGATGTAAGGGGGGCTATCGGGGGACCATGATATAAGGGGGGCACTCGGGGGACCATGATATAAGGGGGGCTCTCTGGGGACCCTGATGTAAGGGGGGGGCTCTCTGGGGACCCTGATGTAAGTGGGGGGGCTCTCTGGGGATATATACACACACACACGCGTATATTACGGTATATACATGTGTATACCCGCCCAAGAATATTACTTTCTTTACTACACTGCTATGGGCTCTAGCCCCAGATATTTTGTAGATCTAGAAACGCCCCTGGCTAACGCCTTAAGAGTTCCCTTCACTGGACCTAATGGGTCAAGCCCAACCCCTGAGAAACAACCCCACACCATAATCCTCCCTCCATCAAATGATTAGAACCAGTGCACAAAGCAAGGTCCATAAAGACATGGATGAGCGTAGATTCCTGACCTGAACCCGATAGAACACATTTGAAATGAATTAGAAAGGAGACTGTGGGCCAGACCTTCTCGTCCACATCAGTGCCTGGCCTCACTAATGCACTTCTAGAAAAATGGTCAAACATTCCAACAGACACACTCCTAAACCTTGTGGACGGCCTTCCCAGAAGAGTTGAAGCTGTTATAGCTGCAAAGGGTGGGCCAACTCAATATTGAATCCTACAGACTAAGACGCCTTTAAAGTTCATGTGCTTGTAAAGGCAGACGACCCAATACTTCTGGCAATATAGTGTATATTACCTTTGTTATACTACGGTATGTGCCAAGATTGTTGTTTACATCCAAGATCATTATTTTAGATCATCATGCCTTGAAGTCCTCCTGAGGAAGTGAGTTTTTTTTCCTTGTGAAATGTGTAGAGGCAGCAGCAAGGTGAATGAGGACCCCTCCCCCCCCCCCACCCCCCCCCCCCCCCCCATGGCATTGTTTGGTCTTTGTGGAGGCCTCAATATAAAATAGAGTTTTTATACAATTTTAATATTCATGTATCTATGTATTTTAACTATATATTTGTCATTGAAATTTGGTAACAATATCTTTAGTCTGTTGTCCCTATGCACCAAAAACAGTCCACAGCATCCGCTTTTTTTCTCCCCTTCCTACTTTCTGCCTTAGGAATGGGGTTTCCTCCATTTTGATGTAAATTGGATGTCATGCCTTAAAATGTTTTCTCCCTCTCAATCTAAGCTATGCTACCTTGAATTTTCATGTGCTGCAATGCAGGCGAGTTACGTTACTTGGGGTGCCATTGAAAATTGATTTTGCTGCACGTCTGCCTGTTGCAGTAACATGCATGTGTTACCATTATGTGGAAGTGTGAATGGACCCTTACCCTCTTCTCTGGTGGCTTCCACCATGCTGTAAGGTTGGTCCTCAGAAGAAGAGCGACCAGTTGCAGCTTTCTAACAGCATCACGTACAATGCAAGAGAAGCAATCTGGAATTGTATGTTAGCTTGCCGAGGGCCCACCCAGGGTGTCAGGCAGTGGAGGAAATCACCAGCTTCTGGGAAAGCAAGGAATAATGCAAGTATAACACCTTATTCATCAACAATTAACCCTTGCAGTGTGAAAGAGGGACCCATTGCAAGGGTAAAGATTCCCCCCCCCCTGTATTCAGGTTTAACTCATTGTTGTCGCAAGGTAGATCATTCACAGGTTTATTAAAAGGCTCCTGCTGTCCTCACACCTGCTCCCGTGCCACTGGACAGGATACCTTGTGGGTTGTAGAGGATCCCTCCTGCACCCAAGCTACCAGGTCTGAGGTCACCCCACCCAGACTAGGGGTGCCACCGACAGCCTTGTAGCACTCTATCTCCAACTTCCACCTGAACTCTCCTGCCCCAGCTGGGCTGACCCTAAGTATTTGAGGGGGGCCTCTCCCCTGCCAACCTATCTTTTGGGGATTGGTCAGGGCCCTCATAAATACTTCAGACAGCTCCTCCTAACCTCCACTTCAATCTTCTGCAAGATTCTAGAGGTAGGGGAATGTATCAGAGATGCTGCCTGTGAGCCATACCAGCCTCCCTGTGTCACTCACCCTGACCCAAATAAAACACGGGCTTGGCTGCCAGCCAAGCCTAAACATTTTGCCTACTCTAACAAAAACCTAAGGCTGTGTACACGTGACCAGACTTTTCGACAGCAAAGGTCTGACGGAACAAATCCGTTGGACAATTCGATTGTGTGTGGGCTCCATTGGACCTTTGCTGTCCAAAAATCTGACGGACTTTAAAAATAGAAAGTTTTAAATTTTTCGGCCAGAACTCCACCGGACCCAGTTCCTATCGAGAAATCCGTTCGTGTGTATGCTATTCCGGCGGACAAAAAGGGACGCTATGGCAGCTATTGGCTACTGGCTATGAACTTCCTTATTCTAGTCCGATCGTACGTCATCACATTAGAATACGTCGGACTTTGGTGTGATTGTGTGTGGTCGAGTCCGTTCATTTGTAAAGTACATCGGAACTCCGCCGAAAGTCTGTCGGACCTAGTCCGTCGAAAAGTCCGGTCGTGTGTATGTGGCATAAGAGTTCCTATTCTAGCACACTAGAGGGTGCTACATATGATAATGGGTTGACCCACCCCTTTGCAGGTATATCAGCCCCAACTCATCTGGGAAGGCTGTCCACAAGAGTTTGTGCTGCGTGTAAATGGGAATTAGTGCTCTATCAGCCAAAATAATATTTGTGAGGTCAGGTGCTAATGGTGGATGAGAAGACCCGGCTTACAATTGGTGGTCCAATACATCCTAAAGGTATTCAGTAGGGTTGAGGTTAGGGTTTTGTGCTGGCCACTCAAGTTCCTCCACAACTACTCACATGCTTGGGGAAGGGCAGGATCTCTAAGGGTTAACTGCAGAAGTGAACAAATGAGGTCCCCTGCCAGACAGGGTTGTGCTGTGTGGCAGAGCTGTGTAAATCTGAGAGCTGTATAGACAGTAATACAAATTCTTTGACAGATAGAACAGCTCCCTTATATGTATTTCATATGTGTAATCAGCTAATTGCCTAGACTGAAGCTGTAAATGGTGTAACGTAAAAGTAAAGGGTGCTGGACAGTATGACAGGCAATGACATCTATGACTCTTGGCCTTGCACCTTCTCGTCCTGTTCCAGTGTGTGTTATATGACAGGCAATGACATCTATGACTCTTGGCCTTGCACCTTCTCGTCCTGTTCCAGTGTGTGTTATATGACAGGCAATGACAACTGTCACTCATGGCCTTGCACCTTCTCGTCCTGTTCCAGTGTGTGTTGTTCCAGAAGGCATCATAGATCCATTCTGTTGTGTTCTCTGAAGAGAGGTAGCCCTGTTCCCAAAGCATACCCTAGATCGGACATCCATCAATAGCCTGGCTGCTCTAATTGATGATATTTACCATATTAATGTAAAAAAGGTAAAGACGATCTTCACAGATCACACAGCCTCAGGCCTTACTCAGCATGTCTACCTCTTGTAGATACATAGAACAGTGTGAATATATTTCTCTGCCTTACAGTGACTGAACTTGACAGCTGGGTGGAGATGACTTACTTTTACCACCATGTTAGTTATTTCGTGGGAAGTGTCATTTGTAAGCCTAATACTTACCTCCTCTGTGAAATGGTTTTGCACAGAGCAGCCCCGATCCTTCTCTTCTCGGGTCCCCCGTTGGCACTCCTGGCCCCTCCCTCCTGCCAAGTGCCCCCAGAGCAAGCAACTTGCCATGGTGCCACCCAAACAGGCATGCTCCTGAGCTGCTACTCTGCGTGTCCATTCTTACATGGAGCCACAGCTCATCTTTGCCCCTTCTTCTTCCTCATTGGCTGTGATCAGGTCTCACCCCGCCATCTTTCACTGTGACATCAGGAGCTGGCTGTCTCTATCCGGTTGAGGCAGCTGCCCCTTAACTGCTTAAGGACCGCCTCCTGCTCATGTACGTCGACAGAATGGCACGGCTGGGCACAATCACGTAACGGTACGTTGCTCTTTAAGTGCCCAGGCGTGGGTCGGGAGCACGCCGCCAGAGGCGCGCTCCAGACTCGGTTCTGAGCTCCGTGACCATATAAGTCGCTGATCGCCGCCATTACTAGTAAAAAAAAAAAAGTTTAATAAAAATGCTATAAAACTATCCCCTATTTGCGCAAACCAATCAATAATGGCTAATTGCAATTTTTTTTATCAAAAATATGTAGAAGAATACGTTTTGGCCTAAACTGGGGAAACATTTTTTTTATATATTTTTTGGAGATATTTATTATAGCAAAAAGTAAAAAATATTAAATTTTTTAAAAAATTGTCACTCTATTTTTGTTTATAGCGCAAAAAATAAAAACCGCAGAGGTGATTAAATAACACCAAAAGAAAGCTCTATTTGTGGGGAAAAAAGAACGCCAATTTTGTTTAGGAGCCACGTCGCATGACCGCGCAATTGTCCGTTAAAGCGACGCAGTGCCGAATCGCAAAATGGGGTCCTTTGGCTGCAAGTTGGTCCGGGGCTTAAGTGGTTAATGAAGCACCTTCAAGTCTTCCCATCTCCAGCCACTGGTCTGCCCTCCTCCGGACTCTGTAATAAAATTGATGCCTCCTGTGGTATGTGGTGTTCATATCTCAGGAGGCTTCATGAGCAAAGCAGATGCCATTCTCACCTAGAAGTAAAAATAGGGTAAATAAAAAAATATATATATTTTATTTTGAGAAAGGGGTGGGATTGCACTAGGATAGGTGTAGTATTGGAGTAAAGTCCACTTTACCAGTGCTTGCCTGGCCTAGTGTAAAATGAAGGCCATATGTAATGTTGTCCTATAAGGATCGTGCCTCGCACGCCCCACGGGTCGTGTTTTGGCGCAATCTGCCCCCCACTGTGTCCACCGCTGCAGGTACCATGTGATCGTTGTGACCAATCACAGCAGATCACATGACAATTGTACACAATGAATGGCTTTGCTTCATGCCATTTATTGTGTATGATTGCGATGTTCTCTGTGATTGGTCACAATGATCACATGGAACAGACAGGGTCAATCACATCCCATCTGTACCATGTGATTAGCTGTTGCCATTCACAGCTAATCACAATAGTAAACACCAAATTAATTGTTTTCATTCAGAAAAAAATGCTTGCCTATAACAGTAAAATGCACTGTTATAAGCAATCTTAGTGTGTAACAAAAAAACCCGATCACCTCCTTACAGTGGTACAGTGTTACTATGGTAACACTGTATTGCTCTAGTCAGTGTATGTAAAAAAAATTTACAAAAAAGAAAACAAATATAATAAAATTATTATTTTTTAAATGTATTAAAACATGTTTGTTTGTTTTTTGTTTTGTTTTTTTACATACTGTCACCAGTCAGTGTCCCTGCACTGGTGGCAGTATGTTCATTTTTAAAAAAAAAAAACTTGTGAAAATAAAACTTTTTTTTAATTTCTTAATTTTCCAAAAAATTGTGGAAAAAAAAATTCCAACTTCAAAAATGTTTTAATGCCTCTTACTAAATACTTTGGACCGTCTACTTTCCAAAAATGAGTCATTTGGTGGATATTTGCAGTGTTCTAGCATTTTCAGACCTCAAGAATTGAGGCCATCGGTACATTAATATTGATCGATTTTTCAGATATATACCATAGTTTGTGGACTCTATAACTTTCCAACAGGTTAAATAATATACACTGATTTGGGTTATTTTCACCAAAAATATGAAGCAGAATACATTTTGGTCTAAAATTACGAAAGAAAGAGTATATACAGTATTTAAGAATGTTATAGCAGAGACAAAGAAAAACACGTTCTTTTTTTCAAACTTTTTTTAAATTTTATTTTGGTTTATTTAGCAAAGAATAGCAAAAAAAAAAACAGCGATGATTAAATACCACCAAAAGAAAGCTCTATTTGTGTGAAAAAAATTGACTGCGCAATTGTCATTCAAAGTGCGACATCGCTGAAAGTTGAAAATTGGCCTGGGCAGGCAGGGGGTGAAAGTGCCCAGTATTGAAGTGGTTAAGTACAAATTGGTAATTCTAGGGTACCTTTTGCAATAGCAGAGTTTTCCTTTAAGAGTGATTCCATCTGCGTCATGGCTGCCGGTAAGAGTCAATGTGCACCAGAGAGACGCACAGCTCAGGGAAGAAGTTGTTCCGGAACACAGGGTCATGATCTGAAATTAGGGATCGGCAGGCACAGGGGACATGTGAGTAACAGAGTAAATAGTAAACACATAATAGGCGGTGTAATCGTGGTGTGATCTCCCAGCAGAGGCTATAGCAGCCATTAAGATATTTTAAATTGCTGCTGGGAATATCCCCAAAGTGTAAGAAAACAATCTCCCGTCAGCTGCACCCACAACTTTGACCCGTACCACCATCGTCGTGTAAAAGTACCACTAACCTCCACACAAAGGCTCGGCACAGAATAAGAATTGTTCTCTGCAACTGGACAGAAGTAGGACATTTAAGTGTACAAACATGTTTAGGAAAAGATTTCAGTGTCTTGAATTTGTGGATGGAATAAGGAAGGGTTAGAACCTCTGTCAGGGTTGTATTGGAGTCTTTGACACCGCATGAGAGATTTTTCGTACTTCACATCCTTGTGACCACATAGATACTAAGCTTTTCTCACTCTATCAGTCAGACATTCCGACGGAAAATGTCCGATCGGACCGTGTTGTCGGATAATCCAACCGTGTGTGGGCTCCATCGGACTGTTTCCATCGGAATATCCGACCGACAAAGTTTTAGAGCTGGGCTATAAAATTTTCCGACAACATGATCCGATTGGACTTTGTCCGATCGTTTGTAGAGAATTCCGATCGCACAAAGTGCCAGGCATGCTCAGATCAAATTCCTAGACCAAAGCTATTGGCTACTAGCCTGAACGTAGTCCTGTCGTAACGAAATAACGTCATCACGTTCTGAATGATCGGATTTTCCGACAACTTTGTCTGACCATGTATATGCAACACCAGTTTCGGACAAAATCGGTTGTTGGAATGTCCGACCGTGTGTACAAGGGCTAAGACGAGGCTTTTTCTGGCACTTCTTGTTATCTAGTTTAAAAGAAAATTACTTATAATCCCCAAACAATATATATATATATATACACTGTATGCAGTGTCTTTAAAAAGTAGGGCAGAGCAAAAGGGGTAGCTGCCCTGGGCCCTGTCATTGTTGTGGGGCCCAAAACAGCTGCCTCATACTTGCCAACTATCTAGGTTTAAATTCCCTTGTCCCTTGAAGTTTTATTCTTGTGCTGTGTCCCGACATCTCAATGTGCAGTGCTGGTACTAATGCTGCCCAGCTCTGCCCTATTGTTGTGTGCAGATGACTCACCTGCAGATCCTATGTTTACATGTAAATAACCGGCATTCGTATGTAAATAGCGGCGACAACACTAAGTAAATAGCTGCGGCCAGCGGCATTGATATGCAAATAAAGGCGGCATTCCTATGTATATCATGCTCCCCTGCTGTGAGGAGATGATGTGCTGTAACCTCTAGCAACTAATTAGTGAGCCATAATGTGTGCTGTAACCTCTAGCAACTAGTCAGTAAGCAGTAATGATATGCTGTAACCGCTGGCAACCAAACTCAATTGCTGCCTGATCTGATACAGAAAACTGATTTTAAGTCAAGCTGCTATTTATTGTATGTCTCAGAGTAGGTGGAGAGGGAAATTGCATGGGGGGGCCCCAAGAAATTTTTTGCCCAGGGTCCAATCTATATTAAAGACGGCCCTGGATGTCCTGCTGGAAGGTGAACCTCCACCCCAGTCTCAAGTCTTTTGCAGACTCTAATGCCGCGTACACACGACCAGACTTTTTGACAGCAAAGGTCTGACGGAACGAATCCACTGGACAATTCGATCGTGTGTGGGCTTCATCAGACCTTTGCTGTCTAAAAATCAGATGGACTTTAGAAATAGAACCTGTTTCAAATCTTTCCGCCAGAACTAGTTCCTATTGAGAAATCCATTTGTCTGTATGCTAGTCCGACGGACGAAAACAGATGCTAGGCCAGCTATTGGCTACTGGCTACAAACTTCCTTATTCTAGTCCGGTCGTACGTCATTACGTTCAAATCCGTCTGACTTTGGTGTGATTGTGTGTGGCCAAGTCCATTCGTTCGGAAAGTCCATCGGAACTCTGCCGAAAGTCAGTCGGGAAGAACATCGGTCCTAGTCTGCCGGAAAATCCGGTCGTGTGTACGCGGCATAACAGTTTTTTTCTAAGATTGCTCTGTATTTGGCTCCATCCATCTTCCCATCAACTCTGACCAACTCCTCTGTCCCTGCTGAAGAAAAAGCATCCCCACAACATGCTGCCACCACCACCATGTTTCACGGTGGGGATGGTGTGTTCAGGGTGATGTGCAGTGTTAGTTTTCCCCCACACAGCACGTTTTGCTTTTAGGCCAAAAAGTTCAATTTTGGTCTCATCTGACCAGAGCACCTTCTTCCACATGTTTGCTGTGTCCCCCACATGGCTTCTCACAAACTGCAAATGGGACTTCTTATGACTTTCTTTCAACAATGACTTTCTTCTTCCCACTCTTCCATAAAGACCAGATTTGTGGAGAGCACGACTGAGGCCGCGTACACACGCGCGGACTGTTCGCCCAACTTTGTCCGTCAAACAGTTTCGGCAAACAGTCCGCTCAAAATTAGCATGGACGGACATGGCCACACACGACGGACGAACAGTTTGCTGAAACCGTGCGCGATGACGTGAACGGCACGTACGACGGGACGAAAAATACGACGTCCTATACACTGCATTATAACTTTCGGCGTGTAAATCCTTTCTGAGCATGCGCGGAACTTAGTTTGACGAACAAGCCTACACACGAGCGGACTGTTCGCTGAAACAAGGTTTCAGCGGACAGTTTTTCGGAAATTCCGTAAAACCTTGTTCGTCAAACTGTCCGCTGAAACTGTCCGCTGAAAGCCCACACACGAGCGGACTGTCCGCCCAAACACTGTTCAGCGGACAAAGTTGGGCGAACAGTCCGCGCGTGTGTACGCGGCCTTATAGTTGTCCTGTGGACAGATTCTCCCTCCTGAGCTGTTGATCTCTACAGCTCCTCCACAGTTACCATGGACCTCTTGGCTGCTTCTCTGATGAATTCTCTCCTTGCCTGGCCTGTCAGTTTCGGTGGACGGCCATATCTTGGTTGGATTGCAGTTGTGCCATACTCTTTCCATTTTCGGATGATGGATTGAACAGTGAGAT
The DNA here is from genome assembly GCF_037356315.1 of Lithobates pipiens. Lineage (NCBI taxonomy): Eukaryota > Metazoa > Chordata > Amphibia > Anura > Ranidae > Lithobates > Lithobates pipiens. Next base: position 313,856,567 of record NW_027507784.1, on the reverse strand, counting down.
TTTCAAAGCCTGAGATTTTTTTTAGAACCTAACCCTGCTTTAAACTTCTCCACAACTTTATACCTGACCTGTCTGGTGTGTTCCTTGGCCTTCGTGGTGCTGTTTGTTCACCAAGGTTCTCTAACAAACCTCTGAGGGCTTCAGAGAAGAGCTGTATTTATATTAAGTTTAAATTGCATACAGGTGAACTCTATTTAATAATTAGGTGATTTCTGAAAGTAATTGGTTCCACTAGATTTTAGTTGGGCATAGCAGAGTAAAGGGGGATGAATACAAATGCACGCCTTCCACTTCACAATTATGTGCCACTTTGTGTTGGTCTATCATATTAAATCCCAATAAAATACATTTAAGTTTTTGGTTGTAACATGACAAAAAGTGAAGAATTTAAAGGGGTATGAATACTTTTCAAGGCACTGTATATAATAATGTATTCAGGGCCGTCTTTAATATTGATTGGACCCTGGGCAAAACCTTTCTTGCCCCCCCCCCCCCCCCCCCATGCAGTTTTGCTCTCCACATGCTCTGAGACATACAATAGCAGCTAGACTCAAAATCTGTTTATTGAATCAGATCAGGCAGCTATTGCTATTGGTTGCCAGAGGTTACAGTGTATCATTACCGCTCACTGACTGGTTGCTAGAGGTTACCCGCACACATTACAGCTCACTGATTCGTTGCTAGAGGTTACAGCACATCATTTCCTCACTCCAGGGTCCATGCTATACATATGGATGCCGCCTTTATTTACATATCTATGCAGCTATTTACATATGAATGCTGCTGCTATTTACATATGAATGCTGGTTATTTACATGTAAACACAGGGTCCGCAGGTGAGTCATCTGTACACAACAATAGGCCAGAGCTGGGCAGCATTAGTAGCAGCACTTCACACTGAGATATCGGGACACAGCAAGAGACAAGGAAATTTAAACTGGGATAGTTGGCAAGTATGAGGCAGCTGCTTTGGGCCCCACAACAATGACTGGGCCCAGGGCAGCTGCCCCTTTTGCCCTGCCTTAAAAACGACCCTGAATGTATTAATGAATACAAAGCTGTATTTATTTGCATACTTATACATTTCTAGAATTCAGCTTTATTTCTTGTTTTGGGTGAATAAATCAGAAAATATTGATGCCTTTGGAGCAATATAACAGCCAGGCAGCAAGCATTTTTAAAAAGGGTTTCAAAGGGCATCCCGTGTATTTCTTACAAAACAAATTTTCTTTGAGTCACAACATAAAATTCATGAAGCACAGAACAAATTGGTTTGCAATAAGAGGGGGAAAAAAACTTTGTTTATTGAAATGTATGACCAATCATGGCTCTGTCTCCAGGGGCCGCAATCATTTAAAGGGACAGGCACAAAACTATTTTCCCAAGGCAGGACAAGAGACGCCTGTAAGCACGTTTCTGTTTCCAAGTCATACAAGAGATCTGCATGGTGTCAACAAGGATTATCCTGGAAAGCTATAAATGATGTAATTAAGTGCAGGCTCTGTGTAATTAAAAGCAAAAAATTAAACACGTTGGATCCAAACCTCGTCGTAAATCGTTCGGCGGGCCCTTCCCATATGAAAAACATCTGCTGTAGGATCTGGATTTTTATTTTTTTTCCCCATATCTTGGCGCGGAGCTGTGACTCTGTGTGTGCTGCAGGAATAGCTGGCAAGTTTATTGCATCCTCACTTTCCAATAACATTTAGTATAGCATGAAATGACCTGAATCCGTGTACTGTACAGGCCTGACCTCCTATTAAAGAGGCTATTGGCTTATTATTTAAAAAAGGACTTGTACTTTCTATAATATAATGAAAGCTATGACTTTTTTTTTAAATACACCTCATTTGCCAAAATTTTCCTTTATAGCGAAAAAAAAAAAGTCTATGCTATTCTTGCAGGCAAAGACTTGGCCTGACTCTCGACTGTCCGTTATAGGACATGTCAGAGGAATGTAGACTAAACGGTCACAAGTTGGAGGAGACTTGGCCTTCACACCTATATGAGCTTGTTGGACATCCCATTCTGAAACTATGGCCATTAAAGTGGTTGTAAACTCTCCTCCACAACTTTGTCCCATGTAAATCAGCATAAAAAACCCTAATGAACACTGCTTGTAGATATCTCCTTACTTGCTTAGTATTGTTGTAATCCTTTTTGTTCTTTAGAATGACGCCACTGAGCATGCCCAGATCTCCCCTGATTTAAGGCACACTCTGTGTACTTGTCTATCTATTATCAGGACTTCCTACGGCACGCAACACTGAAATCCCAGGAGACTGCAGAATCATACAGAGCTTCCTCCTACACCCCATGTGACCATGTGACATCACATGGAGTGTAAACCAGGGCATCAGACAGCATTACTGCAGTCTTATCAGCTGAAGCTGATAAGACTGACAAAGGCAAACGCTAGATAATCGGCACAAGTAAATACTGGAAATAAAACAAGTCAGCTATGAGCAGGGAATGTCAGGAACCATGAAACAGACGGAGACAGAAGTACAATCAAATCACACTTGTTTATTAATAAAAATAAAAAGGTAAATAGGAAAAAGCGTAGTCAAGCATAGCCAGAGTCCAGTAGCCAGATCGGGTAGTCAGCCAGTCCAAAGTTCATAAACCAGATCGGGTAATCAGCCATTCCAGACGTCAGGGATCCAAGGAGAGCAACTGCAAGCAGGGTGGAAGCCAGGAGGGATGTTAGCAAGCCAGTCTTGAAACAACAGCAGGAGAAGGTTCCTAGTGATGTGACCAAACGTGAAGGCAATGAAGAAATGAGCTGGAAGACTTTAAATAGGCAGGCCAGGCGAGCATCATCGGGAACAGCTGGTAACTGTGGAGAGAGAAGAGAGCTGGCAATTAGCCGACAGCTGAGCAGCCAGCCCAGTGGAGGAAGGGCTAAGCCAGCCCTGACAGGGAAGCAGGGTTGCCATAGAAACATTGGATTGAGAAGGAGGCTTGGTTACCAAAACAGGAAGTGCTCAGTGTAAGGGCGGAAATACACTCTACTGTGGACTCAAAAAACAATACTTAAGATGGTGCTGCCTTACCCGTGAAAACAAGTTTTTTAAAGTTTCTTTAAACAGTAAGTAATATGCGATTTGGGCTGGATTGCAGTGGCTATAGTTTGATAATTACTTATTATAATGGACTAAATGAAGAAGCATCAGCGTGGGAGAGTTTACTTACTCTTTAATATGAAGTTTCAGTTATTACAACCTTAACTACGTTGGGAAGGCTCTCAATGAAAAGTGCAAAATGAAAAGTATGAATCAACACTCGCCATACTTCTACAAACACGAAATTAGCAGAAGGAGCTCAAAGGTTGGCGCTAAAGAGATGAAAAACAACTTAATACATCACTAGATTTGTATTTGGCGAGTGTTGATTCATACTTTTCATTTTGCACTTTTCATTGAACATTTCCAAGTCCGATCGCGTGCACGAGGCTTTAATCTGCTTTCACACTGAGGCGGCGGGTACATTGGCGGTAAAGCACGATTCGTTTTAAGCTTTACTGCTGTTTAAAGTGGTGTTGCCACCAAAAAATAAAAAAGTGATTAAAAATCTTAAAGAAAATAAAAAAATAAATAATTGGAAATTTTTTTTTTACTCACCTCTAAATACCTGTTGCTAGGGGGTCTCTCGTAGTCTAGCTTCTTCCTTGCCCGGGCTGGTGACATCACTTGCCCTCGCACCACACATCATCTGGGACCTGTTACGTGTCCCAGATGACTGTGTGGCGTATCACGGCGCCCTGCACCGCTGGCGCATGCGCAGTGGGTGCCCGGATGTGAAGCCACAGCCGAGTGCCCACAGTACGAATGACGGCGCCGCGAGCGGAGCGGGGAACGAGGAAGGGGGGCTTCGTTCCCCGCATCGCTGGGCCCTGGGACAGGTAAGTGTCCGATTTATTTTTTAGGGGCACCCCACTTAAAGCAACGCTTTTCGGCTCCCGTGTTGCGGCGCTTCCTAAGCCTTTTTCAGGCGTTTGGAAGCGATGCCCCAAATATGCTGCTTGCAGGACTTTTTTCCTCATCCCTCAAGGGCACCGCTCCAGTGTGAAAGGCATGAGAGGCTGTTTTCCGGCGATTTACAGGCGCTATTTTTAGCACAACACCTGTAAACTGCCTCAGTGTGAAAGGGATCTAAACGAAGTCCCAGCAATTGGAGATGTCGGGGAAAAAAAGCAGCCAGGCAATGTTTATCAACAACATTGCTCAGCTGCTGAAACAGAAAGATAACAAGAAACTGTTTCTCTTTGTATCTTTCTGTTTAAACATCTACAGATCAAAGAGATGAACTTCGATCTGCAAATTAAAAGTTTAAAGCTACCTGTCAATTAAAAAAATATTTTCCTTGTGTCTTATATTAAATGCTCCTTTTAATCTCTTTATTAACCCTTAATTTACTCTAATGAGCCTTAATTGACTCATTCTCCTTCTCCATTTAAATATTATTTTCCTGCTGATTTTTTTTTTCTTGTTCACTTCTGTGTTATAAACTATTAAGAACTAAAAAGTTTTTTTTGTTTGCTTTGTTCGTTAATATTTTTACACCTATATTTTACACCTTTAACATATATTTACACGTTTCACATTGAAAATGTATTTAATTTGTAAATAATTTTTCAATGCTTTGTACCATTGCTGACAGCCAAAGTGTAAACAAAACAGTTGTGGTAGGTATTGGTAATGGGCATCGGCGAGTACCAAAAAAAAGTATTGTACGCGTACTCATTGTAAAAAAAATAAAAAAAAATATATATATATATATATATATATATATACATATATAGGTGCATCCCTAGTAGTAATCTATCCAAAGGTAATAATCTATCCAAAATAGGTGGAAGATCAAGCCATAACACATGGCCAGGTCCCTGTGCATGTGCTTGTGCATAGCTTTGCTAATATAATTGTGCATGGCTGTGTATGTATTTGTCTCAATTAAAGAGGAAGTAAACCCTGATGAGTTTACTTCCTCTTTCATTCCCTGCAAAGGGAAAGCATAATGGACTACTATGCATCGCATAGTAGCCCATTATGTGTCACTTACCTGACACAGGAGTCAGCGAAGTCGCTGCTGTCCCCTGTAGTCCGCCGCATCCATCTTGTTGGTGGGGTCTCGCAGCTCCGCCGCTGTCATTCGGCGAAGCCGCGATGACGTCACTCCCGCGCATGCGCACGGGAGCCGACACGCGCGGCAGCTCAGTCGCTGAGAATGCTGCGCTCAGTGCGCCTGCGCGCTGCTGTCTATGGCGCATGCGCCGTAGACAGCGGTGCCCGTTTTCGGGCAAATATCTCCTAAACCATATAGGTTTAGGAGATATTGCTTGGACCTACAGGTAAGCCTTAATCTAGCAGTGGGCGGCACAGTTGTGTAGTGGTTAGCACTCTCACCTAGCAGTAAGGAGGGTCACTGGTTCAAATCCCAACCATGACACTACCTGCCTGGAGTTTGCATGTTCTCCCTGTGCCTGCATGGGTTTCCTCCGGGTACTCCGGTTTCCTCCCACAGACCAAAGACATGCAGGTAGGTTAATTGGCTTCTGTCCAAAATTGGCCCTAGTATATGAATGGGGATCTTGGATTGTGGGCTCCTTGAGGGTAGGGACCAATGTGAGTGTGTAATGTACAGGGATAGGGACAATTGTAGACACTCACTCAGGTTGAACTGGATGGACTGGTGTCTTTATTCAACCTTACTAACTATGAAACTATGAAACTAGGCTTACCTGTAGGTCAAAGTGGTTTGTAAGGGTTTACAACCACTTTAAGAGCACTAAGTGTCATTTATATCACCTACTTCTTTTCTCTATCAGCATGAATCACATCTAACAGGTTTTCCTGACACCAAGTGACAGCCTCAGCTCTGTGTGGTGTGTGATGGAGGGTGTGTCCCTTCCCTTTTATCAGCCATCAGAGCTCTCCTCACTGAGCTCTGCAGAGTGCCATTTCAACTCTCCACCCCCCATGTTTTCTGACAGATCAGACCAGCTTTATGAATTCTGGACTTTGAACGAATGTACTGTAGAGGAGAGAAGACCGAAGATAAACAGGTACAACTTATGTAGGAGGATTGGTTTAATCTCTGTGTATTACTTGAGGCTAATCACTTCACTGCATATATGTAAGGGTTTACAACTATTTTAAAGTGATCGTAAAGGCTTGTTTTTTTTCCTATAAAAATAACAAACATATTATACTTACCTGCTTTGTGCAGTGGAATTGCACAGAGCAGCCCGGATCTGGTCCCTCTTCTGTGATCCTGGCCCCTCCCTCCTGTTCAGTGCCCCCACAGCAAACAGCTTGCTATGGGGCACCCGAGCTGAGTCACAGCTCCCTGTGTCCATTCAGATACGGTGCCCCGACCTGACCTCACCCTTTTTCTCCCTCTGATTGGCTAGCTGATTTTGATTGACAGCAGCGGGAGCCAATGGCACCACTGCTGTGTCTCAGCCAATCAGGAAGGAGAATCTGGATGGCTGAGGCACTCTTGGACATCATTGGAGATGGAGCTCAGGTAAGTGTTAGGGGGCTTGAAGGGGGGCTGCTGCACACTGAAGGCTTTTTATCTTAATGTATAGAATGCATTAGGCTCCCTTAAGGCTGAAACCTGCAGGACTCCAGTAGTGAGAGATCTTCAGCTGTACTATATCCTGACCGACTCTTCTTTGGCTCCTACCAATCTGTTCTTCCTTTTCTGTGTTGACCCTAGTTTGTTCCCAACCACCATTTCTACATGCCACTCTAGTTCTTCACTGCCTGCAGGTTGCTGACCTGGCCTTTTGCTGACTTAGCCCTTGTACACACGGTCGGAGATTCCGACAACCAAATCCGTCTGAGTAATTCCGACGGATTAATTCCGGAAGAGGTCCGGAAGTGATGTTGCATACCCGTGGTCGGACTAAGTTGTCGGGAAAATCCGATTGTACATAACGTGATGACGTTATTTCGTTACGACGGGACTACGTTCAGGCTAGTAGCCAATAGCTTTGGTCTAGGAATCTGATCTGAGCATGCCTGGCACTTTGTCCGTCGGAGTAGGCTACACATGATTGGAGTATGTCCGATCGGAGCATTTTGTCAGAAAATTTTACCGGCAAGTTGGAAAAATTGGTCCGTCGGATATTCAGACGGAAACAGTCCGATGCAGACCACACACATTTGGAATATCTGACAAAACGGTCCGATAGGACACATTCCGAGGGAATCTCCGACCGTGTGTACAAGGGCTAAGGCTCTGTCTGCTGTGTTGATATGATCTCATCTAACTGTTGCAGACCATGGCTGGTTCTTGAACTCTTCTCAGTGGTGACTCGCATATCCTATCACTTTCAGGTGCAGGATGACAAGGCGCATTCATGTCACTGGTGGACTGGAGTAGCAAGAGAGGTCATTCTTGTTATCTCAGGTTATCTCAGGACAATAGTTGTCCCCCCTTGGAAGCTATTCCCTCTATTTCTGTTCCAATTAAACTCAAAATGTTGTATTCCCTCTCACTTTCATTCCCCTGTGACAGTGGTCATCAGGAGTCAGGACAAATGGAAACAATGAAGTGCCCAAAACGGGGACGCAAACCTAGAACCAAAAGGATGAATCGTACTACGAAAAAAGGCCCAACACAATAAATCTTCTGTTTAACCAGGAAGCCTTCCAGAACAAACACGATACCAAGAGACTCTCCAAGATAAGCCAAATATTTAAAATGTTTATAGCAAAGATCCAAAGGACCCTTTATACGAGAGGACAATAAAAGAAAATTAAAACTAGGAGGCCTTTCTCACATAAGGATTCTGACATCTACAGGTTAAGTCTGACTGTTTTTATCCTCCGCCCAATCTGCTTCCCATCAATGGTGAATCTTTTGATTGTCTTGACCTCCTCCTCTCACTTTCTTTGGCTGTATGTTTATCTGTTCTGACAGTAATATCTCTGGAGGTCTCACTGGGAGATGTAGTGCTGGCTGGGGCCCAACTTCCACCTCTGCCTCTAGAGTGTCAGAATATTTGTTCCATTTATTGAATTTAACTAATAGAGGTTGTTAAGATGGACAGCTTGGCACGATTTTCTGCTTCTTGAGCTGAGGGTGGTGTTACGACTGGCTTCTTTCTTGGAAAGATGGTTGTTACGTAGCGCTAAACACAGTAACACTTGCTAGATCTTAGATACTCGGATATGGTCCCAGATCTGCTGACAAGTTTGTATCATTACAAACTGTACTTATGATTGCAATAGATGAATCCTAGCCCAGGATATTTAAGAAAAACTGACATACACTGTGGATTTTGGCAGAATATTTTAAGGGTGGCACACTGCCTTTCATGTTTTATAGGTCTATTTTTTTTTCTCAGGAAGAAAAATATTAGGAAAATACACCTTTTATAGAATTTATATCAAGGGTGCAGAGGCTTGAAGCCTTAAAGACCTATATGATCTCGATGGGAGGCACAGCACATGTGGGCTATAGTGTAAGTGAGTACACCCCTCACATTTTTGAAAATATTTTATTATATCTTTTCATGTGACAACACTGAAGAAATGACACTTTGCTACAATGTAAAGTAGTAAGTGTACAGCTTGTATAACAGTGTAAATTTGCTGTCCCCTCAAAATAACTCAACACACAGCCATTAATGTCTAAACCGCTGGCAACAAAAGTGAGTACACCCCTAAGTGAAAAAGTCCAATTTGGGCCCAAAGTGTCAATATTTTGTGCGGCCACCATTATTTTCCAGCACTGCCTTAACCCTCTTGGGCATGGAGTTCCCCGTAGCTTCACAGGTTGCCACTGGAGTCCTCTTCCACTCCTCCATGAAGACATCACGGAGCTTGCGCTCCTCCACCTTCTGTTTGAGGATGCCCCACAGTTTGCTCAATAGGGTTTAGGTCTGGAGACATGCTGGGCCAGTCCATTAACTTTACCCTCAGCTTCTTTAGCAAGACAGTGGTCATCTTGGAGGTGTGTTTGGGGTCGTTATCATGTTGGAATACTGCCCTGCGGCCCAGTCTCTGAAGGGAGGGGATCATGCTCTGCTTCAGTATGTCACCGTACATGTTGGCATTCATGGTTCCCTCAATGAACTGTAGCTCCTCAGTGCCAGCAGCACTCATGTAGCCCCAGACCATGACACGCCATGCCTGACTGTAGGCAAGACACACTTGTCTTTGTACTCCTAAACTGGTTGCTGCCACACATGCTTAACACCATCCGAATCAACTGAGTTTATCTTGGTCTCATCAGACCACAGGACATGGTTGCAGTAATCCATGTCCTTAATCTGCTTGTCTTTAGCAAACTGTTTGAGGGCTTTCTTGTGCATCATCTTTAGAAGGGTCTTCCTTCTGGGACAACAACCATGCAGACCAATTTGATGCAGTGTGCGGCCTATGGACTGAGCACTGACAGGCTGACCCCCACCCCTTCAACCTCTGCAGCCATGCTGGCAGCACTCATACGTCTATTTTACAAAGACAACCTCTGGATATCACTGAGCACGTGCACTCAACTTCTTTGGTCGACCATGGCGAGGCCTGTTCTGAGTGGAACCTGTCCTGTTAAAACACTGTATGGTCTTGGCCACCATGCTGCAGCTAATTTTTTAGGGTCTTGGCAGACTTCTTATAGCCTAGGCCATCTTTATGTAGAGCAATAATTCTTTTTTTCAGATCCTTAGAGAGTTCTTTGCCATGAGGTGCCATATTGTACTTCCAGTGACCAGTATGAGAGAGTGAGAGCGATAACACCAAATTTAATACACCTGCTCCCCATTCACACCTGAGACCTTGTAACACTAACAAGTCACATGACACCGTCGAGGGAAAATGGCTAATTGGGCCCAATTTGGACATTTTCACTTAGGGTGTACTCACTTCTGTTGCCAGTGGTTTATACATTAATGGCTGTGTGTTGAGTTATTTTGAGGGAACAGCAAATTTACACTGTTATACAAGCTGTACACTCACTACTTTACATTGTAGCAAAGTCTCATTTCTTCAGTGTTGTCACATGAACAGATATAATAAAATATTTTCAAAAATGTGAGGGGTGTACTCACTTTTGTGAGATACTATATACATTAAAAATATGTTTTTAAATAAATATAAGAAGCTCATTGCTGCTAGGTGATATGGTTTCATACATGGGATCTGTCCAGTTAGTATGAGTAATGATATTAAATAATAAAAAAAAAATGTTACTGATGTATTAATGATTACAGAGCTGCATTCATTTATGTCTGTTATATCTTTTTGGAGTTCAGCTCCAAAAAGTAGGAGACAGCTGAGCTCTGAGTTTAAAATGGAGCTATCAAGACAGGAATATAATGGTTGCCATTGACTTGCCTTTATAGGTACAATTTCTTCCTACTTAAAGCGGAACTTCACCCAAAAGCAGTAGCGGCCGGTGGGAATTGTTATTTTTTTTTGCGTTTGTTTTTTTTGGGGGGGGGGGGGGCAGCAAACAGTATAACACCCCCCCCCCCCCAGTCAGTACCACTTACCCCATAACCGTCGGCTTCCCCTGCTTGGTGGCCGCAGCCTTCCATTCTTCTGCTCTCGCGGGTCATCATGGCGATGACCCCCTTCTGATTGGCCGGATTGAGGATCAGGTGTGGCTATGCATGAACCTATCTATTGTATGTAGGGGGTGGCATGGAGGGAGGGGGTGACAGATTTTGACAGGTACCTGCCTCCATCTCTATCCGAATCCCCTAGGTAATCCGAGAGGAGGTTCAACCACCCCCCCCCCTTCGCCCACAGCCTTCTGGGACACATCACAGGTCTGCTGGACCATTCACAAGGTGGCTCTCTTAGGTAAGATGCCAGCGCCTGGACCAGAAGCCCATTGCAGAATCGGCTCAGGTGAGGTGAGGATACCTGGACAGTTAAGTGCCCTAATATTAAAAGTCAGCAACTACAGTAAAAAGAGATTGCCAGTATAGATGATGATTTACATTTTTTTGAGGGGAGACTGTAGATCCTCTTTAAAGTATGCCCCCTATTACATCAAGCCTTCCACCCTTTACAAATCACTGCCTGATATTTGTAAAATAAAAACACCCATAAAAAATATACTTACCTTACAGCTGAATTTTGCCCATGGCACCTAGACAAGGGTGAAGTCAAAATACTTTTAGCAAGATTATGGGAATATAGAGAACCCCAAATCTTGTGGGAAGGTGATCTTGCACTAAGTTTATTGTCTTCTTGCAAAGTTGGGATTCCCTTATCAGTGGTCCTTAGTGTAGCCAGGTGCTTAGCACTGAGAATGAGAGTGAGAGAAGCACTGCCTGTAGCTGCTGCCCTGTGGTGCTGAACTGGTTAACAGCTATTTTAGCAAAAGATGGGAGCTGCTGAACAGGAAGAGTTCAATAGACCGAGCCAGGCAGAACTGCACAGTGGGAACTGTAGTCCCGAAGAGAGACTCTGCTGTGTAATTAAGAGCATTTGAAATACATTCCCCAGAGAGGAGATTGCCATAAGAAGGGTAAAGAGCTGCATTTTTCCATATTGTAATGGACACAGCTTCCTCTTGCCATGAGGGAGACCAGAGAATGCACATCGCTGTCCATTGTGTACCACCACTACTGCATATCAACAGCCTGAGAAGGATCCAAAGTGCTGAGCTCAGGATGCCAACAGCCAGAATCACTGAGGTGCAGAGCAGAGAGTGAACTAATTGCTGTGTGTGTCCAGATGGTGAACTGCAATATCAATAGGAATTATGAGCTACTGCTGTGGGAATTTACTATCTGCTGCTACAGAAACTGAGCCCTTTAGGAACTGACATACAGCTATCTAGTAACGTTATTGCTGCCTGCAGGTGTGACTGGGACTATACTCATGTGCACCAACAGTACAATTGGCCCCAAGGCTAGCCGTCTGAAGAGTTAGGACTAAGGCCTACTCCTTAACAGCTGCTACACAGAGACCTTTACCTATTGCTTATACTAATTGGTACCTCTCAGAGGACATTGTACCATATCTTAGTCATTCTACTACAATGCACTCTTAACTAGTTCTAGTATTGTTATCATTGCAGTTAAGGCTTATATACAGTGTTTATTGCTGACTTTGCTGATTAATGAGTTAATTCCAGTCTAGTGGTACAGAACTCTATTCTAATTTACCTTGGCATAGTGACCATACTGTCCAGCAGACTGTTTCTGGATCTATCTTCTGTGTGCTCGTTTATTCTGACCTGTACCAATACATTGAGTTCATTTACCACTCTTGTGTATTTTTCCTGGTACTAAATCACAACCAAATTAAAGGTATCTATACATGTGTTCTTATAAGTGCTTGCAGTAACTTTCATTCAACCAGGTGGATCAGAAGGAATGAGGTTGTTCTGTACGTAAATGGCCTGCACCTATAGCAAGGTCATTATTCCAATCTGCACAGTGTGTTTTTGTCCACAGACGTCCCTTATCTGCATAGGGAGTTTTTTTGGTACAGGTGAACTAATCCTTTAAAGCTCAAATCCTGCCAAAATGTTAGTTTCGCAGATTTTGAATGAGTGAATACTTCTGTCAGGTTTTTACAGTTGTTCATGACTCTACTGGGAAAATAACCCCTTACCTCTGTCCCTGGGACAGCCCATCTTGGCAGAACAAGAACTGAGGGGCCGCCCCTCTCTCCTCGCCACCGCCATATGCATAATGGATAGATTCATGCATAGCATGAATCTATCCACGCCCGCTGCAGCCACCCCCTATTCATGTGTCTGGCCCCTTTCAGCGCACCGGGTGCATGAATTACAGCGCAGAGGATGCGGCCGGAGCCCACCCAGGTGTGTTACAACAGGGAATGAATATTTGCCGTTGAAACACTAATTTTCAATCTGGCCAATCAGAAGCGGGTGTGAGACACGTTTTCCGATTGGCTGAAAAGAGAAGACTCCTGATTGGCCACCGATGAGGAGGGGGGTAATGGAAGCTGCCGCCGCCGTGTTGACCAAGAGAACGCGAGCTCATCGCTGCCGAGCAGGGGAAGCCACTGGTGATGGGGTAAGTGCTACCTACTTACCCACCAACCGACTGACCGACGTGGGGGGGTTGCAAAATCTTTTTTTATTGAGTTTTTGGTTGACATACATAAATTACCCACACAGGGGCCAAACATTACCCATGTAGGGGCAGATCTCCTAATGCGGCAACAGACCGCAACCAGGCATGTCATATAACTAGAACATACTGCCTCTGAAGCAGCAACAGAACGCAACAGGGCAGACCAACAACAAACACAACCTCACTTATCTATACCCCAATGTGGGAATAGGTTTAGTTCAGGAGAAACTGTGCTCAATATTATATTGGCAGGATATTGTGACACGAGAGTACTTGGGTTAGCATACCATCATACTATAACCATAATGTTAATATAAGGGTTGGTTACCGCATAAGTTGCTGTAGTATTATTGTCTAACCAACAGGTCCACACCTCTTCAAATTTTTGTGGGCAACCCCTGCCCGAGTAGGTGGCTCTATAAAGGGGCAAACTAGCATTCACCAGTTTTTCCAGAACCTGACAGAGGGGGGAGATGATTGTTTCCAGTTCATCGTGATGGCCTTGCGTGCATAATACAGTAATAGGGATATGAGTATTTTCCTAGCTCTAAGGATTGACATTTGTTCCCTTTAGCCCCAGCAGACAATATTTAGGGTGACAAGGGTGACAAAGTCCCAGTGGTCCTAGCTATCACATGGGAAAACTTCCTTCCAATAAAATACAATTTCTGGGCTAGCCCAGAAAATTTGAAAAAAGTCCCCTGGCTGATAAGAGCAGCGCCAGCACGCCGGGGAATGCGCCAACGACATCTGATGCAGTCTATGCGGTGTGTAGTGAGGTATGTGTACAATTTTGTATTGGACCAGTTTGTCCCTGGCTGAGACCCAAACAATTTTTTTTAGCTTTTTTTTTTATTGCAGTCTATGTAACCAGCCCGCCATCGCTACATATCCTAACAGGAAGTGAGCTTAAATATCTATAATGGAGTCACAGACAGGTTCCTTGTAAGGCAAATACTACAATAATAAATTACAATATGTGCTGAATAGTTACTATATTTTCCCTTTAAAAATTGTATACTAAAAGATCTGCAAGGTTTTTCAGGAACCACTTATTGCCAATTTTCCATCTGCTGGCCTGCCGCAGAAGCAGAATCTGAGTTGTTGCTAAGGGCATCGCAGATAGCCTAAACTTTCATACAATTAAATAAAGGAGGCCCAGGTTCAGCCAACTGAGCCTGTACATTTTATTATGGCAACCCCTTGGAGAAGAGGACAGCGGGGAGGGCGTGGGCTGGAACGCACAATTCCCCTTCTTTATGCTTGATTAATTAGAGGAGAGCTGCTTTTGGCCCCGTCCATAAATTGTTCTGCAGTGCTTAATTTTCCACAAGGCACTTTGCTAATTGTGTTGCAACCTACTTGGCTGTGACCCACAGGTTTGAGGCACTGGGAAAAGTGCTAAATTGATTGGGTAATTGTGCGTTGCGGACAGGCTCCTTTTTTTTTTAATTTCTCGCTGGCTCTGTTCAGGAGTTCTAGAATGAAACGTGATTGAGAATGAAAGAAATACATGTCAGAACCACATAAAAAAAAAATACTGTACAGAAGAAAATCTACACTATATGGTTGAACGTATGTGGACACCCCTCCATTTTATTGAGTTCCGAAGTTTCCAGCTATTAGTGCTGATAATGCTGCAGCACAGAGGCGTAACTGGAACCTTTAGGGCCCCGGTGCTAGAAACCATAAAAGGCCCCCCTGGCTCCTGGCCATGGTCCCCCACGGTGGCAGAATGCCAGGGCCTGGTCACAAGTGCAACCTTTGTGACCCTAGTAGTTCCACCACTGGTGTCAATAGTTTTTTTGTTCTTGTTGTTTTTTTTTACTATTTTATTTTATAGATTTATTTGCAATTTGTTTTTAATTATTATTTTTTAGGAGTCCCAATGAAGGGCTTCAATGAAAAATCAGGGGTCTAAACAGACCTCTTCTATTTCACCTTTGAGACAGAGAAAAGAGAGCTTGAGGACACAGCCCTCAATCTCCATCTCTGCAGCCTCAGCATCACAGAATGTATAGACAAGAAAAGCTCTGTAAAGAGCTTCCCGTTCATTCACAAACTGAAGCATAGTAAACATAGTTTATTATGCCTCCGTTGTAAATTTACACAAAGTGATCAGTACATATCACTGACTCTATTCATTAAGACAAGGAAGGGGCTGCTAAATGACATATTTATCAGCCCCTTCCCTGCTCTCCATCTTGAAAGCATCCCCCGCAGCACCTGGATGGAGAGAGGAGGGGGGGACATGGCAGTGCTGCAGGGGATGAGGGTGGGGGAGGGGTAGTACAAAGGAGCCTGATCACAACAGGAGGTTGATAGGAGGGGTGGCATGTAGAGGAGCCAATCCCCCCTGTTTTCCTCCTGAAGCTGCTGTATGGCTGCAGAAGGAAAATGGAGGGTATTCATACCTCCCAACTTTTTGAGATGGGAATGAGGGACACTTATCAGCAAAAGTATGCAGGCACAGGACACACCCCCTCCCACTCCCCCTTAAGGAAGAATTGTACGAAAAAAACCAAGATTGGTTAAACCCACAATTGCTTTTTTTTACCACTACTATATATATATATATATATATATATATATATATATATATATATATATATATATATATTGGCTTTTGGGATTTACAAATGTAGCAATTTAGAAATCCGATTTAGGGCTGGAAAACACTTTTTGATAGATAAAAAATGCATTTTATATTCAACTCTATAGATCAGACCAAAATGAGGGAGGATGAGGTACAGAGGGACATTGTTCCAAATCAAGGACAGTCCCTCCAAATCAGGGACAGTCCTTCCAAATCAGGGACAGTCCTTCCAAATCAGGGATAGTTGGGAGCTATGGGTATTGATTTCCCTATATACTTCCCCTCCTATCCAAGTGTACATGGGGCCACACAGGTCACATTCCTCCCACCCCCCCCCCCCCACTCACTTATACTTACCTTGAGCACAACTCCCCGCAACTCCACTCATCCACAGTCCTAACCTATATGTATGCCCCATGTTGGTTGGGTTCATAGCTCACACAGGGTTGATGATATCATCACTGCCCCCATCCTTCATGTGGGTTGTAGGGTGCTCAGGTCTGAGCATCTCATCATAGTTGATCACATGCAACCCTATACCTAGAAGGAAATTTGAAGAGACTCTAAAGGAGCAGCAGGGGAATGTGGCAAAGGTAAATGTATGTACCAAATGGACAAAGTCTCTTGGGTACAGCCCTCCTCACCTTCAGTTTTTATAATAAAAACTGAAGGTCGAGATCTCAAACCATAGGTATATAATGGGCAGACCTCAAACCATAGGTATACTAAAATCTTACTCCCCTACCCCTATCTATGGGGTTGATTTATTAAAACTGGAGAGTGTAAAATCTGGTGCAGCTCTGCATAGATACCAATCAGCTTCCATTTTTTTTTTTTTTTTTGTCAAAGCTTAATTGAACAAGCTGAACTTAGAATCTGATTGGCTACCATGCATGACTGCACCAGATTTTGCACTCTTCGGTTTTAGTAAATCAACCCTATATATGTTTTGGCTATAGTGAAAAATAATAGTTTTAAAATTACTGTTGAATAGGTATCAAAAACACCTCTATTTTTGCAAGCAAAAAGGCAATAGGTAGCCAAATAATCAAATCACAAATTCCACAACAGAATCTAGCTCGCATATAGGGGTGTATTTACTAATAGCAAATAGATTGAGCACTTTGCCAAGTACTTTACAAAGTAGTTGCTCCAGAGCTTAGTAAATGAGCAGAAGTTCTGCTGACTTCCATCATCCAATCACGTGCAAGCAAAAATTCATTTTTTTTATTTTCCTTGCACGTGATTGGGTATTCTTTGCAAAGTGAAGCTTTACCTCATTTACTAAGCTCTGGAGCAACCGCACTTACAGAGGGCAACTGCACCGTCTATTTGACTTTAGTAAATCAACCCAAAAATAATTACCATACTCCTAAGGAAAAGGAAAAAAGAGGTCTATGATATCATGCTAGTAAACTGTTTCCAATAATTTCTTCTACCATTATAGATAAAGGCATGTCTATAAGCAAAAAAATTTGATAAGAAAATGGGGGAAAAGAATACCCTATAAAAAGGTTAAACATATAATCAGGATAATGGAACAACGGGCCGAGAGAGGAGAGTTCTATACCGTTCTGAAAGGTGTGATAGAACCAGACCAGTTACCCAAGCAATTGTCTTCTAATATTTATAAACAACCGGTGGCCTTTTTGTGATCTATAAGGCTGCATTCACACCTGAACGTAGCGTTTACAAGCAGAAAATCGCGCCTCGATTTTGTGCAGGGCAAAAGGTCACCAATGTTAAAAGAAGAAAACGCCCAAATCTGCTCAATTCGAGAGACAAAAAAGGGTCCGTAACTTATTTGAGCTTCGGACGTTCGGCTTCAGGCGACATGGAGTGGAGATGTGAACCATCCCCATTGAGAATAATAGATTTTTTCCCCTCTAGCGTTTTGTAGCTTCAGGCTTCAAGCTACAAAACGCTCAGGTGTGAATGGGGTCTAAATGACTAAGCCCTGGTTCCCACCAGTCCAACTTGTCATGAGGCTTGACAGTTCAAAGTCGCATGAAAAGTCGCACCCCATTCGTGGCAACAGAACCGGTCAAATTGCTTCGAAAAAAGTCGCAGCAACTTTAAAAAAAAAGGTTCCTGCACTATTTCTTTTCAATTTCAGTGCGACTTTCATTGATATCTGTTAAATGAAGTCATACAGATATCAGCAAGCTGCACATGAACTTGCACTGCTTTAAAGTCAAGCTAAAGTAGCGTGACTTCAAAACCACACTGGTGTGAACCACGGCTTGCTGGTGAATTTTAGGGTGAGGCTTCTGATAACGGTTGGGGATATTAATCTGTCCTATAATCTCCTTCCTGATACCTCCTTAGGAACTTCCTCAGACCCCTACAATGCCCTGCATCAAATTAAATTACAGTTGGCGTGCTCTTTACCCTAAGGCTACTTTCACACTGAGGCACTTTACAATCTCTATATCCTGCAAAGTGCCTGTAAACCGCCTCTCCTCTCACTCCATCGTGAAAGCCCGAGTGCTTTCATATTGGAGTGATGCGCTTGCGAGATATTAAAAAAAGTCCTACAAGCAGCATCTTTGAGTCGCTTTAGGAGCGGTGTATTGAAATCAATGGGCAGCGCAGCCCTTTATTTAGGTTAAAAGCACCCCGCCAGCAACCCGAAAATCGCCTCTAAAGCGTTGGTAAAGCGCCGATAAAACTAGCGGTGCTTTACCGCTCCCCATGTCTCAGTGTGAAAGCGCCCTAAAGGAAAGGATTTCACCTTTTCCCCACCCTCCCATCAAAAGTACTGAGGAATAGACTACTGAATCTTATTGCAGCCTGACTTATCCTGCTTACACTCTACTCCATCAAAGCAATGATCTGATAACTTGTACGGCTTTGTCAGTATTGTATGTAAGTTTATGCTGACATCTTTGCATGAATCAGTGCACATTGGTATCCTTTCTATGAATCATTTCTATGAGTGTACTTATGTTACAGTTCTATGTGTACTTATGTTACAGATGAACCTCCTCTTTCCCTGAAGTAGATTCTCTAAAATTGAAACGCGTTGGGACTCATATGGATAACTGTGTCAAAACTTGATTACTGTTATTTTTAAGGTATGTGGAATGGTCTATTGGTGACTATTGGACCAATAATTGGTCTATTAGCCTGTACATTTTTTTATTGATCAGATTTTAATCATGTTCCAAAAACATTTGAAAACATTTTTAAATAATATGTTTTTGGTGCCTAAAAAATCCCTGTTCATATTATAGAATTTTTTTCTCAGAAGAATAAATTTTTGAAGCTTTGAACTTTTGAATCTTCACCATTGGCTGACCACTGAATGAAAACAGGGATTTTTTTGTTTGTCGCTTATAGGTGTCAAAAAGGCATTTGACATTGGGCTACATGCAAGCAGTTCTCAGGTCCATTGGACTCCAAGACAGCCCCTGTGCTATAATTGTGGTTCTGTATTCATCTGGGCAAAAGTTAATGGCCACCTGTCAGACACCTTACGTAATGGGAAGAGATAGGGTTGCCCATTTATCTCCATTGATTAGCTGTGTTTGCAGACAATGGGGGTTATTTACTAAAGGCAAATCCACTTTGCACTGCAAGTGCACTGAAAGTGCATTTGAAAGCGCAGTCGCTGTAGATCCGAGGAGGACATGCAAGGAAGATAAAAAACAGCATTTTAGCTTTCACATGATTTGATGATAAAATCAGCAGAGCTTCCCCTTATTTCAGATCTACCCCTTAGATTTACAGCGACTGCACTTCCAAGTGCGCTTGCAGTGTACTTGTAGTGCAAAGTGGATTTGCCTTTTGTAAATAACCCTCTATGTTGTTATTTCATTCAGAACCACTTACCACCCTCCCCAACTTACTGAAAGACTTCAAGCACTTCCAATGTCTCTCCAATCTAAAAATGTATTCCCCACGCATTAAATGTCTCACTACCTGTAGATGTAGTTTAACATTGCCAGCGGCACTTCTTATTCCCCGTACACACGAGCGGATTTTCCATCTGAAAAAACTTGGATGTTTTTTTCCGAAGGAATTCCACTCAAGCTTGGCTTGCATACGCACGGTCACACAAAAGTTCTCTGAACTTTCGACCGTCAAGAACGCGGTGAGGTACAACACTACGACGAGACGAGAAAATTAAGTTCAATGCTTCCGAGCATGTGTCAAATTGTTTCTGAGCATGTGTAGGAATTTTGCACGTCGGAATTTGTGCAGGCGATCGGAATTTCCGACCGTAAAATAGAGAACCTGCTCTCAATCTTTTGCTGGCTGGAATTCTGCCAGCAAATGTCTGATGGAGTATACACACGGTTGGAATTTTTGACCAAGAGCTCACATCTGACTTTTGCTGGCGGAATTTCTGATCGTGTGTATGGGGCTTTATTTGGAAAAAGAGAGCAATCACATACTTAGGGATCCAACTACCATCCAACATTGCAGAACTGTTCACACTGTAACTTCCACCATCTTTTATTAACATTCCAGCAAAATCTTAAGATTTTGGATCATCTTGGTGTCTATTTTAAAGATGCATATGCTGGCACATACTGTATACTCTATGTTAAGCAAACACCTCTCATTTTTTGTGTCTTTGAAAAAGATATTTAGTACATTTATGTGGTAGGATACATCTTGCTCACTTTGCCCAAACACAAGGGCGGTATGTCTTTTTAAATTCCCTTTCACTGAAAGTTTTTTTTCCTTATGCTAGGGTCACCAGCACGGTATCTGTACATCAATATGAGAGAGGCATAGTCAAGATGCGGTCGGACCAGAGTCTTGTAGAGTGGGAGAATTATTGTTCTATCTGGAGTGCATGCCAATATTCTGTTGTCTTTGCTTGCAGCCACTTGGCATTGCATGCGATTGCCGAGCCTGTCATCTACTAGGACCCCCAGA
Source organism: Lithobates pipiens (assembly GCF_037356315.1). NCBI lineage: Eukaryota > Metazoa > Chordata > Amphibia > Anura > Ranidae > Lithobates > Lithobates pipiens. The sequence goes on along the minus strand of NW_027507784.1, from coordinate 313,836,003 downwards.
TCCTTTTCCATCCTAGATTCCCCTAGAGGTTCTCCCCAGGTGAGTAACATGCATTCGTATTTTTGTCACCTAAATGCATTGCCTTACATTTTTCAACATTAAACCTCATTTGCCACGTAGTTGCCCACCCAATTAATTTGTTTAGGTCTGCTTGTAAGGTTTTCACATCCTGCGTAGAACTTATTGCCCTTCTTAGCTTTGTATTGTCCGCAAATACTGAGATTGAGCTGTTTATCCCATCCTCTAGATTGTTGATGAATAAGTTAAACAGGATTGGTCCCAGGACAGATCCTTGGGGGACCCCACTTTCCACACCAGACCATTTCCGAGTACTTGCCATTTATCACCACCCTTTGGACTCGTTCCTGTAGTGAGTTTTCAATCTAGGTACTCACCCTATGGTCCATGCCTACATACCCTTTGTACAATAAACGTTTGTGGGGAACTTTATCGAATGCCTTTGCAAAATCCAGATACACCACGTCTATGGACCTTCCTTTATCTAGATGGCAGCTCACTTTTCCATAGAAGTTTAATAGATTGGTCTGGCAAGAATGGTTCTTCATGAATCCATGCTGATTACTGCTGATTATTGCTAATGATACCGTTCTCATTACTAAAATCTTGTATATATCTTGTATATAGTCCCTTGTCATCCCCTCCAATAGCTTGCAGACTATTGATGTTAGGCTGACTGGCCTGTAGTTCCCAGGGATATATCTCTGCCCTTTTTTAAATATTGGTGCCACGTTGGCTTTTCTCCAATCAGCTGGTACCATTCCAGTCAGTAATCTGTCCACAAAAATTAGGAACAATGGTCTGGCTATCACCTGAAGTTCCTTTAGGACCCTCGAGTGTAAGCCATCAGGTCCTGGTGACTAATTTATGTTACGTTTTTCAAGTCTATTTCTGATTCCGTCTTCTGATAGCCATGAGGGTACATGTGACATGTTATTACAATTAATATTACAGTCTTAGTTACTGTACCTCCCTGTTTCTTTTGTGAAGACTGAGGGGAAGAATTTATTCAAAACCTTTGCAATCCCTCTGTCTTTTGTAACCAAATTCCCTTCCTCATTCTTTATGGGGCCAATATGTTCTGACCTCCCTTTCTTACTATTTATATACTTAAATCATTTTTTTTTCCTGTTTTACTCTCCTCCGCTATATGCCTTTCATGTTCTATCTTAGCGACCTTGATTGCACTCTTATATTTCTTATTGCATTCTTTGTAATGATGGAATGCTGACAATGACCCCCCACCTTGTATTTTTTGAAGGCCTTTTCCTTTTGCTTTTATATGTATTGTTACATTGGAGTTTAGCCACCCAGGATTAGTTTTAGTTCTTTTAAACGTATTTCACATTGGAATGCCCTGGCCAATACCTTTATTTAATATGCTCTTAAAGTACTCCCATTTTTCCTCCGTGTTGTTTGTTCCTAGGATATTATCCCATTTAATATTGTCTAGCAAAGATCACAGTTTAGGGAAGTGTCTCCTACTTCTGTGATTTATACTGAAACAAATTGACCTGTGGTCGCTGTTTCCTAAGTTGCCCTGTATTTCTACATCTGCGATCAGGTCTTTGTTAGTAATCAGTAGTTCTAGTAATGCGTTTTCTCTTGTTGGTGCGTTCACCATCTGACCCATGAACTTGTCCTGCAAAACATTTAGGAAATGGCAATCCTTAGACGAATGCGCAGTTCCTTCTGTCCAGTCTATATCTGCATAATTAAAATCCCCCATTATAATCACATTTTCCATCCTTTCCACCATTCCAGTCTGTGATAAGAGTTCCCCCTCCTCCGTCTGTTTAGGGGGCCTATAGCATACACCCAGTATTACTTTCCCCTTAGTTTCCTCCCTTTGAAGCTCTGCCCATATGGATTCAACCTTCTCACTAGCTCCATTAGTGATATCGTCCCTCACATTCACTTGCACATCAATCTTGATATACAGGCACACACCTCCCCCTTTTGTACCCTCCCTATCCCTGTGATATAGGGAATACCCCTGAATGGTTGCCAGCCAATCATGAGAGCTGTCAAACCAAGTCTCTGAAATCCCCACAAAATCGAAATCCTCCTCGTACATTAGCAGCTCCGGTTCTTCCATGGGATCTGCTCTTTTGCAGCTTTTGCCAAGCTTGCAAAATGTTATCTATTTCATCCATTGCGGGTTGACCCCCAGTTCACGTAAATCTGGATTTCCCACCAGACATGGGCAGATATTACCTGGCTGATCATTGACCATTTACTAAAATGCTGGACACTTTTTCAAAGGAGGCCTTCTGAGACCTTCGCTATCCTAAACAAATCCAATTTTAATTTGGGCCTACCCACCGTTCAGGCATTTTTAACCGTCCTTCAAGTTATGCATCTCTTATGCATGACAACATAACCTATTTGAGACTTTGGGTCCTTAGGGGACCCCAAAAACTCCAGCAAAAAAAAAAAACACCCTTCCCCCCCACCACTGCAAAGATTAAATGCTTTTTTGGTCTAGGGGAAAGGATTATTGTGTAAATACTTACCTTACTACTCACTCTACCACACTCCTTCCAGCGTTTTGACCGGTCCCTCAGCATCCTCCAAACTCTTCAACGCACCAAACAAGTTTAATGCCCAATGTCACTGAGGCTCAGCCCACAGATCAGATCTTCAGGTGGAGGAGGAGAGCACTGGCAACAGAGTGAGGACTCATGGAAGTTAAAGGGGCTGTTCTACACTCCCCTCGGCATAACAAGCAATTAACCCTTGGAGGCTGGTGGGCTCCACTGCAAGGGTGTTTTTTTTTTACTTTCCTAGAATGGGCTCATAGCTTGTTTGCCAGTTCCCTAAGTCAAGGGCAGCATGTAAGGCCTGGTAACAGGGTTTAGGCTTTATTTTGTCAAAAGACACACTCCTAAACCTTGTGGACAGCCTTTCCAGATGAGTTGAAGCTGTTATAGCTGAAAAGAGCAGGCAAACTCAATATTGAACCCTACGAACTAAGCCCTTGTACACACGGTCGGGGGCCGTGTTGTCGGATAATCTGACTGTGTGTGGTATGCATCGGACTGATTCCGTCGGAATATCTGTCGGACCCAATTTTCAAACTTGTTGGAAATATTTCCCGACCAACTGGGCCGATCGGACATACGCCGATCATGTGTAGAGAATTTTGATCGGACCAAGTGCCACGCATGCTCAGATCAAATTCCTACATCAAAGCTATTGGCTACTAGCCTGAATGTAGTCCCATTGTAACGAAATTACGTCATCACGTTCTGAAAGATCGGATTTTTCGACAACTTTGTCCGACCGTGTGTATGCAACAGTTTTGGACAAGATCCGACGGACAAAATCCAACGGGCAAAATCCGACGGATTTGGTTGTCGAAATCTCCGACCATGTGTACAGGGGCTAAGACTGGGATGTCCTCTATATGTACTATTGTCCAATTAAATATTCTAGAAGATGTGGTTGTAATGTCCTTATTGGCGTGTTTTTATTATAAAATTTGAATAAATGTCTTATATATATTTTTGACGATTTTTGTGTGTCTAGGTTACTATCTGTCCATTACTTTCTATGGTGTTTTGCTACAATCATTTATTTCCTGTCTTCACAGTAAGGCCCCTGTCACATGGGTTCCCTTGGTTCTGTTTCTGCAGGACCACTGATCCCCTGTTGTGTTGGATCAGAATAGAAATGGATATCACATATTAGGATTGAGGTCCTAACACCTTGTTACAAATAGGCTACATAGCCCAATGCATCCACACAAATTCCAACCCCACCAAGTGTCCTGTTAATGGAAAGGCAAAATTTGTGCAAATAGTCCTTCAAATGGATATTTTGCTCCTGAAGACCTTAATGATTGCTATTTTGCTGTTTTGATTGCATGTGCTATATGAAGGATTATACAAATGCAGCCCAAAGGGAAATAGGACACATAAAAATCTGAAAAACTGCTTTATGTTTTATAAGTTCCTGTTATGATCCTGTAGGGAGTTTGTTAATGATCAGTAAAACTGTACACTGTCACTCATCCAAAACATCCTTCTTGTAATACATATCATGTGCTGGATCTATATAATATACATCAGATGGCCACAATTTGTATACTGCTATTTCTACTGTCTGATAAAGCTTTTTAAAACAATTTCAGTGCAATGTACAGTATATAAGGACTGCAATGTCAGACTCAGAGCCCATATTTCTCTTAAATTGGACCTGTCATAACATATATATTTTCAGTGCATGCATGCTAGGTAAGGTGTAAGTTTTAAAAGTGTTAGTAAACCCACAACAGTAAAATCAGTCTATATATGCAGTAAAGCATGCTTGTTATACTCACTGTGGAACCTAAGAGGTCAATCCTGCATATTGTGTAAAAAGGCTGTTTGATCCTGTCTTCTCTGATCCTCCCACTGTCCCCAATCCATCTGCTAATAGTACAGAGCCCTGGGGGGCACTCTGCACATGCTCAGTTTTGTGTGTTTTGCTAAAGATGTTTTTTTTTGGAGCGTGCATGTGATCCGCACAGGGCCAATCAGCACTGTCCAAACAGAAGGTTAGAGGTCCCGCAGCCTCATAGGACAGTCAGAGAAGAATGAAAACTTCTCCTACAAGCGTTAACTAGCACTCGGCCGGACACGGATAAGTCACAAGACTGCTATAGACTGCTGATGAGAAAAGGTATTTAGCAGTTTAAAATTACTAAAAGTATTGCAATTCCATGTTCTGTGTACTGTGGGAGACCAGATATAGTAAATGCAGGATCCTGGGTTTAGTAACACTTTAAGGCAGCCTTTCTGAACCTTTTCAACACAGAGGAATCCTTGAAATAGTTCTCTGGTCTCAGGGAATCCCTCCAAAAATTAAGAAATCTACAACTCATGATACATTAATGTGATGGTCAGATGGGAGAATGGTCCTTACACTTGTGGTCATTGGGAAGAATTGCCTCCTTACAGATATCTAAAAATATCAATGGTCTGAGTGGGAACTTATCTGAGAGGCAGAAATTGTCCAATGCTGAAGGAACCCCTAGCAACCTCTGGAGGAACCCTAGTTGAGAATCACTGCTTTAAGGTTTCTTTGGTTAGGGGGCAATAAAAACAAATGTTTCTTACCATGCGCCCTCCTAAGCACCCAACCACAAGTGGACATGGTGCCGATCGGATGCATAGACATTGCCACGACACCACTAGTCAAACCCTCCTATGTATGTAAATTGGGTAGTGAAAAAACTGCAACAAACACTTGGCTTGCAGTTGTGGCATGCTCCGGCAATGCAAAGTTGCCGTTCAGCAATAAAAAATAAAGCAAAAAAAAAAAAACAGGAATCAGGCGGTGGCAGCAAGACCAGGGCCAAGGGGTGGGCAGGAGGGGCAGCTGCCCTGGACACAGTGGAGCAAAAGGGCAGAAAATATAGACCGGGCAGTAGACCCATTCTACGACATGCATTAACAGCGGGGTCACATCCTTGCCCTAGGCACCAGACAAACCTGTCCCAGTACTGGGTGGCATTATCACCTACTGATCGACTGCAAACCTCCTTTCACTGCCCTCTTAAAAGTGATCCACTAAACAATGCACAGAGCCATTTCTGTTCAGGCATCATTTAAGGTCATCATCTACTTCCTGGACTGGGATGTCAGCTCTGAGATGACACGATCGTAATGTGTCACTAGGGGGTAGGAGACTGAGGAAGAGCTTCCTCCTCCCTGCAGCAGACTGATGACATCATCTCTACCTAGGAAAAGTATTATTATATTATTATTCTAAAGCTCAGGGACAGCTTTATAATATATTTTTTTCAAAAATTATATTGTTGTGAATCATATTGACATGTGAGGAATCTATTGATTGACAGCACCGCTTAGTGTATGTATCTAATGCTTCTACAGTGCATTACAGCGCACACATCGGCCGCATCGCTATTCATGGAAATAGTTCCTTTGGGCCATCTAGGGTCAAACAAACCATTTAAAGTTGGACTTGATGGGCTTGTGTCTTTTTTCAACTCTCACCTACTATGTAACTATGTAATGTGATATTAAAACTGAAATTCTACTAATATTTTTTTCCTTTTGTAATCACCTGCAGCCTCTCTTAATATTACATTGCAACACCCCTTGCATAGCTCCCAACTGTCCCTGATTTCCAGGCACTGTCCCTGATTTGGAGCAATGTCCCTCATTCCTCCTCATTTGTCCCTCATTTTGGTCTGATCTATATAGTTGTATAAAAAATACACTTTTTATCTATCAAAAAGTGTTTCCCAGTGCTAAACCTTTCATACAATTTCTAAATTGCTGCATTTGTAAATTTCAAAAGCCACTATAAAGGAATAGTAGTGGTAAAAAAGCACTTGTGGGTTTAACCAATCTTGTTTTTTTTTCATACAATTCTCCTTTAAGGGGGTGTGCCAGGGGGTGTGTCCTATGCCTGCATACTTTTGCTGATAGGTGTCCCTCATTGCCATCTCTAAGCCCTTGTACACACGGGCGGACATTCCGACGGAAAATGTCCAATCGGATCGTGTTGTCGGATAACCCGACCGTGTGTGGGCTCCATCTGACTTTTTCAGTCGGAATGTCCGACCAACAAATTTTGTGAACTGGATATGAAATTTTCTGACAACATGATCCGATCGGACTTTGTCTGATTGTTTGTAGGGGATTCCGATCGGACAAAGTGCCACACATGCTCAGATCAAATTACGAGACCAAAGCTATTGGCTACTAGCCTGAACGTAGTCCCGTTGTAACAAACGAACGTCATCACCTTCTGAACAATCGGATTTTCCGACAACTTTGTCCGACCGCGTGTATGCAACACCAGTTTCAGACAAAATCTGTCGGAAAAAAATCTGATGGATTTTGTGGTTGGAATTTCCGACCGTGTGTACAAGGGCTAAGGCTGGATTCACACCTATGCATTTTTAGTGCTTTTTGCACTTTACAAATTTGCACTACAGTCCATATACCATGGTTTCCTATGGAACACGTTCTGTAGTGCAAATCTGCAAAATGCAAAAAGCACTAAAACTGCCACAGGTGTGAATCCAGCCTTAGTGAGTGTCTACAATTATCCCTACCCCTGTACATTGCACACTCACATCGGTCCCTACCCTCAAGGAGCCCACAGTCCAAGGACCTCATTCATATACTAGGGCCAATTTTGGACAGAAGCCAATTAACCTACCTGCATGTCTTTAGAGTGTGAGAGGAAACCGGAGTACCCGGAGGAAACCCACACAGGCACGGGGAGAACATGCAAACTCCAGGCAACCACTACGCCACTGTACCACCCTTACAGGGTTTCCTATGGAACACATTTTGTAGTGCAAATCTGCAAAATGCAAAAAGCACTAAAAATCCCTAGGTGTGAATCAAGCCTAAAGGTTGGGAGTTATGCCCTTGCATACCAGCTGAAGTTTCAGATCAGGTCAATGGGAGATCCTTCACTTTTTGCTAAAATGATAGGCAGCATAGAACAGAAATGAGTATCCCAAGCTAAACTCTGCTGTATATGTGTATGAGAGGTAACAATGACAATCACACACACACACACACACACCCCGATTGCACAGATACAAAGCTATTTGCGTCATGTGAATCCTTGCTGTCAGGCACCATTACATATGACGGATCGTTATTCAAGGAGGCAGCTGCTGGCTGCTGATCGCGGCCGCTCGTTCCCCCCAGTAAGGTTTAGATTTTTCTTTTTATAACATAGGTTTATCAATCTCGGAGTGTGATATGCCAGAAGAAAAAAAAAATCTAGGTGGGGGACCTGCCAAGCGGCTTGTTGTCATTCCAAGAAATTAGGCATTATGTTTGAAAAACAATAGAGTGGCGACAGAAAGTTGGATGGGATCAGAGTCTGGTCATCGCGGGACAGATTACACCACCTCGTGCCTGCTCTCCGAAGACTCCTCTAATGAGAGCCCAGACTACGCTGTCAGCAGATCATGCAATATCTGCTCCAGGAAAGGCAAAATTAAAAAATAAAAATTTTAAAGGGAACTTGTCACAGCTTTTTTATTTTTAATATTTTTTTATTTTAATATTTAACTTTTTTTAAAAAAAATTTTATAGGGAACCTGTCCACTCATTCCCCCCCAATCAGTCGGAATTGGGAATAATGCTACATGGTTCATGTGTGTTCTTTAGAAATCGAGGGCTTGTTCACACCACAATTTCTATATTCCAGATGCATTTTTTATTACACATTTACATGCATTAAAAATGCATGTAAATGTGTAATAAAAAATGCATCCGGAATATAGAAATTGTGGTGTGAACAAGCGTTCCAGTGTGTGTTTTTTTTTTTTTTTTCCTCCATTTTATTTTTATTTATTTTTTTGACACTTGAAAAATCTTTATTGTGATTCAGGACAATTTGCATTCTATTGTGTTTATATGCATTTTGATGTGTTCCAGATGAAAAAAATTAAGCAGGTTGTACTTTTGTTGAGAGCAACTCCTCCTCCTTCTTTGGAATGCATGGCAAACACGGTCATACATGCATCCTGTGCGCGTTTTTAACCGCTTCAGCCACGGAAGGATTTACCCCTTTAATGACCAGGTCATTTTATTGCGATACGGCACTTCGCCGCTTTAACTGACAATTGCGCGGTTGTGCAACGCTGTACACAAACAAAATTGATGTCCTTTTTTTTCCAGGAATAGAGCTTTCTTTTGGTGGAATTTGATCACCTCTGCAGTTTTTATTTTCTGCGCTATAAATAAAAATGACACTTTTGAAAAAAAATACAATATTTTTTACTTTCTGCTATAATACATATCCAAAATATTATACAAAAAAAAAATGCATTCATCATTTTAGGCCAATATGTATTCTGCTACATATATTAGGTAAAAAAAATTGCAATAAGCGTATATTGATTGGTTTGCGCAAAAGTTATAGTGTCTACAAAATAGGGGATAGGTTTATGGACTTATTTATTTATTTTTAATGTTTTTACTGGTAATGGCGACGATCTGCAATTTTTAGCAGGACTGGGACATTGCTGGAGACAAATCTGACCCCAAGTGACACTTTTTGGGGACCAGTGACATTATTATATTGATCAGTGGTAAAAAAAAATATGCACTGGTCAATGTATAAATGACGCTGGCAGGAAAGGGGTTAACATTAGGGGGGCGATCAAGGGGGTAACTGTGTTCGCTGGGTGTGTTCTAACTGTTTGGTGGATGGGCTCACTAGGACAACACAGAGATCACTGTTTCTGATCACTAGGAACAGCAGATCTCCATGTTGTCCTCTGTCAGAAAGGGGATCCACCTTGTTTACATAGGCAGATCCCAGTTCTGCCTCTCTGTGCAGCGATCGTGGATGGCCGGCGGACATCAAGTACACCAGACCCGCCCGCGTGCCCACAGTATGTATTGCATGAAACGATGTACAGGTATGCTGTTTTGTGCAATAGAGCCGCCCTGCCACAGTATATGTGCGGTGGGGGGTCCTATGCCTGCATACTTTTGCTGATAGGTGTCCCTCATTACCATCTCAAAAAGTTGGGAGGTATGGTGGAAAGCATGTGGTGTGATCCAGATCCGAGGGCCGGTTCACACCAGAACATAGTGTGGGAAGCCCATGTTCTGTGTATGTTTGCCGCACCTCCTTCAAAACACACTGCCATCATGATCTGAGGCAGGTGTAGAAATTTTAACCTATTGACACCCCAAACGCAGTACGTTTGCCAGTGCCTGATTGCATGGGACAGGAGAACCATGCAATGACAATCTGGTTCCAGTGAGTTTCCAAAAGTAGTGCATGCGTTACTTTTGGTGTGGTGCGGTTTCTGGCCATTCAAAATAAATTGACTTAATTACTACTTCATCATCAGTCATGTACAATGCACCTTGTTTATGTATATGCTTAGAATTTGATTGTATATGCACAGTTCTGTATAACTTTACCCTTTTTCAAATTTGGGTACATATACACTATATTACCAAAAGTAATTACAGGCACATGTACTTTAATGATATCTCAGTCTTAGTCCGTAGGGTTCAATATTGAGTTGGCCCACCCTTTGCAGCTATAACAGCTTCACCTCTTCCGGGAAGGCTGTCCACAAGGTTTAGGAGTGTCTATGGGAATGTTTGACCATTCTTCCAGAAGCGCATTTGTGAGGTCAGGCACTGATGTGGACGAAAAGGCCTGGCTCGCAGTCTCCGCTCTAATTCATCCCAAAGGTGTTCTATCAGGTGAGATGCAGGTCAGTCAAGTTCCTCCACCACAAACTCACTTATTCATTTTAATCAGTTGTATTGATTTTAACTACTTGAAGACCAGGCCTTTTCTGGAACTTTTTGTTAAAAAATTGAAATCAGTATTTTTTGCTAGAAAATTACTCAGAATGCCCAAACAATATATATATTTTAGTAGAGATCCTATAAAATAAAATAGTGATCACTGCAAAATTTTATGTCATACAATATTTCTGCAGTGATTGTTTTAAAAAAAATACACTTCGAGTAATAATATAAATAAAAAATAAAAAAAACAATATTTACCCCAATTTTTTGTATACTATGAAACATGTCACACTATAAAATTGTACACACTTGTGGAATAAAGACAAACTACAGTAATTAAAAATCTCCATAGGCGATGATTTAAAACATTTTTAGAGGTTACCTGTTTAGAGTTACAGAGGAGATCTAGCGCTAAAATGATTGCTCTCGCTCTAACGTTCGCAGCGATACTTTACATGTGTGGTTTAAACATTGTTTACATATGTGGGCATGACTTACATTTGTGTTCACTTTTGCTCTAGAGCATTGAGGGATGGGGAGTTTTAAAAAAAAAAAGTATTTTATTTTACTTTTTATTTTTACACTGTCCCTTTATTTATATAATCACTTTTATTCCTATTCCTAAACCTTGTGGGCGGCCTTCCCAGAAGAGTTGAAGCTGTTATAGCTGCAAAGGGTGGGCCAACTCAATATTGAACTCTACGGACTAATGCCTCGTACACACGATCGGAATGTTGGCCAACAAAACCGCTGACTTTTTCCCCGAAGAGTGTTGGCCCAACTTGTCTTGCATACACACAGCACACGATTGTTGGCCACCAATTACGAACGTAGTGACATACTACGTGGTTTTTCAGCTCTTTAGCGCCACCCTTTGGGCTCCTTCTGCTCATTTCGTGTTAGAAGTTTGGTGAGTGTTGATTTGCACTTTTCTTTTCGCGTTTTTCATTTAGCGCTTTTTTCGTTTCATGCTTTTCAGTTTTTTTGTGAAAGGCCATTCGTCAACCAGCCATGTTGCGGAATCGGAGGAGATAATGTGTTATTTATTTTTGGCCTTGCAGTTATTGCTTTGACATTATTTTTCTGGTTGAAGAATGATTTGATTTGGTATATTTTCTATATTTGTGGATGCATAGAATGCACTGTTTGGTTAAGTTCTATTGGCAGATAACTATCTATTTTATTTGTTTTTTATTTTATTTTATTTTTTCACAATAAAAAAATTGTGTAGAATAATATTTAGCTATGTGTTTTAGTTTGGGAGTAGCAGTTACATAAAAAAAAAAATAGAATGTAAAATTGACAAGGGACACCAACATAGTTGTATTTTTGATCTTAAAAACTACAGGATAATGGTAAAATTTTCCAGCAACAAAATCCAATCGTTTCAATTCCAAACGCGTGTACACAATTCCGACGGACAAAGTGCCACGCATGCTCAGAATAAACTAAGAGACGAAAGCTATTGGATATTGGCCTCTTTATAGTCCCGTCGTACGCGTTTGACGTCACCTCGTTCAGAGCGATCAGAAATTCCGACAACTGTGTGCGACCGTGTGTATGCAAGACAAGTTTGGGCCAAAATCCGTCTGAAAAAATCAGACGGGTTTTGTCGTCGGAATGTCCGACCGTGTGTACGGGGCATAAATACACCCGCCCCTTGCAGAGTAGCACGAGCATCGGGGAGCATGTGGCAGCGTCTGGCACAATGTCGCGGTGATCGCGCAGGCGCCGTGTACAGCTGACTCACAGCTGTTCATCTTTGGCTATTTTCGGTGGCTCCGTTGTGGTTCATACTGCGCAGTGCAGGGGGGGGGTCATTATCCGCCGGGGGACCTTTTTTTTTTTCGGCAGGACACCTTCATTGCATAGAGAAGCACAGATGCCCGGTGATGACATCACTGAATCTAAAATTGGATATATAATGAAAACAGAGAAGTTTCATTTAAAAATGTCATTAGCCTGATGATGAAGGTGGGGGGGGGGGGGGGGGGGGGGATCAGGGAAGACAAAATATAGGCAGAATACATTTCAGTTGTAATGGGTGAAGTGTGCCCCTTCATGTGCTGCCAAGGTTTGGTTGTGTTTTCAGGCACTTTATTTCCCGATAGAGGTAAATAAAACATTTAATGAATTTATCTTTCTGGCGGGTGCCTGCAGGGTGCTGTGGGAGGGTGGGGGGGGGGAGATGGGTGGGACAGCAGCCGGATCTGAGTAATTGAAAACATATTGGGAGAGACGCACAAGGCAGCGAAAGCAGCTGTCACTTTCCGTCAGCTTCGGGGGATAGTATATTAAACAGATGTTTATCATAAACCAGGCAGGATGGAGGCTCGGGACTGGGATACGGACTAGGGAGCTGAGCGGGTGCTGGGCAGTGGAGGGGTAAGGATTAATATGATGACAAATCAAATCTGAAGAATACAATGCAGCGTAGTTCAGAAGGACCTGCACCATGTCCATAGTACCAGTGGTGGGGATAGTTTATGCATTACCAGTGATGGTCCAGGAAAAGGGATTCATAAGCAGGGCTCTTGGGGTCTTGGCTGTTTAAAAAGGGGTCATGGGTGAAAAACATATAATAGGGGAACATGAATCTAATGGGGGCTACAGAGAAGAAAAGGGGCAGTGCGGTGCTTTAACGGTTGGCACTTCTGCCCTGCAGCACTGGCTTGAATCCCGGTCAGGACGCTATCTGCATGGCCTTTCCATGTTCTCTCTGTGCTTGCATGGCTTTCTTCTGGGTACTCCATCTTCCTCCCACACTCCAACACCCTACTGGTAGGTTAACCACTTTAATACCGGGCACTTTCGCACCTTCCTGCCCAGGCCAGCTTTCTGCGCTGTCACTTTTTAAACGACAATTGCGCGGTCATGCTACACTGTACCCAAACTAAATTTATATAATTTTGTGCCCACAAAAGAGCTTTCTTTTGGTGGTATTTGATAACCTCTGCGGTTTTTATTTTTTGCTAAATGGATAAAAACAGACAGAAAAGTTAAAAAAAAAAAAGTTTTTCTTATAAATTTTTGTAAATAAGTAATTTTTCTCCTTCACTGATGGGAACTGATAAACTGCATTGATAAGGCGGCACCAATGGGGTGGCACCATTGAGATGGCACTGATGATGGGCACTGATAGGTGGCACTGATAGGTGGCACTTATATGCGGCACTGAGGTTGGGCACTGACAGGCGGCACTGATAGGTGGCACTGATATGCGCACTGATAGGTGGCACTGATATGCCGCACTGATGAGCAGTCTTAGGTGGCACTGGTGAGCACTGATAGGCGACAATGATGGGCACTGAAAGGCTGCACTGATGGGTACTTATGGGTGGCACTGATAGACGCCACTGCTGGGCACAGATGGGCACTTATAGGTGGCACTGATGGGCACTAAAAGGCAGCATTGATGGGCACAGATGGCTAGCACTGATAGATTTCACTGATAGGCATCACTAATGGCACTGGCAGGCATTTTTCATTGGCACTGATTGGCAGCTGCCTGGGCACTTATTGACATTTTCCTGGTGGTCTAGGGTGGCTTACCTGGAGGTTTACTGTGGTGGCCATCCCTGGTGGTCCTGGCAGCATCCTGGTGGTCCTGGGCGGGCGTCTGATAAACAATCAGCACAGACCCCCCCTGTCAGAAGAGCAGCCGATTGGCTCTCCTCTACTCGCGTCTGACAGACGTGCGTGAGGAAAAGCCAATCAACGGCTCTTCCTGTTTACATTGTGATCAGCCGTGATTGGACACGGCTGAACACGTGGTAAAGAGTCTCCGTCAGAGGCTCTTTACCTAGATCGGAGTTGCGGTGTGTAATGCCCTGTACACACGGTCGGACGTTCCGACAACAAAATCCGTCGGATTTTTTTCGCTGGATTTTGTCCGAAACTTGTGTTGCATACACACGGTCGGACAAAGTTGTCGGAAACTCCAATAGTTTCCGAACGCGATTACATTCGTTCGTTACGACGGGACTACGTTGAGGCTAGTAGCCAATAGCTTTGGTCTCATAATTTGATTTGATACTAGCATGCGTGGCACTTTGTCCGATCGGAATTCTCTACAAGCGATCGGAAAAAGTCAGATTGGATTTTTTTGTCGGAAAATTTGAGATCCTGCTCTCAAATTTTTTCCATCGGAATCTCCGACAGAAAAAGTCCGATAGCATTTTCCAACAATATAACCCGATCGGACCTTTTCCGTCAGAATTTCCGACCGTGTGTACAGGGCATTAGACTGACATGCCGCAAAACAACGATCGCAGCGATGTGTGCCCCCGGAGCGCGCATCGGCTTGATATCCTGACAACATCATATGACATCCGGTCAGGATATTACAACCACTTTTCCAACGTCATTTTGCTATATGGCGGGTGGCAAGTGGTTAATTGGCACCTGTCTAAACTCTCCCTAGTATCTGTATGTACGCATGTGATATAGGGACCTTAGATTGTAAGCTCCTTGAGGGCCGGAACTAATGAGAATACGATTCCTTCTTTATTGAAATGTATTGTAACTGTATTGTTTGCCCTAACGCTGTAAAGCGTGGTGCAAATTGTTGGCACTATATAAATCCTGTATAATAATAATAATATACACTACATTGTCAAAAGTATGTGTGTCTATGGGAATGTTTTACCATTCTTCATGAAGCGCATCTGTGAGGTCAGATGCTGGATGAGAAGGCCTGGCTGGCAGTCTCTGCTCTAATTCATCCCAAAGATCTTCTATCAGGTTGAGGTCAGGACTATGTGCAGGCCAGTCAAGTTTCTCTATCCCAAACTCGCTCATCCATGTCTATATGGACTTTGCTTTGTGCACTGGTCCAAATCATTTGGTGGAGGGGGGATTATGGTGTGGGGATTGTTTTTCAGGGGTTGGGCCTGGCCCCTTAGTTCCAGTGAAGGGAATTCTTAAGAAGTCAGCATACCAAGACATTTTGGACAATTTCATGCTCCCAACTTTGTGGGAACAGTTTGGGGATGGCCCCTTCCTGTTCCAACATGACTGCACACCAGTGCACAAAGCAAGGTCCATAAAGACATGGATGAGCGAGTTTGGGGAGGAGAACCTTGACTGGCCTGCACAGAGTCCTGACCTCAACCCCATAAAACACCTTTGGGACGAATTAGAACGGAGACTGTGATCCAGGCCTTTTTGTCCTTATCAGTGCCTGACCTCACAAATGTACTTCTGGAAGAATGGTCAAACATTCCCATAGACACACTCCTATACCTTGTGGACAACCTTCCCAGAAAAATTTAAGCTGTTATAGCTGCAAAGGGTGGGCCAACTCAATATTGAACCCTACAGACTAAGACTGGGAGGCCATTAAAGTTCATGTGTGAGTAAAGGCAGGCGTCCCAATACTTTGACAATATGTAAAATTGCATTGTCAGCACTAATTGTTTTTTTAGCAAACATTATTTTTGGGTAAACAGTGCACACAGAGTAAATCTATTTTAGATGCATTTCTCACACTATCAGGTTTCTTTTGGGTGAAGAGTTAACCTGACCTGATGGGTTTACTTCCTCTGTCTCCCTGCAAAGGTAAAGCATAATGGTCTACTATGCATCGCATAGTAGCCCATTATGTATCACTTACCTGACACAGGAGCCAACGATGTCACCGCTGTCCCCTCTTCCACGGAGCGTCCATCTTCTTCTGGGTATCGCTGCTCCGGGCCACTCACAGCGCCGGAGCAGCAATGACGTCACTCCCGGCATGCGCACAGGAGCCGCCACTAACGGCATATCGCCGTTAGCAGCGGCATGTCCAGTGCGCCTCTGTCTACAGCGGTGGCTGTCTTTTTGTAAATATCTCTTAAACCATGTAGGTTTAGGAGATATTTCTTGGACCTACAGGTAAGCCTTAATCTAGGCTTACCTGTAGGTCAAAGTGGTGTATAAGGGTTTACAACCACTTTAATATCTACCTTAAATCACTTTGCTAATTGCATACTGTACTTATTTGTGGCCTAAATACTGAAATTTGCACTTAAAAATTACATTTTGTAACTTTTAGATATGACAGTAAAAACTTGACAGTGCCAGTAAGTTTGGTTGTTGTGTCAATAAATTTCAATCTGGCAGGTTGGCAACAGTGCCCTTTATACTGCAAGGGGGAACTCTGTGGACCCTGATGTAAAGGAGAACTCTGAGGACTCTGATGTAAGGGGGAATACTGCAGAATCTGGTGTAAAGGGGAACTCTGATGTTAGGTGGTCTCTGGTCACCAGAGCCCCCTCCCCCTTACATCAGAGTCCGTAGTGTTTCCCTTTACAACAGAGTTCCCACTTATATCATGGTCTGCAGCATTCCCCCTTACATCAGAGTCCTCAGAGTTCTCTCTTACATCAGGGTCTGGCAGCATTGACCTTTACATCAGAGCCCCCCTTTACATCAGGTTCAGCAGTGTATGCAGTTTTTATGTTAAATCCATGCATACGTTGCATGTGTAACACTAACATGTTTTTTTACCTATCACAGAGGCTACCGCCGCTCCCGAGTCCCGGCTCTCCCTACGCTAAATGTCGGTGCTGTAATTCATAAAATGCACTAAACGGTGCCATGACATCACTGTACACCAGCCCAAGCTGGCCCAGCTTTGGAACTACGCAGTTTAAAAACTGGCCTGCAGCCATATTTTTTTACAAGCTGCAGCTCTCCGTAACAGGCATTTATGGACGGTTTGTAAATCAGCTGATTTTTACAAACTGTCCATAAATTTACAAGAATTTGGCAACCCTGGTACAAAGAGAGAAGAAAGAAAATGTATAAAATTATAATGTAAACTCCTCAAGGGTGGGGACTGAAATCAATGTACAGGCATACCCCACTTTTAAGTACACAATGGCTGGAAAATGCAAAATCAGGCTCACTTCTGCATAGAAACCAATGAGCTTCCAGGTTTTATTACCAAAGCTTAATTAAACAAGCTGGGGCTAGAAGCTCATTGGTTTCTATGCCGATGTGAGCCTGATTTTGCACTTTCCAGCTTTAGTAAATAAACCCCATTATGTACTTAAAAGTGAGGTATGCCTGTACAATATATATATATATAAAACAGGCTGTGTTACATATATACACAATAAGTATTAATAATAAATAATATAAAAAATATTTAAAAACTACTTTTTTTAATAACAGTATCCTTAAAAAAATATATATACACTATCCTCCTTGACCAACATGATTAAAAACGAACTTAACTGTCATATGATCTTTAAGGAGACATATATCCATTGGTACATTTTAATGAAATACTGAAAGTCATATAAGGTAACTGATATAGATATTATAATTCCAATACCGTACATCCAAACCTGTAATACACAGTGAGTAATGAATGGGTATCAAGTAGTAAGCCCTAGAGACCATGTAACAGGATATATAAATATGCATCATGTCAACACCTATACAACTAGTTAATGGGAAATCCAGTTCCCGGACTTGAGGATTTATAAGGGTGGTGTGAAATTGGCCACTAGAACGTATAGAAAGCCTATAGCAGGAAACACTTTCGTTCATGCCACAAGTAATTATCTGCCCTCACAAATTAGTAGACATGTGCAGAGTGAAATATTTCATTTCGGAATTTTGTTTTCGTCCGAAAAATACATTTATTTAGTTACTCCCGAAATTCGTCCAAAAATCCACATGAATTACGGTTGAATCTGTCTTTGAAGGCTTATGGTGTCTGTCGAATGTATAAAGAAGATTTGACGGAGCTGCTAAACTCTATATAGTCTATAGGCAGAGCATTTGACTCTGGAAATGTACGACTACAGCGTCGTACAGTTTCGATGCTCCGTCGAATATTATTATAAACGCGTGTGTTTTTCGTTGCTTTGTCGAATCTCCGTCGTTCATGTTGAATGAATGGTCTAAGTCTCACAGTGTCAGGTGTCAGATAGTGAGTGACTGATAATAATGAATATGGCGGCAACCCATTGTGAGAGCGACATGGAGGCATTGGAGGACGTTTCTGGGCCATCCACAAGTGTTTCTGTATATATATTATATACTTGTTCAAACAGAAACTGGTGGACTGGTGATAGCAATCACTGATCAGACAGGTAACAAGATTCTATAATAATAAATCCCCCCCACACAACACAGGCAGCCTCTGAGGCTATCACAACAACACTAGCAGCAACACTAGTATCACTATAAGGTTCTCACACTAACACAATAGCAGCAGATTATTAGGAAAAAGCTAAGTTGAACTGTAGCTTGCTTCACCATTGTTCTGCTGCTGTGCTTATGCTTAATAATAATTTGGGTTCTCTGGCAAGTGACAATTCATACGGACCAGCTAAGATTGACTGTCTTCTGAAATGATTCAGTGTGTGTGTCTCTCTGCTAGCAATCATAAGGCTGCATTCACACTTGAGCGTAGCGCTTTCAAGCGTTTTTTTACCGCGATTTGCTGCATTTTTTACCGCGATTTTGTGCAGGGCAAAAGGTCACCAATGTTAAAAGAAGAAAAACGCCCAAATCTGCTCAATTCGAGCGACAAAAAAGGGTCCGGAACTTGTTTGAGCTTCAGGCGTTCGGCTTCAGGCGACATGGAGTGGAGATGTGAACCATCTCCATTGAGAATAATATAATTTTTCCCCTCTAGCATTTTCTAGCTTCAGGCTTCAAGCTACAAAACGCTCAGGTGTGAATGGGGTCTTATGCCGCGTACACACGAGCGGATTGTATGGCGTACTTAGTCCGTCGAAACACATTTCAGCGGACAATCCGTTCGTGTGTGGGCTTCAGCGGACTTTTTCAGCGTGCAGTCCGGAGTACTAAGAATTTCGGTTTTTCCGAAATTCTGTCCGTCGTACTTTGGTTTCAATACGGTCGTCAGTATGCTAGTCGGACGGACTAAGAATGACGCATGCCCAGAAAGGATTTACAGGGCTTTGCTGTGTCTTGGACTTCCTATTTCTAGTCCCGTCGTACGTGCTGTACGTCATCGCGCAAGCTTTCGTCGGACTGTTTGGGTATCCGTGTGTGGTCAAGTCCGTTCAGTGGAAAGTAGGACGGACTGTCCGTCGGATTGTATGACGGACTAAGTACACCATACAATCCGCTTGTGTGTACGCGGCATTAGTGAAAGTAAGTTGGCTGTATGTGTGTACTCAGTTCTAGCTATTTTACTGCTCCTCCTCTTTGGTTACAATCAGCCAATAACATTCATCATCATCATTATTTTTATTTTACTTCCCCCACCCAATTCCAGAATCTTTTCTCTCTGTCGAATGTTTTCTCTCTGTCGAATCTTTTCTCTCTATCGAATCTTTTCTCTCTGTCAAATCTTTTCTCTATATAATCTTGGACAAATAGAGGTAAGGTTAGGCACATTCGACCACAGGTGCTATAGACACAGATTGTTATTGTCAGAGCCACGTCAAATCTCCTATTCTATATCGAACTGTTGTAACAACGAAAACGAAAATAAAGCATTTATTTATGTCAGATCTTTCTTTTTTCGGATTCTGCACTTTCGTTATCGTCAAAACAAAAATGAAAATACCTGGAATTCGGACGAAAATACATTCGGACGAAATCGAATGCACATGTCTACAAATTAGCACGGTCCCTGTTTGACAGTTCCTCCATATCAGAAGGAATTGTTCAGATGTGGAGGGATTTTTTGGAAAAGGTTTAGAATCTGTATCAACAGTTTAAACAACGAGAGTACTCACACAAACCCATCAGAAGAGGAATTAGATGGGCCCTCAAGCCCTCAGACATCCCTCATTGAGGGTAATACTATGGCAGTAGTGGGCAAACAGATGATCGACCATTCCAGCCATTCTAGGTTGATCACTGGCTTTAGTTCCCAATGGAGAGTGTTTGGGGGAATTTTTAAAAAGCATTGGTATATATTCTTCTTGCAGATCCAGATATAGCCAAAAGCGTAGGCCCCCCATGCAAGTATGGAAAGAGTGGAAGTCCAGCACCAATGCAGTTTTTGCAACCAATGCAAAATTTTGCTACATAATTGATTATTTTTTGTCTTCTCCCAGCGCAGCCAGAAAACTGGCCACACTGGGATGGAGGCGCTCTCATGCATAGTGTGGTCAGTTTGAAATAGGAAAGCAATGGGACTGGCAGGAACACCAGGTATTTCACACAAAGGAAGAAATACAAAGACAACAAGATACTTTTAACACAAGTACACGATAAAACAAGCACATATCAGGAATATGAAATAAAAGTTTAAAAAAATTATACAGATATATATATATCTTTTGCAATGGTAATGAGACCTACATGGGACAGGAGGGGTCACAGGAGAGAAGCAAGGCTGAAGGTGATGAAAAAGGGTTGAGAAACACTGGTATAGAATATATTCATAGCATAATTTATAAAACAAAATTAAAGCACAGTGAAATGCAGTAACAAGAACGCCCATTAATGCAGTTGTGAGGTACAATATTAGAAATGCCCATGCTGCAGGAAGAATATGCTTTTGATGCCTGGTAAAGAATCTGTAGGAAGAATGCCTCAGAAAGATTGCCCAATGATGTTGTAATGATATGCTGTATGAAAAATGTTTATCAATGCAGCGGTGAGATGCCACAGGATGAAAGTCAGTTTTGCAATAAGATTTCCCATTAGAATAAATGTGATATTCCACTGCAAAAATGCCTATTATTGCCCAAGTGCAATGCCACAACAAGAATGCCCATCCATGCTACTGTGGGCTGCAACAACAAGGATGCCCTCTAATGGCCTTCTGAGATGCCACAATAAAAATACCCATCAATGGTACTTTGAGATGCCACTTAAGAATGCCTATCGTCATCATTGTGAGATGCCATCAACATCATTGTGAGACTCCAGATTAAGAACGCCCATTAATGACTAGGTGGGATGCCACACTGAGAATGCCTGTCAATGACATATTAAAATTCCAGAGTAGTAATGCCACACCTAGAAAAAAGACCTAACAAGAGCCACTGTGAGATACTCATATACTGCAATAAGAACACCGGTCAATGAACTGAGAACATTTGTGAATGCGGTAGTAAAAAAACACGCAAGAAATAACCAGTGATGCCACACTTAATTGCGACATGATGCCATGCATAGAATTTTATATTTTGCAAAACTAAAAAGATTACTTAGAAATAACAAAATGAACCATGTTATAGCAGAGGAAAAAATAAAGTACCAAATTGAGCTTTTTTTTGGGGTGAGGTCTTTGACTTTCCCTAGAATAGGGTTGCCCTGTCCAACAGCCACCAGCCTGAAGGTCAAATGATCCTGGGAGCTAGACTTGTGGTACCTTTGGCTATCAGGAGGACTGACCATGCCAGGAAGGTCTTCGCTGTTAACTTGCGTCTACAAAGGTCAGGTCTACTATGAAGACTAAAAGGGGTACGCTGGTCATTCAAATGTTGGTTGGGCTAACAACTCCAACCCTTTCAAAAGGTAGGTGCTCTAAAGCCTAAATCAGGAGGCCTGGCTAGGCCCTCATGCGGTAAGCTGGTCCTTCAAATGGTGGTTGGGCTAACAACTCCAACCCTTTCAAAAGGTAGGTGCTCTAAAGCCTAAATCAGGAGGCCTAGCCAGGCCCTCATGGGCTGTGGCGCCAAGCAATAAATGACTAAGCTTACAGCCAAAACAGTGGCGCCCACCTGCCTGGGTCTAGATTGGTGTTGGCACGTAAATGTTCCAGCTCTGCTATTCTAGGCAAGAACCGAATATTGTCACCTGAGCCGTTACGAGCAGCCCTGTCATGACTCTGCCCTTGTAATGGGGCCCATGTCAAAACCACAGACTTCGCTGAATTAATTCTTAGCCAAACGGGTTTCAAGAACAACACATACAACGATATTTCTCATTACATCACAGCACTCCTTACACCTCCCAAACTATGTTTTAATAAGTAAATGCCTTGCTAAGGAATTATTCCACTTGTCTTGTGCCAGGACACCTCATCAAATGTAAGTACTAACCATGTAGACATTGCAAGAATAAGGGCATGCAGCAGAGACACAAACATACTCTGCTGGCTCTGGAAGTCTGCATAATGGCGGAATGGCGGACTGAAGCACTTTTAAAGTGCAACTCCCTCGAACTTAGCAGTGATAAATACAATATGAGAACAATATAAATCTCATCTATATCTTTGCTTACATTTTTCCGGATTTAGCTTTTTGTGAATTTAACCACTTAGCTCTCTTATATGTACACAAATATATACACTGTATACATATATCTGTTCACAACATTCAGGTGTGATGGGGTGTGCATCACGTGTTGGGCAGTCTATTAATTTCAATGGCCTGCCCAATGCATGACAAATGAGCAAAAGAAGTTCCTGACCCTGCAACATCATACGTTTTGGCACGAACATTAGATAGTTTACATGGGGGTTCCATTAGCATATCTGATAAAGGACAGTGCATTTCTGTGCGTGTTGGGAAAGCACGTGATTTGGTGCACATTCCCGACATACACAAATTGTGATTCTAGCCTTATACGTACACACGATTGGACTTTCCGACAACAAAATCGTGGGATTTTTGTTGGCTCAAACTTTTCTTGCATACACACGGTCACACAAATGTTAGCCAACAATTCCAAACATGAGAACGCGGTGACGTACAAGGCATATGACGAGCCAAGAAAAAGGAAGTTCAATAGCCAGTGCTGCTCCTTCTGCTTGATTCAGACCATGTGTGGACTTTTGTGCGACAGATTTTTGTACAGACGATCGGACTTTCCGACAACAAAGTTTTGTCGGAGGAAAATTTGAGAACCTGCTAGTAAACATTTGTTGGCAGAAAGTCCGACAGCAAATGTTCGATGGAGCATACACACGGTCGGACTTTCCAACAACAAGCTCACATCCAACATTTCCCGTCGGAAAATCCAACCGTGTGTACGCGGCATTAGAGTTTTGGCTACCTGGAAAATAATTCAACTAGACCGATAGCTGTAGTTTAGTTACCTTGTGTTTTACACTCCAAGTAACTTAAAGTGGTTGTAAACCCTTACAACCAACTTTGACCTACAGATAAGCCTAGATTAAGGCTTACCTGTAGGTCCAAGAAATATCTCCTAAACCTACACGGTTTAGGAGATATTTGCCGAAAGACAGGCACCGCTGTCTACGGCGCATGAGTAAAGGAGGATGGGACTTTATATGAAGCCTGCAACCAGGGAGATAGCACGACGAGAATTAGCAGGTACCTAATATATTAGAACCATGAACATTACATAAAACCATTGCATAGCAACAATTAGCAATCAATATTTTGCTTACCGTATATACAAAATATAATGATCATAATAATAACATGATAATGAGATAATTAGTTCATACTGTAAACAGTAAAAACAACCAAATTCATTGAGGCGTGTCTCCACAGTAAATAACCATACTCTTGATCGATTGGTACAATCCAATTGCCGTATACAGTAATTTAACAGTAGTAATGCAGTATATATGCGAGGGGCCCATCTATTGGCTAAAGGTTTTTTGTGGCTACTGCCACTCTTCAGGAGCAGATATGAGGTAGATGTCTATATATATTAAAATATATGTTTTAATCGTAGAAAGATTTTAAAGTAAATCTTTCTATAGGGAAAGGAGAGGAAATTTTTTTTTACCAAAACTACTTACAGGTATGCTTCCTCCTTCTCCTCCTCCTCTCTCGGTGGGGCGGGGGTCTGTTCGGACATCCAGTTGCGCATTGGTGTCATGCTCTCAGCGCATACGCATTTCATCATCACCAGTGGCGTCGGTGTGCCAACTCTGTTGATTTGATTCTGGCATCCTCCGCGAGGTAGCTGGTGCCCATGCAACTAATAAAGTCAAAACAGAGAAATGAGAGGTAAAGCAGAATACTTTATATGTTAATGAGGGAAGATGGGATACGCATTATGGCTGCCCGTCTGATCATAGAAGCTAGAGTATGTGAAGTATGGGATTCCAATACATGGGATGCAAAGGATATTAGAACATAATAAGGGAAGCAGAATTTAAAGCAGGAAAATATTAAAGAGAGTTAAAAGAAAGTGAGAGAGTGATATGCATGTGTTGTGTCTGTTCCCTACTGCAGTAGTTATTATTAATTTGGAACCACTAACCAAAATGAGGATAGGAGTTGCCTATCTATATACTTCCATGTAAGTTGTTTGGGTCCGTCTCCTTGTATTGGCCGCTAGCGTGTCGTTGGTGGACACCCACGACCACATTGGAGTATTTATACTCCCTCCAATTGATTCAGATGTTCCTTGTGGCTGATAACCCTGTGGTCATTGTGCACCATTGGACCCCTATTGCTTACATAGAATTCTAGGTAACTTCTTTTGGCCCTTTTCACTTTTTCTCCCCCTTTTTTCTATTCATTTTTAATTCATTTTTACTGTGTTCCAATTTCCCATTGTCTCTGGTTTGTTACCTCAGAGTTGGGGTTTGATCTGTGATCCTATTAACCATTCATTCTTCTCTTACATTGGGGCATACTTTGTTATCCCTACCACCCTGTATCTGTCCCACACTTTGTTTCAGATGTCTACCACCGATCGGTCCCTGCACTATCACATCCCTGTTTCTTTTAGCTACCCACTGTATGCTTCCATGCTACAGTTCACATTCTATTATATACCCCCTTTTTTATATATGGCTACATCAACATGGACCATGCAAATTTACAAAACCTATGGGGGCTCATTCCTGGGGACTACTTTCTCCTAATGGACTTTCATCGTTGTATATCGGGGTTAGTCCACCTCAGCTCCTGGGGCTGATGTTCTTCTGGTTGGCATCCGGCCCTCCATGCCCGGACCCAGACTCATAAGCATACCTGTAAGTAGTTTTGGGAAATAATTTTTCCCCTCCTCTCCCTATAGAAAGACTTACTTTACAATCTTTCTATGATTAAAACATATATTTTAATATTTATACACATCTATCTCGTATCTGCTCCTGAAGAGTGGCAGTAGCAGTGAAAAGCCTCCAACCAAGCAGCTAGGGACAGGCTCATTCAGTTTAAATTCTTGCATAGAATATATTATACCCCAGCTAGATTGGCCTCGATATATCCATCTGTTCCCTCAGAGTGTTGGCGATGCTCGTTTGCTACGGCTGATGTGCATCATGTGTTTTGAAGTTGTCCCCAAATCCAGCTGTTCTGGACTGGGGTCACTTCCTGTATAACTGAGGTGCTGCAGATGCCGGTACCGCTGACCATTAATGTGTGTCTCCTGGGTATGGTGGAGGAGGTGGTCCCCTCAAGGGCTCACAGAACTTTACTTACCATCTTATTATTCTGTAAGTAGCTTTCTGGAAAGGGTTGGTGAATGCAATGATCCCACTATACAAAGCAACATATATTTCTAGAGGCTGCAGCAAGAAATTTGAAAAAGTATGGAGGGCATGGTACGAGTCTGATCAAACAGTGGGTTAGTGCTGGATTGACTTAAGGCTATGGGATAGGTCATGTGTGTCATATGTCACTTACAAAGCCATCCACAATTCTGCCCCCAACTACATCACTAGCCTAGTCTCAAAATACCAACCTAATCGCCCACTTCGCTCCTCCCAAGACCTCCTGCTCTCTAGCTCCCTCATCACCACCTCCCATATCCACCTTCAAGACTTCTCCCGAGCCTCGCCCATCCTCTGCAATTCACTATCCCAATCTGTCAGAATGTCTCCAAATTTATCCACTTTTAGGCGATCCCTGAAAACTTTCCTCTTCAGAGAAGCCTATCCTGCCTCCATCTAACAACTGCACTATTTTCTCCATGAGCTCATCCCCCACACCTATTACCATTTTGTATAACTTGACCCTCCCTCCTAGATTGTAAGCTCTAATGAGCAGGGCCCTCTGATACCCCCTGTCTTGAATTGTATTGTATTGTAATGTCTGCCCAAATGTTGTAAACCGCTGTGTAAACTGTCAGCGCTATATAAATCCTGTATAATAATAATAATAATAATAATAATAATATATCATCCTCCTGAACTGGGTGAAGTTCAGGATGTCTGCAGTCCGTGGCAACACGTGGAAATGAAGAGGTGTTTGTTCCTCTGCGTTGATTATTTTCTTGGATGGGGGGAAGGGAACTGAGTAAAGGGGGGGGGGGGTTCACTGGTATAGTAGCCGTCAATTGATGGCAATAGTTGTACAATTTTGCCGGCCATGTTGGACGAATGTCCGACTTGGTGTTGTGCCAAGTTGTTTTTGTGTTGTATGAAAAACGTAATAAATTTTTTTTTTTTTTTTAAAGCGTCCAACCAAGAGATATATCGCATATATACTGCATTACTACCATTAAATTACTGTATATGCCAATTGGATTGTACCAATCAATCAAGGTTATGGTTATTTAATGTAAAGACACGACTTCAATAAATTTGATTGTTTTTGATGTTTACAGTATGAACTAATTATGTCATTATATTATCATGTTATTATTATCATTATTATGATCATTATATTTTGTATATAAATAAAATATTGATTGCTAATTGTTGCTATGCAATGCTTTCATGTAATGTTCATGGTTCTAATATATTAGGTACCTGCCAGACTCATTCTTGTCACTCCATCTCCCTGGTTGCATGCTTCATATAAAATCCCATCTCCCTTTCCTCGTTGCCCGGTTAATGGTAATGCTTTTCTCCTGGTTTTTTTTTATTTTTTTTATGAACAAATGAATACTGGCACAAAATGTTAAAATATATATATAATTTGTTAAAGTTTAGCTGTATATTCCTTGCCATTACCATAACCTACCACCAAAAACAACCCAAAACCCCAATAACCTGCTCATATCAATTTCAACAATACCAGATATGTGTATGTTATTTGTGTCTGTTGTAGGACTCAAAAACAATAGTGCGCATTTTGCTTTTTTTTTAACCTACCTAGAACACACTGGCACTGACACCAATACTAATTGAACAAAACCTATTTTTTTCAATCCTCCATAAAATACACCTATCCTGACCTTTGACACCAGTCTTTGACTCTGACCATGACAATTGACCCTAACCTTGACCATAACTTTTTTTTTTCCTTTTTCTTTTATTATTATTTATTTTTTATTTTTTATACAGACTTCTTTGTTTACATGTTTCTCCTCTAGCAAGGAGAAAAATATCAAATGTATCTTTTTCTCCATTCAAGAAGAGAAAAAAAACACAGGGGTGGGCTATACCTCAAATGACCACTGTAACAGCCAATCAGAGGCTATCACAGCAGTCATGGGGAGATCACCTGACTGGACCGGATTGCCTTTAGATTAGGTAAGTATACTAAGTTTTCCTTTACAGGGTAGTTAGCATAGGGCTTAGAATAGGGTTGGAAGCAGGTTTAAGCTTCGTTTTTGACAAGACTTCTACTTTACATATTTTCCTATTTAATCCCTTATTACATTTTAGTCTACTTCTCCCTTTAGCTGCTCTTTTTCTGCTGCTTTTTAAATGATTTCAATTTTTTAACCATTTTTTGTTTGTTTTATTTGTTTTGATTGTTCATTTCTTTTATGTAAAAAAAAAAAAAAACTTGCTTTATCTTATTTGTAAATTACTTTGCAATTTTTTATTCTAGAATGATTATTTTAGTGTCATTACAAGCGAGACAATTTGTAGAATAAAGAAAGCAATGTTTTGAAAAAAATCTGAGGATCTGAAAAAAAGAATTGTTGCTATATTATAAAGATGGCCTAGACCAGTGATGGCAAACCTTGGCACCCCAGATGTTTTGGAACTACATTGCCCATGAATGCATGAGCATCATGGGGAATGTAGTTCCAAAACATCTGGGGTGCCAAGGTTCGCCATCACTGGCCTAGGCTATAAGAAGATTGCCAAGACCCTGAAACTGAGCTGCAGCACGGTGGCCAAGACCATACAGCGGTTTAACAGGACAGGTTCCACTCAAAACAGGCCTCGCCATGGTCGCCCATGTGCATGAGTGCACATGCTCAGCGTCATATCCAGAGGTTGTCTTTGGGGAATAGATTTATGAGTGCTGCCAGCATTGCTGCAGAAGTTGAAGGGGTGGGGGGGTCAGCCTGTCAGTGCTCAGACCATACGCCGCACACTGCATCAAATTCCCAAAAGGAAGCCTCGTCTAAAGATGATGCACAAGAAAGCCTGCAAACAGTTTGCTGAAGACAAGAAGACTAATGACATGGATTTCTGGAACCATGTCCTGTGGTCTGATGAGACCAAGATAAACTTGTTTGGTTCAGATGGGGTCAAGCGTGTGTGGTAGCAACCAGGTGAGGAGTACAAAGGCAAGAGTGTCTTGCCTACAGTCAAGCATGGTGGTGGGAGTGTCATGGTCTTGGGCAGCATGAGTGCTGCCGACACTGGGGAGATACAGTTCATTGAGGGAACCATGAATGCCAACATGTACTGTGACATACTGAAACAGAGCATGATATTCCAGCATGATAACGACCCCAAACACACCTCCAAGATGACCATTGCCTTGCTAAAGAAGCTGAGGGTAAAGGTGATGGACTGGCCAAGCATGACTCCAGACCTAAACCCTATTGAGCATCTGTGGGGCATTCTCAAATGGAAGGTGGAGAAGTGCAAGGTCTCTAACATCCACCAGCTCTGTGATGTCCTCATGGTGGAGTGGAAGAGGACTCCATTGGCAACCTGTGAAGCTCTGGAGAACTCCATGCCCAAGAGAGTTAAGGCAGTGCTGGAAAATAATGGTGGCCACACAAAATATTTACACTTTGTGCCCAATTTGGACATTTTCACTTAGGGGTGTACTCACTTTTGTTGCCAGCGGTTTAGACATTAATGGCTGTGTGTTGAGTTATTTTGAGGGGACAGACAATTTACACTGTTATACAAGCTGTACACTCACTACTTTAGTAGCAAAGTGTCATTTCTTCAGTGTTGTCACATGAAAAGATATAATAAAATATTTACAAAAATGTGAGGGGTGGGTGTACTTACTTTTGTGAGATACTGTAAATATATATACAATATATATATATATATATATATATATATATATATATATATATATATATATATATATATACACACACACTCACACAGACACAGTATATATACACACACATATATATATATATATATATATATATATAGATAGATAGATAGATAGATAGATAGATAGATAGATAGATATATATGTGTGTGTGTTTACATCCTGTCCTGGATGTGAAGTGACATGGCTGACCTCAAGCCCTCGCAGTGAGACCTGCGTTTCTTGGAGTGTACAATAAACCACAGACCTTGGTGCTGTTTATGTTGGAAAGGCTGGTCCTTGCAGCCATGGAGGGAGGGGTGCCAAGTCATAAAACAGCATGGCACCATGTCTATAAGGTGTCTGGGCTTGTGAGAGCTGGCAAGCTCCACGATATTTTGCATGTGTGAGGGTTGGCTTTTACAACTCGTGCAAATGAAAGAGCCTACAGAATTCCCTGTTACAGTATGAGCATGCATGTGCAACTTTTAACCCCATTATACTGTACATCCACAAGACCCTGCAATTCTTCTTAACAATGTCCAGGCATGTATATCACCAACTTACCAGTTTACAATAATTTTCAGGGTTCCCAGTATATCTGACTATCTTACAACAATTTCCAGAGTTGCCAAAATGTTATTTTTAAAAGGCTTGGTGAAACCTAAAGGGCACCTCTCATTCTGCAATACATCATATGCTGCTAATGAAAAGTGTAAGCCCTTGCACACACGGTCGGACATTCCGACAACAAAATTTTGTCCGAAACTTGTGTTGCATACACACGGTCAGACAAAGTTGTTGGAAAATCCGATCGTACGTAACGTGATGAAGTTATTTCCTTACTACGGGACTACGTTCAGGCTAGTAGCCAATAGCTTTGGTCTAGGAATTTGATCTGAGCATGCGTGGCACTTTGTCCGATCGGAATTCTCTACACATAATCGGACAAAGTCCGATCGGATCATGTTGTCGGAAAGTTTTAAAGCCCAGCTCTAAAACTTTGTCCGTCGGATATTCAGACGGAAACAGTCCGATGGAGCCCACACACAGTCGGATTATCCGACAACACGGTCCGATCTGACATTGTCCGTCGGAATGTCCGACCATGTGTACAAGGGCTAAGAAAGACAGGAACTAGTGAAATTTTGACATGGATTCAGCACAGGTGAAGTTGACCTGCATTTGACTTGTTTCAGCTGCTATCATATTCCTATAGACCTGTAATGCCGGGTACACGCAATCGAGATTGACACCTCGCGAGCCCCGTCACCTGGTATGGATTTAAAGGGGAACCCCTACGCCGACAAAACGGCGTGGGGGTCCCCCCAAAGTCCTTAGCAGGCCCTTATCCGAGCACGTAGCCCGGCCGGTCAGGAAAGGGGGTGGAGATGGGCGAGCAGCCCTGTGGCCCCCCACCCCAAAGCGCCTTGTCCCCATGTTGATGAGGACAAGGGCCTCTTACCGACAACCCTGGCCGTTGGTTGTCGGGGTCTGCGGGTGGGGGGCTTATCAGAACCCGGGAGCCCCCTTTAATAAGGGGGCCCCCAGATTCCGGCCCCCTACCCTATATGAATGAGTATGGGGTACGATGTACCCCTACCCATTCACCTGGTGGAAAAAAGTGTACATAAAAAAACACAGCACAGGTTTTTAAAATACTTTATAAGACATCTCTGGGGGTCTTCTCTTCTTCTGTCTTCGGGGGTCTTCTCACTAGACTCCTCTTCTATCTTCTGCTCTTTTGCTAGCTCTTTTACTAGTGGAGGAGCCAAGCTTTCTACTTCGTCGCCACCATCCAGGGGTCTACTTCCGACTTCGGGGTCTTGTCCTGCTCTTCGGGGGTCTTGTCCCACTCTTTGGTTCTTCTGTTGCTGTCGCCGGCACAGTCTTCTGCTTCTCTTCTTCTTTTTCTTCCTTCTTCTGATATTGACACGACGCTCTCTCCAGCCTTAACGGCAGGGACGTGTTGTGCGGCAACTTATATAGGGACAAGGGGCAGTGTCACCGGGTGATGTCACATGGCGACCCCGCCACTTATGTTGTCAGAGTACCTGCATCCTCCGGGGCTTTGACATCATACGGGGCGGGGTCACCATGTGACATCACCTGGTGACCCCGCCCCTTGTCCCTATACAGTGCCTTGCGAAAGTATTCGGCCCCTTGAACTTTTCAACCTTTTGCCACATTTCAGGCTTCAAACATAAAGATATAAAATTGTAATTTTTTGTGAAGAATCACCAACAAGTGGGACACAATTGTGAAGTGGAACGAAATCTATTGGATATTTTAAACTTTTTTAGCAAATAAAAAACTGAAAAGTGGTGCGTGCAAAATTATTCGGCCCCTTTACTTTCAGTGCAGCAAACTCACTCCAGAAGTTCAGCGATGGTCTCTGAATGATCCAATGTTGTCCTAAATGACTGATGGTGATAAATAGAATCCACCTGTGTGTAATCAAGTCTCTGTATAAATGCACCTGCTCTGTGATAGTCTCAGGGTTCTGTTGAAAGCGCAGAGAGCATCATGAAGACCAAGGAACACACCAGGCAGGTCCGTAATACTGTTGTGGAGAAGTTTAAAGCTGGATTTGGATACAAAAAGATTTCCCAAGCTTTAAACATCCCAAGGAGCACTGTGAAAGCGATCATTTTGAAATGTAAGGAGTATCAGACCACTGCAAATCTACCAAGACCTGGCCGTCCCTCTAAACTTTCAGCTCAGACAAGGAGAAGACTGATCAGAGATGCAGCCAAGAGGCCCATGATCACTCTGGATGAACTGCAGAGAACTACAGCTGAGGTGGGAGAGTCTGTCCATAGTACAACAATCAGTCGTACACTGCACAAATCTGGCCTTTATGGAAGAGTGGCAAGAAGAAAGCCATTTCTCAAAGATATCCATAAAAAAAGTCTTGTCTAAAGTTTGCCACAAGCCACCTGGGAGACACACCAAACATGTGGAAGAAGGTGCTCTGGTCAGATAAAACCAAAATCGAACTTTTTGCCCACAATGCAAAACGATATGTTTGGCGTAAAAGCAACACAGCTCATCACCCTCAACACACCATCCCCACTGTCAAACAGGGTGGTGGCAGCATCATGGTTTGGGCCTGCTTTTCTTCAGCAGGGACAGGGAAGATGGTTAAAATTGAGGGGAAGATGGATGCAGCCAAATACAGGACCATTCTGGATGAAAACCTGTTGGAGTCTGCAAAAGACCTGAAACTGGGACGGAGATTTATCTTCCAACAAGACAATGATCCCAAAAATACAGCAAAATCTACAAAGGAATGGTTCACAAATAAACGTATCCAGGTGTTAGAATGGACAAGTCAAAGTCCGGACCTGAATCCAATCGAGAATCTGTGGAAAGAGCTGAAAACTGCTGTTCACAAACGCTCTCCATCCAACCTCACTGAGCTCGAGCTGTTTTGCAAGGAAGAATGGGCAAGAATTTCAGTCTCTCGATGTGCAAAACTGATAGAGACATACCCCAAGCGACTTGCAGCTGTAATCGCAGCAAAAGGTGGCTCTACAAAGTATTAACGCAAGGGGGCCGAAAAATTTTGCACGCCCCACTTTTCATTTTTTTATTAGTTAAAAAAGTTTCAAAAATCCAATAGATTTCGTTCCACTTCACAATTGTGTCCCACTTGTTGGTGATTCTTCACAAAAAATAAAAATTTTATATCTTTATGTTTGAAGCCTGAAATGTGGCAAAAGGTTGAAAAGTTCAAGGGGGCCGAATACTTTCGCAAGGCACTGTATCACATATGAATACTTACCTTGCCACTCCAGTGGCACGCTGTCATTGCTGAAGGCGCTTCCATCTTTCCTTCCTTCTTTTTTTCTTTACATATCATTCAATAAATCTATCAATCTATTTATCCACTGGCTAAGCATTGTGGATCTTGAGGTGGTCTCACCAGCACGCTTTTACATGCTTGCTACACTATATTACCAAAAGTATTGGGACACCTGCCTTTAGTCAAGGCCTGTCAAGTTCCTCCACCCCAAATTCGCTTATCCATGTCTTTATGGACCTTGCTTCACGCACTGGTCCAACAATTTCTGGAGGGAGTATTATAGTGTGAGGTTGTTTTTTAGGGATTGGGCTTGGCCCCTTAGTTCCAGTAAAGGGAACTCTTAAGGCGTCAGCATACCAAGACATTTTGGACAATTTCATGCTCCCAACCTTTCGACAACAGTTTGGAGATGACCCCTTCCTGTTCCAACATGACTGTGCACCAGTGCACAAAGCACAGTCCATAAAGACATGGATGTGTGAGTTTGGGGTTGAGAAACTTGACTGGCCTGCACAGAGTCCTAACCTCAACCTGATAGAACCCCTTTGGGATGAATTAGACCAGAGACTGTGAGCCAGGCCTTCTCATTGGATCAGTGCCTGACCCCAAAAATGCACTCATGGAAGAATGGTCAAACATTCCCATAGACACACTCCTAAACCTTGTGGACAGCCTTCCCTGAAGAGTTGAAGTTATGAAGTTGTTATATTCAAACCAGAAGTAGAGTGGAATGGGACTTTAAATGTGCCTCTTTGGGGTTTAAATGACAATCAGTACCACAATTTTAAAACAATATAGAAAAACTTTATTTGCCATCCATGGATAGGAGATTTAAAACATGTTACAGTCTGAATAAAGTACAATTTACTGTCTCTGTGGTTCAGGATGTGCTCGTCCCGGTATACGGTGTCTACGGACTAAGACTGGGATGCATCAAAGTTCATGTGCATGTAAAGGCAGGTGTCCCAATACTTTTGGTGATATAGTGTATACATTTGTAAGTAGAATATGTTTAATCCTTCAAAATATTTTTTTTTATGTTGGTAATGCACTAGGTCTGTGTGGCCTTTCTTTTTTTTTATTGTTTCCAGTGCTTGCAAGGACACCCACAAGTCCTGTGAGGGCAGCAAGACCTTTGGCATCACACGGGCAAGCATAAAAAAAAAATAAAAAAAATTATATATATATATATATATATATATATATATATATATATATATATATATATATATATATATATTGTATATACTGTATATAAATCATGTCTGTTTCTTTCTTTCTGTTTTGGCTATGGTAGTCGGATTTTCCTGTGTATTTTCCTTATAGATCAGATTTTCAGGCAGATATTAAAGCAAATATAATGGAATAAAATGTGGAATATTATTATTCTATTAATCTGGCTAATTCTACATTTTTCGTGTTTAGTAGTATTTGTTGCTTGTTAAAAGTGGACATAACAAACCTCCCATTAGCTTAGTTCATCTCAGCTACTAGAATTCTGAAAATGACATCCTTTTGGTAGCTGCAATTACGTTAATTACAACCAATTAGTCAATCTCTCCGTATTTTAATGGCGGGTCATTAAAGTTAATAGTTGGTATAATATTAGTCTATGTCAGCAAAATCCAAGACAAATGTAGGCTTCCTCAAGGCCATGGTAATTACACATTTTATCCTGCCTTGTAATTTCCCCCCTAATGTCCAATTTATTAATTAGGCCCTTGTATTCAGCTGGTAGAACGGTTCGCCTTCTAATTTTAAGATCCATGACGCCAGTATTGTGGAGAGGAGGAATGCGGAAGCAGAGAGTATAGGAAAGCTGTCCAAACATATATATCATGAAGCTCCTCTTAGCATAACTACCACCATCATGTAATCAAAACTTTGGTTACTTAGATCTCCAGCCAGGGACCCCTCACCATCCTCTGGCCTATCCCCCCAGTAATCTAAAAAAAAAAAAACGCAATAGTCCAAATATTCTTCTGAATCCAGTATTCTAGATTTTGAGGGGAATTGACATTAAATTGGCTCATTTTATATATGTTTTGTAATTTTTCCTAAATAAATTTATATTTTTGTAACCTTTGTGTTGTTGTGCCTAAAAAGTCCAAGATTTCTTTATGGAATTCCTTCTAAATGGGACGTGGCACCTTATATCTATGTAGTGTCCACAGTACCACTCTGTGTTGATGCAATAACCTAATTTCAATGACTTTAAAGCCCAACTCTGGGAATTAAAACACAAGAATCCTTGCAGTGCCCCCTCCCCAGAACTGCGACGGTCAATATTCTCATTAAGGGAAAAAGAATAAGGTGTAATACGTACCATACTCTATTATTCTTGTAGGCTCCGGTGCTCGCCTCCTCTCGGGTTTGTGTGCAGTCCCTACCTTACTCTATTATTCTTATAGGCTCCGGTGCTCGCTTCCTCTCTGGTTTGTGTGCAGTCCCTACCTTACTCTATTGTTCTTGTAGGCTCCAGTGCTCACCTCCTCTCGGGTTTGTGTGCAGTCCCGACCTTACTCTATTGTTCTTGTAGGCTCCGGTGCTC
Source organism: Lithobates pipiens (assembly GCF_037356315.1). Classification (NCBI taxonomy): domain Eukaryota; kingdom Metazoa; phylum Chordata; class Amphibia; order Anura; family Ranidae; genus Lithobates; species Lithobates pipiens. The sequence continues at coordinate 313,800,369 of NW_027507784.1, read as the reverse complement.
GCTTCCTCTCTGGTTTGTGTGCAGTCCCTACCTTACTCTATTGTTCTTGTAGGCTCCAGTGCTTGCCTCCTCTCGGGTTTGTGTGCAGTCCTTACCTTACTCTATTGTTCTTGTAGGCTCCAGTGCTTGCCTCCTCTCGGGTTTGTGTGCAGTCCCTACCTTACTCTATTGTTCTTGTAGGCTCCAGTGCTCGCCTCCTCTTGGGTTTGTGTGCAGTCCCTACCTTACTCTATTGTACTTGTAGGCTCCGGTTCTCGCTTTCTCTCGGGTTTGTGTGCAGTCCCTACCTTACTCTATTGTTCTTGTAGGCTCCAGTGCTCGCCTCCTCTTGGGTTTGTGTGCAGTCCCTACCTTACTCTATTGTTCTTGTAGGCTGCGGTGCTTGCCTCCTCTTGAGTTTGTGTGCAGTCCCTACCTTACACTATTGTTCTTGTAGACTCCGGTGCTCGCCTCCTCTCGGGTTTGTGTGCAGTCCCTACCTTACTCTATTGTTATTCTAACTTGATTTCCACATCAGCAAAGAGAAGAAAGGGTGCCTCTCACCAACCCAGTGCATTTGTATGTAAATTGATGTGGCTAGCGCCGCTCCAGCCCCATTCCCCTGACATGTTTCGCCCACCTCTGGGACCAAGCCTGGGAGCAGGGCAAAACATTTCAGGAGGATGTGGGTGGAGTGACCCTGGCTGAGGCCACATTCATCCACAAAATAATCCACCCTTTCTTTTCTTTGATAATGCTCTTACACTTTTGAATGGTGCACTGATGCCAGCTCCCTTTACTGCAACCGGAGGGGAGATCTCTGTCTCAGCTTAGTGTGGCACTGCAAGTTTCACATGGATCTATATCCCAATCCACACAATCAATGTGGATAGGGGAATCCCTCCCACTGTGCTATTGTTTTATGACAGCGGTGAGGCTTCCTGGTCGTTAGAATATACTGATCAGCACCCCTAGCTATAGCCGGGGGTGCTGATCCAGAGAGGATTTTCCAACAGGTTGGTTGTACACAAGTGGATTCATAAATCGACTTCTGTACAACCAGCCTGTCTGTATGTGGATCGAAATTCATCAGTCCCTGAACTAGATGAATTTTAATCCATGTATGGCCAACTTTAGAGCCCTCTGTTTTTCTATTGGGGAGAGAGGAAGGAAGGAAGAAAAGAAGGAAGGAAGAAAAGAAGGAAGGAAGGAAGGAAGGAAGGAAGGAAGGAAGGAAGGAAAAAGTGACTTTGGGTTTTAGGTGAGTATTTGGACCATGACAAGTTATTTTTAATTACTGGGTGTTTAGCTATATGAATGGTGGTGGTGGTGTACAGTTTATTGGCTGAGTCTATCCAAATTAAAGTGGAAGTAAACCTTTCTTTTTTTTTTATCTTGTACCTACAGATAAGCCTATAATAAGGCTTACCTGTAGGTACAGTGAATATCTCCTAAACCTGCACGTGTAGGAGATATTCACACTGCATGCACTCAGTGATGTCAATGGTGCATGTGCTCTGAAGGAACGGCATACCCATGCTGTCCTTTCAGAGCTCCGTGCCGTGGTCCGTGACCCCCAGCGTGCCAATCAGATGGTTGGAGAATGCAAACCAAGAAGGAAGGGCTTCGTTCTAAGGTAAGTATTTCATAATGTGCTAGTATGCGAGGCTACTGTCTTACAGGGTTAAAAAAAATGCGGTTAAAAAAACTGCTTTAAAGCTGAAGTCTGGTCCCTGGCCCTAAATGAGAAAGAAAGAAAATTTCTCAATTGAGACACCAGGTCCCCCTACTGTATATGATAGATGGATAGATAGACAGACAGATAGATAAATAGCTAGATAAATGTGATAATAGATAAATGTGATATCCAAGTTTATAGTTTAAACATAACTTAAGCCAAGTTATGTTTAAATTATAAACTTGGATATGACATTTATCTATTATTACATTTATCTAACTATTTATCTATCTGTCTGTCTATCTATCCATCTATCATATACAGTAGGGGGACCATTTTGGCATTTGGAGATTGCCAAAATGTTAAGTTATCCCAGTTCTTGCAGGGATCCTGGTCTGCTGGTTGTGTAGTATCTGTAATCAGAAGTTTCTGTGAATCCCAACCCTGGTCTATGGCACAAATCTCAATTTTCTAGTCTCATGAGACTTCAAAGGTGGGCAGGGCACCAAAACAAAGATTTTCTTGTTACTTTAACTTTGGCGGCTTTATTATGAAAATGTAAAAGGTAAAGTAAGGAAGGTATATATGGACATTTTGAAAATGCTAAACATTTGGGGTCTTTATTGCCCTGTCCTTGTAGACTTACTGATAAGGGAAAGAAACCACCTGGCATTCTGACACCCTAGGCTCAGATCTATGATGACATCTCTACAGGTCCAGCCCTTATTGCATGGAATGCAAGTATATCATTTTAATGTTTGACATCTGAAAACTCAGGTAAAATTAATGCCAGCAAACCTGTCATTCCAAGATCTCCTATCCTCAAGAAGACAAGAGCGCCACGGCATTATCAGGCTTAAAAGCTTTTCTGGAAGACATTCAAAAACTGTGGACAAGGCAAGACTAAACATTACAACATGAAGTTTGAGATCCTGCTTGTCCTTTCATCCCCTGGGAGATGCCGCTAAACTACAAGAAGGACGAAGAATCAAAGCCCAACTCGGGGGAATTAGACAAAATCTACCCTCTGCACTGCAATGGTGCAATGCTCATTAGGTCTAGGAGGATCTGAAGGAGCTTCATGACTTACCTAACACCTTGCTCTGGCAGGCACCAGCGTGCTGGATTTTTTAGACTGCAACAAAAAGTAGGTGTGGCTTTCTCAAAGTGGATAAGGCTCTCAAGAAGTGGTTAAAACAGTCCGACTTTGATATAATCAGCACAGTAAAATAAAGACAGGCTTTTATTAACATTATAATTAACAATTCTTCTTCATATAACTCCCCTCTCGCGCAGGTGAAAATTTTATTCCGTGAATTATCCTGTCAACAACACTGAAGTTGCATTTTGGGTACAAAGCATAACAAAAATATTTAAAATAAAATAATTTTTGCAACTCTAAACTATAAGAAAGGAAAAAATAAAATTCAATAAATTAGCCTGTCAATAACAGAAAAAAAAAGTTGTTTCTGGTACAAAGCGCAGTGAATATATTTACAAAATAAAAGATTTTTTTGCAATGCTATAACAAAGTATGGATAATTTTAAAATTGAAAAACTATTTAAAGGGAGGGTGATGTTAGTAAGGCGTAATTAGGGTTAATAAGTTAAATTGAACCTTTTTTTTTATAGCACTACAAAAATGAATGAATAATTTATAAAAAAACAAAAAGATCTAAAATAAAAAAGGGGAGGATGGTGTTTATGAGGCTGAAGTTAAATTGGGACTTTTATTAAAACATTTTTTTTATTTTTTATATTTTCTAGTTTGCTGGAAATGATGTTATGTGCAGGTAAATAAGAAAACAAAAAATGTAATGGCACGTAGGTGCTAGTTAGGCCCCACGCTCGACAGAATCCCACAGCAAAGCGTGGCTTTAAATATTGCATTAAGCTTGTCACCCAAAAAGGAGCAGGAGCTTATTTTGGGCAGCATGTGATTAAATTTCGTATCACCACAGAGTGGTACTCTGGATATGACACTTTTGTATAAATTAACATGTTTCCTGATAATTGGATTATTGAAAAAAGTAGAATTTTTGGATGATGGACTTTATAGGCAAAACAGGAATATATTAAAAATGTTAATTTATTACAAAAATAAAATCAAGACAATTACATAAAATTCCATGGATGAGCATAAACAACGCACCAGCTACATACTACATATTTTGGACAGCAAACAAGCATAGGGCAGCCCATTTTACTTTGAAAATCGCGAGCAGGAACGCTTATTCCCACTATGCGCTATGCGTACTTTGAATAGGGCCTAAGGGTTTATTAGGTTTAATGAGTTAACCTGGAACAACTTTTATATACATTATATTTTTTTCCATTTGCTGGTTTGCTTGAGCTGATCTTATGTTCAGATCAAAAGGCATGCGTAAACACTAAAAAGTGACCACATTGTTTTTTACTTAATGTAATTATGAACGGAATGCAAATATTGATTGCAAGCTTCATTCACACAGGAGCAGCTGACAGCACTCCGTGAACACAGCACAGTGACCAGGGTTAGTCCAGTATGCCAAGCACCCTGTATAGCAGTTTAACAGAGAAACAGACTGCCAGATTCAAAATCAAATGAGCAGACACCCTAGCTGTCCTTCTTTATTAAATATTTCCAAAAAACAATAAAAAAAGTATAACATTATGAGTTTTTATTTTATTTTTTTAATGTTATTTTTGTAGTTTTTTTAACCACTTCAGCCCCGGAAGATTTGGCTGCTGAATGACCGGGCCATGTTTTGCGATTCGGCACTGCTTTGCTTTAAAGAGGAAGTAAACCCTGATGAGTTTACTTCCTCTTTCATTCCCTGCAAAGGCAAAGCATAATGGACTACTATGCAGCGCATAGTAGCCCATTATGTATCACTTACCTGACACAGGAGCCAGCGAAGTCACCGCTGTCCCCTGTAGTCCGGCGCATCCATCTCCTCGGTGGGGTCTCGCAGCTCCGCTGTAATTCGGCAAAGCCGCGATGACGTCACTCCCGCGCATGCGCACGGGAGCCGACACGCGCGGCATCTTCGTCGTTGAGGATGCCGCGCTCAGTGCGCCTGCGCGCCGCTGTCTATGGTGCATGCGCCGTAGACAGCGGTGCCTGTCTTCGGGCAAATATCTCCTAAACCAATTGCGCGATCATGCGATGCTGCGCCCAAACAAAATTGACATCCTTTTTTTCCCCACAAAAATAACTTTCTTTTGGTGGTATTTGATTGCCTTGGTTTTTTTTTTGCGATATAAACAAAAAAAGAGCGACAACTTTGAAAAAAAACACAATATTTTGTACTTTTTGCTATAATAAATATCCCCATTTTTTTTTTTTTTAAAAGCTATCTTTTTCTCCGTTTAGGCCGATATGTATTTTTCTACATATTTTTGGTAAAAAAAAAATCGCAATAAGCATATATTGATTGGTTTGCGCAAAAGTTATAGCGTCTACAAAATAGAGGATAGATGTATAGCATTTTTTATTATTTTTTTTTACTAGTAATGTCGGCGATCTGCGATTTTTATTGGAACTGCGACATTATGGCAGACACATCGGACACTTTTGACACATTTTTGGGACCATTGGCATTTATAGAGCGATCAGTGCTATAAAAATGCACTGATTACTGTAAAAATGTCACTGACAGGGAAGAGGTTAACACTAGGGGGTGATCAAGGGGTTAACTGTGTTCCCTGGCAGGCGTTTCTAACTGAAAGGGGAGGGGAATGACTAGAGGAAGTGACGGATCGTGGTTCCTAGCTAATAGGAACACACGATCTGTCACTCCTCTCCGAACAGAACAGGGATTGGTGTGTTTACACACACACTTCCGTGTTCTGTCTCTCGTGCTCACAAATGCGTGTGGCCGGTGGTCATTGCGACCGTCGGCCATGAGCATCGGCACCCCCGCAGTGCAGGGGGCCCGTGAACTCGCCTCCAGTAGCGTGCGCGCACCTGCTATCCCGATCCCGTAAGCCGACGTGTAGCTTCAATGGTTCGCGGGATCATGCCGACCTGCCGCAGTAAAATGACGGTGGCTGGTCGGCAAGTGGTTAATATTATATTTAACCCATGACATACACAAGTTCTTCATACCTTATTCTTACTTTCTCTACTGTCCCTTCTCTCACTTCCTCTCTTTCCCCTTCAAATTGGAATAATTTATCCAAGACCTTAGGCCTTGCAATTCAATGCTTAGTATTTCTTATATTCCTTAAATTGTTATTTATATCTCTGTTTATATTTGTAATGTTATATGTATGCTTCTGTCCTACTTTTAATACATAACACAACATCCACTATCCAGACATCCCAAGTCTCCCACGAGGTGCGAGAGTCTCCCACATTTCAGTTGCGGCTCCCTGACACCCGTAAGTACCGTGTGATATCCCAGCTGCAGGGCCAATCTAGGGAGAGACGATCTGACAATTCCTCCCTCCCCCTGCTACTCGCACAGCCATACAGGAGAGGAGAGAGAGCTGCTTCTACTCCTCCTCTTCCCGTCCTCTCCTCCTGTGCCCTCCTGTGTCTCCCCCACCCACAGGCCCAGACAGTGTGTTCTGTATTTGTGGGTGGGAAGTATGAAGCCCAGCGCAAGCCCTGCAGCCTGATTCATCCATCCATGCAGTCTCTCCTGCCTCATAGCAACGTCCCTTGGTTTCACCCCCTACCCACCTCTGAGCACCATCCCTTGGTTCTACCCCCTACCCACTTCTGAGTACCGTCCCTTGGTTCCACCCCTTACCCACCTCTGAGCACCGTCCTTTGGTTCCACCCCTTACCCACCTCTGAGCACTGTCCCTTGGTTTCACCCTCTACCCACTTCTGAGCACCGTCCCTTGGTTCCACCCCCTACCCACCTCTGAGCAACGTCCCTTGGTTCCACCCCCTACCCACCTCTGAGCAAGGTCCCTTGGTTCCACCCCCTACCCACCTCTGAGCAACGTCCCTTGGTTCCACCCCCTACCCACCTCTGAGCAAGGTCCCTTGGTTCCACCCCCTACCCACCTCTGAGCAACGTCCCTTGGTTCCACCCTATACCCACCTCTGAGCACCGTCCCTTGGTTCCACCCCCTACCCACCTCTAAGCAACGTTCCTTGGTTCCACCCCCTACCCACCTTTGAGCACTGTCCCTTGGTTCCCCCCTACCCACCTCTGAGCAACGTCCCTTAGTTCCACCCCCTACCAAGAGAATACAGAGCCAAACGTAATTTTTTATGTTAAGTAGTTTGTACTGAATTTACAAATGAAAGGCAGTAAAATATGTCCCATGCAGCCAGCAACAGTAGACCCTCCAGCAACAACAGACCCCCTCAGCAACAATAGATCTCCCCAGAAATACTAGATCCACCCCAGCACCTCTAGATTCCCACAGCAACAATAGATTTACCCAGAAATAACACTGTAGATCCCCCAGCAACAATCGACGTTGCACTGCAACAAAAAACCCCCACAGCAACAATAGACCCACCAGCAACTATAGATCCACCAGCACCATTAGATCCACTAACAGTAACAATAAATTTCCCCAGCAACAATAGATCCCCCTTAGCAAAATACCCCAAGTAACAATAGATCTATCCCACAAACAATAGATCTCCCAGTATCCAGCATCAATAGACACTCCAGCAGCCAACAACAATTCCCCCCCTCCCCGCAACTGTAGATCTCTCCCACAGTTGACCCCCCCTGCCCAGAAACAATAGATGTCTCCCAGCAACGATAGATCCCCCAGCGACAATAAAGCCTCCAGCAGCTAGCATCAGTAGACCTTCCAGCAACCCTCCATCATCCCTTGGCACAATATACATTCAGCACTGGAGGTGCTGAAAAAAAAGCCCTGGTTGTTGCTATACTATTATATTTTTGCCCAAAAAACTCAAAATAATTGTATATAACTTTTCTGGCATATTTATCTTTTATTTTGGTTATGTTTTATGCAAGAACCACCCCAAGCTTCTTTTATAAAAAAGGATTAAGTTTCATAAGTCATAAAATCCTAACCAAATATGGATTGTATATCAGGGTGTGGGATGCGCAGAATATAAAAAGAATACATTACTCAGCTTTTTTTGTCCGAAATTAGGCCTTTTGTACCTCTGGGCCAAAGTCAGAGTCTATTACCACGGCAACTGACGTTTCCTCTCTGCGATGATGCCTGCAGTGCAATGTGGCCTTCTCAGGGGTATCACAGAACACGGCCGGCAGAATACGCTCACAGACAGCCTCACCTCTCACAGATTATTTTACCTTTAATCTGTTTTCCCATGATACTCTGTTAGGAAATGCAGAAAGACGAGTAAAACAAACACAAAAAATTCTGGAGGGGCAGGCTTTTGCTTAGTGATGATAGGATCTGCTTTCCTGCAATGCTGATTTTTTTTCTTACTTTTTAGATAAATACATTATACTGTATATATATTTACAGTATCTCACAAAAGTAAGTACACCCCTCACATTTTTGTAAATATTTTATTCTATCTTTTCATGTGACAACACTGAAGAAATGACACTTTGCTACAATGTAAAGTAGTGAGTGTACAGCTTGTATAACAGTGTAAATTTGCTGTCCCCTCAAAATAACTCAACAAACAGCCATTAATGTCTAAACCACTGGCAACAAAAGTGAAATGTCCAAACTAGGTCCAAAGTGTCAATATTTTGTGTGGCCACCATTATTTTCCAGCACTGCCTTAACCTTTTTGGGCATGGAGTTCTCCAGAGCTTCACAGGTTGCCAATGAAGTCCTCTTCCACTCCTCCATGACGACATCACGGAGCTGGTGGATGTTAGAGACCTTTCACTCCTCCACCTTCCATTTGAGGATGCCCCACAGATGCTCAATAGGGTTTAGGTCTGGAGACATGCCTGGCCAGTCCATTACCTTTACCCTCAGCTTCTTTAGCAAGGCAGTTGTCGTCTTGGAGGTGTGTTTGGGGATGTTATCATGTTGGAATACTTCCCTGCGGCCAGGGCAGGACTTAGGGTAGTGGGGGCCCCTGGGCTTGAGTCACTTTTGGGCCCTGCCTTCTATATATTACTGTATTTATCGGCGTATAACACGCACCCCGAGTTTAGGAGGGAATTTTAAGGAAAAAAACTTTTAGGAGGGAAGTTTAAGGAGCAAACTTACATTTAAATGCCCATCAATGCAGCCTTATCATTGTCCATCTGCAGCCTTGTCCAGTGTCATTTGTAGCCTTGTCATTGCAGTCTTGAAGTTTAAAAATGGCGCCGCCGAGATACAGAGTCCTGTGTATCTCGGTGGCTCTCGAGTCCTCTCGGCGGATCTCGGGTCCTCTTGGGTCCTCTCGGTGGCTCTCGGGTCCTCTCGGCGGGTCTCGTGGCTCTCGGCTCCTCTCAGCGGCTCTCGGGTCCTCTCGGCAGCTCTCGATAGCTCTCGGGTCCTCTTGGGTCCTCTCGTGGCTCTCGGATCCTCTCGGCGGCTCTCGGATCCTCTCGGCGGCTCTCGGGTCCTCTCGGTGGCTCTCGTCCTCTTGCAGTCCCAAGCAGAGCCGAGAGTAGCCGAGTGTACTCGGCTTGGCTCACTGTCCCGCCCAGTCCCTGTGTTATGTCGATCATAGGGCAGGACTGGGTGTGATTGTGAGCGGAGCCGAGCCGAGTACACTCAACTATGTATGTCAGCGGGGCCCCCCATTGGGCGGCACCCATGGGCTTGAGCCCAGTCAAGCCCAATGGTAAGTCCGGCCCTGCCTGCGACCCAGTCTCCTAAGGGATGGGATCATGCTCTGCTTCAGTACAAGTCACAGTACATGTTGGCATTCATGGTTCCCTCAATGAACTGTAGCTCCTCAGTGGTGGCAGCACTCATGCAGCCCCAGACCATAACACTCCCACCACTATACTTGATTGTAGACAAGACTCACTTGTCTTTGTACTCCTCACCTGGTTGCTGCCACACATGCTTGACACCATCTGAACCAAATAAGTTTATCTTGGTCTCATCAGACCACAGGACATGGTCCCAGTAATCTTTGTCCTTAGTCTGCTTGTCTTCAGCAAACTGTTTGTGGGCTTTCTTGTGCATCATCTTTAGAAGAGGCTTCCTTCTGGGACGACAGACATGCAGACCAATTTGATGCAGTGTGCGGCGTATGGTCTGAGCACTGACAGGCTGACCCCCCACCCCTTCAATCTCTGCAGCAATGCTGGCAGCACTCATACGTCTATTTCCCAAAGACAACTTCTGGATAAGACGCTGAGCGTGTGCACCCAACTTCTTTTGTTGACCATGACGAGGCCTGTTCTGAGTGGAACTTGTCCTGTTAAACCGTTGTATAGTCTTGGCCACTGTGCTGTAGCTCAGTTTCAGGGTCTTGGCAATCTTCTTATAGCATAGGCCATCTTTAGGTATAGCAACATTTTTTTTTTCCAGATCCTCAAAGAGTTTTTTGCCATGAGGTGCCATGTTGAACTTCCAGTGACCAGTATGAGAGAGTGAGAGTAATAACACCAAATTTAACACACCTGCTCCCTATTCACACCTGAGACCTTGTAACACTAATGAGCCACATGACACAGAGGAGGGGAAAATGGCTAATTTTAACACTTTCACGTAGGGGTGTACTCACTTTTGTTGCCAGCGGTTTAGACATTAATGGCTGTGTGTTGAGTTATTTTGAGGGGGCAGTAAATTTACATTGTTATATAAGCTGTACACTCACTACTTTACATTGTAACAAAGTGTCATTTCTTCAGTGTTGTCACATGAAAAGATATATTAAAATATTTACAAAAATAAGTACTCACTTTTGTGAGATACTGTAAGTTGGGGTCAAGTTTTCTATAGTATAGAGAGCACAGTGAAGGAACATAATACACTTAAAAGTATTGTCAGCGTACAATAATACAGTATATGTCCTAACAAGAAGGACTTGTGGATAATTTAGTGACTAAATCAACAGTGATTTTGATAAAATTGGGTTTGCCGCTATTAGGAACCTCTCACTTTATCATTGAACTGCTTTGATGAAATTTATATAAACAATAGCTACTTCTGTGTGGGTTTTTTTGGGTAGTTCAATTAATTTCACATGCTTGTATTTTTTTTTATTTGATTGCCATTTGTGTACTGCTTTAAAATGTATTTTAATTCATTTCTGATTTTTCCGTTCATGAAGATAGTAAAAGTTAGTTACTTTCAAGATAGTAGAAATGTCCATTGCCCCAATAAAAACTGAGAAAAAATCACTTTGATTTCACTTTCCATCAAAAAGCCCTGAGACTGCTTGGATGTAATGTCAGCAACCCCAGTAGACTTAGAGCCATCACCCAAGTGACACCCTTCACACCCTTCACTCCTCCTACCGGCAGCTACATAATGGTGATGTAGCGAGAAGTGGAGGAGCTGGGCCAACACAGAGATTAGCGCGATTGGAAGGGAATTGACTCTTCCTGGAGTCGTCACATTTTCTAGCAAGTTTAAAGGAATATTGCAAGTAAATGAAAACATTGTGCTTTTAGCTTCAATTTTTTACATTAGTGACGGGGTCACTTTCAGCAAAGAAAATTCCATAGGACACCACATTTTTACGAATGGTCCACAACATACAGGCTGTGGTACGGAGTCACCTTGAAATATCCATTCTTCGTTTATAGATGGGCTTATAGAGTCCCTCCTTACATCAGATGTCCCCAGCAAAGTCCCTCCTTACATCAGCTGTCCCCAGCGGTGTCCCTCCTTACATCAGGCGTCTCCAGCAGAGTCCCTCCTTATATCAGGCATCCCCAGTGGAGTCCCTCCTTACATCAGGCATCCCCAGCAGAGTCCCTCCTTACATCAGATGTCCCCCCCATTGGAGCCCCCCTTAATCAGGCATCCCCCTATTGGAGCCTTACATCAGGGGCCCCCCCATTGGGGCCCCACTTACATCAGGTGTCCCCCCAAATGGAGCCTCCTTACATCAGGTCCCCCCCCCCACTGGAGACCCCCTTACATCAGGCGTCCCCCTATTGGAGCCACCCTTACATCAGGCTTCCCCCATTGGAGCCCCCTTACATCAGTCAACCCCGCATTGGAGCCACCCTTACATCAGTCATCCCCCCATTGGAGCCCCCTTACATCAGGTATAGCGGTGTCTCCACCGCCATTACGGTTTCCCTGTTTCCTGAGGGGGAACAAAATAAAGGTGGAGCTGGCCACGTGGCTACAATAGAAATTAAGCTGAGGCGCCACCCACCCCTGACCCTTTCCATAACAGGCCAGCGATGGACCGGCAGTGGAGTGGGGGGGCGGCAGAGACCTTGTCTCCGCCGGCCGCGGACCTTTAGCGGTGGTGATGGCGGAAAATCAAGTAAAAAACGGATTTCCCGGGACACAATAAAATCAGGAAAAGGGTCTAAATCCCGGGAATAAAATTAAGGTATCCCCGCGCTATCATCAAGGGCATAGGCTATCACTAAAGATAGGTTGCAGCAGACCACCGATAGGGGTATAAACCCTACCCCCCAAATAGCAATAATGTGAAAATCAAATAAATGGTGTTGCTCTACCTTAAGAAATTATACTATACTACAGTGCCTTGTGCATAAATGTATATTAACAATTGTGCTAAATAATAAGCTAACAGGGATATTGTTTCCTCCTATTAAGTAGGTGTAGCAGAATTACCCTAAGCTAAACAATTATATATTACACAGTGTATACAAAATAATTCAAAATATATGGAGTGCCTCAGGCAAATCCCGGGAATGTCCTGGGAAATTCGGGACAGTTTGCAAATATGCTACATAAGATGGCTTCACACCCTGGGCCCTGTGTTCCATCCATGGATTTGGCTGTCCAGTGACAGCAGTTCCCTGCTTCCAATCCACCTCCGCTAACTTGCTGGTGGCCAAGGCAAGGCATCCTAGTTGCGTGTCTGATCTCTGTCCCAGAGGCCACCTTGACTGTCATGCTGAGCTCTATTTTATCTCTGTGAGCCCTTTTTTATATTTTCCATTAAAATTACACACGTGTCAAACTCCTCTGAAAAGTGATCTGAGTGTGGATCTAGTATCAATGAGCCATTAGTGTTATAAAGTTACACAAGTAATAGGTTTACAGTCTACCAAAGAGCTCTTGCAAGCTGCAGGAACATTTGTGATTGGTTACACAGGTGGTCTCATTGATCAGTACATTGTGTGTAATGGTACTATGATGTCTTGGACCTAAAGATATTATCAGAGCATCCAAAAAATGAGAACTCATTTTATTCCTAGGACCTGCTTTAACAAATACAAGCCTATAGTGTATTTTATCCACAGTCCCTCTTCTAGAAAGGGAAAACTTGTTTCTCCAGGCTTTGTCGGTCACCTAAAAGGAAGGTTTTGGAACAAACAGATATTGAGGTTAATTTAATCCGAATTAGGAAGTACAAGACAACGGTGATACTATTGTTGCTCCTTTAACTCAGCTTCTGCCAGATCTGATTAGACAAAAAGGTTTTTATGTGACTCCTTTCCTGCTATCACTGGGGATTCTCCAATTTGGGTTGAGATTCTGCTTATCTGCAGTAGTTTTATATGCAAATAAAAATCCATAACATTGTTTTACCGATCCCATAACAGGGTGTATTGTTTGTCCTTCTTGTTTTTAGGATTAATTGGGGGAATTTGGACGGCTGACATTATAGAACGTCCATTGTCTAGATGTGTCCTCGCATGTCAACAGGGGCCACCTTACTTCCCTAAAATGGGAAAAGCTATGGAATCAGCTTACATGAACTCACTTCTCTAGTCAAATTAGTCATGTTGGGGAAGAAGTTATTCTTGTACCCTGGAACATAAAAGTTATAGATTATTCATTCATTTTGCCCATGCAGTGGGGAGGTATTAGTGACCCCAGTATGCTCACCTTACCTATTCTCCCTCACACCTTGCTACTCTGCAGTGGGTGCAGAAATCAGGTGTGTCGACGTTGGTCATGGGACTTCAAATCTTCAAATCTGGGCCCCCTGTTTTAGGAAGACCCCTCTTTTGCTGAGATCAGCCTACCGGGGCCATTGTACTTTGCTGCTTTCTGATTGATCTATTGATTATTTGAATCCCGGGCCTTGTTTCTACTTGATCCATAGCTGACCAGTAACTTTCCTTACCTATAATTCCAGGATACAACATGTAAAATGGTAACTGGCACTCCTAAAAAAGACATAAATGGGTGGTCACTTTGACCTAAGAATTCTCCTGGGAAGAAACCTGCTTAATTACCCTAAATTGCTTCAGTCCTAGGCAACCAAAACCAACCCAACCCATGGCCCCCAGTGGTCCAAAATATGATAGGGTGTTCTTGCATGCACCTCCAAATATATTGTCTGCCCCGGCACCATAGCTCTAACATTCATCTTCGTACTGTTCTGTGCCAGAGTGACAAACGGCACCAAGCTAATAGACCACACCTCCTTAAATAACTATGCTTACAACATCACCGAGCTGTGACTTTGTGGAGGCATACATGGTATGGTTGGCAAAGGAGATATTGCCAGTCACACTGCCACAGGAGACAAAACATATGCAAGTTAGAAAGGGCATCTTTATTGACCACCATTGAAAGTCTTATCCTACCAGTGTCCCAAGTCCCTTTACAAATATTCTGGAATATGGCTGCTATGGATTACATTAAGCTGAAATAATAATATATTGAAAGGAGAACTTAAAGGATATCTAAATCCAAGTAAAAACATATTGCAATTTACAGTTCTTAAATGTGGTGGCTGTGTTCGTTTTTCTTTTTTTAGTTTAAGAACATTTTCAGGAAGTAAAGAAAATACCTGTTCTTATACAAGGAAAATGTCCCTGTGATCTACCTTCTTAGTTCTTACCATCTGCTGTAAACTACCTATTGGAAAAAAGAAAAGAAAAAATAAGGACGTTTGTAGCCCATATCACAGGTCACAACCATAGTTTCCTCCATATATATGCTGGAGGGGTGATGTAGCCCCTATCGTTCCTTATGTAATGGAGAAGAAAAAATGAGGACATGTTGGTAGTCCTTATTAAGGGAGTAACCTAGGGTTGCAACCATGGCTCCCTCCATAGATACGTTGGAGGGGTGATGTAGCCCCTATTGTTCCCTATGTAATGGAAAAGAAAACATGAGGACATGTTGGTAGTCCTTATTAGGGGAGTAACCTAGGGTCGCAACCTTGGCTCCCTCCATTGATACGCTGGAGGGGTGATGTAGCCCCTATTGTTCCCTATGTAATAGAGAAGAAAACATGAGGACATGTTGGTAATCCTTATTAAGGGAGTAAACTAGGGTCGCACCCATGGCTCCCTCCATAGATGCAATAGAGGGTTATATAGCCCCTATCGCCCCCCATGTAATGGAGGTAGACGATAAGGGCATGCTTGTAATCCATTTAAGGAAGCAACCTATGTTCACAACCATACTCCCTCCATAGATTTGGTGGAATAGTGACTAAGCCAAATAGGGACACGAAGTGTATTTTTCACATGATTACCAGATGAAATTAAGGCAAAAGAAGCTTGAAAAAAAAAAGACTAATGCAGCTACTATATTGAGGACTGGTAAGCATCAATATATAAATTTTTTCGTTTTGGGTTTAGATATGCTTTATCCGGGTGCAGCTTATTAACATAGTTGGATCCTGATTGTCATACCCTATTAACTAGGAGAGAAACTAAGCTAAACAGACTTTCAGTAAGCTTGTATGAAGATGTCAGGAGCTAATTATGAATTCATTACTAAACAGTGATCTAAGACCAGCTGGCTTACATCCTGATAAAGCACAGTGTCTGGCCACAGATAGAGCTGTGAATGAGCTGGTTCTCAGTGACACCATCCCTCACGGGAATCTTTCCTATGATAACCCCCAGGGTGAAAGGTGCAGCTCATCTGCATGGGGTCTAATCAGGCAGGATGCTGTGATGTCACTCAGCAGCCCACTTATGCCATCTTAATAAAAGTAGAAGAGCTGGGAAGTGTCACGTGGCAACGCCAGCATTCATCATGACATCACTGGAGCCAGCAAGGATGGAAGTTTTTTTGTCTCTGGAGTTGACCTTTTGTTGCTATGCAGGTGTGGATTATAAAAGCCTGTGAAGGATTCCCACACATCGCCGAGCCAATGTTCTCAGCTGATCCGCAAAGAATCTGCCAAGAGGCGAACATTGAAATACATGTATACAGCATTCAAATGTATTCTGCTGCAGTGCAGGTGGATGGGATGAATCCAACAAGTGTTCATAGGAGACCAGCACACTGGGAATGCTTTTCTTCTGGGAAATGTGTCGCCGCTAAGTCACATTTAAAGTAGATGTAAACGTCATCACTAAAAACTTGTATAGGCTTTAAAGCATGCTTAAATTGGTCCAGGTTGTACTGGTGTAAGTGTATGTAGTGTTTACCCCCTGAAGTATGGGTCCTCTAGTTCAGGATGACAATGACCCTTCTGGCACAGCCACACTCATTCAAGCTACACACCCAATGAGGCAACAACAAAAAACAGTATTAGTCATTGAATTGTATTGAAACCGTACTGTCTGCCCTCACACTCTAAAGCACAGCGCAAACTGTTGGCGCTCTATAAATCCTGTATACAGGGCTGGGACAAGGGATGGGCAGAAGGGACGGCTGCCCTGGGCGCAACATGTATTGTAGGAATGGGGATGCTGCAAGTTCCTTCTTCTAAAAAAAGTGACAGGAGTAATGACAGCGGCATCACTACTTTGTCAACCCAGCAATGGAAAGGGCCAGGAAAGGTGGAGAGAGACAAGAGGAGGTGCGGGCTGTGCTCTGTCTAGCCCTCCTTCTCCTCATAAGCTCACACATATTAAAGGATGGGGGGCGCAATTTAGCATTTTTGCCCTGGGCACTGGATGATCTTGTTCTGGTGATGTATCGAATAGTGTCCCCCATCAGATAGTGTCTGCTCTGTACTGCGCTTGTGCAGTACGGAGGACAAGGACATTCCGAAAGTCTCCAAAGCTGAACGGCACCTGCACTGTGAGTCCAGGCTCAAGTCCCACCATCCAAGTGGACATAGAGTTAGAATAAAAAATAGCTGAACAAAGCAAGGCCATGCCTGAAGCGTGGCAAGCGAAGCGAGCACGCGAGGGGCCCTGTTACTATGTGCAACCGTATGTCCACTTGGATGGTGGGGCTTGCACCTGGACTCAGAGCGCAGGCGCCGTTCTTCTTCTCAGACTTTCGGAGTCTCCTTCTCCTCCGTACTGCGCAAGCACTGTGCCTGCGCAGTACGGGACGGACACTATCCGATGGCTGGACACTTTTTGTCAGAACATCGGCATGGCCTATATAATAATAATAATAACAGTCACAAAGTAAAAAAAATTTGTACAATGCAACAAAAACAATGCGAAGACCAAGTATTTCGGGACACAATTTCGGGACACAATTTCCTCTGGGAGCCTGAATTCCAAATCCAAGGGAGTCCTAACTAAAAGCAACTAAAAAAGGGGCCGAGAAGCAAATAGAGATCACTGGAGTAGCGGTGTCTACCTCAGCGATTTTCATTTTTCAGGGACATCAGCCAAATATGGCAAGTAAATAGTTCCATTAGTCCATGTTAGACCAATATAACTGCAGTATGTATAAAATATTCATACCCAGAATTATTCTTTAAGGCCCCATTCACGCAAACAATTTTTCTAGCATGATTCACATGTGTTTCCATGTGTCACACATAGGGCAGCCCATTTACTTGAATTGAATGCCACCCATACATTCGTCATGTATCTTGCCACGTGATTTGATCGTGTTTTCTATCAATAGCCGAAACAGTAAAATAACAAAAATTGGTTTCACTGGGGATCAAACCCAGGACCTTCTGCATGTAAAATGGATGTGATAACCACTACACTATGAAACCAACATGGCTAGTATCAGAGCTACTACAAACACTGGTGGAGAGGTTTAACACAGGGCTGCAGAGCGTGTGCAAGGATGTGCATGCTGCTAAGGGAACAATATGGTGGTGAACTGTCTTTGTTACAATTAAAAAAAAAATCTAAATCTAATGAAGCACATATGCTTTCCTTTTGCATTCATCCCTAGTTAATTGACCTACTGGAATCATGGTCTTGGTGAGTTTTTTGGTATGACAGTTTATTTACAAGAGGTACGCATTTTTATCTAGACCAGGATTTCTCAACCAGTGTTTCTCCAGAACTTGCTAAATGTTCCTTGAAAAATTAGCAATTTGTGCCTTTCAGATAGTTCCCACTAACACAAACGATCTTTTTAGCTATCTGTAAGGGGGTAATTCTTCCCAATGACTGTCATACTAATGTATCATGAGTTATAGTATAGTAATATAGATATAGTAATTTTTTAGCAGGGATTTCCTAAAACTGGAAAGTTATTGTAATGCCGCGTACACACGGGCGGACTGTATGGCCTACTTAGTCCGTCGAAACACATTTCAGCGGACAGTCCGCTCGTGTGTGGGCTTTAGCTGACTTTTTTTTTTTTTTTTGCAAATATAAGTTTTATTCAGAATTTTCACACATATAGGGTAGAGTCCCCAAACAAGAAAGTACAACATAGACAGTGAAGGACGCAGCCTCCCGAGTGTGCATCACAGTAACAGAAAGTACAATTACCAACCTTGCAGTACATTGTAAATAGTGAGTGGACCCCACATGTATCACTCCCTCTACCAATTTCGGAGGGAGGGCCAAAGACATACCAAGGCCGATCGACAAGGTCAAGGCTATTGTGAGCAGGCAATAGGTTGCAACCATAAGAAGAGGAATAAAGTGAGCGCACAGACAGAAGAGAGAGGGGGGGACAAGAGACGTGGGAAGGGGAGTGGGACAGGGTAAGGAAGCAGTGAGGGGAGAGGAGGGGGGGGTTTGAGGGAAGAGGGGAGTAAGGGAGGGAGAGACAGGGGATTGATTAGGAAAGAGGAATGGAGGCGATTCAGAGTTCCCCCCATGGATGCCTGTTGATCGGCACCTCTCCACTCAACGCTCCAAAAGGCTTCTGCCTTCAGTCGAGTACACAAACGTATTCCAAAGCGACCAGGTCTGTCGGTAAACTTCCTGCCTATCTTGGGCAGTCATGATCAAATCCTCCATTTTGTTAATATCCTCCACCCGCCGTAGCCACATTGCCACGGAGGGGGGAGTTTGTTGCTTCCAGAGCAGAGGGATACAAGATTTGGCTGCATTGGTGAGATGACGCAATATGGACCGTGCATATATCTTAGGGGGCAGATCCGATACGTGTAAGAGGAAGAACGCCGGGTCATGTGGGATTTGCCACTCCGTGAATTTTTGGGCTATGTTTTGGACAGCCGTCCAAAAGTCAGAGAGCTTGGGGCAGGACCAAAAGACATGCAGGATTGTACCTCCCGTCTCCCCACAACGCCAGCAAGATGCAGACACGTCCGGGAAGATAAGGTGGAGTCGGCTGGGAGTCAGGTACCATCTCGTGAGGATTTTATAATTCAGCTCCTGCGTTTTGGTGCATATTGAGGATTTCAGGGTGAACCTTAGAACCCGTGCAATTTGCGCGGGTGTGAAGGTGCGATCCAGATCCCCTTCAGCTGACTTTTTCAGCGTGCAGTCTGGCGTACTAAGTATTTCGGATTTTTCGAAATTCTGTCCGTCATACTTTGGTTTCGGCGGACAATCCGCTCGTCAGTAGGCTAGTTCGAATGGCGCATGCTCAGAAAGGATTTACACGGCGAAAGGTTGCATTGCTGTGTATTGGACTTCCTATTTCTAGTCCCGTCGTACGTGCTGTACACGTCATCGCGCAAGCTTTCGACGGACTGTTTGTGCATCCGTGTGTGGTCAAGTCCGTTCATTCGAAAGTATGACGGACTGTCCGTCGGATTGTATGACGGACTAAGTAGGCCATACAGTCCGCCCGTGTGTACGCGGCTTAAGGGTTCATCTGTGTTGGAAAGGTTGAGTAAAGGTTAACCTAGAGACGACGTCCACTGAGTGACGAAACGCGCAGGGTGAGTGATGTAATGACGTCGCCGCGTAGTGTTACTTGCACTGGAGTGTTCTTTTTTTACTTTGCCGGCCGGCCTTATTTACGTTATACATATAGCGCTTATTTGTTTTATCTTATTACCTGGATTGTTTTATTTATACATTAAATCATTGTATTTTACACATGGTGGTATCCTTTCGTTTTTTTGCATATGGGACGTCATTTTTATCCCTAAACCTCTCTGAGACCGGATCGAGCGCTGTGTTACCAAACAGCTGACATCATCACACCAAGATCGCTGCACCATAGAAGCTGGGGATTAGTAGCAACGCTGGTTTGGAGAGCCACACACAGTGATTGCATTCAGCAACGGGAGGTCCTCATTACCCAGGAGTGGGTGATATGTCTATTCATCTGGTAAGCCTTTTTTTCTCACGGTGGTGGATTGACATTATTGGATTTTTTTGGAGATCGTCACAGGGTGTCACAACGCTTCTGATGTTACATTATTATCAACGTGTTGTCATCGATTATCCTTGATTTGGGGGTTTCACATGTTGACATCTACACACCTTTTTGGTTGGACGTTATTATATTCACTTAAAGTTTTCTTTTGATGTATACTTATTGTTTGATATGTATTCATCTTCATTTGATCTTCACTTTTTTTTTATATCACTAGCGCAGCTCCTTTTTATGTTTTTGTAGTTTATGGTGTTGTATATCACTTTGAGTTGCAGCTTTAGGAATTTATGTAATAGCGCAGTGACCTTTTTGCCATACTTGATCTAGAGCAGGCATTACTAAGTGGTGGACCATGGTCTGGATGCGGACCAAGCCACTGTTCTCGCCATTTAGGAGCCACGAGTCTGTCCCTCTTCACATCATTAGCCCCCACATACTTCCAAAGTAGTGTCCTTGGCCCTTTCACTCTGCTACCTAAAGACTCATACACACGAGCGGATTGTTGGCCAACAAAACCGTGGAATTTTGTCCAAAGGGCATTGTCTTGCATACAAACGGCCACACAATTGTTGGCCAACAATTACAAAAGTAGTAACGTACTAGACATACTACATGTTTTTTCAGCTCTTTAGTGCCACCCTTTCGGCTCCTTCTGCTAATTCCGTGTTAGTAGAAGTTTGGTGAGTGTTGATTCGCGCTTTTCAGTTCGGGCTTTTCAGTTTGTTTCTGAACGGCTGTTCATCAATCAGTCATGTTGCGGAATCGGAGGAGATAACATGTTATTTATTATTGGCCTTGGAGTTAGGCCCCTTTCACACTGGGGCGGTGCGGGCGTTGGCAGTAAAGCAGCGCTATATTTATCGGCACTTTACCGTCGTTTTAGTGGTGGTCTGCAGCTGCTAGCGGAATGGTTTTAACCCCCGCTAGCGAAAAAGGTTTAAAACCGCCCCCATAGCCACGCTGCCCCATTGATTTCAATGGGTAGGAGCGGTTTAGGAGCGGGGAATACACCGCTCCTTTCACCGCTCCAAAGATGCGGCTAGCAGGACTTTTTTCAGCATCCTGCTAGCGCACCGCTCCAGTGTGAAAGCCCTCGGGCTTTCACACTGGAGTGAAAGGGGCCGGTTTTTTCAGGCGCTACACAGGCGCTATTTTTAGCGCTGTAGAGCCTGAAAACCGCCCCAGTGTGAAAGGGGTCTTATTGCTGTGACATTATATTTTTGGTTGAATAATGATTTGATTTGGTATATTTTCTATATTTTTGGATGCATAGAATGCACTTTTTGGTTCTATTGGCAGATAGCATGTCTAACTTTATTTGTTTTCTTTTTTTAATGCACAATAAAAAAAAATGTGGAGAATAATACTTGGCTATGGGGGTTATTTACTAAAGCAAACTCCACTTTGAACTGCAAGTGCACTTAAAAGTGCACTTAGAAGTAAAGTCACTGTAGATCCGAGGGGGACATGCAAGGAAAATAAAAAACAGCATTTTAGCTTGCACATGATTGGATGATAAAATCAGCAGAGCTTCCACTCATTTCAGATCTACCCCTTAGATTTAGAGCGACTGCACCTCCAAGTGCACTTGCAGCGCAAAGTGGATTTGCCTTTCGTAAATAACCTCCTATGTGTTTTACTTCAAATTACAGTTTGGGAGTAGGCAGTTACATTTTAAAAAATACAATGGGGGTTATTTACAAAAGGAAAATCCACTTTGCATTGAAAGTGCACTTGGAAGTAAAGTTGCTGTAGATCTGAGGGGGACATGTAAGGAAAATAAAAAACTGCGTTTTAGCTTTCACATGATTGGATGATAAAATCAGCAGAGCTTCCCCTCATTTCAGATGTACCCCTTAGAATTAGAGCAACTGCACTTGAAAGTTCACTTTCAGTGCACTTTAAAGTGGTTGTAAACCCTTACAACCAACTTTGACCTACAGGTAAGCCTAGATTAAGGCTTACCTGCAGGTCCAAGAAATATCTCCTAAACCTACACGGTTTAGGAGATATTTGCCGAAAGACAGGCACTGCTGTCAATGGAGATATGCCGCGAGTGGCGGCTCCCGTGCGCATGCGCGGCAGTGACGTCATCGGGGTGCCGCCGAATGACAGCGGCGGAGCCGCGAGACCCACCGAGAAGATGGATGCTCCGAACTACAGGGGACAGCGGTGACTTTGCTGGCTCCTGTGTCAGGTAAGTGACACATAATGGACTACTGTGCGATGCATAGTAGTCCATTATGCTTTACCTTTGCAGGGAATCAAAGAGGAAGTAAACTCATCAGGGTTTACTTCCTCTTTAAAGTGCACTTGCAGTGCAAAGTGGATTTTCCTTTTGTAAATAACCCCCAATGTAAAATTGACAAGGGACACCAAAATAGTAGTATCTTTGATCTTAAAAACGACGGCATCATGGTGTTGTGGTAACTTGCCCAAATAAAAAAAAAAAAGCATAAAAATTACTTTTTGAACATGCGTGCAAAAAATGCAAAAAAAAGGCTGCAGCAGCCAAAGGTTGAAATCTCAGTGCAAGGACTTTTTTTTACGTAAAGACGGCCAAAGAGACTAATCACATTGTAAATTGAAATTTAGTTTTAATACTTGTTGATCTTGATGGTGGATCCCTTATTTTTCTACTTCCTTTTCCAGGGTGACAATGCTTTTTGTTATGCAGTAAATCTGCACAGCGTTGTTGTCACCCCGTGGACATGATCACGGATAGAAGTGTAGCTTTGAAAATTTATGTACTCACTATGAACTTCTCTTATTATTTGCTGCCTTCAAGTCTGTTTAATATGCCATTGAAAGCATTTTGTTATATTTCCTTGAAAAGTGCAAACAAATACCTTTTGATCCTGCCAGAAATTGTGTCAACTGATAACTCCCTGCCTGTGCCGACAATTATCAATTAAAATTGTTTCCAGCCTTTTCTGTTACAAAAAAAATAATAAAAAATCCAGCCATTTCTTAGGACTACTTCACACCTCTTACTTATACTATGAAGAAGAGGACAAGGGGAGGCGCTCTGTAATCCTGTCCTAGGGTGAAAACGCTGCTTCTCCATAGATAGATAATATTTTATTGCCATTGTATATATACAACACAATTTATCAAGATACTCTTTACAACAGCAATTAAAAAAAAAAAAACATTTCTCAACACAACCACACATACATCCTCCTAGCACATGCCCACATATATGCACATGGATGCAGTAGAATGGATAAGCACTGTCCCCCTAGGGCAGGAAGTGTGTTACTGGCAGGGAAAGCAAATTAAATTAAAGAAAAAAAGCCAGAAAAAAAGAGAAGTCATTTAACCACCATATTTAAGGACCATTAAAGGATTAGTTCACTTAAAAAATAAAAATAAAATAATAATAATAATAAATGCGCATATTTTTTGCAGGTACAAAAATATGCATTTATTATTTTTTGTTGCAGGAGCCTGTAAAGTATTGCACCAGCAATCAGCAGATCAGGTCTCCTGCAAATCCCCCCAAATTAACTATTCTAGAGTGTCAACTACATCTTGGGGCTCTATTTTTTCTACCAATCTTGCATCTTCAATAGATTTATCAGTGTAGGACAAAACCATCAATACACAGGTTCCCATTGGAATATTGAGCATTCCTACAATTAATATATTTTATCTGTATTGTCATATACAGTTGGCACTTCATTTTTTTTCCTACCATTTAATGGTGAGCCATACGTGCCTGGACTCGGTTTGAGGGCTGTTCACCAAGCAGTTAGAAAAAAAAATACTGTAGGGGTTGAATCTTGCAAATACATTTTGCAGATTTTTGAGAGGGATAGGAAAGGAAGAGGAGCTGGGCATTGCCAGAATGAACATGTATCAGTGTAAAAACATTTTTTTTAAATAATACGTTGAGGAGCAGCACTTTTGGGGGATGCCCTAAACCGGCCTGTGAAGTACCACACCTGTACGATGCACTAAAGCAGGGGTCCCCAAACTATGGCCCTCCAGTTGTTCAGGAACTACAATTCCCATCATGCCTAGTCATGTCTGTGAATGTCAAGCCGCGTACACACGGGCGGATTGTATGGCCTACTTAGTCCGTCATACAATCCGACGGACAGTCCGTCATACTTTCGAATGAACGGACTTGACCACACACGGATGCACAAACAGTCCGTCGAAAGCTTGCGCGATGACGTGTACAGCACGTACGACGGGACTAGAAATAGGAAGTCCAATACACAGCAATGCAACCTTCCGCCGTGTAAATCCTTTCTGAGCATGCGCCATTCTTAGTCCGTCGAACTAGCCTACTCACGAGCGCATTGTCCGCTGAAACCAAAGTATGACGGACAATATTACGGAAATTCCAAAATACTTAGTACGCCAGACTGCACGCTGAAAAAGTCCGCTGAAGCCCACACACGAGCGGACTGTTCGCTGAAATGTGTTTCGACGGACTAAGTAGGCCATACAGTCCGCCCGTGTGTACGCGGCTTCAGAGTTTTACAAATTCTCATGGGACATGTAGTTCTGCAATGGCTGGAGGGCCATAGTTTGGTGATCCCTGCTCTAAAGCAAAGGGGACCTTTACAAAGAAAAACAAAATGCCATGCACATTGGCGGTAAATGACAGCTCCAGGCTGCTTTGTTCCCTTTGTAAACAAGTGGCTGGGGATTCCCTTCAACATCTACAGTATACTAGACCCTTATTCAGGATAAGAGTATGGTATCAACTGTAGGAAGATCCCACAAGAACAAACAAAGTTTGTA
The DNA here is from genome assembly GCF_037356315.1 of Lithobates pipiens. NCBI lineage: Eukaryota > Metazoa > Chordata > Amphibia > Anura > Ranidae > Lithobates > Lithobates pipiens. Next base: position 313,775,564 of record NW_027507784.1, on the reverse strand, counting down.
GGGTCCCCTCCTCAAATATGTATACCAGGCTCTTTGGGTCTAGTATGGACTTTAACGGGATGCCTCACTCAAACAAATGATAAAAAAAACAGTGTTGGATCAGGATCCCCCCCATATCCCACCCCCCATAATTCATGTCAAACTTTTAAATGAGCATGCAGCCTGGCTGGCCAGGAGAGGAGGGGGTAAAGCGAGCATGTTGCTTTCCTCTTTCCTCTTTCTAAAGCATAAGGGGCCAAATGCCTTCAACATTAAGAAGGTACCTTGCCAGAGGTAAAAAGCACATTGTCCTCATGTTGATGTGGACAAATGCCTAATCCCCACATCCCTAGCTCAGTGGATGTTGGGGTCTGTGGGTGGACTTATCCGAATCTGGAAATCCCCTTTAAAATAAGGGTCTCCCTTGATATCTAGCAAAAAAACATACATACATTTCTTTGGCTTTGATGCTGTCATTCACGGGCGTCCTAGCAACAAATGACACATGCCTGACCAGAAGATAAACTAAGGGTCCAGGGATGCCGGCCAACGCCATTGACCAAATTCAGTCACATGGCCATATTTGGTAAGTGACATCAGCCAGAATCCCCCACTTCCAGGGCAGGACTTAGGGTGACGGGGGCTCCTGGGCTTGATCCACTACCTTGTATACATTACCACATTTATCAGTGTATAGCACGTGTCGGCGTATAACATGCATCGGTGTATAACACGCACCCCAAGTTTAGGAGGGAATTTTAAGGAAAAAATCTTTTAGGAGGGAAGATTAAGGAAAAAAATTAGATTTAAATGCCCATCAATGCAGCCTTATCAGTGTCCATCTGCAGCCGTGCCCTCCATCTGCAGCCTTGCCCATCCATTTGCAGCCTTGTCCAGTGTCATTGCAGACATGCAGTGCCATTTGCAGCCTTGTCAGTGTAGCCTTGTCATTTGCAGCCTTGCCCCAGAGTCATTTGCAGCCTTGTCATTTGCAGTCTTGAAGTTTAAAAATGGCGCCGCCGAGATACAGAGTCTGTGTATCTCGGTGGCTCTTGGGTCTTCTCTGTGGCTCTCAGCGGCTCTCGGGTCCTCTCGGTGGCTCTCGGGTCCTCTCGGCGGCTCTCGGGTCCTCTCGGCGGCTCTCGGGTCCTCTCGCAGTCCTGAGTAGAGCTGAGAGTAGCCGAGTGTACTCGGCTTGGCTTGGCTCACAGTCACGCCCAGTCTCTGTGTTATGTTCCTCATAGGGCGTGACTGTGAGCGGAGCCAAGTCGAGTACACTCGGCTATGTATCTCGGCAGGGCCTGCGGGGCCCCCTATTGGGTGGGGCCCATGGGCTTGAGCCCAGTCAAGCCCAATGGTAAGTCCAGCCCTGCCCACTTCACTGTTTGCATTCAGCTGAATAGGGCTGGTGATGTGCAAATGGTTGCTAGAATGCCACCGAAAAACAGCATCTTAGCAACTAAAGCCCTGAGATATAAGCTATCATTCAGTAGTGGTATTAGTGATACCGTCACTAATGAAATTTCACTGCAACAGACAGTTGAAAAAAAAAACATTTCGTTATCCTGTTCACGGAAATGCAAACAGCTCAGGATGAATCCTGCATCCTCCCGAACATAAATGTCAACCCTACTACCAATCTTGTAGCTTTAAGAGCTTTTTTCAACCCAGCGGGTCACTCATTCACATTCCTCTAAACAAATGTGCATTTAATATTTCTTTTTAAAAAGTGAACTTATCCTTTAATAGTCCGTAAATGTGGTGGCTGAATTGCTTCTCTTTTTTTTCTGGCTTTTTTTAACTTTAATTGAATATGCTTACCCTGCCAGTAACACACTTCCTGTCCTAGGGGCGTGCTCATTCATTCTACTGCATCTATGTGAGCATGTGCTAGGAGGATGTATGTGTGGTTGTGTTGAGAAATGTTTTTTATTTTTTTTATTTCTGTTTTAAAGAGTATCTTGCATGTTCAAAAAAAAATTTTAGGCCTGAAGATTAGTTTAAACCCTGGGATAATAAAATAGTGACACTTCAAATTTTTTTTTTTTTGTTGTACAATATTTGTATTTATCAAGCTCAATTTTTCAGTAAAAAATACACTACAGCAAAATTGAAGGGCACAAAAACCCAATATATTACCCCATATTTGGCAAAATATAAAAGAAGAGGTTGCACCAAGTAAATAGATACCAAACATATCAAGCCTTCAAAATCGGTGTGCCTGTTAAACAGTGGTAAACAATACCCTAACTTTTCCATAAGCGACACTTTAAAGCGGGACTGCACTGCGGAAAAAAATATTAAAAGCCAGCAGCTACAAATACTGCAGCTGCTGACTTTTAATAAATGGACACTCACCTGTCCCTGGGTCCAGCGATGCCGGCAGCCGAGGCTGATCGATCGCTCGGCTCTTGGCTGCTGCCGCCACCATTCTAGGTGAGGGAATCAGGAAGTGAAGCGAAGCGGCTTCACTTCCCGGTTCCCTACTGCGCATGCGCGAGTCGCGCAGCGCAATAGGAATTGTCCGCGATGTCTCTGGGACCCGTGTTTGTCCCAGCAGACAGCGCGCAGGGACAGGAAGAGGCATAGACTCCCGTGGGAGTCTATGTCCGGAAGTGGGTGTAAATACCTGTCTTTAACAGGTATCTGCACCCCCCTTCCCCCCTGAAATGTGCAAATTGTGACACCGGAGGGGGGGAGGGTTCCGATCAGTGGAAGTTCCACTTTAGGGTGGAACCCCTCTTTAAAAGCCCATACATGTCATCAGGTTAGACTGAGTAATGGTCGGGGGTGCATGGAAGCAACAGCAACGCCATCCTAGCACCTGTGTTAATTCATGTGATCTGGGTGTGTCCTACATGTCCACTTTGTCTATATTGCAAATGTAATCTTACTATTGGTTCTTCATCTATTTATGTGTGTATAGATGACCTGCATTTCACCAGTCTTATGTTCTACATGATGCTATTAGTCAGTCTATGCATTGACATTGATTATCATATTAAAACACTTCCAGCCTGTAGTAGAGGCGGTTGAGCCAGTTCCTGCTCATTCACAGACATCGTCGGCATGCAGCAAACAAAACCAACTTGTTTGATCTCAGTTTAAATCCTTTTCCAACTGGAAATACCCTTGCTTTATCTTGTAAGTGCCAAGGTTTAAATCCAAAGTGGATGAGGTATGAGGGAACGGTGCCAAACCAGAATTACCTTTAACCAAACGTCTGCACATTTGTTTCAACAGTGTCAGATTTCAGCTTTAAGATGACTTTGACTGTATAATTTGATCCGGTATTCTTATAACTTTAAAGGGGAATTACAACAGTTCTAAGTCAATTATTGTTGTATTTTTAGGTTTTCAAACCTACCGGTACTTATTATATTAGTGAATATATCTCTATCAATCTATCTATCTATTATATATATATATATATATATATATATATATATATATATATATATATATATATATACAGTGCATCCCAAACGTATTCACAGCGCTTCACTTTTTTCACATTTTGTTATGTTACAACCTTATTCCAAAATGTATTCAATTCATTATTTTCCTCCAAATTCTACAAACAATTCACCTTAATGTGTAAAATGAAATTAAACCTATAGATTAAATATCAATAGGCAAAACTAGTAGCGCTAGTGCAATAAATCACAAAAATAATGTGATAAATAAGCATAAACATCCAGTGAAAAGTGACAAAATGCAAAATTTTAAAACAGCCCTAAATTGATAGCATGATCCAAAAAACGATCTTCACAGATTCTTGAATCTTCCACCACACTGCGTGCTTGTGACACCTCTCCTTCTGAAGAGCACACTCACTGACTTGTAATGCCTCCCACTCTCGTGTTCGGTTTCAACGCAATTAAACCCGCACCTGGGGTTAAAAACGACCATCCACTTGATCCACGTATTTACTTAACAAGGCGACTCCATAAGTGAAAAAAATAAATAAGTGCTTCACATAGCGTGATAACGTTACAACCAGTTTATTAAAACACACCAACACTCCAATAATTGCATTCGCATTTCACATAGTGGAAAAAAAGCCTTTAGTGTAACACACAGCAAACAAAAGCCAATGGCTCAGTGGTGTACTGTGGCCTTGGCGGACCAGAAGTGTGCGCTCAAGTGTAATCTCTCACCCACTCCTAGGTCCCTGCTTTCGGCGGCAGTGTAGCTTCTCAGTTCAGCGGCGTCTCACGACAGTACAATTGAATGTCCTGTAGCTACGCCCCTGACATGTTTCGTCAATAAGACTTCCTCATGGGAATCCATTTCAGTTTAAACATTCTTATATTTTTTTTTAAGTAGCAGCTTCATTTTTATTATCAGTTACATATATCTTTTTCGCTTGGCGCAGTGGGGGTAGAAGATATAGAGGGCGGATTCACAGTTACATTTATATATATTTTTTTTTACCAACAGTACAATTCACCATAATGACAATGTGAAAGAAGTTTGTTTGAAATCTTTTAAACTGTATTAAAAATAAAAAAATCCCATGTACATAAGTATTCACAGCCTTTGCTCAATAATTAGATGAAGCACCTTTGGCACCAATTCCAGCCTCAAGACTTTTTGAGTATGATGCTACAAGCTTGGCACACCTATTTTTGGGCAGTTTCTCTCATTCTTCTTTGCCGGCCCTCTCCAGCTCCATAAAGTTGGGTGGGGAGCGTCTGTGCACAGCCATTTTAAGATCTCTCAAGAGAGAGAGAAGGTTCCAGTCTGGACTCTGGCTGGGCCATTCAAGGGCATTCACAGATTTGCCCAGTAGCCACTGCTTTGTTATCTTGGCTGTGTGCTTAGGATCATTGTCCTGTTGGAAGATGAACCTTAGCCCCAGTCTGAGGTCCAGAGCTCTCTTGAGCAGGTTTTCATCAGGGATGTCTCTTTACATTGTTTCATTCATCTTTCCCTCGATTCTGACTAGTTTTTGCTGCTGAAAAACAAAGCATGATGCTGCCACCACAATGCTTCACTGTAGGGATGGTATTGCCCAGGTGATGAGTGGTGCCTGGTTTGCTCCAGACATGATGTTTGCCATTCAAGCCAAAAAGTTCAATCTTTGCTTCATCAGACCAGAGAATTTTGTTTCTCATGGTCTAAGAGTCCTTCAGGTGCCTTTTGGCAAACTCCAGGTGGTCTATCATGTGCCTTTTACTGAGGAGTGGCTTCCATCTGGCCACTCTACCATACAGGCCTGATTAGTGGAGTGCTGCAGAGATGGTTGTTCTTCTGGAAGTTTCTCCTCTCTCCACAGAGAAATGCTGGAGCTCTGTCAGAGTGACTATCAGGTTCTTGGTCACCTCCCTGACTAAGGACCTTCTCCCCCAGTCACTCAGTTTGGCTGGGTGGCCCACTCTAGGAAGAGTCCTGGTGATTCCAAACTTCTTCCATTTACAGATGATGGAGGCCACTGTGCTCATTGGGACCTTCAATGTCGCAGTAATTGTTTTGTATCCTTCCCCAGATCTGTGCCTCCATACAATCCTGTCTTGGAGGTCTACAGACAATTCCTTGGACTTCATGACTTGGTTTGTGCTCTAACAAGCACTGTTAACTGTGGGACTTTATATAGACAGGTGTGTGCCTTTCACAATCATGTCCAATCAACTTAATTTACCACAGGTGGACTCCAATCAAGTTGTAGAAACATCTCAAGGATAATCAGTGGATACACGATGCACCTGAGCTCAATTTTGAGTGTCATGACAAAGGCTGTGAATTATCATGTACATGTGATTTTTTGTTTTTGTTTTTTATTTTAAGTAAATTTGCAAAGATTTTAAACAAACTTCTTTCACGTTGTTATTATGGGGCATTGTTTGTAGAATTTTGAGGAATTTAATCCATTGGAATAAGGCTATAACATAACAAAATGTGGAAAAAGTGAAGCTCTGTGAATACTTTCCAGATACACTGTATATAGATCTATGTATATATATATATATATATATATATATATATATATATATATATATATATATATATATATATATATATATATATATATATATATATACACACAGTGGGTAAAGTAATCATTGAAAGTATCACCATTTTTCTACATAAATATAGATTGAACACATGAAGAAAGAGAGGTGCAAAAAGGCATGGAAAGCCAGGACACCAGCTGAAAACTTTCAGAAATTAGAAAGCAATCCTGCCCCCTGTAAGTGCAAAATAATATCAACTGATTCTGTCTCAAGTGATGGCCTATAAAAAGGTGTCACATTACCAAGGTGTCACACAAGAAACATCTCATGATAGGTAAAAGCAAAGAGCTCAAGACCTTTGCATCCATATTGTTGGAAAACATAGTGATGGCATTGGTTACAGGAGGATTTCAAAATTTCTGAATGCTCCAGTGAGCACTGTTGGGGTGTCAGGTCACCTGAGTCCAGGTGACAGATGGAGTGCACCACAAGGTAGTGAACCCTACAGCTGACTGCTGCGGATGGAGCCCTGTGTGGTTCAGGAAAGCAGGTACTCTGGAGCACCAACATGGATCACACTGGGAGCTAGAGCATGAGATTTCCCAGGGTGCAGAATCTAAGAGCCATCAGGTGTTCACCAGGGCCCCTGAAGGCTGCAGTCGGGCTCCAGGTTGTGCCCCCCATAGTCTCCCAGCTCACGCTCATGCTCACAGTAGAGTACAGGAAGGTAGAGAGGACGCAGCAGACTGCGACAATCCAAGGTCAGTCAGGAGATAAGCCAAAATGTAAGGGCAACAAGCAGATAGGGATAATCAAAGAACACACTAAAGGTCGGAATATGAAGCCGACAAGGACAGTCAAGAACAAGCCAAGGTCGGTAAACAGGATCACACATAGGACACAGAGCAATGAACACATGGAAGCCAAAACACACAATATTTATCAGCAGAGCTGGCTTGCAATGCACAAGAATATAGAGTTCCTTGATTGGAGCTGGGGTGAAGCCATGCTTTGAGCAGAGATTACTTAAGCAGCCGGGAGTGGCTGGCTTTTTAAGCTGAACACATGGAGAGGTAAGCTGACAGACATTACTCCATAACAATGACATAGAGCCATAAATCCAGAAGTGGAAAGAGCATAATTTCACCATATACCGGGTATGACCAGGTGCTCCTCGCAAGTCTTCTAATTATCAGAAGAGTTGTCCAAGAGCCAAGGACCACTTGTGGAGAGCTTCAGAAAGACCTGGAATTAGCAGGTACAATTGTTTCAAATAAAACAATAAGTAATGCACTCAACCGCCATGGCCTGTTCGCATGCTCACCAAGCAAGACTCCATTGCTGAAGAAAAAGCATGTTGAAGCTTGTTTAAAGTTTATTGCACAATATTTAGATAAGCCTGTGAAATACTGAGAGAATATAGTCTGGTTAGATGAGACCCAAATTGAACTCTTTGGATGCCATAATACACACCATGTTTGGAGGTCAAATGGCACTGCACATCGCCCCAAAAACACCCCCAACAGTGAAGTTTGGAGGTGGGAACATCATGGTGCGGGGCTGTTTTTCAGCATATGGTGCTGACTAGGGGTGCAACGGATCGTCACCGATCCGTGATCCTAGTTCCGGGTCGGTGGCCATCTTGGTGCACCCGTCTGCGTTTACAATGTGATCGCTCTGTCAAATGACGGATTGATCACTTGTAAACAAACCGGCGCCATGATGATGCCGGTTCCTCTCTCCCCTCTGTGTACAGATCTGTACAGTGGAGGGGAGAGATTGGATGGCAGCAACACTGTGGGCTGCATCTGTAGTTTCCACAGCGCTGCTCTGTGACAATTGCAGTCACAGCCATCCCTCTGTACTCTGCCAATACCCTGCCAATACTCTGCCATACCCTGCCAATACTCTGCAATACCGTGCCAATACTCTGAAATACCCTGCCAGAACTCTGCAATACTCTGCCAGAACTCTGCAATACTCTGCCATACCCTGCCAATACCCTGCCAATACTCTGCCATACCCTGCCAATACACTGCCAATACTCTTCCATACCCTGCCAATACCCTGCCAATACCCTGCCAATACTCTGCCAATACTGTGCCAATACTCACCAATACCCCGCAATACCCTGCCAATACTCTGCAATACCCTGCCAATACTCTGCCATACCCTGCCAATGCTCTGCAATACCGTGCCAATACTCTGCAATACCGTGCCAATACTCTGCAATACCCTGCCAATACTCTGCAATACCCTGCCAGTACTCTGCAATACTCTGCCATACCCTGCCAATACCCTGCCAATACTCTGCCAATACTCTGCCATACCCTGCCAATACACTGCCAATACTCTTCCATACCCGACCAATACTCTGCCATACCCTGCCAATACTCTGCCATTACTGTGTCAATACTCGCCAATACCCCGCAATACCCTGCCAATACTCTGCAATACCCTGCCAATACCCTGCAATACTCGGTAATACCCAGCCATACTCGGCGATACCCAGCCATGTTCAGCCAATATTACAGTGGGGGAGATGACGTAGATATTACAGTGGGGGAGATGTACAGTATATTACAGTGGGGACTATATGGTGGTGGAATTTTCACAGGTTTTTGCAAATTCAATTATTATTTGCTGATCCAAAAAATTATCCGATCCGTGACTCTGATCCAAGGAACGATCCGATCTGTGAGTTATTTGATCCGTTGCACCCCTAGTACTGACAAACTTAATATTATTAAAGGAAGGAATGGAAAAATGTACCAAGACATTCTTGATAAAAATCTGCTGCCATCTGCCAGGATGATGAAGATGAAATGAGGGTGGACATTTCATCAAGACAATAATCCCAAACACAAAGCCAAGGAAACTCTCAATTGGTTTTAAAGAAAGAAAATAAAGCTGCTAGAATAGCCCGGCCAATCACCTGTCTTGAATCCAATAGAAATCTATGGAAAGAACTAAAGATCAGTGTTCATAGAAGAGGCCCATGGAGCCTTCAAGATTTGAAGACTGTTTGTGTGGAAGTAATATAAAATAATAGAATTACGTTAATATCCAGATAAAAATTGAATTGATTCATTATATAAAAAACATAAACAGTCCATATGCAGGTCCACCAGTGATTCAAGCAGTGAGTCTTGGGCCGCGTACACACGGGCGGACTGTTCGCCCAACTTTGTCCGTCCAACAGTTTCGGCAAACAGTCCGCTCAAAATTAGCATGGACGGACATGGCCACACACGACGAACGAACAGTTTGCTGAAACCGTGCGCGATGACGTGAACGGCACGTACGACGGGACGAAAAATACGACGTCCTATACACTGCATTATAGCTTTCGGCGTGAAAATCCTTTCTGAGCATGCGCGCAACTTTGTTTGACGAACAAGCCTACACACGAGCGGACTGTTCGCTCAAACAAGGTTTCAGCGGACAGTTTTTCGGAATGTCCGAAAAACCTTGTCCGTCCAACTGTCCGCTGAAACTGTCCGCTGAAAGCCCACACACGAGCAGACTGTCCGCCCAAACACTGTTCAGCGGACAAAGTTGGGCGAACAGTCCGCCCGTGTGTACGCGGCCTTGGTTATCCCTGATGATAAATCCACCATCAATCACCTTATGTGAACAGTGCCGCCACCAATAATGAGCTTAGCTGCTTACCAGCTCCAATTGATCCCCCCCGTTACAGGGGATCAAACAGCGCCCATGGCTTATACCTAGCCTGGGCATTTGTCCTGCTGATATCGTTCTCCTATGCCTGGGACATCACTCGCTCACATGGATAGATGGTGTACCCAAAGCAATAACAAACTCTGCATAGTATAAAACCCTTTTAGAATTTTTTTAAATATAAAGTAATGCACTTACCGAAATTAAGTTGAATAAAAGCCTTAAGTTTGGTGTGCCGTCTGCCACACAACCAAAACAAACCTGTCCTTCCGGGTTTCTTTGTATGTGTTCATGGGTTGTTACCGATGTGTGATGAAAATTTCATGTCAATAGCACATTTAGAAATATAATTACCTAGAAAAATGGTGACGTGTTCAATACTTATTTTACCCGCTGTATTTATAAATATAAATAAATATAAATATATAAATATATATATATATATATATATATATATATATATATATATATATAATTTAAAAAAACACTTGGGATTTGTAATAATTGTAAGAAGCTCCTAAAACCACAAAAGATATGTAATTGTTTTGGAATTGATAATTAGAATTTTCCCCTTTTTCTCAATCTAATTTTTCTCCTTTATTTTTTTATTTTGAGTGATTACCATGTATTTCCGTGCGTCTCGCATAGGGAAGCCCATTCAGTTCAATGGGCTGCCCTATGCATGTTTATTGCGGTAAAGAAGTTCAGGACCAAACTTTGTCCCTGAGCCAGGTGCATTTTTACTTGTGTGCTTTGTCACACAACCATCGCAGCAAAATTACATCAAATAGCACCCACTTTAATGTGATTTGGAATTACGGTCAGAATTAGCACAATTCCAAATAGTTAAGTCTGAATGAACTTAAAGATGAATTCTAGGATTTTCTAAAAAAAGTACCCCTTGGGGGCTGCTGCATTGCAAGGGTTAAATGCTCGTTAGCTCTAGGAAAAAGGTAATACTTACCTTATTCCTCATTCTGGAAGGCTTCCAGTGCTCTCCTCTTTCTCTATGGGTTGTGGGCAGGCCCTCCCTGTCTTCACACACAATGCAAGACTGCTGGTCTTGTGTAAATCTTTCTATACACAGATTCATTATTGTACGAGCATTCGGATGAAAATTCTTTCTACCTTTGATGACTGGACGAATGTTGTTTTAAAGTCCTTTTTGCTTGCCTTTAACGTTGGATTTGGGCATGCATGTCATTTCCCAGACAAAAAACATTTACAATGTTAAAAAACTTGTTCATTCGAGAAAAATATTCTATCCCGCTCCTTTGAATTTTCTCAATAATGTGGATGAAAAGAAACATCAGTTTTATCCACCTATCTGTTAGAAAATCGAACAAATGTTCTTAAAATTAATATAAAAAAAAAAAAAGCTATCCTTTATTGGGGTTTTATTTGTCTTCCTCTGGATATAGGTATCGGATAGTATACAGCAGGGATATGCAATTAGCGGACCTCCAGCTGTTGCAAAACTACAAGTCCCATCGTAGTCCCACCCTCCGCCTCTGGGTGTTATACTTGTGGCTGTCAGTCTTGCTATGCCTCATGGGAATTGTAGTTCTGCAACAGCTGGAGGTCCACTAATTGCATATCCCTGGTATACAGTATATGGAGCTTTGCTGTTTGGGTTCTTGTTTTTTTTGTTTTTTTGTTTTTTTTATATCTGTTGGACTTAGATGGACTAGAGGTGTTTTTATTTTCAACCTGACTAACTATGTAACTAGATAAGCCATCTTTAGAGTGTGACTGCTGGTACTTTGAAGAGAAGTGGTTGTGAGGGACTTGCCACACTGCATAATGGAATCCTGCCAGAGCAAGAGGAATATAGTAACTATCCCTTACTCCTTCATATGGGGGTCAGATATCTGGGGGGGGGGCTTTTTTTTAAAGAGGACTTCCAGATCAAGCCTACCAAGCAGACCTCTACATCTATTGGGCCAGGAATGTGGGAAAGAGGTCCTTATCCCCACCCATATGGCATCCTCCACATGTTGAGCGCATGGGGTCTCGTATGCTTGGATAAGAGTCTAGCTTGGATCATGAGGGGACCAAATGCTTTTTTGATTGTATTTTGTGTGGTGTATCATCATAAAATCTTTAACAGGCACCAAGGGTTTGGTAACAATTCTGGGGAAAGCACACATTTATTTTTTATTTTTTGTATGGTTCCCCTTCAAATTTACACCAGATTCTCATGTAAAATAAGGATCTAGTATTGTACAGACAGAATGAAGCAGCTGGAAAATTTAATTGATCAGCAATTTAAATGGTATTTTTTCATTGTAAATGCTTTAGTGCATTGTACAGATGGACACTATTGTACGATGTACATATCTGACCCGTTCAATCGAATGGAGGCACACCAACCCACAACTGCATACAATGTGCGCTGTTGCAGCATGACGGGGTAGCATGTACAGGGTTGAAACAGAAGGTGACTAGGCAACATATCCCCTCCTCACCACCTGTCCAAAGCCTCTGGAAATTGAAACACTGCAGATCACATTTCAGAGGTGTAGTAATAACAGCTCCACGTCTGAACGTAACCTAAGGGTTGTGGTTGAGTTTAGCTTAAAGTGTACTTGTTACATTCAAATCTCAAACCCCTATACACATATTAAAGATTAGTAGGGTGACCTTTAAACCGCTTCCTCATTTATTGGTGCTGTCAATCCTGAAATCTGGCATTTAATGCAATATGCCCTTCACTCCACCATTGTTGTAAGCCCTTCTTGCCCTTTTCCCATGTATACAACCTCTCTTTAACTTGTGCATAGCAGTCCAATTCTCTGACTTATTCAGTCTGCAAAAGATACATAGTCAGTTGGGATTATGTTTCTGAATTACCAGCTGACTTTTGTCCCCATTCACACACTTGCACGATCAAAAAGGTCTCAGAATGACATTTGTTCTAGCTTCTGACCCAATGTCCTGGTTGCAGAAATGTTTCTATTTAAAGGCCAAATCCTTATTTTGCAATGTCAAGTGTTACACTAGTATTTAGGGTGTAACTTGGTGCAAATGGAACCCCTCCAGCCCCAAGTCACCCCTTCTGCATGACAGTGTGCACAACCGCATCACATGGTACAGACAAGGACAGGGAGCTGGAGGAGGAGTCTGCAGGAGCCTGGCATTACATTTGTGATCCATTGATCACAGTTGCAATGCTTTGCAGGCTGATTTGCAAAAAAAAAATTAAATGTAAATAATTTCCTGCAAACATGCATATTTATTATTTTATGTAAAAGGTGGACTTAGCCTTCAAGCCACAGAGGAGTGAGAGGATGGATACAGTCCAAGCACAGGGTTGTCTAAAGGGAAACAATTGCAAACATTGATTCCGATCACGTTGGCTGTTGCAAAACCAGCTCCTGTACTTAGGGGCTTCCTATAGACAGAATACCAATCAGGACACTGTCATCTATTGCCATTGAGCACATTAACTGTCACAGCACACGTGCACACCTGACAGTTACTAAAGGACTGGGGCTTTAGGCCAGGTCTGAACATTTCTCACCAGACAGATGCCACAGTGACATTAGAAAAGGCAAGGGGATCTACTTAATTTGTTGTCCGTTTTCTGTCAAAATTCTTGGTAATTTTCTTTGTCCGTCTTAATGTGTAATTCTTTGCCAGAGGCAATGTCTGCTCTCACCGCTCTGAACCAATCACATTGCGGCCAGTGGTTCACTTACGTCTCGTTCTCATGGTGTTCAATTTTCAGAGACATTTCTTGTGATGCTCTTCAGTACAGGAAAAACCTGCACTGCCACTTTTTATAAGTACATTAATGAGCTCACGAAAATCCCTTCCATTCTATGTCAACATAGCATGTGTTTTTAATACCGTGCACCCGGTACGGAGCAGGGCCTGGTGTATTTTTTCAGTTGTATTAGTGTTGTACTTTGGGTGTGGACAGAATAACCTCATATGCACTTAGCAGAGATGTAGTTGCACCTTTATAAATTAAATCTAGCATAAGAGGTATACAAGATTGGTTCACCAAAAACTAGGCGAAAGGAAAAATAGAGGTGCTGGCCTTAGCTAGGGTTTACACTTTCGTTCATAGACTTGGATTTGGAAAATACTAGGGGCCCAGAGCTAATAATGTGCCCTCACAGGTTTGTCGCCCAAACACCCTCCTCTCCTTCCTTTTAGTCCCTTATTCACACCTGACCGTTTTGTAGCTTAAAGGCCAAAGCTCCAAAATGCTCAACAAGACAAACCACATGCTTTAAAAGTGGTTGTAAACCCTTACAACCAACTTTGACCTACAGGTAAGCCTAGATTAAGGCTTACCTGTAGGTCCAAGTAATATCTTCTAAACCTATACGGTTTAGGAGATATTTACCCGAAGACAGCCACCGCTGTCTACAGCGCATGCGCGTAGACAGCGGCGCACAGGCGCACTGGGCAGGACACAGATCGCAGCGATATGCCGCGAGTGTCGGCTCCCGTGACATCATCGCGCCTCCAGTGAATCACAGTGCCGGAGCTGCGAGACCCGGAAGTCGCTCAGGGATACATGGCAGCGGCGAAGAGGAAGATGGAGGACCGCTTCGGGGGCTTCATTCTCAGGTAAGTTATTCATAATGAGCTAGTATACTATGCATACTAGCTCATTATGCCTTTGCCTTACAGGGTGCGTTTAAAAAAAAAATGTTTGCCTTTACTTCCTCTTTAAATTGTTCCTGTTCACAATTGAAGGTTTACGTGACTCATGCTCAACGTCTGAAGCTCCAAAGGTTACAGGAGCTACTTTTGAAGGAGAAGGGAACATTTTTGGCATCATTGACTTCAACAGGAGAGTGCAAACATGTGCATTACGTGCATTTTTTCAGGCACTCCAATAATAGAAGTTTATGGAGCCAAAAGCTTGCTATCATGCCCTAAATAAGCTCCTGCATGGCACTAAAAATGCAAAAATTAACTTCAAAATGCCTTACAAGTGTAAATGGGGGCTTATACTGTTATTGAGTGTTTCGTTTTTTTTTACCCAAAGATTGAACCTCCGCTTTAAGTGATGGTAATCCCTTGACATGTCACATTTGGCATGTAATTTTTTTTTTGGGGGGGGGGGGGCGGATACCCAGTTTTTAAGGGCATCTAACTCCCACTTCCTTCTCTGTCTCTGCAGCGCCAGAAGGAAGTTCACCTCTCTCCCCTCCCTCCCTGCAATCTTCTGGGACATGTCACAGGTTCCAGAAGAATGCTCGGCCATTCACAGTGCACATGCACAGTGCGTGCCCGGCTGTGAAGCCACACCTGGGTGCACACAGTTAAAATTCTGTCACCATGGAGAGGAGGGGGAGAGGAGCGAGGCTTTGTGTGCCCACATCGCTGGACCATGGGACCGGTGAGTGTCTGATTATTAAAAGTCAGCAGCTACACTTTTTGTAGCTGCTGACTTTTAAATGGGCGGAACTCCGCTTTAAGGTTCTTTCTGGGCTCTCCACTGGTTTCTCTTTTCTGTTGAACACCGTTTTCTGGTAGCTGTGGTTGCTGAAGGGAACCTATGACAGCTGTCCAACAGATAAAGAGCTGATGTCTTGGGAGGAAAAATCAACAGCCAATGGGATGGCTGGCCTACCACTATAGATCGCTGTAAAAAGTTTGGGTTCTTCTCACTAGCAGGAGGAAGAAGATCCTGATTCCTCTATATAGGTCTTTTGTTATCACTAGAGGAATTCCAAGCAGGAGGAAGCAGGTCCTGATTTCCCTATTAGATCTTTAGCATAGGTGTGCACAGCCTAATGCATTAGGGTGTGCATCCCAACGCTCAAAGCCGAAAGTCACGGTGAATGCCTTCCTGTGCCCATAAAATATGCTTTTGGTCTTCCTTCCCCCCAGTAGAGTGCTTTCACACTGATGCGGTGCAGTTTCCTCTGGGATTCAACCTAGATTGACGAGACACCGGGATTTAATTAAACTCTCAGGATGGTCCCGTCCAATCCAAAGACAGTTGGGAGGTGAGCGAATGGGGTGTTAAGCGTGTGCCCAGGCACACGCAGCACACCCTGTGTGAACGCCTATGATCTTTCGTTATTTTGCAAAAGGGGTCACAAGCCGAAGTAAGGCGGTCCTGATTCCCCTATATAGAGCTTTATTTTTCACTGGAAGTAAGTAAGCAGTGATACACTGGACAGATGGAGTGAGCATTGGCTCTGCATGTCCCTCCTAAATGCACAAGTGGCCGTGCTGGTGTATATGGCATCAAGAGAGTTTACTAGCGTTCGTTCATGTTTAGTCATCTGTCCGAGTCATGACCGTGGCTCAAGTAAAGGCACCCTGTATAAAGTACAGCCCAGAAGAACCTACCCCAAGGAATGGTCACACAATTAGTGGACTGTAACTCCCCTAACCTTGTTGTAAGTATTATAAGGATGGGAAGCCAGCAAGGACCAACAACTATGCTGAGCAACCCAACCAGATAGTCCCAAACTACGTAAAACAATATTGGGGGGGGGGGGGGGGTGAGAAAGAAAAGTTAATATAGGTGTAAGAAATGGGGTAAATTAGATAAACCTCCTCCACTTATCATCCTGCCCCATCCTCTGAAGGGGCATTGGTCTAAAGCCGTGTACACACGGGGCGGACTGTCTGGCCAACTTAGTCCGTCAGACAATCCGACGGACAGTCCGTCATACTTTCGAATGAACGGACTTGACCACACACACCACTTTTTGAGCGGACTAATACGCCATACTATCCGCCCTACTTTTGAAATGAACGGACTCGCCCACACACGCGGAGGAAAGTCCGCTCATTTCGAGCGCGTCTCCAGGTAGGCGGGGCCCGCGAAGGAGACGTCGCTGGCCCCGCCGCCTGGTATGGACTTAAAGGGGAACCCCAACGCTGAAAAAAATCGGCGTGGGGTCCCCCCCAAGTCCACAACAGACTCTTGTCCGAGCACGCTACCCGGCCGGCCAGGAAAGGGGGCGAGCGAGCGAGCGCCCCCCCTCCTGAGCCGTACCAGGCCACGTGCCCTCAACATGGGGGGGTGCCTTGGGGAAGGGGGGCCGCGCGGCCCCCCCACCCCAAAGCACCTTGTCCCCATGTTGATGAGGACAAGGGCCTCTTCCCGACAACCCTGGCCGTTGGTTGTCGGGGTCTGCGGGCGGGGGGCATATCGGAATCCGGGAGCCCCCTTTAATAAGGGGGCCCCCGGATACCGGCCCCCCACCCTATGTGAATGAGTATGGGGTACAATGTACCCCTACCCATTCACCTGTAAAATAAAAGTACCAAAAAAAAAACACAACACACGAGATAAAATACTTTATTGCACAGCTCCGGGGGTCTTCCGTCTTCTGGGGTCTTCTCGCCGGACTCCTCCACTATCTTCTTGTAGCTCTTTTGCTAGCAGAGGAGTCCGGCTTTCTTCCTCGCCGCCGGCCTCTTCTCTCGACTTTGGGGGTCTTGTCCCCCTCTTCGGTTCTTCTGCCGGGCCACCGTGCCTTCTTATAGCTCTTTTACAGGCGGTGGCCCGGTCTTCTGTCGCAGCCGTCGCCGCCGCCTTCCGTTCTTCTTCTTCTTCTTCTTCTTCTTCT
Organism: Lithobates pipiens; assembly: GCF_037356315.1. Lineage (NCBI taxonomy): Eukaryota > Metazoa > Chordata > Amphibia > Anura > Ranidae > Lithobates > Lithobates pipiens. The sequence continues at coordinate 313,758,391 of NW_027507784.1, read as the reverse complement.
CCAGGAGATGTTGCCTCGACGATCTCTCCAGCCGGAATGCCAGGGCCGCGCTGCGCGGCCACTTATATAGGGACAAGGGGCAGTGTCACATGGCTTTATGTCACATGGGTTGGTGTCACATGGTGACCCCGCCCCCTTACGATGTCATAGTCCCCATGTGACATCAACCCATGTGACCAACCCATGTGACATAAAGCCATGTGACACCGCCCCTTGTCCCTATATAAGTGGCCGCGCAGCGCGGCCCTGGCATTCCGGCCGGAGAGATCGTCGAGGCAACATCTCCTGGAGAAGAAGAAGAAGAACGGAAGGCGGCGGCGACGGCGGCGACAGAAGACCGGGCCACCGCCTGTAAAAGAGCTATAAGAAGGCGCGGTGGCCCGGCAGAAGAACCGAAGAGGGGGACAAGACCCCCGAAGTCGGGAGAAGAGGCCGCCGGCGAGGAAGAAAGCCGGACTCCTCCGCTAGCAAAAGAGCTACAAGAAGATAGCGGAGGAGTCCGGCGAGAAGACCCCCGAAGATGGAAGACCCCTGGAGCTGTGCAATAAAGTATTTTATCTTGTGTGTTGTGTTTTTTTTTTGGTACTTTTATTTTACAGGTGAATGGGTAGGGGTACATTGTACCCCATACTCATTCACATAGGGTGGGGGGCCGGTATCCGGGGGCCCCCTTATTAAAGGGGGCTCCCGGATTCCGATAAGCCCCCCGCCCGCAGACCCCGACAACCAACGGCCAGGGTTGTCGGGAAGAGGCCCTTGTCCTCATCAACATGGGGACAAGGTGCTTTGGGGTGGGGGGGCCGCGCGGCCCCCCCTTCCCCAAGGCACTCCCCCATGTTGAGGGCACGCGGCCTGGTACGGCTCAGGAGGGGGGGGCGCTCGCTCGCCCCCCTTTCCTGGCCGGCCGGGTAGCGTGCTCGGACAAGGGTCTGTTGTGAACTTGGGGGGGACCCCCACGCCGATTTTTTTCGGCGTTGGGGTTCCCCTTTAAGTCCATACCAGGCGGCGGGGCCAGCGACGTCTCCTTCGCGGGCCCCGCCTACCTGGATACCCGCTCGCGGGAAAAGTCCGCTCATTTCAAAAGTACGGCGGACTGGCACACACACGGGCGGATTGTCCGCCGAAATGCGAGTCCGACGGACAGTATTACGGAAATTCCGAAATACTTAGTCCGCCAGACTGCACGCTGAAAAAGTCAGCTGAAGCCCACACACGAGCGGACTGTCCGCTGAAATGTGTTTCGGCGGCCTAAGTAGGCCAGACAGTCCGCCCGTGTGTACGCGGCTTAAGATTGTTCCAAAATAGATCTGTATTCCGCAGAAAACCTAAATTCGTGCCAGTAGGACTGCGTGTTCTAAGGTGTTTTTTTTTTTCACATGTTTAACTCAATGGACGTGTATCTTTTTTTAACCTAAGGGATTTTTCGCAGGGATATTTGTTTGCTTTTGTGCTGTATGACTTACATTATAAGTCAATAGGAATGCAAAAGGAGCTCATAAAAGCTTACAAGCAGCTCAGAAGCAGCTTCAAAAGAATGCAGAAAGCATCTCAAATACATCTCAAAGAGACTCAGTAAAAAAAACGAGAGAGCTGCTAATGGATATAAAGCTCGTCTCAGACAACTAGAGGTACCTGTTTATAACTGCAGGGGCTCTTATTTACATCTGCTATGGCAGAATGCTGGACATGTCTACATGTGTAAAGCTTTGATAAATGTATGTAGTGCAGGGTTCTCAAACTGGTGGCCCTCCAGCTGTTGCAAAACTACAAGTCCCATCATGCCTCTGCCTGTGGGAGCGATGCTTGTAACTGTCAGCCTTGCAATGCATCATGGGACTTGTAGTTTAGCAACAGCTGGAGGACCGCCAGTTTGAGACCCCTGATGTAGTGTCACAATGTGCACACTCCGTCCCACCCCTTTACCCATTTTTATTGTCCATCACTTTAAAAAGGTGCCTCCTTGGCCAATGGGAATGTGTGTACAATGGCAAGAAGCAGACAAGCTCCATCACAAGAAGTTTCCAAAGCTTTGTAGATATACTATATTACCAAAAGTATTGGGACACCTGCCTTTACACGCACATAAACTTTAATGGCATCCCAGTCTTAGTCTGTAGGGTTTAATATTGAGTTGGCCCACACTTTGTAGCTATAACAGCTTCAGCTCTTTTGGGAAGGCTGTCCACAAGGTTTAGGAGTGTGTCTATGGGAATGTTTGACCATTCTTCCAGAAGCACATTTGTGAAGTCGGGCACTGATGTTAGATGAGAAGGCCTGGCTCGCAGTCTCTGCTCTAATTCACCTCAAATGTGTTCTATTGAGGTTGAGGTCAGGATTATGTGCAGGCCAGTCAAGTTCCTCCACCCCAAACTCGCTCATCCATGTCTTTATGGACCATATTTGTGCACTGGTGTGCAGTAATGTTGGAACAGGAAGGGGCCATCCCCAAACTGTTCCCACAAAGTTGGGAGTATGAAATTGTCCAAAATATCTTGGTATGTTGGCGCCTGTTGATGGAAACTAAGGGGCTAGGCCCAACCTCTGACGAACAACCCCACACCATAATCCTCCCTCCACCAAATGATTTGGACCAGTGCACAAAGCAAGGTCCATAAGAACATAGACTAACGAGTTTGAGGTGGAGGAACTTCAATGGCCTGCACAGAGTCCTGACTTCCACCCGATAGAACACTTTTGAGATGAATTAGAGTGGAGACTGCGAGACAGGCCTTCTCATCCAACATCAGTGCCTGACCTCACAAATGCGCTTCCGGAAGAATGGTCAAACATTCCCATAGATACATTCCTATACCTTGTGGGCGGTCTTCCCAGAAGTGTTGAAGCTTTTATCGCTGCAAAGGGTGGGCCAACTCAATATTGAACCCTACGGACTAAGACTGGGATGCCATTAAAGTTCATGTGCGTGTATAGGCAGGTGTCGCAATACTTTTGGAAATATAGTGTATGTAGTAGATGTGAATAGGAAGACATCTCTAAGTGCCTACACTTTAAACCTTCTACTGGTAGGTTTATAGAGTATTCATAATGTATTAATGGTCAAATTGTCTTGTTTAGTTTAGGATAGTTTTGAGTTAAGTGCTGAAGGGTTAGAACCATTGTCAGGCTGTTATTGCTGTACAATAGGGATAATAATACAATCAACTTTCCTACTTATTAGTCCTGTAAAGTATGCCTCTACTCAGATCAAAATAGACTGTAAGAAAAATAATGCGGACGAAATGCGTCAGTGGACACATGGGTTGTTTTAATGTACTTTTTGGGCCCCCTTGTGTATATGGCGCAATTCTTTCCATGCAAGTGGGATTAGCCTCTCCAATAGGAATTGTTTGAGACTGGTAAGACCCCTCCTCCATGCTTACATACACAAGACATATTTGGACACTTCTTTGTAGGTTGAATGTCAATTCTGCCAAATGCCAGTAATCTTGCATACCATATTTGGTTGGTGATGGTGAATATTTACACCTGGTTTGAATGTCTATAATTTGTATAGCTGTGCAGACATATGTTTCAAACATCTCTTCAAGCATTGAGCAACGTGCTTTTATGGGACATCTATTTTACAAGCTTTGAATGGTGACTAGCCATAAAGGTATTATGTTTTACTAATATTGTACTTGGAACTAAAAACTTCATTCAACCTTATCTGTTTTCCAGATTTTTATTGGTATCTGTGCATCTGTTAGGTAGATTCACCCTCTTTATTTATCCTACCGACCTGGTTTTCCAGTGGGGACAATTGTTCCCCTAATGTCTAAGCAGGGAATCCCCATCAGTTTGAATATATTTCCTCCTACCATTGGGGACAATTATTCCTTTACCTACTGTCTAAGCAGGGAATTCCCGTTAGTTTGGATGTATTTCCTCCTACTTTATATTATGTCTACAGGACAGACAAAGAGAGATTTCTTAAATGGGACAAAGATGACAAAAAACACTTAGAGGGGTTCTTACCCTACTATACTCTACCCAAAATGAATATGCCTGTATAGTAAACCCTAACTATGTAACTATGGGTTCCAAAAAGGTCTGACTAGTAAATGCAAAGTATTGTGTCTTTGGTCATACATGGGAAGAATGTGCTCCATCATGAGTTTGCATTAGAAGACTATAAAATCCATACAACTTGTGACCATGTGGTTGCCCCAGAACAGAAATAAGCTGAGGGGCAGGGGGATATTAGCCCCCTGGGCCAGTACCGATAGAGTATGCTAGGCTGATGACCCAAGGGGGGAGATACTTCACCATTTAGACAGTGACCAGAGTGGGGCCCGCAGTCAGTAAAACGTGGTGGGCATTATATAGCTACCTACTGCCCATTCATACCTGCAATGACAGCTTTTGGAAGAGTGAAGTCCTCTAGCACTGACTCTCTTTGTAACTCTGAGGCCGCGTACACACGCGCAGACTGTTCGCCCAACCTTGTTCATCAAACAGTTTGACAAACAGTCCGCTCAAAATTAGCATGAGCGGACTTGACCACACACGATGAACGAACAGTCCGCTGAAACCGTGCGCGATGACGTGAACGGCACGTACGACGGGACTAGAAAAACGACGTCCTATACACTGCAATGCAACCTTCGGCGTGTAAATCCTTTCTGAGCATGCGCGGAACTTAGTTTGACGAACAAGCCTACACACGAGCGGACTGTCCGCTCAAACCAAGTTTCAGCGGACAGTTTTACGGGATTTCCGAAAAACTTTGTTCGTCAGACTGTCCGCTGAAACTGTCCGCTGAAGCCCACACACGAGCGGACTGTCCGCTGAAACACTGTTCAGCGGACAAAGTTGGGCGAACAGTCCGCCCGTGTGTACGCGGCCTGACACGTAATGTGAACAAATTCCAAGAGCTGCAAAACAAGTTGATGCTGGAATATATGAAATGGTGTGTCACAATAAACCGTATTCTTTAGGAGCATCCACATTTTTCCATGCCTACCAATCAACAATGGGGCACCACGGTTCACTTTCTTTAGCCCAGAGGAAACTTTAGCTACCATGAATGGGCTAGTTGGATATGTTTATCTCCGAGCTAGATGTTACCAGTTCTCTCTTTGGGTACTTTTTCCATTGTTTCCAGTGCCAGAGCACATGGGTCTCAAAGAATTATTCAGGCCCATCAGAAAGGCCTGCAGGACTGGTAGTGAAATGCATACTACCTATTTAAAGTAGAATTCCAGGTAACCCTAACTAATCTTAAAATACCACCCCTCCTAACACCTATGCTTGCTAACCTGTGTAGGGAAGGTGCATATACTTATATATTTTCATACTGCTCTGGTCCAGTCATGTTGTAGGCAGATGCAGTTAGCTAGTCTGCTACTAGGTGGCTCTGTCCCAGAATAGTGTATGATTACACAGAATCGTGTCATCAGGTGTTAGTTCCCTTTTAGTTAGAGCCCTCCGGTAAAGATGTAATGTGTGAGTCAGTGCCCACATATAAGCCAGGTTGGGAGGAGCCCTAATGCAGTTGGGGCATGGGAGCCAGAGACCCCACCAGCAGGCAGATGTAGTTAGCTAGTGGAGGGTCTGGACAGGGCTAGAGGACACAGAACCTGAACCCAGAATAGACTTCTTGACTCTTATGGTGGAGGAACCTAAAGTGGGTTACAAAAGGCCTTTTGGGCCAAGCCAAGTGTTCCCTTCAGTGAAGCTATCACCCTGCATGACCTGGGAGAAGTGTACCCAAGTCACAGGTTACTGCAGTAATCCTGTCTCAGAAAGTCTACCTGCAAGGTGCAGTGAGCCGGACACAGACAACCAGGGCCCCCTGAGTCACCTCAGAAAGAGAGAGATAGTAGGGAAGATGGCTTACTAAAAGGTACTGTGTGCTGCTTTTACATGTGACTGCTGCAAGTCGTCCACATTATGTGATTAATAAAATGCTGTCAAGTGACCCCCGAAGTATGTCTATGTGATGTGACTGTAATGCCATCAGAAAGTAACATCAGTAGAGTGCAGCAATTCCCAACTTTCTACGTGGACATTCCTTCCTTGGGATATGAAGGTCAATGAACAGAAATGTTGTGAGGAGGTCTCTGGCATGGAGATGGGCACAAGATGGCGGAGGGTTAAATCCTCAAGCAGGTGGGTTGTTGTTCTGGTAGGAGAAGGAGCAGGACAGAGAATTGCGCTCTTGGTGCCTTTACTAGTCATTCGCAAGCCCCCTCACAATGTGATTGCTGTGTCAACCAGCGGCCAGCTACAGGGGATAGGAGAGAGCGCTTGACAATGGATGGTAATGCCTGAGCAGTGATGTCACCACGTCACCCATAGGCTCCGATGGCCTACCCGTTGATGGTACCCCTGCTGGTTGTCGCAGAGGAGCAGGATCACATAACAATACCAGAGAGGATATCCCAGAATTATACTCTTAATGTATGAATTAGAATGTAAATATTAAAATGAACATTGGTGCCCCTCTCTTACATCATATTTTTGTGAAAAAAATATTTACGATCTACAGATTCTGAAATTAAGTCTATTTTGGGTTTGTTTTTCATATACATTTACACACACACAGCACAACCATATAGTAATGTGTTCTAGCGAATATAATTGATTAAAATGTTTATTTGAGTCAGACTCTGTGTCAGATGGGAATCGCATTTCTCTTGGCACATCCTTAATGCCTAAAATCCTGCAGAAACTCGACCTCGAGGTGCACTCGATACTTCTCACAGCACTTCGGAGACACTGATGGACTGGCACCCACATTCCAAAATAACATCTGTTGCTTCGTTTTCCCAATTCTTATAAAAAGGAAAGTGAAAATAAAATGTAGCGTCTCTGTGGTGGGAATGTACAAAGATACAGCCGTATTGGGAAAGGATTGTTAGGATAATTCACCAAGTCAGAGGAGACTATATACAAGCAGAACCATGGAGATGTTTGTTATATGATACAGAGAAAACGGTAACCCAATATAGGAATACTTTAGTGCCACGTTTATTAAATGCGCCTAAAAGCTTGATACCGAGATGCTGGCAAACACCAAAAATACTGAGCATATGCGAATGGGCTATAAAGGTTGAATGAGTGAGATCTATTAAAGAAAAAATGTACAGGGGGGAGGATGCCTTTGAGAAATATCATGCTATCTGGGGGAAAATGGCTGAGTTTTAAAAAAAATCCATGGGCTACATGGAGTTGATGGAGGTCCGAGAATGCTGAGTATTGGGGGCTATAAGCAGTTGACATGCCCTTGAAATCAATATAAAATATAAGGCTGATCTGTTGGGAGGTGGAGGTTTAGGGGGGCAGATAAGGAATAGGGGCCGGTTTTTTTTTCTTCCACTTCTTTTGGACTATGGGGGGGGGGGGGGCAAGGAGTAGGGGTAGGTTGTTAATACATTTTTTTGTGAATGGACTTAACTGTATGTAATCTATATTGATGAAAGAATGTTGAATAATAATAAAAAGATAAAATAAAATAAAAATAAGCCAACAGCCTGTAGGTGTAGGGGTTCCAGATGAAGATCCTCTTACTGCTGAGGAACAGAGAGGGCAGGGGACTATGGAGTAACATTTTCTGCCACCTGTGATGTAATATACCTATTTTGAGGTAATATTCCCCCCAATAAGGAAAAATCGTACTTCCTTATTGGAAGCTTTGATTGCAAGCAACAGTATTGTAAAAGCAGGGTTAAAGACAAAATCTTAAATAAAAAGACTAATGTAGCAACCACATCTAAGGACTACCCAGATAGCAAGCAATTGTGCTGCAAGTTTGAAAATGACTTGCTAGGCTATGGCTAGACTTGCCAAGCTTCACAAGTTTGTTGCACAATTGCAGCAAGTCAGCATTCCATTACTTCAGATCAACTTTCTTTGCAAACATTTTGCAAGTCTGCTACAAGTTCTGGTTCAGTTATGTTGTACAGTAGTCATCCCATCACAGGGGGTCACTGTGACTTGCAGATTTCTTGCTGTAGACTCACCACTGCAACTTTGCTCTTGCTAGAGACTTGCCACGCAAATGTGCTAGAAATTAGAAAAGTGTCAACTAGAACCTGTGCTTCAAGTGCTCTGCAAGTGTACAAACTGCCAGTGCAGCAAGTTAACAGACTTACAATTAAACACTGCACACAAATTTGTGACAAGATGTCCTTGTTTTCTGGGTGGTAGACTGAAAAATATTATCAAACATGTAACATAAAGTTGTGTAGCACGGACTCCCGAAGGAGTGGCTGATTTGATTTGGGCCTGCACTCTAGTAACAAAACCCCACTAACTTGCCTCAGTCCCCTTGACACAGCTGTGGTGCAATACAATACAGTACAATATAATATATCACAATATACCTGTATTGTCCTCTCAGGATCCACTGGCTCCACCTGCTGGGAGAAAACAATACTTCACACAGCGAGGTACGTAACCAAAGTATATTTTACTATATATATTTGTGAATAGGTGATTACAACAATTGTACTGTCATCCAACATAGATTGACAGGACAATGAACTTTGGTAAAACAGTTACAAACAGTATCTATATATATATATATGGGAGCTCCCCCTACTTTTGTTGCTATGTGTGAGATCTCACTTAAAGTACTCAGTCTTTATCTTCTGATCTTCCCTAGCACTGGTAACTCCATATAAATTTGTAATCTAAGGTTAAAGCAGTTAAAGTTGAATTAAGGATGATGCTAGTGTTGCTTCCACAAATATAATACAGTGCTTGAAATGTGATAGTAAGTAGGCCTTATGCCTGCCTAGCGTCAGTTGCTATACTCCTCCTCCATAGGACTAAGTATCCCAGCAAGGCCTGTATATAAGTTTGACTAGGTGCAAAGTTTAGAAAACGCTGGGTAGCAACCCGCTCACCAACTGGATTGGAACCTTGGTATGGTAACTTTGAACAGGTAGTTGCAGCTTGCTTCTGCGTCAGCCAGCTTCGTCACTGAGTCCCATTCCGACAGGTGAACCTGGTCTTCCAATGCTCAAACGAGTGTCTCTGGATCCTCTCAGTCCGATCTCTGAGTTGCTGGCACTTCAGGTCACTCGCACAACAGCAGGGTTGCACTCTGTACAGGCAATAGGTTGCTTCCTCCTGGAGGCCTCTGCACAAGTCCTCACAGGCAGGCCATGCATTCCCATGCAACCTAAAATGGCCGCTCAGGGTCCTTTTATCTCCTACCCAGCAAGCAATGCAAGAGAGGGTGTCCATGGGTAGGTCACTTAGCATCCTGGGTAAAGGGGTCAACTCTCCAATGTAAATAACAGTCCCTTCCTGTAAATTGTTCAATGCTTGAAAGCCAAATATCATTTAAGTTCACTTTCAGTATTTGCCCACTAAATGCGCCCAACACTAAGCAATAGAACCTTCCATAGACTCATTATAATGCTAATACACATCAGAAGACAAGGATATCAGCGCTACAGTTAGAATAGGTTTGAGCAATATTATTCTTTCTGATTTCAGTTTTGCTGAAACAACTCATCTCCAGTTTAAAGCCGTGGAGTCCAGCTCAACTACATTTTGGCCTCATACACACAAATGGTGAGATGCTGAAAATATGTTGGGTGTAAAATTCTGGATTTTTTCCCCTGCCCGAGAAGCCACAGGTGTCGTATACAGCTTGCCATGCAAGTAAATGGTTCTACATGACATTGCTCTTGTGAACTCTAAAGTTGCGCATTTGGTACATATACACATGTAGCACCCTGATGTTTACGCAGGGCTGCTATTAAATTTAGTTTCCAGGCGATAGTTGCCTTGGCCGATTGTTAGGAGATCAATTGATTTCCCCCTAATTCTGCACTTTTCTCTTCTGTCAGTAGGTGGCACTGTAGCTGGTGACATTAGATAAGATAAGGGCATAGCAAGGGCAGATTAGGAATGAATGGGGTGTCTCAGCCAATGGGGAGGGATTTTCTTGGGTCCCTTGCCCTGCTGGGAGAGCCTATTTATTTGGGTGGAGTCAGGTGATCGGGGTTCTGTGCCACCTGGACGGCTGTCTGGGTGGACTTATGTTGCTGTCCCGAGCTGCTAGGCCGGAAGCCTGAGGCCTATCCCAGGGACATCTGGCTGCTAGGCTGTCCGAGTGCCTATCCAGAAGCAGGAAAGCAGCGTAGGGTTGGGACTGCCAGCTTGTAGTCCAACCTGAAGTAACAGTTCTGCCGGCCGGAAAACCAGTTATGGTCGGAGGTAGAGGAGAAGTCATCGCCACTGAGGGACCATCCACCTTGTTACCAGAGACCACTGAGAGTAAGCTGAGGCCAGTATCAGAGCAGACTTCTCTAAGCCAAGCAGGACAGCAGAGGTGACACCTGTGGAACATTGATGAGTGCCAAACCAGGGACCTAGTGTGTCAATGGGGGTGACGCTTGAAGAGTATATGTGAGTGCCAAGCAAGGGATCCAGCAGGGAAGCGGGAGTGACACTTGAGGAAGATAATGAGTTCTAACAGAGGAAGAGCTCAGGGATCCAGTGGCTATTGGATCTGAAGACTACTGAGTGATTGTGGGGTAAGCTGAGAACTGTTCATGTCGCAAATAGTTGGATACAATCACAGTAACTTCTACAAGATTGTTGCCATAGGAGACAGCGCCCCCTACCTATACAGAAGTAGTGTCCAGCTGGAGGTCTTCACCTGTATAGCTGTCTGCCTATAGAAGTCTCAGAGTCTGCCAATTAACAATGAATCTGCCTAAGAGTGTCCTGGCCCCAACCCTCTCTCCTACAGTTCTGTTTAAGAGACAATAAATCTCTTTGCATTCAAAAAGTGTCTGGCGCCCACCGTTTCATCTTGCATTGCACCCACCATGCCTTGTAACCCACTCTACACAGAAGAATGTCAGCTGTCCCTGACTCTGGAGGTCACCAGTAGGCCTAAAGGGGCCCGGGACTTTGCTACATACACAAGGATAAACACTGATGCACAAAAGCATTAATGTTTGCAAGAGTACAGCCGCATGGAGCTATTCACTTGTAGGCTGTATGTGACATTTGAGGCAAAATACCTAGAATTTTATGCCCGGCATATTTTCAGTCTCTCACCATCCATATAAAGGAGGCCTTTAGTTCTACCCCAGTTCCAAGCTACAGAACTCAGCTCTGTTCTGTTTTCAACTGCAACAGCTCCTCTCCAGTTCCAGAGCAGTGGCGTAACCAGAACCTTCAGGGCCCCGATGCAAGAAACCATGAAGGGCCCCCCTGAACCCCAGCCAGGGCCCTTCCTTTCCGAGTCCGGCGGTGGAACTCCAGGGTGTGGTCACAGGTATGACCTTTGTGAGCCCTGTAGTTCCACCACTGGTATCAGTAGTTTTTATTTATTTTTTTACATTTTTAGGTGCCCCATTGGGGGATTGTCCCTAGGCAGGATTGGGTCCCCGTCCCCAGAAGAGATGAGGTCCTTTTCTCCAGGGCAGATGAAGTTACTTCCCCCAGGTGAGAAAGGATCCCTGTCCCCAGGGGAGGTGGGGGTCGATGTCCCCACGTGAGAAAGGGTCCCTGTCCCCAGGGGGATATGGAGGGGGTATGTAATAGTGTGTGCTAGCTGCCTATGCTGCTGCCGGCCATATGTAGAGGGGGCTGCATGGGCCCTCTGCATCACAGGGCCCAGTTGCGGTCGCGACTGCTGCACCCCCTATAGTTACGCCCCTGTTCCAGAGCTCAGGGCCAAGCAGATCTTAGCTCCACTCAAACAACATATATCCAGCTCCAAACAGGAGTGTTCAGTTTTATTCTGATTTCAGCTCCAATCCAACTAGTGTACTCATCTCCTGCTCTCGTCTCCAGATCACAGTTCCAACCAGATTTGAGCTCAGTTCCAGCAACAGCTTTGAACTACAAAGCACAGCTTCAACCAGACTTCAGCTCTGTCCCAGAAACGAATTTCCAGCTCCAAGCTGATCTTGGCTCTGTTCCAACAAATGATGTCCAGCTCCAACTGCAGAGCCTAGTTTATTCTGATTTCAAATCAACTCCAAAACTCATCTCCAGTTCCAAGCTCCAGAACCCAGCTTCAAACTGATTTTAGATCTGTCCCAGAAACTCATCTCCAGCTCCAAGCAGTAGCGCTCAGCTTTATTCTGAATTCAATCCATTCCAGCAACTCATTTCCATCTCCAAGCTCAAGAGACTAGCTCCAACCAAATTTCATCTCATCAGCTGACTTTGACTCTCCTACAGCAACCGATGCCTAGCTTCTGCCACAGAGCTCAGTTTTTCTCTGATTTCAAATCCACTCCAATAATTTATCGCCAGCCTCCAGAACTCAGCTCCAAGTAGATTTCAGCTCTGCTCCAGCAACTCATCCCTTGCTCCAAGCATTAGAGCTCAGCTATTCCAGCAATTTATCTCCATCTCCAAGCTTAAGATACTAGCCCCAACCAGATTTCAGCTCATCTCCAGTTCCAAGCTATAGAGACCAACTCCAGACAGATTTCAGCTCAGCTCCAGCAACACTTCTCAAGCTCCAAACTAAATTCAGCCCCAATCCAGCAATTCATCTCCAGCTCCAAGCAGCAGAGCTCGGTTTATTCTGTTTTCAATCCACTTCAACAACTCATATTAAGCTCCAAGCTCAAGAGATTAGCTCCAGCCAGATGTCAGCCCATCTCCTGCAACTCCGATCTTCAGAGACCAACTCAAGACAGATTTCAGTTTAGCTCCAGAAACTCATCTTCAGCTCAAAGCAGCACAGCTCAGCTTCGTTTTGATTTTTAGCTCCATGTGATCACTGGAACTTTTCTCGATTTTAGCTCCACTTCAGCCCCAGCAAGAGCTCTCCTCCTGCTCTACACCTCGTCTAAAAATTAAAAAACAAAACAAAAAAAGGGGAGCTAGTTAAAACACATAAGAAACTTTCTAGCATACTTAAAGACTAACAAAAGCAATTTGAAAATGTCTGGGGCTCATAATAAGTATGCAGGCTTGTTCCTCGTGCAATAATCCTTCAGGGTCAACATTTTCTCTTCTTTCATTCTCCATCATCCTATCAATCTTTGTTTCCTTTACTAGTTGCATTACTGTTCCTATGATTTCATAGCTAAATGGTAAGCATTCAGGGTTTGGCTCTTTCGTGTGAGTCTTCCAATATGGTATTATTATACTTAAGTATTATGGATCTATGTTTTACATGTAAAATATAACTTAGCAAATAACGATGCTATGACAAATTTATAATACTTGTATCTATAGTTGAATCAAAAACAATAAAAACAAATTAAAAGTAACACAGGGAGCTCAGTTCCACCAGCTCCATGACATGGAACTGGGCCAACCAGCTATGGAGACTTTCCAACTATAATTTAAATGATCCACTTCTTTCTTTACAAGCAGCTTTAGTGTTATAAATAACTCCTGAGATTTCATCCTCCTATTTCTGTGCTTTTTCTGTTTCTTTTAGTTTTGGCCTTCACCATTCTTCACAGACCCTAATAGGGAGATATTCCCACTATCCCAAGCCCTACAGTGACAATCAGGTCTCTGATGGCAACTGAGCTTTTTGGTTCATCCTAATACTAGTGGCTGCATCCCCTAGTTGAATGTACATAAGAATATATGGACAAGGCTTTCCAAAGAGACAAGGCAGGAAGTTACTTTCATGGGAGAACTGCAATAGTCATAACCCGACTGGGGGCTGGTGAAGCATCTTGCCAGGGCACGGAGAGCAATAATGACCAAACAGGAGATCAAACTGTCTCACTTCACCTATACCTAGAAGACAAGTTTTAGCTAAAGATTCAATTTAAATGAAAGTCCAACAGCCGGTTCTCTTGATGAAGCGGTTAATGTCGCCTGACCCCTGGGAAGATTGAAATCTGCTTTCTCTACTCTAAACTCCATCCCTAATCCTGTTTTCACCAGTTTCCATGCAATTTATCATAGCTCCTGTAAGTCACGATTAATTACCTCTGGTGGCTCTCCCAGGTCTTTTCGGGGATAAGCAATGAAGAATGAAATTCTTTTTCTGTAACAATAACTGGTAGAAGCACTCACATTTGGCTGAGCTAAATGTTAGGCACTAACAACTCCTGGGAAAAGGAACTTTAAGGGAAATTATAATAGTTTGGGGTACATTTTATTTACATTTTAATTTTTCAAACTTTTTCAAATGATGATGATCAATTTCCGCTTGACCTATACCAGTTCTGTGGACATGAAGATGCAAGAGAACAGCTTTAAGCTGTTAACTCACTGGTATAGGGTACCTATTAGGCTGGCTAAGATTTACTCCACTATATCTCATCTGTGTTGGAGGGACTGTGGCCAGAGTGGTACTTACCTTCATATGTGGTCAGAATGTCCTAAATTACGACCCTTCTGGCAGGACACCCGGACACAAATTAATTTGATACTCGATATTCATGTCCCAGACTCCCCCATGCGGTTCTTGGTACATGTGTCATCCATTCCAATTAGAAAAGATAAGGAGATAGTGGTGCACTGTACAGAAAGGACTAGGATCAGATCACACTAGAAAGACTGAGGTATCCAGTGGCAATAGCTCCACTGGTAGTAAACAAAGGTATCAGGTAATAGAATTGCGCAGGTGGGTATTTAAAATCACTGGAAGAAATTTAAAGATGGTATCGCATATCTGATGTGCAATAAAGTGCATATTAAAACAAGACCAGCATAAAAAAAACATAGGTGAAAGAATATACGTTTCCGTACACGTAGTGTGTGCCAAAATACAACGCAGGTGTAGCAGTGAATATTAGTGGTGGTAAACCCACGTGCTAGAACAAAATAATAAAGTTCTGGTATCTCAACGTACAATCACAGATGTACACAACAAAGTACAAAAGCATTAAACATCAAAAACATATATACCGTATTTATCGGCGTATAACACGCACCCCAAGTTTAGGAGGGAATTTTAAGGAAAAAAACTTTTAGGAGGGAAATTTAAGGAAAAAAAACTTACATTTAAATGCCCATCAATGCAGCCTTATCAGTGTTATTTTCAGCCTTGTCATGCAGCCTGTTCATCATTGCAGCCTTGTCATGCAGCCTGTCCATCATTGCAGCCTGTCTATCTTGGCGGCGCCCGGTAGTTCTCGGCCGCCTTTGGCCCTTCTCGCGGTTTTCGGCCACCTTCGGCCGTTCTCTGCGGCTTTCGGCCACCTTTGGCACGTCTCGGTAGCTTTCGGCCGCCTTCGGTTATTCTCGGCGGCTTTCGGCTGCCTTCGGCCGTTCTCGTCAGCTTTCGGCCACTCTCGGCCTTTCTCATCGGTTTTCGGCCGCCCAAAACGGGCAAAGGCTGGCGAAAGCCACGAGAAGGGCCGAAGGCGGCTGAAAGCCGCCCAGAGGCTCAAAAATCACGCAAAAATCGCGGAGGATCGGCGTATAATACGCACCCGCGATTTTCCCCTGATTTTAAGGGGAAAAAAGTGCGTGTTATACGCCGATAAATACGGTAGTTAAAAATGTCCATAAATATTCCCATTCATAAAAAATCCTAAAGTGCACGGTGTGGTGGTACTTTGAATCCAAAAAATAAAGTGCACCACCACCTGCAGCACTTGACTTTTATATTGAATTTTGTGTATAAGCACCAGCACTTTATTGTGTATAAGCAGTCAATCAAAATGTCCTAATTGCGTTCAATTACCAAAGAAGTTGAGTACACGTGCTCAGCGTCATTTCCAGAGGTTGTCTTTGGAAAATAGATGTATGAGTGCTGCAAGAATTTCTGCAGAGGTTGAAGGGGTGGGGAGTCAGTCTGTCAGTGCTCAGACCATGCACCGCACACTGCATCAAATTGGTCTGCATGGCTGTCGTCCCAGAAAGAAGCCTCTTGTAAACATGATGTACAAGAAAGCCCACAAACAGTTTGCTGAAGATAAGAAGACTAAGGTTATGGATTACTGGAACCATGTCCTGTGGTCTGATGAGACCAAGATAAATGTATTTGGTTCAGATGGTGTCAAGCGTGTTTAGCGGCAACCAGGTGGGGAGTACAAGGACAAGTGTGTCTTGCTTACAGTCAAGCATGGTGGTGGGAGTGTTATGGTCTGGGGTGCATGAGTGCTGCTGGCACTGTGGAGCTACAGTTCATTGAGGGAACCATGAATGCCAACATGTACTGTGACATACTGAAGCAGAGCATGATCCCCTCCTTTCGGAGACTGGGCCGCAGGGCAGTATTCCAACATGATAATGACCCCAAACACCTCCAAGATGATCACTGTCTTGCTAAAGAAGTTGAGGGAAAAGGTGATGGACTGGCCAAGCATATCTCCAGACCTTAACCCTATTGAGCATCTGTGGGGCATCCTCAAACAGAAGGTGGAAGAGCGCAAGGTCTCTAAAATCCACTAGCTCTGTGATGTCATCATGGAGGAGTGGAAGAGGACTCCAGTGGCAAACTGTGCAGCTCTGGTGAACTCCATGCCCAAGAGGGTCAAGGCAGTGCTGGAAAATAATGGTGGCCACACAAAATATTGACACTTTGGGCCCAATTTGGACATTTTAACTTAGGGTTGTAGTCCCTTTTTAATGGCTGTGCGTTGAGTTATTTTGAGGGGACGGCAAATTTACACTGTTATACAAGCTGTACACTCACTACTTTACATTGTAGCAATCTGTAATTTCTTCGGTGTTGTCATATGAAAAGATATAATAAAATATTTACAAAAATGTGAGGGGTGTACTCACTTTTGTGAGATACTGTAGCTCTACTGTACCTGCGGACTCAGTAAATACAAAGTATTTCCTAGATTGACTACAGACTTCCAACCCAATGCAATTCTACTGGTCTATCACTATGAGTAGCCGTGTCAATGGTGATGGTGAATAGGAATGTGTGGTAGGGAGTGGCCAAGCTTTAGCATTACGAGAAAATGCAACAGTTTTGCCTGGTTAGAATGGCTTAGAATTTGCTGCATTGCACTTAAAATCTGTCAGCTGATTTTTTGGGGGTTTGTTAAAGTGGAACGCCAAGGGATGTGATGTAGATAATGGCGTTTGTGTGAGTCTGTATGTGAAACATCACTGTCCTTATTAAGGAAGCATTCTAATTTCTTAATAGGACTGCACCTAATAAAGTGTACTACGCTGTATTTCCTCATCAGACCAATGCCGTCACAGGGGTTGGAGAGTCTCATGATGATATACTTCTCTTCGGCCTTAAAAGAATCCCTAATGTAACCCACAGGATGAACTGATGTGCTTTGCAAAACCAGTCCACTAATTAAATTCACCAGCAGATTAAATTGCCATTTCCTTTCAAACTCAGAGTGATCCGGATTTCCTGAAGCGCATCAACATTCAACATCAAGATTTATGGATACAAATGCCCATTCACACATAAGCATTGTGTTGCTGCAAGCTTGTCGCTCGAAGCTCGATAAAGTACATGAGCTTTGTTTAGTCAATCACACGTTTTTGGTCCCTATAGACTTTGACAAGAGCACCTGAAAAATGCCTCAAAATGTGCGTAATGTGTGTTTATTTGTGCAATTTCTTGCCTCTCATAGTAACTAGCATTCAACTTGTAAAATAAAAACCCTCAAGCCTAAAAGCAGCTAAAAAATGTGCATACTAAATATCCTAAAAATGCTTAAAGCTGAAGCTAAGATATGACAATTTTTACATCTAGCTTGGACCAATGTCATAGCTCCCAACTGTCCCTGATTTGGAGGGACTGTCCCTGATTTGGAGCAATGTCACTCTGTCCCTCATTCCTCCTCATTTGTCCCTCATTTTGGTCTGATCTATATAGTTTTATATAAAAAACGCACTTTTTATCTTTCAGATAGTGTTTCCCAGTGCTAAACCATTCATCCAATTTCTAAATTGCTGCATTTGTATATTTCAAAAGCCAATATAAAGGAATAGTATTGGTAAAAAATTGTGTATTTAATTAACCTTTTTTTGTTAATTCTCCTTTAAGGGGGTGTGGCAGGGGGCGTGTCCTATGCCTACATACATTTGCTAGTAGATGTCCCTCATTCTCATCTTAAGATGTTGGGCGGTATGCAATATAGGTATGTACGTGTGGGATCCCACTGACTGGAAAACACTGTGGTAGGTAGCACTACTACAGTAGTAAGAAAAATAAATCCACCACTCGCAAACAAGGTGAAGGGGAGAGCATATAAAGCTGTACACTAGCAGCAAGTGCAAGAGTACTGTGGCAAGCCGGGCCTTGCTGAATGGAGATCATGCTGCAGCTCTATGTAAACAGCACTGGCTCCATGTACAGTATAATTAAGAGAAGCCAATCATTGTCAGACCGCTACTACAGTGATCCCCAATAGCTTCTGGGTCATGTGCTTAGTGACTGCTCTGCTGCATTGTGAGCACAGGAGGTCACTGGTTTGGCTCAATGAATGCAAAGCCTTCTCTTATTGGATGAGGTGGTCAAGGCAGGGAAGTGACTTCACAATTTCCACCTCATCCAATCACAGAACACTTTGCATTAATTAAGAAAAAGTAAAGTGCGCACACCACAACGACATGTAATATTCCTGACATACCCCCTTCTTTTTTCCAATTGCACCTTGAAAACAGAATCTGCCAGACCCGGGAAAAACACCTTGACCTCAATCTCACAGATGATGACTGGGACAAAATTCTATGCTCGAAACTGCAGACGTTTTGGAGCATGGTACATAAGAATATAGGTAAAATAACCACTTTTACACTTGATTTTACCCCTGGCCATTATCTGCTACATCACTCCTCTCTCCCAAAATCTATATATCATAAATCTTTAGCGTCATCTAGAAGATGATGCATCCCCTCAAAATGGGGCACCTCTACCTCCCCAACGCTTGCAGACTGGTACCATCGTATCAAACAGCTGAAATGGAAAAACGTATCAGTATTGTGCTAGACAACCCCTCTAAATTTACCCACACACGGTCATGATGGTTTCACTTTCAAGATCCTCTGAACACTACAGCACCTCAGCCTACACTTAGATAATGGATCAATGCCGTACAAATTCTTAAGGTATCTCGACTACTAATGGGGCAAAAATGGTGCAGTACTCTACCAGCAACCCTTTCTACAGGCAAACATGGTCTCTCCCCCTTATCATAACATAAACATTCCCCAACTTACAGACTTAAGACTTCTTCACATCATACTCTTTACAACCCTCATATACCCTCCTTCCAAATCCTTTACCCTACTAACTTCACAACCCTATAGTTTCTTGATTTCCTACTGAAGACTGTGACTTGAATAATAACATGTGATATTGCATTACAATTGTACACCTCTATTGTGTTCCAATTAAACAATGTATATGCCAAACTACTCATAATCACAGCTATTTGGAAACCTATGCAAGGTTGTCATTACTCTTGTTTCTCCACAAATGAAGCTAGGTACAGATATAACATCCTGGAATATATTTGATAGGAACAGGATATATAGTAGACATGGGCATCTGCAGAACTGTGCCGCCCCTTTTCGACAATGTCATTATCACATTATGATGGTCAGAGACTGCAGACATAGTACAGCCCTAGGGTAAGTAGTTGATAATGGCCGACAGGCCCTCTTAGCAGACCCAGCGAAACTACGGCAGTGATCCCTCCGGCTGGACGATTGCTCACTCTGGGTTCCCCAGGGGCGACTCTGGTCAGTAGTGTAGCATGTCTGTACCCTGGCAGTGGCTCAGTCTTTCTCTCTCTGGTGGTGCTGGGTAGTGTGCCTCTCTCTGATGGTGCTGGAAAGCATGGCTCTCTGGTGGCGCAGGGCAGTGTAGCTCTCTCTCTGGTGGCACTGGGCAGTGTGGCTCTCTCTGGCTTCTGCCCAGCACACTCCTCATTCTTTGTCCTGTAGCACTCTCTCCCTTAGCTTTTTTTCCAGGCTGCAGTCTCTCAATCTCTCTCTTGATCGAGCTGTAGCCTCCTCCCTGTGGAAAATGGGGCTGCCAATCTTTGGGACTACATGTCCCATGATGCTCTCCTCTCCTAGTCTCCTTTGATTGGCCCTTAGTTGTGGCCAATAGGGAAGGAACGGAGCGGGCAGGAAGCTGGGGGGGAACCTGGTGAGAGCCGTCGTCTCTTCTCCCTGACAGGAGAAAGGGAGGGTGACAGGGGTAAACCTGATAGCCAGCAGCTCACCTTTCTCCTGTCACAGCGCCACCGAGTTCTCTGCTGGACTGAGCAGGGAAAAGAGCCCGCAGTCACACTACACTGATAGGGAGGCTTGACAGAACCTTGATGGTGTAACCCCAATAGTGATGGAACTGTGCTGAATTTAAGATCTGATCCCTGATTCCAGGGGGGCACTTGACCCCCCTTGCCCCTACCTGCGGACGCCCATGATAGTAGACTAAGATACATATCACATGCTATGTTTCTGTTCTATTTTGGCAGTTATGTACGTTGACATCCATGTTATGTTGCTCTTTTTTTCTGTAAAGCTCAGAAAACCCTAATAAAAATTATTGGAAAAGAATGTAAAGTGCTCTCTGAACGGTGCCTGTGCCGAGCCTATGTTCAGAATGCAGCAGGGCAGCCACTTGGCACAGGAACCCGAAGGTAGGGGAGATCACTTTAGTATCAGTGCCTACTACAGTGGTTTCCAGCTAAGATGTGGTTCCCAGAAGTATGGCACACACATACTTAGCCCTTGTACACACGGTCGGAGAATCCATCGGAATGTGTCCTATCGGACCATGTCGTTGGATAATCCGACTGTGTGTGGTATGCATCGGACTGATTCCGTCGGAATATCCATCGGACCCAATTTTCCAACATGTTGGAAATATTTCCCGACCAACTGGGCTGATCGGACATACTCTGATCATGTGTAGAGAATTTTGATCGGACCAAGTGCCACGCATGCTCAGATCAAATTCCTACATCAAAGCTATTGGCTACTAGCCTGAATATAGTCCCATCGTAACGAAATTACGTCATCACGTTCTGAAAGATCGGATTTTTTTGCCAACTTTGTCCGACCGTGTGTATGCAACAGTTTCGGACAAGATCCTACGGACAAAATCCGACGGGCAAAATCCGACGGATTTGGTTGTGGAAATCTCTGACCGTGTGTACAGGGGCTTACACTGGTCCAATATAACAATGTAAAAATTGCCATACCTAAAGCTTTAAGAAAGCTTAAATTCAAGTGTGAACCTAGCCTTAACCAGCCGAATTCGTAGTGAATCTTAATATGACCTGACCCATTTGCTCATACCAATAGCTTTGCACCTATGCGGTGGTAATGATTGAATAGGAAACAGAAGTGGCCGGTCAGACAAACCTGTGCTCTGCAATTGTGTCTTATTTAGCTAAACACTGGAACCTGCTAATGGCTATGGTAAAACGCATAAGATACTTTGATCCATGTGTCTGCTAGAAAAAAACCTGGCCTGCTTGAGGGAAAATTTTCCAATGGACTGACAAATATCCCTTTGGAATGGCAAGCACTGCCAACCGCCAGAGATGTTATCGCCTTCTAGAAGTTCAAAAATATCCCAATAATTGTACAACTAAAGGCAGATAATTTCTATTGAAAGCTCACTACTGCTTTAAAATACAGATCATCTTTTCGGCATATTGCTCATGTCGTAGTTTTTGCACCAGACGTTGTCTGTAGGTTTTCTGTTACAGACAGCCCACTACGCATACCCTTCTGTACAGGTATATAACACAGACACTATGCAAGACCCAAAAAATCCTGGCCAAAATAGCATGCTTGTGTAGAAACCCAATCTTCACTGCTTCCTTTGGGGACCAGAACAATTCTTTATTTCCCGCTTTTCAAAGAAAAACAGACATGATGGCTTAACAGGGGCTGTGAATAGGCAGGAGAGTGTAGAATTCCATCATAGGACTTTGCAGACATTGCTCCCAAAGTGCTGCTATTGACATCACAATAGAGGACTTGGAGTTAGGAGTCCCAGACAGGGACAGAGTCAGAACACAAGAAGGACTAAAGCTGGGAGCAGAGGATCATAGAAATTCTTTTTATTCCTTGCCCTTTTTAAACAGAGTGAGGCAAGGCGGTGGATGCCAGCCAGGAAGGCAGATGCAATATCACTCAGCAAGTTCAAAGGATTTTGGTGTTCCAGCGGGTTGGGGGAGAACTGACACAGTACCCCACCTGCTATGAAGCCATCGGGGATGTCTGAGAACTGACCAATAGGTCACGGCCTTATTGAAGTTTCAGGCTGGCAAATAAAGCTATAAAATACACAAATTAACACAGCTCTGTATTTATTAATACATCACAATGTTTATTTTATTTTTATGAAAGAAGTATAAGTACTTTAATTTGAGTATAAGTACTGTCAGCCTCTTGAAGCCTCTGTACAGCAAAGTTCAGACTGGGAGAGAAAGGGGCAGCACACGGAGCTGTGCTGCAGGTACACCTGTGCTGATAAGGAGCTTTTTGATAGGAGCAGAAAACAGAATAATGTAGCAAGGAGATTAGATCATTAGCCTGCTGCTTCTCCTTTCACTGTCCAGTCACAGTCACCAGAATCACTTCCACATGAAAGTGCATTGCTTGCTCTACAGATTTAAACACGGTCTTTGTGTGTATTTAAAACTCTAGTCTACCAGCCACCATTTATAAATGGTACTGGTAGACAAGTGAATAAAACAAGTCCCCACTGACTTCTATAGCTGTGGCACCATGGAGAAATTCATCCTCAAATTTCACTTGATAAGAGGTGAAGTCTTGCAAGTAATGCCGCATACACACGATCGGAATTCCGGCCAGAAAAAGACAGATGAGAGCTTTTCATCGGAAAATACGACCGTGTGTATGCTCCATCAGAATTTAGCTGTTCTCAATTTTCCCGACGGAAAAACTTTCTATCTGTAATTCTGATCGTGTGTATGCAATTCCGACATGCCAAAAATCACGCATGCTCAGATTCAACTACGAGATAGAAGCTATTGGCTACTGGCTATTGAACTTCCTTTTTCTAGTCGCGTTGTACGTGTTGTACGTCACTGCGTTATAAATGATCGGAATTTGGTGTGACCGTGTGTAAGCAAGAAAGCTTGAGTTGAATTCCATCGGAATTCCGTCGGGAAAACCATCAGAGCTTTTTCCAACGAGAATTCCGATCGTGTGTACACGGCATAAGGCTTTAGCTCTCTCCTCTGTTACATAAGAGATTATAAGGCTGGAACGCTATCAAGTCAGTGCTGAGAAAGGGGAAGAAAATAAGTCACTGAGAGGAAGTAAAAACGTAAATGTTTTGATGTAAATTTTAAGGATGAACTACTCCACAGTGCTCATGACTATATAGGCCTGTGAAGAGGCATTAAGTATGTGTAACTATCGTTGGTCAAAGCTGTATTTTAAAGCTCATTGGCAAAGATCAAAATCCAATACTTTGTTCATGAGCAGTCTCTACTGAGGTGTTTTTTCGAGGGCTGGTTCTGCCAGCAGTCAAGTCCCCTTTTCTGACCCCCTGCTAGCTTTAAAACTCTTTTCTGCTAGGCAGACTGTAGTCCCCTTCTCATTGCTATGTTGCACCAGCCAATCACCATCCTCCACGATCGATTCTGACCCAGTCAAGGTGGCTGCCCTTGCACTGGAGACACTCGATAGACAAGCATTGTTAAGTGGTCTCATTAACCTCTTAGCACCGGGAGGTGGGGCGCAGTTTAAGATTACATGACCACCGTGATTGGCTGTCACTTGCTTCAAAAACTCCCAATCGCTCCTTTCAGTTAAGCAGTGGCCACTGTGCCAGGAGCGCATAGCAAGCATGCTCTTGGCACAGGTGTATTGGGCTCAATTCATGCAAATATGCAGCCCCTCGGAGCTAAAGACCAGGCACCGAGAGGCTGCATATTTTTGTACAGCCGGTCACCAAGGGGTTTAAGATGGCTTCTGCACTTCTGCATTAATGAATATTCAGTTTAACCCTGTCCACAGCAGCAACAAAGGATGAATTTCCACAGCAGTTATCAGCTGATGTGTTGATTGGAGAAATTTGCCGTACAAACGGGCAGAATGTTTGGAGAAATTTGCCGGTACAAAAAATACCGGCTGACATTCTGCCCATGTGTAAGTCAGTCTGTCTGATAGAAGCCTGCCATTCGACTGGAAAAACCAACAGCCGATCGACTCCCGATCAGCCAATGGCAGAGAGCGCTGATTGGAGTGTTCTCCGTCCCCCTGTCATGACACAACTCCTCAGCATGGGGGAGATCACTGCACTAACCTTGCGTGGTTAGTACAGCGGCTCCCGACCAGAGCTGTCAGTTGTGGGTTGCACAAAAAAAACTGTAACGTGCTTTGACTCTTTCTGGGGGACGGGGCGTGGACCACTCACTAAAGTAATGTCATAATGAAAATAAAAAGACAAAGAAGACATACATGGCCTCAGATTTTTCAGAAAAAATAGGACGACTTCAAACCCTACATAACACACTACTGGATACCACCAAAGAAAACATTTATAGGAAGTGTCCCTTTAAGTGCTCATGGACCAACCAAATATCCAGCCATAATAAAGCCTTTTTCTTTTCTCAGATCAGTTTCTGGCTGGCTGCACAAGTAATAAGAAATTTCCTTGTTTAACCAGAACTGTATAGAGTCAAATTTATCTGGAAAATCCCAATTACTAAACCAATTATAACTAGACCATGGCATGCCAAAGATGAAATCTCATGACCTATGCAACTAATCGGTTTATCGTAGCATTAAACCTGCACCGAAAAAATTTACTTTGGTGAATGCCAGCTGAAAAATAAATATACTAAAAGGTAGGTTTCTAAAAGAGAGGGGTCTATGGAACGTTATATGAGGAGATGACTCGTCAGCCTACATCCCTATTGTTTTATGCAAAAGAGAACAGGGAGGCGGGACTTTAAATGAAGTACGCGGAGGGTCAAATGTAGTGTGCCATTATAATTAACATATCTATAATATATATAAAGGAGTAGGACATTTGTCTCATAATTTATATTCAATAGAAAATTGATATACTACACATGTAATTAACCACTTCTGCCCCGGAAGGATTTACCTCCTTCCTGACCAGAGCACTCCTTGTGATTCGGCACTGCGTCGCTTTAACTGACAATTGCACAGTAGTGTGACGTGGCTCCCAAACAAAATTGACATTTTTTTCCCCTCACAAATAGAGCTTTCTTTTCGTAGTATTTGATCACCTCTGTGGGTTTTATTTTTTGCGCTATATACAAAAAAATAGCAACAATTTTGAAAAAAACTTATTATTTTTTACTTTTTGTTATAATAAATATCCCCAAAAAGTATATTAAAAAAAACATTTATTTCCCTCAGTTTAGGCCGATATGTATTCATCTACATATTTTTGGTAAAAAAAAATCGCAATAAGCATTTATTGATTGGTTTGCGCAAAAGTTATAGCGTCTACAAAATAGGGGATAGTTTTATGCCATTTTTATTAATTTTTTTTTGTTACTAGTAATGGTGGCGATCAGTGCTTTTTATTGTGACTGCGACATTATGGTGGACATATTGGACATTTTTGGTGCTATTTTGGGACTATTCACATTTATACAGCAATCGGTGCGATTAAAAATGCACTGATTACTGTGTAAATGTGACTGGCCGTGAAGGGGTTAACTCTAGGTGGCGCTGTAGGGCTTAAAGAGGAAGTAAAGCCTCTGAAAAAAATAAAAAAATAAATACACCCTGCAAGACAAAGGCATAATGAGATAGTATGCATTGCATACTAACTCATTATGAATTACTTACCTGAGATCGAAGCCCCCGCATTGGCCCTCGTTCTCCTCCTCCGAAGCCGCCATCATCTATCGGAGCCGCAATGACGTCACTCCTGCGCATGCGTGCTGGTGCCGCCACTAACGGCATGATCACCGATAGAAACGGCACGCTCAGTGCGCCTGCGTCCGATGTCTACAGTGCATGTGCCGTAGACATCAATGCTGCTATTGCTGCGAATATCTCCTAAACCTTTTAGGTTTGGGAGATATTTCTTGCCCCTACAGATAAGCCTTAATCTAGGTTTACCTGTAGGTTAAAGTGGTTGTAATGGGTTTACAACCACTTTAAGTGTGTCCTAGGGAGTGATTCTAACTGTGGGGGGAAGGGGCTATGTGTGACACATCACTGATCACCGCACCCGATTACAGGGAGCTGTGGTCAGTGACAGTGTGACTAGGCAGAACGGGGAAATGCTTGTTCACATCAGCATTTCCCCTTTCTTCCTTTCTGTGAGACGATCGTGGGTATCCCCATGGACATCGAGTCCGCGGGGCCCAGCGGTCTGACTCACAGAGCCCACATAGGGAACATCTCCTCCAGGGGCTAAGATGGTTTGTTAAGCGACAGCCTGCCCAACAGGCAACCCTCCAAGGGATGGTCATGCATCAGGATGTAATGTGTCCCCATGTGGGGATATTCATCACCCTCAATACCGTACCAATTGCACATGGATGCCCTGTAAGTATCATATAAGGTGTTTTACCCCTTTTTATATTCTTTTTATATTTTTCACACCTGTGACTATAATAGACCAACTAGAAATGCACAATATATCATTGCAGAGATATCTTGCACATGTACACGCTTGCTCCTGATGAGTGACATCAAGTCACGAAACGCGTTGAGCTAACAGATGTCGTGTTCAAATTGCATACTTCATCCTACCACATCATTGTGAATTCTGTTCATGCATTATGTATTTGACTATATCATAATCATGTGCTATCCAATTTTGGGCTTTTCTACATGTGTCATGTGCCATAAATTTTTTGGATTATTTATGTATTATGAAAAAAAAAAGATTTTTATTTTAATATCCTACTCCATGCAGGTATTTACTTATATGTGTAGTATATCAATTTTATATCGAATATGAATTATGAGACAAATGTCCTACTCCTTTATATATTATAGATATGTTAATTATAATGGCACACTACACTTGACCCTCCGCGTACTTCATCTAAAGTCCCGCCTCCCCGTTCTCTTTTGCGCACTGAAAAGTACATGTCACGCAACAACAATAAAAACTCTCCCTCCAATACCACGGCCTAGGTAAAAGGTGGACCACAATGTTGATGTTATCATGCATAGCCCTCATGAGAAATGTTAGGTATAGCATTTATACCTTGCCAGTGTGGTTGAGATACTGTAGTGACTATTCTTGACCAATCAGAAATCACAATGATAATGGTTTTCTCATAGCTCCCACCTGTGCCTTATTTGGAGGGACTGTCCCTCTTTTTGTAACCAAATCCTTATTTTCCTATTTCCTACTAAGAGATAGACAGATAGATTGATACTGTATGTACTGTATACTGTGTATATACTGTATATTACTGTGCAAAAAATTTAGGCAGGTGTGAAAAATGCTGTAAATTAAGATTACTTTCAGAAAGTGAAGTGTTAATAGTTTACTTTTAACAATTAACAACTGGAAAGTAAATGAAAAGAAGAGAAATCCAAATCAAATCAATATTTGGTGTGATGACCCTTTGCATTTAACACAGCATCAATTCTTCTAGGTACATTTGCGCACAGTTTTTGAAGGAACTCGGCAGGTAGGTTGTTCCACACATCTTGGAGAACTAACCGCAGATCCTCTGTGGATGTAGGCTGCCTCAAATCCTTCTGTCTCTTCATGTAATCCCAGACAGACTCTATGATGTTGAGATCAGGGCTCTGTGGAGACCAAACCATCACTTCCAGGACTCTTTGTTCTTTTTTTAGGCTGGGTTCACACTGGAGCGATGCGGGAACGCCGCAAATCCGCTGCGTTTTCCCGCATCGCATGCCTCCCGCCGGCAGTTCACACTGCCCTATGCGGACTGCTGGGAGTGTCAGTGAAATGTTAATGACACCCCCAGATCAGTTCGCATATCGCAGTGCGATCTGAAAACTCGGACAGGAATCGGATCGCATGGTGTGAACATCCATGCGATCCGATTCTGCTGCGGACCAAAAAAAGGGTCCCGTGCGAGTTTGCGGCGGGTGCGATGCAAATTCAGCCATACTATCTGTATGGCTGAACTCGCATCGCACAGATATCGGATGTGATTTGCACTGCAGTGCGGTGCGAATCACATCCGGTTCTCGCTGCCGCAGCGGTGTGAACCCAGCCTTAATGCTGAAGATAGTTCTTAATGACATTGGCTGTATGTCTGGGGTCATTGTCCTGCTGCAGAATACATTTGGTGGGGCGATCACACACCTCCCTGATGGTATGGAATGATGGGTAAGTATCTGCCTGTATTTCTCAGCATTGAGGACACCATTGATCTTCACTAAATCTCAACATTGGAGGTATGTTTTTTTTGGCCGCAAGGTTTATAACAATGAAGACAACTTCTGGCCAAACTTCTCTGGACAGTACATGGGTGAACCTGGGTCCCACTGGTTTCACTGCTGGACCTCTTCCGATGTTGAAGGGAAGTAAGCATAATGTGTCTTTTACCTGCTGCATTAAGTTTCCTTGTCCAACCACTGTGTCTATGATCCTCAGTGATGCCCGATTCTTTGTGCTTCTTCAAAAGAGATTTACCAGCACATCTTGAAACCCCAATCTGCCTTGCATGGGAAGAACTTGCTGATGTAGTAGATGTATGTAGATGTTTTGTGTTGCTGTGCTCAGTCTTGCCATGGTGTAAGACCAGTGTCATGAAACTGTCTTCAACAGCCTCACCTTAGTAGAAGAGTTTGGCTGTTCCTCACCCAGTTTTAAGCCTCCTACACAGCTGTTTTCAATTATTGACTGTGTTTCAACCTACAAGTGAAATTGATGATCATTAGCCCCTGTGTCATGGTTATGCAGTGATCTTCCTGTGTTTGCTTACCTCCCCTCATGTGTTCAGACTAAGAGGCCAGCCACTTCCACCTGGTGGTTTTTATAACCTCTCCTCTAAGCATGGCTCCACCCCAGGCCCTATCAGGGAGCCCTATATTAACCTGTGCACTGCAGGCCATCAGTGCTGATCAACCATTGTATATTCCTTTGTGTGTTTGGCTTCCTGTTACCTGCCGTGTGCTCTTCTGTTGTTCCGTTACCGACTTTGGCGTGTCTTGACTATCCCTGTTTGCCTGTGATCCTGACCTTTTGGCCTGTCCCTGACTATTTCTGTCTGCTTGTGGCCCCGACCTTGGCTTTGTCCCTCACCATCCTTATCCTCCTGTTGCCTACTGTGGGTTTGAGCTGGGAGACCCTGGGGGTCGTGACCTGGAGCCAGTTGCAGCCAAGTCCATCCTCACCACTCGAGGCTCTGGTGAACACCTGCTGACTCTTAGACTCCACGCCCCAGGGAATCTTACGCTCAAACCCCGGTGGGACCTGTCTCCCGTCCGCAGCAGTCAGCCGTAGGGTCCACAACCTTGCGGTGCACTCCTGATCTCTACTGTGTGCACCTGTCACCTCGCCTCAAGGTGACCTGACACCCTGCTTGGTATAATCGGTTAATCATACACCTAGGTCTAATCCTAAAAAGTCCCTGACTTTGTGCAAGTGTACAAAGTGTGCAAGTGTAAGAAGGGTGGTCACACCAGATATGATTTTGAATTTTGTTCTGTTTGTTCTGTTTTCTCACTTTGCATTTTGTAAATTGATGACAATACATACATAGTTTTTAAAGTTTACAGCTTTTCTTTATAATATATATATATATATATATATATATATATATATATATATATATTTATTTATTTATTTATTTATTTATTTATTTATTTATTTATTTATTTTTTCTTGAATCCCAGACCATGCACAAACTTTGCACTCTGCAAGGCCATGATAAAAGAGCTGATGTCAACCCCCCAAACTACCAATAGCATTGACTATTGTGCTCAATTAGCATTTGGAATACACTTGAATTTGGACTCAAACCTCTGGGTTTGGTGCTTAAATCCTCATAGTTTCTCACCAGCAATAGTCAGAAATAAAAAATACTTTTTTTGATAGAGTAAGGGGATTTTCCCTCTCTTCCTGCCTGGTGAAACTGTTGTCACCATGACATTAACCACTTGCCGACCAGCCGCCGTCATAATACGGCGGCGGGTCAGCTCGTTCCCGCGAATCGCCGTAGCTATACGGCGGTCCCTTTAACACCTGCAGCAGACACGCACGCATGTCCGCGGCACGGCGGGGGGTGCCAATACACGTGGCCGACAGCCGCGATGTCTCCACAGAGCGCCAGAAAGGGGATCAGTCAATGTAAACAAACAGATCCCTGTTCTGAAAGGGGAGTAGGGAGAGATTATCCTTTCCTAGTGATTAGGAAGAGCGATCTCTCTGTACTCCCAATCAGTCCCCTCCTCCCACAGTTAGAAACACCTCCCAGGGAACACATTTAACCCCCTAGTGTTAACCGCTTCCCTGCCAGTGACATTTATACAGTAATCAGTGTGTTTTATAGAATTGATCGCTGTATAAAAGGTCCCAAACAAGTGTCTGATCTGTCCGCCGCAATGTCGCAATCCTGCTAAAAATCGATGATCACCGCCATTACTAATAATAAAAAAAAATTATAATAATAATAAAAATGCCATAAATCTATTCCCTATTTTGTAGACGCTAATACTTTTGCACAAACCAAGCAATAGATGAAATTTTTTTTACCAATACATATCGGCCTAAACTGATGAAGACATTTTTTTTTTTACTTTTTTTGGCTATTTATTATAGCAAAAAAGTTGCTACGTTTTTGTTTGTTTTTTCAAAATTATCGCTCTTTTTTTGTTTCTAGCGCAAAAAATAAAAACCACACGGGTGATCAAATAGCACCAAAAGAAAGCTCTATTTGTGGGAAAAAAAGGATGTCATTTTTGTTTGGGTACAGCATCGCACGGCTGCGCAATTGTCAGGTAAATCGACGTAGTGCCGTATCTCTAAAAATATCCTGGTCATTAAGGGGGGAAATCTTCTGGTCCTTAAGTGGTTAATGTATAACTAAAGGGAGACCCTTTTTTTTATAGTTTTGGATAGAGTGGGAAGGAATTAGAACCCCTGTCGGGTTTTTTTATTGCTATCTGGGACCCCATTTGGGAGATTCATCCTCTTTATTTGTCCTGAAAGTGAAAATAAATCCCACATTTTGGGTTGTCACCAAAACAGGAACAGACGGGAAATCTTCCAATGGGGGACACTAGTTCCGGTGACAACCAGAGATTCCTTTCACTTTGAAGGGCTTTTCTGTTTTGGCTATGGGACAGGAAGTGAAGGGAAATCTCCCGTATGGGACACAGATAGCAAAAAACTGTCAGGGTTTATAACTCACCCTTTACTCTGTCCAAAATGAACAAACAAATTGCATTTAGTTTTATTTTAAATGAGGCGACACCCCAGGCAGCAGGGGATCTATCCTTCCCGCTGCTATCCAAAACTGAAAAAAAAAAAAGATTTTGGCTGGGCTTATTGCCTTGAACATGGAGCTATACTTTATTTGGATGTATAGGATGTGACAGGTCCTCTTTTAATTCTGATACTCGCAATAAAGGCGGTATATTCTGGCCGATCATGGGCTGTTTTTATTGGTAATTGTCGCGTTCTTGAAGTTTAATAACGCTTTGTGAATTCCACTGCTGGAATGACAGCTCCTCCCTCCGCTGTGGCGCCAGATTGCCAGAATCTCACTGACCACAAGGGATTTAGTGGTTGTTTTAATTCATCTGTAACCAGAACTTATATAAATGAAAAGAATGCCAAGCAATCCTTACCGACCACGTGGGAAGAGCCGATATACACAGATAGGGGAAAGAAAAACTCCACAAAGCACCATTTATAGCTAAAATGGCGACATCACATCACCGCATTGTCATTTTTTTTTATTTTAGTTTTTTTTTTTAAGTCCAATCAAACTTTCAGTCTCTATCAGCTAAATACATTCCGGGTGCAATAAAAAGTGTCTTCCAGTTTGTTCTCTTTAGAAATAGAAAAAACCTGACCCCTGCCAGCATGCTTCAGAGAAGGAAACAGTGGTCCCTCTACAGAGATCTGACACAAATCAGATCTATAGAAATTGGCAAAAGCTAGAGCTTCCCATACAGCGGGAGGCATTCATTTCTTTTTTCTTTTGCCAATTTCTATAGATCTGACTTGTGTCAGATCTCTGTAGAGGGACCACTGTTTCCACACATAGCGAGGGCATACCTCCCAACATTTTGTGATGGAAATGAGGGACACCTACTAGCAAATGTATGCAGGCACCGGACACGCCCCCTGCCACACCCCCTTAAAGGAGAATTAACTCCATAAAAAGGTTAATTTAATTTTAAATTTTTTTTATTTTTTTCCCCACTTCTATTCCTTTATATTGGCTTTTAAAATGTACAAATGCAGCAATTTAGAACTCAGATGAAAGGTTTAGTACTGGGAAACACTCTTTGATAGATAAAAAGTGCATTTTATGTACAACTATATAGATCAGACCAAAATGAGGGACAAATGAGGTGGAATGAGGGACAGAGGGACATTGCTTGAAATCAGGGACAATTGGGAGGTATGAGCGAGGGTCCTTCTCTGAAGTGTGCTGAGAGGGGTCAGGCTTTTTCTATTTTTAAAGAGAACAAACTGCCAATAGAAATTGGCAAAAAAAAAAAATGTCTCCCGCTGTATGTAGGGTTGCCACCTGTCCAGGATTCACCCGGACAGTTCGGGTTTGGAACCATGCGTCCAGGTTTCAGACTGCCTGAAACCCGGACACGGTATGCAGACCTTCCCAGCAGGGTTACTGGCTGCAGTTATCTAAGCTGAGAGTGTCTGTTACACCCTCTTTCACACTGCCTAAAGCCAGCACCCCCCCCCCCCCAACACACAGACAGGAAAGGAGAGAGGGCTTGATCTGTATCTCTTACTCTCTTAATTAGAAGTCCAGCAGCCTCAGATACATTTGGGTGAGAGGTGCTGACTGCCAAGGGGTGAGTGAGCTCACCATCCATCCCTGTCTGTGACTGAAGTCTCCCCCCTTCTCTATCCTGCCTCTGAGAGAGTACACTTAGGTAAATCAGGGTTCTCAGAGCACCCCTTACATCAGAGTTCCCCTTTCTACCGAAGGGCACACTGTTCCTTCTTACATCAAAGTCCTCTCCGTACATCAGAGTTCTAAGTGTTCCCCCTTAACTCAGGGTTCCCAGAGCATCCCTTATGTTAGAGTCCCCAGAGTTCTCCCTTACATCAGAGTCTGCAGAGTCTCCCCTTACAGTGAAAGGGAACTCTGCAAGTTCAGATGTAAAAGGGGAACTCTGTGGACTCTGATGTAAAGGGGAACTCTTGTTATTAATGTCATATGATTAGAAATGTTATTTAATAGCAAGATTTATCTATAGTTTATACTATAAAAAAAAATTGCTGTGCGCCGATAAAGTGTTCGGGTTTGACTTGAAGAAAAGGTGGCAACCCTAGCTGTATAATAAGCTCTAGCTGGGGAAGGGTTAAAACCCTGTCTGGTCTTGAGTACTGTCTGTGTCCCCGGTGTGAGGATTCATCCTCTCGGTTGGCCCTGGTGAACGTTGTCTTGGTGCAAAAAAGTGATGAGAAACCCACAATTTTTGAGTTGTCACACAAGATGAGGGTAAAATCTTCAAATGTGTGGGTAACAACTGTATAAGAGGTGGTTTCCCGTTGCTTTGGAAAGCTCTTCCCTTACTTCCTGCTGTGTCATTGAGACAGGAAGTGAAGGGAAATCTTATAAAAGGGACAAATGGCAAAAAAAAAAATCTGACACAGTTTTTAAAAGGACCGAGCCTCTTTTTGACACTTAATTAGTTAAAATCTGTTTTGTTCTTTTTCGCTAGAAAATTATTTAAAACCCCCAAACATTATATATATATATTTTTCAGACACCACTATTTTTTTCAACGCCCGTTGCAATACTTTATGTCACACCGTATTGGCGCAACGGTCTTACGAGTACAATTTTTGGGGGACAAAATACACTTTTTTGATTTAAAAAAAGAAGACAGCAGTAAAGTTGGCCCAATTTTTTATATTGTGAAAGATAATGTTACGCCAAGTAAATTGATACCCAACATATCATGCTTCAAAATTGCGCCCGCTCGTGGAATGGCGACAAATTTTACCCTTAGGCTCAGTTCACACAGGGGGCGACGCGAGGCGACACGACTTGCCACGCCGCGACCTCAGCGGCGACTTGCAAATGACTTCTGTATAGAAGTCAATGCAAGTCGCCCGAGGTCGCCCAAAAGTAGTACAGGAACCTTTTTTCTAAGTCGGAGCGACTCGAGTCGCTCCTCTTAGAACGGTTCCGTAGTACAGAACGGGGGCGACTTGTCAGGTCGCGGCACGGCAAGTCGTGTCGCCTCGTGTCGCCCCCTGTGTGAACCGAGCCTTAAAAATCTCCATAGGCAACGTTTAAAAATTTCTACAGGTTACATGTTTAGAATTACAGTGAAGGTCTAGTGTTATTATTTCTCTTGCTCTAATGATCGTGGCAATACCTCACATGTGTGGTTTGTACACCGTTTTCATATACGGGCGCAACTTATTTATGCGCTCGCTTCTGCATGTGAGCTCGGCGGAACAGGGCACTTTAAATTTTATTTTATTTTTTTCTTATTTATTTTACTTTTTATTTTTATGTTTTACACTGTCCTTTAAAAAAAAAAAAAAAAAAAAATTGGGTCACTTTTATTCCTATTACAAGGAATGTAAATATCCCTTGTAATAGAAAAAAGGCATGACAGGACCTCTTAAATGTGAGATCTGGGGTCGAAAAGACCTCAGATCTCACATTTACACTAAAATGCAATAAAAAAAAATTCAAAAAATGACGTCATTTTTTTTTTTTGCAAAAAAAATAAAATTTTTCCCTTTAAGACCATTGGGCAGAAGTGATGTTTGATGTCGCTTTCGCCCTCCAATGCTATGGAGCCAAGTGGGGACCATCGTTCCCTCACTTGGCATCCAGGCAGTGAAGGGAGCAGACGTGATTGTCTCCGTCACTACCGACAGCTCCGGTAAGCGCCAGAGACAACTGTAGTATGGCAGGAGGGGGGCCCCTCTCCCACCCCCCAATAAAAGTGATCTTGCAGCGAATCCACCGCTGAGACCACTGTTATCTGTAATGTATCCCTGACCAACCGGCGGGGGGGAGGGTAGCTGTGGGTGCACTGATTGCCGCCTCCCCCAAAAAATTACCACCAGCCGCCACTGATTAGTAAACAGATATTATATGTAGCGCCGGCTCCTGAAGAGCACGCGCTATGTGCTTTTTCTATTTAAAATTCCTAAAGCCACAGTTGGGTTTTAGGGTTAATTATACCAAATTATGGTTTCAGTACCAGTCTAGCTGGATTGCACTGGGTTCTGCTTGGCCACAGGTGTCGCTGTCACCACTGGCAGGTGTGAGAATGCAGTTTAGCTGGGCGTATTGCGTGCCATTCTTTCTCGGAACCAGCCCAGTGGGAGTGTCATCTTGCTGTGCATTCTGGGAGAGGGTACTTAAGGTACTGACATCACGTGCTTCTGGGTTTTCGGTCCAGAAGATCTTTCTGTCTGCTTGTTCCTGGCCCTCCTGACCAGCCCCCATGGCCTGAGGTGTGGATCCATCCAATTCTGAGTCTCTGGGCTGGACAGCCCGAGGCAAAGTGACTGGGAGGAGGATTCAAAGGTGTTCCGGTGCCGTCTCATCTGTGAAGAGGCCCAGCAACTGGAGAACCAACCAGTGGAGGACTCTTTTCGGGAGAAGGCCACGCATAAGGCTGGCTTCTCAGAAGGAGCCTGGAGGCTCAGTTGAAAGACACCAAGTGAATCTACACTCATACAGTATCACCAGACCGTCTGCGAGATACTGGTACCGTATGATAGCTCTCTAAATTTATCTACATCCTTCAGTTACATCCAAGTCTGTGGCAGAGACTTACACTTTCAGTGCAAAGTGGATTTGCCTTTCGTAAATAACCCCCAATGTCCCTCTGTCCCTCATTTGTCCCTCATGTTGGTCTATATAGTTGTATATAAAATGCACATTTTATCTCTTAAAAAGTGTTTCCCAGTTCTAAACCTTTCATGCAGTCTCTATATTGCTGCATTTTTAACCCTTTCATGACTAAGCCTATTTTTGGAATTTGGTGTTTACAAGTTAAAATCCATATTTTTTGCTAGAAAATTACTTGGAACCCCCAAACATTATATATATATATATATTTTTTAGCAGAGACTCTAGAGAATAAAACGGCGATTGTTGCAATATTTTATGTCACACGGTATTTGCGCAGTGGTGTTTTAAACGCAACTTTTTGGGAAAAGGGACACTTTCATGAATAAAAAAAAAAAAAAAACAGTAAAATTATCCCATTTTTTTACATAATGTGAAAGATAATGTTACGCCGAGTAAATAGATACCAAACATGTCACACTTTATAATTGCGCGCACTTGTAGATTGATGACAAAGTACGGTACCTAAAAATATCAATAGGCGACGCTTTAAAAAAAATTTACGGTTACCAGGTTAGCGTTACAGAGGAGGTCTACTGCTAGAATTATTGCTCTCGCTCTGACGATCGCGGCGATACCTCACATGTGTAATTTGAACACCGTTTACATACGCGGGTGCGACTTCCGTATGCGTTTTCTTTGCTTCGCGAGCTCGCGGGGACGGCGGGCGCTTTAAAAAATTTTTTTTCTTTTTTTATTTATTTTAAAATGACTAAATTGTTTTAAAAAAAAAAAAATGTATCACTTTTATTGCTGTCACAAGGAATGTAAACATCCCTTGTGACAGTAATAGGTGGTGACAGGTACTCTTTATGGAGGGATCAGGGGTCTAAAAGACCCCCCACCCCTCCTTTACACTTCAATGTATTCAGATCGCCGAAAACGGCGATTCTGAATACCGGATATTTTTTTTAAACCGGGGCCATTGGCAGCCGAGTAAACGGGAAGTGACGTCATGACGTCGCTTCCGTGTTTACGATGTGGAGACTGGAACGAAGCCGATTACGGCTTCGTTCCAGTTCCTCCGCAGCAGCCGGAGGCGTCGGATCTCTGATCGGTGCTCCCGATCGAGCGGGAGCACCGGTAACAGCGGCGAGAGGCGGCGGGAGGGGGGGACGTCCCCTCCCGCTCCTCCGGCATAACAGCCGAGTGGCTTTTAGCCGCATCGGTTGTTATGCCTGGATAGCCAATCGCCTGCTGTAAAAAACGGTACCGGGATAATGCCTGCAGGTGCGGGCATCATCCCGGTATAACCCCCGGAAGCCGAGTACGCATATCTGCGTACGCTCGGCGGGAAAGGGTTAAATGTTAAAAGCCCGAATAAAGGAATAGTAGAGTGGTAAAAAAATAAAAAAACACTTGTGGGTTTAACAATTTTTTTTGGTATAATTCTCCCTTAAGGGGGTGTG
Organism: Lithobates pipiens; assembly: GCF_037356315.1. NCBI lineage: Eukaryota > Metazoa > Chordata > Amphibia > Anura > Ranidae > Lithobates > Lithobates pipiens. The sequence continues at coordinate 313,721,133 of NW_027507784.1, read as the reverse complement.
GCAGAGGGTGTGTCCTATGCCTACATACTTTTGTTAATAGGTGTCTTTCGTTCTTATATCAAAAAAAGTTGGGAGGTATGAGCATGGGCACCCTGACTCCAACACTCTACACAAACGATGCTACCTATGTTTTCTGCTTTCAACACATCAACTTCAGAGACAACATGTTCACTTCCGGCCTAATATATACCACCAACTTTTAAACGCCATTGTACTGAGATCAACATATATATATATATATATATATATATATATATATATATATATATACATATATACATACACATATATATATATATATATATATATATTTATATATATTTATTTTTTATTTTATTTTTTTATTTATATATATATATATATATATATATATATATATATTTATTTTTGGATTTTTTTATGTTTTTATGAACACATAACTGGACTGTGTGTGTATTCTCGTGGGGGGTTCTGCTGTAAACCACAATTTAAGAGATGCCACAGAACCCACCAGAAACCTAACAGCTCTTTTTAATAATAATACATCCCGGTAACGCTGTTCTAAATTGTATACAATGTGACGGATCATGTATCATGCTGGATAAATTATTATAATTAAAGATAATGACAGAGAATTTTCTGAGAAGCGGAGTACAAAGAAAAACAATAAAACACTTCTGAAATAAGAAAACAAAAAAAAAAGTGAAGTACAGAAGGAAACGGTTTACAGCGCTCTCACATGAAGGTAAGATTTCATAAAATGGGAATTGAAACAACTGTGAATAATTTGTAGTTCATATATATATATATATATATATATATATATATATATATATATACAGTGCCTTGCAAAAGTATTCGGCCCCCTTGAACTTTTCAACCTTTTGCCACATTTCAGGCTTCAAACATAAAGATATAAAATTTTAATTTTTTGTGAAGAATCACCAACAAGTGGGACACAATTGTGAAGTGGAACGAAATCTATTGGATAATTTAAACTTTTTTAGCAAATAAAAAACTGAAAAGTGGTGCGTGCAAAATTATTCGGCCCCTTTACTTTCAGTGCAGCAAACTCACTCCAGAAGTTCAGCGAGGATCTCTGAATGATCCAATGTTGTCCTAAATGACTGATGGTGATAAATAAAATCCACCTGTGTGTAATCAAGTCTCTGTATAAATGCACCTGCTCTGTGATAGTCTCTGGGTTCTGTTGAAAGCGCAGAGAGCATCATGAAGACCAAGGAACACACCAGGCAGGTCCGTAATACTGTTGGAAAAGTTTAAAGCCGGATTTGGATACAAAAAGATTTCCCAAGCTTTAAACATCCCAAGGAGCACTGTGCAAGCGATCATTTTGAAATGGAAGGAGTATCAGACCACTGCAAATCTACCAAGACCTGGCCGTCCCTCTAAACTTTCATCTCAGACAAGGAGAAGACTGATCAGAGATGCAGCCAAGAGGCCCATGATCACTCTGGATGAACTGCAGAGAACTACAGCTGAGGTGGGAGAGTCTGTCCATAGGACAACAATCAGTCGAACACTGCACAAATCTGGCCTTTATAGAAGAGAGGCAAGAAGAAAGCCATTTCTCAAAGATATCCATAAAAAGTCTCGTCTAAAGTTTGCCACAAGCCACCTGGGAGACACACCAAACATGTGGAAGAAGGTGCTCTGGTCAGATGAAATTAAAATCAAACTTTTTGCCCACAATGCAAAACGATATGTTTGGCGTAAAAGCAACACAGCTCATCACCCTCAACACACCATCCCCACGGTCAAACATGGTGGTGGCAGCATCATGGTTTGGGCCTGCTTTTCTTCAGCAGGGACAGGGAAGATGGTTAAAATTGAGGGGAAGATGAAAGCAGCCAAATACAGGACCATTCTGGATGAAAACCTGTTGGAGTCTGCAAAAGACCTGAAACTGGGACGGAGATTTATCTTCCAACAAGACAATGATCCCAAACATACAGCAAAATCTACAAAGGAATGGTTCACAAATAAACGTATCCAGGTGTTAGAATGGCCAAGTCAAAGTCCAGACCTGAATCCAATAGAGAATCTGTGGAAAGAGCTGAAAACTGCTGTTCACAAACGCTCTCCGTCCAACCTCACTGAGCTCGAGCTGTTTTGCAAGGAAGAATGGGCAAGAATTTCAGTCTCTCGATGTGCAAAACTGATAGAGACATACCCCAAGCGACTTGCAGCTGTAATCGCAGCAAAAGGTGGCTCTACAAAGTATTAACGCAAGGGGGCCGAATAATTTTGCACGCCCCACTTTTCATTTTTTTATTAGTTAAAAAAGTTTCAAAAATCCAATACATTTCGTTCCACTTCACAATTGTGTCCCACTTGTTGGTGATTCTTCACAAAAAATAAAAATTTTATATCTTTATGTTTGAAGCCTGAAATGTGGTAAAAGGTTGAAAAGTTCAAGAGGGCCGAATACTTTCGCAAGGCACTGTATATATATATATATATATAGATATATGTGTGTGTGTATATATATATATATATATATATATATATATGTGTGTATATAGTAGAGTGCCGCTGAAAGGGGCTGACTGGGAGTTCCAAAGAAAAAAACATTCTATCCAAAATCACAGTGTGATGCCACGTACACGACCGGACTTTTCGATGGACTAGGTCAGACAGAACGAATCCGTCGGTGTGTGGGCTTTATCGGACCTTTGCTGTCTAAAAATCAGACGGACTTTAGATTTATAACATGTTTCAAAAACAAAAAAAGAAACATATCCCCAAGTGGGGCTTTTTACCAGCGTGTATTACCTGAAAAAACTGATATATGTATGAATGTGAATGAATGATCACATATGGCAAATAATTAATAACAAATTTTTATTAGTAAAAAAAGGGGACAGGTGACATAGTGGTCAAGAACTGAGCTCAACTATGTAGATAAAAATATAACAAGTTGTATATGTGAACAAAGATACAATCATCACATAGACATAATTAATAAAAGTACAAAAAAAAAAAAAAATAATATATAGACCCTTTACGCGTTTCGACCCACTCGGGGGTCTTCTTCAGAAGGATTTTTTATCTATATATAAAAGAAGGAAGGAAAAAAGTAGGCATAAATAAACATTCATGCATGATGCACTGTACTAGACTAGACAACCTCTGCTGTAGGCAGAATATACATCAAACTATGCACGATTGCACATTTAACAGCCAAATAGTATATATTGTATGATAAATACCTAAATTGTTCACATATGGAGTCCTCTTTGGAACACAGAACTGAAGTCCGCTACTTCTCTCATATCCCTCACAGATGCATCACACTTGTGTGGTTGGAAGAAAGCCGCTAGCTTCGCCCAAAAGGGGGAAGTAAGGGAACTAGGTCCGAGGGGTAAGTGACTTACAGGGGGTCACATCCCTATTACACCTTCCAATAGGAAACAGTGGAGGAGAATATAGGTATAGACGGTCACAGGTGAAAAAGAGGGACAACCTACAATAAAAAATATAAGAGAGTAAAGATATATCGATATGTACAAAAACCCCCTGTATGGGGACTATTGCCTCCTATATGAGGAGATAGAAAACATACCCATATATAGTATTCAAAATACATGGGTATGAAAAAATACCCTATTGAGTAACATAGGGTATTATGCCACGTATAAAGTGCTATATCGAATTAGAAAGGTGTTAAAGAACAAGAGGTTGAAAATACCCACAAGGGGTCAAAGGGGCCCAAAATCAAGAATCAACAGCAAAAGGTACCAGTGAGGAAAGGGAAAAGGTGAAAAATTAAATCAAACATGTGTCAAAAAAAGGGGCATGCCACAACAAATTAGTGATGAGAAAAAAGAAAAAAGAAAAAAGAAGAAAGGGGAAAAAAAAAGGGGAAAAAAAGAAAAAGAAAGGAAGAAAAGAGGAAAAATGTCTAAAAAAAACAAATATAAAGGTGAGATAGTGGTAGAAAGTGCACCAGTGCTACAGAGGCTATTGTGTCATAACTTAACACCAGTGATACTAAGGTAAAAATATATATATATACCTGTATATGGTTTCAGGTGGGTGCACATAAAGTGCGGGGCCCAATGAGGGCAATATAATAATAAAAGTGACGGAGTATAAAAAAAACAAGCAATAAGCTTTGCAGTAAAGCCCCTCACAATCCCATGTAATCGTGGGGCAAGAGGGGTTTCATATCTGCAAGTGAGAAATAATATCATAATTATTATGCTCCTATAAGCAAAATTGAATGTGAAATAATGCAGTGTAGTGATGAAGTATTAGGAATTAAATAGTGCAGTAACTTACCCTGACACGTGGAGAGAGTGCAAATGCTGGCTATTGGTAGGCAAAGTAGAGAGATACTGCAGAAAGGAGATTTAAATACCTTGTATGACCCTGGGTATGATTATCCCCCTTCATGTGTTTCACCTGTCACGTCGTGACCTTTTGGTCGCCATATTGGCCGACCGGAAGTGGTCCCCTCGGCGTTCCGGAAGTGACCTTCCCAACATGGCGGGAGGTGCACGGTAGCGTCGCACCGGCGTGACGTAGGCACGTCGCGTCGCACGCGTATGACGCGCGTGCGCAACGAGGCGCCGAGTCCGGTACCGTTCCGGAATGCCGCCGACCAGATATATTGCCCCGGGATGGCGGGTGGCGCCTACCCGCACCTAACCCGGGGCGCATCGGGGGGAAGCATGTGTGCACCCATGCTGCCCCCCTCTTCTGGTCGGGAAGCCACGCCCCAAGGATCCGCCCTATAGTCGGCTGTATAGGCCAAGTGATAGCGATAGCACCATCTAGTGGGGAAAAAAGGGAAGTGCAGTCAAACCTTCAGCTGTGCAATATCTAAGCAGTTGGATAACATACAGCGTATCAAAAGCAATATTGAATAAAAAACTTTTCATACATAATATAATCAGTACGTGTAGTTCACAGGTAATCCGGGTATACATAAGAGAAAAGAAAATCTACTGATTAATATATATAGAGCATGGCAGATCAATTGTAAGATGATACAGATAGGTTTATTCCATTATCATGTCACACATAAAAAGATACATATCACTCAAATCAAAAACAGAGCAGAGAGACGGTCGGGTATCGAAGGATGGGAAAGAAATTTGGTAAAATGTCTATATGTGTATAGGCATATACACATTTATAGCGTATCAACTATACAAATGCCTACAGGGGCAAAAACAGAAAAACCCCCGAACATATAATAAAGGTACAGAAAGACCAAATAACCAAGACCAAAACCCAGGCATCGCCGAAAGATGTTTATATTGCAACGGAGATGTGGAGGACATGTGGCAAACTAACCCGACCTTATTGTGTTTTGCCTGAAATAAAACCTTTCAAAAAAGGAGCAAATGATATAGCTTCATTTAAACCAGGAGAGATGGTCGCATTTAATTTAAAGATCCACCTCTGTTCGAGTTGGAGAAGGGCCTTGTTCCAATCTCCTCCTCGATTCGGGATATGTATGCGATCTAAGGCAACAAAGGAAATTATGGGCATCTTGTAGTTATGTGTGGTTACCACATGGCGTCCAAGGGGTACGTAGAAGTTACCGATCTCCATGTGATAAACGTGTTTGGCTACCCTTCTGTGTAGTTCCAGCTTAGTTTTTCCTACATAATACGCCCCACACTCACATTGCATGAGGTACACGACCCCACGGGTCTGGCAATTGACAAAATGGGACGGGCGAAAAATTCGACCGTTCGGAAGACGGAAGACTTTTTCTCGTTTGATATACCTACAAGAAGAGCAATGCCCACAGGGGAATGAGCCCAAGATTGTGCAGTGCCCTGCTCTCTTTGCTTCGTCTCTATATTCGCTTTGTACCAGTTTATCGCGCAAAGAGGTGGCACGTCTGTAAGTGATTGAAGGATGTCTAGAAACTAATTTCCCAATTTTTTGATCGTCCCTCAATATAGGCCAGTGTTTCTGAATAATGTGGCGAATCGGGGCATGCTGTCTAAAGAAGCGAAGGATGACCCTGGCCGTACATGTGTCGGGGCCATTCTTTAATGCCTTCGGATGTAAAAGGTCACTGCGAGATTGTACTAGTGACCGATTATATGCCTTACGTAGACATGATCGACTATAGCCGCGGGCTAGGAGTCTTGTCTGTAGTTGAGCGGCTTCAGTCCTGAAAAGAGCATCATCAGAGCAATTCCTGCGTAACCGCAGGTATTGACCATAAGGTATAGACTTTTTCAAAAATGTTGGATGGAAACTATCTGCATGGAGTATAGTATTCCCTGCGGTATTTTTACGATACAAAGTGGTGGAGATTGAGTTGGTAGAAGAACGTCCAATTTTGATATCCAAAAAGGTAATCAGATCACGATTGTATGATATGGTAAATTTTAGGTTGTAATCATTTACATTAATGAGAGATACAAATTCAAGTAAGAGCTCCTCCGTACCCTCCCATATGACGAAAATGTCATCGATATAGCGTCGCCACAAACGAATGTGGCGCGCAAAATCGACGAGTCTCCCGCCACATAGGAGGGATTCCTCCCACTCCCCCAGGTACAGATTGGCGTAGGCCGGGGCACAACATGTGCCCATGGCCACGCCCTGCACCTGGAGGTAGTGGGAGTTGTTAAATGCAAAATGATTATGATGTAAAATGTATTCCAGTCCCTGAGTGATGAAATCACTCAGGCTCTGGTCATACAATTCCCTTAGTTGTAGGATTTTCCGTATAGCTGCAATCCCCTTAGTATGGGGTATCGAGCTATAGAGGGCTTCCACATCAATTGCTACCAGCCAAGTATTGCTTGATAGCGTTACATTGTCGAGGATTTGCAATAGATGTATGGTATCCTTAACAAATGACGGCATCTCCATAACCAGGGGTTGCAAAAAAGAGTCAATTAATTTGCTGAGGTTTTCAGTTAACCCCCCTCTCCCTGAGATTATGGGTCTGCCAGGCGGATAAAGTGGATTTTTGTGAATTTTAGGGAGACAGTAGAAGGTGGCTTCTTTGGGAAACTTAGTGTTAATGAAAAGATGTTGATCCTGGGTGATACTGCCTACTTGCAATGCTTTATCTATCAGTTCATAAAATTCTTGATGATAGGTTGATATTACCCTGGTAGGGATAGTTTGATACCAATCAGCATTGTCTAGTATGTCCTGGCACATGCTGACATAATCAGCATTATCCATTAATACCACATTTCCCCCCTTATCGGAGGGTTTGATGGTAATGTTCACATTGTTCCCTAATGATTGAATGGCTTTGTACTCTTCACTAGTCAAATTCTCAGGGTGAGTTTGCTTACGGCGAAGTTTGGAGATGTCCCTCAACACTTGTTTGACGAAGATCTCGATACATGGGTTTAAACTCAAAGGGGGAAAGGAACCTGAGGGTTTTTTTAAGTTTGAATGGTGCTTCCTTACATCAGTAGTATTTTCTAAGAGGGATTCCAAATCGACCATATCGATTAAATCCAAGGTGCTATTTTCCTCATATAGTAATGTTAAGTCACGTAAGGCTCTAAGTTCTCTCATGCCTAATTTGGGTGTTTCATGCTCCTCATCGTCGACAATCTCCTTCGCATGCAGGCTCTGAAGGAGGAGCCTACGTGCGAAGAGTTGGATGTCGGTTGTCACCTCAAAAATATCAAATTCTTCCTGTGGACAAAACGTGAGACCTCGTGAGAGTACATTTGCTTCTATTGGAGTCATAGTGTGAGATGACAGATTAATTACACTCATGGATTCAATGGAATTCTGGTGACAAATGTGTCCAGGTTGCCCAGTCCCCTGTTGTTTGGGGGAAGGGGGGGCCCCCGTATGGCATTTAAAGTATTAGATTTAGTCTCTGAAATCTGTTCCATAGCAATTGTGTCCCCCCTTGATTGTAATATATTCGTGGCATCCTGGATCCCTGATCTATTGTGCTCATTGGGAAGTTCATTAGTAGACTTAATTCCACTGGAATTCAGTGTTAGGGCCTGTTTGTTATCAGGTTTTGCTTGAGTCTCCCCAATATTACGTTTTTTCCTATCTTGATCGGGTGAGTCTCTATTATAATTTCTCTTAGGTTTCCTTCGCCCTTTGTTTAGTGTGGTAGATTTGGAGTGGCCGGTGGATGCACTATTGGATTGCGGCGCATCTATTTCCTTGTTGTGAGCGTATTTAGTTGTATTACCTTTTGAAAAGGATGTGCTCATATTCCATTTATAAGCCCGGCCTTCAGAGAAGATCGATTTGTCCCTCCAAAACTTAATTTCCTTTTTGCGCAGGATATCACGGTTGAAGGTCTGCAGGCCCTCATCGAGTTTGGTCCGCAGATCCGAAAAACGCGCACTGTGCAAAAAGGGTTTAAGGGCAATTTCCAAACAATTAATCTCACCATCAAGGACTACTACTTGTCTATTGTACTCCTTGATGAGAATAACCATCATTTGTTGGGAACATGTTTTTAGGTTTTCTTCCCATTCCATCCTACATTCATTGCCAATGTGATCCATATTTGGAAAGATCTGGACCCGAAGTCCTAGAGGGTTAATGTTGTTTTCAATGTATCTCTCAAATGATTTGATGTGCCAGAAAAGTGCCGACTTCTTTTCTAGCACTTTAGTAAGTTTAGAGAAAAGAGCAGAGATTTCCGTCTCTGCTCGATCCCCATTTTCAAACTCAGTTTCATAGCTGGACATTAAATTATTCCAATCATCACCTTGAAAGCTATTCATATTAACAACAAAATATAAAAAACAATCCACAAAAGATAATGCCAAATACAATGATATCAAATCAAGTAGAGCTCATGTCCCGGACCTCATATGTTACCGAATGGGGAAGGGTGTTTAACCACCCAAATTTTGAGAAAAAAAAGATTGAACGATAACACCCCAGTACAGGGTCAGAGGGCGCTGATCACCCCTAGTATATTGAAAAACAAAAAAAGAAACATATCCCCAAGTGGGGCTTTTTACCAGCGTGTATTACCTGAAAAAACTGATATATGTATGAATGTGAATGAATGATCACATATGGCAAATAATTAATAACAAATTTTTATTAGTAAAAAAAGGGGACAGGTGACATAGTGGTCAAGAACTGAGCTCAACTATGTAGATAAAAATATAACAAGTTGTATATGTGAACAAAGATACAATCATCACATAGACATAATTAATAAAAGTACAAAAAAAAAAAAAAAATAATATATAGACCCTTTACGCGTTTCGACCCACTCGGGGGTCTTCTTCAGAAGGATTTTTTATCTATATATAAAAGAAGGAAGGAAAAAAGTAGGCATAAATAAACATTCATGCATGATGCACTGTACTAGACTAGACAACCTCTGCTGTAGGCAGAATATACATCAAACTATGCACGATTGCACATTTAACAGCCAAATAGTATATATTGTATGATAAATACCTAAATTGTTCACATATGGAGTCCTCTTTGGAACACAGAACTGAAGTCCGCTACTTCTCTCATATCCCTCACAGATGCATCACACTTGTGTGGTTGGAAGAAAGCCGCTAGCTTCGGCTACTTGGCTGGTAGCAATTGATGTGGAAGCCCTCTATAGCTCGATACCCCATACTAAGGGGATTGCAGCTATACGGAAAATCCTACAACTAAGGGAATTGTATGACCAGAGCCTGAGTGATTTCATCACTCAGGGACTGGAATACATTTTACATCATAATTATTTTGCATTTAACAACTCCCACTACCTCCAGGTGCAGGGCGTGGCCATGGGCACATGTTGTGCCCCGGCCTACGCCAATCTGTACCTGGGGGAGTGGGAGGAATCCCTCCTATGTGGCGGGAGACTCGTCGATTTTGCGCGCCACATTCGTTTGTGGCGACGCTATATCGATGACATTTTCGTCATATGGGAGGGTACGGAGGAGCTCTTACTTGAATTTGTATCTCTCATTAATGTAAATGATTACAACCTAAAATTTACCATATCATACAATCGTGATCTGATTACCTTTTTGGATATCAAAATTGGACGTTCTTCTACCAACTCAATCTCCACCACTTTGTATCGTAAAAATACCGCAGGGAATACTATACTCCATGCAGATAGTTTCCATCCAACATTTTTGAAAAAGTCTATACCTTATGGTCAATACCTGCGGTTACGCAGGAATTGCTCTGATGATGCTCTTTTCAGGACTGAAGCCGCTCAACTACAGACAAGACTCCTAGCCCGCGGCTATAGTCGATCATGTCTACGTAAGGCATATAATCGGTCACTAGTACAATCTCGCAGTGACCTTTTACATCCGAAGGCATTAAAGAATGGCCCCGACACATGTACGGCCAGGGTCATCCTTCGCTTCTTTAGACAGCATGCCCCGATTCGCCACATTATTCAGAAACACTGGCCTATATTGAGGGACGATCAAAAAATTGGGAAATTAGTTTCTAGACATCCTTCAATCACTTACAGACGTGCCACCTCTTTGCGCGATAAACTGGTACAAAGCGAATATAGAGACGAAGCAAAGAGAGCAGGGCACTGCACAATCTTGGGCTCATTCCCCTGTGGGCATTGCTCTTCTTGTAGGTATATCAAACGAGAAAAAGTCTTCCGTCTTCCGAACGGTCGAATTTTTCGCCCGTCCCATTTTGTCAATTGCCAGACCCGTGGGGTCGTGTACCTCATGCAATGTGAGTGTGGGGCGTATTATGTAGGAAAAACTAAGCTGGAACTACACAGAAGGGTAGCCAAACACGTTTATCACATGGAGATCGGTAACTTCTACGTACCCCTTGGACGCCATGTGGTAACCACACATAACTACAAGATGCCCATAATTTCCTTTGTTGCCTTAGATCGCATACATATCCCGAATCGAGGAGGAGATTGGAACAAGGCCCTTCTCCAACTCGAACAGAGGTGGATCTTTAAATTAAATGCGACCATCTCTCCTGGTTTAAATGAAGCTATATCATTTGCTCCTTTTTTGAAAGGTTTTATTTCAGGCAAAACACAATAAGGTCGGGTTAGTTTGCCACATGTCCTCCACATCTCCGTTGCAATATAAACATCTTTCGGCGATGCCTGGGTTTTGGTCTTGGTTATTTGGTCTTTCTGTACCTTTATTATATGTTCGGGGGTTTTTCTGTTTTTGCCCCTGTAGGCATTTGTATAGTTGATACGCTATAAATGTGTATATGCCTATACACATATAGACATTTTACCAAATTTCTTTCCCATCCTTCGATACCCGACCGTCTCTCTGCTCTGTTTTTGATTTGAGTGATATGTATCTTTTTATGTGTGACATGATAATGGAATAAACCTATCTGTATCATCTTACAATTGATCTGCCATGCTCTATATATATTAATCAGTAGATTTTCTTTTCTCTTATGTATACCCGGATTACCTGTGAACTACACGTACTGATTATATTATGTATGAAAAGTTTTTTATTCAATATTGCTTTTGATACGCTGTATGTTATCCAACTGCTTAGATATTGCACAGCTGAAGGTTTGACTGCACTTCCCTTTTTTCCCCACTAGATGGTGCTATCGCTATCACTTGGCCTATACAGCCGACTATAGGGCGGATCCTTGGGGCGTGGCTTCCCGACCAGAAGAGGGGGGCAGCATGGGTGCACACATGCTTCCCCCCGATGCGCCCCGGGTTAGGTGCGGGTAGGCGCCACCCGCCATCCCGGGGCAATATATCTGGTCGGCGGCATTCCGGAACGGTACCGGACTCGGCGCCTCGTTGCGCACGCGCGTCATACGCGTGCGACGCGACGTGCCTACGTCACGCCGGTGCGACGCTACCGTGCACCTCCCGCCATGTTGGGAAGGTCACTTCCGGAACGCCGAGGGGACCACTTCCGGTCGGCCAATATGGCGACCAAAAGGTCACGACGTGACAGGTGAAACACATGAAGGGGGATAATCATACCCAGGGTCATACAAGGTATTTAAATCTCCTTTCTGCAGTATCTCTCTACTTTGCCTACCAATAGCCAGCATTTGCACTCTCTCCACGTGTCAGGGTAAGTTACTGCACTATTTAATTCCTAATACTTCATCACTACACTGCATTATTTCACATTCAATTTTGCTTATAGGAGCATAATAATTATGATATTATTTCTCACTTGCAGATATGAAACCCCTCTTGCCCCACGATTACATGGGATTGTGAGGGGCTTTACTGCAAAGCTTATTGCTTGTTTTTTTTATACTCCGTCACTTTTATTATTATATTGCCCTCATTGGGCCCCGCACTTTATGTGCACCCACCTGAAACCATATACAGGTATATATATATATTTTTACCTTAGTATCACTGGTGTTAAGTTATGACACAATAGCCTCTGTAGCACTGGTGCACTTTCTACCACTATCTCACCTTTATATTTGTTTTTTTTAGACATTTTTCCTCTTTTCTTCCTTTCTTTTTCTTTTTTTCCCCTTTTTTTTCCCCTTTCTTCTTTTTTCTTTTTTCTTTTTTCTCATCACTAATTTGTTGTGGCATGCCCCTTTTTTGACACATGTTTGATTTAATTTTTCACCTTTTCCCTTTCCTCACTGGTACCTTTTGCTGTTGATTCTTGATTTTGGGCCCCTTTGACCCCTTGTGGGTATTTTCAACCTCTTGTTCTTTAACACCTTTCTAATTCGATATAGCACTTTATACGTGGCATAATACCCTATGTTACTCAATAGGGTATTTTTTCATACCCATGTATTTTGAATACTATATATGGGTATGTTTTCTATCTCCTCATATAGGAGGCAATAGTCCCCATACAGGGGGTTTTTGTACATATCGATATATCTTTACTCTCTTATATTTTTTATTGTAGGTTGTCCCTCTTTTTCACCTGTGACCGTCTATACCTATATTCTCCTCCACTGTTTCCTATTGGAAGGTGTAATAGGGATGTGACCCCCTGTAAGTCACTTACCCCTCGGACCTAGTTCCCTTACTTCCCCCTTTTGGGCGAAGCTAGCGGCTTTCTTCCAACCACACAAGTGTGATGCATCTGTGAGGGATATGAGAGAAGTAGCGGACTTCAGTTCTGTGTTCCAAAGAGGACTCCATATGTGAACAATTTAGGTATTTATCATACAATATATACTATTTGGCTGTTAAATGTGCAATCGTGCATAGTTTGATGTATATTCTGCCTACAGCAGAGGTTGTCTAGTCTAGTACAGTGCATCATGCATGAATGTTTATTTATGCCTACTTTTTTCCTTCCTTCTTTTATATATAGATAAAAAATCCTTCTGAAGAAGACCCCCGAGTGGGTCGAAACGCGTAAAGGGTCTATATATTATTTTTTTTTTTTTTTTGTACTTTTATTAATTATGTCTATGTGATGATTGTATCTTTGTTCACATATACAACTTGTTATATTTTTATCTACATAGTTGAGCTCAGTTCTTGACCACTATGTCACCTGTCCCCTTTTTTTACTAATAAAAATTTGTTATTAATTATTTGCCATATGTGATCATTCATTCACATTCATACATATATCAGTTTTTTCAGGTAATACACGCTGGTAAAAAGCCCCACTTGGGGATATGTTTCTTTTTTTGTTTTTCAATATACTAGGGGTGATCAGCGCCCTCTGACCCTGTACTGGGGTGTTATCGTTCAATCTTTTTTTTCTTATAACATGTTTCAAATCTTTCCAACAGACTCGAGTCCAGACAAAAAATCAGTTCGTCTGTATGCTAGTCCAACTGACGAAAACCGACGCTAGGGCAACTATTGGCTGCCGGCTATGAACTTCCTTATTCTAGTCTGGTCATACGTCATCACGTTCGAATCCTTCGGACTTTGGTGCGCTTGTGTGTGGCCAAATTCGTTCGTTCGGGAAGACCGTCGGACCTAGTCCGTCGAAAAGTCCGGTCGCGTGTACAGGGCATAAGGAGTCATTTGTAGAAGAACTGCAGAGTTTAATTTGATTGTATTTTACCTTCCCTGGTTCCTCCTTTCCATCCTCTGCTGATGAAATGTTTAAATAAAACCTTTCCATTTTCATTGCATGCCTTATTTATAGCCAGTGATGTCATCACTGGGTCTCTGTGCTCCTGTATGCAATGAATTTAGATCGAGGCTTGGTGGGAGAGACCAGCAGGGTGCTGTATATAACTTCCTCAAAAAAATCAAGTACCCTGCCTTAGAACCCTCAACCTGATGCAAACAATGAGCTGGCTCTTGGGAGGATTTATGCAACAATCAAAATGATGGGCAGATGAGAAGGCCTCAAAATAACTGCAGGAAAATCAAAACGAATCTTTAGAAAGTATTATTTTACTGAAAGGGTAGTTGATGCTTGGAATAAACTTCCGGCAGAGGTAGTGAGACAGTCAAAAGTAAATGGCATCAAGCATGCTTGGGACAAACATAGATCAATACTCAGACAAAAAAGTTAAAGTGGAGCGCCACTCAAAAGTGCAAGCGCTGCTTATCTGTATAAAAAAAATGTAAAAACAGGCAGACTTAATGGACTCTTTTTTCTGCTGTCATTTTTCTATGTGTATATACGATCGGGATTTTGGTCGGAAAAACTCTGATGGTGTTCCCGATGGAATTCCAATGGGATTTTGCTCAAGCTGTCTTGCATACACACGGTCACACCAAATTCCGACCATCAAGAACGTGGTGACGTACAACACGTACGACAGGACTAGAAAAAGGAAGTTCAATAACCAGTAGCCAATAGCTTCCATCTCGTAGTTTTTGCGTGTCAGAATTGCATACACACGAACGTATTTTCGGATAGGAACTTTTTCTGACCGAAAAATTTAGAACATGATCTCAATCTTTTGCTGGCCGAAATTTGTATTATATACACACGATCGCATTTTCCGACCAAAAGCTCTCATCAGTCTTTTGCTGGCTGAATTTCCGATCGTGTGTACAGGGCATTAGATGTCAAATTGGGGACCTAGGCATTCCTAGGCAGGACATGTGTCAAACATAAGGCCCAAGGCTCCAATTTGGCCCACCAAGTCATTTCATATGGCACCTACATTGCATTTTTTAAAATGTAGCTGCCTTCTCCCAAACTGTCATTTGAAGTAAAACACACAGCCAAGTATTATTCTCCACAATTTTTTATTGTGCATTAATAAAAGAAAACAAATAAAATTAGACATGCTATCTGCCAATAGAACTTAACCAAAAAGTGCATTCTATGCATCCAAAAATATAGAAAATATACCAAATCAAATCATTATTATTCAACCAAAAAAATAATGTCAAAGCAATAACTCCAAGGCCAATAATAAATAACACGTTATCTCCTCCGATTCTGCAACATGGCCGGTTGACGAACGGCCGTTCAGCTAAAAAAATGCAAAGCGCGAACTGAAAAGTGCGAAATGAAAAGCGCGAATCAACACTCACCAAACTTCTACTAACACGAAATTAGCAGAAGAAGCCCAAAGGTTGGCGCTAAAGAGCTGAAAACCCACGTAGTACGTCTAGTACGTCACTACGTTTGTAATTGTTGGCCAACAATTGTGTGGCCGTGTGTATGCAAGACAAGCTTGAGCCAACGCCCTTCGGACAAAACTCCACAGTTTTGTTGGCGGAAAGTCCGATCGTGTGTACGAGGCATAATGCCGCGTACACACGAGCGGACTGTATGGCGTACTTAGTTCGTCATACAATCCGACGGACAGTCCGTCGTACTTTCCACTGAACGGACTTGACCACACACGGATGCACAAACAGTCCGTTGAAAGCTTGCGCGATGATGTGTACAGCACGTACGACGGGACTAGAAATAGGAAGTCCAAGACACAGCAAAGCACCCTTCCGCCGTGTAAATCCTTTCTGGGCATGCGCCATTCTTAGTCCGTCGAACTAGCATACTGACGAGCGGATTGTCCGCTGAAACCAAAGTACGACAGACAGAATTTCGAAAAATCCAAAATTCTTAGTACGCCGGACTGCACGCTGAAAAAGTCAGCTGAAGCCCACACACGAGCGGACTGTCCGCTGAAATGTGTTTCGACGGACTAAGTACGCCATACAGTCCGCTCGTGTGTACGCGGCATAAGTCTCTGGGCTTCCACCTCACTAGGACATTTGAAGAAAAATGTGAGGAAACTCCTAATCAACTCCTCACCTGTCCTAAACAATCAACAGAGGATATCCCATCCGTCACTCTGGAGAGCTTAGACATTTTTTTCCCCATCCTCTATTTATTTTACATCAGTCCCAGTGTACTGGTGCACCGCGGCAACGTAACGGTTATATGAGATAGTTCTATTGGCCTGGAAACCTCAGAAGCCACCCTTACCCTCTCTCCGAGAGCAGCGGCGTATCCGCTTGGCTTGGGACGAGAGGCCTCTGGTACTAATTACTCTGTCTTGTTTCTGATGCAGTTATGAGAAAAATGCTTTGGAAAGACTCTGGTGGTTTCTTTGACTTTTGTTTGCCCTGCAGTGTCTGGGGGGGAGACCACCAACTTCTACGCAGACGAAAGAAGTGGAGAGACATGAAGGCAGGTCCTCTTTATCTCATGTTTGATGCTTGAACTAAAACATCGACATTGACTTAAATGGATGCAAATAATTCTAGAATTGTTGCATTTACCTCCTTGGCGGGTGGCTTCGTGCCGGCCCAGGACCTGGGAGGAAATTTATTTTTGGCCACACTTGAAAAAATGAAATAGGTTGCCTCTGGAAAGATGACAGGGCCTCCTTCAATGATCAGATGAATATGTACTTTACATTATTAGTCACAATATTTACTGAAGTTATTAATATTATTATTAATAAGAATAATAATAATAATAATAATAATATTTTTATGACTACTACTAATATTGTTGTTATTATTAGTATTTGTATAATAATAAGCTGTCTAGGCTACTAACTTCCTATTAAATCATTTATAGTAGATATACTGTAAATTTTACAGTAGAAATACTATTTTCAATTTTGAAATCCTTAAAGTAGTTGTTAAGGCTCAAGGTTTTTTACCTTACTTCATTCTTTGCATGAAGGTAAAAAGCCTTCTGTGTGCAGCGGCCCCCCTCAGCACCCCTTAGCCCTTGTACACACGGTCGGACATTTCGACAACCAAATCCGTCGGATTTTGTCAGTCGGATCTTGTCCGAAACTGTTGCATACACACGGTCGGACAAAGTTGTCGAAAAATCGGATCTTTCAGAACGCGATGACGTAATTTCGTTACGATGGGACTACGTTCCGGCTAGTAGCCAATAGCTTTGATGTAGGAATTTGATCTGAGCATGCGTGGCACTTTGTCCAATCAAAATTCTCTACACATGATCGGAGTATGTCCTATCGGACCAGTTGGTCGGAAAATATTTCCAACATGTTGGACAACTTGGTCCGACGGATATTCCGACGGAATCAGTCCGATGCATACCACACACAGTCGGATTATCCGACAACACGGTCCAGTAGGACACATTCCGACGGATTCTCCGACCGTGTGTACAGGGGCTAATACTTACCTAGAGAGTCCCATCTCTATCCAGTGATGTGCACAAGAGCAGCAGCTCTTATGGGTCTGTTCCTCCACATTAGCTGAGAAAGCAATAGGAGCCATTTGCATGAGCAAATGAGGAGAGAGCGGGGGCGCGGGCCAAGCCGCTCTACATGTGTGAATGGACACACAGAGCAGTGGCTCAGGACTGAGCCTGCTCAGGTGCCCCACAGCAAGCGGCTTGCTATGAGGACTCTCAGCAGGGGAGGACCAGGAGCGCCAGTGCGGGACACAAGAAGAGGAGTATTGGGGCTGCTCGGTGCATAACCACTACACAGAGCAGGTAAGTATGACATGTTTGTTATTAACCATTTAAAGAGGAAGTAAAGGCTATTTAAAAAAAAAAAAATGCAACCTGCAAGGCAAAGGCATAATGAGCTAGTATGCATAGCATACTAGCTCATTATGAATAACTTACCTGAGAACGAAGCCCCCGAAGCGGTCCTCCGTCTTCATCGTCGCCGCTGCCATGTATCCCGGAGTGACTTCCGAGTCTCGCTGCTCCGGCGCTGTGATTCGCCGGAGCCGCGATGATGTCGTGATCTGCGGCCTGCTCAGTGCGCCTGCACGCCGCTGTCTGCGGCGCATGTGCCGTAGACAGTAGTGCCTGTCTTTTTGTAAATATCTCCTAAACCATGTAGGTTTAGGAGATATTTCTTAGACCTACAGGTAAGCCTTAATCTAGGCTTACCTGTAGGTCAAAGTGGTTTGTAAGGGTTTACAACAACTTTAAGGACAGAGTCTCTTTCTGAGGTTTGGTATTTACAATTAAAAACAGTTTTTTTGTTTGTTGGAAAATTACTTAGAACCCCCAAACATGATATATTTATTTTTCTAACACCCCAGAGAATAAAATTGCAGTCATTGCAATACTTTCTGTCACACTGTATTTGCTCAGCAGTCTCACAAGTACACTTTTTTGGGGGAAAAATACACTTTTTTGAATTAAAAAATAAGACACCAGTAAATTTAGCCCAATTTCTTTTATATTGTGAAAGATATTGTTATGCCCAGTAAATTGGTACCCAACATGTATGTCACGCTTCAAAATTGCACCCGCTCATGGAATGGTGACAAACATTTACACTTAAAAATCTCCATAGGTGACATTTAAAAAATATTACAGGTTGCATGTTTTAAGTTACAGAGGAGGTCTAGGGCTAGAATTATTGCTCTTGCTCTAACGATCGCAGTGATACCTCACATGTGTGTAGTTTGAAGACCGTTTTCATAGTTGGGCGCTACTCACGTATACGTTCGCTTCTGAACGTGAGCTTGGCGGGTCGGGGCGCATTTAAAAAAAAAAAGAATTCTTATTTATTTTACCTTTCAGTTTTTAGTTCTTTTTAAAAAAAATGGTGCCACTTTTTTTCCTATTACAAGGAATGTAAACATCCCTTGTAATAGAAAAAAAGCATGACAGGACTTCAAATATGATATCTGGGGTCAAAAAGACCTCAGATCTCCTATTTACACTAAAATGCAATAATGAAAAAAAAAATTAAATGTCATAAATTTTTCTTTTTTTTAAAGTCTCTTTAAGAGCTATGGGCGGAAGTGATGTTTTGACATCACTTCTGCCCTGCAATGGTATGGAGAGAGGTGGGAGGCTTCTTCCCCTCACTTGTCTCCATACCTAACAGGGAGAAGGACCCGATCACCTCCGCCGGTGCCGACGGCCCCGGAATACCTCTCAACTTTTTGAGATGGAAACGAGGGACACCTATCAGCAAAAGTATGCAGGCATAGGACACTTTATATTGGCTTGGAATTTACAAATGCAACAATTTAGAAATCAGATGAAAGGTTTAGTGCTGGAAAACACTTTTTGATAGATAAAAAGTCAATTTTATATACAACTATATAGATCAGACCAAAATGAGAAGTAAAGAGGGACAGAGGGACATTGATCCAAATCAGAGACAGTCCCTCCAAATCAGAGACAGTTGGGAGCTATGGGCACCGGAGTGCGGCGGGAGGGGGGCTCCTCTCCCACTACTGATAAAAGTGATCTTGCGGTGAATCCGCCGCAGAGACCACTTTTATATGAAAGCGGACCACCCGCTGAAGATGAGGATACTGGGGTTAAGGCAGCAGTGGTCTCTGGAGCAGTCTGGGGCTTTAGTGCTGGAAATAGCCTCTGATAATCGCCTGAAAACTGCCTCTCATTCATTCAAGTGTGGCTTTTCACACTGGGGCAGTGCACTTGCGAGACGTTCCAAAAAGTCCTGCAAGCAGCATCTTTGGGACAGGTTGGGAACGCTGTATTTAGTGCTCGCAAGACTCCCTGCCCATTGGAATGAATGGGCTGCGCTTTCGAAGCACCTGAAAATCGCTTCTGAAGCGCCGCAACACTGGAGTTTTTAACCCCTTCTTTGGGGTCAAAAGAGCACTGCTAGTGGCCGAAAGCGCTGCTTAAACAGCAGCAAAGCGGCGCTAAAACGAGCGAAAGGGGGTCTTATAGCTGTGTAATCAGCAAAGCCAATGCTTGGAGAGCTCTGGCTCTGAGAGGGCAGGGGATATGTCAGACCTCTGCAGAGAGACCACTGCTTCCCCACAGAGAGCATGCGCAGTCTGCAGCATGCAGGCAGAGGACAGGCTTTTCTACTCAAGTGGAGGGGCTGCTTTGGGAAGGAAATAAATTGTAATGCCCCATACACACAGTCAGACATTTCGACCACAAAATCCGTCTGATTTTTTTCCGATGGATTTTGGCCGAAATTTGTCTTGCATACACACGGTCGCACAAAGTAGTCGGAAAATTTGATCGTTCAGAACGGGGTGACATACAAAACGTACGACGGGACTATGTAGAGGCCAGTAGCCAATAGCTTTCGTCTCCAATTTTTTTCTGAGCATGCGTGGCACTTTGTGCGTCGGAATTCTCTACACACAATCGGAAAAAATCCAATCGGGATTTTGTTGTCGGAAAAATTTTAGATCTAGCTCTCAAACTTTTTCGACAGAAAAAGTCCGATAGAGCCCACACACGATTTTCCGCCAACATAATCCGATCGGACTCTTTTTCCGTCTGAATTTCTGACCGTGTGTATGAGGCAAAAGACATTGTACAGCTTTCGTTTTGCTACGCTTGGATTGTATTTAGCCGATTCAAACTGTTCAATTGGTTTTTAGGTTGAGAAGTGTCCAAGCAGAAGTTAAGAAAATTCTCTTCAATGAAGCCTGACAGAAATCTTAACTCCTTCCTGGTCTTTTCAGAGCTGGAAAAAAATATAGTTAAAGGTTTTGAAGGTCCCCAACTGCAGATGAGCCTATGACACGGGGCACAGCGCGCCTCATGCCAGCTCTCCGCAGTCCTGTTCTGTCAACAGAGGAGCATACTGAGAGTTTTCAGCCTCTTCCCAATCCCGGTGCCGAGCCGGGAGATTAAAGAGCAGATGTTGGGAAGTCTCCCTTTTCTCTGCCTCCTGTTACACACCATCACAGCTGGTCATCCCATTAACATGAACATGCTCGGGACGGGATCGTTTTAAGCGAATGCGCGGCTGTGCTCGCGGTTTCCTCCCCGTTTTCTGTTCAACATTTATTACTTCAGAAAACATCTGGTTTGGGAGTTTTGCAAAATCACACACGTATTTCATGCGGCCTACCCTTCTCCTGTTGACAGGGAGAATTTTTTAATAAGGGTTAATATCATCCTTTCTCCCTCTGTGTCTTGGAGTTGGGGAGTAATATGAAGAGAAGGTCCCCAGACTCTCCCCCCCACCCCACCCCATCCCCACCATACAAGGTCTGGTTTTATGACGTCCCATATAAGACACCTAGATGTCTGACTTCCTCCTTCCCTCCTGGATTGGGAAGTAAGCTTCAGCTCAGAGGACCGGATCATAAAACAGAAATAGACCCCTAAAATCTTTTACTGGTTGAGTCGGATTCCAGAACGAGAAGGAAGATTGGAGAGGGAGATGACAGGAAGCAAATCAGTTCTTAAACAAGAAGTTATCCCCCAGAAAACTCAACTTCAGCCCCCGAAGGATTTACCCCCTTCCTGACCAGAGCACTTTTTGCGATTCGGCACTGCATCGCTTTAACTGACAATTGCGCGGTCGTGCGTCGTTACGCCCAAACAAAATTGACGTCCTTTTTTCCCCACAAATACAGCTTTCTTTTGGTGATATTTGATCACCTCTGCGTTTTTTGGGGGGGTTTTTTGTGCTATAACCAAAAAAAGAGCGTCAATTTTGAAAAAAAAAAGTTTTTGCTATAATAAATATCCCTCAAAAATATATAAAAAATTTTTTTTTCCTTAGTTTAGGCCCATATGTATTCTTCTACATATTTTTGGCAAAAAAAATCGCAATAAGCAAATATTGATTGGTTTGTGCAAATGTTATAGCATTTACAAAATTGGGGATAGTTTTATGGCATTTTTACTATTATTATTTTTTTATTAGTAATGGTGGCGATCTGCGATTTTTATTATGACTGTGACATTATGGCGGACACATCGGACACTTTTGACACTATTTTGGGACCGTTGTCATTTATACAGCGATCAGTGCTATAAAAATGCAAGTCACATGATAGCGATCACTTCTCCCGATGACACGGAGCATTATATCTCTGTCATGTCACTAGGTAGAACAGGGAAATGCCTTGTTTACATAGGCATCTCCCTGTTCTTCCGCTCCGAGACACGATCGCGGGCACCCAGCAGGCATTGAGTCTGCGGGACCCGCCGTCATGGTCACAGAGCACGTGCACCCACAATGCCGCTTCTTAAAGGGGATGTACCTATACGCCCATTTGCCCAGCCATGCCATTGTCACAATGTATATCATCGTGCGCTGGTCGGCAAGGGGTTAGTCTGCACTTTCCGAAAATTACTTTAGTATATGATTTTGGTCATTTGTAAAAAAAATCTTCTGTCTTTTCCCATAGGTCAGAGCCTTATGTTAAGTGTTCGTGTTTGACGTGAAGAAAAAGTGGCAACCCTAATCATGGCCCATGTGCCACCCAGTGCTACCACACTTCTAGAATCCTTGCCAAGACTTCCAATGGCATTTGCAGAATTCCTGGCAGGACTTTCTTGAAATGATGCCGACTGTGTCCTCTGACCAAAACACTTAAAGCGGAGTTCCACCCAGAAATGGAACTTCCGCTGATCCGTTTCCTCCCCCTCCCGAGTCACATTTGGCACCTTTCTGGGGGGAGGAGGGGAGCACATACCTGTCTAATCCAGGTATTTGCTCCCATTTCCGGCGAAAGAGCACTGCAGAATCCGCGGCGAACTATGTCATGTCTGGCCCCTCCCCCCCTGCTGTCTTCTGAGAGACACACAGGTCCCAGAAGACAGCAGGGACCATTTAGAACATGCAGCGCAACTTGCGCATGCGCAGTAGGGAACCAGGCTGTTATGCCTCAAGGCTTCACTTCCTGATTCCTTTACTGAAGATGTCGGTGCCTTGGGAGCCAAGAGGTTGGTCGGCTTCGGGTGAGGACATCATGGGCTGCAGTATTTGTAGCTGCTGACTTTTTATTTTTATTTTTTTCGTCGGAACTCCACTTTAAGGACTCAGCTTTTTTCTGACATTTGTTGTTTACAGTAAAAAACATTATATATTCTTATATGCTGTGTATATATATATATATATATATATATATATATATATATATATATATATGTGTGTGTGTGTGTGTGTGTGTGTGTGTGTGTGTATATATATATCTACACATACATATATATATATATATATATATATATATATATATATATATATATATATATATATATAAAATATATAAAATACACTTTAATGAATAAAAAAACAAAAAACATAATACTGTATGTACCCCATTTTGTTTGGGATAATATGAAATGATGTTATGCTGAGTAAATAGATACCTAATATGTCATACTTTAAAATTGCTTTAAAATCATGGAATGGTGCCATACTACAGTACTTAAAAATCTCCATAGGCCAAGCTTTAAACATTTCTCCAAGTTACCAGTTTGGAATTACAGAGGAGATCCAGAGCTAGAATGTTTGCTCTCACTCTGATGATCACGATGATACCTCACATGTGTGTTGCAAACGGCATTTACATAAGTGGGAGTAACCACGTGTGCTTTTAAAAAAAAATATATATATATATATATATTTTTTTTATTATTATTATTATTATTATTATTAATGTTTACAGTGTTCCTTAAAAAAAAAAAAAAAAATTTGATAACTTTTATTGCCACCCCAAGGAATGTAAACACCCCTTGCAATAACAATACAGCAAGACAGGTCCTCTTTATGGAGAGATCTGAGGTCTAAAAGACCCCAAATCTCTCCTCTACCTTTAAAAGCAAAAGATCAAAAAAAAAAGTTTCTATCTAAAAGACATGTTTACTTTGCCTGAGAATCAGAAGCGTAGCCAACGTTGCTCCTGCCCTCCAAGGGCATAGAGATGAGCAGTGGCCATCTTGCCATCACTCATCTCTATAGGAAAGCATTGCTGATGGCGGATGGTTCCCAGGCTCATCGATTAGTAACAGGAATCGGTGGGAGGTGTACCTCTCCTTCCACTTCTAAAAGTGATCCCGTGGTAAATCCACCACTAGGATCACTTTTATCTGATAGCTGGCTGCCTAAGGGAAAATAAAATACCGTGGTTATGGCATCTAGCTGCAGCCATAACCCCAGTATTTAATGTCAAAGTCATGACAAAATTCCTAGTTAGGTGGCCGGCAAGTGGTTAAAGTGGTTCTATAGGCCGAAGGGTTTTTACCTTAATGCATTCTATGCAAAAGGGTAAAAAAAAAAAAATACTTCTGGGTACAGCTCCTTCTCAAGTCCCCCCTTATACTTGCCTGAGCCCCATCTCAATCCAGCAATGTACATGAGAGCATAGGCTCTCCCGGGTCTCTCTCTCCTCATTGACTGTCAAACACAGCCAGTGAACCAATTAGAAGAGAGCAGGGGTAATGGACTGTGAATGGACTTGCTATTGGAGGCACTTGGCAGGGGGGAGGCGCCAGGGCTAGCTGGCAGGGGACCCAAAAAGAAGAGGATCAGGGCTCTGTGCAAAACCCTTGATACTGAAGCTGGTTTCTTGTTGTTGCTGACCCAGATTGCCTGTTTATTCTCTCGTCTTCTGCCCTCTTAGTTGCCAACCTGATCTGACTACCCCTTTGCTTGCAGCATGCTAAGACCTCTGCCTGAACTTGACTACTTTAAGCCTAGTTTATCAACTACTCATTGCTGACCCAGACTGAGTTCCCTCTACTTGCCGCTTGCCAAGACCTTTGTTTGGTCCAAACTGTGCACTGGTCTCCTGTCAAGCACCGTAGGCATCCTGTACCTGATAACCTCTGGTGGGGCAATGTCAGGGGAAGAGACCTGATGCCAGTAGCAGTAAAGAGTTCTGGGAAACATTAGGGTTTCCAGCCCATCACCACCAACAGAAGCTTTGGTGAAGACCAACTGGTGCTTAGATTCTGCTCCCTAGGAGTGCCCACATATATTGCTAGGGGGTATCATAACACTCAGCTTGGTTGCTCCTTTAATGCATGCTTTCTTCCCAATTTGGATTTTCATGGTTTTTGCCTTTCAGGGTTTGTTTTCAGGCAAAAACCTAGAGAATCAGAATTGGGAAGGGAGAACCCAAGAGGAGCAGCCAAGCTGGGATTGCTCAAAGGTCCTGATAAAGGAGAAGTTTTGAGCTCCTTAAAGGGGGGGCAGCGAAAAAAAAATGCAAACACTGTAGCTGCTGACTTTTAATAAGCACTCACCTTTCTAGGGTTCCCACGATGTTGGCTGCCCAAGGCCGACCCGTCCCTCTGCTTTTTTTTCCTTGGCCTTCATTATGCTGTTTGTTCACTGAGGTTCTCTAACAAACCTCTGAGGGCTTCACAAAACAGCTGTATTTATACTGAATTTAAATTACACACAGGTGGACTCTATTTACTAATTAGGTGACTTCTGAAGGCAATTGGTTCCACTAGATTTAAGTTATTGGTATCAGATTAAAGGGGGCTGAATACAAATGCCCCCCACACTTTTCAGATATTTATTTGTAAAAAGTTTTGAAAACCATTTATCATTTTCATTCCACTTCCCAGTTATGTGCCACTTTGTGTTGGTCTATCACATAAAATACCAATAAAATACATTTATGTTTTTGTTTGTAACATAACATAATTTGGAAGATTTCAAGGTGTACGAATACTTTTTCAAGGCAATGTTATCTAATTGATACTAATATTAATAAATAAATCCCCGCCAGAGATTTCTACTCTTTTTAGTTTTCATGTGAGCAAGATATGTAATGCCACAAGTTAGAAAACGTGACAATCTCTACCTCCTATCATCCGATCATAGCGCCCCAATCTCTGGGTTAGGGAGGCATGTTCAAAAATCAAGAAAAGAAAATACAAATGAGCCTGAAAATCATCATACATCAATAAGAACATAAAACAAGCAGTGTAAACTGGGGCCCGCTATTGTTGGTAGGTAGTATCCAGGGATGCACCACCCAGCCAGAGGATGTCTGAGCGGCAAGAGCGACAGGCCAGGGGGCTAAAGTGCAGATCACCAGCAACCAGCGACCCATCACCATGGTGTGGCGACCTAGCCGCGAATAAGCCCTTGTACACACGGTCGGACATTCCGACAACAAAATCCGTCAGATTTTTTCCGATAAATTTTGTCCGAAACTGGTGTTGCATACACACAGTCGGACAAAGTTGTCGGAAAATCCGATCGTTCAGAACGTGATGACGTTTGTTCGTTATGACGGGACTATGTTCAGGCTAGTAGCCAATAGCTTTGGTCTCGTGATTTGATCTGAGCATGCACGGAATTCTCTACAAATGATCGGACAAAGACCCATCGGATCATGTTGTCGGAAAATTTTATATCCATCTCTCAAACTTTGTTGGTCGGATATTCCGACGGAAAAAGTCAGATGGAGCTCGCACACGGTCGGATTATCCGACAACACGGTTCGATCGGATATTTTCTGTCGGAATTTCCGACCGTGTGTACAAGGGCTAAAAGCTAGGGAGCCCATAGCTTAGGTAGGACCAAATACTAAACCAGACCAATGAGAAGCAGGGCCATTTGTTGGCTGTAGCTATATATCTGAAAAAAACAATGAAAGAATAGAACAAACAAAATGTAAGAGATAAGACAAGTAAGGAAAAAAAAAGGGAATATAGGATGCATGGCTAACCATGAGTTCAGAATTCAGCAACTCCAACCAAGTTGCGGACTGAGAAAATAAGACAAACAAGAACCTGAAACAGCAGGGTCAAAGTGACAGGAAAGGAGGTCCTGCCTCTCCCTATTTAGGCCAACAAGTGGCCTACCACCCATGCTTGTGGTCCCCACACCACGTAGGACCACCATAATGCCCACAAAAGATGGATCCTTTGGAAGGCTATTATAAAGCCAAATTCACATAGTTATTCTACAATAATAAAATAATCTCTGCATATTAAACCAAAATGTACCTCATATTTTTCAGTGACCAGCATTCCCACCATTTTTTTTTTTTGTTGTTTCCTTGTTTGATGTCCAGGGCCGTCTTTAAGGCAGGGCAAAAGGGGCATCTGCCCTGGGCCCTGTCATTGTTGTGGGGTCCAAAACAGCTGCCTCAAACTTGCCAACTATCCAGGTTTAAATTCCCTTGTCCCTTGAAGTTTTAGTCCTGTGCTGTGTCCTGATATCTCAGTGTGAAGTGCTGGTACCAATGCTGCCCAGTTCTGCCCTATTGTTGTGTACAGATGACTCACCTGCAGACCTCGTGTTTACATGTAAATAACCGGCATTCATATGTAAATAGCAGTGGCAATACTAAGTAAATAGCTGCGGTGGGCGGAATTGATATGTAAATAAAGGCAGCATTGATATGTATATCATGCTCCCCTGCAGTGAGGAGATGATCTGCTGTAACCTCTAGCAACTAATCAGTGAGCCGTAATGTGTGCTGTAGCCTCTAGCAACCAGTCAGTAAGCAGTAATGATATGCTGTAACTGCTGGCAACCAATCGCAATTGCTCCCTGATCTGATACAGTAAACTGATTTTAAGTATAGCTGCTATTTATTGTACAGGTATGTCTCAGAGCAGGTGGATAGTGAAATTGCATGAGGGGGGCCAAGAAAATGTTTGCCCAGGGTCCAATCAATATTAAAGACGGCTCTGTTGATATCATATATTCTAGGAGTCTTCCTGGAATTTTTTTTTTACATCAGGAGGAAGGGCTTTCTCAGCTAAGCACATCCTCCTGCCTGCATGGCCCTGAGCTAAGGGCAGATGGATTCCAGGAAGTAAAGGCTACATGAATCATCTACCTTTACTCAAGATGGCTGTGGCTAGGAGGGTGTTTTTCAAGGTGAATTCTCAACTTAATAAAGTATGGAGATATGGATGAATTTGCTTTGAACCCCTAAAAGGAAAAAAAATAGGGTTTTCAGTTTGTGGTACTCAGAACCAGTTAAGTTCCGCTTTAACTAGTGTTTTCATTAAAAAAGCTGTGATCTCCAAGCGAATATTACAAAAATTATGAAAAGAAGACAGATTAGTTATAAAAAAAAATCCTTATCCAAGACTCAGGCAGCAGGGTGAAAATATTCCAGAGTTCTGGGACTATAATTCCCTGAACTACACCCAAAGCATATCTGAGAGGTCATGATATGGCACTCCCAGATCAGTGTTACTTGCAAGAATTATGCTGCTTCCTTGCTCTAAAGTATACAACGATCACGAAAAAAAACATATACAGTGTAGGAATAGCTGAAACAAAATAAAAGCAATAGAAATGGGATGGGATAGAAATGTGTGAATACAACGTATGACAACCGCTCAATGTAACGTTATATACATGGATTCAGATTCTCGATTACAGTTTTCTGATTGCAATATAGTCATTTTTTCAGTTAAAAGGGTCCTACTCAAGTTTGATAAAGATTACATAGGGATTGGCTGACACAGCAGCCTATGCAGTACACAAAAACATGAAAGGATAATGCATAGGATGGAAACACATGAAATCGGTCAGAGATGATACACACATTCCAGCATTGTGTTGGTGGTTAAAAGGCAGGGAAAGAAGAAAACTAGGTGAAAAAGAGAGAAGTGGAATGTGGAAAGTGGGACAGTAAAGGGAGTGTCAAGTGATACTGGTGGTCGATACTGGAGGGGGGGCGGTATGATGGAGCTAAGGTTCGAGCAAAGTAGCGTCAAAATCAGATGGCAAGAAACAATCTATCCGGGGTTGCTAGACTTTCATACATTTGGTAACTCAGTCATGGGTAGCATCAATTTTTCCGTAAATCTCAAGTATATTGATGATCGGGGATTTCCAGGATAACACTACTGC
This sequence comes from Lithobates pipiens, assembly GCF_037356315.1. Lineage (NCBI taxonomy): Eukaryota > Metazoa > Chordata > Amphibia > Anura > Ranidae > Lithobates > Lithobates pipiens. The sequence goes on along the minus strand of NW_027507784.1, from coordinate 313,692,297 downwards.
TGGTTTAGCCTCAGTTGTAATTTTTAGAAGTTCAGATGGAGCTTTAGCGAGGTTTAGAGTCCTTCAATTTAAGATAGAGTCTGAGAGCTATGCCAAAAGCTTTGGAGTAGGGTGAAGGCCTCAGTCCAAAATGTCAATACAATAGGGCACTCCCAACTTATATAGGGATTAGGGCCTTGCATTTTGCAGCCTCTAAAGCAGTCGGTACATACTTCGACATACTGGGAGAAATATATTTAAAATTATTAAATAAATAAGGTGCAGCACTCCTAATTTAAATGCACAACCCCAGCACCCAAACAAATGAAATAGTACAACCCATTACATAATATAAAGTGATAAAAATGTGAACAAACCTTATACCCCATTTCTGCCCAGACCATTGTTCAGCTTTTAGTGCTCTTGCACTTTGAATGCCAATTACTCAGTCATGCAACACTGTACCCATACAAAAATTTTTTTCACATAAATAGAGCTTTCTTTTGGTCTTATTTAATCACTAGTAGATTTCTTTATTTTTTGCGACATAAGTGAAAAATGGGCGAAAATTTTGAAAAAAAAACACTTTTTTTTGTTTCTGTGACAACATTTTGTAAATAAGTCATTTTTGTTCATAAATTTGGGCCAAAATTTATACTACTACATATCTTTTGTAAAAAACAACCCAACCTAGTGGGTATTATTTAGTCTGTGTGAAAGTTAGAGAGTCTACAAGCTATGGTGGAAATCATATGGCAAGCTATGGTGGCAATCACACCTGAGGCCCTGAAATGTCAAGAGTCGGACACTACAAATACCCCCCAAATGACCCATTTTTAAAAACTAGAAAGTCCAAGGTATTTAGTAAGAGGCATGGCATGTTTTTTGAAGTTGTAATTTGTTACCACAATTCTTGGGAAAATTAAGATATTTTTTCCCACAAAATTGTCATAACAATTTATTTCTCACACACAGCATATGCATACTTCCAATTACACCCCAAAATACATTCTGCTACTCCTCCTGAGTATAGCGATACCACATGTGAGACTTTTTCACAGCCTGGACACTTAGCGAGGTCCAACATGCAGGGAGCACTAGGACAATGGAATTACCCACAAAATTACCCCATTTTGAAAAGCAAACACCCCAATGTATATTCTATGAGGCATTATGAGTCTTTTGAACATGTCATTTTTTTCCACAAGTTTTTGAAAAATGTGGAAAGAAAATGAAAACTTATTTTTTTTTGCACAAAGTTGTACATTTATAAGATTTTTTTAACACATAGCATGTACATAGCAAACATTACACCCCAAAATACATTCTGCTACTCGTCCCGAGTATGGCAATACCACATGTGTGTGACTTTTACACAGCCTGGCCACATACAGAGGCCCAACATGCAGGGAGCACCGTCAGACATTCTAGGAGCATAAATTACACATCTAATTTCATTCCTACATATCACACTTTTGAAGGTCCTGGAGCATCAGGACAGTGGAATTACCCACAAAATGATCCCAATTTGGAAAACAAACACCCCAACGTATATTCTATGAGGCATGGGCTAAAGATAGGTACTCAGGTACTCTGATGGGCTGGAGACAGGTACTCGGGTAATCTGATGGGCTGCAGATAGGTACTCAGGTACTCTAATGGGTTGGAGACAGGTACTCGGGTAATCTGATGGGCTGCAAATAGGTACTCGGGTACTCTGGGCTGGGGACAGGTACTCGGATACTCTGATGGGCTGGTGACAGGTACTTGGGTACTCTGATGGGCTGGTGACAGGTCATTTTTATTGCTGGGGGCAATCAGTGTGATTTGGTGTACACTGAAAGGGCGGTAACAAGCTGTTACCGCAATCTACTCTGAGTAGCTCATTACCGCGGCTTGTTTACATTCTGTGACCGGCTGTGATTGGAATTTCATTGGCTCTTTACGCCCATCGGAGATGGGCTATGTCAGGGTAAGAAGCCTCATCCCCGATCGCCGCTCTGTGTGCTCCTATGAGCGTTGTGCATGAGGACAGTGAATGTGACCAGCTGTGATTGGACACAGCCGGTCACGTGGTTAAGAGCCATTTTTATTGGCTCTTGACACTGATTGGTGATGGGCTCTGTCCCGAGGGACACGCCTCATCCCCGACTGACGCGATGCGGAGGCACGAACCGGAGGACATCATATGACGCGCGCCCGGAGGGAGGAGATGTTCTTGCCAGCGTCATTTTACTATGGCCTGGTATGGAAGTGCTTCAAAACCTAGAACCTTAATACCTTCTATGCATTAAGGTAAACAAACCTTCTGCATGCAGCTCCCCCAGCCCCCCTATTATCTACCTGAGCCCAATCTTGATTGTGCTATCACCTGGAATATTGTCACCCTCGAATGAAGTCCAAAGGCTACAGAATGGTTATGGAGATGACACCACTGACAAGAGTCCTTGCTTTGTCAAGAACTCAACGATGGCATGTTGTTTCTGCTTGGAATCCATTATTTACCTGCAATGAGAAGAAGAACTAAAGATGAACAGTACACACTATCGGACTATCAGGTGGATAATCAGACGGACTTTGAAGCTGAGGTTTGCCGGACTTTCAAACAAATGGACTTGGCCACACACGATCACTCCAAAAGTCCGATGGATTCGAACGCGATGACATAGAATACGGAAAAAGTCCGATCGAGCCCACACACAATCGGATTTTCCAACAATATAATCCGATCAGACCTTTTCCTTCGGAATTTCCGACCATGTGTACAAGGCATAAGTCCTCTGGACTTTTGGGAAGAAAAAGTCCGCTGGAGCCCACACACGATCGAATTGTCCGGTGGACCAGAGTCCGATCGTGTGTACGCGGCATAACTCTACCAATGTGTGAAAATTTAATGACCTATGTAAGTTAATAAAAAAGTTATTGCCACTTTTGTATTACTTTCAGTGCAGTCTTTGTATGAATGCACAATATATAAAGCAATGCTTAAATTGTTGGTTCTATTATAAATACCTAAAATATTATTATTATGCCCCTTTCACATGGGTGCTTCCTTGAAGCAGAATCCACTTGGTCAGTGGGGGATTTCTCCGCTGATCCCCGCTGAGTATGGGGATGACAGGTGTGTGTCCGCTCTGCTATGCTATGCAGAGCGGACACAAACACAGTCCCGCTCTTCTCTTTGGGGCAGTCAGATGGAAATGGGCCACCTGTCTGTTTCCATCTGATCCAATCTGATCTGCCAGACGAATGGGAAATAGGACCACTGATCCCTCTGTTTTTGGCAGACAGGATCTGATCGGATGGTGGCAAATGTCAGTGGACATATGTCCGCTGACATCCACCGTTCCATAGAAGACACTAGAGGGTCCGAAGAGATCAGCCTGAAAAACTGACAGGTGGACCTGATCAGATCGGCCATGTGAAAGGGGCCTATAGGGTTGCACCAATACCGTTACCAGTATCGGTGCCGATACAGGGTATTTTCACGAGTACTCGTACTTGTGCATGTGCTCCAATACTCAAACCTGATACCTTTGCGATGTGATTTGAGTCCATAAAAAAATGAAATGGGCTCAGATCGCGCAGCAAAGAATTGCATGCGATTTCAGCAGGAATGTGGTGAGATTCCTGTCAGAATCACATGTGGTTTCCCGTATCGCTCCTGTGTGAACCCATGCTTGTATTAGTCATTTCAGCCTGGATTCACACAGGAAGGGTTCAGGAAACTGCATGCAATTCAGACAGTCACACTGCATTCCTGTTCAAATTGCATGTGACTCTTTGCGTCACAAAGGTATCATATGATATACCTCCCAACTAGTCACTCCTTTTTATGTTGGTCTACCGTATTTTACAGACTTTCTTCTTTTTTCAAGGCTCTGATGAAGAGGGATCCCCTCGAAACGCGTCAGCCTCCTTTGAGCACTTGCCCTTGCATGGACATGCCTAACTTTTAAATTGTAATGTGTATATTTTGTAACCCAGCTTTTATGAATACATAGAAACTTTATCTGCCTTTATCTATTTTGTATATAAATAAACTGTATTATCTTGATCCAAGCATTCGATCAGAGCATCAGGTACCGAGGTGTCAGTACTCGGTATAGGCCAGTACTTGACCAAAAGTATCGGCACTTGTACTCGCCATCAAAAAAGAAAACGTATTTGTGCAACCCTAGCATGAACACATACAAGTAATGCCGCGTACACACGATCGGAATTTTGGTTGGAAAAAGCTCTGATGATTTTCGCAATGGAATTCCCACGGGATTTCGCTCAAGCTGTCTTGTATACACACGGTCACACCAAATTCCAACCGTCAAGAACACGGTGACGTACAACACGTACGCGGGACTAGAAAAGGAAGTTCATTAGCCAGTAGCCAATAGCTTCCATCTCGTAGTTGAATCTGAGCATGCGTGAATTTTTTCTGCGTCGGAAGTGCATACACACGATCGGAATTTCCGTCGGAAAAATTGAGAACCTGCTCTCAATCTTTTGCTGACGAAAATTCCGATGGAACATACACACAGTCGCATTTTCCGACGAAAAGCTCTTATCAGTCTTTTGCTGGCCGAAATTCCGACTGTGTGTTCACGGCATAAGAGTACTTATAACAAGTGCATGGAATTTTGATTTTATCCAAAGAAAACACACTGAATTGACTATGCATTCCCTATAGCAAGTCACAATGGCTGGCTCTATTTTTGGTTTACTGGTCCTTTAACGGCTTTCATACCTAGTCTATGGAAAAGATTGGCAGCAAGTTATAAAACGAATAGAACGTTAAGACTCCAGACTAATATACAGAGGTTTATAACATTCGAAGGTGCCACGGTGTTCCTATTTTTTTTTTTTCTAACTTTCAAGATCTTAAATCTGAATCCCTCTGCTTTCTATCATGGCCAGCCTGTTTTTCCAAGCCGTGCTCCTGGACCCATGCTGGTTTGAGGAGAATTAGCCGAGCGCAGTCTAGGTACGCGCCTGCCTCTTGTAATCAGCTTTGACACCTACGGCAATAATGAAAAGAGATATTATGTGTTTGAATTGCCAGGGGAGCATGTCTCGGCCCTGTAAAGTATACAGGTAACACCGAATGTGTGAATTACAGGGTAATTATGGCCAATGAGTTTTTTCCTGTTAAACAGGAGGACTGAGAAAGACTTGTGAGCGTGTCAAGAGCTGCACATGCAACCTCTGTGTTGCTCGAAGGGACTGACGGATAAATTAATACACTTGCGCTCTATTGATGACGAGCATAATAACCCCTTTTATGCCAGCTAGGCCTAAAGTGCTGTGGTTAACATAATGGTGACCATAGCTCTGGGGTCTCGGGGTATACAATGGGTTCTTTAACACGTTGAGGTCTGTACGTATCCAAGTCGATTTAACCACAGGCGTGCCGGGGTAGACGACAATAGAGGTAATTTTTGTCTAGAGAAAACTGTTTTCGTTTATAATCCCAACCCTTGCTAGAATTAGTGACTTGCCTTTAAGGCAGGAATTAGATCACACTGATTTGTTTTAAGAAAGTCTGGAAGTTGGATCGAGAGACTTTTTTTGAATGTTTTTAATTATTACGTTTATTTAAAGAGCATGTCTGGACAATCGGTAAAATCTGGTGGTGAACAAGTAATGTTATCCAGGAAGCTTCTCAACATTAATAAAGTGAGAAGGGTCACTCCAGTAAAATTTAAATTAAATTGTATCTAATTGTTGGAGCCACATTCAGCAGGTAATGCAGAGTGCTTCTGTATGGAATTTACCCATCTTTTGCTTGGTTCTGTGTATTTGTCTTGTTTCTGTGTGTTGTGTGTCTTATGCCCCGTACACACGATTGGCTTTTCCACCAGCAAATGTTGGATGTGAGCTTGTTGGAGGAAAATCCGATCGTTTGTATGCTCCGTCTGACATTTTTTGTCGGACTTTCCTACAACAAATGTTGGCTAGCAGGTTCTCAAATTTTCCGCCAACAAATGTGTGTGGTCGGACTTTCCGATTGTGTGTACACAAAAGTCCAAAGTACAAACACGCATGCTCAGAATCAATGCTCACCAAACACAACATAAGCAGAAGGAGCCCAAATGGTGGTGCATGACTTTCTTTTTATTGGCTCGCTGTACTTCTTGTACATCACTACGTTCGTAATTGTTGGCCAACATTTCTTTGACCATGTGTATGCAAGACAAGTTTGAGCCACCCCCCCCCCCCCCCCCCGAACAAAATTCCACGGTTTTGTTATCGGAAAGTCAGATCGTGTGTACGGGGCTTTAGTCTCATGCCTTCCATTTCTTGGTTAAGTGTGATCTGTTCCTTGACCCTGTGCGTTCTGTGACTTTGAGTTGGTTCCGTGTGTTCTGTGTCTTGCTGCTGGTTTCTATGTCTTGACTAGGGATGAGCCGAACACCCCCCGGTTCAGTTCGTACCAGAACTTTCGAACGGACCCCACGTTCGTTACGAACGTTAGAACCCCATTGAAGTCTATGGGACTCGAACGTTCGAAATGGAAAGTGCTAATTTTAACGGCTAATATGCAAGATACTGTCCTAAAAAGGGTTTGGGGACCTGCCTCCTGCCCCAGGGGACATGGGTCAATGCCTAAAATGTTTTTAAAAATGTCCATTTTGGCGGGAGCACTGATTTTACTGACAATGAAAGTGAAAAAAAAAAGTGAAATATTCCTTTAAATATGGTGCCTGGGGGGTGTCTGTAGTATGCCTGTGAAGTGCCACGTGTTTCCCGTGTTTAGAACAGTCCCTGCACAAAATTACATTAAACGGAAATAACACCATTTAAAACTGCTTGCGGTTTTAATGTTATATCTGGTTCCTGCAATATGGTTGAAAATCATTGAGAAAAATGGCATGGGTAGCCCTCCCTGCCCATTACCAGCCTATTTGGGTCTTGTACGCATATCAAGGGGAACCCTGTACCCATATTAAAAAAAGGAAATGCGTGTGGCCCCCAGGCCCTATATACTCAGAACAGCAGTATACAGGCGGTGCAAACAAGACAGGGACTGTGTAGGTTTGTTGTGTTAAGTTGAATCTGTTTGTAATTTTCAACTGGTAAATTTTTAAAGTGTAGCTCCAGTCAAAAAAACTATTTTTAAGCTTTTTGGAAAACATAGGGAAGGGTTATCACCCCTGTATAATTTGTTTTGTCGTCCATCTTTTTTCATCTCACTTGCTGCTGTCTCCTTGCGTTTGCAAGTAGGAGATGTTTGTAAGTTGGATGTTTGAAAGTAGGGGCCTGCCCTATATGCTCTGCAGAAATGGCGGAACAAGGTGTTGGTTTTGCCACAACATTGTAAGCCCTGAAAGTGACTTTTGGTGGGCGCTGGAGCGCCCTGCTGTGAACGATTATATCAAGAATTGTAATTACATGCCATTGTTGAACAGTGGTAGAAAAATTGACCTTTGGTGGTTGTGGTGCTGGTGCCACAACACTATAAGTCCTCACCGTTACTCTGGGTGGGCACAGGAAGGGGCCCTCCTGTGAAATATTATATCAAGAATTGTAATTACATGTCCCTGTTAAACAGGGGCAGAAAAATTTGGCCTTAGGCACTGCTGCTGGTGCCACCACACTGCAACCTCTTCCATATACTCTAGTTTTTTTGCTGGAATTAGCCCTGCTGCAAAGCATTGCATCAAAAATTGTACTTAAACGCCCCTGTTAAACAGGGGAAGAAAAATTGGGCCTTAGGCTGAGGTGAATATTGCGGTGTATACTGCGGTCAGGGCACGCAGACAATAACCAGAAAACAGCAGAGATAAAGGGGTATATACAGATGTATACTGTGCTGTGCTGGAGGCACACACAACTTCCAATAACTCCTGCAGATGGCAATTGGGCTCAAATAGAGAACAGCTATGTAGGTGGATTATAGCGGTATGTACTGGGTACAGAGCACGCAGACAGCACGCACTATCTCCTAACACTACTGACTGCAAGCTCTATTATTAAAGATAGATCACTAGCTATATAGGTGAGGTGAATATAGCGGTGTATACTGCGGTCAGGGCACGCAGACAATAACCAGAAAACAGCAGAGATAAAGGGGTATATACAGATGTATACTGTGCTGTGCTGGAGGCACACACAACTTCCAATAACTCCTGCAGATGGCAATTGGGTTCAAATAGAGAACAGCTATGTAGGTGGATTATAGCGGTATGTACTGGGTACAGAGCACGCAGACAGCACGCACTATCTCCTAACACTACTGACTGCAAGCTCTATTATTAAAGATAGATCACTAGCTATATAGGTGAGGTGAATATAGTGGTGTATACTGCGGTCAGGGCACAGACAATAACCACTACACAAGAGCAAGATAGGAAATCAGCCAAAAACGATCGGTGTGTACTGTGTTGAAGGTACACAGAACACCCACTGCTTCAGATGCCAACACACTACACGAGGCCGCCTCAATGGCGGCCTTATATAGTGTGGGGCGTGCACTACACAGCCTGAGCTATGATTGGCCACAGGCATCCTGTCTGTGGCCAATCATGGCTCTCCTCGCTGCTGGCGCTGCGATTGGCCAAGCATGCGGGGTCACAGTGCATGCTTGGCCAATCATGAGCCAGCAATGCACTGCGCCATCGCAGTGCATTGTGGGCCGTGAGCGCCACACGAATTTTGACGCGAACGGACCAAGAGTTCGGATTTCGCCGAACGGACGAACAGCCAATGTTCGACTCGAACACGAAGCTCATCCCTAGTCTTGACCATGGTTCTGTGTGTTTTTGTCTTGGTTTTCTAAGTCTTGTGTCTTATGTATCTTGGTTGAATGTGCTTGGTATCTTGGTTCACTGTATTCTGAGTCTTGCTTCTGTGTGTTCTGTGTGAGAACCTTGGTACTGGTTCTGTGTGTTCTTTGTCTTGGTTAATCTGTTCTGAGTCTAAAAGTGTTTTTCGTCTTGGTCTTTGTGTGGTTTGTGTTATGGTTCTGTATTTAATGTGTCTTAGCTCTGGGTGTTTTATGTCCCGGTCTTGTGTATTCTGTGCTTTGGTCTTGGTTCTGTGTCTTGATTCTGTATGTTCTGTGCCTTGGTCTTGGTTCTTTGTCTTTAGTGTGTCAGCCTTTGCTCTGTGTGTTCTGTGTCTTAGTTCTGTGTGTTCTGTGTCTTAGTTCTGTGTGTTCTGTGTTTTGGTTCTGTGTGTTCTGTTATAGTTCTGTGTGTTCTGTTATAGTTCTGTGTGTTCTGTTTTTGGTTCTGTGTCTTAGTTCTGTGCGTTCTTTGTCTTGGTCTTGATTCTGTGTGTTTGATGTTTTGGTTCATTGGGTTCTAAGACCCCTTTCACACTGGGGCGTTTTTCAGGCGTTTTTCATGCGCTTTAGCGTTAAAAAAAGCGCCTGAAAGAAGCCGCAACTGCAATCCCAATGTAAAAGCCCGAGTGCTTTCACACCGAGATCACTTTCATACTGGGGCGTTTTTCAGGCGCTTCAGCGTTAAAAAAAGCACATAAAAGAAGCTGCAACTGCAATCCCAATGTAAAAGCCCGAGTGCTTTCACACCAAGGCGCTGCGCTAGCAGGGCGTCAAAAAAATTCCTGCAAGCAGCTTCTTTGCAGTGCTTTTGGAGCGGTGAATACAACGCTCCTAAAGCGCCCCTTCCCATTGAAATCAATGGGAAGCGCCTGTAAAACGCCAGAAAAACGCCTGAAAAACGCTATTGGCAGCAGCGTTTTGTGGGCGCTTTTAACTCTTTATTTGGCCACTAGCAGGGATTAAAAGCGCCCCAATAACGCTCAAAAAACGCTGGTAAAGCGCTGCTAGTTTAAGCGGCGCTTTACGAGCGTTTTTCAGGCGCTGACATTGTGAAAGGGCTCTTAAAGCACTTGGGCTTTCACATTGGGACTGCAGATGAGGCTTCTTTCAAGCGCTTTACAGGCGCTTTTTTTAACGCTAAAGCGCCTGAAAAACGCCTGAAAAACGCCCCAGTGTGAAAGGGGTCTTAGTCTTTGTTCATTGTGTTCTGTATCTTGGTACTGGTTGTATGCATTCTGGGCACTGGTCCTGAGCTTTCTGTGTCTGGATACACTCTGTTCTGAGTCTTGGTTCTGTGTGCTCTATGTCTTGGTTCTGTGTATTCTCTGTCTTGGTGTCTTTTGTACATTCAGTGTATTGATTCTGTGTGTAATGTGTCTTAGTTCTGGGTGTTTTGTGTCTTGGTCTTGTGTATTCCTGTCCTGTCTCTTAGTCTTGTGTCTTGGTGTTCGTTCTATGCCTTGATTCTGTGTGTACTGTGCCTTGGTCTTGATTCTATTTCTTCAGTGCCTCAGTCTTTGTTCTGTGTCTTTGTTCTATGTGTTCTGTTTTTTGGTTTGGAATCAGTGTTTTGATTCTATATCTAATGTGTCTTAGTTCTGGGTGTTCTGTGTCTTGGTCTTGTGTATTCTGTGCCTTGATCCTTGGTTCTGTGTCTTAACTCTGTGCCTAGGTCGTGGTTCTTTTTTTTCAGTGTCTTGGTCTTTGTTCTGTGTGTCCAGTTTTTTGGTTTTTTGTGTGTTCTGTCTTGGTCTTTTTTTGTGCTTGATGTCTTGGTTCACTGTGTTCTAAGCCTTGGTTGTGTTTGTTTTGTATGTTGGTATTGGTCCTATGTATTCTGTGCATTGGTCCTCCTGAGCATTCTGTCTTGGTTCACTCCATTCTGAGTCTTGGTTTTGGTGCTCTAGGTCTCATTCATTGTTCTGTGTTTAATGTCTTGGTCTTGGTTCTGTGTGTTCTCTGTCTAGGTTCTGTACATTCTGTGTCATGATTCTGCATTTAAGGCGTCTTAGTTCTGTGCATTATGTGTCATGCCCTGTGTATTCTGTTTTGGTTCTGTGTCTTGATCATGTGCATTCTGTCTTAGTCTGTATGATCTGTATGTTCTATATCTTGGTTATGCGTGTTCTTTTTTCCTGGTTTTGGTCCTCCTGTGTGTTCTGTGTTTTGGTGTTGGTTCTGTGTGCTCTATGTCTTGGCTCTGCTTTCTAGGCTCTCTGTATTATGTGTCTTGGTCTTGGTCTTGGTTGTCTTGGTTGTGTGACTTCCCTTTTATGTTCCAATATGTAGGGGAATTTCAGCAGACTTTAAAAGTTATATTGGAACTAGGGAAAACACTTTCATGCATGTTCAGCTAGGATTCATTTATATTCAATACTGTAGCCAAGTTTTTAATAGAGAGAGATATGCAAAAATATGACACAGTTTATTCCAGTGCTGCATAATTTCAGCGCAGGACTTGCGTGCTATCAGCACAGAGGCTCATGTTGCAGGACAAAGTCAGTATGCAAGTAATTATAAAGGTAGGGAGACATTATTTTTGTGTAGGGGGGGTTTACTACTTTTTTTAACTTTAGGTGATCAGCAAATTCTTTAGGGAACTGGTGTAGCACCAGACCTTCAATTCTGAGAATGAATATATACAAATTTAGATTTCCACAGAATCAGTAAGTTCCTTTTCTAAAAAAAATTATTTTTTATTCTGAAGTGTTACATAATAAAAAAAAAAAAAAAAAAAAAAAAAAAATATATATATATATATATATATATATATATATATATATATATATATATTTATATATATAAGTACTATGGGTTAAAGACAATCTGCAACTCCATAAATGCTCTTTAAATCACTCCAAATGTATTATATCTCCATAAAGATAAAAGTAGAGCAGAGGTAGATGCGTTTCAGCCACAACGGCCTTGTTCACAACTTCTTAAATAATTGCACCCTAGGCTTCAGCCTACATAGCCTTAGCAGAAATCCAAGCGTGCTGGTCCTTGTCTACACCTTTCTCCCAGCTCTGCCATGTCTCATAGTCCAAGAAATGAGTTGCGATAAAAACCCGCCTGTTCTACAGATGTTGTGTAATGAGGAACAATCACTAGATTGATAGTTCCAGTTGCTACAGTCACTGTATATTGTTAGAGAACAGAGGCCCTGACTGTAAAGCCGTGTAATTAATCAAGATGCTGTCACTCAGCAGTCTACCCATCATCGCTCACAATGCCTTAAACCTCACTTATTAAGGGTTTCTCTAAAAGCTGCTGACAGGCCCAACTCCATTTTGCATGAGGTCATTTCCTTTTCAAATGGCAAATCTAGTCACAGCAAAATCAGACTTTCATTTGTGATCCAACGCAGAGCCTTATGTATCAAAGTGTCTGAAGGAAGAACTTGTCTTGTCGTCTGTAGTGACCAGTCTGATTCTCCTTTTCATGATCCTATTGGAAGAAGAAAAAAAGACAATGTATGTGCAGCAGGTAATAAGGCTATTTCTACTATTTCAGACACTTTGATAACTAAGACTTATAATGCCCAATGGGCCTCAAGTACTCTGACCGGGGAGAAGGAGTTATATGGATGGCAACTAAAATTCACAGCCTATTTTCGCACTAAAAGAAAGAAAAGGAATCCAGTTGATTAATAATTGTCAAGTCTCATTTTCATGTAGGGGACTATGAAAGGCTAGTAAAAGTTTCAATTAAAGGGATTGTCCTCATTCCTAAAATGTAGCTCACTTCTATACCCATACCATTTTATAACAGGTGACACTTGAACTAGATACATTTGCATGACTTTTTGGATTCCGTTACGTGAAACTGCCAGATTTAGGTTATGATGGATTATCAGAGATTATATAGATAGATACAGCTAGATTCTACAGAAGTAGCCGGGGAAAGCTGTGTTCGGTGCAAGGATGACAATAAAAAGGACAATAAAAGGACAAGCCTATTTTATTGTAAATTATATAAGGCATTGTGAAAAGCCAAGTTCTCAAAAAAATATAGTTAATCTGTTCTCTGAACAATTTAATAAACATGTTCCTTCTTTTTTTTTTGATTACCCCTTCACTTAGCTCAAAATTTTCATCCAGTCCCCCTTCACATGACCTCCTCCTGGGTTTTGATCCAGCAACTTCTTATGGGCAGTGTAGGCCATGCAGGCACGTCAAACAGCAGGAAATTATATGTGACCCCAGAGCTGGCTGATGGCTACTTCTCTTGTAGTCCAGGGGGCTACATGGGGGGAAGCCATGATTGCCTCTGTACTGGCTTCCAGGTTGAGTGAGGCTGGGTGTCAACCGGAAGTGGAGTGCCTGCTATCAGACTCAGTGGACAGAGCCAGGGGAAGGTGAGTATTGCATGTAAAGCAGTCTTTTAACAAGACAAAAGAAACGTGTAAATTAGTTCAATTGAAAAGCTGGAGTTGGGCTTTAACCTAAAGCTGTCCATGGATAGATCGAAATTTGGCCAGTTCAGCAGAGACCGGCCGAATTTTGATCCATCTACAGTATCACTGTTACCATTTGAGAGGAGTCAATCTAATGATCTATTCCTCTTGAACGGGACTGCTGCTAAATTTTAATTTGACCAGTGCCTGCTGCCAATCAGCTTCAGCGCTGATTGGAGTATTCTGACAGCAGAAGAGTCCCCCCTGTCAGAATACAATAGCACAGCAGTAAGGATTCTCCCATCCACCTTACTTGTGTGGGTAGGGGCATCAAAACTGACTGACTGTCATTTTTGGCCAGGTTAAGTTGTAAAAGGAAATTCTTAAAGGTGGCCATAGACGGTGCAAATGTTAGCGGGTTCAGCAGGGACCAGCCAAGATTCGAACCATGTATGGGCAGGCTGATTGTACCCAAGTCGATCTATTGATTGGCTTAGGAACAACCAGCATGTCATTTTTTTTTCTATGTTATTATCGCCAGGGGCATCCCACTCCCTCCCCCAATCCCGCCCACCCCCCTGGGAGAATACAATAGCTACACAGGAGGGTACACTGACTGTGTTGATGGGGGAATCAAGTGATTTTCTTTCCTGCAACCACAGTTTGAAGAAAATCGCACCATCTATGGCCGGCTTAAGATCTCCCCGAGATAAGCTGCTTACAGATGTAAGAAAATTATTTCATGTCGGTAGGCTTTAAACGCAAAAGAACAATGCCCATCTACACAAGCCCTAAAGCTAACTATGCACACTCAGATTCCCCCATCCACACTCAACAGCTAAAGTGAAGGCATCTCCTGTTGCCAGCTAATGCTGACTGGCTGCAGTCACTGATCAGTCAACAGTTTTTCTCCTGGCTCCTTCAAGTTTTAAATCAAAGTTTGACAATCTGGGTATAAAAAGGTATAAGGAACTGGAAAATTGCTAAAATGAATAGCTAAGTTTGGGGATTTAACTTGACTAGAATTGTAAAAGAAATCGCTCTAGTAAATCAACCGATACAAGTAGACAAATAAGGTAAGTTTAAACTAAAAGTGCAGTTCTGATAAGATATATAAACATCCATCACCATATGTAAATAAGTAAGTCCAATGGGATAATAAAGATCAACACAGAAGTCCCATATTCAAAGAGAAAGTGACTCCAATATATCTTCATCCAAACAATGCCAATCTTCCACTTTAAGATAGCCACACTTCAGTACTTCATTACCACATGCTCTACAACACAGGCTTACAAGAGTGTATTGACTCTCTTTTCTAGAAAAGTCAATATTTGCCTGTACGTATATATGAGATCCCAAATAGAGCAGAATGACTGCCTTCTTGTATGGTTACTTATTTCTCCAGGCTCCACCATACTGAAGAAAAAGAAACAAGGAGACCACATAGTGTAAAACCACAAATTAAAATTTTATTAAAATACTCAATATACTCCTGTTCACTAACATACACGCGCAAGCATCTTAATGAGATGGGTGGTGGCCTCTCTCAACATTGAAAAGGCCTTTGACACAGTCGAGTGGCCTTTTCTCTGGGAGATCCTCCGACGGATGGGGTTTCCCCTGGTCTTCATTGAGTGAATTAAGGTTCTTTACCGTGACCCCACCTAAGCCATTAAGCTGGGAGGGGGCTTGTCACAGTCCTTCCATCTGTCCAAAGGTACACGTCAGGGCTGCCCAAGGTTAGAATTTTGGCCAGTTCCTGTGAAATCCTAATGCCGCGTACACACGACCGGACTTTTTGACAGCAAAGGTCCGACGGAACGAGTCCGTCGGACAATTCGATCTTGTGTGGGCTCCATCGGACCTTTGCTTGCCAAAAATCCGGCGGACTTTAGAAATAGAACATGTTTTACATTTTTCCACCGGAACTCTGCCGGACCGAGAAATCCGTTCGTGTGTATGCTAGTCCGACGGACAAAAACCGACGCTAGGGCAGCTATTGGCTCCTGGCTATGAACTTCCTTATTCTAGTCCAGTCGTACGTCATCACATTTGAATCCATCGGACTTTGGTGTGATTGTGTGATGCCAAGTCCGTTCATTCGGAAAGTCAGTCGGAACTCCACTGAAACTCTGTCGGAAAAACCGCCGGACCTAGTCCTTCGAAAAGTCCGGTCGTGTGTACACGGCATAAGAGTGTATGGCAAGCTTAAGACTTCTTCTGGGTCTGTGACTAGTGAGGCGAGATTCAGGTTAACAACTCAAGGTTCTTCAAAAACAAGTCAGCTGCACCAACCTGTCTTTAGCCTTTATGTACAGGTACAGTGTATAAGGGCGTTCTGAGCATGAGGACCAAGCAGACAGTATCTCTAGAGAGACAAGGGTCCAAGGATAAATAGCCAACACTGAGGGCTGCACTCAGAAAAGAGGAGCAAACGCTGAAACAAAATAAGACAGAAGAGAGAGGTGCCTCTAAGTGCAGAATTAGTAGCTGTTTATTTCCCCAAACAAGATTAAAAACACTTACAAACACTGGCGAATTAAAAAGCGTGTAGTCATCAGTGATGTAAGTAACTTTGGAGGGTAACAAGTAATCTAACTGATTACTCTTTCCCTCATGGTAACTCAGTTCCCATTACTTGGGCGGCGTTACTTTACATTTACCGCCCAGGAGGCCCGCCGTGGCCGCGCTGCCTGGCCGTTCATTCCGGCATGGGGAGGGGGCTTTCGCCCGCTGAGCTGAGAAGAGGCTGAGAGTCAGAGAGACTGTCTGGACCGCCCCATCCCACCCCGCCTATCCAGAGAGAGATAGAATGTAGGGAGGTGGGGCGGACACTGAAAAATGAAGTCAGCTGACCAGCTGACACCAATCGAGTGAAGGGGAGGGTCTCTCTCTCTCCCCATGAGGAAAGGCATCCCTGGAGGCATTCAAGTATGGGACTGTCTGACGATTCGAATTGCAGTGCAATCGATCCATCCCAAGTCCTCCACCACCTCTGCTTCTTACTGATCCCATCCCTACCCACCCACCATCACTTCCACAACAGAGGTGATGGGGGGGATACGGTAGGGATGAGATCAGTGGTGGTGGGGGATGGGATCAGTAAGAGGCAGAGGTGGTGGTGGGAGAGCATGGCACCACCACTGCTGCCATCCCCCCACCCCCCCAAGTACCACCGCTGCCTGCCACCCCCCCAAGTACACCACCGCTGCCACCCCCCCAAGTACCACCGCTGCCACCCCCCAAGTACTGTACACCACCACCACTGCCACCCCCAAGTACCACCACTGCCACCCCTCAAGTACCACCGCTGCCACCCCCTCAAGTACCACTGCTGCCACCCCTGTCACAGTTACTTTGCTGAGTAACTAATTACTTTTCCAATGTAGTAACCAAGTTACTAATGCAATTACCTTTTGGAAGAAGTCATTTTTAACTGAACTAATTACTTTTTTAACCACTTTCAGACCGGACCAATTTGCTGGTCAAAGACCAGTCACTTTTTGCGATTCGGCACTGCGTCGCTTTAACTGACAATTGCGCGGTCCTGTGACGTGGCTCCCAAACAAAATTGACGTCCTTTTTTTCCCACAAATAGAGCATTCTTTTGGTGGTATTTGATCACCCCTGCGGTTTTTATTTTTTGCGCTATAAACAAAAATAGAGTGACAATTTTGAAAAAAACGCATTATTTTTTACTTTTTGTTATAATAAATATCCCCCAAAAATATATAAAAAAACTTTTTTTTCCCTCAGTTTAGGCCGATACGTATTCTTCTAAATATTTTTGGTAAAAAAATCACAATAAGCGATTATTGATTGGTTTGCACAAAAGTTATAGCGTTTACAAAATAGGGATAGTTTTATAGCATTTTTATTAATAATTTTTTATAATTTTTTTTTTTTACTAGTAATGGCGGCGATCCGCGATTTTTATTGTGACTGCGACATTGTGGGGGACCCATCGGACATTTTTGACACATTTTTGGGACCATTGTCATTTATACAGTAATCACTGCTATATAAATGCAGTGATTCCTGTGTAAATGACACTGGCAGTGAAGGGGTTAACCAGTGGGTGGCAGTGTAGGGGTTAAGTGTTCCTAGGGGTGTGTTACTAACTGTGGGGGGGTTGGGCTTTCATTTAGTGAACACTGATCTCTGCTCCAATCACATGGAGCAGAGATCAGCGTCACTAGTTGCTAGGCAGAATGGAGAAATGCTGTTTACAACGGCATTTCTTCATTTGGTCGCTCCGTGAGAAGATCGCGGGGATGCCCGCGGCGATCGAGTCCGCGGGTCCCGCGACCGGACTCACGGGGGTCCCGACCAGCGCGGGAGTGCGCCGCTGGCGGCGCGCTCCCGATGGCAGGGCAGCAAATTTAAAGGGACGTACATGTACGCCCATTTGCCTGCCCGTGCCATTCTGTCGACGTACATCGTCGTGCGCTGGTCGGCAAGTGGTTAGAGTAAGATGACCGATACTGGTAGTCATTGATAATGAAAATGGTCCGGCAGGCGTGTGGGTCCCCGGCATGTAAAGACTTTCACAATTGTGTCCTGTGCTGTACCAAAAACATAGAACTACCGGTAAGCTGATGACTGGGTACCCACACCGAGTTCATGATGGACGGAAATCCCGTAAGTGATGTCAGCAGTGAGAGACGGGAGACGGGATGCATTTCGGAACATTAGTAAGTTCCTTTTTTCAACCTAATGACTGCAAGTGTACACACAGGTAAACTTATACTATCTTGGCCGGGAACATAAGCGGGGACATGGTTGAACACAAACAAGGAAGACAGGAAATGATAATCGATATAATAATGAGAAACATTCTCTGAAAGATATATAATAATGGGTATACTGATAAAAATAATAATAATAATAAAATAAATAAAAAATAATATAAAAATAAAATAAAAATAAATCTGAAAAAAAACAATTGTATTAAAAATTAAAATACAATATAAAAATGTTTTACTAATAGGAGAGGAAGGGTAGAGAATACATATCCCATCCACAAAAAACATGAAAAAACAAAAACACGTGACCGATCATAATGGGAAAAGGGACAATCTCAGATATTATAAAAATATCAAAAAACTATTTAGGAATGTGCGTGAGCGTATGCACATTAGTGTGCATCCCAAAAAGGAACATGCAAACCATGTGCACACGATCTCTAACAGGCACACATACATGTGTCCCCATGACACGCATACAAGCATATATGTTTGGGACAAATGTAAATGTCTCAAAAAAAGCCTACACTGGCAAAAAGAAAAGACCATTATATTTCTAAATAGGGCAAGCCAATGCAGCCAATGTCTCTTATGTTAAGTATAAAGTTTTTAAAGGTACAATATTATATGTATTGCAAGCAAAATCTGAGTATTTCCTACCGAGTACAAAAGACCCATAGGCAACCTGTAGACGTATAACAGAACAAGATGGTCATATAAATATTTACAGAGTTGTTTATCTCCCTGCCCTGCCTTACAAAAGAAGTATTAGGGAAAAAGAATCGGGTATTCACTTCAAAGGGGAAGTTTTCAGTTTCCTAATAATGAATCTTAAAAACTAAACAGAGAAATTGTCGAGCCTTCGCCAGTCTTGAGAAGCTTTTGTAAGCCATAAACTGGCATGAAGACCATTTCTGGGTCCAGCTGCCCACATTTTTTTTTTTTTATGCCCAGTCAGCCAAAAGCATTGAATCGCTGTGCCCTAGAAAACGGCCCTGAATGAGGAGACTGCGTGTCTCCATGGCGACCAGAACAAAACAGGAACAGATCGCAACACAACAAAGTAGGACATGATGATGGTAAGGATGGGGGGCATCTGACACAGCGTTTTATTGAAATGAGACAGGACATTTCAAATGCAGATAATTCTGAGTTAAACATGGATTTTTTTTTTTAAAGAGAACCAGTCACAACTGGCTTTATGCAAGAATCTGTACTAAAAATCTTGAAGCTAAGTTGAACCCTAGAACAAAACTTTGCCACTTATGCATTATAATGTCGCGTACACACGACCAGACTTTTCGATGGACTAGATCCGACGATCTTTCCGACGGACTTTCTGAACGAACGGACTTGGCCACACACAAGCACACCAATGTCCGACGGATTTGAACGTGGTGACGTACGACCGGACTAGAATAAGGAAGTTCATAGCCGGTAGCCAATAGTTGCCCTAGCGTCGGTTTTCGTCCGTCGGACTAGCATACAGATGAACGGATTTTTCGTCCGGACTCGAGTCCATCGGAAAGATTTGAAACATGTTCTAAATCTAAAGTCCGTCTGATTTTTTGACAGAAAAGGTCAGATGAAGCCCACTCACAGTCGAATTGTCCGATGGATTCGTTCCATCGGACCTTTGCTGTCGAAAAGTCCAGTCGTGTGTACGTGGCATAAGTGATCATAGACTTAACATTTACCCCATTTCGTTTGTAATGCACCCTTCAGCCATTACAAAAATCTGTAGAACCCACCACTCATCAGGGAGCATGCCCTCCCAGCTAGTATTTAGCTGGGAGCGTGAGCCACCATGCAGCAGAAACAGTCTACTGTGCTCTGTCTGTAAGCAGCAACCACCTATGCAGCAGTCCAATACAACCCGGTAAATCAGAGGTAGAGCCCACCACTCAGCAGGGAGCATGCCCTTCCGGCTAACAATCAGCAATGAGTATGAGTCATCACGCATGACAGACAGACCGCTGTGCTCTGTGTACAAATACCAACCATCTCTGTTACAGTCTGACACACCCCCTGTGAATTAGAGAAAGAGCCTACCACTCAGCAGGGAGTGTGAGCTACAATGTAGCAGAGCCAGACTGCTGTGTTCTTTGTGTAGGTGGCAACCATTTGTGCAGCAGTTCGATACACCTCCTATGCATAAGAGCTAGAGCCTACCACTCAGCAGGGAGCATGCCCACCTAGCTAACATTCATCAAGGAGTGTGAGCCACCATGCAGCAGAGCCAGACCACTGTGCTCATTGTTTCAGCAACAACTGCCTGTGCAGAAGTCCAACACACTCCCTGTAAATTAGAGCTAGAGCCCCACATCCAGCGGGGATCATGCCTTCCCAGCTAAAATTAAGCAGGATGCGTGAGTCCCCATGCAGCAGAGCCAGACCGCTGTGCTCTGTGTGTAAGCAGCAGCAACCTGTACAGCAGTCTGACACAACCCCTGTGAACTAGAACTACAGCCCGCCACTCAGCAGGGAGCATGATCTTCCAGTTAACACAGTGGTGAGAGTGAGTCATCATGCAGGAGAGCCAGACCGCTGTTCTCTGTGTATAAGTAGCAACCATCTCTGCTGCAGTCTGATGAAGGTACACCTACTGTGATATATAGCTAGAGCCTACCACTCAGCAGGGAGTGTGAGGCACCATGTAGCAGAGCCAGACTGCTGTGCTCTTTGTGTAGGCAGCAACCGTCGGTGCAGTAGTCCAACACACCCCCTGCAAATTAAAGATAGAGCCCACTACTCGGAAGGGAACATGCCCTCCCAACTAACATTCATCAAGTACAATTCAGCAGGGCCAGACCACTGTGCTCTGTGTGTATGCAGCAACCCTCTCTGCTGTAGCCTTACCGCCTGAATTAGAGCTTAGAACCCACCACTCAGCTAGGGTTGCCACCTTTTCTTCAAGTCAAACTGGAACACTTTAGCGGCGCACGGCAATTTTTTTTTTCTATAGCATAAATGTATAAACTATACAAAAGTTTTGCAATTAAATAACATTTCTAATCGCATGAAGTTATTCACAAGAGTCCCCCTTTATGGCAGAGTCCACAGAGTTCCCCTTTTACATCTGAATTCAAATAGTTCCCTTACACTGTGAGGGAGGACTCTGCAGACTCTGATGTAAGGTAGAACCAGGGGCGGACTGACCATTTGGCCACTAGGGCACTGCCTGAGGGCCCCGTGCCACTAGGGGGCCCCATCAGGGTTGCCAGCCTCAGTAAAACCAGGGACAATATGTAAAAATCTGTGTTTTTTTTACATCTGTCACTAAAATGTCCCTTACCAACATCCTTTTGGTCTAAAAATCCAGAGATTATAGCTGCCACACCTCTCCAGTACCTTCTCAGCCAATAGAAACATGTCTGTGTATACTGTGTGATTGTATACTGTGTGTATGTGTTTGTGTATATTGTGTGGCCCCATAATGTCTGATTGCCTGGGGGGGCCACATAATCGCCTATTGCCCAGAGCCCCAATGAGTTGTCAGTCCGCCCCTGGGTAGAACTCTGGGGACTCTAACATAAGGGATGCTCTGGGAACCCTGATTTAAGGCTTCTTGACTTAGACAAGTGCAGCCAGCATCCCTTCTGGGAAGCCACAGTCCAGTCTGAATAATGTGTCCGGGTTTTAGGCAGTCTGAAACCTGGATGCCTGATTCCAAACCCGAACTGTCCAGATGAATCCCGGACAGGTGACAACCCTACACTCAGCAGGGATCATGCCTTCCCAGCTAACATTCAGCAGGGTGTGTGAGCCACCATGCAGCAGAGCCAGACCGCTGTGTTCTGTGTGTAAGCAGCAGCAACCTGTGCAGCAGCGTGACACAACCCTTGTGAACTAGAACTACAACCCACCACTCAGAAGGGAGCATGCCCTTCCAGCTAACACAGCAGTGAGAGTGAGCCATCATGCAGGAGAGCCAGACCGCTATTCTCTATGTATAAACAGCAACCATCTGTGCTGCAGTCCAACAAGGGTTGCCACCTTTTCTTCAAGCCAAACACTTTAGTGGCACACAGCAATTTGTTTTTAAAGGGGGCAGGCTGTTCCCTTTTACTCTTTGGTGTAAAAGGGAATTTTGTTGTAGGTTTCTGCTCACCATAGCCCCCACTTACATCAGGGTTCCCAGCATTCCCCCTTAAATCAGCGCTCCCAAAGCCCCTCTTACAGTACATCAGAGTCTGCAGAGTACCCCTTAAATCTGAGTCCCCCTTATCTTAGTGTACTCACTCGCTCAGAGGCAGGAGAGAGAAGAAAGGGAGGGGGACTATGCAGTTTTGGTACTTGGTTGGTTGGGGAGCATAGGTGTGTGCAACCCGGGCAACAAAGGGAATCTGCACTGCACAGGGGGGGGCCACAGTCGGGTCTGAATAATGTGTCTGGGTTTCTGGCGGTCTGGGTGAATCCCGGACGGGTGGCAACCCTAATTCCAACACACCCCCGGTGAATAATGGTGCGTACACACGACCGGAATTTCCGTCGGAATGAACTCTGACGGACTTTTCAACGGAGTTCCGCTGAAACACACTTGCCTACACACGATCACACCAAAGTCCGATCGTTTAACGCTATGACGTACGTACGACGGAGCTAGGAAAAGGTAGTTCAATAGCCAGTAGCGGATAGCTGCCCTTGCATGGTTGTTGGTCTGTCAGACCTGCATACAGACGAGCGGTTTTCTCGATAGGAACTGGTTCCGGCGGAGTTCCCGCAAAAAGATTTGAAACATGTTCTATTTCTAAAGTCCATCTGATTTTTCGACCGAAAAGGTCAGATGAAGCCCACACACGATCAAATTGCTGTTGAAAAGTCCGGTCGTGTGTACACGGCATTAGAGCTAGAGCCCACTGCTCTGAAAAGAGCATGCTGAGTTACAGGACCTGCATATAAACTGCATATGTTCCCAGCTGATTATCACTGTGAAATGACAGTTGTCATCATACAAGGCAATAGGAAAAAAACACTGCCGTCTCATAACAAAAACCTTTTTTTTCATGTTATAGCTCTGGTTGTGCAGGCACAAATTACCAGTGCTTGTGAAATGGTTAAATACTATGCCTCAGGGTAGAAAATAAACCTTTTTTTTAATTTATTTTTTTCTTTTGCTTGTTTTCGCTCTCAGACAACTTCAAAGTGAGATAAAGAAAATGTATAGTGCACTTTCAGTCATATGCAAATGCAGATGGCTACTCGCAGACAGAATGCTAATAGGGCGATCGATGGGGAGAGAGACGGTAAGAATTTTTACACGTATAGGGACACGCTGTCAGCAAAATTCACAGAGAAATTATAATGTAATTATGGATATTAGCTACACTAAACTTTCACACCTCTCATTGGCAGCATGGTCTGCCAAAAATCAGAACTAACTTAGAGAATTTATATTTGTGCTGGGGGGGGGGGGGTTTAAGTGGGGAGAGAAAATGTGTACTAGGAGGGGAAATTTTAGGGGGAAGATGATTTGTGCTAAAAGTGGTGAATTGTTTTTTTGGGGGGGAGATTTGAGCTGGGGGGATTTGGGGCATGGGGGGGGCAAAGATTTGTGCTGAGAGGGGGCCTTTCAGCCGGGGGTGCAGATTTGTACTGGGAGAAAGGGGAATTTATGCTTAGAGGGTAAGCATGCAGATTAGTCCTCCGTGTTTTTGTGCTGAGAGGGGGCCTTTCAACCGGGTGTGCAGATTTGTACTGGGAGGAGGGGGAATTTATGCTTAGAGGGTAAGCATGCAGATTAGTCCTCAGTGTTTTTGTGGGGGGGGGGGGGGGTTTGCTGACACATAATGCTCATACATCTTCGGGGGGGCGCAGTTTGACATGTTTGCCCTGGGCTCTAGATGACCTTGTCCCAGGCTGGCTACAGGAGATGGTCAGGGACTGCAAACATGCTACAGGAGATGGTCAGGCACTGCAGGCATGCTACAGGAGATAGTCAGGGACTGCAGACATTCCTGAAACATTGTCCAAAGTGATTGATACAGAGCCCTTTGTTCTATCTGAGACATATTTCCTTTATCGCCTACAGGAGATAGTCAGGAACTGCAGGCATGCTACAGGAGATGGTCAGGGACTGCAGGCATGCTACAAGAGATGATCAGGGACTGCAGACATGCTACAGGAGATAGTCAGGAACTACAGGCATGCTACAGGAGATGGTCAGGGACTGCAGGCATGCTACATGAGATGATCAGAGACTGCAGGCATGTGGCAGGTGATGATCAGGGACTGCAGACATGCTACAGGAGATAGTCAGGAACTACAGGCATGCTACAGGAAATGGTCAGGGACTGCAGGCATGCTACAGGAGATATCAGAGACTGCAGGCATGTGGCAGGAGATGATCAGGGACTGCAGACATGCGACAGGAGATGTTGGGGACTGTAAGAACGAACAGGAGATGGTCAGAAACAGTATGAAAACTACAAAAGATTGTCAGAGACTGCAGGAATGCTCCAGAAGGGGTTGGTGAATGAATACCTCTTACATGAAACTGCTAGAGATCAATGGCATCACAGTCCTCTTACAATTTATTATTCCAGTATTTGCCCCTTAAAAATGACTGTCCCTGCAGTATGTTCAAAAATACATAAAAAGGGAAATTAATGCTTTTTGAAGAGTTCATCTAGCAAAAACAAATGAAAACGTATATAAAGCACACAATAAAGCAGAATGATTCAGTGATTTTTTTTTTTGTATTATTTTATCCAGGAAACTCCCCAAATTCCCGAAACATTGTCCAAAGTGATTGATACAGAGCCCTTTGTTCTATCTGAGACATATTTCCTTTATCGCCTACAATTAACCTGTGGCCCCGCCTTACGGGGCCCACCCCACCTCATTGGCCAATTCCTAGCTCCTGATACCTTACCTTCTAAAGGTGATCCCACTAACTATTTCCATTCCAGAAAAGACAAAGTGCAAGTCATTCAGGCCTCGATCGAAAAAATCCTGAGTGGGCAAAGTATCCGTGGGACTGGGGACAGCAGGCTTCCTAATTTTGTTCTCACACAACTTTTCCTAATTTGTTTATTGGAAGTCCATAAATTAAACTCCAGTATGGCTGAAAATAAAACAACTATCCGACTTAACTCACATTTTTTGCAAATTCTTTTTTTTTTTTTTATTCTTTTTATTTAATTTTTTTGCAAATTCTTAAGCTAGCCATGCACTACTGGAATTTCGTGAGAACATTTGTATAAAAATGTTCGTCAAAATCTTCTCTTGCCATCATTGTGTCAACTAATTAATTCAAAAGCGCTTAATATTTTATCCAGATCTGCTATTTAAATGAAATGCCAGATGTATTAAACAACTTTCATTACAATAGGTATGATTTTTCCTGACCAAAAAACACATTCACAGTTATAATTTCATTTGTTGGAGAAAATTTTTCCATCCTGTTCCTAAGAATTTTTTTTTATAACTATAGTTAAAAACAATTATTTATTTGACCATATTAGCTATAAGAAAATTGAACATTTCCCCCAAAAAAGAAAAATTATACAAAATACTTCTAGTGCACGGCCAGCTTTATTGCTTGTATTCTGTGTATACTGATTTACTTGATGAAGGTAATCAATGGAATGGTAATAAATAATAAATGGAATGGTCTGCTTAACCACTTCAATACTGGACACTTTCAACCCCTTCCTGCTCAGGCCAATTTTCAACTTTCAGCGCTTTCACACTTTGAATTGACAATTGCAATGTCATGCAACACTGTACCCATACGAAATATTTATCATTTTTTTCACACAATTATAGCTTTTTTTGGTGGTATTTAATCACCTCTGTATTTTTTATTATTTGCAAAACAAATAAAAAAAAGTCAGAAAATATAAAAAAAAAACAAAAAAGAAAAAAAACAAATTTTTATTCCTTTCTGTTATAAAATGTTGCAAATAAATATTCTTTCTTCATAAATGTAGTCCAAACTGTATTCTGCTACATTTTGTTGGTGAAAATAACCCAAATAAGTGCATATTATGTAGCCTGTGGCAAACTTATACTTTAGAGTCCACAAACTATGGTATATATATCTGAAAATATATCAATCCGGATGTACTGACGGCCTATCTCATTTCTTTAAGCCTGAAATTGCCAGGACATTACAAATATCCCACAAAAAAAGGCCAGTTTTTGGATAGTACACAGATCACGGTATTAGTAAGAGGCATGGCGAGATTTTCCAAGTTGTAATTTTTTGTCACAATTAATTGGAAAATAAAGAGATTAAAAATAATAATAATTCTGACATACTGTCACTAGTGCAGTACAGCGGCATCCTAAAACTGCCGTGGCAGTGTTTAGGGACACTGACTGGTGACAGTATGTAAAAGACAAAAAATATATATATTATTTTTTTTCTTTTCTATAAATTTTTTTTTTTTTAACAAATGTTTTAACACACAGTGACCAAGATTTTATTTTTACACATTATAATTACTTTTACCAGTGGATTTCACTGCTATAGGCAACTGTTTTTACTAAATGAAATTGATTCATTTAGTGTGTATTTAGTGTGTATTGTTGTGATTAGCTGTGATTGGTCACAGCTAATCACATGGCACAGATGGGGTGTGATTGGCCCTGTCTGTACCATGTGATCACTGTGACCAATCACAGCTAGCAACATTATTGTACACAACAATTATTGTACAGAATTGTCTGCTGGTGCATCTCTTTAACTCTTTTATCAGGTTGTGGTCCAGCGCTCCTTGCTGTATTTTTATAGTTTGAGCTACTGTTGGGTTCCCACCGAGGTAAGCCTTGCTGCCTGGAAGCCACCTTGCCTGAGCTATTGAGCTTGTTTGAAGTTTTTACTACATCTGACTACACTTCTAAAAGTTCCCAGCACCTCTTTGAGTATGTTGTTCTGAGTGACATCCATGGCTGCTTCCATAGATACAGTGGAGAAATGGGTGTAGACACACAGGGACAAAAAGTGTTATTTGCAGAATCACCAGGTGAAAATAAAGAAAAAAAGAATGAAAAAGAAGACTAATACAGTCATCACTTCTAAGGACTAGTAAACTAGTAAAATATAAAATTTTTCCTTTTTTTTTTTTTTTTTTTTTTTAGGGCTTGGGTGCACTTTAAAAAAAATGCCTTTTTTTTTTTCTTTAAGAGCAAAATGCAAGTAAATAAGCATAGACAGACTTTTCCGGATACATGAACTCCCCGTTAAATCTGTCATTGATGTTATATAAGGCAGATTTCAGCAGCGCGTTGTGTTTTGTAGAAAATCACGGCATGTGAAATCTTTTGCTTGGAATGTGTACAAAACAGGCCGGCGCTGCCTTGGCATGGGCTGAATCATATTCGTGAATTACTAATCGAGAGTGTGGGCTGATATTTATGCCAGAGAAATTCCCAAGTCACTCATTGCTCCGGAGTATAAAACACGCATTTTTTTTTTTCATTTCTGATAACGAGCATGGCGACCAAGTGAATGCAGACGCGTCCTTCCACGGGCAGATTATAACAGGAAACGCGCACGCCTCCGGACCACCTGGAGTAAACGAGAGTAACCCAGTGAGTCTCAGCGTAGCCCATCTGACGGTGGGAATAACAACAGATTTGCTCCCGCAAGTAGCAGCCGTTTGCCCGGCTTGCAATCTGCTGATTGCAGACGGTCATCAGCGACGCGCTGGTGGGGAGAGAAGAGTCTCGCTGTTCTTTCTCAGATTAACACTTCTTATGCACGGCCAGATTGAAGCGATGAATCACTGATGGAATGTCGTGATTTGTCCCCCGGCTTCCTGTGCGTCTATCACAAAGTAGTAGGAGTGGGCGGCTGGTGTGTGCTCCTTCGTTAGCGGGGCCAGGCGGGCAGGATAAGTGTACTTTATATGAAAGCACACCTGTCAGGATAAACAATTGGGATCAGCCACTGATAGGGGTGCGCTCCTTGAGTTGGCCGTAGGGTTTCCTATTTGATAGACTTTGACTTTCGGCCCAATGGTCAACTAAAGAGGAACACGTGGCAGGCTGATAACACTGCTTCTATCTGAATGGTAGTGGCTTAGCATTGTCAGCCTGCAACAGGAAGTACTGCTACTGGCAGGATCACCAGAATTTTGTTGGGTGTGCACCCCTTGAGTTGGCCGTAAGGTTGCCTATTTGATTGACTTTGATAGACCGCCAGCCCAACAGCCAACTATAGAAGAACATGTGGCAGGCTGACAACACTGCTTCTATCTGAATGGTAGTGGCTTAGTGTTGTCAGCCTGCAACAGGAAGTGCCGCTATTGGCAGAATCTCCAGAATTTTACTGGATGTGCACTCCTTGAGTTGTCCGTATATGAAAGCACACCTGTCAGGATAAACAATTGGGATCAGCCACTGATGAGGGTGCGCTCCTTGAGTTGGCCGTAGGGTTTCCTATTTGATAGACTTTGACCTTCAGCCCAATGGTCAACCAAAGAAGAGCACGTGGCAGGCTGACAACACTGCTTCTATCTGAGTGCCAGTGGCTTAGTGTTGTCAGCCTGAAACAGGAAGTGCTGTTACTGGCAGAATATCCAGAATTTTGCTGGGTGTGCACTCCTTGAGTTGGCCGTTGGGTTGCCTGTTTGATAGAATTTGATAGACCGGCAGAACAATGGCTGACTATAGATGAACACATGGCAGGCTGAAAACACTGCTTCTATTTGAGTGCCAGTGGTTTAGTGTTGTCAGCCTGCAACAGAAAGTCCTGCTACTGGCAGGATCTCCAGAATTTTTCTGGGTGTGCACTCCTTGAGTTTGCCATAGGGTTGCCTATTTGATAGACTTGACCAGCAGCCCAATGGAGCCCAACTGAAGAAGAAAACACGGCAGGCTGACAACACTACTTCTACTTGAGTGGCAGTGGCAAGTGCTGCTGCTGGCAGGATCTCCAGATTTTTGCTTGTTGTGCACTCATTGAGTTGGCATTAAGGTTGCCTATTTTATAGTCTTTGGCAGCCCAATGGCCAACTGAAGAACTACACAAGGCAGTAGCTTAGTGGCAGTTGCTTAGTGTTGTCAACCTTTAACACGAAGTGGTGCTACTGGCAGGATCTCCATATTTTTTGCTGTGTGTAGTCCTTGAGTTTAACCATAGGGCTGCCTATTCATAGACTTTGACCGACAGCCTAA
Organism: Lithobates pipiens; assembly: GCF_037356315.1. Taxonomy (NCBI): domain Eukaryota; kingdom Metazoa; phylum Chordata; class Amphibia; order Anura; family Ranidae; genus Lithobates; species Lithobates pipiens. Next base: position 313,663,265 of record NW_027507784.1, on the reverse strand, counting down.
TGGCCAACTGAAGAACACATGGCAGGCCTCCAAAAATGCTTCTATTTGAGTGGCAGTGGCTCAGTGTTGTCAGCCTGAAACAAGAAGTGCTGCTACTGACAGGGTCTCCAGATTTTTTCTGAGTGTGCACTCCTTGAATTTTCCATAGGATCAGAGCTGCTGTTAGAAATCACTGGGCCCCATATAGCCTACCTGACAGGGACCCAAGCTGAATTTCAACTTGCCCTATCAGTCTTGCACAGTTGTGCCGGCTACTCTCTTGGACTGAAATGGCTTTCATTGCACACTGTGAGCTTCTCAGATCAAGTCAGATGGGGCCCACCCCATTTCCTGAGGACCTTCACCATCATCTAGCTCTTTCCTTCTCAGCCTTACTGTCCCTGCCCCTTTCATTCATTGGATTTCAATTATTTCAGTCATGGCGGTTCAGCATCACATGTGGGTCTTGATTGCAATCACAGACTGCATAGGGACACCCACTTCTCCAGACTAACACCCACGCATCAAGGCATTCTGATAGTTGCTTACCTTCACCTAGGTGTCAGCACACTGCATGCCATCAGGGCTGTGGGCTCTTGAGAGGAGTACTGAGGCCGGGTGCTGTGATGGTTTTCTGAAGCTATGTACAGCACCCTGCTGACCTCTCCCACCATCCATGATCTGCCTGCAGTGTATAGAGAAGCACCGAGACCCAGTGATGACATCACCGGGTCTAAAATAAAATATGTCATGAAAACAGAAAGGTAATATTTAAAAATGTCATATTGAAGAAGGGGGGGATGATGCAGAGGATAACCAGGGAAGACAAAATATAAGCCGATTTATTACAGGTATTGGTTTCCATACCTGCAACCACCTGCAGTGAAAACTCACTGCTGTGAGAAAACGGCCGGGTCTACCATTCAGTCTGAATGGCACCACCATGCATGTAAAAATGCAGCACATTTGCAGGTGCGGGAACCACCGGAAATCGCATGGTCATTTTTACCATGCGATTTCGCTGATCACTGCTTTGTTTACAAAAGCATCTCCTCATTCTTCCTCTTCATGACACGATCGTGGGATAAAAGAAAAGAATAGATTTGGCGCTATACCAAAATTGCAAGATTAAAAAGAAAAGATTTTTTTAGAAAATAAAGAAAATGCATAAAATTGCCAGCTTGCTGGCAATTAATTTTAGACTAGTGAATAGCTCAATTTAAAGAAAGGGGGTAAAAAAGGGGTTAAAAAAGAACGGGGGTTAAAAAAGGGGGGGGAGGAGTTATGCTCCGAAAGGTGATCAATCAATATTGTCAGTGAATACAAAACTTATTGCACAACATACTATATAGACCAGTAAATTATTCTGTGTGCATGCAGATACCAACGTGCTAGTGACTGTGACAACAACAAAAGTCAATTTTTTTAAAATGAAATAAATATCCGTATTAAACCATAAAAGGGTAGACAAATCAACAAAAAAATATATATATATAAATAAAAAACTAAAAGTATATGAATATGTGAATGAATACGTGAATAAAAAATATATATGTGAGGATGAATAGTGGTTAAAGGTGTATAAAATAATTAATATAAAAAATGTAGTAAATTTTTTTTTAAATATACATTAAATATAAAGTCCAATATTGGAAAAATAAGTGATGAAAAAATAATGAAGTCCAGTATTGAAAACAAGTGGTGAAAAAATATAAATGGAAAAAACGACAAAAATGGAAAAAAGGAAAAAATATAAACGTGAAAAAATGAAAAAAATGACAAAGAAAGTTTTCTATGAAAAAAGGTGGAAGAAGTGACTTCAATTCCAGTTCCCAGTGCCCGGTGCCCTGTGACCACTTATAGATTTCACTCTCACCAGAGGTATATCCCCATCCGGGGTGGATCAGCCCTCGCAGTATTATCCACTGTGTTGCTTCTTTGATCTGCCTCTGCTTCTGCTGTGGTGCTGGGGAGGGGAGGGGGAGAGGGTCCTTCGTTCCTCCTTGAGTGTTGTGTTCCTCGTATTACATGTGGTAGGAAAGAGGACTTGCCATGGTGTAGTACGTTTTTAAAATTATTTATTTGAAACAGTTTAAAACTACTCATATAAACCAACGTTAAGATAAAGCTTTCTGTGATTTAAAAATCCCGCTCGGCTTCCCCGCCGTGTCCGCTGTAGGTGTACGTCGTCTGGCCACGCCCTACGCGTTTCGTCATACAGACGTCATCCGGAGCGGCCATCTTAGCACACCTTTTCAGTTATATAGGGTGTAATGCACAAACGCGCGTGTGCGGAACTTAGCCGCCATATTTAATGAGGAAATGCCAGTAGTCGGCTTATAACAGACTGACTGCACAGGAAGTCTAATGCTTCGTCTGAGTAAGATATTAAGCCTTGGTGACAAAGCGCGAATAGTGCATTAGATCTCTATATGCGGGACACACACCATTGACCTTTCCAGCCAATAAGTACAAATATAAATAAAATAAATTACAATGAAAATAAATTACAATAAAAATGGGAAAATAAGAGATGGGAACATAAGAAGAGAAAGAGAGGTAACAAGAAAAATCATTAATTATGGGATCATTTATAATAATATTGGTAGAGAATTGAATAGAAGATCGTGGGAACCCAGCGGACATCAAGTCCTCAGAACCCACGGTCACAGAGACAGCAGCGGGCGCACACCCGTGACGCCGCTTCTTAAAGGGGACATACCTGTACGCCCTTTTGCTTACCAGCACCATTCGGCGTGCGCTTGTCGGCAAGCGGTTAAAGAAGAAGAGAATTGTGCGCTGCATTTCGAGATTTCATAATTTGCCACATCACGAATGTTAATTCTCCATTGCGAACGCTAGTTTACAAGACCGTCCGCTTCTTGCTCGTCCTTGCTTCCGAGCATGCGTGTTTGTACTTTGGACTTTTGTCCGACTGACTTGTGTACACACGATCGGAAAATCCGACAACACACATTTGTCCGTGGAAAATTTTAAAACCTGCCATCCAACATTTGTCCAACAGCCTGTCATCACACAATTCCCGGCGGAAAATACGATCATGTGAATGAGTCTTTAGTCAAAATTTCAGGCCAGGCTCAATAACAAAGATAAGCAGCAAATATAAGCAGGCAAGGAAGTGCGTGGTTGCACACACGCGTTCCCATTCCTGCATGTCCTGCTCATCCTATCCTCCTATGCTCAAGAGTATGTGCACGTCTCTGTGGAGAGGAGGTACTGTAGCCCATAGACACTCATGGCCCAGTCATTGTCTGCGCTTCCTCTTCTCCCCTGCAGCAGCTGCTTACTGACACATGGGAGCCAAATCTGTGGGATCAGGTGACTAGAAAGGAGTGGTTTAAAAAAATAGATAAGTATGCAGATATTTTTAAAACAGGTTAGGCAGGATAGGTATGAGGAGGGTAAATTTTTAACCACTTGACCTTCGTGACCAGGCCATTTTTTGCTATTTAGCACTGCGCTACTTTAACTGATTATTACGCGTTCATGCAACACTGTGCCCAAATCTATCGATCCATCAGCTTTTAACTTCAGCTTATTTTAGTAAATCAACCCCAATATTAATATAACCCCAATCGTTTTTTACGTTCTGCTACAAAACATATCCAATAAAAAAAATAAAAAAATCAAATTTCTCCATAAATGTTTGCCAAAATGTATTCTGCTACTCGTCTTTGATTAAAAATAATATATGGCATATATATTGTATTTTTTATTTATACTGGTAATGAGACTGTAAAGTGCGGCAGACGATCTGACACTAACTGCCGCTGAGGGGAATTGACTAACTGCCGCTGACATCACCAGTGACACTAATACAGAGATAAAACTATACACTGTCACTGTACCAATGACAATAGCTGGGAAAGGGGTTAACATCTGGGGCGATCATGGGGTTAAATGTGTACTTAACAATGTGCAATGTGTGTACAATGTACTGCTTTTACGAACAGATCTCTAAGTTTTTCATCCTTGCTTTGCAGAGAGAGATTGTTCCCTCTGTATAGAGCCCTGTGTTGATTGTTAACACAGAGTTCTGGGCTGTAATTGCACACAGCCGATCAGCACTTCCGAGCCGTGACTCATTGGCTGGGACAGGCTCCCGGTGTGTACAATCACAGCAGTTGCCAGCAGGGGGGGGGGGCATGCATGCATGCGCGTGCCCTAAACCCAGGAGCAGGCAGCGACGTACGGGTACATTGCGTTGCCTGTGTGGGCCACCCATTGGCAGTACTTTGCGGGCAGGCAATCCGCAAGTGGTTAAAAATATTTAGGCTTAGATTCTGACATATGACCTGAAATATGGCATATGTTGTCCCATTGTATGTTGCACAATGTCAGAGTAAAAAAATTAAAATTAAAAAATTGTTAGACTAAAGCTGGATACACACTATACAATTTTCTTCCTTTAGATTTACCAAAATCATATAATATGAGGTCAAACCTAAACACTTTCAATTTGTATGGAATCAGGCAGGCCCTTTCACTACTTAATTGAAGGTAAATCTAAAGTAAATTGAACAACAAAGTTGTATAGTGTATATCCAGCATTAGGCTTTTCTTTCACATTTGACACCAACTCAGAGTGAGGCGTGCATCGCCATCTTGGCTACGACCAGAAGAGAGTAAATTTCCATTTTGATTGCTGTTGCTCATTAGTGGGCACACAAATATTATATATGCGCAGTGGTCGCAGAGGACAGGCACCCCAGGTGATGTCTTATTAGACGAAACGCATCAGGACGGTCTCTGCTGATGCCACTGCGTCACTTTCCTTACCTTTTATTGCAAAGCGCTTTTTATCTTCATCAAATGTGAGTGTTCCCTTTTTACATATAATACATTTTTTTTATTGAAATAGAATCACACTATGTGGCCTATCTCTTGTTCTTCCTATAAATCGCATCAATTGGGAGAAATGCTCTGATCCATCCTTTGGCCATCATCCCTCTGGTGGGCATCCGCTCATAAGTAGTGCTGCTAAGGACCACACAAGTTTTATCTCCCATTGGATACTCTATGTGCCGATGAAAGATTCCCCTGTATGTATTACTGTACACCACAAGCCTTACTGACTCATAAGGCGTACGCCTATTTGGGTTCAACTTTCCCAGTAAGCCTTATATATATATCGGTGGTGGATTATCTACTGACAAAGTGTCTGCACCAAGTTTTTCAAGTCACTACGTTGTCATATATGGCTGTTTATGGACTTTGACGTTCACTTATGAATGCACATAATTTCTTTTTTGCTTCACAATATTATTATTATTTTTATCATTTGCATGTTCACTTTTGGTCTATGTGACTACATGGGGATTTCATGACTTTTCCATTATAGAACATAGATTTACATTTGCTATCAGCACTTGTTTTCATTCACATATGAGCAGGGCTGGTGCAAGGATTTTTGACACCCTAGGCGAAACCTCATGTGTCTGCCCCCCCCCCCATTGGCTCCACAACTGACTCCACTCCCTTTGCCCTGCCCATATATACCCCGCCTTTTGTACCCATCAAATGCAGCCCACCAGCACCCATCAAATGCAGCCCACCAGCGCCCATCAGCACCCATCCCAACCAGCACCCATCAAATGCAGCCTACCAGCACCCATCCCAACCAGCGTCCATCAAATGCAGCCTACCAGCGCCCATCAAATGCAGCCTACCAGCGCCCATCCCAACCAGCGCCCATCAAATGCAGCCTACCAGCGCCCTTCCCAACCAGTGCCCATCAAATGCAGCCTACCAGCGCCCATCAAATGCAGCCTACCAGTGCCCATCCCAACCAGCGCCCATCAAATGCAGCCTACCAGTGCCCATCCCAACCAGTGCCCATCAAATGCAGCCTACCAGCGCCCATCAAATGCAGCCTACCAGTGCCCATCCCAACCAGCGCCCATCAAATGCAGCCTACCAGTGCCCATCCCAACCGGCACCTATCAAATGCAGCCTACCAGCACCCATCAATACAGCCTCATCAGCACCCATCAAATGCAGCCGCACCAGTGCCCATCAAGGAATGCTTGCTTCCATTCATTCGAGAGTCGGGACACTGACACAGTCCTCTGCCGCTGTGCCTCTGACGCTATGTGCGAACGGAGCAGCAGCTGCCTGCTGATGCTGAGACTTAGTTGCTTGTTGCAGAGAGAAGAGAGTAGGAACACCAGTGGCCGGGCGCCCTAGGCAGCAGTGCGCTCTAGGCGGCTGCCTAGATTGCCTAGTGGTAGTAACGGCCCTGCATATGAGGTCATTGTACTGAGTATGTAGTTATATTAGTTTGCTGGCTCAGAAAACTGAAGAATACAGTGAGGGATGATGACAAACATACGGGACAATAGATTTTGGGTCTACATACACTTTAAGCTGGGCTCATGCAAAGTGACTGCCCTGAAAATAGTATGCGGTACATACATAGCTGTATGACAACAGCTTCTATCACAGTCTAGTCACGTAGGGGTTTTTTCTTATGGGGTGTCTCTTCAGGGATAGGTCTTCTTTTTTCCTTTACGTATCTGTTATACATTAAGCAGAACAGTAGAGGAAACTAAAGCAGGCCACAAAGATGGCCTCCTGGTAGCATATGCAAATGAGGACTTCTTGTCCGTTATTATGCCACACACAGCAACAAAAAGGAATTCCAGCCACCAATATGCATCCAATCAGCCATTCAGGACCTCTTAATGATTTCTCAGTTCTGTAGCCTTCCATTTTCTGTCCAATTAATTCTTTTATTGTGCACCGGATAAAGGCAGACAAAAAAAAAAGGCCTTTCCCCCACAATAATGACTCATTAAAATTCAGCAGCTCCCCTCCGCTGCTCCCTGGCCGCTCCCCAGAAGACTAAACTATTCTGCATTTGCTCTGGCCAGACTGACATCATCCCCTGCAACTTAAAGGTCCCGTCAACCTAAAACCAAAAAGTATCATTATGTGGCAGAACTACGCTGGCAACACTCGTGTATGGAAAAATCCACATACTGGCACGGAAATAAAGACTTTTTGACATAACCTGATATAACTTTGTAGTGAAAACTTTTTCCCATCTTTGGCTGATAATTTAGGCTAAAAGTAATGAGAGTTCATACTATGTTTCTATGGGGCTACTGAAAGGTTAGATGTGCTTTTGAAACAATACATAGCACAAAAAAAGTAACCTCAGCCTAAACCAATAAAAAAAAAAAAAAAAATGGGATAAGCCCTCTGGTGCTCATGCCCCTTGAAGTGGAAGTCCAGGGGTGCCAGAATAACTCACTTTGGGGTAACTCACGGCGTTTTTAGTATGGCACCTTGGTCACACACTTCTGTCTACTTTGTTTCACACCTGCTTCCTGCGTTGTGTAATTTGGCTGAGAATGGAGGAGCGTTTATACTGGCTGGAAGGCCAGTCACTGTCCTGAACTTTGGCACCCCCAACCACTTATTTAATTTGCACTTTCTTACTTTCTTCTCAGTAGGTTGCAGGGCTGTCTTTAATATTGATTGGACCCTGGGAAAACATTTGCTTGCCCCCCCCCCCATGCAATTTGGCGCTCCACCCCAACATCCCAAAAAACAAACAAGCACATAGACTTATCTCAAAAATTTTAATAACGTAAACAGACAACTGGTTCACACTCACTGAGTGGTTGCTAGAGGTTACTGTTCATGCCTACTGCTCACTGGTTGGTTGCTAAAGGTTACTGCACATCCTTACAGCTCACTGATAGGTTGCTAGAGGTTACTGCATATCATTACCGCTCACTGATTGGGTGCTAGAGGTTACTGCTTATCATTGCCACTCACTAGTTTCTAGAGGTTACACCACATCATTACAGCTCACTGATTAGTTGCTAGAAGTTACTGCACATCCTTACTGCTCACTGATTGGTTGCTGAAGGTTACAGCCTTTTATCTATTTTTATCATCCTTTTTTTTACAACACATCCTGTGGAATAACAATAATTAACCTACTTACGCACCAAAAACATGTCAACAGATATAGAGTCAGTACCAATCTGACACATCAGAAACATGTCCGCAGATATAAAGTCAGTACCATACTGACACACCAGAAACATATCTGTAGGGTAGTGTACAGAGGTGATTAGAGTATAGGGCAGTGTACAGGGATCAGTAGGACAAAGGACAGGGGATCAAGAGAGCATAGTACAGGAGGGTCAGCATGGTACAGTAAAAGGGGTCAGGAGAGCGCAGGGCACAGTGCAGGGAGCGAGAACAAAGTATGAGGGGGGAGGGTACACACCAAGGGGTACAGAAGGACACAGTACAGGGAACACACTAGGCGGTTGGGAGGGTACACACCAGGGGGGTCAGGAGGGCACAAACTGGGGGGTTGGTGGGGCACACACCAGGAAGGTCTGGGGGCACACACCAGGGGGGTAGGGAGGGCACACACCAGGGGAGTTGGAAGGGCACACACACCAGGGGGGTAAGGAGGGCGCACACCAGGTGGGGCGGAAAGGCACACACCAGAGGGAGTGGGAAGGCACAAACCGGGGAGGGAGGCACACACCAGGGGGGTACATACCGGGGGGGTGGGAAGGCACACATTAGAGGGCATAGGAAGGCACACACCAGGGGGGTTGGGTGGGCTCACACTAGGGGAGGTGAGGGCACACACCGGGGGGGTCGGGAAGGCACACACCAGGGGGGTGGAAGGGCACACACCAGGGGGGTCAGAACAGTGAAAAGCTGGGGACAGTGGCAATGCTTTAGTTAATGCTACATGAAAAAGCCATCTTCCCATTTTTCAGCTAACAGCCGGCACTTCTATGCTATACTATGCTCAGCTCATCCCGCCCACTCAACAGCAGAAGCCTGGAGGCTCCACCTCGGGGATGGTCCTTAGTCTTGCTAGAGAGCAGCAGGAAAACTGCTGATGAGCGAGGTAAGGAGAGGTGCAGAGGGCAAAGACGTGTGGACAGTGGACAGCACAAATCTTAAGCAACAAGTGAAATGGGTGTAAGCTGTCCAGACTGTGGCTCTGCTTTCTGTAATGCAGCCGGGGACAAGAGCATGGCGGGACAGGCGGCAAGTATGCCCAGTGTGGGCTAAGGGGGCAGCAGCTGCTTTGGGCCCCCAACAGTGACAGGGCCCAGGGCACTTCCCCATTTGCCCTGCACCTACGACTTGGGCAGGCTTTGCCTGCGCAGGTCCCCTGAAGAATGGGGTTGACCTTTTTACACAGCACGTATGTACTTTACTCACTTCCAATTATTAGGTTTGTAGGATCTTGTTTTTGCCCTGAAAGTTTTGGGTGGAAGGGCATGTGGCATTATGAGCAGGTTCTCCCCTCCCATGGGGTCTCCCTTTGGAGCAGCCCCGTTTAGTACTTGGGCAGAACTTTCCTTAGCAGGTCCCCTAAAGAATGGGGTTGGCCTTGTACTTTTTTACAAAGCACGTAAGTACTTTACTCACTTCCGATTAGTATATTGAAATTGCCTCGAAATTGCCCTGAATGTCTTAGGTGGAAGGGCACATGTCATTTTGGTCAGGTTCTCCCCCTCCCATGGGGCCTCCATTCAGGAGAGCCCCACCTGGTACTTGGGTGGTCCTTGCCTCAGCAGATCCCCTAAAAAGTAGAGTTGGCCTTGCACTTTTTTACACAGCACATATGTACTTTACTCACTTCCAATTAGTAGGTTGTAGGTCCTCTGACTTGCTGTGAAAGTCTTGGGTGGGAGAGCATGTGGCATTTTGGTCAGGATCTCCCCCTCCCATGGGAGTCTTCATTCAGGGAAGCCCCACCAAGTACTTGGGCGGACCTTACCTCGGCAGGTCCCCTGTAGAATGGGGTTGGCCCTACACTTTTTTTTGCATAGAGTGTATGCACTTTACTTACTTCAGATTAGTAGGTTGTAGGTCTGAAATTAGAAGCTGATTGTCTCCCTTGCACAGCTGCACCAGATTCTAAGTGCAGTTTTAGTAAATCTCCCCCCATGTGGTCTCCATTTGGGGGAGCCCAACTTAGTAGTTGTGTGGACCTTGCCTCGGCAGGACCCCTGAAAAATGGGGTCCACTGGGTTTCATCTGTGCAGACCGCGAATACCCTAGTTGCCTAGTCGCCATCAGGAGTCTGGTTCCCCCCAGGAAATCAGGTCTTTTCCCTTCAGAGGAGGACCATGTGTACACCCTTTGCACTTTTTTTTGTGAAACAATTAAATACACTGCCGAGTTAACAGCCTTCATATAATACTGTACGGTGCTTCATATAAGTGAAAATCAAAATGTTTATACCTAATAAAGTAGGTTTCGGTCTTTGGACATGCCCTGAAAGTCTTGGGTGGGAAGGCACGTGGCATTATGGTCAGGTTCTCCCCCTCCCATGAGATCTCCCTTTGGGGGAGCTCCATCTTGTATTTGGGCGGACATTGCCTTGGTAGGTCCTCTGAAGAATGGGGTCTGCCTGGTTTCAGCTGGGTAGACTACAAGTACCCTAGTCCCCATCAGGATTCTCGTGCCCTGGGGAATCAGGTCCTTTTACTTTGAAGGAGGACCATGTGTATACCCTGTGCACTTTTTTTGTGTATTTCACTTTTGTGTGCCCACTTTTTTTATTGTACTTGTTGTTAGCTTTGAGTGTGTACACTGCACTGCAGAGCTTTAAACAAAAAACAAACAAGAAAAAATTGAATTGAAGAAAAATGTTGATCCAGAGAAAAAAAGCTCTTGGGTGCATGGGCACCCACTACAATGTGAAAAAGCTGTGTCCCAACGCAATATAGAGGTATAAAGAAAAGGGAGATATCGTGAAACAGGGTACATTGATAAACATTTTTGTGGCAGGGGATGCCAAAAATCTGACTTGCATCTTAGTGCAGATTTATGGTAAAATCAGAAAGCCAATCACACAAGCAGGAAATTACAATTTCAGGGGGCATTCTGTATACCATCTGTGCACAGAACACCTCCAGGTAGCCATATTGCAATTTACAGAAAATTACAGAGCTACAGATTGAAAAGGAAAGGTCATTTTTAGTAACATTCAATTACAAAATTACTTGAGTTGCAAATGTAAAAGCTATATATTATTATTTTTTTATTTGCTATTTTTTTTTCTTATGAAATTGGATATACCCTTTAAAGACCAAAACAAAAATGTAATATATTGCAGGTTTCCAGTCCTTAGATGAGGTGACTGCATTGGTTTTCTTTTGTCAGGATTTTTTTCCTCTCTTTTTACTTGGTAAACAATGACAGACTTCAATAGCTTTTCGTTTTTCATAATTTGATTAAATAAAAACATCCAATGTGTTTCGGGTTCCCCCTTCATTAGAGTTATAAGGTAAATAAAACATAATAATAAAAAAGGAATATGTAACCAAATATGCATAAATTAAAAAAACAATCGTTAATGACAATTTTATTTTGTCTCATAAAATGAAATGGTATGCATAAATAAATTACATAACAGAAAATAAGAAATACCCTTAAAAATAATGTATAAAAACTGCTGGGTTTGCAATATAGCTTTACAAATTACCTTAATATAGGTAGATGGTGGGATGGTACATCAAAAAATATTTATCACATAAGATGAAAAGATTTGCATAACAATATTTAAACTGTGAGTAGAAAAAAAATATTCAAACTGTGAGTAAAAAAAAATATTCAAACGGAGTAAAAATACAAAAACACTTGAGGAAAAATTAGATACACAGTCTTCATATACTGTAATTTAGTATGATTCTTCATATAAGAGAAAAGCAGAAAGGAAGTTTACAAATAATAAATAAAAAAGCTAAAATAAATAAATATAGAAATAAAATAAAAAAGCTACATCAGCATCCATGTTTTGAGACCAGCTGAACTTGTATCACTGATGCAAAGTATATTTTTTTCTTTATTCATTCTTTCTTACTAAGGCATACTTTTAATCTGTGATGCAAACCCTAGAAAATATGGCCTCCCTTTGCACCAGTGGCAGTGCGTCCATAGGGGCCCCCCTATCCATGCATCCAGCTCCCTAATCTACATGCGGGGCGCTGGACGAATGGATTCCAATCAGGGTTTTTTATTTTTATTTTTAAGCATGATTAGAGTCAGAGGTTCTAATAGGCTTCAAAAATGGGTAGGCTCCAGGCACAGTGCTCCACTCAGTTGTGTGACAATAGCAAATGAATATTCGGTATTGTAACACTGATTCTCCTCCCAACCAATCAGGAAGTGGGTCCTGAGACTTAACGAAAGGAGATCCGATTGGATTGGCTGCCAGGTGGAGTAGAGAGGAGATGCAGGGGAAGCAGAGAAGCAGCAGCCCGCAGCCTGGAAAGAAGCCGACACCCCCCAGAGCGCTGCCCACGAGATGGGGTAAGTGTGGGGCCCTGACTACTGACTGACTCTGTGACCCCGTGACCCGACTGCCCCTCCCCCAACAAAAAATACCAGCCACCACTGCTTCCCACGTGCATGGTTAATGCTGCTTTTTTGGCCTAGGGGGATCCCCTGAAGCCGCTTGTCTTTGCCAGTCATGCAGCTGTCCCCCTCACCAAATTAATTATGGACAGTGCACGACCACCAGTACTGAATCATAAGTGATCATTATGGGAGTCTGCTCACATTAGAGGAGAAGACTGGTGAGCCAGTCATTGCAAGGTGTAGGGTATGGCAGGCCATACATAATTTTTTTTGTTCAACCAGAGGGTGTGCCCATTTCCCATCCACACATTTGGGGTGGATGTGGGAATCACTTTTGCTTAACTATCATGTTCTCATAGTGGGCAGCCTTCCCCGCAGTCAGAATAAAATGGTCAGTGTTACCGGCCATAGCCTGCGGCACTGATCATTCGAAAAAAAATAGATCCATGTATGGCCAGCTTAAGTAAATGAAGCCTCTAGACCAGGCATCACTATTTATTTATTACAGGTATATATCTCTGTCAATTTACACAGCACTTCGCATATATACTGTATATATTGTACATTTACATCAGTGGTGGTTATGACTAAGGCCTTATAGGCTGAAACCCGTCAACTGACTTAATCTGCATTTGTTCACTGTGGCTATTCAATAAAATTTTAAGAGCAACAACTGGAGTGTGGATCATTTTTTCCACACATTTACATCAGTCCCTGCCCTCAAGGAGCTTACAATCTAAGCTCCCTCACATTTATTCATACACATACGAGGGCCAACTTAGACAGGACCCAATTAACCTACCAGCATGTCTTTGGAGTGTGGGAGGGAAACCGGAATACCTGGAGGAAACCCACACAGGGAGAACATGCAAACTCCAGGCAGGTAGTTTAGTGGTCCAGATCTAGACTGAGACACTGTCCCATCCGGACCCGCTGTCGCATCATTTAGGAGCTGCTTCCTTCCTGCCTCCACTACTGTCATTCCCAAGGCAGTGCAGAGAGAGGCAGGATAGCAATGGACAGAGAGCGGGAGGCACAGCCACACTAGATGGAGGGCAGGAGATGCATGAGTTTTCAGATTAACTAGCAGATGATTGGTTGCTAGGATGCCGGGTAGAGTCACAGGGGGTGATGTGAAGGGGGCAGTGCCGTGTGTTTGTGTGGGGGGGGGGGTGATTTGGAAGGGGAGTAGTGCTGTGGGGAGAGGGTAATGTGAAGGGGGCAAATGCTGGTGGGGAAGATGTAAAGGGGGAAGTGCTGTTGGGGGGTGTAAAGAGGGGCAAGTGCTGTGGGGTGATGTAAAGAGGGGCAAGTGCTGTGGGGGGGGGATGTAAAGAGAGGCAAGTGCTCTGGGGGGATGTAAAGAGGGGCAAGTGCTGTGGGGGGATGTAAAGAGGTACAAGTGCTGTGGGGGGGATGTAAAGAGGTACAAGTGCTGTGGGGGGGATGTAAAGAGGTACAAGTGCTGTGGGGGGGATGTAAAGAGGTACAAGTGCTGTGGGGGATGGAGATGTAAGCAGGGGGTGATGTAAAGGGGGGGGGGTTGAATTTGAAGGGGAAACTGATGTGTAGTGGAGTACTGTGATGTGCAGGAGACTGAGGACACTGATGTAAGAACAAGACTGTAATATAAAATGAGGGCTCTGTGATGGGAAGGAACTGAGTCATTGCACAAACATGCAATTCGGACCTTTGCTGGAAGAAAATTTTACTGATTGGATCTCCATGAATTTTAATTCAATACCACTGCTCTAGGCTGCTCTTCAGAATTGGGCTTTAAAGCCCGGTCTTCTCTCCTCCCTGTGACTTTCTCTGTATGGAAAAACACATGACTTATCCCCTTCTTGTCATGTGACAGTACCAATGCATGCTGGTTCATATATGGGGGCAGGAAGGTAGTCTTCAGCTCTGTAAATGGGCTACTGCACATGGATGCAAAAAAAAAATGCTAAATCCCTATAGCATTTTCTTTCCAGCAGATATATGTCCATGCACATGGCGGCATTTAGCATTTTATAAAGAGCTGCGTTTAGAAATGTAAAAAAAAATAGCTAAATCCTGGAAATAAGTGTATTTAGAAATATTACCTGTATACGCAGGGCAGGGAAAAGAGGTGGACGGGAGGGTTGGCTGCCTTGGGCACAATGGTTTACTGGGGACGCCTTTCTTCTGTTGCAAGGCTGATAGGAGCAGTGATTTTGACAAGCAAGTGACGGCCGGGTGTAGGATTCCCTAAGCTTGCATATTATGTGAGGTGGGCACAGTTTGGAATCTTTGGCCTGGGCATTGGATGGCCTTGTCTCAGCACTTTGTCTACTCATTCAATAGTCTGTAAATGCGTGCACGCCCCTAAAATCCATTCTTGTTGTAAAAGTAAATAAACTCTTAAGTGTGCATGTTTACATGCAAAAAAATAAATAGCTTTTGTGCCCTTACATATGTCTTTTAGGCCCCATTCACAGCTAAGCGTTTTGTAGCTTGAAGCCCGAAGCTAAGAAATGCTGGAGGGGAAAAAAAATTAATTATTCTCTATGGAGATGGTTCACATCTCCACTCAAAAATGCCTGAAGCCAGAGGCTCCAAAAAGCCTGGAGCTCAAACAAGTTCTGGAACTTTTTTTTTTAAGGCAGATTTGGGCATTTTTTTCTACTCTTTACATTGGTGACCTTTTGACCTGTACAAAATCGGGACAAAATACATCAAAATCGTGGGGAAAAAAGGCGGTAAAAACCGCTGAAAAATTGCGCGACTTTCTACCTGAAACCGCTATGCACAGGTGTGAATGGAACCTAACGCTGGATTTTTATGGCAACTTCTGGAAGCAAGATCCAGCGTATTTCTGAATAAATTTAATACATCCATGTACATGAGCCCTATGCTCTGAAAAGAGAGACTCAGAGCTTACACAGTTACCACCTGTCTACCTGTATATTGTGGAATATACATACCTCCCAACATTTTGAGATGGGAATGAGGGACACCTACTAACAAATGTATGTAGTCATAGGACACGCCCCTGCCACACCCCCTTAAAGTAGAATTAACCCAAAAAAAAGGTAAATTAAATCCACAAGGGCTTTTTTTTTTACCACTACTATTCCTTTATATTGGCTTTTAAAATGTACAAATACAACAATTTAGAAATCAGATGAAAGGTTTAGCACTGGGAAACACTTTTTGAAAGATAAAAAGTGCATTTTATATAGATCTATATAGATCAGACCAAAATGAGGAGGAATGAGGGACAGAGGGACATTGCTCCAAATCAGGGACAGTCCCTCGAAATCAGAGACAGTTAGGCCGCGTACACACGGGCGGACTGTCTGGCCAACTAAGTCCGTCAGACAATCCGACAGACAGTCCGTCCTACTTTTGAATGAACGGACTTGACCACACACGATGAACAGACAGTCCGCTGAAAGCTTGCGCGATGATGTGTACAGCGCGTACGACGGGACTAGAAATACGACGTCCAATACACTGCAATGCAACCTTCGGCCGTGTAAATCCTTTCTGAGCATGCGCCATACTTAGTCCGTCCAACTTGCCTACTCACGAGCGGATTGTCCGCTGAAACCAAAGTTGGACGGACAATATTACGGAAATTCCGAAAGACTTAGTCCGCCAGACTGTCCGCTGAAAAAGTCCGCTGAAGCCCACACACGAGCGGACTGTCCGCTGAAACACGTTTCAGCGGACCAAGTCCGTCAGACAGTCCGCCCGTGTGTACGCGGCCTTAGGAGCTATGAAATATGGGGGGAGATTTACTAAAACTGGAGAGTGAAAAATATGGTGCAGCTTTGCATAGAAACCAATCAGCTTCCAGGTTTTATTACTAAAGCTTAGTTGGACAAGCTGAAGTTAGAAGCTGATTGGCTATCATACACAGCTGCACCAAATTGTGTACTCTCCAGTATTAGTAAATCAACAAGGTTGGCTGCACAGCGTACAAAATCAATGGCAAGTAAAACTGTGAACATGTGTGTGTCAGCTATGCCTTTTGCCTGGAGTTTTGCTATGGGAAAAGAATTTAGCAAAAGGGCCTTCACATAATAAAATAACAAGTTTCATGTGTTCAGGAAGTTTGGTAAAGTTTTGTATTCCAAGTGTATCAATTCTGCTTCCTGAAAAGTAACTGAAAAGTTGCAAAACAAGTTCCAAACCCCAGTCATGTAAGTCATCGGCGCACTCGTGAGTAATATGTTAGAAGGCCTCCACAGCCGACCAGGAGACAACATCCTGGAGGACAAAGTGTAACATCTTAATGGAAGTGTTGTCCCTATAGGGTCCGCTACAGGAAATGGATCTCATTCGTCTCCGTCCTCGTCGTACGTTTTGTGCCTTTCACTGGCAATAATTGTTAAACAATTAGAATGCAGCTGTAAGTGATAATACAGAACGGACATCTGGAGGTCAGAGCGGCCAAATGTCATACACAAATGTCCCTGAGTGTAGCTCTCTGTGTGAAGTCAAGGGTTGTGGGTGATGATTAGGGTAAGTGGACTGATTTCAGCAAAAAAATTGATTCCTGATTTTACATTACAAAATGTCAGCATTCTAGAAACTCTCAATTTTTGGTTATTGAGCTGCTTAGGTAAAATTTGCTTAGAATTTTTTTTTTTTATTTAGCAGGCATTTTTTATTTCTTTTTTTTTTTAATCATTATTATTTTTATTTCTACTAATGCTATGTACACACGATCGAACAAAACCGTGGATTTATTTCCAACAGATGTTGGCTCAAACTTGTCTTGCATACACACGGTCACACAAATGTTGTTGGAAATTACGATCGGCAAGAACGTGCTGACGTACAACGCATACGGCAAGCCGAGAAAAATGAAGTTCAATAGCCAGTGTGGCTCTTCTGCTTGATTCCGAGCATGCATGGAATTTTGTGCGTCGGAATTA
Organism: Lithobates pipiens; assembly: GCF_037356315.1. Lineage (NCBI taxonomy): Eukaryota > Metazoa > Chordata > Amphibia > Anura > Ranidae > Lithobates > Lithobates pipiens. The sequence goes on along the minus strand of NW_027507784.1, from coordinate 313,645,995 downwards.
CGTACACACAATCTGAATTTCCAAAAACGTTTTCTTTTTTTGGAAAATATGAGAACCTGCTCTCGAACAGAAATTCCGACAGCAAATGTCTGATGGAACATACACACGGTCAGAATTTCTGACAACACGCTCACATCGAACATTTGCCGTCGGACATTTTGTATTTTTTGTTTTTTGTATTTGTAGTTTTTTTTTTGTATGTGTATTTGATTGTTTGTATACTTTTGCATAAATTTTTTCACTTTGTTCTTGTGCACTCTTTTTTTTTTGGCTGAGGAGCAATCCTCATAAGGGTCCTTTCACACAGGCCACACTTGGCGGACTTTGCTTTGCTCAGCAGGGACCGATCCGTTGATCCTCGCTGATAACAGGTCCGTCTCCGCTCACTGTGCAGAGACGGGCCAGTCAGAGCCCCGCTCTCCTCTATAGGGAGATCAGATGAAAACGGACCGCTTGTCTATTTTTCATCCAATCCTATCTGCCAAACGGATGGAAAATAGGGTCACCATCTGTCTGGATTTGGCGGACAGGATCGAATCGGATAGGGGCGGGTGTCAGTGGACATGTCACAGCTGACATCCGCCAATCCATAGGGGTGAGTGGAGTGTCCATGTGAAAGGGCGCTATGTCATTTAAGCCATTGCACCTAAAACAAACTAATTACCAATAACTACTTAAATTTTTGTTTGTCTATGGACTACAATGCATTTGGCCAAAATGCCAAAAATTGCTGACTTTTTTTTTTTAACCAAATTTTCAGGTGAATTAGAACTTTTAATTCAGCTCATTTCCAATATCGCCTGTCCGATGCAGTTATTCGGGTTGATATACTAAAGGCAATAGATGCAGTAGCTCCAGAACTTAGTAAATGAGATAACTCTTCACATTGCAAAGAATACCCAATCACACGTAAGGAAAATAAGAAAAACTGCATTTTTGCTTGCACATGATTGGATGATGGAGGTCAGCAGAGCTTCTGCTCATTTACAAAGCTCTGGAAAAACTGTACTTTACAAGGTGCACACTCCATTTGCCTTTAGTAAATCAACCCCATTGCCTTAGCCAGTACTTGATTTCCCAATGGAGAATCCCAACACAGTTTTAAGACATGTTTACATTTCTGAAGGGTCTAAAAACCGATACGAATGGCAGAATTTTCACGGCACAACAAGAGAATATGTAGTTAAAAAATACAAAATTTGTTACAAAAATAATTATGTTTTAAAAAGGGGACAAGTGTTAAAATTTACATTGTTCAATACATGAATTGTTCCCAAAAAAGTTTCTTATATCGGTGCCCAAACCTTAAATTTATTTCGCACACAAATCCAAGAAATGCGTTGAGTGTGCGGAAGAAATTAGGTATAAAGTATATTACTTTACTGGTTTGAGCACCGATATAAGAACCCTTTTGGGAACAATTCATGTATCGAACAATTTAAATTGTAATACTTGTCCCTTTAAAAACAAAATAATTTTTGTAATCTATTTTGTATTTTTTTAACTACATATTCTCTTGTTGTGCCATGAAAAAAACACCATTTGTATGGGTTGTAGACCCTTTCAGAAATGTAAACATGTTCAATTTGGGGTGCAGCACTAAAAGGCTAATTAACTAAATAATTTACAGTTTTAAGACAGACAAGTCAACTTTGCCACATCTATGGGCAGCCTGAGCATTCCCGTTCAGAGATAAAGTTGGGTCAAATGGCATCTTGATATGGTTGGGTCATTCTTGTGCGCTCAACCGTGATCTGATGTCCAAGGCCAGCTTAAAGGGAACTTGGCAGAAATATGGGAGCTACCTTTGTTATTAAATCATCTAAAGAGAACCATTAATGGAGAATAAAAGAACTCCATTTGTTGTTGCCACCATCCCAAATATATTATATATTTAAATGAGTGACCCCCCGGTACACTACCTTTGTTTTTATAAATATATACAGTATTTATTTCTGACGGTACAGACCCCAAAGCCGATCATTCTGATCTATTGCGTAACTAACCTGAAGCAAGTATGCAGGACAGGAGATTTGACCTTTTTGGATTTCACTGCCTGCATGCTTGTTTCCAATTAGAGAATTACTGGGTCGCAAAGTAAAGATGGTAACAGGATTGCACCTTAAAAAAAAAATTAAACCAATGGTTGCTCCCATACTTCTAGGCTCAGAAGAATATTTTAAGGCTAACTGAGCTTATCTCAGCCATCTATAAGTAGAAACCATTGATTACATTCCCCGATATACAAATGACCACTAGAGGGCGCTTTTGCTAATACATATGAAGCCATGTCAAAAAAGTACTTTCAAGGGGTTGTAAACCTTTGTGTTTTTTCACCTTAATGCATCCTATGCATTAAGGTAAAAAAACACCTGGCAGTCACCGGCCGCCCAGTCCCCCCCATTTTACTTACCTGAGCCCCTTCATCTCTTCGGTGGGGATGTGCTGTCCCTCTCTCCATGGGGTCCAGGATCTATTGGATAGATTGATAGCAGCGCAGTCATTGGCTCCCGCTGCTGTCAATCAAATCCAATGATGTGGGTGCCGGGTCCAAACCCGGCATTCATGTCTGTGGACGCAAATGCTGGACTTGGGAGCGCGCCCGCAAGGTAACCCCCTTGGGAGAGCACTTCTCCCCTGTAGTTATACGATGCGGGGAGGAGCCGCCGGGGGACCCTAGAAGAGGATGTTTGGGGGCCACTCTGTGCAAAACGAGCTGCATAGTGGAGGTAAGTATGATATGTTTGTTATTTTTTAAAAAAACACGATCCTTTACAATCACTTTCAGGTAATTACTACTATAACTAAAAATAGGTATGCCTCTATGGAATCCAATCTGGTTTCCCCCTTAAGGCCTTTTACCTTAAGTGTGTCACTGTGTATTTTTATATATAAGGTGTGCTTAAACAGAGAAAATCCATCTCCTATATTAGTATGGCAATTCAAACATCTTTATTCCAAAGCAAATAAGACCGAGACGAAAAGTGTCTAAATAGATTTTAGTCTGCGCTCTCTGCCACATCTTCAGTAAATAAGGCAACTTGACAAATACTTTCCACATTTACGAAGACTTGAGTTAGACGGGGCTGGTCTCAGTCTTATGGCTTCACAGTAGTACTTAAAAATTGATCTGCGTCTATGACGGCTAAAGGGACCACGCGACATAACAAAAATGAGAATTTGGTCAAATTATGATGAAAGCTCATGTAAAAAAAATTAGTAGGAAAAAAATAAATATATATATATATTCAGCCCTACTGCAGACTCAATATATAATAATTATTATAATAGGAACAAATACACAGAAATTTCACATTATTTTAAGTGGCTGCTTAGTGGGGAAGGGTTCTTTTGCTGGAAGCGCAGTGGTAAATACACAGGTGAAAGGGCATTAGTGAGTGTATTATTGATTTGTAGACTCAATACATGAATTTGCCAGTAAACTACAAATTGATACATACCAATACGAAATTTAAAACAAAAAAATTAAGCCATATCAGTTTTGAAAAAAAGCCATTTTTAATTTTCTTGAACATAGCATATACAAAAGTTAGCTTCGCTTAATTAAAAAAAAAAAAAAAGCGGCAACATACCATACAAATGGAATCATTCACACTTTAAACAGAAAAATAGAATTTGCAGAAAACAAAAAGTATTTTTGTTTAAATGCGTAAACAGGAAGATCTGATCCAAAGACACAATTTTTTTCTTTAGAAAATAGTAAGAACTGTAGAAACAAAAATAATTTCTTTTTTTTTTTCAAATTTACAAAGTTTTTTTTTCAATATTTTTAAAAAAGGCACAAGTTACCATAAAATAGAATTTATTATATGCTCAGCATACAATGAAAGGGAACAGTAACGTAAACAGATATTAGTAAAAAAAAAAAAAAAAAATAGTTAAAAAAAAAAAGGAAAGCAAAGTATCAGTTTAGTGTCTTAGCTTAATGGTAAGAATCTGGTCCCTGTTAGGCTGGGTGAAATTGTTTTTAAAATTGTGTGACAAATATAATTATGTCAAAAATTACCATCAAATCGATATTTTACTAATATATTATTTGAACAAATGTTCACCGGCCAGATATTATAAGTTTGTTGGCCTTAGGCCACCTTTCAAGTACGGAATCGAGTGACCAAACCAACAAAAAATAAAAATAAATAAACAGCAATCCTCTATTCCTATTTTCTGTTTTTTTTTTCTGTTCCCATTTTTTTTAAACAATAAAGTAATTAATCACTTATAATATATGGCACATAAATATATTTATATATATAATATATTTAACAGAACTATAAGAACATTTGAAAAAAAAGTTAATTACAGCCAAACATTGCTCAGAAGAAAATGTTGAAAAATACAGTTTGTAGTCCAAGCCTGAGACACATAAACATGATAACGGTTAAATAGTTTTTTTTCCCTCCTCTAGTCCATTTCATATATATTATATTTTTTTCTAAATCACGGCAGTATTATTGTTCTAAAGGGAATTTTTTGAAATGTGGAATTATGGACATCCATTAAGTCTTCAGCTCTGAATAATGCTGTTGCATCAACTTTATAGAGATAAAAAAAGAAAATGCCAGTGGAGCATAACGTGTTGACTCCAAAACTGACCCTCTTCTCCAGCAGATGAAGTACACAATGAAATTGAAATGTTAGAACTGGGTTAATTGGTCAAAAGCACATTCTTAATGGTTGGTCAATCTGAAAAACTTCAAAATGTTGGCGGCACCTCTTAATTGTGCCAAGAGAAACTCTGTCCTCATTTGGTAGTCGGAGGTCCATCCTTCATTGTAGACCATGTCACAGTTCGAAAACGGCCCTTTCTGCAATCTTGTGTTTCACAATACAATTTTTTTCAGAGATGTCTTGAGGAAAGGCCCCCAGTATAACATAAACGTCCTCAGGTTTTCAGCAGGCACTTGTAAAGGAACTGGCATGGTGCCTTCTATCTGTACATTCTGTCTATAGTGCACATGTTTTGGAAGACGTTAACAATCAGACATAGATATGTAATAAAAAAAAAACTCTTGTGTTTAAGGCCTTGTCAAAGTTGTGTAAACTGGTTGGTCCCAGTTGGAATTAGGACTGTGTGAGGGTGGAATGGACAGACTGTTGAGGATAGGTGTGGCATAGGGGCGCCGGGAGGAATGGAAATATGGGTATTGGTACAAGCTAGATGGATAGCCAGAGTAGGGATTGTAGTAGTTGGAGCTTGGAAGGTCTGTGTAGTCACACTGAGAGCTGGGGAAAGAATTTGGTACCGTAGAGCTAGGCACAGTTGTAGTACATGCCTGGGCACTATAGGAGCTGTAGTCAGAGTGAGCAGGCGACCCATGGGACTGGTCACTGTAATGACTAGGACTCAATTGCTCTGTCTTGATGTGAGGCCTCTGTTGACCAGACTCTGGAGAAGAGGAGGAAGTTGAAGGACTTTTGTGTGACCAGACAGGTGGTTGCGTGGTTCCAGCTGCATGTGTATAGGGTGCTCCATAAGGTGGAACTGTAGAGTTTTGCCCATGATCAGCTGGAATAGCTCCATGCCCATTCAGTGGCAAGTATTGGTCAAACTCATGAACGTCGAAAGCCTCAATGTTGTTGATCACCTCACTGCTCAGCTCGTTAATGTCCACATTACTGAAGTCAATGTTCTGTCTCCCATTTTCCAACATCCTCCGTCCTTCATGCTTCAGCTCTTGTTTACCACCATGGTGAAGGTCTGTCTTTGGGGTGGTCGGTGGAGTTGGAGGACCATGATTTTGACCTAAGAGCATAAAAAGGAAATTACATTTAGACATGACATTGTACTACATATTGAAAAAGAAATATTTGAATAAGTAATTACTTTTTCACTTCCTGTTTATTTAGTAAAATACATAGTCCATGTTAAACAAATGGATTATTTTTATGCAAAAATTGTTAACATGGCTAACAAACGACATATGGAACATTCGGTTTATTTAAATAACATCAGTGAGTGCCCCTAGTGGTTGTATATTGGATCCGCCAAGCAGTAAGTATAGAATTAGCTATAACTCAGTTAAAAGGGTGGTCACAAACCTATATTTCAAAATAATCAAATAGAAGCTGGACTGTAAATGACAAAATTGAATTCTTTCATACAAGGGGGGAAAAAATAAATCAGAAATCATAAAAAATATAATTTAAAAGACATAATATTTTCAAGACTGGACCCAATTTCCACAAGATTTGCGCAAATTAACTTCATAAGATCAAGAACGTTAGAGGCATCCCGAGAATTTGTTCCTGGAAAGTTTTGTCTCCTGGGTTTGCGGCTAAGCAAATATTTTAGACACTAATAGCTGCTGGCAGTGGCTATCTCAGCTTACTGGAATTGGGCTATCTGATTACTATTAAATAGGTCCACTAAGCTAAAAAATGCTGTTTATAAGTTTAACTCATTTATACTTTGTTGGTCAAGGAAAACCGAAAAAGCTTCTTTTACATAGCTGGCTGTTGCAGCTCACAAGAGGATGGCTACCAACTGACTTTAAGTGACTACCAACTAGTCACTAATGAACTGACCATGGTATTTTTTATGACTACCATACTCAGATTCATTTACCTTTTATATTGGATAGTTAGACATATTTTCCACCCAAATGAAATTACTAATGTAGGTAGAGCTGTCTTCAAAGACTTTCCAGAAGGTGAGCATAGTAGATTTATAGTTTTTGTTTCCGGCTTGTATAGAGTAACGAAGGGTTATAACACCTATTTGGTTTTTTAATACCACTTGTACTCTATTGGGGAGATGTCCTTTTACTTCCTGTTCAATAGCCAAAACTGGAGGTTAGAAGAAATTCCTTGAAATTGAGGGCTGTCACCAGAACTAGTGTCCCCATTGAAGACTTCCCCTTGATTCCTGTTCTGGAGACAACTCAAAAGAAGGGATTTTCTTTCACTTTTGGTGATGGGGGTAAACAGCACTAATAGAGGGGGCAAAACTCCCTTACAGGGGGGGCACAGCCATCAATAAAAACTTGACAGGTGTTCTAATCCCTCTCCATCCAAAATCTTGCCTTTAGTTATACTTTAAGAAAGTTTAAGGGGTGTGTGCGTTTGAAATGGGACATTAAAGTATATCTAAAAATCAAAACTTTGATTTTATTTATTTTTTGGAGTAGGGTGCATTGCCTCCTATTCCCTCCCTTGCCAACTTTGGATGAAGGACCTGTATGAGCTCATACTTAAACACAGAGATTTTGAAGATTTTGAGGCAATTAGTATTCAAATGCTTCACTTGTTGAAATATTTCTACAACACAATTTCCTTATGGTTTAAAAAAAATGAATTAATTCAACTAAGCTGTATAGACAGTTGTTGGGAGATGCGGGAACAAACCTCCATCTTCCCATGCCGTGGTGTTGCAATGACATAACCATGGCAGAAGCTTGACTGGTTGGCCTTCTTGATATCATAAAATGTAAGTTTGGTAACCTTTTACCACTAAGGTTATCAGAGGTCATCATCACAGCGGTAATGGTCTAGGGCTTAGCCAGTGAGTCAATAGGGGGCACAATGCCTTTCCTGTTGACCTATAACATTACCCTCACCGGGGAAGCTCGTCTGGTCAACTGATAAGCACATGGCTGAGAACTGGGGAACGTGCGATTCCTACAACCTACGATGTCTACTTCTTAGCTTAAAGAAAGAGGTTACGTGTGGGTTGACAGTTTCAAAAATATGGACAGCCCCTCTAACAGGAAACCATGTATATGCTGTTTTATGTACTGCCATTGGCATTGACCTAGTGTTCCTACATGACAATCCGAACAGCTACCCTTCAAGTTCATTAAAGCATCAACTAAGAATTGTGGTACAATACCTGCATGATCTCCATGCATATGTCCATCTCCCATCCCTCCTAATCCAGAGTCAGACTTGTACATCTGAGATCCAGGGTGGTGACCAAGCTCAGCCCCGGAGTCCGAGTCGCTCTGGCCAGCTTTTACACTCTTTCTCCGGCGAGGTTGGTACTTGTAATCAGGGTGATCTTTCTTGTGCTGAACCCGCAGCCGCTCGGCCTCCTCAACGAAAGGACGTTTCTCACTTTCACTCAGTAAACTGCAGAAAGAGGAAAAACACGAGTTTTGATTAGATAACAGAAGTGTTCCAAGTATACATCTCTACACATAACCACTAAATTAGAGGTCAGTCAATTCAAGTACCAACCTCTTCAAACATAAGAACCGATTCACTATTATTAAGTAAACATGCATCTAACACATAATGGGTAGGGTTATGGCGATTATCTGATACATTAGGGTTATATATATATATATATATATATATATATATATATATATATATATATATATATAGGCATATACACACACACACACGCACATTAAAAAACGATATAATATAACAATTTTATTATTGATGTTCTTGGGCAACTTATTATTGATGTTCTAGGGCAACTTTGCCAAAATACACAGAAGCCATTAAATATAAATACAAAAAAAGGAATTTTATGTGTGCAATTGTAATTTAACAAATTTACTTTTTTTTCTTTTTTTTTCCACGGGCAAACAATACAACACAATCTCCAATTTAAGATTTAGTGGGCCATTAACCTATTTTTGATGCGCTCCACATAAGAGTAAAAAAAAAAAGGAAAATTTTATGATCTTTTCATCGTATAAAATTATACTGGCCCCTAAAATACTATTGTTTTAAAGCTGTCTTACCATGTAACAGCCATTTACAACCTAGGGCAATAAGACACAACCCTTGCTATTTTACGCACTATACTCATACATTTTTGGTTTCCAAATTTTTTGCTATAATATAATGTTTTATTATATTACTTTATTTACTATACAAAGTTTAAACTGTCAACACTATAGATATTATTATTATTATTATTATTGATAAATATTTTTTACTTGCCACTATATAATAAAAAATATAGTTCAGAGTTTACTTTAAATATACCTTCATTGAGACAGATAAGCTGAGAACTGAGAAGATTGACATTAATATTAATGTAATAATGCAGCAAAAAATGCAGGCATTTGTATGATAAAAATAAAAGTACATAACAAAATGTTGGAAAATATTTATTCAACTGTTAAAAAAAAAAATCTCAGAAACCAAAAGACAGCATGCATTTCAAAGATGAACAGTGTATTCAAGTAATTGAATACATTTGTATTTTAGGAGGTTCTGAAACAAAGAACAAAAACAGTAAAAACATATAAAATGTAAATAGTAATTTTTTTTTTTTTTTTTTATTACTTCTGCTTTTAACTTCTCTAAGAGTTTTGGTTAGTTAAGGAGAATTGCTTCAATTGTTAATATTTATCTTAATTCGGAATATGGAGATGGATCTATAATGTTGTTCCTAATACTACAATGCAATGGGAATGATTTTCCTAATAAAGACTGTACTTTGTTTTCTTGTCTTTGTATTTACTTCATAAATATATCATAAAAAGAATTTTCAAAAGATAAAAAAACAAAACAAATAAAGTAGTAAAGACTGTTCACTTAGTTTAGCAAAGAAGCTGAATCGATGTTTACTTTGAATACCCAGTTGTGAGCAAGGGAGATTAAAAAAAAAAAGAAATCAGGGAATTTGCTTAATGAAAAGACTCTACTCCTTTAATATATCAACCCTAAAATAAACAAATACAGTTAAAAAAAAAATCTTTAATATCAAATGCAATAATTAAGCTGATTGCATTTAGCTCTGTGAGCAATTTCAGCCAATGGTTCATTCACTTCTGCAGCGAAGTGTAATTGCTAATTAATTCCATCGGGAATTTTTTTTTTTAAAGTCCCACATCATGAATTTGGTTTAAAAAAGTGTTTTTCTATACTGTCAAGTAATGATTGAGCTGCAAAGTTTCACCAAATATTTATTCTGGAACTGCTGAAAGAAGTACAGAAAAAGTTGATTCAGCGCATTAACCCCTAACGTGCAGAGTAAAGAGTAGGTGCGACAGGGGCAGTATTTTACGCCAGCTTGTGAAAGCTTCTAAACACAACTACTAAAAATAAAGATCAGAGCGGTGACACTTTTCCTTTAATGGATCCATTTAACAATTTAATGACTGTAGATACTGTGGCACCGAAATGCTGAATTTTATAGTTGTTAGCATTTATTCCCCCAAACAAGTAACTGATTCTAACGCACCACTTTAAATGGCCGTCACAGCTTATTAACAGACCTATGCTTTGTGCGTGTGTGGCAGGGTTCCAAATTGTGCAATAACTCATACACTACAATAATATGTTTTTTATTTACAGGGCTGAGAAAATGTTACATTATAAGTGCACTGCAAACTGCCATTTTTGGCACAGTGCAATGATGATGTGCAGAAGCCCTTAGCAACCAATCAGAATTTGTCTTTTACCAGTGGCCCACACCCTAGGCTGTTGAAAGCTGGCTTCTGAGTGGCTTGGTGCACGCTACTTACCCATAGTGAACTATGTACTTTGCCAATTATGCCATTTAAAAAAAAAAAAATTCAAAGCTATTATTTAGGATCATTTTATTTAGGATTTTATATCAATTTAAGCCTGCACATTATTAACTATAATAATTAGTTCATATTAAGCAAAAAAAAAAAGTAACTTAGAATTTATTGTACTGAAATGTTCTAGCATGACTCAGTGGTGACCAAGTGTTTTTGACTCATCTGCTGAAATCATTTACTTTACTGTAACGAATAAATTATTTAAAAAAAAAAAAAGGAAATACTATTGAGGAAAATAAAATATATATTTTTTTTTTTGCCAACAGACTGAATTGTCAAAGGATGAGTTTGATTTTTGGAACACTAGTTGACAAATTAATTTTGCATAGAGTATATTAGTAATAATTTAGCTGGTTTTGTGGAACAAATTTGTGACAACGATCTAATGTAACAAATTTCTTTTTGAAATAATGAGTACAGACAGGGACAGAATTGTATATAGGTAATTCAGGAAAAGGTGTATTTTTTTCCTGTTACCTGTAAACGTGCTTATTCCAAACACTCAATTACAAGAAAACAAAGGGAATAGGATTGAATGCTTGAAATGTATTAATTAAATGCATAATAGTGCTTTAATCATTGTAATAGTAACTATGTTAGTTAAATGTATGAAATAATAAATTAACACTCTGGACCTAAAAATATTAATTCAGAACCTAAAAAAAAAAAAAAAAAAAAAAAAAAAAGTGTGCTTTAGTAAATAAGCTCTTCCCATGTAACAACATGTCTCAGGTTGACAGCCCATGTCCAGTTCTCAATCCTCTAATTTTTTCCCCCATATTTTCAGTAGCTTGTGCCCCCAAGTGCTGTTAACTTACATAGCCATTAGTAGTAGATACACTTGATATATCGGTATGCTGGCACTTGCAGTTCCCCAATACAGTCATCCACAATGCCCATATATGCTAATTTTGACCCAAAACTGGACAAACCTGTCTTTCCAACAACTTATTTTCATGCTTGCCCATAGGATACTAGGATACTAAATATACTAAAGATACTAAAATATATATTTTGACTGGCGCCTTTTAGCAATTTAAAGCAAAGGAAGGCTCACCAAGCCCACCTGTTGGTAAATCCCCCCAAAAAACATTATAGAATTACAAGTCCTTGCTAGCTATATGACCAGAGACTGGTCATCCCCACTATAAGACGAAGCCTGATGCGTCACTGGTACAGATGTTACATCTTTGTCTCCTATGATGGATTTGGGAATATGTTTTTTTTTTCTTCCCCAAGTGCTGATAGTTTTAGGCCCACCCAAAATGGCAAGGGTTAACACCTAATCCTGACAGCTGCTTAAGCCTATAAGTATTTAACATCTGTTGTAAAGTGGATATGCTGTGCTACATACTAATTACAAAAAAGAAAAAAAAAATGGAGCACTGATTGGAGAAATCAGGGTGACTGTTGCTTTGGCAGGAACAGCTGGTACACAGCGAGTGCCATCTTGTCATCTTCTGATCAGGTTACAGTTGTGAGTGGCCGTGGAGTCCTCACTTCTGACACCTGTCAGTGGCTAAAGTCTGTCCTTTGTTCCAGTTTTTTGCGGATCGGAGCAAATTGCAGTAAGTGTGAGGAAGAGACCTACTGCGCACAGAGCAGCGTTCAACATCTGTTAATGGCTGTGTAAACCTGACCTCGGGACATTAATCATGTTCCACTACTCAATCAAACAGGCCAGCAATCAAATTAAAGTTCCACACAACAAGCTAGGGCCAAGGCACCGAAAAACAGCACAAGGTACCCAGCGCCAGGAGGGGGCATACTTAGTCAGGAGATGCTAAGCCCAGACAGAAATCGAATTTAAAGGGTCAGTCCATCCAGAAACAATATTTCAGTTTTTATTGGGAACTGCCAAGCTAAATTACTGGTTGGATTTTAATGTATCACAGGGCCCGTGTGTGCAGCAGTTTGGGCTCCATGATCTACACACCTACATCGGCGATTATACCTGGGTCTCATTCAAAGCCCTGGCTATGGCCAAGAGGAAAATTTAAAGTTTCAGTCCACCCTGAACCAGTATTTCAGTTTTTGGTATGAACTGGCAAGCTAAATTACGGTTTGGATTCTAATGCTCACAGAGCTGGTGGGAGCAACAACCTTGACATCCTAGATCTATACACCTAAGGTGGCCATTAAGCCTGAAGTCTCATTCAAGCCAAGACTATGGTCGGAAGGCAACATTAAAGAGTCAGTCCATCTAGAAACAATAATGTATCACAGGGCCTGTGACACTAAAGCCTTGCGCTCCCAATTCTACATCTGCACGATGGCCTTTTTATCTAGGCCTTATTCCTTCAATAAAGATTTTTTTTTGCATTACTCTCAAGGTTAAGGGAGATTTCAAGGTGGAGGGAGCCTGTAATTATAGCATAAATATCTGGCAAATGCAGTCCATTGGAGAAATGATGGGTCAGTTTAGGATTCAACTTGACAGCATTTACCAGGACTGAAATATCAGTTATGAGTGGGGCTTCAAGGCTAAAAAAAAGGCAAAGTCAGATTATTGTGTAATTTTTATTGCCAATCTAAAATACTGTTTAGCTCTGTTTCAAATGTACAGTTCATGTATACATTTGTGGCACATTTATGCATGTATATAACCCGGTAACATCTGCATCAAGGATTGGACAACAATAAACTTATTGCGTGCCACATGGGTTTTCACAGCGGGTTACAGACACTTCCATTTGGAAAAAGTTTAGAATAGTAGATCAATGCCCCAGCAACTGGGGTTGGAGGCATCACCACATTCATGGCTAAGAAAACAGATATAAAATACTGTGTATCATTTCTGCCAGATGGATGGACGATGCATGCCAAACTTGACATTCCAGGTATGAGATGAGCAACTGAAAACGGGACAAGCTCTCCTAGATACATTATACGTAGATGAGAGGGGAAGTGTAAAACCAACAACAAACTAAACCAACAGAATAGGTGAGATTGGATATCTCATTGCCTAAACTTCTCCAACAACTAGTTCTGATATCACCAGACTCTTACGTCGATCCAAAAGTAATGAAACATTAATTATTAACTAAATTAATGAATACTACACAAGAAACCTTCCATCTTACCAGCCACTAAATGGCTCTTAGTAGCGTCTTCAAGATTTTCCACCCTATAGGAACTACATTTCTGAACACAATTTCTGGTCTATGTTGGCACCCAGTTGATTGCCTAAATCATTGCCTACAATTATATAAAACATAGGTGCTAACGCTAACTTTTCAGGGTCACTTTTCTCCTTTATTATACCTGAGATCATTATACCCTTTGGTAGTGATACATAATGCACAGCACAATCCCATCATGACATTGTCACTGCATTACAAAGCAGACAGAAGCTTTATAAGTAAAACAAATGAAAAATAAATAGATATATATTTATAAAACTAAAGTAATTAACACTAATATTACTAAACAGGAATTCATCAGTTCTACATGCTATCAAGTTTTTCTGCGTCAATTGTTTTTCTTTGTTATAGATAGGTGGCGACATCAAATTTCCAGGGTCCCCTTGTTCCTGTGCTATACCTGAGCTAGGTATTCTACATAGCAATAGTAATGCAACAAACTACAACCCCCATTACGGTATATTGACTACTGCACATTATACCGGATCTTTAAAAATAGTCATTCTAAAGCCAAAATGAACCAATAAATATAAAAAAAAAATGCATTAAACACCATACAACCCTGAACTAAGAGACAGTTATATACATTAGGTGGTAACATTAAATTTCCAGGATCCCTTTGCTCCTATCTTCTACCTGAACAAGTTTTTTCCCCTAGTCATAAATGCAACAAATTGTATCATACTACTGTATCATAAATTAGTTCTTGCATTTAAAAATACCTTTTTAAAAATCATTAATTTAAAAGCCAAGATAAACGCATTCAACTATAATAGGCATGTGTAAGTGTTGTGCGTGAAGGTAAGGGGAGGTAATTTTAATATGAAGCTAAGATCAAGAACCGGAGCCATCACCTCAAGCTAAAGGAGGAATGTTCAGAACTAGCCTTTGAAAGTATTATTTTACTAAAGGAGTAGTTGGTGCTTGGAACAGACTTCCAGCAGTTAAGCGAACGTAAACATGCTTGGGGCAAACAAAGCCCTATACTCAAAAAAAAATCAAGAATAGGCAGACTTGATGGACCACTTGTGTTTAAGTTGTCACTCTTTTGTGTTTCTCAAATCCTAAAAAGAGATCTTTCGAAAAAATCTGTCTAAAATACTGAAATAGGAGACAGTTGTATTTTCTGGATCCCTTTGCTTCTTTGTTCTACCTGAGCTATTGTAGGTATTCTCTTTAGTTGTAGGAGTAACTGCAGCACACTATACACTGCCCATTGCATATTTTGTCAATTACATATTAAGTATTATAATTACACCTCCTGAAAAATATGAATTTAAAAGCCAAGAATGAATAAAAAAACTTCATGCAACCCCCCCCCCCCCCCCCCAAAAAAATGGGGCCTTCTAAGGATAAATGTCTAAAACCTTGAAATAAGAGACGTTCCATACATAGGTACTACCATTAAACCATTGCTAGTCTGCTAGACCTGAGTCAGTTATTGCCAATAGTAAATGTAGAACACTAGAAACCCATCAAGGCATATTTAGAGGATTTTATATGAATCGTTATTAGTCTACCATTGCATAGATAGTACATTTTACATCAATTCTTGCATTTTATATACATCTCTTAAAAAATAAGAATTCAAAAGCCAAGAAACAGTAAAAATTGCATTCAACACCTCGAAAAAACAGGGACAAGTGTCTGAACCTATGAACTTAGAGATGGGTAGTTGGCTGAGAAATAGTAAAAACTTATGCAACACCCCAAAATAAACCAGGGATAAGTGCCTGAACCCCTGTCATTTTAGATGGATAATTAGCTGAGAAACTGTAAAAACGGCATGCAACACCCCCCCCAAAAAAAAACAAGCCTAATGAAATTTTAGGTGGGTCTCCCATCATGTCATAGTTTGTTGATTAATCCTTGCATTTTAAATAAACTACTTTAAAATATGAATTTAAGAGTCAATAAATAGTAAAAACTGCATTCACTACCCCAAAAAAACAGATAAGCGCTTGAACCACTAGGTGGGTACTTGGCCAAGACACAATAAATTAAGGTTCCGTCATGTCATAGTTAGTGGATTTTATGCTACGTCTTACAATTAAATAAACGAAAAAAAAAATGAATTGAAGCCAAGAAACTATGAAAATTAATGCAACATCCCAATGAAATCAATCAGGTACCCCACCATGGCATGGTTCAGGAAATTTCT